>NC_052151.1:207113611-208313611 GCF_902713615.1 Scyliorhinus canicula
GACAACATGCTATGAAACACAGCCAAAGTGGTACGTTACATGCAGGATTCCTTAAGTGTGAAGCTGTGTTTTTATTGTTCGTGTTGGAATATTTATTAAATGTAATAGTAATGGGGAATGAAACATTTATTCCTTAGGCAAAAAATGCATAATCTTTTATTGTCACAAGCAGGCTTACATTAACACTGCAATTAAGTTACTGTGAAAATCTCCCAGTTGCCACATCCGGCGGCTGTTTGGGTACAGAGAGAGAGAGAATTCAGACTATCCAATTCACCTAACGACGTCTTTCGGGACTTGTGGGAGGAAACCCGGAGCACCCAGAGCAGAAATGGGGAGAACGTGCAGATTCTGCACAGACAGTGACCCAAGCTGGGAATTGAACCCAGGTCCCTGGCGCTGTGAAACAACAGTGCTACCCACTGTACTAACTGTGCCGTCCCTGTGGACTGTTTTTGGAACGTGCAAAGTGAAACTGAGAAGTTGTTTTGACGTGGGTGTGGGGAATTGGATTTCTCTGAGCTCACTTTTGGGCAAGGAATCGGTACTTGGGCTGGGATGGAGATGAGAGCTAGGTGGAGATGAGAGCTAACTGACCACAAAAGGTAAATTGGAGATAACTGGGTTTGGAGTTACAGCTTGTCATACAGAGTTACAACTCTTGTTGTGTTCCGAAGAAAGAGTCGAAAGTCCTGGTATTGAAATCAGGCAGAGTTCTCGGTGATGGTTTTGTTGCCTTTTTACCCTTTATGTGAACCACAAGCTGTTTCTTAGATTGACTAAATGACCACACAACCAGTATGTAGCTCAAAAACAGAGTTTATTAATAACACAAGACTTGTATCTCTATGCAATAATACATGTGTCTCCACACTAAACTACAACGAAGATGACCTTTGCTTAACTTCGAGTGACCAGCACTGTGCGTGATAAGGCCTTTAACTGGGTCCACGTGGTCGGTTGGAAGTTGTTGGGTTCGTCTCAGCTGGACTCTTCAGGAATGGTCGTGGATCCTTGAACATGGTTGTTATGCTACATGGTTGTTATGTGTTGGTCGCACACAGGCCAGTCCCAAAAGAGACCGATCGCGAGTGCGCAGGGCTTTTTATCCTTCGTCTCTTTCGCGCCCTTTTGGGCGGCCCTTACTCCAGACCCAATGGATGATAGGGTTTCGATCACCCTCATCGATCTTAGCCAATTAGGGGGCGGATACCTCAATGGCTGGGAGGTTCCTAGCTATTATTGTCCCAGGCACGTAGGCCTTTCCAAATAAGGGGGGGCGGGGTGGCGCCGGTTAGTGTGCTGTCGTTGATGGTCCTTAATGCAAATGCTATTGTCTTGCGGAAAATGGTGATTGATTCTTAATGGATGCAAGTTTCAGTCAAGTCTGGTTTCTTTGCACAATGCACAGAGGCTCTGTACCTGTCTTGTGTCACAAATTGACCACAATTCCCATGGTCCTTTGCAGGTGACCATTTTACATCGCTACAGTTTCTGTTCAGGGTGAGCGTTCAGCAATAAAATTGTGAAACTATGAATGGGAGAAAGGATGAAGTCACAGGCAGCTGGGACACAAAACCAAAAAGGCTGCTTTGGGGAACCAAGCAGTGATGGATCGTGAAAGGTTTGCTGTGCCTTTTGGGGTACCTGTGGAAATTGGGTATGATAAGACTGCTGCCTGAAGGGATTTTGGTCAGATCTCCTGTATGAATAAAGGAACTGAATCTTTTCTTGGGGCATGAGAGCTGTGGATCTCGGTCATTGAGAATTCTAAATACTGAAGACACAATTCATTTCGACCTATCTTTCTATCAGCCACTGAAATTTACTGTTTTATTGAAATATAGTTTGTCGGTTAAATTCATTTTTCAATTTTCATTTGATCGTTGCAGTAAATGGTTTAAGTGAAATCCGGTCCATCAGTTTGTTGGGGGAGTTTGGGGAATTTGTCTATTGCCCTCCATGAGGGTCGGAGCAATACTTATTTATTCACAGCTATGTATCGAATCAGTAAAATAATTTTACAAAATTAATTTAAATGTGCAAAATCTGATGGTTCAAAGTATGGAAGTATCAGTCACTGTACTAGTAAACTGTTTTACAGTTGTTGATCTTGCTGTGTTGAGATGGCTGGTGTCGGGTGTGATGACAATTTGTGTCCCAGTGCTAAGAATGGAAAAAATCAATTGGTCACTTGCCCCTCCCGAGCCCGTCTGAAACAGGAGCTTGTGTCATGAATCATAGAATCATAGAATTTACAGTGCAGAGGGAGGCCATTCAGCCCATTGAGTCTGCACCGGCCCTTGGAAAGAGCACCCACCCAAGCCCACGCCTCCACCCTATCCCCGTATCCAGCAACTTCACCTCACCTTTTTGGACACGAAGGGGCAATTTAGCATGGCCAATCCACCTAACAAGTTCATCTTTGGACTATGGGAGGAAACTGGAGCATCTAGAGGAAACCCACACAAACACGGAGAGAACGTGCAGACTCCGCACAGAGAGGGGCAAAGCCAGGAATTGAATCTGGTACCCTGGAGCTGTGAAGCAATTGTGTGAGCAACTGTGCTATCGTACTGCACAGTGACAACTGGAGAGAGTTTGCATTCGGGAACCTGTTAATGTCAGCATTTACAATCTTCACTCCAGATCACAGAATTGCAGTTGGATAAGATGCCAGAGGGCTGCAGGTATTGTATTTGAGTGAATAAACTTTAAGATTAATGTGTTTTATAAGATAACACCCGGGAGAATGTGCAAACTCCACACGGACAGTGACCCGGGCCGGGATCGAACCCGGGTCCTCTGTGCCGTGAGGCAACAGTGCTAAACCACTGCATCACCGTGACACCCCGGCTTCTATTTAAATAAACAACACAGTGAAGCTTGTGTTTTGTTGGCTAAATATGTTTTGTTTGTATATGCGTATTCCACAACATTGAGAGATTAAAATGGAAATGCTGGTGACATGTGGCTGATCAGCAACTCAAGAGAATGGGCATGTTATGACTTTTATGATATACATTGGAACATAGGAAATAGAAGCAGAAGGAGATCATTCGGCCTGCTCTGCCTTATTATGATCATGGCTGATCATCAAGTTCAATACCCTGATCTCCCCCCCACCCCCACCCACACACACACCAATATCCCTTTTGCCCTAAGAGCTATATAAATTCCTTCTTGAAAGCACACAATGCTTTGGCATCGACTACTTGTTGTGGTCGCAAACTCCACAGATTCACCACTCTCGTAGTTGATTAAACTTCTCCTCATCGCAGTCCGAAAGGTTTACCCCTTATCCTCAATCTATGACCCCCACAATCGGGAACATTCTTCTGAATCTACCCTGTATAATCCTGATAGAATTTTGTGTTTCTACGAGATCACCTCTTAGTCTTCTAAACCCCAATCAATATAATCCTAACCGATTTAGTCTCTCTTCATGTGGCTGTCCTCCATCCCAGGAATCAGCCTGGTAATCTTTGCTGCACTCCCTCCATGGCAATAACATCCTTCCTCCGATAAGGGCAAACAAAACTGCACACACTACTCCAGGTGTGGCCTCACCAATACCCGATACAATTGCAGCAAATCATCCCTCCTGCTATACTCAAATTTCTCGCTATGAAGGCCAACATACTATTTGCCTTCTTTACTGCCTGCTGTACCTGTCTGCTTACTTGCAGCGACTGATGCACAAGGACATTAAGGTCTCGCTGAGTATTCCGCCTCTCTGAATTCAAATAATAATCTGCCTTCCTATTTTGCTACCGAAACACAGAGCCTCACATTTATCCACATTATACTGCACCTGCCATGCATGTGCCCACTCACTCAGCCTGTCCAAATCCCCCTGAAACATCTCTGCAGCCTCCTCACAGCTCATCCTCCCACCCACTAAAATTCAAATCGGTGTTATGCTTATTTTTGTGTGAAATTCGCTTTCCACAATTGCACAGAAACAATCCTGTGCAACAATTTGTGCTAAATCGTGTAACTGTTTTTACTGAATTTCCTCAAGAATTGTACATTTAATTAGCAATATTTAAATAGCTCTTTGAATAAAAGCTTTAAAATCTAAAGGACAAATAAGCTCAGTGAGATCAGACAGTGTGTAACCCGGGATGGATGGAGCCAGTGAGATCAGACAGTGTGTAACCCGGGGAGGATGGAGCCAGTGAGATCAGACAGTGTGTAACCCGGGGAGGATGGAGCCAGTGAGATCAGACAGTGTGTAACCCGGGGAGGATGGAGCCAGTGAGATCAGACAGGTGTAACCCGGGGAGGATGGAGCCAGTGAGATCAGACAGTGTGTAACCCGGGGAGGATGGAGCCAGTGAGATCAGACAGTGTGTAACCCGGGAAGGATGGAGCCAGTGAGATCAGACAGTGTGTAACCCGGGGAGGATGGAGCCAGTGAGATCAGACAGTGTGTAACCCGGGGAGGATGGAGCCAGTGAGATCAGACAGTGTGTAACCCGGGGAGGATGGAGCCAGTGAGATCAGACAGTGTGTAACCGGGAAGGATGGAGCCAGTGAGATCAGACAGTGTGTAACCTGGGGAGGATGGAGCCAGTGAGATCAGACAGTGTGTAACCCGGGGAGGATGGAGCCAGTGAGATCAGACAGTGTGTAACCCGGGGAGGATGGAGTCAGTGTCAGACAGTGTGTAACCCGGGGAGGATGGAGCCAGTGAGATCAGACAGTGTGTAACCCGGGTAGGATGGAGCCAGTGAGATCAGACAGTGTGTAACCCGGGGAGGATGGAGCCAGTGAGATCAGACAGTGTGTAACCCGGGGAGGATGGAGCCAGTGAGATCAGACAGTGTGTAACCCGGGGAGGATGGAGCCAGTGAGATCAGACAGTGTGTAAGGGGGAGGATGGAGCCAGTGAGATCAGACAGTGTGTAACCCGGGGAGGACGGAGCCAGTGAGATCAGACAGTGTGTAACCCGGGGAGGATGGAGCCAGTGAGATCAGAGTGTAACCGGGGAGGATGGAGCCAGTGAGATCAGACAGTGTGTAACCCGGGGAGGATGGAGCCAGTGAGATCAGACAGTGTGTAACCCGGGAGGATGGAGCCAGTGAGATCAGACAGTGTGTAACCCGGGAGGATGGAGCCAGTGAGATCAGACAGTGTGTAACCCGGGGAGGATGGAGCCAGTGAGATCAGACAGTGTGTAAACCCGGGGAGATGGAGTCAGTGAGATCAGACCGTGTAACCCGGGGAGGATGGAGCCAGTGAGATCCGACAGTGTGTAACTGGGGAGGATGGAGCCAGTGAGATCAGACAGTGTGTAACCGGTGAGGATGGCGCCAGTGAGATCAGGACAGTGTGTCAACCCGGGGAGCATGAGCCAGTGAGATCAGACAGTGTGTAACCGGGGAGGATGGAGCCAATGAGATCAGACAGTGTGTAACCCGGGGAGGAAGGAGCCATGAGATCAGACAGTGTGTAACCCGGGGAGCATGGAGCCAGGAGATCAGACTGTGTAACCCGGGGAAGGTGTACCTAGTCGGTGGATGTGGGTTGTGGGTCGTGCTGGGGTTGTACAACAGCTGTCAAATATACCACTGATATCACCATGGCATCTATGGATTGTAATATTCTGAGAGATATCCTAAAGTCACTTCACTTGAACTTCTCGTTCTCATTTTAATACTTACATCTTGCCCTCCTATTGATATTACTTATTACAGAGTATCAGAATCTGGGAATGCCTGTCAATATCATGGCTGGAGGTTCAAATGAAGGAGCAGATCCAACATCAAAACGAATGAGAATGGACACAGGTAGGTCAGAAAACACTTCAAATATAACGTCTGTCCTGTTAGAGAGACCATGTCTTGTGCAATAAATCTGCATCTCGCACAGGAAGAGGGAACAATACAGGGACTGAATGGCAAGAGGGAAGTGAGTGACTATCATAGGGGGTCATCACAAGTTGCAGGAAGCCCCTGTGTTCTGAAAACTGTCCAATAGATACCTGGTATTGGGGACTGTAAGGTGGACTGAGACAGTGACTCGTGAGAAGGGTCTTCCTGAGCAACAGTGTGACACCGGAGACCACCTCTAGGGGTTGGGGTTACGAGGTGGTGGGCCACAAGAGTAGGAGAGTGAGATTCTATGGTCAGTTGGAATAGACATTCTTTTACAGCCCTAAGAAAGTGACAGATAGTAGATTACCTCCCTGGTGTCAGAGGGAAAGAACATTCTGGAATTGGTGGAACCATCTCGGAGAAGAAGGAGCAGAGACTGGGGGATATCCATGTTCAAAAGTAGTAACACAGAAATATATTGATAGTGGAATGTTAAAATGGAAGCACGATGTGAAAACAGACCACGGATTTGTGATATTTGGATTGTTTTGTTCTGGGCCAATGAAGGAGGAAAATGGTGAGGCTCGTTAATGTGCAGCTGCAATGTTGGAGAAGGAGGGAGAGCTTCTCATTCTTGGGTTTAGGAGGAAGGGTTGGAACGGCCGTGATATGAATCCAGGAAGAATAATGGTTTTACAGGAAAGATAAATGGAAAAGTGAAAACGAAAAATTCATACGAACTATGAAGTAAGATAGTAGATCATTCGCCCCCTCGAGCCTGCTCCTGCAATTCAGTAAGATCATTGCTGATATATTTGTGTTGAATTTCATGTTCCCATCTATCCTCACTAATGTTTGATTCCTTTATCTAACTCTATGTACCTCCACCTTAAAAATATTCAATTCACTCCGCTTCCACGTCATTTTGATGCGGAGAGTTACAGAGTCGCACAACGCTCAGGAAAAAAGTTCTCCTCTTGTTCCGAAAAGGGCAACCCCTGATAAAACTATACCCCTAGTTCTGGAAATATTCTTTCCATGACCACCTTGTTCATACCATTCAGGATCATCTTCATTTAACCATGTCGACCCATGCTCTTCTAAACAGGGAAACTAACCTGTGTACCTAACCTTTCCTCCTCCGACAGCCTGCACATTCCAAGTGTCGCCTCTGAACCACCTCCAATGTATTTGCATCTTCCCTTTAAGGAGACCAAGCTGCACACACAATATGGCTACCAGAGCAGATCAAGGGCTCGGAATCCTGTGGGTAGTATCTCACCTGACTCCCCAAAGCCTGTCACCATCTGCAAGGCATAGGTTAGGAGTGTGATGGAATACGCTCCACTAGCCTGCATGCGTGCAGCTCCAACAACGCACAAGAAGCTCTACACCATCCAGCCAGCTTGATTGGCACCCCTTCCACAAAATTTCACTCCTCCACCACAGACGCACAGTTGCAGTGTGCCATCTACAAGATGCACTGTAGAAACTCACCAAGGCTTCTTCGGCAGCACCTTCCAAATCCATGACCACTACCATCTCCAAGGACAGGGGCAGCAGATTCCTGGATCACTACGACCTTGAGGTTCCTCTCCAAGTCACTCACCATCCTGACTTGGAAATATATTGTCGCTCCTTCACTGTTGCTGGGTCAAAATCCTGGAACTCCCTCCCTAACAGCACTGTGAGCGCACCTACTCTACATTGTTGCTACCACAATGTGTCTTAATCCATATTCAGAGGACTAATGACCGCTAGTTTACCTGTTTAAATCAAACAGTATTTATTCGCATTCATACAATGTTAGTTACACAATCACACCATCACCATAAGTTACTCTACAGAGTACTACAAGTTCCGAACAGTACTGTGGGTGGACCTACTCTACATGGACTGCAGTGGTTCAAGAAGGCAGCTGACCGCCACCTTCTTGAGGGCAATTAGGGATGGGCAAAAAATGCTGGCCAAGCCAGTGAAGCCCACGTCCGGAAAAATGAACACATTTTCAAAAATATTCAAGATGTGGTTTCACTGCCTGAAACATAACATCCTTACTTTTATGTTCAATTCCCCTCGTTAAAAAAAGGAAAGCGTTCCACTAATTTTTTTCTTATTTGCTGTACCTGCAGATTAATTCCTTGTGACTCCTGCACTTGGACACCCTCTGCAACTTGGAATTCTGCAGCCATTCTCCATTTAAGTAATTGTCGGACTTTTATTCTTCCTGCCAAAGCAAACAACCTCATATTTTCCTTCACTGTTACTGGATAGAAGCCCTGGAAATACATTCGCAGAAGTACAGAGTATATATGTACCAGATACATTGCAGCATTTCAAGAAGGCGTCTCACCACCTTTTCAATGGCAATTAAGGATAGGTAACAAATTCTGGCCCTGCCAAAACCTGCTCATCCAGCGAACGATTAAACAAACTGATCATAAATTTGAAATTGATACCCTCGATAACCATTTATATGAAGGGATTTGGGGCAATGGTGGTTATATTAGTACGGTCGACAATGCTATCGCAATGTTTTTGGGTTCCCAGAAAGTGTTTGATAATGTGGCTCAGAGGAGGATTCAGTCGCCTCCTGTAGAGGAAGTGTACCATCATGGATGGAAAGTTAATGATGTGTTTGGTTTTCTCCATTTGTGTTCACAGATCTGAACTCTGTATTCACTGAGTTCTTGATAAAGTCCGATGATTACCAATTGTTCAAGTTGATGAAATTCTACTGGGACAGATTAGAACAGGCAATTGAAGAAGGGGTGGCTGGAATCAGCATGTTGTTGACAGACAAGTCGGTTTTCAGTGCACAAGAATATCAGGTAAGTGGGAGGGGCAAAGAAAGACTTTGAAGTATTTAACATTGGAGAATTTGCAGGATATATTAACAATGGATGATAAAAGACCAGATTCTACCTTGATAATAATCTTTATTGTCACAAGTAGGCTTACATTAACACCGTAATGAAATTGCTGTGAAAAGCCCCTAGTCTCCACATTCTGGCGCCTGCTCGTATACACGGAGGGAGAATTCAGAATGTTCAAATTCCTAACAAACACGTCTTTTGGGACTTGTGGGAGGAAACCTGTTCTTTGGCACCTCACCTGTAGTCAGAGAGGATTTGAAGATTAGCATCAGAGCCCCTGAAATCTGACTTCTCACACAGCAGCCCAACTTTTAAACCAACTAAAACTGCTAATACCTCCCTCCCAATGCAGATTTGTTGTTGTTTCGGGTGGCGACCTCCCCATTTCAAGTATCTGGGGGTGCAGGCGGTGCGTGATTGGGCCCGGCTCCGGAAATTGAACTTCACGAGCCTGATGGGTAGGGTCAAGGTGGATTTGCAGAGGTGGAATAGCCTTCCTTTGTCATTGGCCGTCCAGGTTCAAACGCAATGAATATTTACCAGAATTTAAATTTTTATTCCAATACCCGCCAGTGTTTTTGTCAAAGGCATTTTTCTTAGGGTAGAGCAATTGATTACCTTGTTTATTTGGGTGGGCAAGGTTGCCAGAATTTGGAAAGCCGTGCTTGAGAGAGGAAGGCAGTCGGGTGGTTTTTCTCTGCCAAATTTGATTTATTACCACTGGGCAGCGAACACTGGGCTGGTACAGGGTCCAAGAGGAAATTTTGGTTACGGTGGAGTCTGGTTCATGTCGGGGGCCGAGGTTGTAAGCACTGGTCATGAAGCTACTCCTGTTCTCCCCAGTGAAATACTCGGGCATTCCGTAGGTGGTAACGACTCAAGATTGGAGAGAATTTCAGCAGCATTATAACTAGGGGCAGTGTCTAAGATGATGCTGATTTATGCAAAACGTCTGTTTGAACCAGCTGGATTAGATGGCATGTTCCAGGGTTGGGAGAACAAGGGGATCGTAGGAATGAGGGATTTATTCCTGGAGGGGCAGTTCACGAGTTTGGAGGAGTTAACCGAGAAGTTTGAGATCTCAAGGTCCGAAGCTTTCCGGTATGTGCAGGATTTTGCGAGGAAGATCTTTCCGACATTCCTAGTGATGCCGACTTCCTTGTTGTTAAAGAGTGTGCTGGCGGTGGCGGGCATGCAGGAGGGGGTACCTTGGGGATTTATGGAAGGATTCTGAAAGAGGTTATGGTGCCGCTGGAGGGGGTTAGGTTAAGTGGGAGGAGGAATTTGAATGGCACTGGACGAGGCTGTGAAGTGTTGAGCAAGGTGAATGCCACAAAGACATTTGCGAGATTAGGGTTGATTCAGTTAAACCCTGAATGTTGTTGAACCCTCAGTTAAAGGTGGTGAAAAGGGCGCATTTAATGAGGTCGAGGATGAGCCGGTTGTTTGAGAGAGTGGAGGACAAGTGGGAGGGGCCCGGCCAATAACGTTCATATGTTCTGGTCTTGTTCAGAGCTGGGGAGGTTTTGGGGCTCATTCTTCAGCATATAGGCAATCATGCAAATGGATGTGGAGCCCAATCCCCTCGGGCCATATCTGGGCTGTCAGGCCTGCTGGAGCTGTGTGGGCCGGTGGCCAAGCATTGATGAATGCTCATTGGTGGGTGCTGTTGGGAGGAGGTCAGCTTCTCTTCCCTGTGTCTCAGTATGGCTGGGAGACTTAATGGAGTTCCAATGCCTTGAAAAAGTTAAGTTTACCTCGAGAGGGGTTTTACAAAAGGTGGCACCCGTTCATTCTGTATTTCAAAAAGTTGGCCACTGTCAGATGCTAGGTGGGGGGAGGAGGCGGGGGTAAGTAGAATTTTGGGGGGCACGGGGAGTTGTTTTGGGTCTTTTTTGTATTGGTTCTGTTTTGGTGGGGTGTGTTTTTTTTTAACTTAGTAAACTTAAAACTTGTATATATTTATGATTTCCAGTTTAATTATTTCACATTTACAGTTAATGACTGCAAAGAGATGTGAAGAGGATTTTCAGCCCATGTCCATTATGGATCAGAACCCAGCTCAGCGACAACTGCTTCTTATGCTCAAAACAAGGAGATCCCATCACTGCGCAGATCCTTTTCCTTCTCATTCTTAATGTTTATCTTTCATTCTGCTCAATATATTCATTCTTATTCTTTACAGAAAATCACTGAGCTTGTGGAGCAGGGAAACCGGGTGGACAGTTCCAAACTTCTCCTAAATCTGGTGATGGAGAAAGGATCTCTGGCCCGAAGGGTGATGTGGGAATCCTTTGTGAAAATGCGTCATGGGGTCCCAAAGCTGGATAAAATACTGAAAGTGATACAGGAACATGGTATGGTTAAATCACAGTGAATTTAGTTTGAGATTCAAACACTGCAGATATTCCTGTAATATTACACAGATTGATTGAAGCTAATTGATTTAAACAGGTTCTGATCCGTTTGGTTATATGGACATCGCACACGATTTATCCGAATTATCCAGTCACCTGAAAGGTAAGAAATGAAATGATATTTCAAACAATTTCATTTGAGATTTGGATGTATTGACTTTATTCAAGAGATTGTCAGATTGTGAGAATCAGAAAGTTAATAGCTGGGCAAATAGGGTTGAACATAATTCGGATACACATAGATTCATATAATTTCTCTCGTATTCTGTAAATGTGTGGCCATTGCATGTTTTCACTTCATCCAGCTGCGGATAACTATTATTTCTGAAATGTTTTATACACCTAACAGAATTCCACTATCCCGTGAATCTTGATATAAATATCCTGTGTGTGTCAAATGCTCTGCGTGCACAGTAAATCTTAGGGCAGATGTTGAAGGTTCTCTGCACCTGAGAAATCATTCCCACCATAAACAAATCAAAACATTGAGCAGGAAAAACCCACATGGTCTAGAAAGTCAAACCAACTTTGCAAGGATTGGACCATTGGGGCTAAACACTTATTCCCACTGCTCCCTCCCACGTCTTGACCCTGCTGCCTTCAAGGGCCATGCTGTTGTATTCTATATTTTCCCCGCGTCTTGACTGTGATAGAGAAATTCAAACAGCATTCATTAGATAAGCAAAACTGAACTTTATTCACTAATTAGAACTGCTAGCAGAAAATGGCTGATACTTGGAGTCGGAAGGCAGTCAGTACAAACTGCTGAGTCCGTCCCAAGTCTGCGATAGTACAGAAAAGAAGGCGATTCTTATACATTATAGGATCAAGATAACATGAATACAGCTTGGTCAGGAATTTGATCGAAAGTAAAACATAAGTAATAATCGTTACAATGGCGTCACCTTCTGACCTTTAGGGGACTTGAGTTTCATATCATTATCTTGTCTTTGTTTTAAGAAAGGGAAGAAGTTGTTTACATACAGGAAGAGACACTTGTTCAGCTTGTTATGTATTGAGACTACTAGTTCCAAGCCTTATCTAGACTCTCAGGACATGCTGTCTATGTGTATTATGAATCTGTGTCTTAGGTTAATTCAATTGTACCAAGAAGACTTGACTAGTTTTCCCATCATGCCATTATTTGCTTCACACAATACTACACTCCCCCCTTTTGTCATATCATGACAACCAGCTAAATAGGTATATCCATGATTCGTTTGAAAATGCATTTACACAAGCAGGCAAGCAATCCTATCCCTAATAGCATTAGTAGAAGTAGAAAAAAGGCCTTAAAGATCCAATCAAATAATCCATGACCCAATCACCCTAGCCAACCCGGCGGGTTATAGTCGTAAAATTCACTGCCAATTTCCTGAATTTGAGCAGCCTGTTTCTTAATATGGTCGGCCAGGTTAGTGATATTTTCAGAGCCATCTGGAATGTAAGTACAGCACTCGTGGCCTATGATAGCGCACGTTCCTCCCTGCGAGGCTAACAGATAATCCAAAGCCAGTCGATTTTGTAATGCCACGGTCCGGACAGCCACTAGCTCAGCTGAGACCTCGGCCAGTGCTTGTCTAGTGTCCCTGGCTTCTGTTGCCGTTACGTTTGCCAGATGTTCCAATGCTGAGGCCATGTAGATCAGTTTGTTCATGCCTTGCCCGTTCCGTTTTAGAAATTGTTCTTTTTGCTCGCGAGTGGGAGTGCTTAAGGATGGGTCGGTGATGCATTTGGGGTATGACATATCCCAAAAAGCAGGATCCTGTCCAATCAATGGGGAGCCACGGATATGCTTTAGTGCTGCATATGAAATAGGTTCCATTGTAGGCTGTAAAATCATCAGCTGATGTCATCCAGGGGATTGTATTGGTAGGTTGCACCTACTTTGCCCCATTAACTTTCCTTTCCCTGTTTTATTAAAACATATGGAACCTTGAACATTATACGAGTGGGCAGTGAGGGAGGGTGGAGTTAAGAGGGTGGAGGGTGGATTATAGGTAAGTTGATATGAAGCTGAAAATTTAGTCATGTCATAGCCAACAGATCTCCATATTTTCATATTCCCTCTATCTCCCCTGATTCCTGTTTGATTTTGTCGTAAAATCCATTCAACTGTTTGCGGTATGAAAGGGGGAGAGATTGGAGAGGTATTCCTTCCCTTGAATGGACAGGGATGTGGGTGCAAACCCAACACTTGCTAATATTCAATTTTTCGGCGTAAAGATATGACATATGTAAATAGGTATTGGAAGGCAGGTCTCATTTAGTTCGTTTTTTACTACCGGGTGGCCATTGAGGCTAAATAGTCCAGAAAGTCCAAAAATTATACTGAAGATCTTCATCCTGTGTTCTCGTCTGGGTTGGAGACTATCTTCTTGCAATCGGATAGATGTATCCAACTTGAACGTCCTTCAAGTTTGACCGAAGTTGGTGTCGTCAGTAGTACGAGGAATGGTCCGCTCCAGCGTTGTCCTAGTTTCTTTCTGTCCCAGTTTTTTTACCAACACGAGGTCACCGGGTTTGACCACTGGATATCGAGGGACGGCTGTCCCTGTCATTACTGGGAGATGTGCCTGTTTTACCTGTGAGTGAAGAAACTTCAAAGAAAGTGTTAATTGATTCAAATAGTTCTGCATTTGTTCCCCCATCACATGGAGGTCTACTCCCTCTAGGGGTTTTTCATGGGCATCCCAGGGAGTCCTCATTGGCCGACCATCGACTATCTCTGCAGCTGACAGTCCAGTCCGCGAATGGGGAGTCACTCGCATGTGAAACAGTGCCAAGGGTAATACTTTTAGCCAATTTAACTCAGTTTCTTCAGTTAATTTAGATAATTTTTCTTTTAAAGTCCCGTTGGCTCTTTCCAGAATTCCTGCTACCTGCGGGTGATACGCGCAGTGCAGTTGCTGTTTAATTACAAGGGCTTTGCACAATTCAGTATTGACCCGAGCTACAAAATGTGGTCCATTGTCTGAGCTCACCATTTTGGGTACCCCAAAACGAGAAATGACTTCCGTTAACAACAACTTCACTACTGTATGTGCCATACAATTAGTGGTGGGGAATACTTCAATCCATTTATTAAACACATCGATTATTACTAAACAATATTTATAGCACTGTGCTTTTAGCAATTCAATAAAATCAAGCTGTATACAAGCAAAAAGATCATCTGGCAAGGGGGTGGTCCCGGAGGACCTTTAATACCTTTACCCTTATTATGTTTCATGCAAATGACGCATCGATCCAGCCGTGTTTGCGCTGCTGTATTCAAATCTGGGTGCCACCAAGTTTTTAGGAGTAGCTGTACCACTCCCTCCTTGCCAAGATGGGTACAAGAATGCAAATAATTAACAAGTAACGGCAATAAAGAATTCGGAATACAAACTTGACCAACTGGAGTCAGCCAGAGGTCTCGTGTCAAGGAGTGCGAACACCTCATTGACTTCCATAGTGTTCGCTCAGAATCAGAGGCGTCCCTCTGTAAATTTTGAACTTCAGCTATCTCTGGCATGCCCTTCGTCCGTAATGCAGGTACCTGGTTTAGAGCCTGATTAGCCCCACTGGGAACAATGAAAGAGGTTGATGAAGCTGCAGTTTTAGCAGCTGAATCAGCACGGGCATTTCCTAATTGAACAGGAGTGTCACCCTTCGTGTGCGCAACGCATTTAATAACTGCCAATTGACGGGGAAGCTGAATAGCATCGAGGAGATTTTTAACCCAAAGTGCATTTTGAATGGGAGTTCCCACAGAGTGAGAAAACCTCGCTGTTGCCAGAGGCGGCCGAAATCATGGGGTCACGCCAAAGGCATATCTAGAATCAGTGTAAACATTCGTACTTTTGTCTGTGGCCAAAATACATGCTTGAGTAAGGGCGAATAGCTCGGCTTGTTGTGCAGAGACAGGGGTCTGGAAGGCTGTTGCTTCCTGCACGTCAGTGTCGGTTACCACGGCATATTTCGACTGTGGGACGGGAAATGGGGAAATGGAAGAACTGCCATCAACATAAAAAATTAGATCTGGATTATCAATAGGCCTGTCTGTTAGATCTGGGCGAGGTGCGGTAAGGAAGTGATTCTGAAGCAAACAATCGTGTGGTGGGTCCTCAAGGTTATCGGGGGGCTATTCGAGGAACACAGCAGGATTTAAGGTTGAACAATAATGAAAAGAGAGGTAGGGGTTTTGCAATAGTGAAACCTCATAGCGGCTCAATCACGCTTGAGTCAGATGCTGGGTTTGCTGAGACGTTAGGAGAGCCACGATAGTGTGAAGTATGCACTTGTACTGGTTGGTGAAGGGTTAGATTAGAGGCTGCCTGGACTAACAAATGGACAGCAGTAAGAATTTGGGTGAAAAGGTCTGTCATACATAGGTCGTCCTAGTGCTGGGGCGGTAGCCAGGGTGTTTTTCAGAGTAATAAAAGATTGCTTTGCTGAATCAGGTGGTTCAAACTTAAGAGGAGCATTTTGACAGGAATACGGAGTTAATTCTTTAGTATGTACAGTAACATTCGGAATCCATTGTCTGCAAAAGTTCACTAATCCTAAAAAAGCTTGCATCTGCTTGGGCGATGTAGGAAATGGGGTCTGCAAGATAGGAGTAATGCGTTCTTGAGTAAGGGAGCGATCAGTAGCACTAATTAGGACACCCAAAAATTTGACCTGTCGTTGGCCTTTATGAACTTTAGCGGGCGGGATCACATATCCCCATGAATGGAGACGGATGAGCAGGTAAAAGGTGTCACGCTGGTTAGTGATGAAATCAGGGCTGGCAAGGAGTAAGTCATCAACATATTGAATGATGGTGGAGCCACCAGGAGGTGCTAATGTCGCTAACTGGGAGTGCAATGCCTGTGAGAAAAGGGTTGGAGACTGAATGAAGCCCTGTGGAAGCCTAGTCCAAGTGTATTGCATCCCCTTAAATGTAAAGGCAAACAAATACTGTGATTCAGGGGCGAGGGGTATCGCAAAAAAGGCATGTTGTAAATCAACAAGGGTAAAAATAGTCGCTTCCGGTGGGACATTGCTAAGGATTATCGCTGGATTTGGGACAATAGGATGTAAGGGTTCAACTATCTGATTAATAAGCCGGAGGTCTTGGACTAAACGCTATTCGGATGGTCTTCCTATCTTAGGAACTGGAAGAATCGGGGTATTACAGGGCGATTGGCATGGTATCAAAATTCCCTGTTGAAGGAACGATTGAATCATGACCGAGACTCCTTTTTCAGCCTCGGGACGCAAAGGGTACTGTGAAATAGAGGGTAAGGGCATATCAGGTTTGACTCTAATAACAACAGGAGGGACATTAGTGAGACCAACTTCGTGTTTGGAGGCTGCCCATAAATCTGTGGGTAGTTCAGGAGTTGTAGATTGGGTTGAATGATGATGGTGCAGTGTGCCAATGTGGACAAATGGGCGTTTAAAATATTCTAAAGTGCCTGCGGGTAGGGTTTGACTATCATTAAGGAAAGGATCAGCTTGTCCTCTTAGTGCAGCTGCCAGAAATCCCAAGGACTTGGCATTGTAGCCTTCGTTGACAGAAAGGGTCACGTGGGGTGATACAAGTCTCGACTGACGCCATAGGCTGTGGGGTAAATCGACAAGAAAGGCAGACCCTTCTTTTGTCTTGGTAAATGCTCTCCAAATCGGGCGAGGTTACTGTATGATTGTAGCAAAGAGTGACATGTGGATTGGGAATATCTAAGGGAGGTGAAAAGTGTGAGGGAGCAAAATCAATCTACCACCACTGTGGAATAGTGAATAGGGGAAAGTTTCGAAGCTGGGCCTGCGGGATAGGTGATATGGTAATGCGGTTATCAAGCCTTGGGTCACTATATTCTCTCATCTGGACTCTATCGGGTGTTTTAAACAGTGGTACTCAGGGTTAACGTTAGCTGCCAGCATAGAACACAGAGCAATCAGGCGCAGGCACAGAAGTTATTAAATTCTGCAGCTGGTGACCTCGTATTTGAGACAGTTCTATAAACATACCATTATCAATGCACTTTATTACCGCTCCGAATTTGCAGTGTCTAATCAGCAACTTTCTAATCAAGGTGGATAGCCTAACTTGGTTCTTTTCCATATGCGCATTCCGTTTTCAAGACCTGTCAATTCTATACTCAATTTTAATTCTTTATCCTGCCAGCTGGCTAACAAGGACGCATCCTTCAATTTTGGACAATATTCCCTCCATAGAGCAACTAACTTTTTAGCAGTTGACACCCTATTATTTTCCTAAATCACTTGTTGAGCTTCTATTACTGTTAAGTCTTTTTAGTTGTTCACACAGCGTTTGCAGTACGCTGCCATTTTAAAAAGTTGTATCTAAAGTTTTACCCATTGCACACTTTGTCTGATGCCAGATGGTCCTTCCGATTACAATTTTAACAATTGATTAAGGAAATTACGTGTGTGATGTTTTATGTCAGGGTCCGCACGCTTTTTGCCCTGTTTATGTGTTATTAAGCAGAGTTATCCGCATCTGCAGGAGATTATAATTTAAATCACGGAGTAATCGCGCTCCATGCAAACCAATTAACAGCTCGAAGATGACACCGTAAAGATTCTATGTCACCCGCCTTACAAAGTTAACGGGAACCTTTTATCGCGAAGGTTTCAAGTAATAACAAGGACCATGTTGGCATCGATATCTCTTTACCTCTTTCAAATAATCACAGCTTGAAACATAATTTTTAAAGTCAAAGTCTGAAAAATGAAATATGAATTCTTTCCCTCTCTCTCTTATCTATCTCTCTCCCTCTCTACATAACTCTGTCTGTCTTTGGAACTCTTGTTGCTCTTTCTCTTTATCTGCCTACCTCTCCATCTCTGCCTCTCCCTGGCTCGCTCTCTTTCGCTCTCTCTAACAGTTCCTGTCTCTTGTCGCTGGCTCTCTCTCTCTCTCCTTCAATCTCTTCCGCTGTCTTTCTTTCTCTCTCTTGGATTCAGCCCTTGTCCTTGCGGACAAATTTTGATCAAAAATTTTTCATTCTCCTTCGAAAACTTTATCCGTGTTATTCCATTTAAGTCAATTTGCACTGATTAATTTTAGAGGTATTAGCTATTCTTTGAGAAGTATTTTTTCTTTGTCAATTCAGAAAAGACCAACTGTCTGTTGAAATGGTTAATGTTTCCTGCAGAATCTAAGGGGCGGAGAACTTGGCGTGATGCCATTTACGTCTTTTCACGCAATCTAAAAACTTATTCATATTTCAATTACTCTTATTTGTAAAGTTACTTTCTTTTAAACTGATATAGTGTGAACTGAACAACTTTGGGAACATTTGCAAGAGGAATTATGAATGTTTTGCCATTAGTTTAAAAACAATTCGAATATGCATATTGTTGTCCTTCAGAAGAACCACTTGTTATCATAATAAGGCCAGTACAACATTCCAAGCAGCAGTTAGTTAACATCATCTTATCTACTAAATTTCATTCAAAAGCAATGTTAAAATCCAGTCATTATTGCCAGCATGCTTCTAAATTGGTAACTTATTAACTTCACTTCAATAATTTCCTTATTGTGGACCTTTTAATCAACATCTTTTAGTCAATTATCATGTTTTCCGTAGAGAAGGGTTGTTCGATATTTACGGCTTGCGTCTGTGACCGAGTGCGTGTCGCTAAGGGGGATATGTTAGCAGGAGTTTCATTGGTAATGGGATCAGAAGTGGGAGTCAGGACTTAGGACAGTGGAATTGCAAGATCGGGGAGCGCAAAATGAGGGTGGGGTCCAGGGTTCAAATTCTCCTCGTCTTCCGTATCGCTTGAATATGGGAACATCGGCATGCCAGAGCAACTGGGAGGATCCTCCCTTCCTATAATCTGATTGGCCAGTCCTACTTTTCTGCCGGCAGGAGATTTGTTATTGCCGAATTGCTTTTTATCATTTTGACTGTTTTCTATCCCAAAGTTCACATTACAATTTTAAAGTCTCCCAATTTTTCGCTTTACCGTTCACACACTCATTAATATCTCTTTTGCGGGCTTTATCTCTCCAACTCACTGTGATTGTTCGTTGCGTTAAGTGGACTGTTTCTTTCAACTGTAAAATTAAACAATTTGAAACCGGCATTTTTTTTCCAGATTGCTTTTTTTTCCTGCATCAATGCTATTGTCAAAGTTCCAAGTTCCCTGTGTTACCTACTGGCCAGATATCGTTACCTAATTTATTGTTTAAAGCAGCGCTGCAGCCAATCTTCGAATATTACGTTCTTGAGAAAGGGTTTCTAAACACATGAAAAATAGAGGGGAGTTGCCGCTAGTTTTGTCTAAAGTTTGTCGCATAATGTCAGTAAAATGTGCCCCAGGCAAAAAAAAACGCTCAAACAAAATTTCTGGTACCAAATCAAATTGGAGGGTCCTTGACCCCAAAACATTACTGACAGGGTCCCTGACCCGAAAAAATTATTGACAGGGTCCCTGACCCCAAAACTTATTGACAGGGTCCCTGACCCCAAAACTTAATCAAAGGGTCCCTGACCCAAATTTATTGACAGCCTGTATAAATCTGATGCGGATGAAAAACGAGATCAACAAGGTCCCTGACCTGCTGCTAATTACACAATGTACTCACAGTCAAATTTAGATTCGAGAACCGTCACCTGTTTAGTTACTTCTGTCAGGGATGAGGGGTCGCAGCACAGATCCGAGAGAGAGAGAGACCAAGGTCAATCTTACCTTGTACCGGCGTCCGTCTCTTTACTCCGGTCATGGCTTTGATCATTTTTTCTCAGTCCCTCATGGAAGCTCACTCAGGATATTGGATTTTTTCTCGCAGCGCCAAATGTTGTATTCTATATTTTCCCCGCGTCTTGACTGTGATAGAGAAATTCAAACAGCATTCATTAGATAAGCAAAACTGAACTTTATTCACTAATTAGAACTGCTAGCAGAAAATGGCTGATACTTGGAGTCGGAAGGCAGTCAGTACAAACTGCTGAGTCCGTCCCAAGTCTGCGATAGTACAGAAAAGAAGGCGATTCTTATACATTATAGGATCAAGATAACATGAATACAGCTTGGTCAGGAATTTGATCGAAAGTAAAACATAAGTAATAATCGTTACAATGGCGTCACCTTCTGACCTTTAGGGGACTTGAGTTTCATATCATTATCTTGTCTTTGTTTTAAGAAAGGGAAGAAGTTGTTTACATACAGGAAGAGACACTTGTTCAGCTTGTTATGTATTGAGACTACTAGTTCCAAGCCTTATCTAGACTCTCAGGACATGCTGTCTATGTGTATTATGAATCTGTGTCTTAGGTTAAATTCAATTGTACCAAGAAGACTTGACTAGTTTTCCCATCATGCCATTATTTGCTTCACACAATACTACAATGCAATCCCCCTGGTGGAGGCAAAAGTAGAAAAACTGAGTGTCAACAACAACGCAGGCCTACTTGCGTGCTAAATAGTATAAGCAGCAAGTACTAGACAGAACTGAGCAATCCCACAACCAACTGATCAGGCCTATGCTGTGCAGTCCTGGCATTTCTAGTTGTGAATGTTGCTGGACAATTACACAAGTCACTTGTGGATGAGGCTCCACAAATATCCCCATCCTCAATGATGGAGGAGCCCAGCACATCTGTGCAAAAGATGGGACTGAAGCATTTGCAACAATCATCAACCAAAAGTACTGAGAGGAGGATTCATCTTGCCATCCTCGAGAGGCCCTCAACATCACATGCCAGTCTTCAGCCAATTTGATTCACTCCACATGATATCAATAAACATTGTGTATTGGAACCAGCAAAGGCTATGGGCCCTGATAATATTAGGTCAATAGTACTGAAGGCTTGTGCTCCAGTACTTACCATGCCCCTCGCCAAGGTGTTCCAGTAGAGCTACAACACCACCATCTATCCGGCGATATGCAAAATTGCCCAGGTATGTCCTGTACACACAACTCGGGACAAACCCAACCTGGCCAAGTAGTGAAATGGGATATCGACAGCATTTGCTTCGTAATAACCTGGCTCTTGGAATCTTAGTTTCGGTAACAACAGGGTCACTCAGCTCCTGACCTCACTACAACATTGGTTCAAATATGGACAAAAAAGCTGCATTTCAGAGGTGAAATGAGACATCAAGGCTGTGTTTGACATAGTGTGGCATCAAGGAGTGTGAGCAAAATTTGGTCAATGGAATCGGGGCTAACCCTCATACCTGGCACAAAGGAAGATGAGTTGTGGTTGTTGGAGGTCAGTCATCTAGGCTCCAGAATCCATAGAATACCCACAGAGCAGAAGGAGGCCATTCGAGTCTGCACCGACCCTCTGGAAGTGCACCCACCTCGGCACACCTCCCACCCTACCCCTGTAACTCCAGTTAGCCTGCACATCTTTTGGACGTGAAGGGGCAATTTAACATGACTAATCCACCTAATGTACCATGTTTGGACTGTGGGAGGAAACCAGAGTACCCGGAGGAAACTCTTATTGAATTCTTTGAGGAGGTGACCAAACATGTGAATGAAGGCAAGTGCACATGGATTTTAGTGAGGTTTTTGATAAGGTTCCCCATGGTAGGCTTATGCAGAAAGTAAAGAGGCATGGGATAGTGGGCAATTTGGCCAGTTGGATAACGAACTGGCTAACCGATAGAAGTCAGAGTGGTGGTGGATGGCAAATATTCAGCCTGGAGCCCAGTTATCAGTGGCATACCGCAGGGATCAGTTCTGGGTCCTCTGCTGTTTGTGATTTTCATTAATGACTTGGATGAGGGAGTTGAAGGGTGGGTCAGTAAATTTGCAGACGATACGAAGATTGGTGGAGTTGTGGATAGTGAGGAGGGC
The DNA here is from genome assembly GCF_902713615.1 of Scyliorhinus canicula. Taxonomy (NCBI): domain Eukaryota; kingdom Metazoa; phylum Chordata; class Chondrichthyes; order Carcharhiniformes; family Scyliorhinidae; genus Scyliorhinus; species Scyliorhinus canicula. The sequence goes on from NC_052151.1 coordinate 207,135,538, forward strand.
TGTTGTCGGCTGCAAAGAGACATAGATAGGATGCAGAGCTGGGATGAGAAGTGGCAGATGGAGTTTAACCCTGAAAAGTGTGAGGTTGTCCATTTTGGAAGGAAAAATATGAATGCGGAATACAGGGTTAATGGTGGGGTTCTTGACAATGTGGAAGAGCAGAGAGATCTAGGGGTCTATGTTCATAGATGTTTGAACGTTGCCACTCAAGTGGACAGAGCTGTGAAGAAGGCTAACGTTCATTAGCAGAGGGATTGAATTTGAGAGCCGTGAGGTGATGATGCAGCTGTATTAAACCTTGGTAAGGCCATATTTGGGGTAGTGTGTGCAGTTCTGGTCACCTCATTTTAGGAAGGATGTGGAAGCTTTGGAAAAGGTGCAAAGGAGATTTACCAGGATGTTGCCTGGAATGGAGAGTAGGTCTTACGAGGAAAGGTTGAGTGTGCTAGGCCTTTTATCATTAGAACAGAGAAGGATGAGGGGCGACTAGAGAGAGGTTTATAAGATGATCAGGGGAACAGATAGACAGTCAGAGACATTTTTCCCTCGTGGAACAAACCATTACAAGGGGACATAAATTTAAGGTGGAAGATATAGGGAGGAATGTCAGAGGTAGGTTCTTTACCCAGTCCATCATACACTGCACCTGCGCCATGCCAGCTAAGTGGGTGAAGCCTTGCCGTCTTGGTCCCGGTCCAAGCTAAAATACATGTGGACCTTCGTATAACGGCATCTGTAACCTCCCTAATGCATTTATGTGTTGCTGACTGGGAGATGCCACACAGATGACTGGTGCTGAAATAAGCCGCTCGCATAAAGGTTCAGATCCACTGTCATTTCAGGGCATCGGCCAGTGGGTGTTCTCTCGTATCATGTTGTGCCAATTCTTCCAGGACATGGCAGCTGTGGTTCACCTTCCCCCAGGTGCTGTCTACTCCGGCAACACGGCTCTGACATCTGTAGATCGAATGTCCCAAGACAGGCTGTTCCCACTGTGAAGCTGCTCCCAGTCTTGTTAACGGCTCTGTCTCTGTACCTCTCTGTCACTCGCCCTCTCCCTGTCTCTCGCCCTCTCCCTGTCTCTCGCCCTCTCCCTGTCTCTCGCCCTCTCCCTGTCTCTCGCCCTCTCCCTGTCTCTCGCCCTCTCCCTGTCTCTCGCCCTCTCCCTGTCTCTCGCCCTCTCCCTGTCTCTCGCCCTCTCCCTGTCTCTCGCCCTCTCCCTGTCTCTCGCCCTCTCCCTGTCTCCGCCCTCTCCCTGTCTCTCGCCCTCTCCCTGTCTCTCGCCCTCTCCCTGTCTCTCGCCCTCTCCCTGTCTCTCGCCCTCTCCCTGTCTCTCGCCCTCTCCCTGTCTCTGGCGCCCTCCCTCCCTCTGGCGCCCTCCCTCCCTCTGGCGCCCTCCCTGCCTCTGGCGCCCTCCCTGCCTCTGGCGCCCTCCCTGCCTCTGGCGCCCTCCCTGCCTCTGGCGCCCTCCCTGCCTCTGGCGCCCTCCCTGCCTCTGGCGCCCTCCCTGCCTCTGGCGCCCTCCCTGCCTCTGGCGCCCTCCCTGCCTCTGGCGCCCTCCCTGCCTCTGGCGCCCTCCCTGCCTCTGGCGCCCTCCCTGCCTCTGGCGCCCTCCCTGCCTCTGGCGCCCTCCCTGCCTCTGGCGCCCTCCCTGCCTCTGGCGCCCTCCCTGCCTCTGGCGCCCTCCCTGCCTCTGGCGCCCTCCCTGCCTCTGGCGCCCTCCCTGCCTCTGGCGCCCTCCCTGCCTCTGGCGCCCTCCCTGCCTCTGGCGCCCTCCCTGCCTCTGGCGCCCTCCCTGCCTCTGGCGCCCTCCCTGCCTCTGGCGCCCTCCCTGCCTCTGGCGCCCTCCCTGCCTCTGGCGCCCTCCCTGCCTCTGGCGCCCTCCCTGCCTCTGGCGCCCTCCCTGCCTCTGGCGCCCTCCCTGCCTCTGGCGCCCTCCCTGCCTCTGGCGCCCTCCCTGCCTCTGGCGCCCTCCCTGCCTCTGGCGCCCTCCCTGCCTCTGGCGCCCTCCCTGCCTCTGGCGCCCTCCCTGCCTCTGGCGCCCTCCCTGCCTCTGGCGCCCTCCCTGCCTCTGGCGCCCTCCCTGCCTCTGGCGCCCTCCCTGCCTCTGGCGCCCTCCCTGCCTCTGGCGCCCTCCCTGCCTCTGGCGCCCTCCCTGCCTCTGGCGCCCTCCCTGCCTCTGGCGCCCTCCCTGCCTCTGGCGCCCTCCCTGCCTCTGGCGCCCTCCCTGCCTCTGGCGCCCTCCCTGCCTCTGGCGCCCTCCCTGCCTCTGGCGCCCTCCCTGCCTCTGGCGCCCTCCCTGCCTCTGGCGCCTCCCTGCCTCTGGCGCCCTCCCTGCCTCAGCGCCCCTCCCTGCCTCTGGCGCCCTCCCTGCCTCTGGCGCCCTCCCTGCCTCTGGCGCCCTCCCTGCCTCTGGCGCCCTCCCTGCCTCTGGCGCCCTCCCTGCCTCTGGCGCCCTCCCTGCCTCTGGCGCCCTCCCTGCCTCTGGCGCCCTCCCCTCCTCTGGCGCCCTCCCTGCCTCTGGCGCCCTCCCTGCCTCTGGCGCCCTCCCTGCCTCCTGGCGCCCTCCCTGCCTCTGGCGCCCTCCCTGCCTCTGGCGCCCTCCCTGCCTCTGGCGCCCTCCCTGCCTCTGGCGCCCTCCCTGCCTCTGGCGCCCTCCCTGCCTCTGGCGCCCTCCCTGCCTCTGGCGCCCTCCCTGCCTCTGGCGCCCTCCCTGCCTCTGGCGCCCTCCCTGCCTCTGGCGCCCTCCCTGCCTCTGGCGCCCTCCCTGCCTCTGGCGCCCTCCCTGCCTCTGGCGCCCTCCCTGCCTCTGGCGCCCTCCCTGCCTCTGGCGCCCTCCCTGCCTCTGGCGCCCTCCCTGCCTCTGGCGCCCTCCCTGCCTCTGGCGCCCTCCCTGCCTCTGGCGCCCTCCCTGCCTCTGGCGCCCTCCCTGCCTCTGGCGCCCTCCCTGCCTCTGGCGCCCTCCCTGCCTCTGGCGCCCTCCCTGCCTCTGGCGCCCTCCCTGCCTCTGGCGCCCTCCCTGCCTCTGGCGCCCTCCCTGCCTCTGGCGCCCTCCCTGCCTCTGGCGCCCTCCTGCCTCTGGCGCCCTCCCTGCCTCTGGCGCCCTCCCTGCCTCTGGCGCCCTCCCTGCCTCTGGCGCCCTCCCTGCCTCTGGCGCCCTCCCTGCCTCTGGCGCCCTCCCTGCCTCTGGCGCCTCCCTGCCCCTGGCGCCCTCCCCTCCTCTCGCGCCCTCCCTGCCTCTGGCGCCCTCCCTGCCTCTGGCGCCCTCCCTGCCTCTGGCGCCCTCCCTGCTCTGGCGCCCTCCCTGCCTCTGGCGCCCTCCCTGCCTCTGGCGCCCTCCCTGCCTCTGGCGCCCTCCCTGCCTCTGGCGCCCTCCCTGCCTCTGGCGCCCTCCCTGCCTCTGGCGCCCTCCCTGCCTCTGGCGCCCTCCCCTCCTCTGGCGCCCTCCCCCCCCCCCTCTGGCGCCCTCCCCGCCTCTCTCTCCCCCCGCCCCCCTGTCTCTCCCCCCGCCCCCCCCCTGTCTCTCCCGCCCCCCCCTCTGTCTCTCCCACCCCCCCCCCGCCCCCCCCCCCCCCCCCCCCCGTCCGGCTCCCGCCTCCCCCCCCCCCCCCCCCGTCCCCCCTGCCTCTCCGTCCCCGCCTGCCTCTCCGTCCCCGCCTGCCTCTCCGTCCCCGCCTGCCTCTCCGTCCCCGCCTCTGTCTCTCCGTCCCCGCCTCTGTCTCTCCGTCCCCGCCTCTGTCTCTCCGTCCCCGCCTCTGTCTCTCCGTCCCCGCCTCTGTCTCTCCGTCCCCGCCTCTGTCTCTCCGTCCCCGCCTCTGTCTCTCCGTCCCCGCCTCTGTCTCTCCGTCCCCGCCTCTGTCTCTCCGTCCCCGCCTCTGTCTCTCCGTCCCCGCCTCTGTCTCTCCGTCCCCGCCTCTGTCTCTCCGTCCCCGCCTCTGTCTCTCCGTCCCCGCCTCTGTCTCTCCGTCCCCGCCTCTGTCTCTCCGTCCCCGCCTCTGTCTCTCCGTCCCCGCCTCTGTCTCTCCGTCCCCGCCTCTGTCTCTCCGTCCCCGCCTCTGTCTCTCCGTCCCCGCCTCTGTCTCTCCGTCCCCGCCTCTGTCTCTCCGGCCCCGCCTCTGTCTCTCCGGCCCCGCCTCTGTCTCTCCGGCCCCGCCTCTGTCTCTCCGGCCCCGCCTCTGTCTCTCTCCGGCCCCGCCTCTGTCTCTCCGGCCCCGCCTCTGTCTCTCCGGCCCCGCCTCTGTCTCTCCGGCCCCGCCTCTGTCTCTCCGGCCCCGCCTCTGTCTCTCCGGCCCCGCCTCTGTCTCTGTCTCTCCGTCCCCGCCTCTGTCTCTCCGTCCCCGCCTCTGTCTCTCCGTCCCCGCCTCTGTCTCCGTCCCCGCCTCTGTCTCTCCGTCCCCGCCTCTGTCTCTCCGTCCCCGCCTCTGTCTCTCCGTCCCCGCCTCTGTCTCTCCGTCCCCGCCTCTGTCTCTCCGTCCCCGCCTCTGTCTCTCCGGCCCCGCCTCTGTCTCTCCGGCCCCGCCTCTGTCTCTCCGGCCCCGGCTCTGTCTCTCCGGCCCCGGCTCTGTGGCTCCGGCTCTGTCTCTCTCTCTCTCTGCCTGTTCTCTCTCTTCCTCCTCCTCCTCCTCCTTCCCCCCCCCCCCCCCCCCCCCCCCCCCCCCCACCCCATCTCCAGATGCAGCAGTATAAATGTCTCTGCTGCTGCTCTATTGGGAGTAGTAGAAATGCTAACTTGACCGGCTCAATGATTCTCCTGAATCATGCACTGAAAATGGAAGATTAAAGTGAGCAAGGAGGATTCCTAAGAAAGCTCTGTCTCTCAGGCCACCACTCCTCTGTGACCTCCGCTTTGCACTTCCCCTTTCTTGAGGGTCTCTCCAGGAAACCTCACACCTCCCCTCTCACCCTGGCATTTCCCCAAACCTGTGCCTCTCAACGCCACCAGGATTCAGCACCTCGACTCATTTCATCTGACCAATCCCCAACCCCCTCCCATTCCTTCTTGTGACAGGGCAGTTGAGTGGGTGCATGGGACCCATGTCTGCATCCACATTGGGCATCTCAAAGTCATCCCCACCGGCATGACCTATAATGGGATGAGTGATGAGAGACTTCACCATGAAGTCTTGCATTAAGGTTCACATCATCATTGGCATTCAATGGAACTCCAGTCAGTCGCAATGAACTTCAGCTTTTCAGATCTTACTGGCACAATTGACTTGTCAATGAAGGGTGAAGTAGTATATCATGCAAATGACTGCCTCTTGTGGTAGACATGGCACAGTTGATTAGAGTGAAGCCTGCAATCATCCTGACAAGTACATGCCTAAATTCTCGCATTTCACAGCCCTACACAATTCCTGACAAACGAACGTCTGAGACAAGTGGAATTGTAATTCCTTTTTTTTTGTAAAAAATATTTTTATTCTCCTTTTTCACAATTTTGGGGCCTCACGGTAGCATGGTGGTTAGCATCAATGCTTCACAGCTCCAGGGTCCCAGGTTCGATTCCCGGCTGGGTCACTGTCTGTGCGGAGTCTGCACGTCCTCCCCGTGTGTGCGTGGGTTTCCTCCGGGTGCTCCGGTTTCCTCCCACAGTCCAAAGATGTGCGGGTTAGGTGGATTGGCCATGCTAAATTGCCCGTAGTGTAAGGTTAATGGGGGGATTGTTGGGTTACGGGTATACGGGTTACGTGGGTTTAAGTAGGGTGATCATTGCTCGGCACAATATCGAGGACCGAAGGGCCTGTTCTGTGCTGTACTGTTCTATAATTCTCCCGAATTTACACCCAACAACAATCAATAACCAACAACAAATATCTCGAATCCCATAAATATCTCACATCCCATAACAGTAACAACGATCCCATCCTCCCACCATGCCCAGACATCAGCCTGCATGTTAACATACACAAATGACAAAGGAAAAAAAAGGAATTGGGATTACCCATAGCCATCTTCAACATACTCAGCCCCCCTCCCTCCCCAACTAATGTTCGATGTTATCCAATTCTTGAAAGTGCATAATAAATAGTGCCCATGGCTTGTAGAACCCACCCGAGCTTCCCCTCAGTTCGAGTTTAACCTTCTTGAAGGTCAGGTATTCAACAGGTCCCCCCGCCACGCCAGGGCACACAGTTCTCCCTGCTCCAGCCCATACTTCGCTTCCAGCTCCCTCAATCTTGCAATCGACCCCGGGGAAACAAATCTTTTAGAGTCTTAATCCATCCTTACTGGGGGGTCTCTCATCCCCCCCCCAACCTTATCCACCATCAACACACTGCTGGGTCCTGCCCCATAAGCCTGACCTGCCCTTGTCCATTATTAACATCGAACCCCCCCCTCCCCGAAACCCCACCCCTACCCTTCCCCAGAAACAACATCCCCCAGCATCCAACCCTTCCTCTCCCCCTCTTGCTCGCCTCATAGGCCCATTGACACCTGCTATCCAGGCTCCAATGTCCGCAGCCCTCCTCTTCTCTCGCCTCCGTTCACTCGCTGACTGACTTTAGCTAGCTAGTGCGGGTGGCTCCCCCTGCGCCAAGACATAACCTCCCCTTCCACCCAGTCCCAGAGAAAAAAAAACAAACCCAACAATCCAACCCATACAATTCACTAACATAACATTTAACCGTCGCAACACAGAGCGCCCATCAACCCACCATTAACTTAAACTCTATAACAATACAAAGAGAAGTTGATTACAATACAAATCCGTAAAAAGAAAGTTATAAAGTTTATACATTTTCCGGCTGTTCAAACACAGTCCACAGTCTCTCTTCCAGCTCCGCTCTTCATGTCTGTCCCAAGCCTTCTGCCTTCACAAACGCCTCAGCCACATCCGCTGTCTCAAAATAAAAGTCTTTGCCGTTATACGTTACCCTCAACCTCGCTGGGTTCACCATACCAAACCGTACCCCCTTCTTGTACAACGTTGCCTTCACTCGCCCAATCGCCCAAACGCCGCTCGTCTTTTTGCCAACTCCACCGTCAAGTCCTAGTAGATCCGGACCGTAGAGCCATCCCATAGTATCTCCTGCTTCTGCTTCACCTCTTTCACGCAAAACTTATGGAAGCCGGTAATTACTGCCCTTGGCAGCTTGTTCACTTTGGGCTTTGGCCTTAATGACCAATGATCTCGGTGTAGCTCATACTGGGAGGGGCTCTCACCCTCCCCCATCACCTCCGCCAACTTCTTAGCGAAGTATTGTGTTGGCCTTGGGCCCTCTGTCCCTTCGGGTTAGCCCACAATTCCCAAATTATGCCGCCTTGAGCGGTTTTCCAAGTCTTCCAGCTTTGCTTGGAGACCTCTATTAATCTCCACAGCCCTCCGCAACTCATCTCCCATCGAGGTTGTTGATTACAAATTCTTCACCCGGTAGTCTGGCTCAATAAAACGAGAGATGGATTTGTAGGTATAGTATCATTTAATAATAACTAACTTGCAAGGCTGGCCTACTGGGAGAACTCCAGGACACACAGCTGCCTCCTGTGAGTTCCGCAGTAAGTGAGACAGAAGACAAAAGGGTTTCTGCTGATGTATTCAAAATCACAGTAAGAGTCACATATAAGCTTCCCATTGGTCATTCTATACACCTTCTGACCTGGCCCTATATCCTAATTGGTCACTTTGCATTGTAACCCCATCATGCTCTTCACCTTCTGACCATGCGGCCACCCTCCCCCGATAGTTTCAAAGAGGCTTTGGCTGAATCTCTTTGTTCTTTGTCTGTGAGTCCCCTACCATCAGCCGGCCCTACTAACTATCCTATCTTAACTAATAATTCTAATTTTATCACATTCATTTATTCATTTCCTCATTCCCTCCTTTTATCATTTCATGATAAACTATCGGTCCAAGCCGCAGTCACGGCCCCTCATCTAGGAACATTCGTCGCTGTATCTCTAATTCTTGTTGCAGCACCCCATCATCCTCTGCACCCTTGTGCATCCGAACAGCCAAGACTCTAGGGGCGGCTATCTGTTCCACCGCATTCTGCATTTTACCTATTACGCATTTAAGGACGGCCAGGCCCACAAAGATGCAGCCGAGTGCCACTGCTAGATACATGGCCATATTTATCAACCAATCCTTCCAACCTCCGAATCCCCAGCTACCCCAAGAGCCAGGGTCCCGCATACCGTCCAGGTGGTCCCTTATGCGATCCATAAATGTAGTGATGTTAGCGGTTAAATCTTGAACTCCCATGATACACTTACCCTGCACTATGGCGCATACCCCACCTTCCCGGGCCAGAAGATAGTCAAGAGCATACCGGTTCTGCATGGCAAACAACCGCAGTTGAGATAGTTCCTTTGTTATTGCCCCGAGGGCACCTAAGGTCTCGTTTCCCAGGATGGTAAGGCCGCAAATAAAATAATTCCTATCGTTGACCGCCAAGGAACCCCCCACACCCCCCAGTGTCAAGGCGCTCAGAATTCCCCATCCGGCTGAGTGGCCCCGGTTGGGTGCTAAGACCTGAGGTTTCTTCCAACCTTCGCAAAATTCGGCTGAGACTGACCGGCGCGCCAATTGACGGTGCAGTATCCACTCAGTGGGGCAGGGGACCGTGGTAGGGACTAGAGTCCCGATAGCAATTCGGCGGGGAAATGGGGGTGACAAAACATTGGTCGCTGTACCATTAAAGAAAAAGTAGTATCCTGGCTCCGTGTACAGGCTTGCATCACAATCAGTATATTGATTGAGCAGGGAACCCCCAGTAGCCCATTTCATCCAGCTTTGGAAAGCCCATTCGAGCCTCCTAGCAATGCGGAATGCCCTAGACCCAACAGTGATATGAGAGACATTCGCCCAGCCGCAAAGGAGCTGGAGGCCAGCGTTCAATGGAACGCAGGTGGTGTTATGACAGATGCATTGGCCAGACGCCTGAGTGACATGACACCTCCTATCCGTACAAGCGGGGAACAGACATGTTATGTTCGTTTCCACCTCTACTAGCAAACACCCGTACCCCAGACTGCTGAAACAATTCTCGTACGACCGGGAATCTCTATTGGGAGTGAAGTGGCTAGGTATATACGCCCTCCACCGTCGAAGCTTATCATACTGAGAGTGGGAATTATCTCTAGGAAGGGGAAGGCAAATAGCTGGTGGGGCTGAACCCGGATCGTAAGGAAGAGTAACTTGCTCGGGCGGTGGCTCGGAACGCTGACAATGAACCACAGTTTGGGGAGTGCCCCAAACCGGTGAAACAGAAAATAACCTAGACACCGATGCGGGGTTCGGGTAGCAGACAACCCGTCCCTGGCCATACAAACGGTGGTAGACCTGATAGAAGAGATTCATACTGCCCCAGTTACCCCCCTCCCGGGTCCTATATGAATCAAGTACATCCTCCGAGAACCTACGTTCTAGTTGTACCTCCCTCCTCACACGGCCCTTCCTTTGTCTAGTCCCTGTCTTTCTCTCACAACCTCTTCCTCCCCCCTCCTCACACCCTGATTTTACCTGTAAGGCACCAAGGTGAACACATCCAAAGTCAAATTTACATGTACTCCAAAAACAAGGCAATGTCCATGTAATAGACCCTTCCCATCGTTGGGACCGGTGCAATTGCTTCATGAGTCCTGCACGGTCCGACAGCTGGATGATCTTCCATGAGTCGATACCCCGTCCTCGTATATGGGGACAGCGGAGAACGTCACCTCTGCATAAGTGAAATGTTCTTGTAGTTTGGTTGGTGTTGCAGATGTAGATGATATTCCCCTGTTCCATGTCCGCCGCCAATGTCACTCCAAGCGAGGCGAGGCCGAAGATCACACAGGCGGTGTGTAGCCACCCCATCATGCTTCACACCTGTAAAACAACACTGGGTAAGGGAGGCAGGTTAGTGACCGATCTTTTTACAGTGGTGGAGGTGGACCCAAGCACTCCGCCCCTCCACTTTGACTGCAGTGGGGGTGGCAAGGAGAACTTGGAATGGTCCCTCCCATCGTGGCTCTAACCCTTTCCGAGTCCAATTTTTGACCATGACATAACTACCAGGCTGCACTGAAAGCGAGCTATGTAATGGGGACGGTGACAGGTGAGCTGCTCGAACCTGGCCATGGAGCTCCTTCAGTACCTTAGTGAGGGCTAGAACATAAGTAGTCATTTCTTCAGTCATATGGTGAAACTGAACCAGCCTAGGAACATGCAGGTTCCAGGGAGTTCTAAGGGGCCTGCCATAAAGGATCTCGGCAGGGGAGAGCCGGGCCGATCCCGCAGGTGTAACCCGCAGCTGGAAGAGGGCAATGGGGAGCAACTTAAGCCATGTCAGTCCCGTGTCTGCTCTTAATTTAGCCAACTTAGTTTTGAGGGTCTGATTGTGTCTCTCAACCAACCCGGCCGCCTGCGGTCGGTACGCACAGTGTAACTGTTGCTGTATGCCCAACTGGGAGCAGAACTCCTTGTTAATCTGTCCAATAAAATGAGGCCCGTTATCAGAACTTAACTGGGCTGGTATGCCGTACCGGGGAATGATTTCCCGCATCAGAACTTTGACCACAGTAACAGCTTTATTATCGGTAGTCGGATACGCCTCAACCCATTTGCTGAACACATCCACAATGACCAAAACATATTTATAACATTGACATCGTTCCAACTCAATGTAATCCATTTGGAGCGTCTCAAAGGGACCACTGGGCAACGGAGTTTGCCCCACCCCACAAGGGATACCTTTACCGGTGTTATATTGCTGACAAATCAAACACCGATTACTGATACTCTGGGCCATCCCCTGCATCTTAGGGTGCCACCAAGTGTCCAGTAACAAATCACTAGTCCCCCGAGCCCCACAATGAGTTGCAAAGTGTACACATTCGATGACCCATAATGCCAGCACATCAGACATACAAGTCTGATGGGCTGGAGTGGTCCATAAAGAAGAAACAGAATCATATGTACAACCTAACCGTTTCCACATTTGTTTATCACTCACAGGAGCGTCCTCCTGTAACCTTATGACGTCTTGGATGGTTGGCATTGGCTTGTCAGAGGTAGACCTATGTACTGCAGAACGTTTAGTCTGACTCAATATTTTAGGCACCATCACTTGCTGAGTTTGCGCGGCTGTCCGCGCTGCACAATCTGCACGTTCATTACCAACGTCAACCGGGCTCCGACCGTTTGTATGGGCAGCGCATTTAATGACGGAAATCTGTGCGGGCATAAGGAGGGCCTGCAGTAGGTCATTAACTAAACCCCGGTGGGATATCTCCGTGCCTGCCGAGTTAAGGAATCCCCTATGCTTCCAGAGCTGTCCAAAGTCATGAACCACCCCGAAGGCGTATCGTGAGTCAGTGTAAATATTTACCCGGCGATCTGCCGCGAGTATACATGCACGGGTAAGGGCAAAAAGTTCGGCTTGTTGGGCTGAATAAGGGGTCTTAAAAGCGGCTGCTTCTAGGGTCAGTCCATCCTGATCCACGATTGCGTAACCGGACAGTCTCTGGCCAGTGGGGCTTATTAATGCACTGCCATCAACATACATAATCATGTCAGGTTGATCTAACGGTATATCGCTCAGATCTTCCCTTATCGAAGTAGCTTCCTCAATCAGGGCTAGACAGTTGTGGCCAGGTGCGTCTTCATGGTCAGGGGGACCGCTAAGAAAACAGGCTGGATTGAGAGTAGTACAATATTTAAATGTCAGACGTGGATTGTTTAGAAGGTATATTTCATACCTATTCTGACGAGCTGCGGTAAGATGCTGAGTCTGCAGCTGCCCCAGTAGTGCGATGACCGAGTGGGAGCTATACACCGTAATGTCCTGTTGGAGAGTTATATTGGCAGCAGCCTGCAGACTATTGTATATCGCTGCCAGGATCTGGGTGCAAACAGGGTAGCCCAACGCCACTGGATCAAGTTTGGAAGAGTAATATGCCACGGGCCGGTGCTTATCCCCATGTTGCTGGGTGAGTACCGCTGTTGAACACCCTTCCAGAACAGTACAGTATATCTGGAATGGTCGGTCGTACAGGGGCCTACCGAGGGCCGGTGCTTGTAATAAGGCCTGCTTCAGGCAACGGAAGGCCTCGAGTGCCTCGGTGGTTAGAGTAAAATTCCCCCCTTCGCTAGTGTAAGGCGTCAGCAGCTTTGTGTAGACAGCGATGTTCGGTATCCACTGCCTACAATAATTCACCATACCCAGCCAATGACGGACCTCCTTGGCTGTGGTAGGGGCTGGGAATTGGCATATGGGTTCAAGCCTACTGGGTTCAAGACTTCTGTCTGTGGCTGTAAGTAACACCCCTAAGAACTTGACCTTTGTCTGAGCCACCAGGACCTTTGATTGTGAAACAACGTAACCCAACGAGGCTAGGTGGTTTAATAACTGGATCACATCATCCCTGTTACTGGGCTCATCGGGACTCGCTACCAATAGGTCATCAACATACTGAACTAGAGTGGAATCATGCTCCAACGTCAAGGCCTGGAGTTGGGTCTGCAGACATCTGGAGAAGAGCGTAGGTGAGTTGACGAACCCCTGAGGCAGTCGGGTCCAGGTATACTGCTGTCCATTATAAGTGAAGGCAAACAAATATTGACTTTCAGATGCGAGTGGAAGGGCAAAGAAAGCGTGCTGGAGATCAACTATGGCGAAGACCCGGGCTTGAGCTGGAATTTGAGCCAGTATGTGGGCAGGATTAGGGACGAGAGCATGTAACGGCTGCGCGATGGCATTGATAGAACGTAAATCCTGCACTAACCGGTACTGGTCTGGTTTGCCTGGTTTGGGCACTGCAAGTATAGGGGTGTTACATTCTGATTGGCAAGGGACTAGAATACCCTGTTGCAACAGTTCTCGGATTAATTTGTCTATAGACGTGGCAGCTTGGGGTTTCAGAGGGTATTGCCGAATGGAAGGCAGTATTACATTATCCTTGATCGGTACCCTAATAGGTGTAACATTTGTCTGTCCTACTTGTGATGGGCATTCTGCCCAGACCTGTGGGTTGACATATTCCAAAACGTCACGTCCCAAATGATGCTGAAGACGAGTGTTAATAGTTTCAGGGAGCTCAAAATATTTTATGGAAGTGCCGTCTGGCAAGACTTGAAGTGTGTACTCCGTTGGATCTGAATGATCAACTGCCCTCCTTACCATAGGCCCCAAATCCTTGGCATGGTATTGGTCTTGGACTTGACGTGTAATGTGAGGGCCTACAGAAGCTGACTGTGGCCATAAATGTGGTGGTATGGTAACAAAATCGGCTGTACCTTCTTTTCCCGTGACTGTGGCTGTAATCTTGACCGACCATTCGGTCCCAATTAACGGCTGGTATTTGTCCTCCAACTCCCTGTTCTGTCCGGTTCTATCGTAGGCCAGTGTAACGTGGCACAGTGAATGTTCAATATCTAACGCCCACCACTGTGGCGTGACAGAAATATAGCACTGTTGTCTCGTCTTCCATGATTGAACCGTTACCCCTTCATCCCCGCACTCGAGCTGTAGCTGGAAGATACACAGTAAATCTCTGGCCAACAAGTTACAGTCCAATCCAGTAGTCACCACAAACCGATGGTCTGTAGACTTATCCTCATAAGTGACTACCACCGGGTCAGAGATAGGATACTCACACACCTGGCCTTGGAACCCCGACAAATGCTGGGTGTGCTGGGATAGTGGTAGTTGAAGTTCTGATTGCACTGAAGACATGGCTGCTCCAGTGTCGATTACAAATGGGTGATGTTGATCTCCTATCTGCAGAGAGATAATAGGTTCCCTGTCCGATTGGAGAGTCCGTATGACTAAATTAGCTAGTCAATCTTGTGTTGGGAAAGGGTTTGCCTGGGAGAAGTCGGTGTATCTCGTCTGTCCTCCCCTTGGTGGGTACCCCCTCCTTTGGTTCGGGTAGTCTCCCCCTGCTGCCTGTCTTCTAAAGGGGCATTCCTGATACCAGTGATCTGTACGGTCACAATTAAAACATGCATTGTTCCCTCTATATCTGCCCCGTCCTCTTTTCCCAGTAAACCAATTACCCCTTCGTGCATACGGTGGGGGCGGCAGTTGTAAAGCTGTTGGTGCATACGGTGGGGGCGGCAGTTGTAAAGCTGTTGGTGCATACTGTGGGCCATAAATAGGGGCTGCGGGTCCATTCGGGTGGGTTTGATATCCTCCCCCTTGTTGATCCACCCACCCCCCATCGCAATATTGGGGTTCCAGCTGGTAAGCCACTGTATCTGCCGCTGGTTGGGGTTTCAGATCATCCTTTCTCGTCACGTACTCCGTCTTAATCTTTGTAACTGAGCCTCCTTCCTGGCCTTCACCCTCCTTCCAATAAAATCTGACTGCCCGGGCCATCTGGGAAGGGTCGTTCTCTGTCCAATTCATATTATTACATTTCACGGCAGTGGCCACAGAAAGTGGTAGGCAATGCATTAACATAGCACAGTACTGAGGGGAATTCTGGCCATTCTGATACAGCAAGTCGCCTGACTGCGCACGGTAGAGTTCATTAAAGCGTTCCAGAAAGTCCTCTGGCTCCTCAGGCTTTTTAGGTTTGAGGTCTAAGATACTAGAGATGTTTATGGGCTTTCGAAACGTGGCATTCAACGCATTCAGGATCAGTGCCTGTCTATCATCGTCCAAGGCATGGGCTTGCTGGAGTGCGGCGTGGCTAGCATAATTTAAATGGTTAAGGTGACTGCGGTATTCTGCTGGGGTTAAAACCTGCTGGACTAGGGCCCAGAGGTCCCGAGAGTCAGCTTGGTAAACTGAGATGGTAGTTCTCAGAAAGTCCACGAAAGCAGCAGGAGATTTCTTCCTGTCTGGGATCGCAGCCAGAATAGCCATCATCTCACTGGGTCTCCATGGGAAATAAATGTCTATAGTGGGTTGAGCTGCGGCTGTCGCAGCGTCCGGATTCGTTATCTTCCTAACTGGCAACTGTCTCAGAGTCTCACTAGGGGGCGCTGTAGCAGATTCCTCTGGCTCCGCAGAGACTTCAATGTTTTTACCTTCCACTAGGGGGAGTTCCGGCCCCTCAGAACCATCTCCCCCCTTCTTCTTTGTTCCTACACGTGTCTGTCTCAAGACTTCGGCCTTAAGGGATCCCTGTTGTATGGGCAATTGTTGCCGTATAGGATCAGACCCCTCTCTTATTGTCCGGGATCTGGTCCTAGAACTAACGGGGCTTGTGGAACCGAGCTCCTCTTCTCTAACCGCAACCGAAGGGACTGGAGAAGCTGGTATGATGTGAATCTGGGAAGGAGCAACTGGATATAATTTATGATATCCTGGGGGCTCTGGAATTAGTGCAGACAATGCTACTGGTGCAGTGGGGACTCCACCCGACATGGTCCAATTATCTAAGTCATCGTCTACCTCTGTCAATGCAAGGCCAGCCATTGAACTACGTAGCCCATTTTTTTTACTCGAGTCTGCCCCAGTAGGCAGCTCCCTCTCTTTACTCGCGCGTTTTTTGAATGCACACTCCTTTTTCAAGACCTCTAGAGTTTTGTGAGTCCCGCCTTCACTAATTGGAATCCCCATTTTAAGGGCATTGTCTTGCCAACTTGATAACATGATCTTATCCCTCTCCTCTTGACAATATTGTCTCCATAGTCCAATCAACTCTTTCGCTCGGAGGCTTTGATGTTTCTTCCAAATTTCCCCCTGAATTTGTTTAATTAAGTCAAGATCCTTAGTGCCCCCTAGTGGCCATTCGTCTCCCAATTTCTTTCTCAAAGTTGCTGATAGTTTTCTAAAATCTTTCGCTTTATCCGGATAAGTATCACATAATATTTGCAAAGAACTGTTTGGATCACCCGTAGTATCCAAGCAATTCCCCATTATCTCGAACTAGTCCTCAAGACTGCGTTGTTCGCCACTACAGTCCAAGGAAACAATTTTAACTTAACCAACTATAGTTCCCAAAACACGCACGGAACTGAATCCCACAAACAACCTCTAACTGAACCGCCCAACTAAGACGTCCCATCAGTTAAACCAATTCCTAACTGAACTGTAACATACCGGTTACATCCCATCAGTTAAACCAACCCTCAGTCGTACCTACATCGACTGATTTTCCGACTTTTCTAATCCCCAGACTGACCTTTGATTTCGTCGAGACTATCGCACCGTACCAGCCGCGATTGACCAGGCCAATCAGTCCATGGGAAAGGGGAGATCAACGTGGCAATTTTAAGCTACTCACGTTGTGGGCCCATGTCCACTTTCCGTGTCCAAAATCAGCCTAATTCTGAGTTCGCAGCTGGCCGGTGTTTGACTCGAGAAATCCCGGGTTTCGGCACCAAATGTTGATTACAAATTCTTCACCCGGTAGTCTGGCTCAATAAAACGAGAGATGGATTTGTAGGTATAGTATCATTTAATAATAACTAACTTGCAAGGCTGGCCTACTGGGAGAACTCCAGGACACACAGCTGCCTCCTGTGAGTTCCGCAGTAAGTGAGACAGAAGACAAAAGGGTTTCTGCTGATGTATTCAAAATCACAGTAAGAGTCACATATAAGCTTCCCATTGGTCATTCTATACACCTTCTGACCTGGCCCTATATCCTAATTGGTCACTTTGCATTGTAACCCCATCATGCTCTTCACCTTCTGACCATGCGGCCACCCTCCCCCGATAGTTTCAAAGAGGCTTTGGCTGAATCTCTTTGTTCTTTGTCTGTGAGTCCCCTACCATCAGCCGGCCCTACTAACTATCCTATCTTAACTAATAATTCTAATTTTATCACATTCATTTATTCATTTCCTCAAGGTGACCTAGTCGCTGTGTTCCTCCACTTCTTTCATCTTCTCGCCCTGCTCTCTCACCTCGGCCAAAGCCTTTGCCACCGCCACCTTCAACGGGGCAATTATCGGGGTGATTGCCTCTTCCACCATTAACTTCAATGCGGTCGCTGTCTCCTTTTTCCAGGCCTCCATGTGCCTCGCAACTGTTAATCCAGCTCCACCGCCATCACCTCGGTCATCTTCCCCACCGTAAACAGTGCGGCCCCGCTTTGCAGTTCGGCTTCCATCATCCTATCAACACTTTTATTCGTCTTCTCCTTCGGCGGCGAGCCCGCGTTTCCTCCTTTCTTCAGTGCTGCTTTTCGCATCTTTTAGCCGCTTATTGTTTTTCACTTTCTTTCTCTTCTCCTCTCTCTCCCTCCACCCTTCTGTCCTTCATCAATCTGAATTATTCTTTTTTTGAAAACAAAGGGGAGGAAAAAAAAATTTCACCAAACTTTAAGTCTTTCAGCTCTCTTCCTTTCCCCTCTGTACTCATCCAGAACTTCCCTGGGACCAGGTTCCAGCCTTCTTTCTTCCTCCTAGGTGGGAGCCATCCGTTGAGACACCGCACTTACATGGTATCCTGGACTCGGGCCTGCCTCCTCGGCCGCCTCGTAGCTCCGCCCCCGCTGCTCAGCCCCCGCCGCCCCAACACCCGCGCGGGGTTCTTCACCGGTTTTTAAACCGGCCCCGCTGGCTGCTCACGACGACACCAAAGGCCGACGGTAGTCGGGGGGGGTGCGTTAATGTTCGGGGAAATCCCTGAAAACGCCGCGACTCGCGGCCACGGGCGGGAGCTCTTCGCGCTGCGCGCCCACGCCAACACCACCGGAAGTCTGGAAATGTAATTCCATACACCTTAACCCCATGGTCCCCTGAATGTGGGATTCTGCTCACAGTTCCGTTGTGCTTCCCAAAGTGAGTGTCTTTATTCCTCATGAGGCTGAGATGCAACCTATTCCTGAGTCTTCCACTCTTCACTTGCAGTCTGACTTCACGAGATCCCACCCAGGAATCTGTCAGTTGCCCCCAGAGCTGACCCTCCTCCCATCCACTTTCTAGTTCCCACTCCACCTGAACTCCCTCAGCGGTGATTTGAGTGCAAGCCCACCCAGCAAGGGGAACATAGGAAGCACTGCTAGCCTGCTGACCCCTGAAAGCAATGAGTGTCTGTGGCTGGATGGGGGGTTCCAGAGGTGGCAGCGGGCAAGGATCAAGAGATTTAGAGATCTTTTTATTGATAAGGGCTTGCCGAGCTTAGAGGAGCTGGAGAAGGAGTTTGAGTTGCCAGATGGGAAAGGGTTCCGGGATCTGGAAGTGAGGGATTTCGACCTTCCCGCACCTGTATCGAGAACAGAAGAGGGGAAGGTTTCAGAGATCTACAAGGAACTGGTGGAGTGGGAGGGAGCCCCGATAGGGGAGGTGAAGACAAAGTGGGAAGAAGAGCTGGGTTATGGGAGGAGACCCTGAGGCGGGCCAATGCATATCATCGTGTGCCAGGCTGAGCCGGATATAATTCAAGGTGGTCCACAGGGCACTCATGACGGTGTCCCGGATGAGCAAGTTCTATGAGGGGGTGGAGGATAGCTATGGATGCTGTGCGACGGGTCCTGTGAACCATAGAACATACAGTGCAGAAGGAGGCCATTCGGCCCATCAAGTCTGCACCGACCCACTTAAGCCCTCACTTCCACCCTATCCCCGTAACCCCAAAACCCCTCATAACCTTTTTGGACACCAATGGCAATTTAGCATGGCCAATCCACCTAACCTGCAGAAACGTCCATATGTTTTGGGAACATCTGAGGCTGAGGGGTTTCTGGCAATGGTTTACTGATGTCATGTCAGATGTATTAAAGCTGCGGGTGGTGCCGTGTCCAGAGGTGGCCACCTTTGGTGTGTCAGAAGATCTGGGAGCCCAGGGGGTGAGAGAGGCCAATGTCTTGGCCTGCCTGGTGCCCCGGAGACGGATCTTACTAGGCTGGAGGGACTCGGAACCCCTGAAGTTGGGGGATGGATTAGTGACATGGCGGGGTTTCGCAGACTCTAGAAAATTAAATTTGCCTTAAGGGGATCGCTACAGGGCTTTGCCCGGAGTTGGCAGCCGTTCATCAACTTCGAGAAAAATTAGGCTGTCAGCAGGGGGTAAGGGGGGACGGGGGTCAATGACGGGGGATGGGGGGGAGAAAGACTAAGGGAAGGAGAACTAGCGGAAGGGGGGACAGGGAAGGTGGTACTGTCTGTGTTAGCCATGTTGGCTGGGGTTTGTTACTGGGGTGCGGGGGCGGGGAGAGAGATGTTGGGTATATTGTTTTGTTCTTGTTGAAACCTGATGTTTAAATTGTTAAAATTTTAAATACCTCAATAAAATATTTTCTAACAAAAATAAAATACATAGAATAGATAGTTAACTATCTATTCTATCAAATATACATGCAAAGCAGTAATTAGTGTTTAAAATATAAGCTATTTGCCTCCTTATAAATTCAGTGAAACCATAGACTTGAGTGATTGTATAATAGGCTTGCACAGTCTCTAATCTAGTGAATGCTAATCTCGTGAATGCATTGAGCTAAATGCAAATTTTTCCCCTAAAATATTGCAAATAAAAACCAACGGAATGAAGAGCACAGCAATTGTTTTTCTTAAAAGCCCACAGTCGGGGTCAGTTGGGCTGGAGCCGCGTTTTGAATATGGTGGCATGATTCTTCATCTGTCCCTCAATCTGATGCACTCAGACATTGAGAATGATGACTATTGACATTGAGTTATTGATCAGAGGATTGTCGTGGATATTTTTTCCCGACTTTATGTTAATTGTTACGTTGCTTGTTTTTAAAAAATGGAAAAATCTAATAAACTATATTTTTAAAAAACCATTTGTGCAAAAGTTCTGGAAAGTTGTTGGTGATTTCTGAAACACAATATAACAGGGGAAGGTTATTTTTTGAATTCTCTGCCCTAAGGTAGGTCCGACCCACAGCTGAACAATCTCCACCATGGGTAGGGCAAAGAGGGAGGCCCCAAATCCATCCCAGGAGAATGGGGATCAAACTCCTTGTTGCTGTCACAATCTTGCCCACATTGGGCACCTGGTGATGAGCCAAGCAGCGCTCAAAAATGCAGAACCTGGTAACAGCTTGATACCAGAACTCTCCATATTCAAACTTGATATTCCAGTGCGCACTCAGCATCAAAGATAACCTGCTGAAGGCAGGAAACAATAACAATGGGATTCCTGAACAATTACCATTGCCCCCACCCACCCTCCCAG
Organism: Scyliorhinus canicula; assembly: GCF_902713615.1. Classification (NCBI taxonomy): domain Eukaryota; kingdom Metazoa; phylum Chordata; class Chondrichthyes; order Carcharhiniformes; family Scyliorhinidae; genus Scyliorhinus; species Scyliorhinus canicula. Next base: position 207,155,562 of record NC_052151.1, read on the forward strand.
TCATAGCCAAAATGCCGCTTCTCCAATAGATTGGCATCACGGACTAATGCATGCATTGATTGACTAAAACATCAACTGTCATATAACCCAAGATTCTTCTGAATTGCCAGCGGGGCGTGAATCGTAAGGGGGGGTCGGAAAGGATCAACCATCAGAGAGAAAATATCACCTGTGTAAAATCTCCACATTCAGCAAATTTTGAATCAAGTGACGATTTGACACTACAAATTTTAATTTCTACGCAAACCTTCACTAAAACTATAAAGTACATCTATCTATTCAGCAAAATGTTATTTTAGTAACTAATATTTTCTGTCTGTTCTAATTGAAGATGTTCAGCAGAAACACAAGGAGACACTGCGGGAACAAACTGAAACACTGAGAGTGAACACTATCCTGATAAAGGAGAAGGTTAAGATTTTCCAGCTGGTTGATCGATACGCTGAACTGACGATCATTTCTACTGTTCGCGATCGGAAACTTGTAGAACATGAACTGCTGGCAAGAGGCCGAGACCATGAAGAATGGAGAAAGAAACATCTCCGGAGAGAACTGGAAAAAATCCGAACGGATCAGTTGTTCCAGAGCAGTTTTTCCCAGAAAAAATCCAAATCTGGGAATTCAGCAGCAGTGAGTGGAGTCCCGGGAATTGGAAAAACAACAATGGTACAAAAGATTGTTTATGACTGGGCCACTGGGAAAATATACCCACACTTTCAATTTGTTTTCAGTTTTAAATTCCGGGATTTGAATAGTATTAACTGTAGAATAAACCTGAGGAATCTGATACTGGATCAGTATCCTTACTTTGGGAATATTCTGGGAGAGCTCTGGAAGAACCCAGAGGGATTGCTGTTTATATTCGATGGTTTGGATGAATTCAAGGACAGTATTCATTTTGCTGGTAATCGGAGAAATACAGAACCTCAGTCCATGTGCACAGATCCCGAATGCTGGTGTGATGTTTCTGACATTGTGTCCAGTTTAATACAGCACAAGCTGCTCCCAGGATGTTCAGTGTTAGTGACCAGCCGCCCCACTGCATTACATTTATTGAAAAAGGCTGAGATCAGTGTCTGGGCAGAAATATTGGGATTTGTTGGTGATGAACGGAAGGAATATTTCAACAAGTTTTTTGAAGATCAGACGGTAGCAGCAGCTGTTTTCAAACATGTGGAGGAGAACGAGATCCTGTACACCATGTGCTACAACCCTTCCTACTGCTGGATCCTTGGCCTGTCACTGGGTCCCTTCTTTACACGAAGAGATATGAAACAGCAGCAAGTTCCCAAGACCGTCACCCAACTATATTCCTACTATATTTACAACATTCTGCAAAACCATAGCCCAGAGATTGAAAGCCCCCGTGATGTGTTTCTGAAGCTTGGTGAGATGGCCTTCACAGGAGTCTCCGAGAAGAAGATTGTGTTCAGAAATGGAGATTTGATCAAGTACAATCTGCAACCTTCCCAGTTCCTGTCTGGGTTCCTGATGGAACTTTTGGAGAGAGATGATTCTGCCCAGAGTGTGGTTTACACATTCCCACACCTCACCATCCAGGAGTTTGCAGCTGCACTCGCACTATTCCTGACTACAGATGCTGGGAACATCAGGAAAATCCTCCGTGAAGTTCGCAACGTGAGAGGAGGGCGATTTGAGATATTTCTCCGTTTTGCTGCTGGTCTCTCCTCCCCACAGGCAGCTTGGCCCCTGGAGGAGATTCTGGGTCAATTTTCTCACGATACAACGTGTCGAATAATTGACTGGGTGAAGAAGAAGATTGAAAGTCAGATTAGAAACACGATGAGTGAATCGGGTCAAAGGGACCTCCTGAACACATTCCACTACCTGTTTGAATCTCAGAATAAAGCACTGGCTCAGGCCACAGTAGGATCTGTGGAAAATCTTGCATTTTATCGAATCGCAATGACCCCAATTGACCTTGCGGCCCTGTCTCATGTCATTGGACTCTGTGATACAATAAAAGAACTCGATCTCTCGAGCACCTTCGATCTGGGTGAAAATTTCCAGCGACTGGGACCTGTTCTGCACAAATGCCAAGTGTTGAGGTAACTGCTTATTTGGTCCAATAGCTGGTATTTTCATTGTTGAGAAACTATTTACTATGTTATAAAGGAAAATAACCTTCCAGTTCAATCAAAGAGAATAACCTTCCAGTTCAATCAATCAAGGTGGAAAATAAGAATTATGTCTTTGCTTTCTTTTTTTAAAATTTAGATTACTTTTTCCAATTAAGGGGCAATTTAGTGTGGCCAATCCACCTACTCTGCACATTTTTGGGTTGTGGGGGCGAAAGTCACGCAGACACGGGGAGAATGTGCAAACTCCACATGGACAGTGACCCAGAGCCAGGATCGAACCTGGGACCTCAGTGCTGTGAGGCGGCTGTGCTAACCACTAGGCCACCGTGCTGCCCGAATTGTGTCTTTGCTGACAAGTCATCAGTTTGCTTAGTGGAGATTTTAGTTTTCCCATGCAATTAAAGTAAAAGTAAACTGATATTCATTTACAAGAACAGAGTATGGATATTGTAAACATATTAAACAATAACTTATAAAGAAAAACACTTGATGTTGAACCGTGTAAGCTGTAGTGATCGCAGGAGAAAATATGTCCCACTGCATCAAAAATAATCAGGTGGCTTCCGGTGGGGAGAGTCTTGTCAAACAATTTAATATTTTTCTAATTCTCCATTTTTAAATCTTTCATTGGATGATGCCATTTGGGTGGTTGACGTCCCTCGTTATAACTAATCTACGATGTTTGTATCTTTCTGTAATTTCCCTGCAGATTCACTCTTCTACATCCAGACTGCACCCAGCAATGTAATTGTTCCTTTGCTCCCATTACAATCTGCACTTGTAACTGCCCCATCTTGTTTACTCTACGGTATGCATTCAGAAGCATGCACAGTAACCCTGACTTGGACATCATTAATTTCTCTCTTACTCCGAGTGCACCTATTAACTTACCTTTCTTTGTACTAGTAGTGGGGCAGCACGTTGGAAAAGTGGCTAGCACTGTGGCTTCACAGCGCCAGGGTCCCAGATTCGATTCCCCGGCTGGGTCACTGTCTGTGCGGAGTCTGCACGTTCTCCCCGTCTCTGCGTGGGTTTCCTCCGGGTGCTCCGGTTTCCTCCCAAAGTCCAAAGATGTGCAGGTTAGGTGGTTTGGCCGTGCTAAATTGCCCTTAGTGTCCAAGAAAAGTTATTGGGTTACGGGGATAGGGTGGAGGTGAGTGCTTAAGTGGGTCAGTGCAGACTTGATGGGCCGAATGGCCTCCTTCACTGTATGTTCTATGGGCGGCACAGTAGCACAGTGGTTAGCTTCACTGCGCCTGGGTCCCAGGTTCGATTCCCGGCTTGGGTCACTGTCTTTGCGGAGCCTGCATGTTCTCCCCGTGTCTGCGTGGATTTCCTCTGGATACTCCAGTTGTGGTACTCCACTCCGGATGTGATACTGGAGTTTCTGTGACCAGTTTCTGCGTGGGTTTCCTCATGGTACTCCAGTTTCCTCCCACATGTCCAGAAAGTCATGCTTGTTTGGTGAATTGGATATTCTGAATTCTCCCTCTGTGTACCCAAACACACGCCAGAGTGTGGCAACTAGGGGATTTTCACAGTAACTTCATTGCAGTGTTAATGTAAGCCTACTTGTGACAATAATAAAGACTATTAGTTTGATTGGTCCCTCCCAATATTTTGTTCAGCCTCGTATTCCCCTCTAATGTTTCTTCTTGGTTGTCGCACCCCTGCCGAGATCATTTAAAGCTCTTCCGGATTAGAAAATATTTTTATTGAGATGTTAGCGATTTACAAAGTTTACAAAAAAGAAAAAAAAGCATGCACAGTTACATAACAACAGAAATAACCAACCTCCTCCCCCTCCCTCCAATTGTAACGTATTCTATTGGTTTCACATTTTATAGTACATGTTTTAGTGCTTTAGTTATTTGCATGCGACAGCACTCTCTGAAAACTGAGTTCCATGCAGGGTACTCTGATAACCTCGCCTCTGTCCCTGTCCCCTTTTGGAGGTGCATTGGCTTGATCCCCATTCTGACCTGAGACCTTTTGACCCTGCTGTCGGGTCCTCCCTTTGTAGCCTTGTTCTCAGCCCCCTGTTTTGTGCCTCAAAGGTTTCTGTACCCGTCCCTCTTTCTTCTCTCGCCATATTCTTTGACACTTGTGAGGCCCCTTTGTAATTTTGGCTGGTCTGTCACCCCGAAGAGTGCCACTTTCAGGCGTGACTCCACCCTCACCTACTATTAGATCTGATCTTTGATTAGTGTATCTTACATGTCGCCGCACGATATACACCACTCGTCAGATTATGAAACAGAGCTTTGTGTATGGAGTAAATTGCTTTTATTCAGTTTGAATGAGATCTCTCTTGATCAGTATTTTTCACTTGCAATACCGAGCCTCTTTAAAGTTCGTTTTGTCCAAGCAAATAGAGTACTGAGTTGAATTTAATACAAATCCGAGCTCTAATGGTTCTTCTAATTGAATACAGAAAGTTGAAAACAATTAATGTTTCTCCCCTTTCTGGCTGTGATTGGGTTAAATTTCTTTCATAGTTAATTCAATTCGATATGTATTTCTCCATGAAATTTTAACGATGAAAACCATTTCTGGGAGTATTGCCCAAAACATTTGACTTGGCCTTGGTTTGTTTAGGATGTTCTCATCTTGATTATTCTCATGGGAAACCGCCTCTTTCACTGTCTGGAATATTTTACAAGAAGCCATTTTAAGTTTTGGGCCATTTATTTCTTTAATTAGTTATATACTAAAAAGGTGGATTCTAAAAAGGTGGATTCTATCAGTCCCCCTTTTTGATGATGCGAAAAGTGAATAAGATGAATGAAAAATTAAATAGAATCAACGAAGGAAAGGAATAAATGCAATAGGACAGTGATAGGTGTAGAGAGAGAGACTCATTCACATTAATGGTTCACTCATTTGAGAACAGCCTTCAACAGCAGAGTGGGAACAGCCTTGCAAGCGTTACAAACATCTTAATAATTCAATAAAACAAATGAAATGATAATATCGTAAAATATTAATAATTGAACTCAAAAGAACATTGATTAAAGGACTTAGTAAAAATTGAAAAATTACTTAAAACATTGATATACTGATTAAAAATTGATTACATAATTTAAATTGATTACATGATTAAAAATGGATTACATGATTACATAATTCAGTGATAAAAGTTAATAATAATCTCAAGTTGACAACTAAAATGATTACACAGTAAAATAACTGAAGTTGTATATATGATTTAGTAATAATTGGTATATGATTCAAAATTGTTTCTGTAATTCAGTAATAAAATGATTAATAGTAATTGATTAACAAATGATTATAATGCGGTAAATAATAGTTCAACAGAAAGTTTTCATGTCAGTTATTGGGTGGTGATGCTCTGGGTGTGGACTGAACCACTTGAATCCTTTGGGTGTTACGCGCTGCCATGCATTGGCATGCACATCTGATGATCATGATGATTACGTAAAGGATAAATCCAATAATGCAAAAGAAGAAAATTCCCTGGATAACGGACCTTCCAGTGTTAGCTAACCATCCAAAGAGCCAACCCCAAGTAATGGAATCAGAGGGGTGTTGAAATTTCTTAACTTCGTTTTGGACGTGTATTGCCAAGGTCTGACTTGGTCTGAGTTATTTGGAAGAGAGGTGCAACACTCTGCTCCAATCAGGGCACACGTACCACCTTTTCGGCTAACAAATAGTCTAGTGCCATTCGATTCTGTAAGGTAACAGTTCTGATGGCAACCATTTCGTCAGAAATTCCAACTGGGGCCTTGGAGGGATCATTAGCTACTTGTTCCATTATGTCAATTAGTTTATTCAATTTAAAGGGGCTGTTTAGCACAGGGCTAAATCGCTGGCTTTGAAAGCAGACCAAGCAAGCCAGCAGCACGGTTCGATTCCCGTAATAGCCTCCCTGAATAGGCGCCGGAATGTGGCGACTAGGGGCTTTTCACAGTAACTTAATTTGAAGCCTACTCGTGACAATAAGCGATTTTCATTTCATTTCATTTCATTTCACTGGCCACTCATCTGTGCCAATGAAAAGGAATAAGGTAAGCAAGCAATCTGTCTTTCATGGTGAGCGCACATTTCTCTCTTTGAACTGGTGTTTCTGGAAGGGTAGAGAGATGACGGATGCGAGGTATGACGTACGCTAAATAACAGGATCCTGACCAAGGTCTTGGAAGCCAGGGGTAGTCTTTGTTATTCCAGACAAAATAAGTTCCATTATAAGGGATATAACAGGTGATTTCCTCTAAGAGACCTAGAAAATGGGAATTACTCGTGAGATTCATTAAGCTTGTTAATAAGGAGGCAAAAGCAATTTTTTGAGCTCGGAATCGAGTGCAAGATGTACTCACATGAAAGTAATGGGAGCATTTGCTATATCCCATCTGCATTCCTGTAGGATCATTACTAACTAGGCATATGGAGCCTTTCTGGTCAGTGGACGGTAGGTGAATTTGGGGAGGGTTTTTGTTTGTGTCATAGTTATGTTGATGCCATCCTTCAAAAGAATTCAATGACTATCTGGCAGGTTCCCAAAGTTGGACATAATAATTAATATCAAACGCAATTCTAGTGTGCGAACAGTTGTCTACTCCCAAGCGGATGTGGGAAGAGTGATCAGAGCTCTGAAAAATATACCATTCAGTGGTTTCTGAAATATTAAAAGGAATGGTGTTGCTTGTTCTGGGTCAGTGTGCTTAACACTCAATTTGGCTCTGTTTCGTTACTTAGCTCTGGAGTCGCCAGGTATCGTTAAGATACCGCCACAAGTTACAAGGTCAAGTTCAAACCAATAAAACCATACACCAATTAGTAAGTTCAAACAACTGAGTTTATTATAATACAATTGTAATACTACTCATGCACACGCTAAGATGATTAAACTATTCCTACCACTAAATAGACCAATACTTATCTGAATAAGGAACTGCTGGATCAGGGGACAAGGCCTCTTGCTCTGCACTGGTCCGCAGACTTCAGGTTGGTACGGGTTAAAAAGGGATCAGGAGTGTCTATCTCTGGTAGCGATCGTTGTGAGACACTTACTTGCTGGTGGCTGCTGTCCCAAGCCTCTCCTCTCTCTCGGTCAAGGTCTTCTTTGGTAAAAGCTGGTCGAGGGGCTGGTCCAGAGAGGAGGGCTGGTCAAGAAGAACAAACTAAGTTTGGGACCTGTCTTTTATAGGTTCTAGGGCTTCGCGCCCTTTGGGCGGACCCTTTGCCTGCTGGGAATCAATTGGGTCTCTTCCCAATCGATTTGTTTGAATCCCCCCAATATTGAGGCTGTCCCTCGGTTGCTGGGCGGGCCTTCAGGTGCTTTGTTTTCGAACCCCGCTGGTGCCGGGGTGTCTGGTTTCCCATACATTATTGCAATCACTTCCCTATTTGTGTGCATTGTCCCTGGGATCGTTCCATTACTATGTTAACTATCCCGGAGATTGCCTCATTAGTATGCGGAATGTTCGTTTCGGTGCTGTCTGCTCTCTTAGCAGACAGAATACACATTGGCTTGGTGCAGCGTGCTTGAGCTGCAAACTTTGTCCATTTTAACCTGCATGCTTTGCGTTCCACCATTTTGTATTGAGGGAATGGCCAACTTCGGTGGCTACACTGGGTATAAAAGGGATACCTCCCTCTGAGTGGGTAGGTGTGGTGATTGTAGATCTGAGTAGATGCAATACAACTGAGCAAGTACTAGAGGGAGCACGGGAGAGCTATAAATACACAGGGACAGGAAGTGAGGACACACTTCACAGAAGGGGGACTCGTAGCAGGACACAGACAGACAGCATTTGAGGTAGCCGTAAGTTAAGCTCTGAAGACAGAACAAATTCACAATAAAGCATCTTCTCCACCTTTGAGACTACGAGCTTTATTAAGACACGAGGAACAACACATGGTACCAACAGTGGCTTCAAAAGCTTACTACAGGACAACTCAGCTGCAGACACAGAAAGACCAAAATGACAAGAAAAACTCCTACTGGACATTCGACTTGGGAAGACATCGCTTATTCGAGGATGTGGCTTGGAACCCCACCTCAGCTGGACATGACCGGCAATGTAAGAAATGACTGGAAAATATTTAAACAAATGTTTGATTTTTATATCATAGCTGTATCATATCATTATATCATAGCAGCCTCAGACGACATTAAAATAGCAATGCTCATCGCAGGACATGAAGCTAGGAAAGTATATAATGGATTTAAATACCCAAAAGATGAAGACAGCAACAACTTACAAATAATACCAAAAATATTTGAAGAGTACTGTATGGAATTTGAACAGCATGGTATGCTCAGAGGCCAAACTGCACAGAGACTGAGTGATGCAAAACTCAAACAATCAAAATCAGACCCGAAAGGGTTCAGTCAAGAAATCGCGAGTGAAAAGTACAGATCAAAAAGAAGAAATAACTTGAATTTTTCACAAAGCCAAAACGCTGAAATCCAGTACAGATTGAAAGGAAAAGGTAACTTACAACTTTCAGGGGAAAAGAAATGCTGAAATCCGCGGTAAAATGGCGTCTGAGCACATTTTACAGTCTCTGGGAGACAAAGACCTAAAATCTGCATCTGCGCATGCGCAGGAACCAGAAGCCGCGCATGCGCAGTTACAATCACCCGTTTTGGGTTCTGCGCATGTGCAGGCGCAGTTTAGAAAAGTTCTTGTTGCTGATCGTCATGCGCATGCGCAAGCCGCGCATGTGCAGTCTCAAAACGTTGTGGTCGCGGATCGTTATGCGCAATTGATTCCTGCGCATGACGTCACGAGCGTCATGATGTCTGTGCATCCGGACCACGCCTACTTAAAAGGGAAATGCCCGAAAATTGAAAACATAGAACATAGATAGATACAGCGCAGTACAGGCCCTTCGGCCCTCGATGTTGCACCGACATGGAAAAAAACTAAAGGCCATCAAACCTACACTATGCCCTTATCATCCATATGCTTATCCAATAAACTTTTAAATGCCCTCAATGTTGGCGAGTTCACTACTGTTGCAGGTAGGGCATTCCACGGCCTCACCACTCTTTGCGTAAAAAACCCACCTTTGTCCTATATCTATTACCCCTCAATTTAAGGCTATGTCCCCTCGTGCTAGCCACCTCCATCCGCGGGAGAAGGCTCTCGCTGTCCACCCTATCTAACCCTCTGATCATTTTGTATGCCTCTATTAAATCACCTCTGAACCTTCTCTCTAACGAAAACAACCTCAAGTCCATCAGCCTTTCCTCATAAGATTTTCCCTCCATACCAGGCAACATCCTGGTAAATCTCCTCTGCACCCGTTCCAAAGCTTCCACGTCCTTCCTATAATGAGGCGACCAGAACTGTGCGCAATACTCCAAATGCGGCCGTACTAGAGTTTTGTACAACTGCAACATGACCTCATGGCTCCGGAACTCAATCCCTCTACCAATGAAGGCCAACACACCATAGGCCTTCTTCACAACCCTATCAACCTGGGTGGCAACTTTCAGGGATCTATGTACATGGACACCGAGATCCCTCTGCTCATCCACACTACCAAGAATTTTACCATTAGCCAAATATTCCGCATTCCTGTTATTCTTTCCAAAGTGAATCACCTCACACTTCTCCACATTAAACTCCATTTGCCACCTCTCAGCCCAGCTCTGCAGCTTATCTATGTCCCTCTGTAACCTGCAACATCCTTCCGCACTGTCTACAACTCCACCGACTTTAGTGTCGTCTGCAAATTTACTCACCCATCCTTCTGCACCCTCCTCTAGGTCATTTATAAAAATGACAAACAGCAACGGCCCCAGAACAGATCCTTGTGGTACGCCACTCATAACTGAACTCCATTCTGAACATTTCCCATCAACTACCACTCTCTGTCTTCTTTCAACTAGCCAATTTCTGATCCACATCTCTAAATCACCCTCAATCCCCAGCCTCCGTATTTTCTGCAATAGCCGACCGTGGGGAACCTTATCAAATGCTTTACTGAAATCCATATACACCACATCAACTGCTCTACCCTCGTCTACCTGTTCAGTCACCTTCTCAAAGAACTCGATAAGGTTTGTGAGGCATGACCTACCCTTCACAAAACCATGCTGACTATCCCTAATCATATTATTCCTATCTAGATGATTATAAATCGTATCTTTTATAATCCTCTCCAAGACTTTACCCACCACAGACGTTAGGCTCACCGGCCTATAGTTACCGGGGTTATCTCTACTCCCCTTCTTGAACAAAGGGACCACATTTGCTATCCTTCAGTCCTCTGGCACTATTCCTGTAGCCAATGATGACCTAAAAATCAAAGCCAAAGGCTCAGCAATCTCTTCCCTCGCGTCCCAGAGAATCCCTAGGATAAATCCCATCAGGCCCCGGTGACTTATCTATTTTCACCTTGTCCAGAATTGCCAACACTTCTTCCCTACGCACCTCAATGCCATCTATTCTAATAGCCTGGGTCTCAGCATTCTCCTCCACAATATTATCTTTTCCCTGAGTGAATACTGACAAAGTATTCATTTAGTATCTCGCTTATCTCCTCAGCCTCCACACGCAACTTCCCACCAGTGTCCTTGACTGGCCCTACTCTTACCCTAGTCATTCTTTGATTCCTGACATACCTATAGAAAGCTTTTGCGTTTTCCTTGATCCTACCTGCCAAAGACTTCTCATGTCCCCTCCTTGCTCGTCTTAGCTCTCTCTTTAGATCCTTCCTCGCTTCCTTGTAACTATCAAGCGCCCCAACTGAAACTTCACGCCTCATCTTCACATAGGCCTCCTTCTTCCTCTTAACAAGAGATTCCACTTCTTTGGTAAACCACGGTTCCCTCACTCGACCCCTTCCTGCCTGCCTGACTGGTACGTACAAGATACTTAAAGCTGTAAAACCAAATTTTCTTGCCTCAGAACACAGAACTTAAACCAGCAGTTGAAAATAACTCTCTCAACACCCTGGAAAAGCAGTCTGCACCACCCAAAGTGAAGAGAACAAAAAGAAATCTGAAACAAAAAAAGATGATTTGTTCTTCGAACAATACTACTCGGACATGGCTGAGTTATTCGGATATGCAAAAAATGATGAAGACAAAGATACCAAATCCGAAGCAAAAAAAGTTGATTTGGTTTTCGACGAATATTACTCAGACATGGCTGAGTTATTCGGATATGCTGATCACAGCATCAGCGACACGGCCGCAAAGCTCAACAAAAATCTACTCGTGGTAGATGAATCCAACAACATGGTGCCATGGCAGATCGTCGATACATTGGATGACAGCAATACCCAAGACGAAGACGACGCCACACAGAGAGCACAGAAAGACTCCACACACAGAGCGATGACAGGCTCCACAGTGAGAGCGATGAAAGACTCCAAAATAGAAGCAACCAAACACTCCCTGGCAAACACCATGCATGAACAAGACTATGAAGGTCAACCCGCCGTATCTGAGAAACCGCAAGCAGACTATGAAAGTCTACCAAGCTCACATAATCAAGAAGACAATGTACATCTACCCACTGCATGCGAAAACAGTGACACAGTGATCACACTTGACGTACAGGATCACAGCGAGACTGACAGTTCTCAGCTTGTCTGTACAGAAGCACAGAGTAGGGCCACCCAAGAGTCCAGTGAGACCACACCAATAGAAACCATGCAGATTTTGACTCCAGAAGAGGAACACCAAGAGTCCAGAGAGACCGCGTCAAATGAAATAGTGAAGAATTTGACTACAGAAGAGGAGCACCAAGAAAGCAAAGAAGATGAATCAAATCCACCACAAATGACTGATGTCACCAGCATCAATGCAACATCAGATCATTCTCACCATTCTCGAGACGAAACGTTCAATGTAACAGATTCCACAAAGGACACTCGCACCAATAACTGTGACAATGACTCATTGAGCATAACAAGAAAAACAAAAGCCACAAGAAGCACAGCAGAAACGAGAACAACAACAGCAAGAAGAAAAGCAACATGAAGCGCGATAAGAACAACAAAAATCGCAAGAAGCACTGCAGAAACAAGAACAACAACAGCACCAACAAAAACTACAAGAAGAACAACAAAACCAACAAGAAGCATAACAAAGATAGCGACAACAACAAAGACAGAAACGACAAAACCTGCAACAAGAACGGCAACGAAAACAACAAAGACAGGAACGACAGAAACAACAGCAATGAAACAACGACTTGTACAAAATGGTACAACTCTGCACATGAAGGACAATGCCACAGCACACTGCAAAACAATGACAAGACTACAAACATGCCATGGGATGACAACGAATCACACAAACTCACATCTGCTCCAGAACAAGCAAGCACACCAGCTTTCAAGGCAGATGACATACTAAATCGATACCACAAGCACAGAAAAAAGTCCATATCAGTCAACATCAGTGGTTCGACCATGCAAACACCGTGGGATGACGTATTGGTTACTTAAAATAACAAGAACACCGACAACATTCACAACGGAGTTGCAATATCAATATCACCACGTCAACAACAACAAAAAAGGGGCCTCACGGTAGCATGGTGGTTAGCATCAATGCTTCACAGCTCCAGGGTCCCAGGTTCGATTCCCGGCTGGGTCACTGTCTGTGTGGAGTCTGCACGTCCTCCCCCTGTGTGCGTGGGATTCCTCCGGGTGCTCCGGTTTCCTCCCACAGTCCAAAGATGTGCGGGTTAGGTGGATTGGCCATGATAAATTGCCCGTAATGTAAGGTTAATGGGGGGATTGTTGGGTTACGGGTATACGGGTTACGTGGGTTTAAAGTAGGGTGATCATTGCTCGGCACAACATCGAGGGCTGAAGGGCCTGTTCTGTGCTGTACTGTTCTATGTCTATGTCTAAAAGAAAAAACTGATGAACAAATTCATCAAGTTTGGACTCATAAATGTTTTTATTACGATTGGACTCATAAATATAAATTGGCTTTGTAAAATATGCAATAGCACCATCTCTTGTATAGATACACATACCGTAAGTAATCTAACTGTTTTGTACAATTTTCTTTAACGATGTACAGAAAATATGTAAAGAAAAAAGGGGGGATATGGTGATTGTAGATCTGAGTAGATGCAATAGAACTGAGCAAGCACTAGAGGGAGCACGGGAGAGCTATAAATACACAGGGACAGGAAGTGAGGACACACTTCACAGAAGGGGGACTCGTAGCAGGACACAGACACAGGCAGACAGCATTTGAGGTAGCCATAAGTTAAGCTCTGAAGACAAAAAATTTACAATAAAGCATCTTCTCCACCTTTGAGACTACGAGCTTTATTAAGACACGAGGAACAACACAGTAGGGATTGCAGTTAACACCCAGCACCCGGAGATATTACATTTTTGAGCATAACTGAAACATTTGAAGAAAGGTATTGTCATGTAACTGTTTAGTAAAGCCTGCCCATCAGAACAGGCAACTTAAAATTAATAATGTTGTAAACATTATAACAGATTATTATTATTCTGATGCACGCGCTTCACATGTGATGTGTGAATCCAGTGTTTCTTTCCTTGGAGTTTCACAGCGTACTGTGTAGTCAGCAGAATCAGATAAGGGGCTTCAAACTTGGCCCCGAGAGGTTCTTTCTATATTTTCTTCACAAACACTGCCTCGCCGGGAATGAGGCAGTGTCCTCCTTCAGGGGGTGCACCCCAGGCTGCGGAAACCTGTTGAGAAGCAGAACTAACAGCATTTGTTAGAATTTGACAATAGCTAAGTAATGCATCACTCATTAAATGACAGTTTGCTTTTCGTAAGTCAATAGTTCCTGGCAGGGACATGGGTCTTCCTGTAATGACCTCAAATGGGCTTCAGCCTGTTGTTCTGTTTGTGGTTGCACAATACTAGGGGCAAAGCTTTTGAATCCAGTTCATGCCGCCTTGGCTATATTTGGACAGTCTTTCTTTTGAGGTCCGTTTCATGTGTTCCACTGGTCCTGATGATTCTGGATGATGAGGACAATGCAAATTCCAATTAATGTTCAGTAATCTGCACACCTCCTCACATACAGCACCCGTAAAGTGGGTTCCATTATCTGAATCAACGCTAGCTGGTACTCCCCATTTGGGAATATAGTCTTTGCATAGGATTTTGGCCGTATTGGTGGCTGTAGCCTTTCTGACTGGAGTAGCTTCTATCCATCTAGAAAATGTATCTACTATTTATGTCCCCATTAATGGATCTGTTGTGCTTGGAATGGCATCATTGCCTATGGTGCCACTGGTTTATCAGTCTGAACTTGTCTCCAGTATCATCATCATACTCCTCAATAGAATCTAGCCATGACCATTTTTCTTGTGTAGAGTTTTGTTGCATTTCACGTAGATCTTGTAATAACTTGGTCACTCCGAATTTGTAGATGTGTCTTGGTGGTGCTGAAGAATGTCACTTAGAGGCAGCTTTCTTTGCTGCTTGGTCTGCAAAGGCATTTCCTTTAGCTTCCATAGTATCTTCTTGAGTATGAGCCTTACATTTGCGAATAGATGGTTCTTTTGGTAAAGCCATTGCTTCCAGAGGTCTTATACTTTCCCATTTCGTATAGGTGTCCCTGCTGTGGGAAGGTATCCTCTTTTCTTCCATAAATGACCAAAATCATGGGCTACTCCAAAACCGTATCTGGAATCCGTATAGATGTTTGCCGATTGATATTTTGCCACATGACATGCTTCTGTTAGAGCCTTCAGTTCAGCTTGTTGAGCTGATGTTCCTTGGGGCAAACTTCCTTCCGCCATTACTTCATAGAGGCTGGTGACTGCCTATCCAACTTTTCTAACACCTTTATCAATAAAGGAGGAACCATCTGTAAATAGAATCAAATCTGGAATCTGTAGTGGTTCTTCTACCAGACGTGCCTCTTTCATTTCTATTGTTACTTCCGCACAGTCATGTCCTTCTTCCTCTCTCCCCTTTTGCACCTCAGGAAGTCGGAGCAAAGTTGACGGATTGACTGGACTTGCTCGGTGGAAGTAAAGATGAGCTGCTTCCAACACTGCTGTCCATCTTGTCCATCTGGCTGATGTGACTTGCAATACTCTGTTCATGGAGAGTAGTGAACGGACTGCATGGGGACATTTAATAGTCAACTACTGGTCTAAGACCAGGCCTGCTTTCGTCATTACAGCTCGACGGGTTGCTTCCATGGCTCTGAGACAGCTGCCGTATGCCAGTGCTACATTGGCAAGTTTGGCAGAGTAATATCCCACAGGTGTTAACTGGTCGCCATGTTCTTGGGCTAGTACTGCTGTCATGTAGCCGCCACTGTCCCCGTCACCGTCCCCCGCCCTCTCTTGCGACCCCCCCCGTGTGATCCCCCCCCCACTATCCCCCGATCGTGCGACCCCCCCCCCACTATCCCTCGATCGTGCGACCCCCCCCCCCCCCCCCTATAACCACGAGGTTTGTACCAATAGCCCAATCAGTTCATATTGCTCAATACTTCCTTTTCCGTTCAATTAAAAGGACAATCGGGAGAGGAGAGTAGTTTCTTAACTTTTATCAGTTTCTTACCAATGGTCGTTTTCAACCCTAAAAGAAACCCAGCTCCTGTTTCCTGGTGAAAAGTCAGCCCATTTTAATGTGTTTCTCACTCTTTCTGTTTAGGCTCGGTTCACACCATCTGGGAGATTCAGGAGTGAAAGTACTGTCTGCGTCTCTGAGGAATCCGGACTGTAAAATACAGAAACTGAAGTGAGTACCAGAATGTGAGATTGTGTTTATCATGACTGGATGTCTTGCAGTGTAAATTTTTATTTTATTTTTAACTTATTTTTATTAGGGTATTTGCAATATTTTATAATAATGACAATAACAGCGACATAAAGATGTGAAGTTAAAACTCACCACTATTCTTAGAATTCCCCCTATACCAAAAAAAAGGTTGATATTCTAAATGGTGAACAGGGATTCTCACTCCCTGACTCCAATGCAGGCTTCTGTGGGTGCTATTCAGGTCAAACTATCTTTTCAAGTTATCCCCCGGTATAACCCATACCTTCACCGAAGAATTTTACCTACTTACCCCTCAATAGCATTGATGTCCTGGGTCCTGCGTTATTAAGGAAGTGAAGTAAGCTAATAACCACTTTTTCAGGTTAAGTTATTTGTATTATTATATTTTTTCTTTTTAAAAGCTGCAAACACTTTCTTTACAGAAAGGAAAAAAGATCTTGCTTCTGGCTGCTACTGGTTGGTTGTACAGACCTTCAGTCCCACCTTGACAATCGATCTTCTTAAAATCTGGTCTTCTTGAGTTGTATTCGCTGGTGAACTCGGTTGCTGTGTCCTGTCTTTCCCATGCACCGAGCTGTGAGAGCTGGCTCTGCTAGCTATCTCTAAGCTGACTCTGACTTCTGTTTAAATTCTAGTCTTCCTTAGATGTATAACTGTTTAAACTCGGCTGCTTGCCTTGTCTTTCCCATGACCGAGCTCTCTCTCTCTCTCTCTCTCTCTCTCTCTCTGAGTTCTCCTCCCCTTCTCTCCTGTTGCTGTTGCTCCCTGGGTTTATATTCTCTTTCTGAGAGTTATTAAGTTTTAACGACTTTATTGTAAATGAGCTTGTTTCACTTTGATAGTTTAAAAGTATCTTTGATGTAAACATCTTACTACAACTAATTATTCATTTTGGGCATATCGTCTCCTCTCAGATCTGATTAAAAAATGCTTTCGTTTCAATAGTTAACTTTTATTTTTGTGATTTTGAATCGTTTAATTTTCCAATTGTCCCCAGCTCATAACTTTGCCTTTGATTTTGACTTAAATGATGTTTCTCGTAGACAGGTCGTCTCCAATTTCTTTTAATTGACTTGATGTTCGTAGAATTTTACACTTTAAAATTGACACCAAATTCGACTGGGCATCTTCCATCCTTTCCAGCTGTTTACTAAGAGAGTTTATTTCAATTAAGGTGTGAAACTTTGCTTTTAGCTGTATGCTAAAATTTAACTTGGTTATGACTTGAAAGACTTGCCTGTTTTAAACATTCGTCACTTAATGCAATTGAAACTCTCATCCCTGCTTTTTCAGATGCTTCCTGAGATAGTTACATTCCATGAAGGTGTGAGCCATTGTTTTAGCTTACCACATGAAACCTGTGTGTTTGCTAAACCTGCTTGTGAGCAAGAATCTGCATAACCCTGCTCTTTGCAGCTGCTATTAACCTTTTGTGGGATCTTTCCCTGTACTCTCTCAAACCAGATATTGCCAGACTTCCATGTTTCAAATGACACAGTTTTCTGTATTTTCAAGAACAATGGCACAATAAACATTTCCACCCCCATCACAATCTTCACACCCCCCACCAATAAAACAATAGTCTGGCCCTTCCCCCTGTAGCCATCTGGGATGGCCACTTGCAACAAGTAATACGGACACTTGCAAAGCATAATGGGAAATATGGACAATGCAAAGGCAGGCACATAACCTGAATGTGTATTTGTGAACACAGATCGTAGACAGCCTCTAAACTCTTGGCCAATTTACACGTTGATGGCCCATCTCTGCAATACAAAGGCTAGTGCTCAGGTATCCGATACCATCCCAGACATTTCGGCGCCACTCCCCTCAGTAAGAAGGCACAAACAAGCAAGGTCAATGACTGCTTAGGACACGCCCAGCCATCAAGCACCCACAGCTTATTGGCTCAGATTGAAGGCAGTGAACGAGACTGCCCAATTAATTGGACCCAGGCTAAAGGATCGCCCAAAAGCTCGCGAAGCCCCCCCAAGGATAAAAAGGAACCCTGCCATGTGTTCGCTCTCTTGGATTCGGCTCTCAACAACCGAGGCTTTCCATTAGCAGTAACACCACCAGAAGCAAGTTCAAGTTCAATGCTCGCTACCAGACAGATGACCGCAGCTGTACCTCTGTTATCTCTCCAGACCCAATACATCCAGATTCGAACAAAGGTCACTGTTCTTCTGACCTAAGCCGGGAACCCAAAGTTAAGTACAGGTGATAGTAGTAGGAGTAATTTAGCTTGTAGTGTATATCTTGCATGAGTAAGTTAAACTTATGTGTAAATACAATATCATTGACTTTGAACTAACTGACTGGTTGTTTGGCTCTTTGATATTCGGTTGAACCTTGTGGCGGTATCAATTGATTCCTGGCGACTCTGAAAGCATATCATATTCAAAATTAGATTAAGAAAGGCAACCTTATTGACTGCCATATTAAAAGCAAGTAAACAAGACCAACACCCCGCCCCCCCACACCCCTTTTTTGGAATTCTTCTGCTGACATTTTAATTTTCCCCGAGAAAGTTGACGAATGGCTGCCACCTTCGGGTAAACCCGATCATTAACCCTCTTAAGACGGACTTTATTTTCTCTAAACTAAGAAACCCAACCATGTCACTAACCCAGGTTTCTGCACAATGGGGCTTCGAGTTCCTCCACATTAATAAGATTCGTCTCCTGGCTACCAGGGAGGCAAAGGCCAGAACATGAGCCTCTTTCACTCCCTGAACTCCCGGCTCTTCCGCCACTCCAAAGATCACCACCTCCGGACTCGGAACCACCCGTGTTTTGAACATCGCCTTAGCAAAACCCTGCCAAAACCCCCTAAACTCCGTGCATGCCCAAAACTTGTGGACATGATTTGCTGGACTTCCCGTGCATCTATCTACCCTATCTACTGGTGACTACTCTATCCTGTATCCCCCGTGGTGGCAGCAGCAGGAAGGCCGGGACCGGCCTTCTCAAAACGTCTCGTACCTGCAGATACCTAAACCCGTTACCTGCTGGCAATTCAAATTTATCCTCCAAGGCTTTTAAGCTGGGGAAATTCCTGTCCATAAATAGATTCCCCATCCTCCTAATTCCTGCCCTCTGCCATCTCCGGAACACACCATCCAGCCTACCCGGTACAAACCAATGATTATTATAAATCGGGGTTCAAATCGATGCTCCCTTCACTCTCTTGTATCTCCTCCGCTGCCCCCAGATTTTCAGAGCCGCCACCACTTGTGGAGTATCGGGTTGGCGAGAACGGGAGAGGTGCTGTTATCAGTACTGCCAAACTTGTGTCTTTACATGGCGCCGCCTCCATTTGCTCCCACACCAACCCCTCCCCCACTACCCACTTCCAAATCATGGCTATATTTGCTGCCCAGTAGTAATTACGAAAGTTCGGCGGCACCAGCCCCCCCCCCCCCCCCCCGACTGCGTTCGAGCAACACTTTATTCACCAGCGGGGTTTAACCCACCCACTCAAACCCAAAATAACCGCTTAACAAAGGCCCTTGGCATGAAGATGGGGAGGCATTGAAAGACCAACAGAAATCTGGGGAGGACCCTCATTTTCACGGTCTGTACCCTCCCCGCCAGTGATTGCGGGAGCATGTCCCATCTCTTAAAGTCCTCTTTCATTTGTTCTCCGAGCCTGGATAGGTTTAACTGATGCAGTGCCTCCCATTCCCGTGCCACCTGGATTCCCAAATACCGAAAGCTCCTTGCTACCATTCTAAACAACAGGATTCTCAAATACCGAAAGCTCCTTGCTACCATTCTAAATGACAGCTCTCCAGTCTCCTCCTGTCCCCTCGCCTGGATCACGAACATCTCACTTTTCCCCCATGTTCAATTTACACGCTGAAAAATTACTAAATTCCCCGAAGATCCGCATTACTTCCTCCATCCCCTCCAAAGGGCCTGAGATATACAAGAGCAGGTCACCTGCATAAAGCGAGACCTGGTGCTCCACCACCCCCCTCTTCCCCCCCCGAACCAGCCCTTTCCAGTACCTAGAGGCCCTTAAAGCCATGGCCAGTGGCTCTATGGCCAGCGCAAACAGTAGCGGGGAGAGGGGACACCCTTGCCTCGTCCCTCAGTGTAGTTTAAAATAACCCGACCTCAACTGGTACATACGCACACAAGCTACTGGTGCCTGATAGAGCAACCTCACCCAGTCAATGAAGCCCTCACCAAACCCAATCCTTCCCAGCGCCTCCCACAGGTAATCCCACTGGACCCAATCAAAAGCCTTCTCCGCATCCATCGCGACCACCACCTCCATTTCCCCTCCTTCTGAGGGCATCATAATAACATTTAGGAGCCTTCGAACATTGGCCGTGAGTTGGCTGCCCTTAACAACTCTCGTCTGGTCTTCCCCTATCACCCCTGGGACAACCTCCTCTATCCTTGTGGCCAATATCTTAGCCAGCAGTTTGGCATCCACATTCAGTAGAGAAATTGGCCTGTATGACCCGCATTGCTCCGGATCCTTCTCCTGTTTCAGAATCAATGAAATCGAGGCCTGTGACATGGTTGGGGGGAGGACTCCCTTCTCTCTTGCTTCATTAAATGCCCTCATCAGCAGTGGGCTCAGTATCTCCGAAAACTTCTTATAGAATTCCATTGGGTAGCCGTACGGCCTTGCCAGATTGTATGCCATTCAATCCCTCCATTATTTCTTCAATTTCAAGTGGGGCTCCCAGCCCTTCCACCAGATCCTCATCCACCCTTGGGAACCTCAACTGACCCAAGAACTGCCTCATCCCCTCCACTCCAGCCGGGGGTTCCAACTCATAGAATTTTCTGTAAAAGTCCTTGAATGCCTCATTCACCCCCCGCTGGGTCCAGAACCGTGATCCCACCTCTATTCTTTACTCTCCCTATCTCCCTGGCCGCCTCCCTTTTTCTGAGCTGGTGCGCTAGCATTCTGCTTGCCTTTTCCCCATACTCATAGATGCCCCCCCCCTTACCCCCCCAGGCCTTCCTCAGCTTTTCCACCGCCTTCCCTGTAGTCAACAGCCCAAATTCCACCTGCAACCTCCACCGCTCCTTCAGTAATCCTGCGTCTGGGGCTTCTGACTATCTCCTGTCCACCTGGAATATCTCCCCAAATAGCCTATCCCTCTCAGCTCGTTCCACCTTTTCTCTGTGGGCCCGTATCGAGATTAATTCCCCTCTGATCACTGCCTTCAAAGATTCCCAGACCATTGCTGCAGAGATCTCCCCCATATCATTTGATTCCAGATAGTTCTGGATGGACTTGTTCACCCGCCCACAGACCGCTTCGTCTGCTAGCAATTCCACATCCAACCTCCATAGCGGTGCTGTCCTCTCTCCAAACTAACCCGTAGATCCACCTTATGTGGGGCTTCATCTGACACTGCGATTGCCGAGTACTCAATATCCGCCACCCCCGGTAGTAGAGCCCTGCTCAGAACAAAAAAGTCTATCCGAGTGCTATACCTTGTGGACATGGGGGAAGAAAAGAAAGCTCCTTTGCCCTTGGCCGTCTAAACCGCCATGAGTCTATTCCCCCTTCAATTCCTTTGCTGCGGCTGGCACCCTCCCTGTCCTGGTTTTTGACCGGTCCAGTTCCGGATCAACGACGGTTTTAAAATCTTGCCCCGTGATCAAGTTATGTGACTCTAAGTCTGGGGTCTTAAATAATACCCGCTTCATAAATTCCACATTGTCCCAGTTCGGAGCATGTACGTTCACAAGTACCACCCGCATCCCCTCCAGCTTCCCACTCACCACCATTATGTACCTTTCCCGCCCCCCCCGTGTCTGACACAATTCTCCCTGCCTCAAATGCCACCTGTTTATTAATCAGAATTGCAAACACCCTGGTCTTTGAGTCTAGCCCTGAGTAGAATACTTGGCCAACCTACCCAGCGCAGCAGCTCTCCTCACCCCCTCCCTGCCCCGGTAACAGCACCAGAAAGCCAACCCCCCCCATATGAAGCTCATCACCTGCTCGCCGCCGCCGCCCCCCCCCCCCCCCCCCCCACTGTGCTTCGTGAGCCAGCTGACCTGATAGCTCCCGCCCATGGCACCAAACCGACGGTCTCCACATTGTTCCCCCTCCCCCACTTGGACATACATTTTCAAAGCATCACATTCCTCAGTAAACAAACAGTAGAAAAAACAGTGGAAAACCAACCACGAAACCAGGCCCCCCTCCATCCAGCTCCCAGTAAAACAAAGTTAACTTTAGACCTCAAAACAGCACCATATTGCACATAACACTAATTATTCAAACCCCACAAACCCGCACAAACGTGATTATCAACAAATCACCATTACAATACTCTCCCCAACGCTCCAGTGTCTTTAGTTCACATCCAGTCTTTTTTCTCTGTTGTAAGTCAATGCATCGTCCGGTGTTTCAAAGTAGAATTCCCGGTCCTCGTATGTGACACACAGGCGCGATGGGTACAGCATCCCGAACTTCACCCCCTTCTTAAAAGGGCGATTTTGCCTGATTAAACCCGGCTCGTCTCTTGGCCAACTCCGCGCCCAGGTCTTGATAAATGCCCAAGCTCACAATTCTCCCACCTGCTGCTCCATTCTTTCTTGGCCCACCGCAGAATGTGTTCCGTGTCCAGGAACCAGTGCATACGTACCACCATCGCCCCCATTTGCTCAGGGCTTTTTCATGAAAGCTCTATGCACTCTATCCACTTCCAAGGACCGAGAGAGCACCTCAGCTCCCATCAACTTCTCCAGCATGTTTGTTACATAGGCCCCCTTATCCGATCCCTCACTGCCCTCAGGGAGGCTGACGATTCTCAGGTTCTGCCTCTTGGACGTGTTTTTCAGGTCCTCCAGCTTCTCCTGCATTCTTTTCTGGTCGTGCTCGGATACCTTTTTCTTCACCTGGATCGCACGTCCTTGGATTTCTTGATTCTGCGTCACCTGATCAGTTGAAGTCTTGATCGGGTCCAGCATGTCGTCCTCCAGCTTGGCGAAGCATTCTTCAAAAACAGTTCACCAGCTGCTCCGTCAACCACTGTGCCATCTCCTCGCAGTCCTGGTGCTCCGCCATGTCTTTCCGCATTGACTGCTCTGCTTGCAACTTTGTCTTCTCACACGGCCACTTCTGGTCCAATTCTCCATGCACTGGAGACTTCTCACCGTCTCACTCTCCACTGATTCATCCAATACAATCCGGGGAAAAATGGGAGAAAAAAGTCCAAAAGTCCGTCACAGGCAGGAACTATCAAATGAGCGACCTACTCCTCCATGGCCACCACCGGAAGTCGCAATGTAAATTATTATTACTATCAGCAATAGTGTCATTCGTAAACACCGCATATTTATCATTATTATCAGAATTACTGTAATTAATAAACACCACCTATTTACTCTGATTGCTGTAGTGTTTCTCTCTCTCCAGAACAGATAGTAATAGACCCCCCTCCTCTATATTCAGGAATGAAACATTTGAATAATAATTGCAAATTTTTCTCAATGAAATGCTTCAGAATCAAAAGATAGACAAAACTATTAAATGTTTATGCAGTTACCATACATGACATATCACATTGAATTTAGTTTAAATATTCATTCAGATTATTGATGTTTGAGTTTGCAAGCTTCTCAGTTTATTAAAAATAGAAAACCGCTATATATCGGTAAGGCAGTTAACAAACTGCACAATTCTGATGAGCTACATCCCTGGGGATCCACCCACAAATTTGTGTGAAGCAAAGCTTTGTGTTAACCCAGGAGACCCCATTCCCGCATCATGTACCTCTTATGAACCTTGATGCCGACAATCATTGCCGATGTCGAAAACAATTCAAATGCCAAATGCAAGCATGGTAATGCAATAACTGTCTTTAAAAAAAAATCTTTATCTATTTTGTGCTCACCTTACAATAACCTGACCTTGTAAGCTTTGTATTATAAAGTGTCCTGAGCTCCATTATTTTACACTTGTGTGGTCTAACCCCTTTATTGGCGCAGTCATTTGACCAGTTCAGTAAAGTTCGGTGAATCAGAGTTACCTGTGCTGAATTTCAGTTTGTCACCGGCATACATCTCTGGATTTGCTATTCTGCAGCAAGAACGGTTGATAAATTGAGTATAACCTGTGAATATTGAGGAACCTGATTGTCAAATGCATAAGTTCATAGAATTTACAGTGCAGAAGGAAGCCATTCGACCCATCAAGTCTGCACCGGCCCATGGAAATAGCACCCTACTTAAGCCCAGGCTTCCACCTTGTTCCCCAACCCAGTATCCACACTTAACCTTTTGGACACTCGGGTAATTTAGCATGGCTAATCCACCTAACCTGCACATCTTTCAACTGAGAGAGGAATCTGGAACCTCCCAACTGACATGGAAGATCTGTCTCAGACAGCATTGATGATGCCTCTCCAGGCCCTTTACGTGTTTACCTTCTCAGGTTGAGGCTGAGATGGAATCTTTGGTATGTTTCCACATCGGAGTCAAGCATGGCTTAAGGGACTTCCGGTGGTGGCCATGGTGTGAGTGGTCACATTTGGTAGCTCCCTCTCGTAATGAAATTTGTGGACCTTTTCCCCAGCGAACGGGTGGATTTTTTATTAAAAAAGGTGTAGGAGCGTGGTCGGAGAGAGTATCCCACCGGTGGATGGAGTTGTGGACCAGAAATGGCCGAAAAAGAAGGGAACAGTTGGTGATAGCTGGAGTGATGCCTGTCACACAAGAGAAGATGGCGGACGTTAAGGAATTGGCCCTACCTTCTCAGTGTTCGACAGAGCAGCTGGTGGGCTTTCTCAATGAGGTTCACCCAGCAGAGGAAGGAGAATTTGGAGGACCTGGCTAGATAGGTGGACCCGATTAAAGGCGGGGATTGATCGTATGGAGACTAGGCTGGAGGCCCAGAGCCAGGCGATCCAGAAGGTGAAGGAGATGGTGGGGGAGCATGAGGCGCAGCTTGCTTCGATGGCAGCTGAGAGGGGGTGACGTGGGATAAACAGAGGTGGCTTCAGCAGAAAGTGGAGGACCTGGAGAATCGGTCTCGCAAGCAAAATCTGAGGATTGTGGGACTGCTGGAGGACAGCGAGGGAGCGGACACCGGCGTGTATTTTGCTCGAATGTTGGAGAAGCTGCTGAGAGAGGGGGCATTTGTACGGCCCTTGGAAGTGGACCGGTCACACACGGCGCTGATGAGAAAACCGCAGGGGAACGCGCCACCGAAGGGGATGGAGGTGCATCTGCATCGGTTCTTAGACAAGGAACAGATCCTGAGGTGGGCCAGGCAGACGAGGCGCTGTGCCTGGGAGGGCAGCGAGCTGCATGTGTACCAGGACCTGTGTGTGGAGTCCGCTAAGAGGAGAGTGGTCTTCAGCGAAGTGAAGTTTGGCATGTTTTACTCGGTGGCCTGTGGGTGACATATAAGGGTCGGGAGCTGTCCTTGGGGACGCCTGAGGAGGCGATGAATTTGTCAGTGAACTGGCAGGAGAAGGAGGACACTGAACTTTGCAGCAGATGTTCCCGTTCTGTTCCTTTGGGGTTTTTTGGGTTATTTTTGTATCATGTTTGGGGCCATGGCTCTGTGTTTGTTTTTGGTGGGGGTTAATGGGCTGCTCTTTTCTTTGTGTCTGGGGTGAGTTGTTAAGTTTGCACCGGGAGAATGTTTGAACGGGGCTGGAGCAGGAATGTTTGAGCGGGGGCTCCAGATCCAACATCTTCCGCAACACCCGCCTCAAACTGCCCCCCTGCCAATCAACCACAGCCTTCCTGGGCCAGCCTCCATCCTGTCAGCATTAACACACCCCCCCCCCCCCCCCCCCCTGTGTTACTTCAGCTGCTGTTTGAATCTGAGCTGTGCTTTGCTTCAAACAGTCTTTTAGGATCTTGCAGTTTTCAGTGGCATTGTTTATATCTTTTTCTAAAACATATCTTTCTTCGATGAACTTGCAATTTTCAAATTCAATTTGCTCAGTTTTTGATTGCAACCTTTGGTATCTTGACTCCACTTCAAAAATTTGATTTTCTAATTCTGCTATTTGAAAAGATAACTTCTGGAGTTTAGAGGTTTTGTTTTGCAATTCTGTTCTAAGTTCATCGTCCTGTTCAAATTTGGATTTTACGTCTCGCAATTCTCTTTCTAAAACACATTTTTCTTCAATTAACTTGCACTTTTCAAATTCAATTCGCTCAGATTTTGATTGCAGCTGTTGGTATTTTGATTCCACTTCAAAAATTTGATTTTGGAATTCTGCTAATTGAACACAGCTGTTGGAGTTCAGCATCATCGTGTTCAAATTTGAATTTTGCATCTTGTAATACTCTTTCTAAAACACATTTTCCTTCGATTAATTTGCAATTTTCATGTTCAATTTGCTCAGTTTTTAATTGCAACTGTTGGTATTTTAACTCCCCTTCAGAAATTTGATTTTGGACTTCTGCTATTTGAACAGGCAACTGCTGGAGTTCAGAGATTTTGTTTTCCAAATCAGTTCTAATTTCATCATCCGATTCAAGTTTGGATTTTGCATCTTGCTATTCTTCAACAACTACAATTAGTTGGTCTTTAATGGACCTATACTCATGATCAGTTTTATTTTTAGTTATTATCACTTGCTGTCTGCGTAATTGTCCCACAATTGCCAGGGACCATTTTACACGTTCTGCACTGTGCAATCGTGTGCATTTTCCCCATGCTCTCTTGGTATTATCAAAGGACCACTGTCCTCTGGGGATATTATACTTTGATTCAATGTTACTTGAGGTTTCACGTAGGTCAAATTGTTTATGAAAGAACGACCCAAAATCCCCCAATATATCTTCAACGGAAACATCTGGTATCCCAGATCCTCCTTTTATCGTCGTAGGGACTAATTTTCTGCCTTCTAAAGGGTCTAAATCTATACTTTCATCTGGATCAGCCATAAATTCAACCTTTCACTTAACTTTTTGTGTGTAGGCTGTGTTAGTCTCAACAACCGGCACCTGATTGATTTAACACAGTCTATAAAAATGTCCTTTTCAGGGTCGAAGCACTGATAGATGTGGCTTTAAGACTTTTAATGGGTGAAAAAGATATTTCTTACCCCAGTCTAGCTGTGGGTTCCGATTGTCTTCTGGGTCTCCTCTGTTGCACGTTTTACTATGGGTGTAATACGCGTTTATTGGAGTGTATTAACACGCCTCCGTTTAAAGGCCGTGTGCTTAACACTACTAGGCTCTATGTATGTATTTTCAGCTCAGGAGTCGCCAGATGCCGTATAGACACCTCACAAATATTCCAAGGTCAGGTTCAAAGTAATAAAACGATACACCGATTAGTAAGTTCCAAACGATCAATATTTATTATACAATTATAATAAATACGCATGCACACGCTAAGGGACTAAGCTATGACTAAACTAAGCAATCAGAATACTTAACTAAACAGGAACAGGCAAGGTCAGGGAGCGAGGCCTTCGTTCCGATCTTGGTCTGCAACCTTCAGAGAGCGTGCTGGTCACTGGGGGTCTAGAGGGCCTGGTTCGCGTAGCGAGCGTCGTATTGGCACTTACGGTTCGGCGGCTGGTGCTCAACGGCTGGAGTCAGGATACAATTCGAAGTTCTTGGTCAAAGCCGGAGCACGAAACAACAGACAGGACCATGGGTGGGGGTCTATCTTTTATAGGAGTCCCCAATGTCCGTGCCTTTTCTGGGCGGGCTTTACCTTCAGGTATCGATTGGATCACTCCCAATCGATATCTTTTGAATTCCTCCAATGTGAGGGTCTTTCTTGATGGCGGGGGTGGTTTCTATAGTGGATACTTCTGGTGCCGCTCTGTCTGGACATCCACTTAAAGTATCTTATTCAAACCCAAATGTTGCCATTGTGTGTGCCTCGATCTGGACTGCCTCATTAGTATGCAAAGCGTTTTGCTATTATCACCTTTGGTTTGAGATCTTCCACCTGGCCAGAAACTAGTTTTGCTGCTTGCAAAATGCTAATGAGTCTTTGCAGACTGCTGCCTTGGCTAAACTGCTTTTTCCCTGCAGTCTTAGCAATTCTCCATCTTGTTTAGTTCAGTGTCCATTTTAGGTGGCTACAGTGGCTACACCTCCGATTATTCCCGAAGCTTCCGTAGTCGCCTGGTCCTCCTCCGATTTCTCACGAAGCATTCCGAACCTCTCCGAAGGTCGTATCAGAACTCCTCCCCCGCTGCCGAATACGCCAAGTTGAAGGTTCACAGGATTCACGAAGTTTATTCAATTCAGGGTTACCGGTTGTTCTTGTACATTGCTGAAACTCAGTAGAAATTCAAGTTAAAAACTTGTCAGGTGCAAATAAGAATTGTTTTATTTGGAGTTCATTGGTTACAACTTGAAAATCATTTAAAAGGCAGTTTGTAGACAATTTGATTTCTTCAAAGAATCACAGGAATTATCTTCTGATACAACAGCTTGAACACAACTTTAAAAGTCTGAAGTCAAAGTCTGAAAATGAAATATGAATACAGAACTCTTTTCTAACTCTCTTCCTTTCTTTTCCTTTACTTTTCTGTCTAACCCTTCCTATCTCTCTCAACTCTTTCTTTCTATCTCTCAAAATGGTGGCCAAATCGTCCCTGGATATACAATTTCATATCTGTCTTAAGCAATCCGATCACACCCCAATATAATCCTAATTGGTTTGAGTTAGACTCAAACACATTTGATTTGATAGCAAGCTGTCCATCTTCACTATGTAACATTACTTTTAATTGTTACCTGCCTGCTTATTTTTGCATGTTAATGTGATATTGTGCTTTATCAAAACCAGCAAAAACTGGTCTCATGCTGACCTATCTATTGCCACAATAGAGACCTCATGCTGACCTCATTGCTGCAACAATGGAGACCTTATGTTATAGAACATAGAACATTACAGCGCAGTACAGGCCCTTCGGCCCTCGATGTTGCGCCGACCCATGAAACCATCTGATGCCTATCTGACCGACACTATTCCATTTTCATCCATACGTCTATCCAGTGACTGCTGAAATGCCCTTAAATTTGGCGAGTCTACTACTGTTGCAGGCAGGGCGTCCCATACCCCTACTACTCTCTGAGTAAAGAAACTGCCTCTGAAATCTGTCCTATATCTACCACCCCGCAATTTAAAGCTATGTCCCCTCGTGTTGGTCATCACCAGCCGAGGAAAAAGACTCTCGCTGTCCATCCTATCTAACCCTCTGACTATCTTATAGGTCTCTATTAAGCCACCTCTCAGCCTTCTCCTCTCTAACGAAAACAACCTCAATTCCCTGAGCCTTTCCTCGTAAGACCTTCCCTCCATACCAGGCAACATCCTAGTAAATCTCCTCTAAACCCTTTCCAAAGCTTCCACATCCTTCCTATAATGTGGTGACCAGAACTGCACGCAGTACTCCAGGTGCGGCCACACCAGAGATATGTACAGCTGCAGCATGACCTCGTGGCTCCGAAACTCAATCCCCCTACTGATAAAGGCTAGCACACCATATGCCTTCTTAACAGCCCTATTAACCTGGGTGGCAACTTTCAGGGATTTATGTACCTGGACACCGAGATCTCTCTGTTCATCTACACTACCAAGAATCTTGCCATTAGCCCAGTACTCTGCATTCCTGTTACTCCTTCCAAAGCGAACCACCGCACACTTTTCCGCATTAAACTCCATCTGCCACATCTCAGCCCAGCTCTGCGGCTAATCTATGTCCTTCTGTAACCTATAACATCCTTCAGCACTATCCACAACTCCACCGACCTTCATATCATCTGCAAATTGACTAATCCATCCTTCTACACCCTCTTCTAGGTCATTTATAAAAATGACAAACAGCAGTGGCCCCAAAACAGATCCTTGCGGTACACCACTAGTAACTGAACTTCAGGATGAACATTTGCCATCAACCACCACCCTCTGTCTTCTTTCAGCTAGCCAATTACTGATCCAAACCGCTAAATCACCCTCAATTCCATACTTCCTTATTTTCTGCAATAGCCTACAGTGGGGAACCTTATCAAACGCCTTACTGAAATCCATATACACCACATCAACAGCTTTACCCTGATCCACCTGTTTGGTCACCTTCTCAAAAAACTCAATAAGGTTTGTGAGGCATGACCTACCCTTCACAAAACCGTGTTGACTATCGCTAATCAACTTGTTCTTTTCAAGATGATTATAAACCCTATCTCTTATAACCTTTTCTAACATTTTACCCACAACCGAAGAAAGGCTCACAGGTCTATAATTACCAGGGTTGTCTCTACTCCCCTTCTTGAACAAGGGGACAACATTTGCTATCCTCCAGTCTTCCGGCACTATTCCTGTCAACAAAGACGACATAAAGATCAAGGACAAAGGCTTTGCAATCTCTTCTCTGGCTTACCAGAGAATCCTAGGATAAATCCCATCTGGCCCAGGGGACTTATCTATTTTTACACTTTCCAAAATTGCTAACACGTCCTCCTTGTGAACCTCAATCCCATCTAGCCTGGTCGACTGAACCTGAGTATTCTCCTCAACAACATTGTCTTTCTCCAGTGTAAACACTGACGGAAAATATCCATTTAATGCTTCCCCTATCTCCTCTAATTCCACACACAACTTTCCACTACTGTCCTTGATTGGCCCTAATCTTACTCTAGTCATTCTTTTGTTCCTGATATACCTATAGAAAGCCTTAGGGTTTTCCTTGATCCTATCCGCCAATGACTTTTCGTGTCCTCTCCTCGCTCTTCCTAACTCTCCCTTTAGGTCCTTCCTGGCTAACTTGTAACTCTCAAGTACCCTAACTGAGCCTTCATGTCTCATCCTAACATAAGCCTCCTTCTTCCTCTTGACAAGTGCTTCAACTTCCTTAGTAAACCACGGTTCCCTTGCTCGACAACTTCCTCCCTGCCTGACAGGTACATACTTATCAAGGACACGCAGTAGCTGTTGCTTGAAAAAGCTCCACATTTCGATTGTACCCATCCCCTGCAGTCTCCTTCCCCATCCTAAATCTTGCCGAATAGCATCATAATTGCCTTTCCCCCAGCTATAATTCTTTCCTTGCGGTATATACCTATCCCTGCCCATCGCTAAAGTAAACATAACCAAATTGTGATCACTATCACCAAAGTGCTCACCTACATCTAGATCTAACACCTGGCTGGGTTCATTACCCAGTACCAAATCCAATATGGCCTCGCCCCTTGTTGGCCTGTCTACATACTGTGTCAGAAAACCCTCCTGCACACACTGCACAAAAACTGACCTATCTATAGTACTCGAACTATAGTATTTCCAGTCAATATTTGGAAAGTTAAGGTCCCGCATAACAACTACCCTGTTACTACTCGCTCCTGTCGAGAATCATCTTTACAATCCTTTCCTCTACATCTCTGGAACTATTCGGAGGTCTATAGACAACTCCCAACACAGTGACCTCTCCTCTCCTGTTCCTGACCTCGGCCCATACTACCTCAGTAGACAAGTCCTCAGACGTCCTTTCTGCCGCCGTAATACTTTCCTTGATTAACAATCACCCCCCCCCCCCCCCCCCCCCCCCCCCACTCTTTTACCATCTTCTCTCTTCTTACAGAAACATCTAAATCCTGGAACCATTCCTGTCCCTGCTCTACCCATGTCTCCGAAATCGCCACAACATCGAGATCCCAGGTACCAAACCATGTTGCAAGCTCACCACCTTATTCCGGATGCTCCTGACGTTGAAGTAGTCACACTTCAAACCAGCATCTTGCTTGCTGGTGCCCTCTTTCGAACTTTTAGCCCTATCCCTGACCTCACTACTCTCAACATCCTGTACACTGGGACTATAATTTAGGTTCCCATCCCCCTGCTGAATTAGTTTAAACCCCCCCGAAGAGCACTAGCAAATCTCCCCTCCCCAGGATATTGGTACCCCTCTGGTTCAGGTGAAGACCATCCTGTTTGTAGAGGTCCCACCTACCCCAGAATGAGCTCCAATTATCCAGGAAACCAAAACCCTCCCTCCTGCACCATCCCTGTAGCCACGTGTTCAACTCCTCTCTCTCTCTCCTTATTTATCTCGTCATGCCACATTGGACATAACCCCGAAAATATAATTCAAACTGCCTATTTCAATTCAGGTTTTCATAAAATTGTTATAATGAGAATGTTGGAATCAAGTATATATATATATATATATATAATATTTGATTCGATGTTTTAATTGTCCATTTAGTAAAAACAAGGCAACACAAGCTAAAACATTTTTAGCTTGTATAGTTCACGGGATATGATTCAACCTAATCTCGAACGGCGTGAGAACCGTAAAATCCTTCATTCCTACTCCTCGTTGCCATGGATTCAGCCCTTGTCCTTGGAAAAATGTAATGACGTTATCAGATTTCTGTGTTACTTGCCATGTTCCCTTTAATTTTAAAACTGGGAATTAATATTTATGCTTTAAGCAGCTATCTTTTTACCTATATTAGTTGTATTAGAAATACCTGGCTTCTGCACCATTTCTGAGGGCATTTAGGAGTCAACCACATTATTGTGTATCTGCAGTCAGATGTAGCCCAGCCCAGGTAATGATGGCAGATTTCCTTCCTGAAAGGGCATTAGTAAACCAGGTGGGTTTTTGCGACAAACAGCAATAGTTTCAGGGTTACGGTTAGACTTATTTCCAGGTTTTATTGAATTCAAATTGCACCTCTGCCAAGGTGGGCTTTGAACCCGGGTCCCCAGAGCACTACTCTGGATCTCTGGATTTTCAGTCCAGTGACAATACCACCGTGCCATTGCCTCCACGAATTTTGCGCCCTGTCT
This sequence comes from Scyliorhinus canicula, assembly GCF_902713615.1. NCBI lineage: Eukaryota > Metazoa > Chordata > Chondrichthyes > Carcharhiniformes > Scyliorhinidae > Scyliorhinus > Scyliorhinus canicula. The sequence goes on from NC_052151.1 coordinate 207,188,166, forward strand.
CTAGATCTCCCAGCTTCAGCACTTCAACATCTATGGGTTTAAGGATGGCAGATCGGGACGCTGCCACCATTTTTTGTTCATTCCTTGACATAGTGCTCTCTTCTACAGAGTGGCACATAAATTTCCCTTGTCACCCATCAAAGACCCTATGCTGGTGGCAGCCTGACTGTCATGTCGGCACAGGGATGCCTCCTGCATTGGACCACTCCATCATAGCAGTGCACGAGTCAACTCTGATTGAGACCATTCAGAGAGGCTGACATGTCTTTGGCAGTCAATGCTGCTGCTTGGGCATTGCTCGTCTCTGGGTGGGGAAGATCTTTCAACCAATTTCACTTACATCCTTATTCAAATATAAGGCTGTAAATTTAACACTGCTGCATTCACTTTGTCAGAACACATGATCCTTTTATTGACACAGCAACCACATGCCCCACAGCCCAGGTCCTCGGCAATCTCCATCCAAACTTGCTTGGGTTGATAGGCAGATCACACGAATAGGATGGGAATGGAGGGATACGGACCCAGGAAGTGTAGAAGATTGTAGTTTAGTCGGGCAGCATGGTCGGCACGGGCTTGGTGGGCTGCAGGGCCTGTTCCTGTGCTGTACTTTTCACATGTTCACTTGAAGCATTCCAAAGGGAATGGGATTGGTACCTGAAAAGAAAGAAGGAGCAGGGTTATGGGGAGAAGGTGGAGAATGACACGAATGAATTGTTCTTTCGGAGAGCCAATGCAAACACCTTGGGTTAAATTGCCTCCTTCTGCTCTGTGACAGTTCTGTGATTCTGCCTGTGCTCCCCTCCCCTGTCAAGAGATCAATTGACGGCTCTGACAAGAGTGTGGCATTGGTTAGTTTAGTTGGTTTGTTGCCTCGAGTGTGATGTAAAATGAAACTAATGTTGAGTTAGATCCCCATACCTGCTATGGTAGTTCACGGAGTTCTGCCTCTCATTGCCCCTCATTTCCTAAGTTATATCTCTGAAACTAGATTAACAAATTGCCTCATGGAAAACAATGTGAACGGTACTTTGTGCACTATGGCTGATTCACCTAACCAAGTCCACAGTGCCACATCTCCAACCTCCGGACCAAATATTTCTAAATCCCCAGTCATTGTGGTCATTCCTATTAATATCTGCATTCCTGAGGGCAGCACGGTGGTGCAGTGGTTAGCACTGCTGCCTCACGGTGCCGAGGTCCCATGTTCGATCCCGGCTCTGGCTCACTGTCCGTGTGTAGTTTGCACATTCTCCCCGTGTTTGCGTGGGTTTTGCCCCCACAACCCAAGGAGTTGCAGGGTAGGTGGATTGGCCACGCTAAATTGCCCCTTAATTGGAAAAAAAATGAATTGGACACACTAAATTTTTTTTTTTAAATCTGCATTCCTGAGCCATGGACCATTCCATGTCCCTCACGAGTGATTCAGTGTAAGGACATGGGTATTTTGACTCGCACCATCATTCTTTTTGTCCTTTAATCACTCCTGCATTTTGCTCATTACTTGCCCCTCCCCAATCCCCATTTCCCTGTCACTTAAAACAATTAAATTTGCTGTTATTTCCCATTTCTATTAAAACTTATCAAGCTAAAACATGAACTCAAATTTTCTTCACAAGGTACTGCCTGCCCTGCTGAATATTTCTGGCATATTCTATTTATATTTTGGATTTACTGCATCAGTAGTATTTTGCCTTCTGTACAAATGGAGTGTCTCAACCTGTATACTATTATTGTCAATTACAGTGGTATTCTGAAACACTTGGTGTTTACCCCGATTCCTTTATTTTTCTCAATCTGACCTCCAGTCTGTTAGGTAATTATGTCTCAGCTTCTTGTGCTGTGGATCTCGCTTCCGCCCTCAGTACAAACCAGTCACTGATGGATCTTTCCCTGGCGTTTAATCAACTGCAAGATGCAGGAGTGAAACTATTGTCTGTGGCACTGAGGAATCCGAACTCTAAAATGCAGAAACTGGAGTAAGTATCAGACTGAGAATGTGTGTAATAACTGGATATCTAACTGCATATTTTGGGCACTGTATTTGGATTTTTGTTTATTGACACGTGTACCGAGGTACAGTGAAAAGTATTCTTCTGCAAGCAGCTCAACAGATCATTAAGTACATGAAATGAAAAAAAAAAGAAAAGAAATACACAATAGGGAAACACAAGGTACACAATGTAACTACATAACACCGGCATTGTGTCGTGTTAATCAGGTCAGTCCATAAGAGGGTCGATTAGGAGTCAGGTAACAGCGGGGAAGAAGCTATTTTTGAGTCTGTTTGTACGTGTTCTCAGAATTTTGTATTTCCTGCTTGATGGAAGAAGTTGGAAGAGTGAATAAGCTGGGTGGGAGGGGACTTTGATTATGCTGCCCGGTTTCCCCTGGCAGCGGGAGGTGTAAATGGAGTCATGGATGGGAGAGAGGTTTGTCTGATGGATTGGGCGGTGTTCACGACTCTCTAAAGATTCTTGTGGCCTTAGGCCAAGCAGTTGCCATACCAGGCTGTGATGCAGCCAGATAGGTTGCTTTCTATGGTGCCTCCATAAAAGTTGGTGAGATTTAATGTGGACATGCCAAATTTCTTTAGTTTCCTGAGGAATTATAGGTGCTGTTGTGCTTTCTTGGTGGTAAAATCAACGTGGGTGGGCAAGGACAGATTTTTGGAGATGTGTACCCCAAGGAATTTGAAGCTGCTAACCATCTCCACCTCAACCTGTTGATGCTGACAGGGGTATGTACAGTACTTTGCTTCTTGAAGTCAATGACCAGCTCTTTAGTTTTGCCGGCATTGAGGGATAGATTGTTGTCACTGCACCACTCCACTCGGTTCTCAATCTCCCTCCTGTATTCTTACTCATCGCTATTTGAGATCCGGCCCACTATGGTCATTTCATCAGATAACTTGTAGATGGAGTTGGAACCAAATTTTGCCAGCCAGTCGTGTGTATACATGGAGTACAGTAGGGGGCGAAGTCCGCAGCCTTGCGAGGTCCCGGTATTGAGGACTATTGTGGAGGAGATGTCGCTTTTTTCTTACTGATTGTTGTCTGTGGGTCAGAAAGTCGAGGGTCCAGTTGCAGAATGAGGACTCGCTGCTCCTTGTATAATGAATAAACACTTACTATCAGTGTCAGCTTAAGAACCATAACTTGAGTTGGGTGGCAATCAGAGTCAGATTGCCACTCAGCTCCTAGCTATTTACCCTGAAACGCAGCAGCACCTTTCTCGCCCCACCTTCCAACGAGGCACCAATGTAAAAAAATGCAGAGTAAAAGGTTCGTTCAGTCAAGGGCAGGAGAATTGAATAATTGAAGCCACGCCTGACTTTTTCACTCAAGGTAGTCAGGCCGGGGAGCGTATTTGGCACGGGTGGTGGCGAGTCCAGAAGGTGGGGGTGCAGTCTAGGAGGGTTGTCATGGGTCTTTTCCTTTCATCCTGAGGAAACAGAACTTCCTTCACAACCGGAGCGGCCCAGGGGAGCGTTTCCAGTCAGGCACCAGTGAATCAGAGAGTAACCTTTAATCTACCTTCTGCCATTTCAGTCTGTAACCAGGGCTCCTTTGCTGGTCCCTCCAGAGCTGTTCCCTTTTAAAGTACCACTGGGTGCCTTTAAATATGGCACCAGCATTATCTGAACGGGATTTCCCCTGCAATGAGTCTGGAATGAACTGTGAGTGTATAGTGGAGACATGTTCGCTTGAAGCATTCCAAAGGAAATGGGATTGTTACCTGAAAAGAAAGAAGGAGCAGGGTTCTGGGGAGAAGGTGGAGAATGACGCGAATGAATTGTCCTTTCGGAGAGCCAATGCAGACACCTTGGGTTAAATTGTCTCCTTCTGCTCTGTGGCAGTTCTGTGATTCTGCCTGTGCTCCCCTCCCCTGTCAGAGATCAATTGACAAGCTCTGGCAATAGTGGGGCATTGGTTAGTATAGTTGGTTTGGTGCCTCGAGTGTGATAGAAAATGAAACTAATGTTGAGTTAGATCCCCATACCAGCTATGGTAGTTCCGGAGTTCTGCCTCCCATTGCCACTCATTTCCTAAGTTATATCTCTGAAACTACATTAACAAATTGCCTCATGGAAAACAATGTGAACGGTACTTTGTGCACTATGGCTGATTCACCTAACCCTGTCCACAGTGCCACATCTCCAACCTCCGGACCAAATATTGCTAAATCCCCAGTCATTTTGGTCATTCCTATGAACATCTGCATTCCTGAGGGCAGCACGGTGGTGCAGTGGTTAGCACTGCTGCCTCACGGCGCCGAGGTCCCATGTTCGATCCCGTTTATGGCTCACTGTCCGTGTGTAGTTTGCACATTCTCCCCGTGTTTGCGTGGGTTTTGCCCCCACAACCCAAGGATGTGCAGGGTAGGTGGATTGGCCACGCTAAATTTCGCCTTAATTGGGAAAAAAAAATGAATTGGACACTCTAAATTTAAAAAAGAAATCTGCATTCCTGAGCCATGGACCATCCCATGTCCCTCACGAGTGATTCAGTGTAAGGACATGGGTATTTTGACTCGCACCATCATTCTTTTTGTCATTTAATCACTCCTGCATTTTGCTCATTCCTTGCCCCTCCCCAATCCCCATTTCCCTGTTACTTAAAACAATTAAATTTGCTGTTATTTCCCATTTCTGTTAAAACTTATCAAGCTGAAACATGAACTCAAATTTTCTTCACAATGTACTGCCTGCCCTGCTGAATGTTTCTGGCATATTCTATTTATATTTTGGATTTACAGCATCAGTAGTATTTTGCCTTCTTTACAAATGGAACTTGTGTTTGTAGAGTGTCTCAACCTGTGTACTATTATTGTCAATTACAATGGTATTCTGAAACACTTTGGTGATTTACCCCCGTTCCTTTATTTTTCTCAATCTCTCCTCCAGTCTGTCAAGTAATCGTCTCACAGCTTCTTGTGCTGTGGATCTCGCCGCCGTGCTCAGTACAAACCAGTCACTGACGGATCTTTCCCTGGCGTGTAATCAACTGGAAGATGCAGGAGTGAATCTACTGTCTGTGGCACTGAGCAATCCGGACTGTAAAATGCAGAAACTGGAGTAAGTATCAGACTGAGAATGTGTGTAATAACTGGATATCAAATTGTATATTTTCGGCACTGGATTTCGATTTTTCTTTATTGTCACGTGTACCGAGGTACAGTGAAAAGTATTTTTCTGCAAGCAGCTCAACAGATCATTAAGTACATGAAAAGTAAAAAAAATGAAAGGAAATACACAATAGGGCAACACAAGGTACACAATGTAACTACATAACACCGGCATTTTGTAGTGTTAATCAGGTCAGTCCATAAGAGGGTCGATTAGGAGTCTGGTCACAGCGGGGAAGAAGCTATTTTTGAGTCTGTTTGTACGTGTTCTCAGAATTTTGTGTCTCCTGCCTGATGGAAGAAGTTGGAAGAGTGAATAAGCTGGGTGGGAGGGGACTTTGATTATGCTGCCCGGTTTCCCCTGGCAGCGGGAGGTGTAGATGGAGTCAATGGGTGGGAGAGAGGTTTGTCTGATGGATTGGGCGGTGTTCACGACTCTCTAAAGATTCTTGCGGCCTTGGGCCAAGCAGTTGCCATACCAGGCTGTGATGCAGCCAGATAGGTTGCTTTCTATGGTGCCTCCGTAAAAGGTGGTGAGATTTAATGTGAACATGCCAAATTTCTCTAGTTTCCTGAGGAATTCTAGGTGCTGTTGTGCTTTCTTGGTGGTAAAATCAACGTGGGTGGACAAGGACAGATTTTTGGAGATGTGTACCCCAAGGAATTTGAAGCTGCTAACCATCTCCACCTCAACCTGTTGATGCTGACAGGGGTGTGTACAGTACTTTGCTTCTTGAAGTCAATGACCAGCTCTTTAGTTTTGCTGGCATTGAGGGATAGATTGTTGTCACTGCACCACTCCACTCGGTTCTCAATCTCCCTCCTGTATTCTGACTCATCGCTATTTGAGATCCGGCCCACTATGGTCATTTCATCAGATAACTTGTAGATGGAGTTGGAACCAAATTTTGCCAGCCAGTCGTGTGTCTACATGGATTATAGTAGGGGGCGAAGTCCGCAGCCTTGCGGGGTCCCGGTATTGAGGACTATTGTGGAGGAGATGTTGTTTATTCTTGCTGATTGTTGTCTGTGGGTCAGAAAGTCGAGGGTCCAGTTGCAGAATGAGGACTCGCTGCTCCTTGTATAATGAATAAACACTTACTATCAGTGTCAGCTTAAGAACCATAACTTGAGTTGGGTGGCAATCGGAGTCAGATTGGCACACGGCTCCTAGCTATTTACCCTGAAACGCAGCAGCACCTTTCTCGCCCCACCTTCCAACGAGGCACCAATGTAAAAAAATGCAGAGTAAAAGGTTCGTTCAGTCAAGGGCAGGAGAATTGAATAATTGAAGCCACGCCTGACTTTTTCACTCAAGGTAGTCAGGCCGGGGAGCGTATTTGGCACGGGTGGTGGCGAGTCCAGAAGGTGGGGGTGCGGTCTAGGGGGGTTGTCATGGGTCTTTTCCTTTCATCCTGAGGAAACAGAACTTCCTTCACAAGCCGAGCAGCCCAGGGGAGCGTTTCCAGGCAGGCACCAGTGAATCGGAGAGTAACCTTTAATCTACCTTCTGCCATTTCAGTCTGTAACCAGGGCTCCTTTGCTAGTCCCTCCAGAGCTGTTCCCTTTTAAAGTACCACTGGATTCCTTTAAATATGGCACCAGCATTATCTGAATGGGATTTCCCCTGCAATGAGTCTGGAATGCACTGTGAGTGTATAGTAGAGACATGTTCACTTGAAGCATTCCAAAGGGAATGGGATTGTTACCTGAAAAGAAAGAAGGCGCAGGGTTCTGGGGAGAAGGTGGAGAATAACACACATGAATTGTTCTTTCGGAGAGCCAATGCAGACACCTTGGGTTAAATTGCCTCCTTCTGCTCTGTGGCAGTTCTGTGATTCTGCCTGTGCTCCCCTCCCCTGTCAGAGATAAATTGACCGGCTCTGGCAATAGTGTGGCATTGGTTAGTTTAGTTGGTTTGATGCTGTTGCTCATTCTGGGTGAGTGTGCTTTACACTCAATTTGGCTCTGTTTCGTTCCTTAGCTCTAGAGTCGCCAGGTATCGTTAAGATACCGCCAGAAGTTTAAAGTTCAGACCAATAACTCCATACACCAGTTAGTAAGTTCAAACAAGACACGTTTATTATAATACAGTTATCTACTAATTGTGCTTATAAAACTACAAGACTAGGCTAATCCTACCACTAATAGGCCAAATACTTATCTGGATAAGGAAACTGCCGGATCAGGGATCAATGGTCTTTGCTCTGCCCTAGGTCCGCAGGTTTCCAGTAGTTATGGACTAAATGGGGTCAGGAGTGTCTACTCTTGTAGTGTGCGTTGTATGACACTTATGTGATGGCGGCTGCTGGCCAGACCTCTCCTCTCCGTGGTCAAGTTCGAGAGCTGCTGCAAAGGTGTTCTTGTTGGGAGGGTCGGCTGAGAGAGCTGGTCAAGGAGAGGCTGGCTGAGGGAGAGAGCTGGGGTCGGGGTCTCTATCTTATACCTCTCCCAGGGTCTCGCGCCCACCTGGGCGGACCCTCTATACACTCGCAATCGATTGGGTCCCTTCTCAATCGATTGATTTGAATTTCCCCAATAAGGGGCCTGTTCTTCGATCACTGGGTGGTTCTTGGGGCTTATTGTTTTGGACTTCTCTTGGCGCCGAGAAGTCTGGCCTTCCATTCAATGTATCGGTTTGAGTTAACTTGTTTCCATTGTACCTGGGAATCGCCGGGTATCGCCTCATTAGTATGCTAACTTGTTTTTTTTCACAGTGCTGTCTGGTTTCTGCAGCAGTCAGAATACACAAGTGCTTCTGCAAGCTGCCTGCTTTTGCAACATGTCCATTTTCCCTGCATTCTTTGCAATCTTCCATTTTGTGTTGGGCAGTGGCCACCCCAGGTGGGTACAATGCCTCGAGTGTGATGTAAAATGAAACTAATGTTGAGTTAGATCCCCATACCAGCTATGGTAGTTCACGGAGTTCTGCCTCCCACTGCCCATCATTTCTTAAGTTATATCTCTGAAACTACATTAACAAATTGCCTCATGGAAAACAATGTGAACGGTACTTTGTGTACTATAGCTGATTCACCTAACCCTGACCACAGTGCCACATCTCCAACCTCCGGACCAAATATTGCTAAATCCCCAGTCATTTTGGTCATTCCTATTAACATCTGCATTCCTTTTTTTAAAAATTTAGATTACCCAATAATTTTTTCCAATTAAGGGGCAATTTAGCGTGGCCAATCCACCTACTCTGCACATTTTTGGGTTGTGGGGGCGAAACCCACGCAGACACGGGGAGAATGTGCAAACTCCACACGGACAGTGACCCAGAGCCGGGATCGAACCTGGGACCTCTGCGCCGTGAGGCAGTTGTGCTAACCACTAGGCCACCGTGCTGCCCTACATCTGCATTCCTGAGGGCAGCACGGTGGTGCAGTGGTTAGCACTGCTGCCTCACGGCGCCGAGGTCCCATGTTCGATCCCGGCTCTGGCTCACTGTCCGTGTGTAGTTTGCACATTCTCCCCGTGTTTGCATGGGTTTTGCCCTCACAACCCAAGGATGTGCAGGGTAGGTGGATTGGCCATGCTAAATTCTGCCTTAATTGGAAAAAAAAATTATTTGGATGCTCGAAATTTAAAAAAACAACATCTGCATTCCTGAGCCATGGACCATCCCATGTTCCTCACGGATGATTCAGTGTAAGGACATGGGTATTTTGACTTGCACCATCATTCTTTGTCATTTAATCACTCCTGCATTTTGCTCGTTCCTTACCCCTCCCCAATCCCCATTTCCCTGTCAGTTAAAAGAATTAAATTTGCTGGTATTTCCCATTTCTATTAAAGCTTATCAAGCTGAAACATGAACTCAAATTATCTTCACAATGTACTGCCTGCCCTGCTGAATATTTCTGGCATATTCTATTTATATTTTTGATTTACAGCATCAGTAGTATTTTGCCTTCTGTACAAATGGAACTTGTGTTTGTAGACTGTCTCAACCTGTGTACTAGTTCAGCACAGGGCTAAATCGCTAGCTTTGGAAGCAGACCAAGCAGGCCAGCAACACGGTTCGATTCTCGTAACAGCCTCCCCGAACAGGTGCCGGAATGTGGCGACTAGGAGCTTTTCACAGTAACTTCATTTGAAACCTACTCGTGTGACAATAAGCGATTTTCATTTTTCCTTTATTGTCAATTACAATGGTATTCTGAAACATTTTGGTGATTTACTCTGATTCCGTTATTTTTCTCAATCTGACTTCCAGTCTGTCTGCTAATGGTCTCACAACTTCTTGTGCTGAGGATCGCGCCTCCGTGCTCAGTATAAACCAGTCACTGACGGATCTTAATCTGAGGAATAATAAACTGGGAGATTCAGGAGTGAAACTATTGTCTGTGGCACTGAGGAATCCGGACTCTAAAATGCAGAAACTGAAGAAAGTATCAGACTGAGAATGTGTGTAATAACTGGATATCTAACTGCATATTTTGGGCTCTGTATTTGGATTTTTGTTTATTGTCACGTGTACCGAGGTACAGTGAAAAGTATTTTTCTGCAAGCAGCTCAGCAGATAATCAAGTACATGAAATGAAAAAAAAAGAAAGGAAATACACAATCGGGCAACACAAGGTACACAATGTAACTACATAACATCTGCATCGTGTAACGTTAATCAGGTCAGTCCATAAGAGGTTCGTTTCGGAGTCTGGTAACAGCGGGGAAGAAGCTATTTTTGACTCAGTTTGTGCGTGTTTTCAGACTTTTGTATCTCCTGCCCAATAGAAGAAATTGGAAGATGAGTAAGCCGGGTGGGAGGGGACTTTGATTATGCTGCCCGCTTTCCCCAGGCTGCGGGAGGTGTAGATGGAGTCATAGATGGGAGAGAGGTTTGTGTGATAGATTGGCCGGTGTTCACGCCTCTCTGAAATTTCTTGTGGTCTTGGGCCAAGCAGTTGCCATACCAGGCAGTGATGCAGCCAGATAGGATGCTTTCTATGGTGCCACTGTAAAAGTTCGTCAGATTTAATGTGAACATCCGAAATTTCCCTCATTTCCTGAGGAATTCTAGGTGCTGTTCTGCTTTCTTGGTGGTAGCATCAACGGGGGTGGACAAGGACAGATTTTTGGAGATGTGTACTCCTAGGAATTTGAAGCTGCTAACCATCTCCACCTCAACCTGTTGATGCTGACAGGGGTGTGTACAGTACTTTGCTTCTTGAAGTCAATGACCAGCTCTTTAGTTTTGCTGGCATTGAGGGATAGATTGTTGTCACTGCACCACTCCACTCGGTTCTCAATCTCCCTCCTGTATTCTGACTCATCGCTATTTGAGATCCGGCCCACTATGGTCATTTCATCAGATAACTTGTAGATGGAGTTGGAACCAGGTTTTGCCAGCCAGTCATGTGTATACATGGAGTATAGTAGGGGGTGAAGTCCACAGCCTTGCGGGGTCCCGGTTTTGAGGACTATTGTGGAGGAGATGTTGTTTATTCTTGCTGATTGTTGTCTGTGGGTCAGAATGTCGAGGGTCCAGTTGCAGAATGAGGACTCGCTGCTCCTTGTATAATGAATAAACACTTACTATCAGTGTCAGCTTAAGAACCATAACTTGAGTTGGGTGGCAATCGGAGTCAGATTGGCACACGGCTCCTAGCTATTTACCCTGAAACGCAGCAGCACCTTTCTCGCCCCACCTTCCAACGAGGCACCAATGTAAAAAAAATGCAGAGTAAAAGGTTCCGTTCATTCAAGGGGAGGAGAATTGAATAATTGAAGCCACACCTGACTTTTTTTTCACCAGGGTAGTCAGGCCGGTGAGCGTATTTGGCATGGGTGGTGGCGAGTCCAGAAGGTGGGGTGCGATCTAGGAGGGTTGTCATGGGTCTTTTCCTTTCATCCTGAGGAAACAGAACTTCCCTCACAATCCGAGGAGCGTTCCCAGGCAGGCACCAGTAAATCAGAGAGTAACCTTTAATCCACTTCCTGCCAAGACAGTCCTTCAGTCTGTAACCAGCGCTCCTTTGCTGGTCCCTCCAGAGCTGTTGACTTTGAAAGTAACATTGGCTGCCTTGAAGTATGGCGCCAGCATTACCTGAACCGGGGCTTCCCCCTCAATGAGTCTGGAATGTACTTTCTGAGTGTGGTGGAGACACATTCACTTGAAGCATTCCAAAGGGAATGGGATTGTTATCTGAAAAGAAAGAATGAGCCGGGTTACGGGGGCAGGTTTAATGGGAGAAGGCAGGAAAATGACACCGAGTGAATTGCTCATTCGGAGAGCCAGTCCAGACACCATTAATTGATTAAAGTGGGCTGCACAGTAGCACAGTGGTTACCACTGTTGCTTCACAGCACCAGGGTCTCAGGTTCGATTCCGGCTTGGATCACTGTGCGCAGTCTGCATGTTCTCCCCGTGTCTGCGTGGGTTTCCTCCGGGTGCTCCGGTTTCCTCCCATAAGTCCCGAAAGATGTGCTTGTGAGGTGAATTGGAGATTCTGAATTCTCCCTCAGTGTACCCGAACAGGCGCCGGACTGTGGCGACTTGGGCCTTTTCACAGTAACTTCATTGCAGTGTTAATGTAAGCCTACTTCTTTTTTAAATATATTTTATTAAAGTATTTAAACATTTTTATAAAAATAACATTAACAATGACATCAACATGGTATAATAAACATTCCCCCTCTCCCCCCCCCCCCCCCCCCCCATCCCAATCTTCACACACCCCAACCATAAAACAACACTCCGGCCCTCCCCCAGAATACTGTATCTGCTGGCATCTTCATTTTCTCTGCGAAAGTTGACGAATGGCTGCCACCTCCGGGTAGACCCGACCATTGACCCTCTTAAGGTGAACTTTATCTTCTCGAGACTGAGAAACCCACCCATGTCACTAACCCAGGTCTCTGCACTCGGGGCTTTGACTCCCTCCACATTAACAGTATCTGCTACCAGGGAGGCAAAGGCCAAGCCGTCAGCCTCTTTCGCCCCTTTAACTCCCGGCTCTTCCGACACTCCAACGATTGCTACCTCCGGACTTGGCACCACCCGTGTTTTTAGCACCATGGGCATTGTCTGAGCAAAACCCTCTTAAGCTTCGGGCCTACCCAGAACATGTGGACATGATTTGCTGGGCTCCCTGCGCACCTCGCACACCTATCCTCTACCCCGAAGAACTTACTCATCCTAGCCGCTGTCATGTGTGCCCGGTGCACTACCTTAAATTGTATCAGGCTAAGCCTGGCACATGATGAGGAGGTATTAACCGTGCTTAGGGCATCCGCCCACAGACTCGCCTCTTTCTCTCCTCCTCGCTCGTCCTCCCACTTGCCCTTAAGCTCCTCCACTGCAGTTTCCTCCGCCTCCGGTACTGGAGACTACTCTATCCTATATCCCCCCGTGGCGGCAGCAGCGGAAAGGCTGGCACCTTCTGTGGTGAATGTAACGTCGTAATTCACACTGTATTTACCAGTACCATTGTAAGCGCAGTAGCGTTATCCGACCACTAGGGGGAGTAGCTCTGGGAATGCTCAGGAGTTTGTACAGGGCTCCACCCTTGGCTCCACCCACGACTCCTCCCCCTTGACTGCTGTATAAATAACCGTGTCCAGAGCCAGCCGGCAGTTCACCGAGAGTTCAACAGGTAACAGGCTGGCTCTGTAGTAAGGAGATTAAAACCACTGTTCATATCTTAAAGCACATGTCTCGTGAATTGATGGTTCCAACAAATTAATCTACTTAAGAACAGTCAGGATCGATTTTGGAATCAGCCCTCAAGCCTGGACGCCTGGAACTCGACCCACAGGATGCAGAGGCAAAAGAAATCTTCTCCCACTGACTGCAGTGCTTTAAGGCCCTCCTGGCAGAAGCGAGCACAGCCGAAACAACAGAGGAGCAGAAGTTAAATCCACTGCACGCGAGGGTGAGCCACAGAATCTCTACACAACTAAACTCGGCCGGTTCATATATTGCAGCGCTAGCGATACTTGATAAGATGTATGTAAGGCACATTAACGAAGTTTACACACGCCATGTGTTCACAACTCACCACCAGCGGCCTACAGAATCACTCACCGAATTTTTAAGAGAGCTCAATAATCTATCTAATGACTGTAACTATCAAGCGGTTACCTGGGCTGAACAGAGAACTTGCTGTACGCGATGTTTTTGTAGCGGGCCTCAGGTCTAATTATGTGCCTGCCATTTCTGCGGCCAGAATCAGCACCCGCGGCAGCACTAACCGACCCGCAACGCAACCTGCAGCAGCTGCGGGCGGAAAGGCCACTACGCGAGAGTGTGCCTCGCAAAAAGGGCCCCAGCTTCCACCTCCCCAGCGGCACGAAGTATTCGCTCCCCACAGCCGCGGGGCCCGAAACGCAGCGGCCTATGCCCCAATCCCTCCACGTGCGATCCATGGGGGCCGCCATCTTGGAAAACCTCCACCACGCGGCCGGCCACGTGCGACTCATGGGGGCCGCCATCTTGAACGCCATCTTCTTTGCCGCCCGCCACGTGCGATCCACGGGCCCGACCAGCATCTCCATGCTCGGACAACTCATCGGAAGAGTACGACCTCCCCGGGCGCTCGTCACGTGGCCCGCAACCCGGCGCAGTCACCCTGGATCAATCACGCCCGAAGCATCTGCAAAATTCGATGGCAGAGGTCCAAATCGACGGGTACAACACGCCATGCCTTTTTGACTCCGGGACCACTGAGAGCTTCATACACCCAGACCTGGTAAGACGCTGTGCGCTACCCGTTTTCCCCGTGCGGCAAACTATCTCGCTCGCTTCAGGCTCCCATTCTGTCCAGATCCAGGGGCACACCGCCGCGACACTCACAATCCGAGGCGCTAGCTACTCAAAATTTCAACTCTACGTTTTGCCTGACCTCTGTGCGCCACTCTTACTAGGCCTAGATTTTCAGTGTAACCTTAAGAGCCTCACCCTCGGCGGGGCCCTGCCCCCACTCACTATCTGCAGCCTCGCTGCGAATCTCCCCCCTCCTCTCTTCGCCAATCTCACAAAGGACTGTAAACCCGTAGCCACTCGTAGCAGGCGATACAGCCTGCAGGATAGGGTATTTATCAGATCAGAGGTCCGAAGGCTTCTCAGTGAGGGGATTATAGAGGCCAACAATAGTCCCTGGAGAGCTCAGGTGGTGGTCGTTAAGACCGGGGAAAAATTCTGCATGGTTGTCGACTATAGTCAGACCATTAATAGATTCACGCTCCTCGACGCGTATCCCCTCCCCAGGATTGCAGACATGGTAAATCAGATCGCCCAGTATCGGCTCTTTTCCACGGTGGATCCGCAGTCTGCATACCACCAGCTCCCAATCCGCCCGGAGGGCCGCCACTACACGGCATTCGAGGCCGATGGCCGCCTCTTCCATTTCCTCCGGGTCCCCTTCGGCGTCACTAATGGGGTTGCGGTGTTCCAATGAGCAATGGACCGAATGGTGGACCAGTACGGGCTGCGGGCCACGTTTCCGTACTTGGACAATGTCACCATCTGCGGCTATGACCAGCAGGACCACGACGCCAACCTCCACCGTTTTTTCCAGACGGCACAGAAATTCAACATCACCTACAACAAATAGAAATGCGTTTTCCGCACAAACAGACTGGCCATCCTCGGCTACGTCGTGGAAAACGGAGTCCTGGGCCCAGACCCGGACCGTATGGGCCCCCTCTTAGAACTCCCCCTCCCCCAAGGCCCTCAAACGGTGCTTGGGCTTCTTCTCCTATTACGCCCAGTGGGTCCCTCAATATGGGGACAAAACCCGCCCACTCTTTAAGGCCACACGATTTCCCCTGTCAGCTGAGGCACGCCAGGCCTTGAACTGCATCAAGGAGGACATCGCCAAAGCGGCCATGCAGGCGGTGGATGAATCCACTCCATTCCAGGTTGAGAGCGACGCCTCAGAGGTAGCTCTAGCAGCCACACTAAATCAGGCAGGGAGACCAGTCGCATTTTTCTCCCGTACACTCACCGCTTCAGAACTTCGACTCTCCTCAGTCGAGAAAGAAGCACAAGCCATTGTGGAGGTTATTCGTTACTGGAGGCACTACCTCGCAGGTAGGAGGTTCACCCTCATCACCGACCAAAGATCGGTTCCCTTTATGTTTGATAACTCGCAAAGGGGCAAAATGATAAAATTCTTCGGTGGAGGATCGAACTCTCCACCTATAGCTATGATATTAGAACAGAACAGTACAGCACAGAATAGGCCCTTCGGCCCTCGATGTTGTGCCGAGCAATGATCACCCTACTCAACCCCATGTATCCACCCTATACCCGTAACCCAACAGCCTCCCCCCCCCCCCCCCCCCCCCCCCCCCCCCCCCCCCCAACCTTACTTTAAGGACACTAGGGGCAATTTAGCATGGCCAATCCACCTAACCCGCACATCTTTGGACTGTGGGAGGAAACCGGAGCACCCGGAGGAAACATACGCACACACGGGGAGGACGTGCAGACTCCGCACAGACAGTGACCCAGCCGGGAACCGAACCTGGGACCCTGGAGCTGTGAAGCATTTATGCTAACCACCATGTTACTGTGCTGCCCGCATAACTGCCCGATATCTTAATATCGACCCGGGAAGCTCAACGAGCCTCCGGATGCCCTATCCCGCGGGACATGCGCCAGCGCGCAGATTGACAGACTGAAAGTCATCCACAACGACCTCTGTCACCCGGCTCGCCCACTACATCAGAACCCGAAACCTGCCTTTCTCCAACGAGGAGGTAAAAGCGGTCACCAGGGACTGCCCGATCTGTGCGGAGTGCAAACCGCACTTCTATAGACCAGACGGGGCCCGCCTGGTCAAGGCTTCTAGGCCCTTTGAATGCCTCGCGATTGATTTCAAAGGGCTACTCCCCTCAACTAACAAGAACGTTTACCTTCTAAACGTCGTAGATGAGTTCTCCCATTTCCCATTTGCTATCCCGTGCCCCGACATGACCTCCCACACAGTCATTAGGGCCCTGCATAGCATCTTCACCCTGTTTAGTTTCCCCAGCTACGTGCACAGCGACCGGGGTTCATCCTTCATGAGCGACGAGCTGCGTTAGTACCTGCTCGACAAGGACATTGCCTCGAGCAGGACTACCAGCTACAACCCCGGGGGAACGAGCAGGTGGAGAGGGAGAACGCGACAGTCTGGAAGACCGTCCTACTGACCCTCCGGTCTAGAAAGCTCCAAGTCTCCCAGTGGCAGGAAGTCCTCCCAGACGTGCTACACGCTATTAGGTCCCTTTTGTGCACAGCGACCAATCAGACCCCTCACGAGAGGCTCTTCATTTTTTCCAGGGGCACTACCACGGGGGTCTCACTTCGGGCATGGCTGAAGAGGCCGGGCCAGTACTCCTGAGGAAACATGTCAGGGCACACAAAACCGACCCCCTTGTTGAGAAGGTGCGGCTGCTCCACTCCAACCCCCAGTACGCCTTCGTCGAGTTCCCTGACGGCCGCCAGGACACAGTATCCCTCCGGGATCTGGCATCCGCCGGATCCAGCGGCCCCTCTACCCCCACAGAAGGACCCCTCACCCTACACCCCATGCTGCCGCCCCCTCACGCTCCTGAGCCCACGAGCTCGCTCCACCAGTTCCGTGCACCCGCGCCGGCCAGCCCCCAACGCCCCCAGTCCCCGGTCGAACCAGAAGAGTATGAAGCTCGGACACAACCCTCCCTGGAGTCCGCCATTGTACCCCAGCACACAACACCCATCCAGCCACCGCAGTTCGACCACCGGACAGACTTACTTTGTAGACCATCACCCCCGCCGGACTTGATTCTTTTTGAAGGGGGTGAATGTAGTGAATATAACGTAGTAATTCACACTGTATTTACCAATACCATTGTAAGCGCAGTAGCGTTATCCGACCACTAGCGGGAGTAGCTCTGGGAATGCTCAGGAGTTTGTACAGGGCTCCAGCCTTGGCTCCGCCCACGACTCCTCCCCCTTGACTGCTGTATAAATAACCGTGTCCAGAGCCAGCCGGCAGTTCACCGAGAGTTCAACGGGTAACAGGCTGGCTCTGTAGTAAGGAGAGTAAAACCACTGTTCATATCTTAAAGCACGTGTCTCGTGAATTGATGGTTCCATCACCTCCTTTCTCAGGAAGTCTCGCATCTGCAAATACCTAAACCCGTTCCCTGGCAATTCAAATTTATCCTCAAAGGCTTTCAAGCTGGGAAAACTTCCATCTATAAATAGATCCTCCATACTTCTAATTCCTGTCCTTTGCCATCTCCGGATTCCACCATCTTGCCTACCCGGTACAAACCAATGATTTTTATAAATTGTGGTCCAAACCGATACTCCCTCCACTTACTTATATCTCCTCCATTGCCCCCAGATTCTCAGAGCCGCTGCCACCACTGGATTTGTGGAGTATCGGGCCGGCGAGAACGGAAGAGGTGCCGTTATCAGTGCTTCCAAACTGGTCTCTTTGCATGACGCCGTGTCCATCCGCTCCCATGCCAACCCCTCCCCCACTTCCTAATCATGGCTAGATGAGCTGCCTAGTAGTAATTGCAGAGGTTTGGTAGCGCCAACCCACTCTTCCCCGACTGCACTGCACTTTCTTCACTCGGGTTCACTCGTGTCCACCTGGAGTATCTCTTCCACCAATCTATCCCTCTCAGCCCGTTCTGCCTCTTCTCTGTGGGCCCGTATCGTGACTAATTCCCCTCTGACCACTGCCTTCTGATCTTGCCAAACGGTCGCTGCGGAGACCTCCCCCATATCATTTGTTTCCAGGTCGTTCTGGATGGACTTGTTAACCCGCCCACAGATCGCTTTGTCCGCTAGCAACCCCACATCCAGTCTCCACGATGGGCGTTGCCCTCTCTCCGCACCAACCCGTAGATCCACCCAATATGGGGCATGATCCGACACTGCGATTGCCGAGTACTCAGTATCCACCACCTTCGGGACTAGTGCCCTGCTCAGAACAAAAATTATGATGCGAGAGTATACCTTGTGGACATGTGAGAAAAAGGAAAACTCCTTCGCCCTTGGCCATGCAAATCTCCCATGGGTTGACTCCCCCCACCTGTTCCATAAACTCCTTCAATTCCTTTGCCGCAGCTGGCCTCCTCCCTGTCCTGGATTTTGACCGGTCCAATTCTGTATCAATGACAGTTTTAAAGTCTCCTCCCATGATCAGGTTATGTGACTCGTCTGGGGTCTGACCTAAAACCCGCCTCATGAATTCCACATCGTCCCAATTCGGAGCATGTATGTTCACGAGTACCACCCGCACCACCTCCAGCTTCCCACTCACCATGATGTACCTACCCCCTTGGCAAGCCTACTTCTGACAATAATACAGATTATTATTATAAATTGCCTCCATCTGCTCTGTGACAATTCTATGATTCTGCCTGTGCTGCCTCAGTGGATGGCTTCCCCTTGCCTGTCATTAATTGGCCGGTTCTAGCAATAGTGTTTATATCTGGAGTTGGTTAGCTGGCTAGAGTATGATGTACAATTATGCTGATATCGTTGGTTCAATCCCCATTCTGGCTATGGTAGTTCATGGTGTCCTTCCCCATTGCTTTGCGTTTCCTAAATTGTGTCGGTCAGGCTACATAACAAGAAATTGTCTATAATGGAGAGATGCAAATGGTCCTTTGTGGACTGTGATTAAATTACATAACCCTGTCCACACTGTCACATCATCAGCTTCCGGTCTTAATATCAGTCAATCCCCAGTCATTATCCTCATCCCCACTAAAAGCTCCATTCCTGGAGGGGTGCGGGTGGTACTCGTGAACATACATGCTCCGAATTGGGGCAATGTGAAATTTATGAGGCGGGTTTTAGGTCAGACCCCAGACTTTGAGTCACATAACCTGATCATGGGAGGAGACTTTAACACGGTCAACAGGTCAGGTAGTAACGCTGAAGAGTGAAACAGTGAATATTTCCAGGATATTCTATTTATATTTCAGATTTTCAGCATCAATATGGTTTATGTTCTGTGTAAATGGAAATTGTTGGGTCTCCCACCCAGGAGATTATTATTGTTCATGATGGTATTCTGAAGATCACTGCTATTTTTCTCTGATCTCCAGGCTGTTAGAGAACGACCTCTCAGATTCTTGTGCTGAGGATCTCTCCTCCACTCTGTGTAGAAGTCAATATTTTCCTGCTTCTTGACTTCTCAACAAAGTTCGTTATGACAAAATAACAAGTCTTTATTTACAAAAAGACTGCATGCAGTATTGGCTGCAACTTGAGTTCAGCGAGCAGTTGTTACCCACTGCTAATTCCTCCTCAAGTCTGCGCTTTTATAGAAAATCAGTTCAGTATTTATACATTATCATTATCATGATTGCGTGACTACAGCTTAGTCAGGAATTTGATCAGAAGTAGAAACATGAGCAATGTCATAAAACAGGCACAACCTGCTGACCTCCAAGGACTCTGTCTCATCACTCATATCATTATCTTGTCCTTTGATAGAACATTAAAAGGTCGGTGACTCCTTCATCCCTGACCTTATCTTGTCTTACTCATCCAGCCCTGGGTCATGAGGAGTTAATCTTATCAGAATGTACAGAGGTCCGGCATTTTGGAATAACTTGACCTTCTCTGATCTTATTCATGCTTTAAGTTATGGGGAGTCAGCCTTAGCAGGCCTTACAGGGGTCCGGCATATTGGAATAGCTTGGTCAGCTTTTCTTACATTGCACCAAGTAGTTGACCAATTTTCCCATCATGCCATTACTTAATTCGTCCAACTTCACATCAGTACAAACAGTTCACTGAAGGATTTGGATCTGAATGGGAATAAACTGGGAGATTACGCAATGAAAATACTGGCTGTGGCTCTGCAGAACTCGGACTGTAAAATACAGAAATTGGAGTGAGTTTACCCACAGTTGATATTAATAAATGGTTTATAACTTTAACGACAAGTATTCTTAAGAACATTACATAGTTCCAGAGTGGGAAAGTATTAAACACTGAGAAAAATAAAAACCATCAGCCTGCCACAGAGATTTGAAGAATTTCCAGACTGCAGTATTAGTCACTGAAGCCACCAAAGAGTCTCCGATTTCATGGTGATGTGGACAGCAACTTGCAAGTGTTTAAACAACAATTTAATCTCTTATTAAGTAAATTTAGAAGATCAATCAGATTCAGGTACGGTAGCAATGCTCCTCACAGCGGCAGGGCCAGAAGCAATTGCTGTGTTTAATATGTTTAAATGTGCAAACGATGCAGACAGTAAAAATTTTAACAAAGTAATTCGAAGATTCAATAGCCATTGCAGCCCCAGAAAGAATGAAATTTGTGAACGCTGTCTTAAGATCACATTTACAGAAGACCGCTAAAACGTGTAATTTTTCTGCGTTGGAATCTTCCATGATTCGGGACCAGATTGTGTTTGGTGTGAATGAAAATAAGCTGAAGGAATAGTTGCTGAGGGAATCAGAGCTGTCTTTGGACTAACAGTTGAGATTGTTCAGGCTCACAAGCTGGCAGCACAGCATTCTGAAATGTTTCTCAGTAATGGTGGCGGCGTCTTGGACGAGAACACTCGGGTTGCCACACTTTTTCCAAAAAGGCGGGAAACTTCCAAAAAAGGCAGGAAAGTTCCTGCAGCTCCTCGCACACCAACAGACAGGTTAAAGATCAGGACAAAGTATTTCTGAGTACAAGATGTGGTCAAAGGCACAAATTAAGGCAGTCCCCAGCGTTTGGCAAGTTTTGTTCTGGATGCCAAGAAAGAAATCACGTTACTCACTTAGTGCAACCCCAGACCAGTCAGCACAGTGGAAGACACCGTCTCCACTTACAAAACAGCATTGTTTGTTGGAGTTAGCGTGGCCAATCCACCTAACCTGCACATCTTTGGACTGTGGGAGAAAACCGGAGCACCCGGAGGAAAATCCCGTACACACGGAGAACGTGCAGACTCCCCACAGGCAGTGACCCAGCGGGGAATCGAACCTGGAACCCTGGCGCTGTGAAGTCACAATGCTAACCACTATGCAACCGTGCCGCCCATAATGGTTCAAGCATTAAATGATATGGTGCTTGAGACTGCAGTGTTTTTTAAAAAATAGTTTTTAAAGTTTTGCTAAATTTTTCATAAATAGTAATAATCCTAACGCAGCAAAATAGAGTGAACATTAACATAGTGCAGAAAGAGAATATACAAAAGCAGTTAACTAGACATTACCCCACACGCCTCAGTCTTCCCACACCCTCCCAATGGAACACTCATCCGACCCCCCCCCCCCCCCCCCATGGATCACTGCTGCTGCTGACGTTTTAATTTTCACCGAGAAGTCAACAACAGTATTATGCCCCCGCTCCACAGCAGCAGCTCTGTACACTTGGCAAAGTTATTTACACACAAATGTAGGCATTCGTTCCTGGTGTTGTCCCTTGCTTCTCCCGGACGGAGTCTGCCGTTGTTGTCTCGTGCGCACTTCTGCTTCTGCGGCCCTCCCGTCTTCCTCGTTTTCTCTGTTCCTGTGGATGCCAAGTTTGTTAACGTTTCCCTGTCTACCCCCTCCCCTCCCTGGATCTCTATTGTTCCCTGTCTCTTCCCTCTTTCCCCCCCCCCCCGCCCCGTGGTTCGCCTTTCCTTCCTCTTAGATTTAGCTGTCCCTTCCCCGTCTCCTGGTCTATCTCTCCCTCCCATGCTTTGGCTACTTTTCCGTTTCTTGGCTACCTGGTTATTCTGCTTGTTTGTTGGCCACAAACAGGTCCTGGAACAATTGGGTGAATGGCTCCCACCTTCTGTGGAAGCCGTCGTCTGACCCTCGGATGCCGAATTTGATTTTCTCCATTTGGAGAGATTCCGAGCGGTCGGACAGCTTTGGGTGGTGCTGCTGACTGCCAGCGCCGAACACGATTATACAGCAGGCGATCAGGGAGGCAAAGGCAAGGGCGTCCGTCCTCCTCCCCAGGAATAGATCTGGCTAGTCTGAAACCCCGAAGACCGTCACTTTCGGGCATGGCTCCACCCTCACCCCCACCACTTTGCATCGAAGAAGGCTGTCCAGTACTCCACAAGTCTGGGGCAAGACCAGAATATGTGGGCGTGGTTGGCCGGGCCTCCTTGGCACCGTCCACATCTGTCCTCCACCTCCGGGAAGAACCTACTCATACAGATTCTTGTTAAGTGGGCTCGATGTACCACTTTCAGTTGTGTCAGGCTGACCCTTGCTGAGACGTGGAGGTGGAGTTGACCCGATGCAGTGCTTCTCTCCAGAGTCCCCACCCTATTTCGATCCCCAGGTCCGCCTCCCATTTCATTCTTGTTGAGTCCAGTACGGTGTCGGCCACTTCTACCAGTCGGTCGTACGTGTAGCTACAGTTTCCATTGCCTAGTCTGCTTGCGTTCAGTAACTCTTCCAGTAGCGTTTGTTGTGGTGGTTGTGGATATGTCCTTCTCTCCCTTCGTGGGAAGCAGGTACCTTAGCTAGTTCCCCCTGGCTAGCTGGAATTTCTCGGTCAGTTCGCCCTGTGTTGCGATCCTGCTGTCCGTATATAGGTCCCTGACTGTCAGTGTCTCTCTGTCCTGTCCCCACCTTTTGAAGTTTGCCTCGTGCTTTGAAAAAGACCTTGGGGATGTAGATCGGAATGGATCTAAGTCGGAAGAGGTACCTGGGCAGCACGTTCATTTTGATCATCTGGATTCTCCCCGCGAGGGAGAGGGAGAGTGGGAGTGTGTTCCATCTTTGCAGGTTCTTTTTTGCTACCTCCGTCAGACTGGTGAGGTTCCATTTGTGGATCCCTTTCCAGTCATGGGCTATTTAGACTCCCATGTAGCGGAATTTGTGTCTGGCTTGTTTAAATGGCAGCCCCGTTAGTGCTGGGTGTACTGGGAAGATCTTGCTTTTGCTCATGTTGAGTTTTTAGCCCGAGAAGGCGCCAAACTCTTTCAGGAGCACGATGATTCCGTCCATGCTGCTTTGTGGGTCCGAAATGTAGAGGACCAGGTCATCTGCATAGAGTGAGACTCTGTGCTCACTGCTGCCCCTTTGGATTCCCCATCAGCCTTTTGTTGCTCTGAGCACAATTGCTAGTGGCTCGATCGCTAGAGCGAACAGCAGCGGGGACAGTGGGCATCCTTGTCTGGTGCCCCTGTGCAGCTGGAGGTATCGGGAGTTGGTGTTGGTCCGCACGCTCGCCATGGGAGCGTTGTATAGGATTTTTACCCAGGATGTGAACCCTGCTCCAAGCCCGAACCGCTCCAGTTCCTCTGAGGTATTTCCATTCAACTCTGTCGAAGGCCTTTTCTGCGTCTAGGGTGACGATCACCTCTTGTGTTCTCTCCCCGGAGGGGGTCATTATCACATTCAGCAAGCGCCTGAGGTTCGAAGTCAGCTGTCTACCTTTGACAAAGCCTGTCTGGTCCTCTGCCACCACCTCTGGTATGCAGATATTTTGGCATCTGCGTTCAGCAGTGAGATGCGTCTGTATCACCCACATTCCGTTGGGTCTTTGTCTTTCTTAGGTTTCAGCAAGATTGAGGCCTGTGCTAGCGTGGGTGGCAGTGTGCCCCTAGCTAGCGGTCTGTGAAAATCTCCCGCAGATGCGGGGCCAGTGGTATCGCACATGTTTTGTAGAAGTCCGCCGGGAACCTGTCTGGTCCCGACGCCTTCCCCGCCTGCATGGAGCTAATGCTGTCCATGATCTCTCCCAGTGCTAGTGGTGCTTCCAGGCCCCGTTTTCTGCCCTCCTCCACGACTGGTATGTCCAGTCCATCAAGAAACCGTTTCTTCCTGGACTTTCCCATTGGGGGCTCTGAGGTGTACAGCCCTTGGTAGAAGGCCTTGAAGGTTTTGTTGATCTTTTCTGGTTCTGTTTCTAATGTGCCTCTGGTACCCCTGATTTGTGCAATTTCACTGGTGGCTGTCTCCTTTCTCAGCTGGCGTGCAAACAGGCGGCTCCCTTTGTCTGCGTGTTCGTATAGGGTCCCACGTGCCTGGCGGAGTTGGTGCACTGTTTTCCTGTTGGAGAGCAGATCCAATTTCCTTTGTCGCTCTTTCCTCTCCACCAGGAGCTCTACGGTCGGAGCCTCGGAGTATTTACGGTCTACCTCCAGTATGGAGTCGATCAGCTGCTGCCTAGCCACCCTTTCCTCCCTATCTCTTCACGCTTTGAAAGCAATGATTTCCTCTCTTGGTACGGCCTTTAGCGATTCCCAGAACGTGGAGCATGAGACTTCACCGTTTTGGTTGTACTCCGTGTAATCTGCTGAGGCCCGTGATATATTTTCGTTGAAGGCCTTGTCAGCTAGTAGGGCAATGTTCAACCTCCATGTGGGGCGTTGCGCCCTGCCTGTCTCCAGCCTCAGTGTACTGCCAAAATTCCACCAGCACATTTCCTGTACCACCAGGGGCGAAAACACTCTTGACCACTGCTATTCAAAAATCAAGGGCGCCTACCGTTCCATCCCCGACCGCACTTTGGGAAATCAGACCATAAGACTGTGCTCCTTCTCCCGGCTTACAAGCAGAAACTCAAGCGGGAGAACCCAGCTAAGAAGGTTGTGCAGTGCTGGTCCGATGAGACAGAAGAGCTCTTACGTGACTGCTTGGAGACAGTGGACTGGTCCATATTTAAGAACTCAGCGACTAATTTAAATGAGTATGTCACCACCGTCACAGACTTCATCAGCAAATGTGTGGACGACTGCGTGCCAAAGAAAGCAGTACGTACGTTCCCCAACCGGAAACCATGGCTCAACCGCGAGATTGACTCCCTACTGAAGGACAGATCTGAGGCGTTCAAGGCAGACGACCCTGTCCTATACAAGAAATCCAGGTACGACCTCCGCAAAGCCATCCGAGATGCCAAGAGAGAATATCAAACTAAACGAGAGTCACAGACAGACTCTCGGCGGTTGTGGCAAGGACTAAGCAACATAACGGGCTACAAAGCGAAGCCGAGCAGTATCTCTGGCAGCAGTGCACCCCTCCCCGTTGAACTTAATGCATTCTATGCTCGGTTTGAGCAGGTAACCGACAATCCGCTATCGAGTGCCCCAGCAACCCATACCCACCATCAGTTTCCGAAGTCAGATCGGCCTTCCTGAAAGTGAACCCACGGAAGGCGATGGGCCCGGAAGGGATCCCCGGTCGTGCACTCGGAGCCTGCGCGGACCAGCTGGTAGAGGTTTTCACAGACATCTTTAACCTATCCCTACTCCACTCCGAGGTCCCCACCTGCTTCAAGAAGACCACCATCATACCGGTACCAAAGAAGAACCAGGCAACGTGCCTCAATGACTACCGCCCGGTGGCCCTGACATCAGTTGTAATGAAGTGCTTCGAGAGGCTGATCATGAAGCGCATCACCTCCATACTCCCGGAACGCCTTGACCCACTTCAATTCGCATACCGTCGCAACCGGTCCACATCAGACGCAATTTCCCTGGCCCTACACTCATCTCTAGAGCATCTCGAAAACAAAAACTCCTCAGACTGCTATTTATTGACTACAGCTCCGCCTTCAACACCATAATCCCAGCCAAGCTCATATCAAAGCTCCAAAACCTAGGACTTGGCTCCACTCTGCAACTGGATCCTTGACTTTCTGACCAACAGACCACAGTCAGTAAGAATGAACACCAACACCTCCTCCACAATAGTCCTCAATACCGGTGCCCCACAAGGCTGTGTACTTAGCCCCCTACTCTACTCCCTGTACACACACGACTGCATGGCAAAACTGGGTTCCAACTCCATCTACAAGTTTGCTGACGATACGACCATAGTGGGCCGGATCTCGAATAACGACGAGTCCGAATACAGGAGGGAGATAGAGAACCTAGTGGAGTGGTGCAGCGACAACAATCTCTCCCTTAATGCCAGCAAAACTAAAGAGCTGGTCATCGACTTCAGGAAGCAAAGTACTGTGCACACCCCTGTCAGAATCAACGGAGCCGAGGTAGAGATGGTGAGCAGTTTCAAATTCCTAGGGGTGCACATCACCAAAATCTATCCTGGTCCACTCACGTCGACGCTATCACCAAGAAAGCACAACAGCGCCTTTACTTCCTCCGGAAACTAAGGAAATTCGGCATGTCCACATTAACCCTTACCAACTTTTACAGATGCACTATAGAGAGCATCCTATCGGGCTGCATCACAGCCTGGTATGGCAACTGCTCGGCCCAGGACCGCAAGGAACTTCAGAGAGTCGTGAATACCGCCCAGTCAATCACACGAACCTGCCTCCCATCCATTGATTCCATCTACACCTCCCGCTGCCGGGGAAAGCAGGCAGCATAATCAAGGATCCCTCCCACCCGGCTTACTCACTTTTCCAACTTCTTCCATCGGGCAGGAGATTCAGAAGTCTAAGAACACGGACGAACAGACTCAAAAACAGCTTCTTCCCCACTGTCACCAGACTCCTAAATGACCCTCTTATGGACTGACCTCATTAACACTACACCCGTGTCTGCTTCATCCGATGCCAATGCTTATGTAGTACATTGTATATATTGTGTTGCCCTATTATGTATTCTCATGTATTTTCTTGAATTCTGTTTAATTCCCTTTTCTTCACATGTACTGAATGATCTGTTGAGCTGCTTGCAGAAAAATACTTTTCACTGTACCTCGGTACACGTGACAATAAACAAATCCAATCCAATCCAATCCATGTGGAGCGTGGTCTGATATCACAATTGCGGAGTATTCCACTTTGTTTATCCTCGGAAGTACCGTTTTCCCCACCACAAAGAAGACAATTCTGGTGTATATGTTGCGTACTGGGGAGAAGAAGGAGAACTCCTCCGACCCTCCAGTGTTCCACCAATCCCATCTGTTCCATAAAGTTCCCTTGCCAAGCTTGAGGTTTTCCCCCTTTTGGGGTTTGATCTGTCTGTCGTTGGATCCTGTACACAGTTGAAGTCACCCCCATGATTAGTCGGTGCGTCACTATGTCTGGGATTTCTGCCATGGTCTTCTTCTTGAAGCTCGTGTCGTCCCATTTGGGCACGTACACGTTAACTAGTACTACCAGTGCCCCATCCAGGGCCCTGCTGACCATGACATACCATCCCCCCAGGTCCGTAACCGTCTTTGTCCACCTAAACATCGCCCTCTTGCCGATCAATATCGACACACACCCCCCGGCCCTTGTCCCATAGCAGGAATGGTAGGTTTGTCCCACCCAGCCCTTTCTTACCCGCAGTTGGTCCTGCTCTCTCAGGTGCGTCTCTTGGAGGAAGACTATGTCGGCCCTCATATTTCTGAGGTGGGTGAGGACTCTGGATCTTTTCACTGGGCCGTTGAGTCCCCTTAACGTTCCAGGTGACTATCCTGGTGAGGGTCTTCTGCCCCCTCGCTCCTGTGGGATTAGCCATACTTACCTGGTGGACGCGCCCCTGCCCTCCTGGGTTTCCCTTTGTTAGGGGGCGGCCCAGGATGGCCGCTGTCACTGCTCTCTCCATGCGGTCAGGTCCGTGCGCTCCGGGGTTTCCTTTTGTCCAGGGGGCACCCGACATGGCCACCCACTGTGCGTCCGCCATGCGGGTAGTCCCCTGCACTCTGGGATCCACCTTCACCCAGAGACAGTAATGGGTGGACGCTTGCAGCGATTCCTTGTTTCGAGCCTTTGATTGTAGCACTTCGTAGCCCTATTGCTATTCCCTTTCTCCCCTTGTTTGTCCCTCCTTCCCTGTCGCCCTTCTCCCCCCCCCGGTCTCTCCCGTCCACCCTTCCTTTTTCCCCTGTTCCTATCCCCATTTGCTCTCCCGCCTCTGTTGAGTGGTCCCTCCCTACCACCTGCCTGGCGCCTTCCCCCCTGTTGGGGGCATGCTGCGGCCCTGCTTTGTTGCATGTCCCCGGCGCTAGCTTTCCTGCTAGTGCGGTCACCCCGCTCTCAGGAGTTAGTATCTCGCCTCTCCCTTGCCCAAACTCTGCAGTTTTCTGCCAGTTTTGGTTGAACTCAGTGGTTATACTCTTTCCCCCATCCTACCCTGCGCTCCTCTCGCTTGATCTCCCTTCTTCGCTACTCTCATTCCCTTGTGTTGGGGCCTGGTCTCCCACCTGAAGTGGTCCCTCGGGTGGTGGTTTGCTTTTTGTTCAGGGTGCGCTCGCCGTGGCGGGGGTGGGGGTCCTGGCGTTACCTTGCCCCCCCCCCCCCCCCCCCCCCCCCCCACCCTCCGTCGGCGTGTTGTTACCCCTTGACAGGGACCCCTTATTTCTACCCTCGCTGTTGGTTTTCCAGCCCGTGTTCCTAGACAAACATGTTTGCTTCGGCGGGGTCTGTGAACAAATGCTCTCTTTCTTGGTATGTGAGCCAGAGTTTCGCTGGGTACAGCATACCAAAACGCACTTTGTTCATGTGAAGAGCTGCTTTCGCTCTATTGAATTCGGCCTGTCTCCTGCCAAGTCTGCCCCAATGTCCTCGTAAATTCTAATGAAGTGTCCTTCCCATTTGCAAGTTCTGGTTTGCCTGGCCCAGCGCAGGATTGTTTCCCTGTCTTGGTACCGGTGCAGTTCAGCTATAACTGCTCTCGGATGGTCCTGCACCTTGGGCTTCGGGCGCAGCGACCGGTGAGCTCTGTCCATTTCTGGTGGGTTGGGGAAAGTTTCCCTCCCCACTAAGTTGCCCAGCATCTCGGACACGTAGGCAGTGAGGTTTCTATCCTCGATTCTCTCTGGTAGGTATATCTGGTTTAGCTCACTGAGTTAAATCGCTGGCTTTTAAAGCAGACCAAGCAGGCCAGCAGCACGGTTCGATCCCCGGACAGGCGCCGGAATGTGGCGACTAGGGGCTTTTCACAGTAACTTCATTGAAGCCTACTCGTGACAATAAGCGATTTTCATTTTCATTCATATCCTGATATTTTGCCTTCTCGAGCGGTTTTCCTGGTCGTCCACTCTGTACTTCAGGCTTCCCTGTGTTGTGCCCAGTCTCGGCACCTCATTCTCTTGGGCCGTGATCCGGTAGCTCACATCAGTCGCGGCTTTTTCCAGCTCCTAAATGGTCGCCTCTTGGGCTTCCAGTTTCTTCTCTGCTCTGCCCAGGGCATGATGCACCTCCGCCAGGGCCTTGGCCATTGCTGCCTGCACCGTGGCCTCCATGTCCACTCTGGCCTCTGCCTTGTTTTCCTGCTGATGTTGCCTCAATATCGGCAAAGGCTGCCTTCCAGTTCCCCCCTGACCCAGGGGCAGAATGCTCCAATCTGCCCAGTTCTTTTTGTTGCGGCAAACCTTCTGTTCCGCCGCTTTGTGCGCTGATTAGCTCGTCTGAACAGGCTCGCACATTGTCCTGTCTGCTTTTGGTGCCCCTTCTCCCACTGCTTTGCCTCCCTTCTGGCATTTTTCCCCCCTTTTTTAAGAAAGTATTATTAGAGCGGAACAAAGCAGGAGGTAGGTTTGCGCTTCTGACTTTAGGAGCTACTACGGAGCGGCAAACATAGCCATGATTAGGAAATGGATCGTGGGGGAGGGGTCGGTGTGGGAGCAGGTAGAAGTGGTATCATGTAAGGGCACAAGTTTAGAGGCTGGGGGATCTGTTTATTGATGGGAGCTTTCCATGTTTAGAGTACTTGGATAGAGGAGGACTTTGAATTGCCGGGAGGGAATGGGTTTCGATTTCTGCCGATAAGAAATTTTGCACAAAGGCACGTTTCAACGTTTCCACTCCTACTGCCACAGGGGATACAGGACAAGGTATTTTCTAGGATGGGGTGGGGGAGGGGAAGGCTTTGGAAATCTATAAAGAACTTATGGAGTGGGAGGAAACTCAGATAGGTGAGCTAAAGGGTAAATGGGAAGATGAGCTGGGAGGAGCGGTAGAGGCGGGTCTGTGGGACGATGCTTTGAGCAGAGTCAATACGTTCTCCTCATGTGCCAGACTCAGCCTGATACAATTCAAGGTGGTTCACCGGGCACACATGATGATGGCCCTAATGAACAGGTTTTTTTGGGATGGAGTTGAGGTGCGCGGGAGGGTCCGCAAACCATGTCCACATGTTTTGGGCATGCCCGAAGCTTAGGGGATACTGGGAGGGATTTGCGGGTGTCATGTCCGCGGTACTAAAAACGAGGGTGGCACGAGTCCAGAGGTGGCGATTTTTGGAGTGTCGAAGACCCAGTTTAGGGAGTGAGGGGGTGTAAGGAGGAGTTGGGCTATTTTGCATCTGGAGTAGACGGAAACAGTGGGAGACGGAGGGATGTGTTACTCACTGAAATATGTTTACCTTTGTATTGTTTATTGTTATAAAGCTATGAATGCCATAAAAAAATGTGTTTTTAAGAAAAAAAGGCCTTTGGTATAAAAATAGGGCGACAGTGGAAAACTAACAAAAATCTCAGGAGGACCACAATCTTTATGGTCTGTACCCTCTCCACCAGTGACAGCGGGGCATGTCTCACTTCCGAAAGTCCTCCTTCATTTGCTCAACTGGGCCAGATTTAATTTACGCAACTGCTCCCATCGCCATGCCACCTGAATTCCCAGGTATCGATAACGCCCTCCCATCAACGGCAACACCCTTGGCCTCCTCTCCTGCCCTCTCGCTGGATCACAAAAACCTTACTTTTTCCCATATTCAATTTGTACACTGAGAACCGGACAAATTCCGCTACGATCCGCATAATCTTCCCCCATTCCCCCTAACGGGTCAGAAATAGACAGGAGTAGGTCGTCCGTATAATAACAAGACCCTGTGGGCAGTGGGCATTCCTGCCTCGTCCCCAGGCTCAGTCTGATATATTTCATTTCACTCGGTTCGAATGCACACTCCCCACCGGCGCCTGGTATAACAATCGGACCCAGTGTCCAAAACCCTGCCCAAATCCAATCCGCCCCAGGACCTCCCAGAAATACTTCCACTCCACCCAGTCGAAGGCTTTTTACATGTCCATAGCGACCTCCACCTCTCTCCCCTTGGAGAGCATCATGATGACATTCAAGAGCTGTCTAACGTTGGCCGTTAACATCCTACTTTTGACAAATCCCGCCTGCTCCTCCCCTGTCACCCCGAACACAATACTCTATTCTCGAGGCCAAAATCTTGGCCAGCAATTTGGTGTCAACATTTAGTGGGGAGATTTAGTATGACCCTCATTGTTCTGGGTCCTTCTCCTGCTTCAGGCTCAATGAGATCGAAGCCTGTGACATTGTTGGGGGACGAACACCCCGCTTGCTAGCCGTATCAAATGTCCTCACTATCAGCGTACCCAGCACCACAGAAAACTACTTATAAAATTCCACTGGGTATCTGTCTGGTCCTGGGGCCTTGCCCGACTGCATGGCCTCCAACCCCTCTACTACTTCCACAATACCGATCGGGGCTTCCAACTGTTGTTCTATTTATTTATCTTGGTGAACCACAAACCTTCCCTTATATCGATCAAATGACCACACAACCATTAGTTCAAAAGATGGTTTATTTGCATACACAAGAGTTATCTGAACATGCAAACACAATATCTACTACGAGTTAAGCTACACCGATCAGCTACAGTAACCTATACTTCAGGGCGACCGGCACTATGCAAATGGATAAAGGCCTTTATCTGGATTTAACTTGGCTGGTTCGAAGATAGTGGCTCTGTCTCTTCTGGGCTCATCCGTCAGGTAGCGATCTTTGGTCTTGAACTCAGCTGGCTGTTCCTGCTGCAATTGGGTAGGTACAGACTAGATCCAAAAGAGACATAACACATGGCTGGTCTCTCTTTTATCCCTCTGGGATTTTGTGCTCTTTGGGGCGGTCCTTAACCTTGGACCCAATAGTTCGACAGGCTCTGATCACTCTATTCGATTTCGGCCAATAAATGGGCGGGTGCCTTGGAAGCTGGGCGGGTACTTAGCAGTCATTGACCTTGGCATTATGCTTTCTCAGTAAGGGGAGTGGTGCCGATCAGTCTGGCTGTACCGGTTGTTTGATTGGAGTTCTATTGTCCTGGGAAAATGGGCCATTGAAATGTAAACGAGCGGGGGTTTCGGTCAGATCTGGTTACCTGTGTTTTAGATACACACAGGCTGTGTATCTGTGTGAGTCCTGGGTTGGCCATAATTCCCATGGTCCTTTGCAGGTGGCCATCTTAGATGGCTACACAACCCCTCCGCCAACCCTTCCCCCACCTTCAGAAACTCCAAACCCTCCAAGAATTGCCTCATCCCCTGCACCTCCGACTCATTACAGCCGAATGTAAAATTCCTGCCGTGAGCTAGCCCGCCCAGCTAGCCCGGTAGCCCCCACCCATGGCACCAAGGATCCTACCCCCCCCCCCCCCCCACCGCCGCACTGATCTCCAACCCCCCCCAACCCCGTTCGAACGGACATATGCAATACATCACAGACCCCAACAAACACAAAGAATAACATTCCCCCCACGATCCCCCATTAAGGACAAAGTTAACCTGCATACAGAACTGAGCAGCGACCCAAAACTTAGTGCAAAAGAATACATAGAAAACCCCAAGTGAAAAGAAATTTTGCAGCATACCAAGAACACCGCTACTTGCCCCCAAGTTCAATGTCCTCCATCACCTGCCAGTCCCCTGTCTGGCGATCTAAAATAAAGTTCCTGGCTCTCATAAGTGACCCACAAACGCGCTGGGTACAGCATACCAAATTTTACACCTGCTTATAGAGGGCCGATTTCACCTTGTTGAAACTCGCCCTTCTTTTGGCCAGTTACGCACCCAAGTCCTGGCAAATATGCAGCTCGGTGCCTTCCCATATGCAGCTCCTTTTCTGCCTGGCCCACCTCAAGATCTGTTCGTTGTCCAGGAACTGGTGCATGCGTACCACCATCGCCCTTCGCGGCTCATTCCTTAGTGCCTTCCTCATCAGCGTTCTCTGCGCCCTGTCCGTCTCCAAGGGTCGAGCAAACGCACCGTCCCCCAGCAGCTTCTCGAACATGCGCGCCACATATGTCCCTGCGTCCGATCCCTCTTTGCCCTCCAGGTTCTGCCTGCGCGATCTGTTCTCCACTTTCTCTTACAGCCTCTTCTGGTGGTCCCTCATTAGCCCCATCTCCGCCGGCATCACGGCTAGTTGGTCCTCGTCCTCAGACACCGCCTCTTCCACCTTCTAGATCGCCTGGCCCTGTGCTTTCAATCTCTGCTGCAGATGGTCAATCACCGTCTTAACCAAATCCAGGTATTCCTTTGTGAAAAATAAAGAAATGAAACTCTCTTATTGTCACAAGTCGGCTTCAAATGAAGTTACTGTGAAAAGCCCCTAGTCGGCAATTTCCAGCGCCAGTTCGGGGAGGCTGGTACGGGAATTGAACCGTGCTGCTGGCTAGCCTGGGTCTGCTTTAAAAGCCAGCTCTTTTAGCCCTGTGCTAAACCAGCCCCTGACTTTGCTGAGCAAAGCTCTCCTGGAGAAAGGCCACTAGCTGCTCGTTCACCACTGAGTCGGCAATTTCGGCCCTTGACCCTCCGCCATATTCTCCTGCGCTGCACAGTCCACTCCAGTCTTTGACCAGCGATCTCTCCTTTTCAGACCATTCCTGGTCCATGAATCCATATACTGGTGGGAATCCTTCTCACCTACTTCACCGATCTCCTGTTTTGTCGATCAAATCCACCGTAAATCGGGGGAAAAGGTCCATCACGAGCAAGAGCTCCCAAATAAGCGACCACTCAATCTATGGCCGCCACCGGACGTCCGATGAATCAGATTTTCAAAGATCAACTGGAAGCTGAGTACATAGAATGCATTCAAGACAATATCTTGGAAGAAGTATGTTCTAGTCCAAATCCCAGAACAGCGTATTTTAGACCTGGATTAATAATGACCTCATAGTAAAGGTCCCGCTATGCGGCAATAATCATTTTATTTAAAAAAAAATGTTACAGTATCCAATTATATTTTCTCTCCCAATTAAGGGAAGATTTAGCATGGCCAATCCACCTACCTCCCCTGCACATCTTTGGGGTTCTGGAGTGAGACCCATGCAGAGACTGGGAGAATGTGCAAACTCCATATGGACAGTCAGCCAGGGCTGGGATTGAACCTGGGATTTCGGTGCTGTAAAGCAGCTGTGCTAACCACTCTGCCACCGTTCCGCCCCTTCAGCGGTAATCATGACGTAATAGAAATCACCTTCACTTGGACAGTGAGAAATCTGGGTCAATGTCCAGTGTCTTACCCTTTTAATTGCTTTTATTTAAGTTTATGAGGACAGAAGACATGTCTAAATTGAATTGGAAAACTAGCTTTAATGTCGGGACAGTAGAGAAACATTGGCAGATATTTAAGGAGGCACTTCATAATCTCAGCAAAGATCTATTCCAGTGGCGAAGGATGTACCATCCATGCTTAACGAAGAAAGTTAAGGGTAGTATCAAATGGAAAGAAAAAGTATTCTGCAAACATTAGGAGTAGGTTATATTTGGACAGAGTTTTCAATCCAGTGAAGAAACCAGTGGATTGTAAAATCATGAAGGTAACACCTATATTTAAGAAAAGAGGGAAACATAAAGCAGGAAACCATAAACTTCTGTCACAGGGAAAATACTAGACTAGATTATTAAGATGGTAATAACAAGACTTCAGGAAATTATAATATCAAGTGCAGTCAACAGTTTTGTGAAAGGAAAATCATGTTTGAATAATTTGTTAGATTCATTTGATAAACTAACATGAAGCTCGATGATAGGTGTCAGCAGGAGAGGATTTCAAAGAAATCTCAATGCCCAAGGCTGCTGGGCCTCGCATCAAATGGTTTATTTCGCCGGCCGGGAGATGGCGTCTGTTAAAGTCCCAGACCATCTCTCCACCGAACAAAGGAAAACATCCATTCTTGTACATTTTTCTAAACAGCTACACGGCCCATTTCAGCTGGACCTTGTCCAATAATACTGATTATAGATTACATACATTAGCTAGAAATCCAATTATATTTGACATTATGTAAAGTGGGTTGGTACCTTACCAGCCCCTGACTTCATGAAGAAGTTACTCATACTGACTGTTAAAGTTATCTTTCTTGCCTGCCCCTGGAGGCCTTAGGCTGGCAAAGATACATAATGCTCCTTGTCCTTTGGAGCTGTTAGCACACGCTGGTGAAGTAGTCCCTAGAATCGCTCACGTCTGTTTCCCATTCAATGCCTTTGTACAGTGTTTTGCAAAGTGGGGGTTCACTACCCACAGGTGAGTCATGGGATGATGCAAAATGGGTCAGCAAAAGGTCTCCAAAAATGATCCCCGAGGATCGCCTGACCTTATTTCTCATTTTTTTCCCTGGGTGCATTCTGGCTGCACTACAGTGTGTGTGACCATATGAGGCTGATGTAGAGGCCGTGTCATAGGCTTTCTGCCTCTGGATCACTCTTATAGTCACCGACACAGACTCCAGCAGGCACTCACGTTTCTGACGCAGATGATCAGGTTAGTCAGCAGCTGCACATACAACTGAAGAGTTAAAAAAATTATCTTGAAATTTATTTCCTGCAGATATTCCTCCTGCACATAATTAGTTCCCAGCAGTGTTTTGCGCTCTTTTTCCTGATAAATACAGATTTGGTTTCCTTTCTAGTCGCAATCCCGCTGCGCTCTGGCCCACCTCAGGATCCTTTCCTTGTACTGGAACTTCTGCATGTGCGCAGTCACTGCAGCTCTTCTGCTCTTGGCTTCTGCCTCAGGGACCTATGGGCCTGATCCACCTCCAGGGCCTTGTCCTTGACCTCTCATTTACCAACCTGGCCAACCTCATGATGTATCCCATTGCACCTGTTCCCTCCACAATCCGAAGAATTTTCTGACTGGACCTGTTTTCCTGGTCCTTCACCTTTGCTCACAGCATCTTGCACATGCCTCCCAGGATCACCATCTCCACTTCTCGTTACACAATCTGGTCATTCTGGTCGGACACCACCTTCTCCACCTCTTGGATTATCCCCCCTTGCACCTCCAGGCTCCTCTCCACCCGTTTCAAAGTCCAGCGAAGAGATGCCACTGCCCCCTCAATCACCTTCGACCGGTCACTCTGCATTTCCTGCTGAAATTTGTCCTTGATGAAGCTCATCAACTGCTCCATTGGCAGCTTTCCAGTCGGCAACGACCCTCCCCATGCCACTATTTTTACAATTGATGTTGCATCATGAGTCTCCTCCAGCTCTTTAGCCAGGGCTATCACTGTCTTCTGGCGAGTTTGATAACCTGCAGACGTGCCCATCGGGGGAGGAATATTCCCCTCCACTCTCCGCACAATCTTTCCACCAAAATGCCCCATGTTTGGGTAAAAGGGACCAAAGCCAACGCGTTCAAGCAGGAACTACTCATTGTGCGATCACTCACTGAATGGCCACCACTGGAAGGCCCATTATTAACGATATTTACCGGGGGTTTTCCCTGAATTCTTTTATTTTTCTCCTCTGATCCCAGGCTGGAGAGGAACCAGTTGACAGATTCTTGTGTTGGGTATCTCTGCTCGGCTCTCAGTACAAACCAGTCACTAATGGATCTGAACCTGAGCAACAATTTCTTCACAGACCAATCTGTTCCTGCTCTACGTGACCTCATACTGACCTGCAAGAATCTGAAGATGGTATGGTGAGTGTTTGTTAAATTTTTTGTGAATTAATTAAAATATAAATGGTTTTTTAAGATATAAATTGGCCTGAATCTTCCAAGCAACGGCAATGATAAGCGGATTGCTGCTGTCCGCAAAGATTCTCCCAACCTGAAACTACTGCATATTTCTTCTGGGATCTTCAGCACCGTGACCCGGAGAGCTTCGTCGGAGAGAGGGAAAACTCTATTTGGGCCAAGTGCTGGCAAGTGAGATTAGCTTGGCAGGTTAGGGCCTTTCATGCTTCGGTGCAGACTCGATGGGCCGAAGGGCCTCTTCTGCACTGTAGTATTCTGTGATACTGGATCACTAGGTTCCAAATGGTAACGTTGGCCTTTTAATAATGTTAGTTTGGGTTGAGTAAATGGGTTGGGTGAGGAAGGCAAGTGGGCGAGTGCTTCGTTGGGGAGTAGCTGAGGGAGTAGCAGCTCGGGTGGTTAGTCCGGTGATCGCGAGGGCAGTTGGGGGGTGGGGAGTTGATGGTGTGTTTAGTCTTCGGGGAGGGTAGTTTGGTTCGGCAGATCAGGTTGGAGCGTAAAGAGGTAGAGTCAGCAATGTAGTCTGGTCACAAGGTAGTCTGAGGGTGTAGTCAAGTCAAGGAAGTGGTTGGAGAAATCAGGATGTAGTCGGGTCAGCGAGGTGGATTGGGGAGGGTTGTGAATCGGTTCTGGGAGGTGTGTGGTGGTGAGTTGGGCTTGCTGGGGACCCGCTTGTGGAATAACTCTGGTTTTACACCAACATTTCTGGGTAACTATCTAGGCAAGTCCGGCGGATCTGTCCAAAGCCTCTGACTGGGTCTCGGGGTCAGAGACATTCACACAGGGTCCTGGGCAGCAGGGGCATTTCCAAACAAAAGTTTAAACGTCTGGGGAAAATCCCACACAGGTCCATGCGTCAGAACATCCACAGGATCCCTTTGCAACATCTTCATTTGTCTAAAAGCAAATTACTGCGGATGCTGGAATCTGAAACGAAAGGGAAAATGCTGGAAAATCTCAGCAAGTCTGGCAGCATCTGTAGGGAGAGAAAAGAGCTAACGTTTCAAGTCCGATGACTCTTTGTCAAAGCGGTAGCGGTCGACTCTTTGTCGACCTCTACCTCACAGAGGCTGAGCGCCAGCTCTCCGATACTTCCTCTTACCTCCCCCTGGACCATGACCAGACCACTGAACATCAAACCATTATCTCCAACACTGTTAGTGACCTAATTTCCTCCGGATTCCTCCCTCTGCGGCTTCCAACCTCATAGTCCCCCAACCCCGGACAGCCCGCTTTTACCTACTTCCCAAAATCCACAAAAAGGACTGTCCTGGCAGGCCCATTGTGTCAGCATGCCCCTGCCCTTATTTCCTCATTTGTCTGGTCTCTGACGATCCAGCGACCAAAATATTTGGCCCATTAACTCCAGTCTCCTGTTATTGACTGTTTAATCTTTAATCTATTTCAGGCTGGAGGGGAATCAGTTCAGTGCAGATGGCAAAAATCAGCTGAAGTCGCTGCAGGGATCCAGACCGGGACTGATGCTGCGGTGTGAATATTACGAGTTCCAATGAACAGCACAGAACAGGCCCTTCGGCCCTCGATGTTGTGCCGAGCAATGATCGCCCTACTCAAACCCACGTATCCACCCTATAACCCAACAACCCCCCCCCCCAATGGGGCACTGGGGAAATGTACAGACAGGAAGGATCCAGGGTGGGGATCAGTCTGGGCTGCAGTGGCAATTACACTCAGTATTTCGGGGTTTGGGGGTAAAGTATGCTGGCGTCCTGCTCAGTATCCGGATACTGCTGGGAACTGAACTTGAGGGTTGCTTTTTGGGGACCGGGTCTGTTCAGCTGGGATAGATTCCATTGTCCAATAGGGATTAAAAGCCCACTGCATGGGGTGACCCAGGGTGAGTATCGTGCTGGGGAGATTCCAGTGGATTGTGTAAGTGGGGAATTGGACACAAAGTATGACTGCTTTACTGCCTCCCCTAAGTAAGTATTTAACAGTTGTTGAAACAATGTATTTAATGCAGACACTGCCCTGTTGATGCTGCTGCCTTTTACACACTGAAGGGTGACTTTTTAAACAGTTGGAATGACGCACAAGATTGGAGTGCGTCAAATAACCAAGTTGACCTGGTAAATTCACCCGCCTGCTTAAACAGTTACAAGTTGAGTGACTCAGTGTAAACTACAGTGCAGTAAATTGTTAGGATCCATGCCGGGATCCACAGTCTGAACCACTGGGACTCGGTAAGAAGTCTTACAACACCAGGTTAAAGTCCAACAGGTTTGTTACAAACACTAGCTTTCGGAGCACTGCTCCTTCCTCAGGTCAGTATCGTGCTGGGGAGAGTCAAGTGGATTGTGTAAGTGGGGATCTGGACAAAAAGTATGACTGGTTTACTGCCTCCCCAAAGTAAATAAATAACAGTTGTTAAAACAATGTATTCACCTGAGGAAGGAGCAGTGCTCCGAAAGCTAGTGTTTGTAACAAACTGGCCATTTTGGAGGTCCCCTAACAAAGGGGTGCAGGGGTACGTCCACCAGGTAAGTATGGGTGATCCCGCAGGACCGGGGGGGGGGGGGGGGGGGTCATAAACCCCCCACCATGATTGTTACCTGGAATGTAAGGGGACTCAACGGCCCAGTGAAAAGATCCAGTGTGTACGCCCACCTAAGAAGCCGAAAAGCAGACATAATCTACTTACAAGAGATGCACCTGAGGGAGAAGGACCGACTGCTGGTAAGGAAGGGCTGGGTGGGACAAACGTGCCATTCAAGTTACGGGACGAGGGCTAGGGGAGGTAGCAATACTAATTAACAAAAAAGCAAGGTTGATGTGCCATCAATTATCACACAACGAGTAGTGAAATGAAACAGTGGCTTTAATAAGCTAAACAAGCAGACAGCATCCTGGCCTGATCCGAACTGGGGACAGGGCCTGAGGTCAGTCACCTTTATACAGAGCCCGTGGGAGGAGCCATCAGGCAGTGGTACACCGTATTATACATAATATAGGTCATACAGTTGCAGTTACCATAATACATATAATAGTGGTTTACCGCATTCACCCCCTGTTAAAAAAGAGCCCAGCGGGGGTGAAGTGGACTTAAAGGTCGAGTCTGTTGGGCGCCTTGACCTTTCACCGTGATCGCCTCAGTCCCGGCTGTGGTCACTGTTGTCGACGCCTGCATGTCCGGGAGCGTGTCGTCCTCTTCCTCACCCAGTAGTCGAGTCGGTGGAGGGGGGGGGGGGGGGGGGGCTGGTGGTGATGCACGCTGGTGGGCTTGCAGGTACCAAATTATGAAGTAGCCGGGTAGTGGTGAAGGGAGGTGGTGCAGGGTCGGGGCTGGTGGTGATGGTCGCTGGTAAACCTGCAGGTGCCAAATCCCGGAGGGAGACTGTGTCCTGTCGCTCGTCATGATGTGCCACGTAGGCATACTGTGGGTTGGCGTGGAGGGGCAGGACTTTCTTGATGAGGGGGTCCGATTTATGGCTCCTTGTGTGCTTCCGGAGGAGGACAGGCCCTGGGACTGCCAGCCAGGATGGGAGCAAGACCCTGGAGGTGGACTTCCTGGGGAAGGCAAACAGACGTTTGTGAGGTATCTCTTTGGTGGCAGTACAGTGGAGCGACCCGATGGAGTGGGGCGCATCAGGAAGGACCTTCTGCCAACGGGAGACTTCTAGACTGTAGGGCCAGGGGAACGGCCTTCCAGACGTTGCGTTCTCCTTCTCCACCTGTCCGTTTCCCCGGGGGTTGTCGTTGCTCGTCCTGCTTGAGGCGATGCCCTTGCTGAGCAGGAACTGGCGCAACTCGTCGCTCATGAAGGAGGAATCCCGATCGCTATGGATGTAGGTGGGGAAAGTGAACAAGGTGAAGAGTCTGTAGGGCCTTCATGACTGTGGCAGAGATCATGTCAGGACATGGGACGGCAGAGGGCAAACGTGAGTATTCATCAACAACGTTGAGGAACTAAATGTAACGGTCAGTGGAGGGGAGGGGCCCTTTGAAGTCGATGCTGAGGCGCTCAAAGGGTGCGAGAGGCCTTTACCAGGTATGTCTGTCTGGCCGATAGAAGTGCGGCCTGCATTCCCGCAGACCTGGCAGTCCCTGGTCATGGTCCTGACCTCGATGGAGTAAGGCAGGTTACGAGCCTTAATGCAGTGAAAAAAAGAGTGACCCCCTGGGTGACAGAGGTCGTTGTGGAGGGCCCGGAGACGATCTGTCCGCTTGCTGGCACATGTACCGCTGGATAGGGCATCTGAGGCCTCGTTGACCTTCCCAGGTCGATGCAAGATGTCGTAATTGTAGGTGGAGAGTTCGATCCTCCACCTCAGAATCTTGTCATTCTTGATTTATGCCCCGCTGTGCATTGTTAAACATAAAGGCAACCGACCGTTGGTCAGTGAGAGTGAATTGCCGGCCAGGTAATGCCTCCAATGTCGCACAGCTTCCACGATGGCCTGGTCTTGCATTTCGATGGAGGAGTGCCGAATTTCGGAGACATGGAGCATACCAGAGAAGAAAGCCACGGGCCTACCCACCTGGTTGAGTGTACCGGCTAGGGCAAAGTCAAACACATCGCTCTCCAACTGGAATGGGAGGGACTCGTCGACTGCATTGTGGTTTTTGCAATATCTGCCTTGATGCGGTTGAAGGCCATGCGGGCCTCCGCCAACAGGGGAAAATTGGTGGATTTAATGAGTGGACGGGCCTTGTCCACATAATTGGGGACCCATTGAGCATAGTAAGAGAAGAACCCAGGCATCTCTTCAGGGCCTTGGGGCAATGGGGGAGGGGAAGCTCCATGACAGGGCACATGCGGTTTTCCACAATGTAGCCAGGGATGGCTAGGTGTGTTGTGTGAAAAGCACATTTTTCCTTAGGTGAGATTAGGGAGCTTAGTGGTGTGGAGGAATTTTTGGAGGTTAGCATCATGGTCCTGCTGGTCATGGCGGCAGATGATGACATTATCTAGATACAGGAACGTGGCCTGCAGCCCGTACTGGTCAACGATTCGGTCCATCACTCGCTGGAAAACCAAGACCCCATTGGTGACACCTAAGGGGACCCTGAAGAAGTTGGAGAGGTGGCCATCTGCCTCGAAGGCAGCGTATTGGTGATCCTCTGGGTGGATAGGTAGCTGGTGGTACGTGGACTTCAAGTCGACGGTGGAGAAGACCCAGTACTGCGCAATCTGGTTGACCATGTCAGATATAGGGGAAGGAGGTACACATCGAGCTGCGTGAACCGGTTGATCGTCTGACTGTAGTCGATGACCATCCGGTGCTTCTCCCTGATCTTGACGACCACCACTTGGGCTCTCCAGAGCTGTTACTGGCGTCTTGCAGGAGTCGCTGGACCTCCGACCTGATGAAGGCCTTACCCCGGGCACTGTATCATCTAATCCGAGTGATGACAGGTTTACAGACTGGGGTGAGGTTAGCAAAGAGCGAGGGTGGGGCGACCTTAAGGGTCGCAAGGCCACAGACGGTGAGGGGGGGGCAGGGGTCCACCGAACTTTAAGGTAAGGCTTGCGAGGTAGCACTGGGAGTCAAGCCCCAATAATAGGGTGGCGCAGAGATGGGGGAGTATGTAGAGTTTAAAATTAGAGTATTCAACTCCTTGTACGGAAAGGGTCACGACACAGACCACTGGTCGAGGGTGATAGAGGCGAGCTTCGGAAGGTAGCGGGTCAGCCGTTCGGAGGTAGCGGCGGCCAGCGTGCGACTGGGTGAGCTGGGGTCCCGGGAGATGGCGGAGCAGTTACAAGATCGCGGCCCCCACGGGTCGTGCGTGGCAGGTGGAGTCCAAGATGGCGGCGAAGGTGGCGGCCCCCACTAGTCACACGTGGCGGATGGCCGCCAAGATGGCGGCCCCCACAGGTCACACGTGGCGGATGGCGGGGCAGATGGGCAACAGGCAGCCCTGCTGGGTTTAGGAGTATTAGTCCCTTCCTCCCACACCCGTTACAAGTCGCGTTCCGCGCAGGGCAACTTTGTCTGGGCCTGGCCACAAAAGTAACATCTCGGGCCTCCGGGGTTCACGGATTGCTGCGCGGCTCAGGCTTTCGACGCAATCGAGTCGGGTGATGGCGGCGTCCACAAGGGTGCCGCGTGGTTGGAGGTGTAGGCCTCCATGTTATGAGAAGCCACCTCCAACGAGTTTGAGGGCCACACTGTCTCTGGGAGGTCGAGCGTATCCCCTTCCAGCAATCGCTGGCGTTTGTAGTTGGACTTAATGCCCGCGATGTAGGCGTCCCTAATCAGCAGCTCTGTGTGTTGAACTGCCGATACCGCTTGGCAGGCACAGTTCCGGCCGAGTACTTGCAAGACACGCAGGAATTCGGCCAGTGATTCTCCAGGGCACTGTCGCCACGTGGCAAGGAGGTGCCTGGCGTAGACCTCGTTTGCTGTCCTGACATATTGTCCCTTCAGCAGCGTTATCACGTCCGTGTACGATGGAGCGTCTCTGATGAGAAGAAAAACTTGCGGGCTCACCTGTGCGTTGAGAATTTGCTGCTTTTGGAGGTCGGTGGAGGATCCGAGGTACGCTTCAAAGCAGCTTAGCCAGTGCTCAAATGTCAAAGTGGCATCTGCTGCTTGTGGGTGCAGTTCCAGGCAATCGGGCTTGAATGATGTGTTCATTTTAAAAGTTTAGCTTATTAAATTGATGTACCATCAATTATCACACGACGAGTAGTGAAATGAAACAGTGGCTTTAATAAGCTAAACAGAAACAGACAGCCTCCTGGCCTGACCCGAACTGGGGGCAGGGCCTAAGGTCAGTCACCTTTATACAGAGCCGGTGGGAGGAGCCACAGGCGGAGCCATCAGGCAGTGGTATACCATATATTCATAATATAGGTCATAGAGTTGCAGTTACCATAATACATATAATAGTGGTTTACCACGAGGTTTTCAGAAACCAGGACAGTTGCGGACGCAGGGGGACGGTCCGTCATGGTCAGTGGTGTCCTGGAAGGGGCACCAGTCGTACTGGTAAATGTGTATGCTCCCAACTGGAACAACACAGAATTCGTAGAAAAGACCATTGTTGAAATCCCCGACATTGACACACACCGACTGATTATGGGGCGGGGGGGGG
Source organism: Scyliorhinus canicula (assembly GCF_902713615.1). Lineage (NCBI taxonomy): Eukaryota > Metazoa > Chordata > Chondrichthyes > Carcharhiniformes > Scyliorhinidae > Scyliorhinus > Scyliorhinus canicula. The sequence continues at coordinate 207,231,893 of NC_052151.1, forward strand.
CAACTTTAACTGCGTGCTGGACCCACTGACCCACAGATCAAACCCCAGAATGGAGAAAATGTCTAGCATAGCTCGGGAACGAGGCGCTTTTATGGAGCAGAGGGGGGCAGTGGACCCATGGAGGTTCCTGCACCCAGGAGAAAACGAATTCTCATATTTTTCACAAGTGCACAAGGTGTACACCCGTATCGACCTCTTTTCAGCAGGAAAATCGGTGCTTCCAGAGATCACGGGAGCGGAATACTCCGTGACCGTTATCTCCGACCACGCTCCACACTACATGGATTTGAAGTGGCCCAGCACCCCATGTGGAGGCTGGACCGACAAGGCCTTCTGCCAAAGAATATCGGGGGCCATAGGCAACTATGTTAGTAACAACCAAAACAGGTCTTACCCTCCCACTTTCTGGGAGGCACCGAAGGCCATGATTAGAGGAGAGATCATAGCCTACAAGGAAAGCAGAGATAGGGAAGAGAGGGTGGCCAGGCAACAGCTGGTGGACTCCATTCTGGAAGTTGACAGAAAATACTCCAAGGCCCCGACTGTAGAGCTGCTGGAGGAGAGGAAAAAGCTGCAAATGGACTTTAACCTGCTATTCACTACGAAAGCAGTGTACCAACTCCGCCAGACATGGGGGACCTTCTATAAATACAGAGATAAGGCTGGCCGCCTATTGGCTCACCAGCTGAGAAAGCAGGCAGTCACAAGGGAAATAGCGCAGGTAAAGGATAGCAGAGGCAGACTGATAACAGAACCAAAGGAGGTCAATCGGGCATTTGAGACCTTCTACCGGGGACTGTACACCCCCGAGACGTGTGACGGGGACGTTACTGGACACCTAGACACACTGGAACGACTGTGGGGGAGGACAGGCGGGGGGGGGGGGGGCAGCTGGAAGTACCTATGGGGGGGCAGCTGGAAGTACCTGTAGATCTGGGAGAAATCATGGAAAGCATCATTTCCTTGCAGGTGGGGAAGCTACTGGGACCCGAAGGGTTTTCGGCTGACTTCTACAAAACATTTGCACCAGTCCTGGCCCCACTCCTAAGGCACATGTTCGCGGACTCACTGGCAGGGGGCATTCTGCCCCCCACGCTCGCGCAGGCCACAATTTCACTGATACCCAAAAAAGATGAAGGCCTGACGGAATGCGGATCATACAGACCCATTTCACTACTGAGTGTGGATGCGAAAATACTCGCAAAGGTCCTGGCCAAAAGGCTGGAGAGCTGCCTACCGGAGGTGGTTGCAGAGACCAAATGGGCTTTGCCAAGGGTAGGCAGCTCACAGCTCACATCAGCTGGCTGCTGATGGTAATAATGATGCCCCCCCCCCCCTCCCCCACTGGGAGAGAACACCAGAGGTGATCGTCTCCCTGGACGCAGAAAAGGCCTTCAACAGAGTCGAATGAAACTACCTGCTCGAGATACTGGAACGGTTTGGGCTAGGAGAGGGATTCACTGCTTGGGTGAGGCTCCTGTACAACGCTCCCAAAGCAAGTTTCCGAACTAACACCACCAGCTCTGAATAATTCCAGCTACAGAGAGGAACAAGACAGGGCTGCCCCCTGTCCCCACTCTTGTTCGCGCTAGTGATCGGACCCCTGGTGATAGCCCTGCAGGATGCAAAGGGCTGGAAGGGAATCCGGAGAGGAGATAGAGAGCACTGACTGTCGGGGACTTTTACGTAGAGCACAGACTGGCGACACTGGATGAACTGACAAGGAAGTGGAAACCAGCAAAAGGACAGGAAATGAGGCACATCCAAATAAAACACTTTCTCCGCAAAGAGACAATAGGGTACCCCGGGGCTCCATAAACCACACTACTAGAGGACCTGATAGGCACGAGCAACAAGAAGGCTATGTGGGAAAATATACGGACAGTTGCTGGACAGAGCTCGAACACCACTGGACAAGACCAGACACAAATGGGAGGACAAACTGGGGACAGAGATAGGGTGGGGACGCTGGAGCAAAGCACTGAGCAGGGCAAACTCCACCTCCTCATGAACAAGGCTCAGCCTAATGCACAGGTGGTGCACAGAGCGCACCTGACCTGAACCCGAATGAACAGGTTCTTCCCGGAGGTTGAGGATAAATGTGAACGGTTCAAGAGGGGCCCGGCCAACCACACCCACGTGTTCTGGACTTGTCCCAAACTTGCTGGGTTCTGGACAGCCTTCTCCGTGGCAATGTCCAGGGTTGTGGTGGTGAGCGTCAAGCCATGCCCAATAGTGGCCATCTTCGGGGTATCGGAGCAGCCAGAGTTACACATGGGGAAGGGAGTCGCTTTTGCTTCCCTAATCGCACGCTGGAGACTGGGTCGCTGACCTTTCAGAATTTCTCCACCTGGAGAAGATTAATATGCCACCCGAGGGTCAGAGGAAGGCTCCTAGATACCAGGGGGCAGTTTGTCGGCCTGCTCCAAAGCCTGTTTGAGGCCAGCAACGAGGAGTAAGTTAAGAATAAAAAAAACCAAGATAGATGAGTAACTAAAGGACTGCTCAACCTGGGGTGGTGGTGGAGGGGAGGGAGACGGAAGGAACGTGGGGAAACCACAAAAGAAGGGGAGGGAGTGGGGAGTAACCGATCCAGAGGGTGGCAAAATGTATATAAGGTCAATTAAATGACAAAATAAACCTCTGTACAATAAAGTAAATTAAAGCTGGTAAGAAAAATGTGATGTATATACACAATTGTTTATGAATATGAGAAATACCAATAAAAAGATTTCAAAACAAAATGAATGAATAAAAAAGGTAAAACATTTCTATTCCTATACTCAAATCCTCTCGCTGTGAAGGCCAACATACCGTTCGCCTTCTTTACTGCCTGCTGTATCTCTGCGATTACTTTCAGCGACTGATGCACAAAGACACCAAGGTCTTGCTGTGTTTCCACCTCTTTCAATCTGCACTCATTCAAATAATAATCTGCCTCCCTATTTTTTCTACCAAAGTGGATAACCTCACATTTATCCACGTTCTACTGTATCTGCCATGCATGTGCCCACTCACTGGGTACTGTCCAAATCCCGCTGAAGCATCTCTGTTTCCTCCTCACAGCTCACCCTCACACCCAACTTTATATCATCTGAAAATTTGGAAATAATACTTTTAGTTCTCTCATCCAAATCATTAATATATTATGTGAACAGCTGAGGTCCTAGACAGATTCCTTTTTTAAAGAAAATATTTTATTGTAGTATTTGTGATTTTCAGAGTTTAACATATCAACATTTCTTAAACAAACACACACAAAAAACCTAAAAAACAATATCCCCTACTGCCCACGCCCTATTTCCTAATTACCCGTATACTGAGTTCCCTGTCCTTATCGAACACTGCCATGCCTCCTACTTTTTTCCCCCCCCCCCCCCCCTTTTTCCAGCCCCCCCCCCCCCCTTACTGCTGGCATTGAATTTTCTTTGAAGAAGTTGTTAAACGGTTGCCATCTCTGGACGAACCCCTGAGTTGATCCTCTCAAGAAAAACTTGATTTTTTTTTCCAAGATGAGAAATCCAGCCATATCGCTGACCCACACACCAGACTTCGGGGGCCCGATTCCCTCCATCCCAGCAAAATCTGTCTCCGGGCCACCAGGGAGGAGAAGGCCTGGACATCGGCCTCCCTCTCCCCCTTGGCCCCTGGATCATCCCGTACCCCAAATATTACCAGTTCTGGGCTCGGAGTTATCCTCCCTTCCAGGACTTCTGACATAATGTCCGCAAATGCCGACCAAAATCGCTTCAACTTCGGACAAGCCCAGAACATATGTACATGGTTATCCAGGCTACCCCTACACCGCCCACATCTATCCTCCAACTGCTCAACGTGAGGTTGAGGGCCCGGGTAGTCTGGTGGAACTTCCTCAGGTTTGCGTCATGGTCATGCTGGTCATGGCCGCAGATGGTGACGTTGTCCAAGTACGGGAAGGTAGCACATAAGCCGTACTGATCCACCATTTGATCCATCGCCCTCTGGAAAATGGAGACTCCGTTTGTAACACCGACCGGCTGCTTCAAAAGCCGTGTAGGGGCGGTCCTCTGAGCGGATAGGGAGTTGATGATAGGCTGATTTTAGGTCAACCGTGGCGAATACCCGATACTGGGCGATGTGAGTCATCATTTCAGCTATGCTGGGAAGTGGGTATGCATCGAGTTGCGTAAAGCGGTTTATGGTCTGGCTATAATCCACTACCATTCGTTGCTTTTCCCGGGAGCGGACAACCAATACTTGAGCCCTCCAAGGGCTGTTGCTGGCCTCCATGACCCCCTCTTTTAGTAGCCGCTGAACCTCTGACTTGATAAAAGTCATGTCTTGGGTAGTGTACCGCCGACTCTTGGTGGCGACGGGCTTACAGTCGGGAGTGAGGTTCACGAAGAGGCGGGGTGGCGCAACTTTGAGTGTCGCCAGGCTGCATACCGTGAGTGGGGGCAGGGGTCCGCCGAACTTCAGTGTCACGCTCCGGTGGCTGCACTGAAAGTCCAGACCGAGCAGCAGGGGGGCGCAGAGTTGAGGAAAGATGTAAAGTTTAAAACGAGTGCATTCAGTGCCTTGAATTGCGAGGTCAGCGACACAATACCCCGTGATCTGAACCAAATGGGACCCTGAGGCGAGGGCGATAGTTTGGGAGGCGGGGTGGGTGCGAGAGAGCAGCGCCTTACCGTGTCTGGGTGGATAAAGCTCTCCGTACTCCCGGAGTCGAATAGGCAGGGAGTGTCGTGGCCGTTGATTCGCACTCGCATCATTGAGTTTCGCAGGTGTTTCGGGCGAGATTAATCGAGTGTGATCGCTCCTAGTTACGGGCCGTCAGTCGAACTCACAAAATGGCCGCCCGGAGTCACAAGATGGCCACCGCCGCCGGTCGAACGTGTCGGGTTTATAAGATGGCCGCCGCCAAGATGGCTGCTCCCATGACTCGCATGAGGTCGATGATGCATCGGGCGTGGCCGGCCGCAACGCGGCCGCGTTGCGGGGTCTGTGAGACCAGGAGCTTGATTTCTGGGCCTGGTGAGGGTTTTGTTTGTGGCCTTTGGGCCCAGTCAGGCAGACTTTCGCGAAGTGCCGTTTCTTCCCGCAGTCGTTGCAGATCGCGGATCGGGTCGGGCAACGCTGACGTGGGTGCTGGCCTTGCCCACAGAAATAGCATAGGGAACCCCCGGCGTGAGTGGATCGCCGCGCGGCACAGGCTTGTAACGTGGCCGAGTCAGGAAGGGATCGAGAAGGGTTCACAAGGTCCGCGGAGTACGTACGGAGGTTATGGTGGGCCGTTTCTAGAGAAGAGGCGAGCGTTACCGTACCCTGGAGATCCTTCGCCCCGTCTTCTAGGAGCTGCTGCCGGATGTACGAGGACTTGATACCAGACACAAGGGCATCGCGGATATGTAAGTTCCTGTGTTTTTCTGCTGTCACTGCTTTGTCGTCGCAGTTACTCGCGAGCGCATTGAGTCTTTCCACGAATTCGTCCAGCGTTTCCCTGGAACGCTGGCTGCAGGTTGAGAGCAAATGTCTGCCGTGTACCTCGTTAGTAGGTTTTATGAAGCGTTTCTTCAGTATTTCGACCGCCGCATCATAGGTTGTAGCGTTTGCGATCACGGCGGAGAGTAGGTGGCCCACCCGGCCATGTAGTAAGCGCAGCTTGCGAGTGCTGTCGACCTCAGTCATTGAGGAGTCCAGATAGTCCTCAAAACACCGGAGCCAATATTTAAACATTTCCGGGGCTTCCGGCGACCTGGTGTCCAGGTTGAGTTTCTCCGGTTTTAGAGCGCTGTCCATCTTGATGTGTCTGTATATTAAATTGAGGCACCCTCAATTACGAAGCGAGAACGGAGTCGGTAATCAAAAGGCTTTAATATACAGAGAACAGGACAGCATTCGAGAGAAGTGTGCTCGCCACATGGAGCCTTATCTTATATACCATATCCTGGGGGCGTAGCCAGAGGCGTAGTCCCCCAGGGTTCCAAGCCTCTTAAAGGGGCAAGGTATTAAAGGTCAGGTACCATTTACGGCAGTTATTAGTACCGTTCATCACAGGGGCATAGTGATCTAATTGTATCACTAATGATTGAAAGGCTTGATGGGTTTTGTAAGACTATATAGTCAACTGTAACTAAGAGAAGTTTGCTTTTTCACTTGCTGTAACTCAGTTACACTTGTGCTGCAGCCCCGCGGTAAATAAACGGCTCTTTGAAGTTATCTGGTGTTCGACTGCTGATTACCTCTGGACTGCAAAAATTTAGTATTATCATAGTCTTGCCTAACTTAGTCTAGCCTAGCATAGGCTAGCTTGGACATAGCCTAGTTTAGCCTATTTAGCTTATTTATTATAAATCTTAAAAAATGGCACTTTACTTTCTGAGAAGGGTTTTAAAAAAAACCCTTTCTCAGGAAGTAGACCTAAAATGTTTGCCTTTCAAAGCATGTGACAATAATCGCACAACTCAAATTGATTAATTTTTTGTTGTATATATTTCAACAATCCCAAAGTTTGAGAGTCAGCAGCACAGATGTTGTAACGGTGGAGTGCGTGGTAAGTTGGCTGTTCTGCTGTGGCTAATGTAATTTTTTTCCCTTTTTAACAGAGGTCAAGACCCTAGAGGAATAACAATGAGTTCATGAAAGTACTCAAGTGGATACCAAAAACGCAAACTCAATGAAGGGATTAAGGGTTATGCTGTTCGAGCCGGAAAGTGGAGCTGAGTCCACAAAAGATCAGCCATGATCTCATTGAATGACAGAGCAGGCTTGAGGGATCAGATGACCTACTCCTGCTCCTAGTTCATATGTTCTTATGTAAAAGCGATTTGACGAAATGTCTAAATGTCAAAAACTAACAAACTATTTTGCAATGTCAAGTTTGTCAACACCTACAGTTGAAACAAGCCAAGCAAACACCATTGAAGCCAGTAATAGTGCACAAACCATGGGAGCTCTTTCTAGCAATATTCAACCCACTGTTGACACTTATGATTCAGATGACAATCACAGTGGTCAACATGAAAGTAAAGCGGAACAAGCAGAGACTGAGCAGAAACATGAAACAGGAAGCAGATTCAGTGATTTCAAAGAATACAGTGACCTCGAAAACTGGCCCATAACAGTTGATAATGATTTCATACAGAATTTTTTAATGCAAGACATAGGTTTTTTCAAAATAAAAAACCAGAATCAAGCAGGGTTTACAAGAAGCAAAACAGAAGTTTCTCAGCAAATATTTTGAAAAAAGATTGAAAAATAGCCAGACTGTGATGAGATCCTGGTTAGTTTACTCAAAGAGCAAAGGCTGTATATACTGTGTTGTTTGGAAACTCTTTTCTAAATGCCAAACATTACTTACAACAAGTGGGTTTTCTGACTGGATGAATGTACTCAGAACTCTGCAGAATCATGAAGACAGCATGGAACATAAGAGGGCGATGTTGTGTTGGATAACACGAAAGTCAAATAAAAATACTGTGGATCAGCAACTTGAAGAACAGATGAGAAAAACCATACAGTACTATTTTGAAGTACTGAAAAGAGTTGTAGCTGTTATAAAGTTTTCAAGTGAAAGAGGTTTGACATTTAGAGGTCATGAGGAGAGGTGGGGCTCACCAAATAATGGAAACTTCATGGGAGCCATTGAAGTTATTGCAGAGTTCGACCCATTTTTACATGAATATCTTGAGAAATGTAAAAATTAAAAAGTAAATGCTACTTACCTATCCAAACCCGTGTATGAAGAATTGATTGAAATCATGGGAAAGCATGTGCAAGATGAAATTGTGAATCAAATCAACAACCTGGACACCAAATACTACTTTATTATTGTTGACTCTACGCCTGACCTGACACATGTTGACCAGCTGGTAATTGTGGTTTGATACTGCTATAATGGAAAACCCTGTGAGAGATTTTTAACATTTTTACCAATAGAAAACCATTCATCCACGACCTTGTTCAACAAAATACAACAAGTCCTGGGTGGAATATAAGCTTTCATTTGAAAATATCCGTGGGCAGTCCTGCGATAATGCATCTAACATCAAGGGCTCGGAGAAAGAGCTGCAGCACTCTTTAAAAACATTAACAGGTACGCAGACTATGTACCATGTGCAGCCCATTCACTTAATCTTGTTGGAGAAAAGGCAGTGTCTACTGTACCTGAATTTGTTGACTATTTTGACATTTTGCAGGAGCTGTATGTTTTCTTTTCTGGATCTCCACAAAGATGGGGGACTTTCAACATGAATGAAAATGAAAATCGCTTATTGTCACGAGTAGGCTTCAATTAAGTTACTGTGAAAAGCCCCTAGTCACCACATTCCAGTGCCTGTTGGGGGAGGCTGTTATGGGAATCAACCGTGCTGCTGGCCTGCCTTGGTCTGCTTTCAAAGCCAGCGATTTAGCCCTGTGCCAAATAGCCCCTACAGGGCAATCTACATTTTTCTCTAAAGAGCTTAAGTGTAACTAGATGGTCTGCACACTATGAAGCAGTCCGGGCAATAAAAAATGGATATATGGGTATTTTACAAACTCTCAAACATATTTTTGAAGACTCAGAAGAGAAGCCTGAATGTAAACGAGATGCAGAGAATTTATACCACAAGTTGGTAAAGCTGGAATATGCTATTTTAACAGTCGTTTGGGAAGAAGTGCTGGAGCGTTTCAACAAAACAAGTAAGAAACTCCAAACCCCTGGTTTTGATATATTTGAAGGTTATCTTCTGCTATCATCTTTACTTTCGTTTGCTAAAGAACTCAAAGAAAATTCAGCCGATTGGATTGCACACTATGAATCAGAAGCAAAAGGTTTGTGTGTCGATATCACCTCAAGTTATGCTGATGCTTCCAAACGCATTGTTACAAGGAAATTTTCAGGTGCAACAAGTGATATTGCTTCTTTGAGAGGAGCTTGACAAATTTAGGATAGAAGTTCTAAATCAACTCTGACTGCTTGATAATCCAGTTACGCAAGAGGATTGACCCATATGAGCAGATTGCGAAAAGGTTCAAGTTCCTCTCAGAATTGGTGAACAATTCTGAAATTGATGAGGACAGTATTAAACTTATAATATCGGATTACAAAGATGATACTGACCACAAATTAGTAAACGAGTGTTATCAGTTCAAAGAATATTTACACCTTAGGAAATCCCAGAACACAGAAGAAAACATGCCATCTAAAATGCAATGCACAGAAGTTCTTCAGCTTATTTGTGAGCAACACCTAATTGAAGTGTTCCCCAATATTACTACAGCGCTTAAGCTGTACTTGACAATGCCTATCACGAGCTGTGAAGCAGAAAGGAATTTTTCAAAGCTACCCTTTATAAAGAACAAATTTCGGTCTACCGTGACTGAAGAGCGCTTAAATTCTTTATGCATATTGTCTCCTTAAAATGACTTTGCAAGGAGGCTCTCATATGACAAAACTGTACGTGAATATGTTGCTAGAAAAAACAGAAAAAAGAGTATTTTGTAAAATGTGCTTCATGTAGTATGTATTCTCATAGGTGTCCTTTCTTATTTCTTTTTTCCTTTTTTTCTTATTTCCTTATTTTCTTATTTTCTTATTTCTTATTTCCTTTCTTAGCTGCACCTTCTGTTCGTTCTTAGAAGAGTACTGTATAAGTTCACATAGCGAGCGTCGTTTCGGGACTTACTGAACGATGGCTGGTGCTCAACGGCTGGTGATGGAAGACAGGATCAACGGCTGGAGTCGGAGTCAGGATACAACAGCAGATCTGGGTCGAAGTCAAAGCCGGAGCACGAAAACAGCTCAAGCCGGAGCACAAACAGATCAAGCCGGAGCACGAACAGACAGGACCATGTGTGGGGGTCTATCTTTATAGTGGGCCCCAATGTCCGTGCCTTTTTGGGGCGGGCTTTACCTTCCATGCATTGATTGGATCAATTCTCAATCGATGTCTCATTAATTCCCCAATCTGAGGGTCCCTTCTCGATGGGTGGGGCGGTCTCTAGGGTCTTTTGAGATGGATACTTTTGGTGCCGTTTTGTCTGGGCCTTTACTTAAAGTATCTATTCAAAACCAAATGTTGCTATTGTGTGTGCCCAGATCTGGATTGCCTCATTAATATGCAAAGCGTTTTGCTATTAACACCTTTGGTTGAGATCTTCCACCTGGCCAGAAACTAGTTTTGCTGCGTGCAAAATGCTAATCAGTCTTTGCAGACTGCTTGTCTTGGCTAAACTGCTTTCTCCCTGCAGTCCTAGCAATTCTCCATTTTGTTAGCCCAGTGTCCATCTTAGGTGGCTACAGGGAGCCAACACAAGAATCTGTACAACAGATCATATCCAGCCTGGGATTGGAGGAGGAAAATAACAAGAATCAGGGTAAACCCCCTGAAGTTTAAAGAATAGCATTAATAATGGGACTTTCGGTGGTAGCATTGGTCGCACACAGGGTGGTTCCTGCCCGAACACATCCCTTTTACCCCAACTTGGGGAATTTTGGCGTTAAAGTTGTGCGGAGGGTGGAGGGGGACTAGTTCTCCCCTGGGTGGGCATGTCTGCAGGTTATCAAACTCGACAGAAGACTGAGAACCCTGGCTAAAGAGCTGGAGGAGACTCATGATGCAGCATCAATTGTAAAAGTGGTGGCGGGGGGAGGGTCGTTGCCGACTGGAAAGCTGCCAATGGAGCAGTTGATGAGGATCCTTAAGGACAAGTCTCAGCAGGAAATGCAGAGTGACTGGACGAAGGTGATTGAGGGGACTTTGCTGGACTTTGGAATGGGTGGAGCGGAGCCTGGAGGTGCAGTGGGCAATGATCCAAGAGGTGGAGAAGGTGGTGTGCGACCAGAGTGATCAGATTGTGTTGCTGGAAGTGGAGATGGCGATCCTGGGGGGCATGTGCAAGATGCTGCAAGCAAAGGTGGAGCACCAGGAAAACAGGTCCAGGCAGAAAGTTCTTCGGATTGTAAAGGTTCTGGGTGCAATGTAGTGAGGTACCGCAGGGATATCTTCTAGGGGGGACCTCCGGTGGTGACTATGCTGTGAACAGTCGTACATTTAGCAGCTCCTGCTCTTGGTGGTTTTTTAACGGCTTTTAAGCTGGATTTTTGCAGAAATATTTTGTAACATAAGTGGATAAAAGCGAGAGGAGGAGAAGGCGACCCTTATCCAATGGAACTATGCTCAAAAAGTCATCGCAAAAGAAGGAATCAAAAGCTGTTTGGAAGTGAGGATCTGAGCTTGGTGGCTGCAATGGCAGAGAAGCAATGTCCGGCCCCACCGGCTCAATGATCGATGGATCAGTTGGTTACATACCTGGATGAGAAGTTCGCCCAGCACTGTAAGGAGTGTGTGAAAGACCTGACCAAGGTGGTAGCCTCGAGAAAGGAGGCTGTCGACCGGGTGGAGGTGACAGTGACGACCCAGGGACAGTCGATCCAAAAGCTACAGGAGCACGGGACGGAACAAGAGGAGCAGTCCACTGGGATGGCACTGCAAATTGGCATTCGACAGGATCGGCAAAAGCAGCTGCTGAAAAAGGTGGAAGACATATAGGCAGCACGGAAGCACAAGTAGATAGTACTGTGGCTTCACAGCGCTAGGGTCCTAGGTTCGATTCCCCGCTGGGTCACTGTCTGTGCGGAGTCTGCACGTTCTCCCTGTGTCTGCATGGGTTTCCTCCGGGTGCTCCGGTTTCCTCCCACAGTCCAAACACATGCAGGTTAGGTGGATTGGCCATGATAAATTGCCCTTAGTGATCAAAAAGGTTAGGAGAGGTTATTGGGTTACGGGGGATAGGGTGGAAGTGAGGGGTGAAGTGGGTCGGTGCAGACTCGATGGGCCGAATGGCCTCCTTCTGCACTGTATGTTCTATGTTCTAATAAAGGAAGCCGGACTACTTGGAGAATCGTTCCCGCAGGCAGAATGTTTGGATCGTCGGTCTGCCAGAGGGAAAGGAAGGATAGGATTCCGGTGCGTATGTTGTGAAGATGTTCGAGAAATGATGGGGGCAGTGGCGTTTGACAGGCCGTTGGTGGTGGACCGGGCTCACTTATGCATAGAGTCGTGAGCCCCACAAGGGCATTGGTGGTGCGGTTGCATCGATTCCTGGACAAAGAACGCATCATGAAATGGGCTAGGGAGACAAAACGGTTCGTATGGGAAGAAGCCGAGATCCGGGTTTACCAAGACTTGGGAACAGAACTTGCTCAGAGAAGGGCAAGTTTGAATAAATTTAAAGCGGCCCTGTATGCGAAGGGAATAAAATTTGGAATGCTCTTCCCGGCCCGTCTTTGGGTAACCTACGAGGAACGGGAACTATATTTTGGCTCGCCGGAAGAATGTGGGCTTGATGAAATACAACAACTTGGGGGATCCATAAGGACTTTTTAAAAAAAGGAATAAACTGGTCGGTACCGATTTAAATCAAAAAGTTCTATGGTGCAGTGTAACTTGAGTTGCGATGACCGGGATGAGAAGAATTTCTCTGAGTTATCTATCTTTGACCTTTCAGTCAGCGGCGGACCTACATTTTTGGGGCCCTGAAGCTTGAACTGTTATGGGGGCCCCTTCGCAACCAGCAACGAGGTCTGGGTAACCACTGTTATCTTCTTCAATGGGGCTGTTCCACAACAGATCACCACAACTTTTAAAAAAAATTTAACGACCACATATCAGATTTTAATTAAAATTGCTGTACTGGATTATCTCACATGTCAAAGTCACTGGTGTGAATAAAAATTTCCTATGCCTTATAGTTTTCGAGTTATGGGGGGATGAAAATTAGGGAAATGTTATATACATGCATGATGCATCATAGAATGATGAAATAAAACATAGAAAAGACCACAATGTAATTTTTTATTTTAGACACCTTTGTCCCCTGACCTTGCTGGTTTCCACTTAGATAAGTATTTAGTTGTTTAATAGTAGAAATAGGTATTAGTCTTTAGCGTGTGCATGCGTATTTATTATATTTGTATAATAAATATTGATCGTTGGAACTTACTAATCGGTGTATAGTTTTATTACTTTGAACCTGACCTTGGAATATTTGTGAGGTGTTTATACGACACCTGGCGACTCCCGAGCTGAAAATACACATACAGAGCCTAGCAGTGTTAAGCACACGGCCTTTACATGGAGGCGTGTTAATACACTCCAATAAACGCGTATTACACTCAAGTAAAACGTGCAACATTTAGTGGCGACATCCTGACGGGACACGGTTATAAGTGGTACCCCCACTCCGTCGAGGACCCTGAAATTTGAATTAGAAATCTGGTAAAGAAAAAGGAAAGAAATCACAAGTATTCAAGGTGTTCAAAGGAATAAAAGTAATTCGGAAGTGTGTTTAGTGCATGCGTACTAACAGGGTTGTAAGGAAAACCTGAAAGCATTTTTGTTGCGACAAACTTTCGGTAGTTTTGTGAACGGAACATAGCGTAAGCCTTACCCGTTTCGTGAGACATAACCTCAACACCCCCTGTTCCAAATTAAGTGAGTCAGATAAAATGGCCATGCAGGCAATGGAACGCCTCATGAACCCAGAACGGTTTGTGGTCGCAGCGACCAGCAGTAGCCGAGTAGGTCAGTGTCCCATGTGGGAGCTGGAACTCCGCAAGTATCTGCAAGGAAAGGGATGGCCCCTTTGGAAACATTTCTGTTTAAATGAGGAGACAGGTCCCGGAAGTATAGGACATACTTGGTGGGAGAACCTCTCTCAAATTCATAAGAAGACCCTTAGTAAAGCACGGAAGCCGATGGCAATCGTGTCCTGTTTGGCACAATTGCGAGGCACAGAGGAGGTCGTTCAGACGCTCCGGGCAGAATTAGAGGAGAGAAATCGAATGAGTAAAGTGGATGTCAGGGACATCAAAAAGGAAAATATGGATCTTAGAGGGAAGTTGGCAGAGAAAGGTAGAGAGGTGGATGATGCCAAGAGGGCACATCAGTCTTGTCTAGCCCATCTCAGCAGTTCCCAGACCCAGTACGAAAAGGCCTATCAGGACGTGCAACGTGCCGTCCTGATAAGAGAAGAATCAGAGAAGCAGGTAGAGGCTTTGCAGAGGCAATGCTCTGACCTTAAAGCAGCTTTGAGAGCACTCCATGCTGCCACCACAGAACAAAGACAGAGTACTGTAGACCATGTGAAATGCAGGAAGCAGATTGCGGAGCTGCAATCGCTGCTTTCAGTACAAAATGGGTTTCAAAGCACCTTTGGAACGCAGTTAGATGAGGAGAATGCCCCAGACTGGAAAGAGTTAAGTGAGACAGCGCAGCGTTATGTTCAGGGAACATGTGCGCCAGCAGCGCAGCAGAAAAGACAAGCACCCCAACCCCCCACAGATCAGATAGTTACCGTTCCAATGAATCCAGTCACCACCCAGAGGAAAGCGACCACAGAAGGCGCACCCGATATTACTTACACCACCCCCTTAACTGTAACCCAACTAAGGGACGCGTGTGAAAAGATCACTCCGTTTCTCCCCACCACAGATCCCCACCAGTTTTTCACAAAGGTAAAGCAACAGGCAACCATGTACGGCCTGGACGAAAGAGAGCAGGTTCTGAGTTTGGACCAATCGGTAGTAGCAGCCCTCCCCGACCCACAGAACGTTGGCGGAGGCACCCTAGAGGAAATGCACACCTCCATTTTAGATGCCATAGGGTATAATCGAGGTGACCCAGTAGAAGGACTTAATAAGTGCCGACAGAAGAAAACCGAGCACCCCACAGCATTCGCAGGAAGACTGTGGATCCATTTTAACGCAGTATTTGGCGATTTAAATAGAGCCCATTTGAACCGAGAAAATATGGTTAAATGGACGCGCACCATAATTTCTCATGCAACAGAAGCAGGACAGAGCGCTTGCAACAGCTATTACCCCTCAGAGGAGGCCCATAATGAGAAGTGGGTCCTGAAAAGATTGTCCCGCGCTTGGGAGCAATCAGTTCAGGGCAGAGGCAAAGTGAAATCCCCAGAAGAAGCTCAGGCTGCAGCAGACATACAGGCAGTGAGAGCACAACAAAACCCCGCGTGGGTGAATGAAGGAAAGAGCAGCCCTCCACAGAAGTCGCAGGAATGCTACAACTGTGGCCAGTTAGGACATTGGGCTAAGGAATGTAATGGACCCCAGAGATCACAGAGAGGCCAGCAGACAGGCACTCTGAATCGCAATAAAGCCAAACCAATTCACAGTATAGGCGTACAGTCAGGACCCACCAATGTGGACGGAACGAACTGACGGTGTTTGGGCTCCCCCATTTGGGTCTGTGACACACTATGGGATCCATCCGGAAGACCGGTAGTCACGGCAAAGGTAAGAGGGAAGCCCATAGAGTTACTTTGGGACACAGGAGGGTCCCGCACCACAATTAACTCCACCACCACGGCACAGGCAGACACGTGGCTGACCACCTCCACCATCACACTCAGCGGGTTCACAGGACACTCGCAGCAGGGACATATCACAGCACCCGTAGCGATCCAGCTAGGGAACATTTCCACCAAACACACAGTAGTATTAGTAAATCTTCCCCGGACAGCAGAACACATCCTAGGGATAGATTTCATGAATGCACATAGCCTGTCGTTCGACCCAGTGAACCAGTGTGTCTGGCGAATGGCAAGATCGGACAGAGCACCCGCTACCCTCACAGTAGGAGACTACGCTAATAGGATTAGCGCAGTAGGAGACTATTCATTTGACTTGACTACACTAAACACGGACAGACAAGTTAAGGCAGTATTAAACAAACATAGGACAGCATTTGCCAGTCACCGGCATGACTGCGGCAGAATGACTGGACAAATTCACGTTACCGGACCTGACCCCAGACCACAGAAACAGTACAGATTTCCCCTAGAAGCAGAGGGAGAAATAGAGAAAGTGATAGGTAGCTTATTGGAGCAAGGTGTGCTTAGAACAGTAGCCTCGACCAATAATGCCCCTATTTGGCCAGTGAGAAAGCCCGACGGATCATGGCGTCTGACCATTGATTATCGGGAACTCAATAAAGTAACCCCAGCAGTAGCCCCCACGGTAACAACAAGTCCCGAGACCATGCTCAAACAGGGACTCAACTCCAAATATTTCACGGTATTGGACATTAGCAATGGCTTCTGGTCAATCCCATTGGCAAAGGCGTGCCAGTACAAATTTGCCTTCACCTTCAAAGCTCAACAGTATACGTGGACATGCCTTCCACAAGGATTCCACAATTCCCCCTCCATTTTCCACCGACAGCTGGCGAATGGTTTAGAAAAATTTTCCCGCCCCGAATGTCTGGTACAGTATGTGGACGACCTACTACTGCAGACAGACACAAAGGCAGAGCACATTACGCTTCTGGCCGAACTCCTGGAACTTTTAACCTCAATTGGCTGTAAAGTTAACCCAAGAAAGGCCCAGATTTTGGAACACAAAGTGATGTATTTGGGAACAGTCATCACACACGGCAAACGCGAGATCGAATTCAAAAGAATTGATTCGATTGTCAAATTGCCCCTTCCCCAGAATGTTTCAGCCCTCCGGTCGTTCTTAGGACTGGTTGGTTATTGTCGGAACCACATCGACGGATTCGCGACAAAAGCCGCCCCACTCTCAGACCTCCTTAAGAAAGGAGCCCCCTGGGAATGGCTTCCGCAGCATACAGAGGCTGTGGAAGAGTTAAAGAAAGCCCTTAGCGCAGCACCCGCGCTACAAGTCCCAGACCAACTTTCCCCCTATGCAATAGAGGTAGCGAGCACAGATCTGACCCTCTCGGCCGTGTTACTTCAGGAACGGCACGAGCAGCTAAGACCAGTGGCTTATGCGTCCCGACTTTTAGACCCAGTGGAACAAGGATTTTCAGCCTGCGAGAGGCACATCCTAGCAGTTTTCTGGGCAGTTCAATACTTCTCATACATTACCGGACTCAACCCCATCACCATTTTGACCGAGTACACCCCCACACAGTTACTCCTAGACGGTCGACTGAAGGACGGTTCAGTTAGCCAGATTAGGGCAGCTAGGTGGACACTACTCTTACAAGGACGGGACATTACAGTAAAACGGACCCGCACACACACATTTTTAACCGACAACCTCCAATACCCAGGACAGCCCCATGATTGTGAAATTGTAGCACCCCTACACAACACAGGACCCTTTATAGCGAAGACACCCCCCAGGAAGACAGGGAACCCCAGACAAAGCCCCCAACACACAGACACGTGTGGACCACTACGGATATACGTAGACGGTTCATCCACGGTTTTAGAAGGTGAGCGTATCACGGGATGCGGCATCTATGTCGAGGACGCGCAGGGGCGCGCTCTCGAAGAGATAGCATTAAAATTACCAGGACACTTAGGCGCGCAGGCAGCAGAGCTCGCGGCCATAGCATACATAGTGGACCACCCCGATTCTTTCCCCAGCCTGGCGGACATATATTCGGACAGTCTATATGTCTGCAATAGTTTAACGGATTTTCTGCCCCTGTGGAGGACACGAGGTTTTGTCTCCTCAGATGGGAAACCCCTTCCATCAGCCCCTTTACTCCAACACATTTTAGAGAAAGCGAAGGACAGGACCTTCGGCATTATCAAAGTGAGAAGCCACCATAGGTCATCCCCCCCTGGGAATGTAAAAGCCGACGCACTGGCTAAGGCAGGTTCCAGGCGAGGACACTTGTGGACACCCCCAGCTAGCGCACCAGCTAGCGCCCCTGTGAGCGCAGTTCAAGTCTCACAAACAGAAATCAGGGATTTAGCTGAAGCACAGAAGCAGGATGAGGATCTCAGGGAGATTTTCAAAGGCAACTTTGTGCCTCAGTACGACAAGTTCAGACACGCACTGACCACACATGAGGGTGTGATCATAAAGGATCAGCTTTATGTGGTCCCGCAGCAGGACAGGAATCAAATGATTGCTTTGTTCCATGACGGGCATGGACACCAAGGAATCGACACGACCACGAGGCACCTTAGGCAGCTCTGTTGGTGGCCTAACCTAAGGACAGATGTAAGTCACTACATCGAGAATTGCCTTATTTGCGCCCAGAATAACCCGGAGAGGTATTCTAAAAAGGCACAACTTCGGCATACTCGACCAGTTAATGGCCCCTGGATAAACCTCTAGATCGACTTTATAGGACCATTGCCCCCTTGTAGGCATGGCTATAAATACGTTCTGGTGGTAATCGATACCTTTACCAAATGGGTAGAGGCATTCCCCTCTAGAACGAATACAGCTAAGACAGCTGCAAAGATCCTGACCCACCACATCTTCACGAGATGGGGTTTACCCCGTAGCATTGATTCGGACCAGGGATCTCACTTCACAGGACGGGTCATGAAGAACGTCCTGACAATATTTGGCATAAAACAAAACTTTCATATTGCGTATCACCCACAGTCCAGCGGGATTGTAGAGCGCATGAATCGGACCCTAAAATCCACACTTAGAAAAATGGTACAAGAAAACAACTCCACACGGGATTCAGTGCTCCCATTTGCACTCATGTTCATCAGAAATACGGTTTCAACTTCCACAGGATACACACCACACACACTCATGACCGGACGCCCTATGAAATGTACAGAATTCCTTTTAGGACTGGACATGACTAGCCCCGAAGTGACGGCCCTCACACACGAAAAGACAGTTAAAGACCTGGTTGAGACTGTGAGGTCTGCACAGATCGCAGCCGCAGTTCAGCTAGGGAAACGGCGTAGACAAAGCACAGCATGCTTTAACAAGACCATACACCCCACAGAATTCCAGGTTGGGCAACAGGTAATGCTATCTGTATACAATCCCAGCAGTTTTTTGGCACCAAAATATTCCGGCCCATATTCAATTTCGGATAAAATTAGCCCCTCAGTTTATAGGATAAAATATCCTAATGGTAAGACCGCGTGGTTCCATATCAACCAGTTAAAGGCATATGGAACACAGGCCAACCATGCACACCATGTCCTGCTAGACGCAGCAGAACACCTCACCCCACCCACTAGAGACACGTTTCCACCATCCCCCTCACAGACCAGTTCTTCATCGGACTCGCCCACGACTCCGCCCACTGACCACAACAGACCACGCCCCGAAACGCCCACAAGCTGCCGCAGCAGAGACAGCGATACAGACACTGACTCTGAGGACAGCCACAGCACACCACACTACAGCCCACATAGCAGCGACTATGACCCCGACTACAGTGACCCCATGGAAGTCACTTACATTAAAAACCCAGACCCACCACCCGACCCCGACTACCCCGACAATACCCATTCACTTTTAGACCCAACACTCTGGCACAGGGACAATTCGTACTGACTTGTCCGCAACGATGAAAGTGACCCCCGGTCACATAATTCAAAGATTTCATGCCTGATCCACACAAGAGTGTGGGATCCGGGAGAGCAGGACGACACGGTGTCTGAATCCCGATACGGCAACCCCTTTGTGACCCTGTTCACAGAGACAGAGGAAAAGTGAGGTGTCCAGATGATGTAAAATAGGAACCGCTTGAGGGAAGCGATGTCCTTTCTGATGGAACCTGCTCGTATGTTTTGTTTGTCAGTTTATGTTTGTTTCCTTGTTAATATGTTAAGGGTTTGATTGCAGATCTTTTCAGCTGAAAAGATTGTGACCACCTCGCACGCACTTTAGCTTGTCCGCAGATACCTCTGAGAACTTTCTATGGTGAGCAGCTCACCTTATCGTCTGAAATGTCTGAAGCCCAGCTCAATTTTCAAAAGGAGCATCTTGGCTCCTCCCTTGTTTTTAGGTGCCCCTCTATTCGGTGAATAGAGGCTGCAAATCCACGGTAAACACATTCTTGCCCGTTTACTCCAGGTTACTCAGGCAGTGGACAAACGGCACTGAGGACCCGCCCTGTCTGAGAACCCACTTTGGTCAGCCAAGCTCGGGTATGGCACAGCACGCCCTACCCGGGGATCCCATTCAAATCGTACCCGTAGCGGCCCATACGCAACCCATTCGACCTTTTGTTTCCAATTTGTTTTCATTTTTCGTTAGGCAGCCCTTAGGCCGCCATCCCACATGCTATTTACATCCAGGAACATTCGGATGGTAAATGAGCAAAGCCTGCGAGACGGCTTGCAGGAGGAGAGTTGTTAGGTGTATTGTGTTCATTAAATTCGCTTTTGAAAAAAAAAAATGAGGGGAGTCACAGGGTGTGACTTGGCCAGTCATTTTAATGGGTCAATTGGAATTAGAGGACAGATACACTAACAAGTACGGATATTAAACTGTATTGACAGATACTGTGCTTGATCCCATAGCTTTCGAAGGACGAAAAAGGGTTCACAGCAAGGATCAGCCATACAGGAGGAAGAGAAAAAGAACGAAGAGAAGATGATGGAAGCCTACCTATTGCTCTTAAATGTTGTATTTGTTTATGTCAAAGCAAGACACGTTTCCCCCACAACCCCCGCCGTAAATGTTTCACTCACAGCAACTCCCCCGTGCGCAGCTCTGATCAGTGAAGTTCAGACCTGGTGCACAAAATTTATGACATGGTACTCCATGTCATATGTGATTGAATCACTGCTAGTGATTGCAATCCTCTTCATCATCGTACAGACCCTCAGGTTGAGGAAGTGGAAGAGGAGAGCCTCCCGTTCCTGCCCCTCAACCGTCTATGGAGTGCGATCCCCTATTTTTCGGTTTCATCAATCCCCTTTGCCCCTTGATGAATAAAGCACTGTGTGAATAAAATAAAATATACCCATGTATTTTATTGTCCTGGACTCGACTGCCGAGTCAGGAAATGTTATGTGATGTGGTATGAATGGATGAGGTTTAGTCTGTAATGAAATGTTTAAAGTAAGATAAGGATAGTTGTGATAGGTAGAGGTTCCCGGTTTTTGGTAATGCATGTCCCCTTTGACATAGCGCCAAGTAGAGATGTCAGGTAAAAAAATTTTCTTCCCATAGTCAAGGACAGAGTAGACGCTCAGGAACTTGCCGAGGTCAGGGAACACAAAGAAGGCACCCAGAAGCACTCGAAGCAACGTGCATAGGTGATCCTTCACAATATTTTTGATTGTGAGGATCACAAGGAGGGAATGTAGCCACCTAAGATGGACACTGGGCTAACAAATGGAGAATTGCTAGGACTGCAGGGAGAAAGCAGTTTAGCCAAGACAAGCAGTCTGCAAAGACTGATTAGCATTTTGCACGCAGCAAAACTAGTTTCTGGCCAGGTGGAAGATCTCAACCAAAGGTGTTAATAGCAAAACGCTTTGCATATTAATGAGGCAATCCAGATCTGGGCACACACAATAGCAACATTTGGTTTTGAATAGATACTTTAAGTAAAGGCCCAGACAAAACGGCACCAAAAGTATCCATCTCAAAAGACCCTAGAGACCGCCCCACCCATTGAGAAGGGACCCTCAGATTGGGGAATTAATGAGACATCGATTGAGAATTGATCCAATCAATGCATGGAAGGTAAAGCCCGCCCCAAAAAGGCACGGACATTGGGGCCCACTATAAAGATAGACCCCCACACATGGTCCTGTCTGTTCGTGCTCCGGCTTGATCTGTTTGTGCTCCGGCTTGAGCTGTTTTCGTGCTCCGGCTTTGACTTCGACCCAGATCTGCTGTTGTATCCTGACTCCGACTCCAGCCGTTGATCCTGTCTTCCATCACCAGCCATTGAGCACCAGCCATCGTTCAGTAAGTCCCAAAACGACGCTCGCTACGTGAACTTATACAGTACTCTTCTAAGAACGAACAGAAGGTGCAGCTAAGAAAGGACCAAAGGCCTTGTCCCCTGACCTTGCTGGTTTCCACTTAGATAAGTATTTAGTCGTTTAATAGTAGAAATAGGTATTAGTCTTTAGCGTGTGCATGCGTATTTATTATATTTGTATAATAAATATTGATCGTTGGAACTTACTAATCGGTGTATAGTTTTATTACTTTGAACCTGACCTTGGAATATTTGTGAGGTGTTTATACGACACCTGGCGACTCCCGAGCTGAAACCCACTGCATAGGGTGACCCAGGGTGAGTACCGTGCTGGGGAGATTCCAGTGGATTGTGTAACTGGGGAATTGGACAAAAAGTATGACTGCTTTACTGCCTCCCCTAAGTAAATAAATAAGTTATTGAAACAATATATTTAATGCAGACTCTGCCCTGTTGATGCTGCTGCCTTTTACACACTGAAGGGCAACGTTCTAAACAGTTGGAATGAGGCGCAAGATTGGAGTGCGTCAAATAAACAAGTTGACCTGGTAAATTCACCCGCCTGCTTAAAGTTGCAATTTGTGGAACATGAGTGACCCGGAAGTTGAGTAAACTACACTGAAGTAAATTGTCAGGATCCATATTGGTGTTAATTCCTGATTATTTTGCTGTCAGTCTGGATTCAATAAAATCTGAGATGGATTTGCAGGTATCAGATTTAATAATAACTCACTTGCAAAGCTGACTCAATTCATAGGACCTCAGGACACACACACTGTCTTCTGAGAACCCAGGATAAAGAGAACCTCAAAACAAAGGAACACTGGAGATATACTTCAAATGACATCAAGATTCGCATACAAACTTCCCATTGGTCATTTTACACACCTGGTCATATATCCTAATTGGCTCACTTATCCTGGGCCTCTTGTTACCCAGCATCCTTTTCACTATTCTCTCCACGAGGCAAAGCTCCCCTCCCCCTTCCTAGCCATGCTGTGCTCATCCCTTTGTTCTCTGTCTGTGAACACATTACCCTCAGGGTCCTACTGTCCATCATATTCGTTTGCTCACTTCCTCATTCCCTCCTTTTATCAGTAAGAAGTCTTACAACACCAGGTTAAAGTCCAACAGGTTTGTTTCAAACACGAGCTTTCGGAGCACGGCTCCTTCTTCACCTGAAGAAGGAGCCGTGCTCCGAAAGCTCGTGTTTGAAACAAACCTGTTGGAATTTAACCTGGTGTTGTAAGACTTCTTACTGTGCTCACCCCAGTCCAACGCCGGCATCTCCACATCATGGCTCCTTTTATCATTTCATGATAACCCATCATTCCTAGCTGTAGTTATGGCCCCTCAGCTAAGAAAACTCGTTGCTGCATTTCTAAATCCTATTGCAGCACCCCATCGGCCGCTGCACCCTCGTGGACCCTAACAGTCAAGACTCTAGGGGTGGCTATCCGTTCCAGCGCACCCTACATTTTACCCATCACGCATTTAAGGATGGCCAGGCCCACAAAGATGCAGGCGAGATAGTCAAGAGCATACCGGTTCTGCATAGCAAACAACCCGTGTTGAGATAATTCCTTGGTTATTGCCCCGAGGGCCCCTAAGGTTTCGTTGCCCAGGATGGTAAGGCCACAAATAACTGAACCTGCCCAGCGTGCCAACTGGTGGTGCAGTATCCACGCAGAGGGGCAAGGGACCGTAATAGGGACTAGAGTCCTGATAGCAAGTTGGTGGGGAAAGGGGGCTGACAAAACGTTGGTCCTCGCCCCGTGTACAGGCTAGCATCACAATCAGTATATTGGTGAAGTAGGGATTCCTCAGTAGCCCAGTTCATCCAGCTTCGGAACGCCCATTCAGGCCTCCTAGCAATGCGGAAAGCCCTAGTTCCAACAGTGATATGAGAGACAATCGCCCAGCCACAAAGGAGCTGGATGCCTGGCGTCAGCGGGACACAAGTGGCATTGTAACAGGCGCATTGACCTGATGTCAGGGTTATGCAACACTTTGGATCAGTACAAGTGGAGAACAGACATGTTATATTCATTTTCATCTCTACCAGCAAACAGCCGTACCCCTCACTGCTGAAACAATTCTCGCACGACCGGGAGTCTCTATTGGGAGTGAAGTGGCTAGGTACATATGCACTCCACTGTCGAAGCTTATCATACTGAGAGTGGGAATTATCCCGAGGAAGGGGAAGGCGAATAGCTGGTGGGGCCGAATCCGGATTGTAAGGAAGAGTAACTTGCTCGGGCGGTGGCTCGGAACTCTGACAATGAACCACAGTTTGGGGAGTGCCCCAAAGCGGTGAAACAGAAAATAACCTAGACACCGATGCGGGGTTTGGGTAGCAGACAACCCGTCCCTGGCCATACAAGTGGTGGTAGATCTAGTAGAAGAGATTCATGCTGCCCAGGTTTCCCTCATTCCGGGTCCTAAATGAATTAAGTACATCTGATAACCTACGTTCTAGTTGTACCTCCCTCCTTACACAGCCCTTCCTCTGTCTAGTCCCTCTCTCTCTCTCAACCTCTTCCTACCCCCTCCTCACAGTCTGATTTTACCTGTAAGGCACCAAGGTTAATACATCCAAAATCAAATTTACATATAACAGGGCAATGTCCATGCTGTCTTTCCTTCCCATCGTTGGGACTGGTGCAATTGCTTCATAAGTCCTGCATGGTCCGTTAGCCGGATGTCCTTCTATGAGTCCATGCCACGTCCTCGTATGTGGGGACAGCGAAGAACGTCACCTCTGCAGAGGTGAAATGTCCGGGTACTTCGGTTGGGGTTACAGATGTAGATGATATTCCCCTGTTCCATTTCCGCCGCCGATGTCACTCCAAGCGAGGCGATGCCGAAGATCACACAGGTGGTGTGTAGCCACCCCATCATGCTTCACACCTGTAAAATAGCGCTGGGGAAGGGAGGCAGGTTAGTGACTGATCTTTTTACAGTGGTGGAGGTAGACCCAAACACTCCGCCCCTCCACTTTAACTGCAGTGGGGGTGGGAAGGAGAACTTGGAAGGGCCCCTCCCATCACGGCTCTGACCCTTTCCCAGTCGAGTTTTTAACCATAACATAACTAACAGGCTGCACTGAGAGCGAGACGTGTAATCGGGACGGTGACGGGTGAGCCGCGCGGACCTGGCCATGGAGCTCCTTGAGGGCGTTAGTGAGGGCTAGAACATAGTTAGTCCTTTCTTGATGGTGAAACTGGACCAATCTGGGAACAGGCAGGTTGCAAGGTGTTCTAATGGGCCTGCCGTAAAAGATCTCAGCAGGAGAGAGCCAGGCCGATCCTGCAGGTGTGACCCACAGCTGAAAGAGGGCAACGGGGAGCAACTTCAGCCATGTCAGTCCCGTGTCCGTTCTTAATTTAGCCAATTTAGTTTTGAGGGTCTGATTGTGTCTCTCAACCAACCCGGCCACCTGCGGTCTGTACGCACAGTGTAACTGCTGGCGTATGCTCAACTGGGAGCAGAACTCCTTGTTAATCTGTCCAATAAAATGAGGCCCGTTATCAGAACTTAACTGAGCCGGTATTCCGTACATAAACACGTCATCACATTTTTACAGACTCTGGCTCTCCGTCCTCTTCTGCCTGGTGTGATGGTCACCAGTAACGAGATGTCATCTTTGGTGAATAATGATGGGCCAAGCCTATCGGCAGCATCCGAGCCCTAGCCAGCGTACAGCACAGATTAATGCATCCAATGATTATGCAGTATACAATTATAATAACAAGTATTGTCAATCCATGCATCAGGCAAAACCCCATGACCAAGCTATGAGAGATAACCCTGAGCTGAATCCGACTAGAATAGCCATCCTCAATGCTACCATGTTGCCCTTAGGATTTATATCCTTCTTATAGTTATACTGACTAGCAACTATCCCTCAGCCTTGTCATTCGTATTTACATGTCATGATTTGTAAACTGTACAGGAAAATCAATGGTAAATGCATCCATCTTGCAGACCAGTGTCGATAGACCCTTTGTGATGTGCTTTCCTCAAGTCCAATCACCGTGAAGCATAGCTGGCGCCGCTCAGGAAGGTAACACAATAGCCATTCCGGTTGTTCCACTACCTCCAAGGCATCTGACTACCTCGGGGTAGTAGCACCATAAAAGCTTCCTCATGTCCCTTAGAAGCAGCACACAACTCAGTCCATCAGCGACCAAAAGGTCCTTATCCCTCACTGGGGTTTTTTTTAGGAAGCGCTTTCCGTTTCCCATAGAAATGGTAACTGATGATATCTTGTATCATGCACTGATTATCTTGCTTTATTAATTGCAGGAGCTTCAACCAATCCTGTTTCTATTCCTGACTTCCTGACTCTGACGTCGAACATTGTACTGAATCATGTAGCCTGCCAGCCCTTGCATACTTGAGACAATAGCTCAGTTTTCTTCAAACCCCTGTTGTTTGTTATCATTTTCCTTACATTATGGAGTGTATACTTGCCATTATTTGTTTTTTTGTTAAACACCACTCACACACTTAGTACAGTTAACTTTTTGTAGTTACATCCCACTTGAATTTATACATAACAGTCCCAAACAATTTACAGGACATTTCATCTGTATTAACTGTTATACTCTCCAATGCTATATTGGTTACAATTCCCCTCGCGGCATCAAGCTGCCAAAATTCTAGACTATTGTCATTTAAAATACGGGGGTTCCTCGTCAGTCACTGCTGTCTGCCGAGACCCTTAATAACTCCACCGCGTAATACGTCCTTACTGGAGACCACAGATCACCCATCAGCTAACGTCCCGTTAGAGATGTCTGACCGGAGGTTTCAGTATTCAGTAATAATTTGATATTTTGATTTGTTGCTAACCTGTAAGATTTTTCTTCCGGGCTCTATCATTTAATTCCCTCAAACATGTAGCCAATTGTATCATTAGTTTTTTTCCCATACTGTCTGAAATATTCTTCTGCAGAGTGTTGTTCAGGTTCTTCATCTGTATTATTGTTGCTTCATCTGAAACTAAAATGAACAGGTCAAAGGTGGGGAGGGCCCTATTTCTTGATTTGTATCTTCCTATCCTTGCTTGGATATTCCAGAAGTACCATCTCCAGGACTTCCGGATTTCCATTGCCACCATTCCTCTTTTTCTAACTCAGTGATTCAATCAGGTCGAAACTTTCCCTGATACATTTTGGATATTGCTACTGCGTTTACTTCAACGTTTTTAATTCTGATTGTGAAAGGATAAGTTCCGAACATAATATTTTCACTGATTCATCTGTCCTATTGATGCTGCTAACAGGTTTCAATTCACTGGCATCCTGACACCCACACCCAAACATTCATTTTTCCCTTGTCTGAGCGAGTTGGGGATATGATCTATCCTGTGGCACGGCATCATTGCAGTGATACAGTCTCTAACACTGTTAGGCTCATTTTACATCCGCAGGTCATCCCAACAGCATAAGCTACGTACTTCCTCACAAATCGATACCACAAGTCTGTCACTTGCCCACAAGCTTGCACAGCCTTTTAGAGTCACATTGTTGTCGGCCAAATTATCCTTGCAGTAATTGCACATTGTCATTAATCTACCATCCCACTTACACTGACACTTCTTGGATTCAAAATCCCCCCTGTGGTCACAAACGTCAATCATTAAAGTTGCCTGATATTTCACAAAACAATCATGACAAAACTGAATGCCCCAATCTCCCTGGGGGCTGCAGCATCCCATCGCTGTCTTTGCAAATGCATTATCAATTCTCCTGAATACCCAGTATCTGACCGTCTCCTGGGTTTCATATGACTACTACCAGTCCAAACAATCGGGCTACAGAATGCCCCACAATCCTGACTTGTGCTTTCCTGATGCTCACTGTGAACCATTTTAAACTGAGGGCCGCCCTTGTTCTATCATTCCATTCATTTAAATCTTTACTGATTACATTCCTACGTTCATTGCCCTTAGGCTGCTGATGGAGTATCATAATTCCTCTGTTATTGTTCAATTTGACCAGATTTTTAAATTCTGACATAATTTCTTTTGCTCTAGACGCCATGGTTCTTCCAATACAATTGTATGTTCACCCAAATTTTTTATGATTACATCTCCTGTGGTTTTATTCGGCAGTTTCACCCACACTTCCTCTCTGTCATGAATTAGTTTTAATATCCTAATTTTTCCTGCATCATCTTAATTTTATTAAATCTTTCCCTGTCGTCAGATTCTTATTTCCTGATACTGCAAGTAATTCTCCTAATCTAACTTCAGGTCTAACGTTTCTATTGCCTGATATCCCCTCTATAATGTAATCTCTAACTTCTGGTCTAATATCTTTATTCCTTAAAGCTCCTTCTACAATGTATTTAACACTCTAAACTTCATTTCTTCTGCTATTAACTTTCTAGTGATACATCGGGAACTAGGACCCTGGTGGAGCTGTGCCCTGTCAATTTCAACCGGTCAGTTGCACAGAGCTCTGACTGCTTGGGAGTAAAACTTCTCTTTGTGTTTATGCGAAGACCAATTTAGTGCTGAGCATATTAAATCACTACTTCATAATATTGATCACATTTCTTGCCTGCCATTTATAACTTCTAATTGATGTGAAACTATTTTATTTATTTATTTATTTTAGCAGCCAAGACTATGCCGAGTTGCAACTAATCATTTACAAATCCCAATTTATACATTTTGATTTCACTTTGTGTTTATTTCCTGAGAATTATGTTCTAATTAACTCCCACAATGTTAATCATTATTACTAAGTTTCTAAAGAACTTTCAAATACTTACCCCGTTTTAAATCTCACTTTAATACCTCCTAAAACACAACATTTCACAAAACTAGGATCAGAGGATATCACATTCTTATTAAACGGACTCATTCATTCATTGGAGATCTCCATTCAACCGTATCAATTCAAATCATTATACATTCATTCATCAACACACAAGTTTGTCTCTGGTTCCCCCTGTCATTTATAACCCAATTCTGTTTCATTCAAACAACCCATATCTTCCCATAATAAATGGTAGCATAACCAATTATATTTGTACAGAATTGAACTGTCCACAAACATTCCATCAGCGGTCTTTTACTGAACTGTTTTGCGACATCACATCAACCCGATAAAGACCTTAACCAATTTTAGCCAATTCGAATTGAACGGAATTGAATTGTCCGCAAACATTCCATCAGCGGGCTTTTACTGAACTGTTTTAGCGACATCACATCAATCCATTAAAGACCTTAACCGAATTAAAGTGTAATTTAATAGAACCAATTTTTAATTTTCTACTCACATGTAACTGACTGACCAGACAACATTCCATCAGACACCAACTGAATTGTTACCTCATTCCAACCCTCAGCCGTACCTGCATTGACTGAAATCAATTCTTCTAATCCATCAGACTGACCTTTGAGTTCGTCGAGACAATCTTACCTGATCAAATGCGAGTGATTAGACTGTTAGCAGAATACAAGACAGAGGAAAATCGATATGGGAAGTTTTATCTATTCATATCGTGGGCCCATTTCCTTTTCCCCCTTCCGAGAGCAGTCCAATTCTGATTTCGCAGATGATAGGCAAGGATCTAGAGAAATCTGGATTTCGGCACCAAATGTTAATTCCTGATTATTTTGCTGTCAATCTGGATTCAATAAAATCTGAGATGGATTTGCCGGTATCATATCATTTAATAATAACTCACTTGCAAGGCTGACTCAATCCATAGGACCTCAGGACACACACACTGTCTTCTGAGAACCCAGGATAAAGAGAACCTCAGAACAAAGGAACACTGGAGATATACTTCAAATGACATCAAGATTCGCATACAAACTTCCCATTGGTCATTTTACACACCTCCTGACCTGGCCATATATCCTAATTGGCTCACTTATCCTGGGCCTCTTGTTACCCAGCATCCTTTTCACTATTCTCTCCACGAGGCAAAGCTCCCCTCCCCCTTCCTAGCCATGCTGTGCTCATCCCTTTGTTCTCTGTCTGTGAACTCATTACCCTCAGGGTCCTACTGTCCATCATATTCGTTTGCTCACTTCCTCATTGGGACCCACAATCTGAACAACTGTGGGCCTAATGCATGGATTGTGGTCTAAACCAGGCATTTTCAAATGCCTGCGGGTCGGTCATCTGCGGGTGTTGGGAGAGTCGCGGAGCCGTCTGTCACGACGCTCCCGATTGCGCAAATTCGCACGCAGCAGCCAGCTTTTAACAATGCTGTCTGCGAGAGGCATTCAAAATGACGACCGTGACTATGTAAAAAAAATGGAGGCACGCTGCAAATGCGTGCCCACTCATTGGCGCACATGCGCAGACCCGCATAGTTCCGGAAGCTCCAATAAGGAAACCTGATCAGCTCACATTTGAAGGCAATGTTTCACCCAAAATGTGACGATACTTTTTTTCTACTTCTGTTATGAATTTCTTTTCTACTTTTGATCCCAAAATCGTCTTGAGCTATCAGCACCTAAGTCTCCAAATCCTGTGATAGGCTGAATTACATTGAATATACCACCACATTTGGCCAACCAGCTCATGTTCACATTTTTGCTTAATTCGGAACACAATTGAGCATAAGGCATGTTTCATACATGAGAGAAAACAAATGGAGAAACAAAAGAACATTCTGGCCAGCCAACCAGCCCACACCTCGGAATTGAATGAAATGCAAATTGATACAGGAGCAAATAATTTATCCCTCATGTCTTTCAAAATATAAAGCAGCTACTGGTCTGGCCAGGTGGACAGAAAAGCAGCAAATGGAATACAACCCAGGGAAGTGTGAGGTGATTTGGGGAAGTCAAACAAGGCAAAGAATTACACAATAAATTGGAGGATGTTGAGAAGTGTAGAGGAAGGGCGGGACCTTGCAGTGAATGTCCACAGATCCCTGAAAGCAGCAGGACAGGTTGCTAAGGTGGTTAAGGTGGCACCTGGAACCTTTCCCTTTATTAGCCAAGGTAGGTTTGCACAATCGGAAAAGCAGGAGAAGATTTTTTAATGCAATATAATCTTCCTCCCTGAATAGAGGCAGAGAGCAGGTCATGCCCCCGCCCCCCCCCCCCCCCGAATGTCAACATCACGTGCTTTGGGTGTGATTGCGATTCCTCTATTTTGTCAGCAGCAAACAAGGCAAGAGAAAATGGGGGGTTGTGAAGGTCAGACGACGTAGGTCGCGATGGTCGGCAGGCATGTGTCCCGAAAGGTGGCCGGTTGGTAAAAATGGGTCCCTGGAAAAAAACTTTGAAAAACACTGGTCTAACCACAGTAGCATCATCATTTAATCAGAAAAAAACGTTTGATGTTCTGAGTCAGGTTCCTTGTGATGTAACTTGCATTGATACTGTTTTCCAGATACTGATGACATGCTGTATATTACATGATTTGCTGCTTTATTTTACATTCCCCATCTTATACAGTTTATTTATTCTCTCCTCGCTCTGGTATCATAAAACTGTATTAATCAGAGTTCAAAAATGAAGGTTTGGGAACCAATAATTTGAAATTAGCAATGACCTGATTGGAACAACAATTCACACAAGAAAGATGACCCGATATTAGAACCATGGAACAATAGAAACGGTACTGCACAGAAGGGGATCATTCGGCCCATCTTGTCCATAGCGACCGAAAGACACCCTTTCTAATTCCAGCTTCCTGCACACAAGATGTCACCTGGGACCACAGACAGACCGATCAAGGGACAGAGGGATAAGACGACAGTTTGATGTAAACATTACAACTCCAAAATGTCCAATTAATCACCATACAATAATGAGGAATTGATAGATAGTACAAATTACGGATAACAGGAAGAAAAAAAATAACAGTTTTTACATATTTTGTGGATGTGCTCACTGACACTCAATTAGTGGTCTCAACCCACAAATTGCAATGTGAGAAATGGCCTCATAATGGAGTAGATTTCAACTATCGGGAGGGGAGTGTATTGGTTATGTTGCTGAACTGACAAGAGAACAAGTTCAGATGGCAGTTTGAGAATTTTAATTCATTTTAATAGAAACTGGATTTTAAAAAGAAACCTGTCAGTGACCATTAATCTGTTTGCGTATTTGGAAAGGAAATGTGCCGTCCTTATCTGTCTGCTCTGGAGCGGAGGAGACCCCCTCCAATGTGATTGACTTATGCTCGTTGCCTCTTAAGTGTCATATAATAATAATAACCTTTTATTGTCACACGTATAACATAGAAAATAGAAGCAGGTGGAGGCCATTTGACCCTTCGAACCTGCTCCGCCATTTATTATGATCATGGCTGATCATCTAGTTCAAAGCCCTGATGTCCCCTAACCCCCCCCCCCCCCCCTCCCTTTAGCCCCAGGAGCTATATCTAAATACTTCTTGAAATTACAACATTTTGGCCTCAACTACTTTTTGTGGTAGTGAATTCCACATTCACCATTGGGTGAAGTAATTTCCCTTCATCTCAGTCTTAAAAGGTTGACCTCTTATCCTCAAACTATGACCCCCAGTTCTGGATTTCTCCACTATTGGGGACATTCTTTCTGAGTCTACCCTGTCTAATCCAGTTAGAATTTTGTAAGTTCTATGAGATCCCCTCTCGCTCTTCTGAACTCCAATTAATATAATACTAACTGATTTAGTCTTTCCTCATTTGACAGTCAAACCATCCTAGGAATCAGCTTGGTAAGCCTTTGCTGCACATCTCCATACCAAGAACATCCTCAGGTAAGGACACCAAAACTGCACACGATACTCCAGGTGTAGCCTCACCAATGCCCAACATAATTGCACATAGGGGAGGTGGTGGTGTAGTGTATTGCCACTGAACAGTAAACCAGAGACACAGAGTAATGCTCTGGCGAAACTGACTCAAATTCCACCATGGCAAATGGTGAAATTTGAATTTAATAAAGAAATCTGGAATTAACGGATAACCAAGAAGCCATTATTGATTGTCGTAAAAATCCATCTGGTTCTCTGATGTCTTTAGGGAAGGAAATCTGCCATTACCTGGTATTGTCTACATGTGACTCGAGACCCATAGTAATGTGATTGACTCTTAACTGCATCTCAAGGGCAATTAGGGATGGGAAATAAATGCTGGCACAGCCTGCAACACACATGTCCGAATCTTGTGGGACATCCAAGAAGGAGGGCACCAGAAACACTGTTTGCAATCAAAATGCTTTCCTGTGTCATGGGAGTGTCCCTTTAAGAAATGTTTTTGTCTTATCACATGGCTTCAGTGACGTAATTGTGTGGGTGGAACTGGGCTGTGGCTATGTGGGTTTTAATTTCGCTTTGATTTTGGACTGGTTTTGAACTGCACAGCTTGAAAGTTTAATTTTAAAAGCTGTTTCCAGGCTGCTATTTAGCTTAAAATAAATAATTGCTTTCTGGAAGGAATTCAAACCTGCTGTTTGAAAAAGGGAACAGAGTATCAATAACAAATCTTATTACAGTAAGAATGCCATGTGCTGGGCCACACCTTTGAAAAGTGGTTTCTGGTTTTATTTGGATTTTGTTATTGAATTGGAACAGTTAAAGGGGAATTCATTAAGGGTTATACTTAGATTGCTGTGGATGTGTGGGGTTTGAAAAAAGTTCTTACTGTGTATGTTTATACAAATGTTAACTAAATTCATAGAACAAAGCTTGTTTTTTGATGAAAAGTGCCTATGAGCTGTAGAATAACAACTGAAAGGCAGGCTCTTGTGCTCATCGTAACCAAAATCAATAAACAGTTGTAGGTCAGGTGAACGCCATGATATATTTGGAGTTTTCTAAACCCTAGTCCATAACAACTGATTGATAGAAAATTAACACGAGATGACTGGGGCCGTCATTTGCCTAAGTTTACAGCAGCCTCTGGTACACAAAAGACCATGCAGAATGCAGAATACTACGTGGAATCCTGAATGTGTCAATAGAAGAGTAAGTGACTTTACAGTGCAGTCAAGGCCTCGTCATCACCCGTACATACTGACCCATATTCAAACACAAGTCTAGGTCCAGATATTGTGTCATATTAATAAATGTGAATAAGATTTTGTATTATGGTGTACACCATGACCTGGTACCCGTAATCTGAAACAGTACAGATGTAGCCCTGCCTCAGCGGTGTTCAATCGATACTTGAAAACAGCATCTTGCCTTGATGGACCAATTAGTAACTGAAGCAGCCCAGCCCAATGCAGGACAGGGCCAATAGCTGCAATCCAACCACAAAGAATTAAAACAGATTAAAAGATGGCTTGATGAATGATGCCACTGCAGCATTTACAGAATTTCAATGATTGATTCTATTGATCTAGCAACTCTTGGCAAGAAGGTCTGAACTTTAAGACAGCCAAAATGCATTCTCGGTAGAGGCAAGGGTTTCACAACTGTCTACTGGGTACAGACCAAGACATGACACAGATAATTTTAAACTTTTCCCCTGTATTAGAAAGTGACACAGTCACCATTGACAAATTAGTTGGGAGAGGGAAAGATATTTTGAATGATGCATATTGGAACAATGTCTGTAGCATCTATCGATCATGGGTGTTTGAACAGATGTGAGAACATCTGAGGGAATACATCCCCTGTGGGTTAAAAATGAAAATCTATTTAACTCCTCACAAAATACCAACCAGAGGTTGACTGGAATCCAGCTCCGAGATTTGACACATGTATATAGGTCTAATGTTGCATGTATCATGAATAGTAATGTTAATCAGTGCTATTTTAGTGCTACTCATTATAACTATGACAACACTCAGCAGAGTATTATATAGAGTGGAGAATATTGGGGTAATTAGAGGAAGCCATTATATCATAAAACCACCATATGCTGGATAGGCACATGAACAAACGGGGTATAGAAGGATTCAGGTGTTTGGTCTAGAAAGATTGGCACAGACTTGGAGGACCGAAGGGCCTGTTCCTGTGTTGTTTTTTTCTTTAGTTAGAGGGATGTAATACAGAAGCCACTTCTGTAGACATCCAATATATGACACTGAAGAAGCAAGCTGCAGAATTAATGCCACAGCCAATTGTACAATGGAAACAATATGGGCTGCAAAAGAACCAACCCATATTGCATACATGGGTGATGGGAGAAATTGTCCGTCCGGAAGTGTAGTTGTTTTTAGTTCAGACGGGCAGCATGGTCGGCGCAGGCTTGGAGGGCTGAAGGGCCTGTTCCTGTGGTGTACTTTTCTTTGTTCTTTGTTAGGACAACAGGAACTGCAGTAGGACAGCAACCGGGTACGCATTTGGTGTGTTTCCACCAAAAGGTAACAGCAAGGATGGGTAAAGTAGAATGAATTGAAATATATGAGAGAAAAACAGTTGGTATGGCGTGGTCAAGTCATGGAAGACATAAAGGATAACATGACAGAATACTTGAATCACTTCTTCTATACAATTATCATTGCCAGAGATTCAGATGTAGACGTAAATGTATATGTAACATACTACACACTCCAACAACAAACCAAAGCTTTGTTTTTATAAACTTGATTTTCTCCAGACAGAGAAAGCTAGCCATGTCCGTGAGCCAGGTCTCTGACTTCAGGGACCTTGAGTCCCTCCGCACTAATGATATCCATCTCCAGGTTACCAGGGAGGCAAAGGCCAGCCTGCCTGCCTCTTTCTCCTCCTGGATTCCCAGATCTTCCAACACTCCAAAAATCGCCACCTCTGGACTCGGTGCCACCCTTGTCTTTAACACCTTGGACATGACATGACATCCGCAAACCTCTGCCATAATCCCCTCATCTTTGGGCATGCCCAGAACATATGAACTTGGTTCGCTGATCCTCCTGCACACCTTGCTCTTCTCCCTGTCTTCTACTGCAAAGAACCTGCTGATCCGGGCCACTGTCATGTGAGCCCGGTAAACGACCTTAAACTGTATCAGGCTGAGCCTGGCACATGTTTTGGATGCGTGACTCTACTCAACGCACCCGCCCAGAGACCATTCTCTATCTCTCCTCCTAACTCCTTTTCCCATTTGTGTTTCAGCTCCTCGGTCTGCGTTTCCTCTGGCCCCATGAGTTCTTTGTAAATGTCCAAAACCCTCCCTTCTCCCACCCACATTCTGGAAACTACCCTGTCCTGTATCCCCCTTGGTGGTAAGAGTTGGAAGGTTGAGACCTGCCTGCTAGGAAATCTCGCGCCTGCAGGTACCTAAACTCATTTCCACACTGAAACACAAACATGAATCTCGGGAGGATCATCATTTTCACTGTCTGTACCCTCCCAGCCAGTGATAACGGGAACATGTCCCACCTTCGGTAATCTTCCTTCATTTGGTCTATGAGGCGGGTCAAATTTAACTTTTATGTAGCCGTTTCCATTCCTGTGCCATCTGGATTCCTAGGTATCGAAAGCTTCCCCTTACCACTCTAAACGGCAGCTCCCCCAGTCACCTCTCCTACCCCTTGCCTGGATCACGACCATCTCACTTTTCCCCATGTTCAATTTATAACCCGAAAACTGGCCAAATTCCCCCAGAATCCTCATAATTTCTTCCATCCCTTCTAGTGGGCCCAAAACATATAGGAGCAGGTCATCTGCGTGTAGCGAGACTCTGTGCTTCACCGCTCCCTGAACCAGCCCCTTCCAGCCCCTTGAGGCTAGCAGCGCAATTGCAAACGGATCTATGGCCAGCGCAAACTGCAGTGGGGAGACAGGGCATACCTGCCTCCTCCCCCGGTGGAGCCTAAAATAGCCCGATGTCAAGTTCATCCGTACGCTCACCACAGGCGCCTGATACAGCAGCCTAACCCAGTTGATGAAGCCCCATCCGAACCCCAGCACCTCCCACAGCTAGGTCCATTCCACCCGATCAAATGCCTTCTCTGCGTCCATTGTGACCAATACCTCTACGTCCCTACCCTCTGAGGACATGATGATCACATTCAGCAGCCTTCTAACGTTGGCCGCCAACTGCCTGCCCTAAACAAATACTGTCTGGTCCTCCCCAATCACGTCCGGAACGCAGTCTATGATCCTAGAGGACAAGATTTTGGCCAACAGTTTGGCGTCTACATTTAATAAGGAGATCGGTCTGTAGGACCCGCATAGCTCTGGGTCATTATCCCACTTCAGGATCAATGAGATAGTGGCCTGTGACATCGTCGGGGGAAGTGCCCTTGCCTCATTAAATGTCCTCATCAGCAGTGACCCCAGTATCCCAGAGAACATTTTATAAAACTCCACTGCGTACCCGTCTGGTCCCGGGGCTTTAACCGACTGCATGGCCTTCAGCCCTTCTGCTATTTCTTCCATCACGATCGAGGCCCTCAGACCTTCTACCAACTCTTTGTCCACCTTCGGGAACCTCAGCTCTTCTAATCATCACCTCAGCCTCATCCCCTCTGGCCCAGCTGGGGGTTCCGACTCATACAGCCTGCTATGAAACCCCTTAAATGCTCTATTAACTCCTGCTGAGTCTCCGACCAGGTTCCCATCCCTGTCCCTTCCTTTTCCAATCTCCCTGGCTGCCTCCCTCTTTCTGAGCTGCTGCACAAGCATTCTGTTGGCCTTCTCTCCTTATTCATAAATCGCCCCCCTCGTCTTCCTCAGCTGCTCCACCGCCTTCCCTGTTGTTAGCAAGCCAAATTCCGCCTGTAGCCTCCGCCGTTCCCTTAAAAGCCCTGCCCCTGGGGTCTCTGCATTCCTTCTGTCGACCTGAAGTATTACCCTTATCAGTCGGTCCTTCTCTGCTCTGTCTACCTTCTCCCTATTGACTCGTATTCAGATCTTCTCCTGTATCATTAACTTCCAGAGAGTTCTGGATACATTTCCTCACCCGCCCGCACACCTCCTCATCCGCTAACAGTGCAACATTCAATCGCCAATGCGGGTGTTGGCCATCCTCCGTCCGGGTTCTTCCCCAACATCCTTATTATGAACTCCACATCATCCCAATTTGGCACGTACACATTCATGAGTACCACCGACAGCCCTTCCAACTTCTCACTAACCATGATGTAATGGCCTCCCACATCTGCATCTATTCTCCCCACCTCAAATGACACCCGCTTATTAATCAGGATCGCAACCCACCCTAGTCTTAGAGTCCAACCGCGAGTGAAATACCTGCCCGACATCCCTTCCTTAACCTAATCTGATCGGTTACCCTAAGGTGCATCTACTGTAACATTGCCATGTCCGCCTTCAATCCCCTCAAATGTGGAAACACGCGTGCCCTCTTAACCGTCCCATTTAGCCATCTGATTCCATATGATCAGCCTGGTTGGGGGGGTTTCTCGCCTCCACCAATCAGCCATCACCTTTCTTGGGCCAGTCTCCAGCTCGCACCCCATGCATCCGCAGGCCCGCCCCAAGCAGCCTCCGTCCCCGACCTCCCTTTTGTTCCCCAGCAAAAGTCCCTCCCTGTCACCAGAACTGTTCCACCCCCCCACAATAACAGCACTATGAACACCGCCCTCTTCAACAAGCATAACATCTGCTCAACACCCACTGCGCTTCCAGGGGCCAGCCCGCCCAGCTAGCCTGGTAGCCCCCGCACATGGCACCATACATTTTTCCACCAATTGTTCCCCCCTCCCCCACTCAGCCACACATGCAAAAGGAAACAATCCCAGCCAGTTTACCGAAAGAAACACAAAAAAAATCAAAAACCCCACTCGAAAATTCACACCTCCATCCCCCATCAGTACAAATGTAAACTTTAACTCACACAAATATGCGGCAGCCCCAGGATCAATACAGAAGGCATTACAAATAAAATCAAAAAACAAAAACTTTTTTGCATGAACGCTGCAGCAATGTTCAAACGCCTCCATCCACTGACAGTCCTTTCTTTCTTGCGAAGTCCATCGCTTCCTCGGGAAACTCAAAGTACAAATGTTGCTCCTCATAAGTGACCCAAAGACGGGCCAGATACAGCAGTCCAAACTTCACCTTCTTCTTGAAAAGGGTCATAAGCACATAAGCACCAGAGGCAGGAGTAGGCCATCTGGCCCCTTCAAGCCTGCTCCACCATTCAATGAGATCATAGCTGATCTTTTGTGGACTCAGCTCCACTTTCCAGCCCTAATAGCATAACCCTTAATCCCCTTAATTCTTCAAAAATCTGTCTTTTAAAAACATTTCATGAAGGAGCCTCAACTGCTTCACTGGGCAAGGAATTCCATAGATTCACAACCTTTTGGGTGAAGAAGTTACTTCTAAACACAGTCCTAAATCTACTTCCCCTTATTTTGAGGCTATGCCCCCTAGTTCTGCTTTCACCCGCCAGCGGAAACAACCTGCCCGTGTCTATCCTATCTATTCCCTTCCTAATTTTATATGTTTCTATAAGATCCCCCCTCATCCTTCTAAATTCCAATGAGTACAGTCCCAGTCTACTCAACCTCTCCTCGTAATCCAACCCCTTCAACTCTGGAATTAACCTAGTGAATCTCCTCTACACACCCTCCAGCGCCAGTACGTCCTTTCTCAGGTAAGGAGACCAAAACTGAACACAATACTCCAGGTATACAATTGCAGCATTACCTCCCTAGTCTTAAAATCCATCCTTCTAGCAATGAAGGACAAAATTCCATTCTCTTTCTTAATCACCTGTTGCACCCGTAAATCAACTTTTTGTGACTCCTGCACTAGCACACCCAGGTCTCTCTGCACAGCAGCATGTTTTAATATTTATCATTTAAATAATAATCCCTTTTGCTGTTATTTCCTACCAAATGGATAACTCACATTTGTCAACATTGTATTCCATTTGCCAGACCCTAGCCCATTCACTTAACCTATCCAAATCCCTCTTCAGACTTCAGGTATCCTCTGCACTTTTTGCTTTACCACTCATCTTAATGTCGTCTGCAAACTTGGACACGTTGCCCTTGATCCTGAACCCCAAATCATCTATGTAAATTGTGAACAATTGTGGGCCCAACACTGATCCCTGAGGGGCACCATTAGTTACTGATTGCCAAACAGAGAAACACCCATTAATCCCCACTCTTTGCTTTCTATTAATTAACCAATCCTCTATTCATGCTTTACCCTTAATGCCATGCATCTTTATCTGATGCAGCAACATTTTGTGTGGCACCTTGTCAAAGGCTTTTTGGAAATCCAGATATACCACATCCATTGGCTCCCTGTTATCTACCGCACCAGTAATGTCCTCAAAAAATTACACTAAATTAGTTAGGCACAACCTGCCCTTTATGAAGCCATGCTGCGTCTGCCCAATGAGACAATTTCCATCCAGGGTCGACTTTATTTGGTTGAACCCTGCCCTTCCCCTGGCTACATCGCGCTCAGATCTTGATATATACGCAGGATGCTGTTCTCCGACTTAGAGCTCCGTGTCTGCATGGCCCACCATAAAATACACTCCTTGTCCAGGTACCTGTGGAATCTCACCACCATCGCCCTCAGGTGGTCTCCGACACGCGGCTTCATCGCTGGGGCTCTATGAGCCCTATCCACCTCTAACGGTCGTCTGTACGTCCCATCCCCCATTAAGTTGTCAAACATTCCTGCTACTCATGCCCCTGCGTCCGCTCCTTCGGACCCCTCTTGGAGATCAACGATTCTCCAGTTCTGCAGTCGGGAACAAACTAAAGCTTTAACAAACAATATTGAACAAATAACAGTTAACAGCACGTCATGCACAAATCTGGTGTTGTTGATTAATAAGAGAATCAGGGATTATGGGGAGAAGGCAGGAGAATGGGAAACATAACACCCATGATCAAATGGCAGAGCAGACGCGGTGGGCTGAATCGCCTAATTCTCCCATATATCTTATGGTATTTTAGTCTTAAATTGATTCCTCTGCATTGTGGGAAAATACGTGGACCATGACTCAAAACAAACAAATACACCCATGTATTTGCATTATCTCTCATGTCCGAGTCATAATTCAAATGATATTAATGATATACCTAATGGCGTCATTCTTCAGACTCGGAAGTCACACAATAAATGGTGGTGGGGAATTAGATTCAGTAATTGTGAAAATAAGATAAGAAATCAGATGCCTATGTAATATATAAGCAGTTGGCCTGAATGCCTGTCTTTATGAACTTAAACTGGATACCAAAATCAATAGTGGTGGAAAGTCAAAGAAACAATCGCATCTGTAAGTTGGCCATCTTGGGATACACAAGGGCCAACCGGCGGCCTGTAGGAGGGAGGCTAATGAATA
This sequence comes from Scyliorhinus canicula, assembly GCF_902713615.1. Lineage (NCBI taxonomy): Eukaryota > Metazoa > Chordata > Chondrichthyes > Carcharhiniformes > Scyliorhinidae > Scyliorhinus > Scyliorhinus canicula. Next base: position 207,272,742 of record NC_052151.1, read on the forward strand.
GGGTTTACTAACAATTATTTATTCGAGCAATCAACAATTATAGTCTATTAAACAGGTCTTAGGGATGTTTGGAACTTACATAGTGCAGTAACATATATTAGAAACAGTAGAGGATAATTCCATGAAGATGATTTACATAAATGTGCTGATATGGCAAAAGACCACCAACAATGCCAACTAAATACTTACACAGCGCGACCCTTAAGAAGTCAGGATAAGGTCCACACCTGTTTTCAGCCTAACTGGTTCTTCGCGACCATAGCAACTTATTTTTCAAGACACCATCTGTGAGAAATCAGTCCATTGATGTATATTCCTTGATATCCAATGGTCACTAGATTTTTGGCCCCACCCTTTTTCTTGAGTGGAACATGCTGGCCCTGTACTCTGAGCTTACTAAAATCGGCCTTACCCCAGTTTAGAACTTTGATCTTAGACCCATCGTTGTCCTTTTCCACATCAAGCTTGAATGTAAACGAATGACCAGGGTGAGGTTAGGGCAGTAGTGGGAACTTGTGCATGGTCTCAGAAGAAATTGGAGAGGCATTGAATGAATACTTTTCTTCAGTGTTCACCAAGGAGAGGGGCCATGTTTTGAGGATGACAGTGTGATACAGGCGGGTAGGCTGGAGGAGGTAGATGTTCTGAGGAAGGATGTATTAGCAATTTTGAAAAACCTGAGGGACGACAAGTCCTCTGGGCCAGATGGGATATATCCAAGGATTCTTTGGGAGGCAAGGGATGAGATTGCAGAGCCTCTGGCTTTGATCTTGGGTCCTCACTGACCACAGGGATAGTGCCAGAGGACTGGAGAGTGGCGAATGTGTTCCTCTGTTCAAGAATGGGAATAGGAATGACCCTGGTAATTATAGGCCAGTTAGTCTTTGGTGGTCGGTAAGTTAATGGAAAAGGTCATGAAGGATAGGTTTTACTGATCAACCCCAAAAGGAGCGCATTGGTAAATCCCAGAGGGAGGCGCTGATAAACCCCAGAAGGAGCGCATTGATAAATCCCAGAAGGAGCCACTGATCAATCCCAGAAGGAGGCATTGATAAACCCCAGAAGGAGGCATTGATAAATCCCAGAAGGAGGCACTGATCAATCCGAGAAGGAGCCACTGATAAACCCCAGAAGGAGGCACTGATCAATCCGCGAAGGAGCGCATTGATAAACCCCAGAAGGAGCGCATTGATAAACCCCAGAAGGAGCCACTGATAAATCCCAGAAGGAGCCACTGATCAATCCCAGAAGGAGGCACTGATAAACCTCAGAAGGAGCTCACTGATCAATTCCAGAAGGAGGCACTGATCAATCCCAGAAGGAGGGACTGATCAATTCCAGAAGGAGGGCACTGATAAACGCCAGAGGTAGGGACTGATCAATCCCAGAAGGAGGGACTGATCAATCCCAGAAGGAGGCACTGATCAACCCCAGAAGGAGGCACTGATCAATCCCAGAAGGAGGCACTGATGAATCCCAGAAGGAGGGACTGATAAACTCCAGAAGGAGGCACTGCTGATTCCCAGAAGGAGGCACTGATAAATCCCAGAAGGAGGGACTGATCAATCCCAGAAGGAGGCACAGATCAATTCCAGAAGGAGGCACTGATCAATCCCAGAAGGAGGGACTGATCAATTCCAGAAGGAGGCATTGATCAACCCCAGATGGAGGGACTGATCAACCCCAGAAGGAGGCACTGATCAATCCCAGAAGGAGGCACTGATAAACCCCAGATGGAGGGACTGATCAACCCCAGAAGGAGGGACTGATCAATCCCAGAAGGAGGGACTGATCAACCCCAGAAGGAGGCACTGATCAATCCCAGAAGGAGGGACTGATAAACCCCATAAGGAGGGACTGATCAACCCCAGAAGGAGGGACTGATAAACCCCAGAAGGAGGGACTGATCAATCCCAGAAGGAGGCACTGACCAATTCCAGAAGGAGCCACTGATAACCCCAGAAGGAGCTCACTGATCAATTCCAGAAGGAGGCACTGATCAATCCCAATCCAGCTAAGAAGGCTGTGCAGTGCTGGTCCGAGGAGACAGAAGAGCTCTTACGTGACTGCTTGGAGACAGTGGACTGGTCCATATTTAAGAACTCAGCGACTAACTTAAATGAGTATGTCACCACCGTCACAGACTTCATCAGGCAAATGTGTGGGACCGACTGCGTGCCAAAGAAAGCAGTACGTACGTTCCCCAACGGAAACCATGGTCTCAACCGCGAGATTGACTCCCTACTGAAGGACAGATCTGAGGCGTTCAAGGCAGACGACCCAGTCCTATACAAGAAATCCAGGTACGACCTCCGCAAAGCCATCCGAGATGCCAAGAGAGAATATCAAACTAAGCTAGAGTCACAGACAGACTCTCGGCGGTTGTGGCAAGGACTAAACAACATAACGGGCTACAAAGCGAAGCCGAGCAGTATCTCTGGCAGCAGTGCACCCCTCCCCGATGAACTTAATGCATTCTATGCTCGGTTTGAGCAGGTAACCAACAATCCGCTATCGAGTGCCCCAACAAACCATAATTCACCCATACCCACCATCACAGTTTCCAAAGTCAGATCGGCCTTCCTGAAAGTGAACCCACGGAAGGCGATGGGCCCGGACGGGATCCCTGGTCGTGCACTCAGAGCCTGCGCATACCAGCTGGCAGAGGTATTCACAGACATCTTTAACCTATCCCTACACCACTCCGAGGTCCCCACCCTGCTTCAAGAAGACTACCATCATACTGGTACCAAAGAAGAACCAGGCACGCCTCAATGGACTACCGCCTGGTGGCTCTGACGTCAGTTGTAATGAAGTGCTTCGAGAGGCTGATCATGAAGCACATCACCTCCATACTCCCGGAACGCCTTGGACCCACTTCAATTCGCATACCATCGCAACCGGTCCACATCAGACGCCATTTCCCTGGCCCTACACTCATCCCTAGAGCATCTCGAAAACAAGGACTCCTACATCAGACCCCTATTATTGACTACAGCTCCACCTTCAACACCATAATCCCAACCAAGCTCATATCAAAGCTCCAAAACCTAGGACTTGGCTCTCCACTCTGCAACTGGATCCTTGACTTTCTGACAAACAGACCACAGTCAGTAAGAATGAACACCAACACCTCCTCCACAATAGTCCTCAATGTCGGTTCCCCGCAAGGCTGCGTACTTAGCCCCCTACTCTACTCCCTGTACACACAACTGCATGGCAAAACTTGGTTCCAACTCCATCTACAAGTTTGCTGACGATACGACCATAGTGGGCCGGATCTCGAATAACTACGAGTCCGAATACAGGAGGGAGATAGAGAACCTAGTGGAGTGGTGCAGTGACAACAATCTCTCCCTCAATGCCAGCAAAACTAAAGAGCTGGTCATCGACTTCAGGAAGCAAAGTATGTACACACCCCTGTCAGCATTAACGGAGCTGAGGTAGAGATGGTGAGCAGTTGCAAATTCCTAGGGGTGCACATCACCAAAAATCTATCCTGGTCCACTCACGTCGACGCTATCACCAAGAAAGCACAACAGCGCCTACACTTCCTCAGGAAACTAAGGAAATTCGGCATGTCCACATTAACCCTTACCAACTTTTACAGATGCACTATAGAGAGCATCCTATCGGGCTGCATCACAGCCTGGTATGGCAACTGCTTGGCCCAGGACCGCAATGAACTTCAGAGAGTCGTGAATACCGCCCAGTCCATCACACGAACCTGCCTCCCATCCATTGATCTCATCTACACCTCCCGCTGCCGGGGGAAAGCGCGGCAACATAATCAAGGATCCCTCCCACCCGGCTACTCACTTTTCCAACTTCTTCCATCGGGCAGGAGATTCAGAAGTCTGAGAACACGCACGAACAGACTCAAAAACAGCTTTTCTCCCACTGTCACCAGACTCCTAAATGACCCTCTTATGGACTGACCTCATTAACACTACACCCATGTCTGCTTCATCCGATGCCAATGCTTATGTAGTACATTGTATATTGTGTTGCCCTATTATGTATTCTCATGTATTTCCTTGAATTCTGTTTAATTCCCTTTTCTTCCCATGTACTGAATGATCTGTTGAGCTGCTTGCAGAAAAATACTTTTCACTGTACCTCGGTACACGTGACAATAAACAAATCCAATCCAATCCAATTCCAGAAGGAGGCACTGATAAACGCCAGAGGTAGGGACTGATCAATCCAGAAGGAGGCACTGATAAACCCCAGAAGGAGCTCACTGATCAATCCCAAAGGAGGGCACTGATTCAATCCCAGAAGGAGCCATGATCCAATCCAGAAGGAGGCCACTGATCAATCCAGAAGGAGGGCACTGATTCCAATTCCAGAAGGAGGCACTGATACACCCCAGATGGAGGGACTGATCAACCCCAGAAGGAGGGACTGATCAATTCCAGAAGGAGGCACTGATAAACCCCAGAAGGAGTGCACTGTTCAATCCCAGAAGGAGCGCACTGATAATCCCAGAAGGAGCGCACTGAGAAACCCCAGAAGGAGCGTACTGATCAATCCCAGAAGGAGGGCACTGATAAACCCCAGAAGGAGGCACTGATAAACACCGGAAGTAGGGCACTGATAATCCCAGAAGGAGTGCACTGATCAATCCCAGAAGGTAGCGCTCTGATCAATCCCAGAAGGAGGGCACGCATCAATCCCAGAAGAAGGGCACTGATAAACCCAGAAGGAGTGCACTGATCAATCCCAGAAGGATCGCACTGATCAATCCCAGAAGGAGGCACTGATAAATCACAGAAGGAGGCACTGATAAACCCCAGAAATAGGGCACTGATCAATCCCAGAAGGAGGCACTGATAAACCCCAAAAAGAGGGCACCGATCATTCCCAGAAGAGGCACTGAGAAACACCGGAAATATGGCAACTGATAATCCAAGAAGGAGGGCCCGGATCAATCCCAGAAGGAGGGCACTGATCAATCTCAGAAGGAAGGCACTGATCAATCCCAGAAGGAGGCACTGATCAATCCCAGAAGGAGGCACTGATCAATCCCAGAAGGAAGGGACTGATCAATCCCAGAAGGAGGCACCGATCAATCCCAGAAGGAGGCACTGGTCAATCGCAGAAGGAAGGCACTGATCAATCCCAGAAGGAAGGCACTGATGAATCCCAGAAGGAGGCACTGAGCAATCCCAGAAGGAGGCACTGAGAAACACCGGAAGTAGGGCACTGATAATCGCAGAAGGAGGGCACGGATCAATCCCGGAAGGAGGGTACTGATCAATCCCGGAATGAGGGTTCAGGTTGATGGCGGCATCATTGAAATATTTTCATGTGCTGTTTGGTTTTAGTTTTGAGTTGGGCTCACACTCTCTAGTCATTGAGTTGAGTGAGTTTTGAAACACCATGTTATACTTTTCGACGAGTTTCTTTAGGCACCTGTGTTCCATCAACCTAGTTGATTCACCGTTCCTCAGTTGAGTTTGATTTTTTTTTCCAATGAGCTCTGCCGTATAAAGCTGGGATGTTCCCCCAAATAACATGGAATAGCAACTCGGCTGTTTTTTTTCATTTACTTTAATTTTACTGACAATGCATCCGTTTTGTGGTGTATCCTATTGCTGTAACATTTGATGGGTTCAATGGCAGATGCTTTAAATTCTCATTTATAGTTTGTCTCTGGTATCCATGGTACCAGCTCTTGTGTATCCGCTTCCATATCTGACTTTGTTACATCAAATTTGGAAATACCCAGAAACGTTGGTCGATCACGCCGGATTGACACGATGCCTCAATTTCAGCTCTTGAACTTGTTCAGGTACATCGTCTCCTCAGGGGTCATGAACTCGTCGACCACCTTGTAGACGCCACAAGTAGGCTTAGATGTTTATTTTTCTTACACGTTTTAGGTGTTGGGGAGGTTTATCATGTCCAGCATGCTTCGACAATATGACCCTTTTTGCTACTGTTCTTGCAATTTCTCTACTCCAACATTCCTCTGCCGAATGTCCAAATTGGAGGTCATCGATAGCATGGTTGAGCTCTTGCAGACTTCTATTTAGTGGTCTGCACCTTGTGGATCTTCACCGCAGTTTCTACACGTGAAGCCACTTTTGTTGCTCGCTCCAATGACGGGGCAATTTCTACTGCTGATTTAAGAGTTTAGAATTTCCATAAGCAGCTTTCTCTGAATAGCTTCCTTGCAGCGTCGACGTACCAGCCTAACACAAAAGGTGTCATCTCTTCTTGCAAAAAAAACTCACAGCATTTTGCTAACCTTCTTCAGGTCTCCATACGTTGTAAGGTGCTTTCACCTTCTCTCTGACTACTTGGGTGGAACTGAAACCTTTCTGCAAATAAAACGAGAAATGACCTTACAGGGCCTTCATCAATTCATTGTAGGTTTTAGCTCCCAGCTTTTCTGGATAGACTAAATATTCAAATAGCATAAAAGTTTACACCGTACCGAATTAAGATACTTTGAAAACTTTAGATCTTCTCTTATTTATTAGCCGTGGGATAATGTTGAATTTCCTCTTCATGCGAGTTCCAAGTCTCACAGTCTTCATGGAAATGCATTCATGGCACCACCTTTGCCAACCTCATCAGATACCTGCTCTCAGGCTCTATAATTTCTTCAACCGTCCTCCCATCCATCATTTTTATATCTATGAAACAAGATGTCTCCTAATCCACCATGCAAAATATTAATTTTGCTTGGACTATCATTTGTTTTATTCGAGGAATAGCTTGCAGAGATTGGACTGGCTTTTGAATCCCCATTCCCACAGCTCGGTTCACTACTACGTGCAGCTCAGAGTCTACCCACTTTAACGGTAGGGAAGTTTCAAAACAAGTTTTGTTCTGACTCAGTCACATTTGTACTCATTGCTCCCAAAAGAACATTCTGCCTCAGCAGATTTTTATAGGTTTGTATCAGGCACCGAGAATTTTCTGAATCCCTCTGGTCACCCATTTTCATTTATCTGGGTCGATAGTTTTAGTACATCACCAGTTTTTTCACTGCCTCAAACCTCCTCGCCAGTTTTCTCTTTTGTTATATTTTGAAATGGCAGCAAAGAGAAACAATATGGAGGTGCCACACATTTGAGGGTTCTTAAGGGCGCAATGCATAGGTTTATCCTGGAGCTGTTGCATTATACAGTCTAATGTGGCGACATGGGCTTTCACAGTAACTTACATTGCAGTGTTAATGTAAGCCTACTTGTGACAATAAAGATTTTAAAGTTTTTTTAAAGATGCAAGAGGAGAAACAAAAGCCCGCGCGAACATTCTGCTGACGTCGCTACATATCACGCGACGCTTCATCAGCAGAGATACACTACTTAAATAAATAACACATTGAGCAAACGTGAACCAAGGGTTGCGGTGGGGTGTCAGCAGTATTCGAATATACCCAAGATGTTGCAGCGAGTTGGCAAAGCGGCACAGGACCTTCACCAGATGGATGAAGTCAGGCACTGTATAAAACGCGGTGTGCACTTTGGTGTGGTGTAACAAGCGACGATGGGAGGCACACACAGTTCCAGAGATTATTTTTTTGGGGACAGCGGAGCAAGTGGCGGCTTCATTAAAGCACAAATCTTGGGCTTGAAATGAAGGGGTCTGACTGGCACTTTTGTGATAGTTTGGACGGGGACTGCTTGGGGATGTTATGCTATCTTTCATTTTTGTACATAGATACGGTGAATTGAATTTAAGGTATTGAGGGAATATATGTTTTCACGGGTGCGAGAGTGCCGAGGATGTGGGGATGTGTAATAGGGTAGGAAATCCGTGGGGTGTAGTGCCACCCAGAATGGAGGATGGCAGGTGAATGGGTTTTGTGTTTCGGTTTTCCTTTGCAGAGTGTGTGGGAGTTTAGATTTTGTTACTGTAACTCATTTGATGTGAGCATGTCGGAGGCGCTACCTCACTAGCAGGCAGAGGTTAGCCAGTGAATGGGAGTGAGGTGGTGGGAGGAGCTGCGGTCTGTTGGACGGCTGAAGCAGGTTCGATTATCTTAGATGGTTGCACATCGTCGGGAAGCGGTGGGTGGTGAGGAGAAATGATAAGAGAGACAATTGTTTACGGATTTCCGGTCACGGTGGAAATGGCTGACATGAGGGGTAGGGGGTTGAGAGTCCCCCGGTTAGATTAGTCTCTGGAATGTTCGGTGTTTGGGTGATCCAGTGGAGCAAGTGAGAGTTTCTTTTCTCATTTGATGAATTTAAGGGCCGATGTAATGCTTTTGGATTAGATTGGATTGGATTTTATTGTTTATTGTCACGTGTACCGGGGTACAGTGAAAAGTATTTTTCTGCGAGCAGCTCAACAGATCATTAAGTACATGAATAGAAAAGGGAATAAAATAAAATACATAATCGGACAACAAAGGGTACACAATGTAACAACATAACACAAGCATCGGGTGAATTTGCCGGTGACCCAGCTGAGGGCGAGGGATCAGATTAGGCTTTGGAAGGGTTGGGTGAGTCAGCTGTTCCACTCGGTCCTTGCTAACAGCACCCCAGGAATTAATTAAGTTTAATTAATAAAAGGGGTCGTTTTCAGATGGGACAGTTGTAGTGGATCAGGGGTAATAACATAATAGTTAATGGGACGTTGCAAGGCAAATCAATGGTGTTGATAATGTGTATGCTCCAAACTGGAGGTAGCATTCTGAAGAGGATGTTTGTTGCCTTTCCTGACTTGGACGCACGCCAGCTGATCTGAGGGGGGGGGGGGGGGGAGGGGGGGGAGGGGGGGGGGGGTTGAGCTGTGTTTTGAATCTAATTAATTAAACTGGTCAAAGCCGAAGTTTTTTTGATTTTTTAAATTTAAAAAAATTTTTTTTGTAAATTTAGATTACCCAATTATTTTTCCCAATTAAGGGGCAATTTAGTGTGGCCAATCCACCTACTCTGCACATTTTTGGGTTGTGGGGGTTGAGAACCCACGCAGACACGGGGAGAATGTGCAAACACCACACGGACAGTGACCCAGAGCCGGGATCGAACCTGGGACCTCAGCCCCGTGAGGCAGCTGTGCTAACCACTAGGCCACCGTGCTGCCCTTCAAAGCCGAAGTTGTTGATCCTTCAGGAACAGCAAAGATATTGACAGATTATATGGGAGATAGGAAGCGTGGATACATAGTGGTTTCTTGACCTGCAGAATTACCTTCATTTCTGCAGTGCATAAAGTATATTCGCGGATTGATTCTTTCGTTATGGGATGGTCTTTGCTGCCAGGAGTGAGGAAAGTGGAATATTCCACGATAGTTATTTCGGATCATGCTACACATCTGTTTGATCTGGAGTTGGAGTGAAGGCCGGCTCAATGACCGGCATCGAGTTGGAGGTGGGTCGGTTGGCAGATTTGGGGTTTTGAGGATATCAGGGGTGATCGATGAATGTATGGGGTTTAATAAGAATGAGAAAGTTTCGCCTTACGCATTGAGGACAGTGGGGAGAGGGGAGATAATGTCGCACAAGGTGCCAATAGATAGGGAGGCAAGGGAGGAACATCAATGGTTTGTAGGTGAGATCTAGGATGTAGATGGTAGGTACTCGTGCCATCCTATCCCAGAGCTTCTGGCGAGCAGTGGCGGGCTGTTTAGCACAGGGCTAAATCACTGGCTTTGAGAGCAGGCCAGCAGCATGGTTCAATTCCCCGTAATAGCCTCCCCGAACAGGCGACGGAATGTTCTAGGGGCTTTTCCCAGTAACTTCATTTGAAATCTACTTGTGACAATAAGCAATTTTCATTTACTGTCCACCAGTTATGGCACTCGAGGGGATAATGTATGAGTGATTTTGCTTGCAGGGTTGGAAGAGGGGAGTACCTCGGGTGTCTGCAGAGGAATTATGACCGAATACGCCGTAGCACTGAATGGAGGGTTAAGGCAAGTGTGATGAGGAATAAGGCTGGTGTTGGAGGATGGGGTGAGGAGTGAGGCTCTGCGAGGATGAACGTCATATCCTTGTGTGCGGGACTTGGCTAATACAGGTTCAAGGTAGTGTATAGGGCTTACGTGACTAGGTCCAGGATGAGTAGGGTTTTGGGGGGAGTGGAGGTTAATGCGAGTGTGATGGGAGATGTTCAACTAACCATGTGCATATGTTCTGGTTCGTGGTTCAGCTAACCATGTGCATATGTTCTAAGCACATGTGGTTCTGGGTCTCTTTCTTTAGCACAATATAGGCGATTCTGAAAATTCAACAGGAGCCCTGTCCCTTAGTTGCCATTTATGTGGGTTAGACTTGCGGCAGCTGCAGATGGGTGTAAGGGCCGATGCCCTGGCCTTTGCCTCGCTGATAGGTCGGAGGTGAATGCTGATGGGATGGAGGTCAGCTTCTCCACCCAATGCCTCAGTGCGGCTGGGGGTTCGAATGGGGTTTCTAGACCTCTAGAAAGTACACCGTGAGGCAAGCAGTGAGGGTTCTACCGAAGATGGCAGCTGATTATTCTGTCTTTCAAAGAGCTGGCTACAGCTAGTTGCTGTGTGGGTGTGAGGGGAGTTATTTCTTTTTTCAGTAGAGGTTGGGTTTGTGATTAGGAGTATTGTTTTGGTTTGGTGTTATATATAAAGTGGAAAACATTTGAATAAAAACAGAGAAAAAAAGAATTAGTAACATTTTCAAAGACTGACGGTTAAATATTGTTTTCCTGATGAATAAAAATAAAAGTAAGGTCGCCATAGTCCCATTTGACTATAGGCTGCTTTCCCCTTTTGGGGCAGAGATTTAACCGAAGGATCACAACACCCTCAGGCGAGGGGCAAGGTTGAGAAGAGGGGGCACTACCATCACCAACTTGTTCAACAGAAAGTATGCATTTCGTTATTCATGAATTTGACAGTTTTATTTTCAAACCCTGATAGCATTTGTATAGCTATTAGATGTAAATTACACATTGTATTTATTCAGCACTCAGTTGAATAAGTAGGAACCTCTTGCATGTCACAATTTTTACGCTTTAGGACTTGAGTTCCCAAACTGTATGTAACTTCCTCATTGACTTATGAATCCACATTCAAAGATTTGTTGTGAATTATACAATTTACAGTGCAGAACTTTTCCAGTTCCTGTACCCATTTAAAAATTGACATCGCAACATACTATTTTGAATTAAATTTCAGAGCAAGTTGTTGCATTTTGTCGTCTCATATTGAAACAACTGTAGAATGGAAGTGGTGGCATCAACCTCTGTAGGTTCAATTTCTGTGTTGATCTTGTCTTCGTCAGTATGCTCCTGAGAAGGCTGATAAGATAGAAACTAAATTACATAAGTCAGCAAATCTCTTAATAAGCAAATACATGAAAAAATAATGGAGTAATTGGTTATGGCTTCTTGCACACAAAGCGCCAAGCTCCTCAGAAAATGGAACTCCCAGGATACATTGTATTGACCACACTTTACTGGAAACGTAAACTCATGAAACTCACCAATTACTGTGCACAATTCGGATGACAATATTGTATGTACTTAGATATGAAAACTTGAAATTTGCCTTTCAAATGTAGTGCTATTCTGTAAGATTCTGCACCACAGCTCCAAATTGTCTGGCTTACCATTCAAATAATTTCCACTCTCGTATTTTGCTGGTATGGAGGATTGTATTGAGAGAATAAAGGATTGTTTCTGTCAGTCTAAATCCAATTTTGCGTTGTGCGATTCCCATTAATCATTGTCACAAAAATTTCCTGGCGATGATTTTTAGGAGTGAGGCTCTCTAGTCCTTCTGTTTTTTTAAAATTGTTGTTAGGATTTTTTAGATGTTTACCTGTAGCTTTGTTTCGTTTTTTTCAATAAATCCATAATTTTGATCTTAGTGTCACAACGATTAGACTGATTACGAAAGAAAAAGGCAAGAAGAATTTAAAGTAAAACTATTGGAGGACCAATTTCAGGTGCGGTGAAGGTGTCGGTTCCAGATAAAATGGAATAAAGGTTGGAAGACAATTGAACAACAATTGAATATCTCTTAGAGTATGGCTTGATATATCCAATGTATATTCCAGTGAGATGGAATGGTGGGACGAACAAAAATTTAACTTCCTGAATGAGGAAAACGATAGAGAGTAAGATAAATCAGGCGAACGGCTGACGGGTTGAAAGTACAAGTGGAAATACAGCTTTTGAAGGATGTTAGAAGAGGTTGTGAAAATTAAGGAAGTGTGGCAAAGGGAGAGAATGAGGAGAGGATGGCCATTAACTGAAATGGAAATCAGCAAATAGTTAGGTTTTGGGCTGCAGAGCACCAATTAAACATTTATCCCTTTACCAAAGTCAAAATATTACTGTTCGACCTCAACTGGAATTACCACACTTTGGTACCATTATTCAGGAAGAATGCAGGCCGTCCGGAGGGAGCACAACTGATTTAGACAATGGTCCAAGGGACGATGGAATTAATTGATGAGGATAGATTGGTGAAGTTTTAATTTTGTCCCTGGAGAACAGACGGCTGAGGGGAGAGCTCAAAGAAAAGTTCAAAATATTGAAGGTTCGAATAGATAAGCCAGAATTTGTTTCATTTGGCGGAGATATTCAGAATCGGAGGGCACACTTTGGCATCAGAACCGAGAGAGACATGAGAAAGCATTTCTGTATAATGGATGTGAGCAATTGGGATTTAGAATGTACCATCAGCTCTGGTGCTGGGAGAAATCAAGTTGTGGCTTTCAGATGAGAATTGGATAAAGATATTTTTTAGCACAATTTCAGACAAAAGTGTGTTGGATTTGGGCCAGGTGAATTCCTCTTGTCGAGTTCTGGTGCAAGCTCAAAGGGTCGAATGTCCACATTCCATGCTGTAACCATTCCATCATTCTACGACACTGCACTTCCTTCCCTCTCGTGGTTGGATTCACAGTGCCTGGTTTGACATCGAATTCTACACTAACTTATATCATAGGTCAGAACATGTGCGTCAATACTTCATTATGTTGTAAGTCAGAGTTACACTTTCCAGCTGTCTTTACATGGGTCATAGATCCCTTCTCTGTACAGGGCGCCCACGCGTTTTGCATATTTACTTATCACGATTTCCAGGACAACAGTTCGTAAATAATAAATGTGCAAGGACAAGACTAAGGAATGACTGACACTGCTCAAGCATTGGGATGTAAGTAACAACCTTGAATATATACTTAAAAAATACAACGGATCAAAAAATTACAAACCTTATTGGCTTTCACTCGGAAAGAGTTCCACAATCCATTGCCCCCAGAAATGGAAATGAAAATTGACAACAACAATTTCCAACACTGTCAGCAGGTGCAGAACCAAAAGTATGCTGAAACGGTATCTCTGTGGATCAGTGGGAAAAATATGTTAGGGCAAAAAGGAATAGGAATCATGTTAGGAACATCGGCTGCCATACAGCGACAGCATAATTCAATGATTGTAAAAAATATTCATCCATCGTTTGAAAACTGCATTTATTTGAGATAGCTAAACTAACCACAATGTTGGGAATCAAGAAGTGCAATTTTAACTTAATGTTGTCAGCCATTCAGGTTGGGGAGTGGAAGCCGCGAAACAAGGGGGCAGTAGCGCAACCACATGCCATCCAGTGCAATGGCAACGTGAGCGTCTCCATGATAATTCTAATTGCAAATATGAATGAATAAATTGGAGTTAGAAAAGTTATGAAAGTTTATGCACATAGGAAGTGCGACTAACCGGAGAACTTCGCAGCGCCTAGTTCTCAAAATCCTAAAACGATACCAAAAAAAGAAAAATAGTCGTCTATGTGATTGCTCTTTGAAAAGGGTTTCCATGTGCATCCACTCTCCAGACCGTTTCTAGATCTCCACAAATGTTTCCACTCGAGTATAGGTCAGGGCGCAGGTAAGAGGATATTTGGAGTACTGTGTACAGTTTTGGTCACCTTATTGAAGAATAGGTGCTACTGTGTTGGAAGGACTTCAGGGAATGTTTCCCAGACTAAACCTGGAATGACTGGGTTGTCTTATGAGAAAAGGTTGGACAGGCTCGTCTTATATCCACTGGAGCTTGGGAGAAAATGAGGCGACTTGATTGAAAATCCTGACAAGTCTTGGGAGGCTGGATATGGAGAAGATGTTTCCTCTTGTGGGAAAACTTGAAACTAGGGCAAGCTAACTCGGGACAGAGTTGCTTACTTGGATTGGATTGGACTGGATGTGTTTATTGTCACGTGTACCGGAAAAAGTGTGAAAAGTATTTTTCTGCGTACAGTCCAGACAGATCCTTGCATACATGAAACAAATGCATAGGGCAAACATAAATACACAATGTAAAAAAAATAGACACGGGCATCAGGTGAGGCATACAGGAGTGTAGTACTACTGCTCCTAATTCTGTTTGAAAATAACGGATCTCCGACTTAAAACGTATATGAAGCGATATTGTTTCTCTCAGATACGAGTCTTTGGACCTCTGTTCCTGAACAGGCGGTGGAAGCAGAGCCTTTGCATATTTGTATGACAATGTTGTTAGATTTGTAGTAAACACGTAGGTTGCCGGGGAAGACGGGATGCAGATTTGAGGTGACTATCAAATGAGCCGTGGTCTTATTAAATGGCAGAGCAGGCTCGAGGGGCTGAATGCCTCCTCCCACTTTTTGCTCCTATGTTCACACCTCATTTTCTTAAATTATAATTCATCCATATACCTTTCGCGAATAAGACATGGTTACTAACTCTTTTCTCATTGGATTCAGTTTCGCTTTGTAAGAAAGATTCACAAAAAATATACCACTTATGCGATAAATATTTGTGTTGTCGAGTTGGAGCTTTCAAGCATGTTTGTGTTGTTTCTTAAGGACTTATATTAATTTCTGGTTTGCCATGCACAGTTTCACAGGATGTGATCTCTCAATACAACGCTGAATTGAAATCGTTATATGCCGCAAGATCCAAAGTTGTCTTAGAATGAATCCTGAAGAGACACTCCCGCTCCTCTCACAAATTTATATGTTGTTATTTATTTTCATTACATCTTTGTCGTCGGAAATGGAAAGTGACGCTCGTTTGCATTGTGAAGGGTGCACGCAATCGTGCTTTTCTTTGGTAGGGAGATATTTTATTGTACAATCAAACAGTCCGCTTCGAGGCAGAGTACTAATTGGAAACACCCATTCGTGAATGAAGAAAGTGACCTTCATTTGTGCACAAATTTGTTTAGAGACGAATGGAGTTACCTGGCAAATTCGGTGCATTGTGCTTTCAGAAGACGCCAAGACACGCAACATATGAAACTTTATCGGTTAACACTGCAGGTGATTGCAGCGCAGTGAGAATGTTAGGCGACCCAGGGTTCTGTGATTAAAGTTGACGCCCTGATTACAGGAGCTCAGATATAACCATGGCATCCAGTGGATTTTGTACTAATGACTAAATATGAAATTGAAAGCTAGTCTCCATAATGGTGACAGCAGAACTGTCATTAATTGTTATAAAACCCGTGCTATTAAGAATCGAAATGTCCTGTCCTTATTGGCCTGCCCTACATTTGGCTCTCTCTACAACAGGAACGCGCTTTATTAAGTAATCTCAAGAGCAATCAGGGATGGGCAACAAATGCTGGCCTTACCAACAACACCCACAAGTCCCAAAACAAGTTAGAAATGATGAAGCATAGGCGCGGTTATGACACTTGTAATTTAATACGTGAGCTGAAATGTGTAGCTTAAAAATGTGAAAATCAATAAAAATATGTTTTTAAAATGCCGAGGTTGAAAAGCGTCTGCAATATAATGTTGATACATTATAAAAAACAGCGTTCTTCTAATCAGAACAGAGCAGAATTAATGGCATTACATGAAATAGTGATGACATTTGCTGGAGAAACTGATTCCAGTAAATGAAAGAACCAGCAGAATGGTCATCAGAGGAGACGGAGTTAATTGTTAATGAACCAGCGACAAGCTGGGGGCAAACAATGAGGTATCATCTGAGAGGCAGGGAACACGTGCAATTATATGTTTCGATTGAAAACTGGATAACTAATTCAATGGGAAAATGTTGCCAAGGGAAAGCACAAGGGACTGAGTTGAAGTGGATCCCTCAAGGAAAAAGCACACTAACTACGTGACGGATATCCTCTTCATGCAGCATTAATATATAACTGTAGGATTTTAATTTAAATTCGCTACTTACAGCCAAAGTAATGGGCCGAGAATCACAGCTGCTTCCAGAATGACAAAAAATGAGTGGGGGCCTGATTTCCAAATAAATGCAAAACATTGCTGCATTGGCAATGCCAAGAATGACACTGGTCGCATTCAGCACCATACACGTCAACACCTTTGAAACATAACAGAAATACTAGAATATCAACATTTGGCGATATGTTCAGAGTAGCATCATTTGTCTCTGAAAAAAAACCCCATTGGAACACCTGCCCAAAACGATTAACAAATTCCACATTAGAATAGTATTTTCTGCAGCGGAAATAATCGCGTGTTAAATTTTAATCTACTAGCAGCACATCCTGTAAGTGTCGGATATTTGAAAGATTTTTGAACGTAACTATCAAATCAGACCGATGCTCATTCTGGAAATAACGTTTGTCCAAATATGGTGGAACATGTGGTAAAAGTTTTAAAAGTCAGAAGTAACATGTGAAATTCCTTTCATTTAGTCCTCAGGGACATGGGAACGGCGGTATAATATTTAGCATCTCAAATTGGTTCCTCCTTTAACTATATTATTTATCATAATGATGTGAATTCCATCTATCTGCACTGGTAACTTAATACATTTATCTACCAAACATCTACTGAAATCAAGTTGAAGAACAACTATACCAAATCGCAAGAGATCTTAAAATGGATTAGTGTCACTGTACTATGGCAGAAATGCAAAACTAACCCCCACGGAGGGCCAAATATAATTAAGATAAAGATAATACTGTATGGCCTATATATGTTCGGTCTCATTAACTTCACTGGAACTAAATAAAGTGAATATTAACGACGTCGAACGGATAGGCAACATGACTGAACTTGACTTCCGGCTCTGCGTTTGTCTAATTTATTCCTCAAAATTTGACCTAATATACAAAGTAACACATGTCTGCACAGTTCCAGCTGAAGATTACTTTGCGAATTCGCAAGTAATCAGCTTAGCGACCAGAATTTCAACTAAAAGCACGATTTATCGAGGGCGGAACGGTAGCACAGTGGTTACCACTGTTGCTTCGCGGCCCCAGGGTCTCTGGTTCAGTTCCAGCTTGGGTTACTGTCTGTGCTGCGTCTGTACGTTCTCCCATGTCTGCGTGGGTTTCCTCCAGTTGCTCCGGCTTCCTCCCACAAGTCCCGAAAGACGTGCAGGTTAGGTGAATTGGAAATTCTGAATTATCCCTCAATGTACCCGAACAGGCGCTGGAATGTGGCGAAAAGGGGCTTTTCACAGTAACTTCATTGCAGTGTTAATGTAAGCCTATTTGTGACAATAATAAAGATTATTATTATTATGGATTGCTTTGTTGAAACCGGGAGTCATTTGGGGATTACTTACGAGGCCTTTAGTTGATGACTTTTCCACGACACAGCCCAGGATTCCCGTAAGTATAAACTGGAAGAATAAATATGAGGTATTAAATCAGCGCACGATAAATTGAGTATAATGGAAAACAAATTGACGAATAGCCCATTTATCAGTCCACTTTATCTGCAAATTAGCTCTATTCATTGATTTAGTTCAATAAATGTTAATAACATCTTGTAATATAAATAAGTGAATCTAATATATTAAACGTTGATTCGACCCATAGCTTCAACAGCTATAGAAGGGGCAGCACTAAACTTCCAACAAGTTATGTGACAAAGTGCTATCTGACGGTCGAGCTGCAAAGTTATGTTCAGTAGTCTGATGCTCGACTTGAGCAAGGGAGGAAACAAATTATCTTCAGCTACCTTGTTAAATGCACTAATTTAGACGCTTCAATTGCTTCCTATCCTTAAACACCCGAGGAACATAATACTATTTGTAAAGAGAATTAGCATCAATGTGTATCAATGCTGTGAACTATATCAATGTTAATTTTCTGACTGATTATTGACAGTCCATTTAAATTTGAATAGGACTGAAATTAATGCATGGCAGTTTCCATATAAAGACCTTAAATAATCTGGTGCCTAAATTATAGTTTATGACTTTACCTTCTGAAATTTTGGTCTGACATCATCTGTTCGGTATTCTAACGGGTACATAAGTTAGTCTAAAGTACCTACAATGAGAAGCCAAAAAGGCCATGTATAAAATTGCCAAAGCTTGTATTTTTATCTAACAATAAGTGTCCAGTCGTACTAAAATGAATCCGAACAATTTGTACTGCAGATTTTATATGGAAGCTTACCGACAGTCCGCCACATAAATGTGTTCTGTGTCCTCCTGTCATTGATATCGGACTCAGGATTAATGACATCCAGGTTATTATAAATAATATTCCCAAAATTATCTGAGTCACCTAAAAGAGAACAAGTATCTCAAATAATCGAACATACAAAAACAAGACAAAAATAAATATATGTAGCCGTGATGGAAATACCAGACTTAGAAGAGAGAGGAGATGGACGAGATATTGAGAGGCGAGAGGGAGATGCAAAAAACAGCCCTATGAATAGCTAAGTACGTTCTTAGAATGTTTCGAGATTATTGCAATGATGGAACTATGCTAACATTCTTTCCATTCACACAAATTGAAAAGGAAATGGAATTTCAACATTGCGTTTGTGTAAGAATGAGAGGGTTTGGAAACGCAAGGTCAGAGAATGATAATTGCCAAGATGGTTTAGATTGGATTGGATTTGTTTATTGTCACGTGTACCGAGGTATAGTGAAAAGTTTTTTTCTGCGAGCAGCTCGACAGATCATTAAGCACATGGGAAGAAAAGGGAAGAAAAGAAAATACATAATAGGGCAACACAAGGTATACAATTTAACTACATAAGCACCGGCATCGGATGAAGCATGCAGGGTGTCGTGTTAATGAGGTAAGTCCATAAGAGGGTCATTTAGGAGTCTGGTAACAGCGGGGAAGAAGCTGTTTTTGAGCTTGTTCGTTCGTGTTCTGAGACTTCTGTATCTCCTCCCCGATGGAAGAAGTTGGAAGAGTGAGTAAGCCGGGTGGGAGGGGTCTTTGATTATGCTGCCCATTTTCCCCAGGCAGTGGGAGGTGTAGATGGAGTCAATGGATGGGAGGCAGGTTCGTGTGATGGACTGGGCTGTGTTCACGACTCTCTGAAGGTTCTTGCGGCCCTGGGCCGAGCATTTGCCATATCAGGCTGCGATGCAGCTAGATAGGATGCTATCTATGATGCATCTGTAAAAGTTGGTAAGGATTAATGTGGACATGCCAAATTTCCTTAGTTTCCTGAGGAAGTATAGGCGCTGTTGTGCTTTCTTGGTGATAGCGTCGACATGGGTGGACCAGGACAAATTTTTGGGGATGTGCACCCCTAGGAATTTGAAACTGCTAACCACCTCCACCTTGGCCCCGTTGATGCTGACAGGGGTGTGTGCAGTACTTTGCTTCCTGAAGTCAATGACCAGCTCTTTAGTTTTGCTGGCATTGAGGGAGAGATTGTTTTCGCTGCTCCACTCAATTAGGTTCTCAATCTCCCTCCTCTATTCTGACTCATGGTCTTTCGAGATCTGACCCACTATG
This sequence comes from Scyliorhinus canicula, assembly GCF_902713615.1. Classification (NCBI taxonomy): domain Eukaryota; kingdom Metazoa; phylum Chordata; class Chondrichthyes; order Carcharhiniformes; family Scyliorhinidae; genus Scyliorhinus; species Scyliorhinus canicula. The sequence goes on from NC_052151.1 coordinate 207,292,385, forward strand.
GTTGTATCATCAGCAAACTTGCAGATGGAGTTGGAACCAAATTTTGCCACGCAGTCGTGTGTGTACAGCGAGTAGAGTAGGGGGCTAAGTACGCAGCATTGTGAGGCCCCGGTATTGAGGATTATTGTGGAGGAGGTTGTTGTTCATTCTTACTGATTGTGGTAGGTTGGTCAGAAAATCGAAGATCCAGTTTCAGAGTGGGGAGCCCAGTCCTAGGTTTGGAGGTTTGATATGAGCTTGGCTGCGATTATGGTGTTGAAAGCTGTAATCACTAAATAGGAGTCTGATGTAGGAGTCCTTATTGTCGAGATGATCCAGGGATGAGTGTAGGGCCAGGGAAATGGCATCGGCTGTGGCCGGTTTGCCACAGTATGCGAATTGCAGTGGATCAAAAAATGTTCTGGGTGTATGGAGGTGATGCGCTTCATTATCAACCTCTCAAAGCACTTCATTAAAACTGAAGTCAGGGCCACCGGAGGGTAGACATAGAGGCACATTGCCTGGTTCTTGTTTGGTACTGGTATGATGGTGGTCTTCTTGAAGCAGGTGGGGACCTCGGAGTGGAGTAGAGACAGGTGAAAGATGTCCGCCAACACCTCTGCCAACTGGTCCAAGCAGGCTCTGAGCACACGACCAGGGACCCCGTCAGATTGCACATGCCAAGCTAAAACATATATGCACAATTAGTCTATTCACATTCTGTATGATAAGACAACACTTTAGGAACAGATTACAGGCTTGGAAATATTATAAATCAGTGTGAAGGGTTTTCGATCTCAGTTAAAAGTCCAACTGTGTGTAGAATGCTAGAAATGAATTGAACTAATTCTAGCCTAGAACGGTCCTATTTCCACCTTTAATTTGCCATTTGATAATCGCACTGTGGCAGATATAGAAAATCCAATAATGGTGCTGGTCACTGTAAAAATAAAGGCTTGTAACAGTACTTGTATATGGACCGAATTGGAGGTTAGCCTCGCCGGAATTAACAACCCGTGGTTCTGAAGGTACCCGTTTAGGAAACTTTTCCAACAAATATAATCCTGTGGACAGATTAAACATTCATTCTCTGCACCATAGTTCCCTATAATGGAGTATTGCTACCTCCGGTAAATGTCTCTCTTCTTCAACAGTATTTTCAATCCCGTGAAAACAACAACATAATCTCCAATTTCCCTCTCGAGGCCACACATTTCCAAAATGGACGCATAATCTGCCGGGTCACGCTTCGTAGCTGAGTCAAAAGCCGGGAGCGCCCTAACTAGCGTATAGTTATTCAAGACGTTCCGTCACGATTTTTTCAAGGGGAAATTGACTAAAACCTAAATACTGACTTTGCTGGCGAGACTCACATCTCAAGAAGTGAGTTTAGATGGTTGCCTCAAAATTGGCGTCTGAGGATTTTACCAAGTTAGTATTTTCGAGGGAAATTACATACCTGATCCCGTTGAAATAACATAAAGCTCAGTATGTATAGCAACGCATTTCTTAACTTCACTCAGCAACTTTGTCCACATTCCCACACACGGTTACTGCAACCGATTTACTGAAGATTGACTCGAGGTCACTCAAGTTAATATAACGGTTGCGAAACAATAATGAACTAACAGAAACTTGTTTCATCTTACAGCAAGGGTTTTAAGTTTTCCCATCTGAATTCCTGGACTCCTGCTCTTCCAATTGTTTGAATTAATCTAGTAGCACTTCGGTTTCAGCAAGGTGTGTGTTTTTGTACTGGATTGTGGGTTATCATGGGGACCTGAGACACTCTTATATGATCACGGAAGTAGTCAATTCTGAACAAAGATATATCCCAAATTTGAAGAAGATACTTATAGAATATTTACCATATCAACATTTCACTTTACCACTGTTAATGAGCATTGCCAAGATAATTTTCTGACTTTTGAACGCTCAATGCATAATTATTTCTTCCAACCAATTAATTTCGACTGACTTAATCAGTATGAAGTTCTCTCGCCTTATTTCCTTTGAATTTTGTGGTCCCCATTTTCAAGAGTCACGTGCCGCTGTATCTAATTCATTGGTTCACACAAATCCAAAACACTAAATTGCTGATGGAAACTTAGTTGGGAAATTCTTTTTGACCAAATGAATGGCCATGTTTTCCTGCACTGCTGATAGTTTACTTCTGATCGAACTTCGTCTTAAATGACAAACCTCTGTTTTTGATTGTGAATTTCCGCATAATTATCAACAAATCTAAGTTTTTAAGCAAGCTTAAATAGCTCTTTTGGAAAAATCCACCTTAATTTTCCACCTAAGTTTCCCAATACACATCATTTCATAACAATAAATAAACATTCGAGAAAACATACTCTTAATACTGAAGGTCACTTTGCTCATTGAACCGAAAATAAGTCGAGTTAATCTGTGTAAACTATGTCTTTATGGTGAAGATTAAAATCTAGTTTTCTTTCTGCCTTACCTTAAATGCAGTGGTTGGAAGTAATTTGACGGGACTCGTGCTTCCAACTGTTGAATAAAGATAGGTGTGCAGTTGCATTTGTTCCTTCGAACAGCTATCCCATCAATTATGATCAATGGCTGATCATTCAACTCAGTAAACCTGACCCTCCCCCCCCCCCCCCCCCCCCTCGCCACCGTCCTCCCCCCTCTAAATCCTGTAGCCCTAAGAGCTGCATCCAATCCCTTCTTGAAAGCACATAATGTTTTGGCCTCAACTAACTTCATGTTGCAACGATTCCATAGGCTCATCCCTCCTGGTGTGAAGAAATGTCGCCTCATCTCAATCATAAAACTTTCACGGTTCCTTGACATAGGGCATAATTTACTGATAGCGCTCTTGGCCTTTTACTCGCAAGGCTATGTTTTCTAATTGAATTTCGGCAACAAATTATTTTCAAAGCAAAATGAATTGTCCCGCCTGGATTCAGGGTTACTCTTTCTTGTCAATCTGATGAAACTCTTCTCAATGGAGTACATCGTATTCCTATCACTATAATTAAAATAATTTAATGACTTAGTATTGCTACTGTAATACGGCTTCACTGTCGATCGGAAAATAAAGGAAGTTGAATTGATTTAAAGGATTTGAAACGATCCTCTTGCCCACTTGTACCGTCTATTCCATAAAGTGAAACGTTTAGCTTTCCGAGTAAATACCGTGAGTTAATCTCAGCAAACACCTATTACTTTATTTCAGTTAAACCTATATCAGCAATTGTATTATTTATGCACTGTGTTACATGCAAGCTGAAAGATCGGTTGTTCAAAATAACAGGAATTAGGCATTTGCTTGCATTTTATGTTTCTTTGCTGAGATATCCTTGCTTGCACTTCAGATACAAACTTTAGCACATATATATTCGCTGTCATCTCATTGGAAAATGAAAAATTAGCTCAGACATGCCTTTTAATTTAATAATTTCGTTTCCAAAGTACAATATTAGGATACCGCGGAGGATAACAAAGCATTATGTAGCCGACACATGCCAAATAAAAATGCCAGTTCGCCCAAAAAACTCAATTGGCACACTAATTAAAGAAGAGCAATCTGAGCCTGAAAAAAAGGCTGCATATCTGAATCATGATTTCAGCATGCATCCTAATACATTCAATTTGCATTAAAAACGAAAAGGGCTGAGTTTCTCGGCCTCTGTGTTTGCACTGATATTTGTTTGTAACAGCCGGTCTCTGATAGTTACGATCACAGCTTGGAATTCTATCATATCAGCACAGGAAGCTGTAACCTATGGACAGAATATGTGTGAAGTGATATCCTAGACTTGTTTTGATCGATTGGCTGAGGTGGTATGGATGGGCAGGATGACCCTCCAGCTTAAGGTATATGTTGGTCTTTTGCTTTCATTGTCACTTTTTGCCTTTCCCAGAACATTTATATAACCGCTGGGTGGATAGCTGGTGGGGGCGTGTGATGAAATGCTCAGCCACATTCAACCTACCGTCTTGCTGTGGGACAGATTCGACGGTGCAATTAAAGTATTTTTCAACCAGTTAAATCCGCATGTCCCGAGGATATTCTATGCAATGATTGGATTGCAGTTAATGACACGATCCCGGCCTGATCTTTCCGAATTGAGGATATCCAACAATCAGAGAACATATTCTATTTTATTTTTTGCAAAAAGGTTGCCTATTATACGATATACCTTGGGGGAACTCTAACGTTGAGCGAGAGTGGAAAACACGTGACGCGCAATTGGCTGTCATATGTCCCGCCAGATTTTATTTCCAATCGGGAGAAATATTGGCCGGGAGGTGTAACAGGCGGCTAATTTCATTTCACCGATTTTATACTGTAACCCAGAAATTAAATCGTCTCCATAGACCATAAAAGACTGAATACCGCGTTGTGAGATGAAATGGCTATTCATCAAGTTTGTAGAACTTACTTCTGATTATCGGTCACTGTGATGGCTCTGACACCTCCTTAAAATTCAGCGAATATTTATAGCGGGACAATTAGTAAACTGCGCTTGTGTGTGTGAAATAATAATCGTCAAGGAAGGAGGAGCTTAGCTCGGTTGTCTCATTGCTTTCTGCCAGGGAGGGTCGCAAAATAATGTATCATCTCTGCAGCATCATTGATCAGGAGTCAGCAGATTTTGTTTCTAATGGCAGAATTCTAGCCTTCAATGCGTATCTATATTTTAGTTTGTTTACTGAGATTAACTCACGATTATTTCACCAGAAAGCTAAACGTTTCACTTTGTGGGATAGACGGTACAAGTGGGCAGAGGATCGTCAAACGACGAACCTGAATGCGATGTATTTTTGGTATTTTATGTGAGGCAGAGTAAATAATTGACATTGAAAAATATTTCCATAGACTAGTCAAGCAGTAATCTTACAGAAATATCCCAGGCATTATCATCACCATCCCTGTGGATCTCTGTCACACTAGCGGGATAGCCTCACCAGAGGTGGTTTCACACGGATTATACAGTTAGGAGGGAGTTCTCCTGGGAGGCCCCAAAAGTAACTCCTGACCATACCAAGTTGAATGGCACCAGGCCAAACATGGTCAAGGAAACTTCCGGCCGGTTACCAGATATGACTCCCCTCAGTGTACCCTACAGTCACCCGCCCCCACCCCCTCCAATAGCACCATCACAAACGCTCTACCCCCCTCTCTAATCAATCCTTCTTCTCATTGTTGAACGGCCTGTTCGCGGTTTAAGGTTCTACTCCCTACTTCTGGATTCCCTCAACATATTAAATACTTGGGCGGCACGGTGGCATAGCGGTTAGCTCAGCTCCAGGGACCCCGAGTTCATTAAAGCTTCGGGGGACTGTCTGTATGGGTTTCCTTAGGGTGCCCCGATTTTCTCAACAGTCAGTTCAGTGGATTGGCCATGCTAAATTGCCCATTAGTGTCCAAAGGGTTTGGGCCGCGTTCCTGTGTTACGCGGATCGGGCGGAGGCGTGGACCTAAGTAGGGTGCTCTTTTCAAGGACCGGTTGCAAACGCGATGAACCGAATGGCCTCCTTCTGCACTGTGGGGATTCAAGGATTCTATGATTCTTGATTTATATCTACTCCATCACAACATTTCATTATTGTTAAGTAATTTCGATTTCTGTTTATCAATTTTTATTCAAGGACCCTAGATTCTGAGCTGATACGTAAGGCACTTGTGGAAATTAGCTCCACATCGACTGATATCAGGAAAGAGACGTTGTGGATGAGATGGAAAGGTGACGCTTCAATTTGTCGTGGGATTTCAATAGTATGGAAATCTTCTGTTCTATTTTCATATGCAACAATGGAGCCAAGGTGAGCTCGAATCTGCAGCGCATCAACACGTGAAGCTGCTAAAACCTCTGTTTGCGGTTTCCTTGCCGTTGACAACGTGCCCAGCAACCCAACATTGACCTAGATAATTGTACACAGACGTACAGGTCTCGCCATCTTAGACGCATATTGTTGATCACCGCATAAACCGAGATGGGTATGACAGGTACTGAATGTGAGGCCAGAAAACAAACGAAAATCAACTTTACCATCTGGTGTCATGAACTTATTGTTGTGAGTATTCCCTTTGTCACGTCTCTTACTTAATGATAGAACACATTTACGACACCAACTAAATATACCACACATGCGCAGCTGGAAACTAAACATGAAATCCAGCACTATAGTGTGGCAGGGGTTGATCAAGAATAGTCAGCGTGGCTTTTCTAAGGGGAAGTTATGTCTGACTAATTTGATTGAATTTTTTCAAGAGGTGATCAGGTGTGAAAATGAGGGAAATGCATTTGGCATATTCTACTTGGACTTCAGCAATGCTTTTGATAAGATTTCACATGGGAGTCCGATAGGGAAGGTAAGAGCCCATGGATCCCCATGGGAACAAAGGAAATTTGGCAAATTGGATCCAAAATCGGTTGAGTGGCAGGAAGCAGAGGGTGATGGTCGAGGAGTTATTCTGACCAGAAGCCTGTGTTCAGCGAGGTCCCGCAGTGATCAGTGTTTGGGGCTTTGTTGTTTGTGGTTTACATAAATGATTTAGATATGAATGCAGGAGGGTTGATCAGTAAATTTGCGGATGATACGAAAATTGGTTGGGTGGTAAATAGTGAGGAGGATAGCGTTAGATTAGAAAAAGATATAGACAGGCTGGTCAGATGGTCTGATCAATGGAAAATGGAATTTAATCCGGTTAAGTGTGAGTTGAAGCACTTGGACAGGATAAACAATGCAAAGGATACATGATAAACGGCAGAATCCTGGGAAACACCGAGGATCAAAGTAGTCTTGGTGTGAATGTAAACGGGTCCCTTAATGTAGCAGATCCTGTGGACACACTGGTTAGAATGCATATGTTTTACCTTGCCTTGACTAGTCGAGATATAGAGATTAAGAACAGGGACGTTGTGCTGCAGCTACATGAAAGGCCGATTAGCCGCAGCTAGAGTATTATGTGGAGTTCTGGAATCCACATTCTAGGAGGGATGTGATAGCACTGGAAAGGGTGCAAGGAGATTTACCAGGATTGTTGGCTGGGCTGGGAGTTTTATTATGAAGACAGATTGGATAGACTTAGATTGTTTTCCTTGGAGCGGAGGAGACGGAGGGGTGACATAATCGATATGCAAAATGCTAAGGGCAGCGGTTAGAGTCGACAAGAACAAACTTTCCCCCTGGTGGAGGGGTTAGTAACCAGGGGCATAGTGTTTAAGGTGAGGGACAGGAGGCTTAGAGGGGGTGTTTAGCCAGAAGGTGGCGGGAGTTTGGCATTCGCTGCCGACGGTAGTGGACCCTCATGACATTCAAGAAAGTATTTAGATGTGCACGTGCGGTCCCAGAGCATGCAAGGTTATGGGGTCAGGGGCTGTTAAATGGGATTAAAATGTTTAGGTGGATGCAGAAGGGCCTTTCCTGCGCTGTATGACTCCACGACTCTGACACTATGGTGTAAGGACACGAGTGCTGAGCAACGAAACCACATCTACAGGTGCTCAGCCGAGAGAACAGTCTTCTATCCATTGTAAAGGGGAAGGGAATTTACTCTGAAGTCTCCATGGTAACTAACCTAATGAAGTCGCTAACAATGGACGTGCGTGTTGTCACAAAATAAGTATATTTGATTCTTGAACAACACCGAGTGACTGCTGCATTCTTTCATGTGAAAAAAAACAATTCCCAAATCTCATACGGGTAAAACGCCTTTCCTTGAAATGTTTATACTTCCGATAGAAGAACCATAGATGAATAAAGCAAAGTCAAATGGTAATAAGTGCAGGGTTTGGGGGCTGAGCATTGAAATTCCGCCTTGGGCAGTAACGGCAGTAGCTTACTCTGAAGAGACAATGGATGTTATCACTAATAAAACTATAAAAGTAGCAACACTAGCTGAAAAGTGGGTCTTCTGCTCCCGAAATGTGTGCACGATGCAGTGATAGGTGTCCTGTGTGATCTTTCACAGGAATCTTTGTGCTAGTTGAAAGAGTGGATGAGTTCTCCTTCGCGTCCTCAACCACATTTGTCCCTCAAACAAGTTCAGTAAATCGTTGTTTGAGTAATATGTTGATGCTGTGAGGAGTTTGCTCTGCTTATGTTGGCTGCTTTGTTTTGTAAGTCGCCGTGTTCGGACAGGAGAAGTGTTAATTTAAACAGCCCTAATCTCGACTCTCACTACCAGACCGTAAAAGAGGCTTCCCCCCCCTTTTTTTATGAGAGGTGATGTTTCATTCCTCCAAGCCTTAAATTTGGAGTGTTCCAATCCTCCATCAATAACTTGCCCAGCTCAAGGTCAGATCAACTAAAGCAGGGGTGGCAAACCTACGGCCCGTGGGCCAGGTCTTTATACGGTCCACCAAGATCAAGTCATATGAGGCGCCCAGAATCATAACCGGGTGAAGCACCATTTTTGAAAAGGAGAGAAAAAGAGGGCTAAAGGCAGGATGCCGCTGGGGGAAACTACTACGACCGTCCTATTGGTCGCTCCCAAACTATACCCACCAATAGAAAGCTCCGCTCATCTACCCCACTACGCTCGCCCACACCGTTGACTATGCTAGGCCTCATGACTCCGATTGCTCTGTTGGCTTCCGCGCGACCACACTCTGGCCCAGTCCATAGAGCTTGAAAAAAAAGTTTTTCTGTAAGGACTTTCAACCCTATTTGCACTGAAAATACTTGGCAATTTCATGTTTGAATCTGTTAGACTGGTATATTACAAGGTAGTGTTATCTGCAATAAAACTAGTGGTCCTGGCAGATGCCAAGAGATAAGACGGACCCGGTATAAGCTCTTCATAGTACAAGCCTTTAGTAAAGAAAAAAGGGTGGGGACATTTTATTTCAGACTAGCTTTTATTATCTTACAAACTTTACCCCAATGAGTTTGTTCGCGGTTATCTAAAAAGCGAAAAATTGAAGACGAACGCCGTGTTTTTAAAACAAGAGTGGCCTGAATGTATTTTTTCTTGAAAAATCTTTATTTGGCTATTTTAAATAATTAATTATTTTACTTAAGATACTATGCGGCCCTTTAAAAATTGTGAATTTCTGAATGTGGCCCTTGCACGGAAAAGTTTGCCCACTCCTGAACTAAAGTGTTTGTTTATTTGAAAATGAAATGAATATCGCTTATTGTCACGAGTAGGCTTCAATGAAGTTACTGTGAAATGCCCCTAGTCGCCACATTCCGGCGCAGAACAGGGGTTTCAGGAATGCACGCCCAGTTTGCACTTATAGTTAACGGGGATGAGGAAAAAAACAGAAGTTCAAGGCACCTCCAGCGATAAAACACAAGTTCTGGTTTTATGTGAGTCGAAGTCCAGAATCAGATGTGGATTGAAGTGTTTTATTTTCAGAAAGGAGATTGATTGTTGGCGGGTTATCCGTCTTTACTAAACGAGGACTTCATCAAAGACGAAAGCCCGAAAAGTTCGGGTTAGTCTCGAAGGCACAAGCTCCAATGTTCGAGTAGTTTGAAGTATTTGCTGATGGATCAGAGTTCTTTATGCTGCTATCCGCTGAGACTCAGCTCAGGTAGACAGTGCAGCTGCTTGCCCGGAGTCCTGTTCTCAGGGATGTCAAACAATTTTGCCTGAGTTCAGGACAAATGGCATATTGCAAGTTCCAGCAGCTTGGGGAGGCATGAGGATACCACTTATTATTTATCACAGATATTGGGAAAGAGATGTATTTCCCTCTCAACCTGGAATCTTGAGGTCGTATTTAGGAGTCAGGATTCCTTTTAAAAAAAACCCTGCCACGCAGAAGAAGGCCATTCGGCACATCACGGCCTGCAATGACGCTCCAAAAGATCATTTTACCTAGGAGACAGGGGCGAGACTCCATTAAAGAGCGGAGAGACAGGGGCGAGGCTTCAATTAAGGAGTTGAGAGGACAGGGGTGCGACTTCATTAAGAGCGCGGAGAGACAGGTGCGAGACTCCATTAAAGAGCGGAGAGACAGGGGCGACTTCATTAAAGAGCGCGGAGAGAGCAGGTGCCAGACTTCATTAAGGAGCGGAGAGACAGGGGCCAGACTTCATTAGGAGCGCGGAGAGACAGGGGCGAGACTTCATTAAAGAAGCGCGGAGAGACAGGGGCGAGACTGTCATTAGGAGCAGAGTGACAGGATCAAGGAAAAACCCAAAAAGCTTTCTATAGGTATGTCAGCAATAAAAAGAATGACTAGGGTAAGAGTAGGGCCAGTTCAAAGACCGTGGTGGGAAGTTGTGTGTGGAGGCTGAGGAGATAAGCGAGATACGAAATGAATACTTTTCGTCAGTATTCACTCAGGAAAAAGAATAATGTTGTGGAGGAGAATGCTGAGACCCAGGCTATTAGATAGATGGCATTGAGGTGCGTTAGGGAAGAAGTGTTGGCAATTCTGGACAAGGTGAAAATAGATAAGTCCCCGGGACCGATGGGATTAGCCTAGGATTCTCTGGGAAGCCAGGGAAGAGATTGCTGAGCCTTGGCTTTGATTTTTATGTCATCATTGGGTACAGGAATAGTGCCAGAGGACTGGAGGATAGCAAATGGGGTCCCTTTGTTCAAGAAGGGGAGTAGAGATACCCCGGTAACTATAGGCCGGTGAGCCTCACGTCTGTTGGTGGGTAAAGTCTTAGAGAGGATTATAAAATATACGATTTATAATCATCTAGATAGGAATACTATGATTAGGGATAGTCCAGCATGGTTTTGTGAAGAGTAGGTCATGCCTCACAAACCTTATTGAGTTCTTTGAGAAGGTGACTGAACAGGTAGATTGAGGGCAGAGCAGTTGAACATGGTGTATATGGATTTCAGTAAAGCGTTTGATAAGGTTCCCCACGGTCGGCTATTGCAGAAAATACGGAGGCTGGGGATTGAGGGTGTTTTAGAGATGTGGATCAGAAATTGGCAAGTTGAAAGAAGACAGAGTGTGGTGGTTGATGGGAAATGCTCAGAATGGAGTTCAGTTTACGAGTGGCGTACCACAAGGATCTGTACTGTACTGGGACCGTTTGCTGTTTGTCATTTTTATAAATGACGTAGAGAAGGGCGCAGAAGGATGGGTGAGTAAATTTGCAGACGACACTAAAGTCGGTGGAGTTGTAGACAGTGCAGAAGGATGTTGCAGGTTACAGAGGGACATAGATAAGCTGCAGAGCTGGGCTGAGAGGTGGCAAATGGAGTTTAATGTGGAGGAAGCGTGAGGTGATTCACTTTGGAAAGAATAACAGGAATGCGGAATATTTGGGCTAATGGTAAAATTCTTGGTAGTGTGGATGAGCAGAGGGATCTCGGTGTCCATGTACATAGATCCCTGAAAGTTGCCACCCAGGTTGATAGGGTTGTGAAGAAGGCCTATGGTGTGTTGGCCTTTATTGGTAGAGGGATTGAGTTCCGGAGCCATGAGGTCATGTTGCAGTTGTACAAAACTCTAGTACGGCCGCATTTGGAGTATTGCGTACAGTTCTGGTCGCCTCATTATAGGAAGGACGTGGAAGCTTTAGAACGGGTGCAGAGGAGATTTACCAGGATGTTGCCTGGTATGGAGGGAAAATCTTATGAGGAAAGGCTAATGGACTTGAGGTTGTTTTCGTTAGAGAGAAGAAGGTTAAGAGGTGACTTAATAGAGGCATACAAAATGATCAGAGGGTTAGATAGGGTGGACAGTGAGAGCCTTCTCCCGCGGATGGAGGTGACTAGCACGAGGGGACATAGCCTTAAATTGAGGGGTAATAGATATAGGACAGAGGTCAGAGGTAGGTTTTTTACGCAAAGAGTGGTGAGGCAGTGGAATGCCTTACCTGCAACAGTAGTGCACTCGCCAACATTGAGGGCATTTAAAAGTTTATTGGATAAGCATATGGATGATAATGGCATAGTGTAGGTTAGATGGCCTTTAGTTTTTGACTTCCCATGTCGGTGCAACATCGTGGGCCGAAGGGCCTGTACTGCGCCGTATCGTTCTATGTTCTATGTTCTATGCCATAGCGCTGGTTATGGCCAATCTTCCTAACTTGCAGATTGTTGCACTCGTTGCACTCGTTCCAGGTTGCCAAACGTAGCTCCCTGGTTTTAAATCACTATGCGTTGGAACAGGTAAAGATTTGGCTATGAGCAGCAGATTAAAGTCTCAGAGTTACAAGTCACTGCCTTTGATCATAGCTGGCTGGGGCAGACACCTCCTCTGCTAAACCATTGTGTTGGCTTCACAGGAATGTTTACGCCATGCAAGGAGTGTTACAATTCAGCGCCTTTTTGCCTTCAAATATTGTAGAAAAATACAGTAGCGAGCATGTAATCAACTGGAGCCACCATGTCAGCTCAGCAACTGTCCATTTTGAAACGCAGAGAAACAAAATAATTTTAAAAAGTAATTTGACGGACACATCATTTTTTTCCCATCTTTACCGGGACATGACTGCTTAAACAACGAAAAGCTATATTTATACAGCACCTTTAATATAATTAAATGTAATGACTTGCTTTCCAGAAACTTTCATATGCATGGGATGATGCCAAACCAAATAAGGAGATATTAGGTCAAATGATTAAAAACCTGGCCAAAGAGGGATGCCTAAGACGGCTCTTAAAAGACTAAAGCAAAATGGGAAGCTGTAGTGTTAGAGGAAGGGAATTCCAGAAGTTGGGGCATAGGCAACTGAATTGGGAATACACATGAGTCCATAATTATAGATTGTGGATATCTCAAAGGATTGTGGGGTCGGAGGACATTGCCATTATAGAAAGGATATTCTTAAACTTTAACGAGGATGCTACCGGACTTGATGGTCTGAGTTATAAGGAGAGGCTGAGACTTTTCCCCCTGGAGCACAGGAGGCTTTGGGGGTGATCTTATAGAGGTCTATAAAATAACGAGGAGCATAGATAAGGTAGATAGTCCCAAAGGTAGAGTAATCTAGAACTAGAGGGCATAGGTTTTAGGTGAGAGGGGAGATATACAAAAGAGACCTGAGGGAAAATGTTTTCAGACAGAGGGTGGTGAGCATCTGGAACGGGGAGGCGGATACATTTATTTCCTTTAAAAAGCAGTTAGACAGTTACAGGGGTGGGTATAGAGGGATATGGGCCAAATGCGAGCAAGTGGGACTAGTTTAGTGATATAAACTGGGCGCCATGAACAAGCTGGGCCGAAGGGCCTGTTTCCATGCTGTAAACATCTATGACTCTAAGTAGGGAGGGACAGAGTCACTAAGGAATTTGAAAACAAGATTAAATCAATAAGATCAGTGAGCACAGTCATAATAGGGGAATGGAAATTGCTGAAATATCCTCTGAAGTTTGCCCCTCACACCTTCAACCTGTGTCCCCATGTAATTGACTCTTCCACCCTGGGAAAAAGCTTCTGACTATCCACTCAGTCCATACACATCATGATTTTGTGGACTTCTATCAGCTCGCCTCTCAACCACCGTCATTCCAGTGAGAACAAACCGAGAGTATTCCACCCCTCCTCATACCTACTGCCCTCCATAGCAGGCAACAACCGGAAAGCCTCTGTACCCACTCCAAAGCCTCCACATCCTTCTGTTAGCGTGGCAACAAGAATTCAAGACTATATTTCATGCCTAACTAAGGTTCTATACAGCTCCAGCATAACTTGCCAATTTTATACCCATGGAGCCAGGCATGCCGTATGCATTCTTGACTACCTTCTCCAACTGCGATGTTACTTTCAGTGGCCCGTGGACCTGTACACCCAGATGCCTCTGCCTGTCAATGCTCTTAATCGTTCTGCCTATTGCTGTACTTTTACCACCTATATTAGGTCTTCGAAAACGCATTACTTCAGATTTGTCCAGATTAAACTCCAAATTCCATTCTCCCCCCAAGTCTCCAATCTATCTATATCCTGCTATATCCTCTGATTGTCCTCATCACTATCCGCAATTTCACCAGCCGTTGTGCCGTCCGCAAACTTACTAATCAGACCAGTTGCATTTTTCACCAAATCATTTATATTTACTCCAAACATTCATCAAAGGTAGACAGCTTACCTCGAACACCAGGCGCCTGCTGAATGTGATAATGACCCCCTCCGGGGAGAGAACACAAAAGGTGATCGTCTCCCTGGACGCAGAAAAGGCCTTCGACAGAGTCGAATGGAAATACCTCATAGAGGTACTGGAGCGGTTCGGCTTGGAACAGGTTTCACCGCTTGAGTAAAGCTCCTATACAACGCTCCCATGGCGACCGTACGGACCAACAATACCAACTCCCAATACTTCCAGCTGCACAGAGGCACCAGACAAGGATGCCCACTGTCCCCGCTGCTGTTCGCACTAGCAATCGAGCCACTAGCAATCGCGCTCAGGGCAGCACAAAATTGGAGGGGGATCCGAAGGGGAGACAGAGAGCACAGAGTCTCACTCTATGCAGATGATCTGCTCCTCGACATCTCGGACCCACAAAGCAGCATGGATGGAATCATCGCGCTCCTGAAAGAGTTTGGAGCCTCCTCGGGCTACAAACTCAACATGAGCAAAAGCGAGATCTTCCCAGTACACCCGCAAGGGAGGGGGCGGGGGGGGGCAGCACTAAAGGGGCTGCCGTTCATACAAGCCCGACACAAATTCCGCTACCTGGGGATCCAAATAGCCCATGACTGGAAAGGGATCCACAAATGGAACCTCACCAGCCTGACGGAGGAAGTAAAAAAGGACCTGCAAAGATGGAACACACTCCCACTCTCCCTCGCGGGGTGAGTCCAGATGATCAAAATGAACGTACTGCCCAGGTTCCTCTTCCTGTTTAGATCCATTCCGATCTACATCCCCAAGGCCTTTTTCAAAGCGCTGGACAAACTTATCATGGCGTTCGTATGGGGGGGGGGGGGAGGAGGGGGGGGGTAAAAATGCTAGGATCCCAAAGAAGGTCCTACAAAAAACAAAATCCAGGGGGCGGGGTCTAGCCCTCCCGAACCTGCAATTCTACCGCTGGGCGGCAACAGCCGAGCGAGTAAGGGGATGGATCCAGGAGCTAGAAGCCGAGTGGGTGCATGCGGAGGAGGCCTCCTGCATGGGGACCTCCCTCTGGGCCATCGCCACGGCAGCACTCCCATCCCTACCCAAAAAACACTCCAGCAGCCCAGCGGTGACAGCCACCCTCCAATCCTGGAACCAACTGCGGCAGCAATTTGGCCTGACCAAAATGTCGGACAAGGCTCCCATCTGCAACAACCATAGGTTCACACCAGCACTGACTGACACCACCTTCAAAAGGTGGAGGCAGGACGGAGGGACACTGACAGTCAGGGACCTATACATGGGCGGCAGGATCGCAACACTGGACGAACTGACAGAGAAATTTCGGCTAGCCAGGGGGAACGAGCTACGGTACCTGCAGCTCAAAAACTTCTTACGAAAGGAGACAAGGACGTACCCACAACCGTCACGACAGACACTACTGGAAGACCTACTGGACGCATGTATCCTAGAGAAAGGGAACTGTAGCGACATGTATGACCGACTGGTAGAAAGGGACAACACCGTACTGGACGGAACAAGAAAGAAATGGGAGGATGACCTGGGGATTGAGATAGGGTGGGGACTCTGGAGCGAACCACTGCATAGGGGCAACTCCACCTCCACGTGCGCAAGGCTCAGCCTGACGCAACTAAAAGTGGTACATAGAGCCCACTTAACAAGAAACCGTATGAGTAGGTTCTTCCCGGAAGTGGAGGACAGATGTGAACGGTGCCAAACATGTTCTGGTCTTTCCCCAGACTTGTGGAGTACTGGACAGCCTTCTTCGAGGCTATGTCGAAAGTGGTGGGGGTGAGGGTGGAGCCATGCCCGATAGTGGCGGTCTTCGGGGTTTCAAACCAGCCAGATCTATTCCTGGGGAGGAGGGCGGACGCACTTGCCTTTGCCTCCTTGATCACCCACCGTAGAATCATGTTTGGCTGGCGGTCAGCAGCACAGCCTAGAGCTGCAGACTCTCGGAATCTCTCCAAATGGAGAAAGTCAAATTTGCCATCCGAGGGTCAGACGACGACTTCCACAGAACGTGGGAGCCATTCATGCAATTGTTCTGGGACCTGTTTGTGGCCAACGAACAAGAGGAAGAATAGTTGGGTGGCCAAGAATCAGGGGAAAATGGACGGGAATCGGGGGAAGGTAGCCGGGGGGCCGGGAGGGGGGGGGGGGGGGCTACGGGTTTGTTATGGGGGTTTGTTCGCATGGTTTTACGCTTATTTCTTTTTCTTGTTAATTTATTGTTTTTGTATTGGAGGGGAGAGGTTACTGTTTTTCTCTGTTGTGATAAAATTTGTTGCTGAAAACTTGAATAAAAATTATTCCAAAAAAAAGGAAGGACAAAGCCGCAAGCGACAGTCTGATGGCAAGCTAAGGCCCAAAACCAATTTGTAAATAAATGCCTATAAACATGTGCCTCGGCCATATTGGGGAATGTAAAATATGTATGTCGGTTCAAGGGGGCGGCCACAGTTGTTATTATGAAGATGCTTACCTGTAAATACACATGTTAATTTTTGCGTGTTTATTTTCCCTAATAATTAGTAATTTGTTGGATGTAAAATATGAAAACTCAATAAGAACCATTTCCAAAAAAAAATATTTACTCCAAACAGCAAAATCCCCAGCACTGATCATCGTATCATAAAATTTACAGTGCAGAAGGAGGCCATTCGGCCCATCGAGTCTACACTGTCCGATGAATGAGCATCCTACTGAAGCCCATACCTCCACACTAACCCGGAACCCAACAACCTGCCTCAATTTCGGCCACTACGGGGCAATTTAGCGTGACCAATACACCTAACCCGCATATCTTTGGTCTGTGGGAGGAAACTGGAGCATCCAGAGGAAACCCATGGGGAGGACTCCGCACAGACAGCGACACAAGCCAGGAATCGAACTGGGTCGCTCGCACTGTGAAGCAACCATGTGCTGCCATGAAACCCCATGATCCCTGAAAACCCCCATTGGTCACCGCCCTCCATTTAGCAAAACACCTTCAACTGCTCCCCGTTGACTTCCATGACCGAGCCAGTTCTGTATACATCTTGCCAGCTGATCTCTGATCCTGATGGCTTCACCTTTGAACGGATTGAATGTGGGAACCAACCGGGAGTGGTTTGGAAGACATAACTCTGGAGGTAATTGAGACATGGCTGAAGATGTCAGCAGCAGATCAGCTGAGACCGGGGTGAAGTGGGATTCTGTGGTTTAAGTGGAAACGAATGATCTCAGCGATGGCCGAAGTAGTGATGAACAGCTGTTACCGAATAGACACGTCATTAACTAATCTTGAACAATTGGCGTGTAATTCTTCCAAAGCCAGTAAGGAAAACAGCAAAGCAGAAGAAGAATGCGCCTTGGACTCTTCTGATAGTAATTCGTGACAACCTCTTGCAGTAAAACCATTCCGTTCGGGGCAAATATTTCCCCAGCATGCCTGCTTTGATGGAATGTATACATGATAACATGGCATCAGTTATTAAGGACGAGGACAGAAAGGACTGTGAAGTGATACCAAACAAACAGCGGGTTAACCGACACTCCTGCAAATGTCTACAGCGCCTATTCCAGGTAAAGGAAGCAAATAGCAAAGGAGGTGAGTTAATAAGTAAATAATTTCTGTAAAAAGTTAAGGGAAACGTGAGTGGAGAATCATGTAGTGATTCTGCCATCGTATCTGCTCACAAAAAACAGAAATCTGGAAAGCACAAACCGCTTCAGTTTATATTGCTATATGGAGATAAGGGCTGTGATTATGGAGACTCCGATGAGGGGGTAAAAGCTGTAAAACAAAGATTGCTGCTTCTCATTGAAAGTAGCCATGTGCAGGAAAAGAGATAAAGTGAAGCTGGAGGGGTTGGCGAGTGATATATGATTATTAAAGAATCAAATGTTATTTTCAGCTTAGTTGCAGGAAATCCTCTAAATGTGGATAAACATTAATTGAATAAACATTCTTTGTAAGTCAAGACAGCTGTATCTTCAATTGAAGCAGGAAGAATCCGGAAGGCCCTGCTTTGTTCAAACTTAAGCTGCATTCTGGCCGGCACAGTGACAGAGAGATGGGTTGGGACCCGGTTTGAGCGATTAGCTGCGGCCAATGGATTCGCCCAAAAGGCTAAGCTCTGCGCAGAAACAGATGGTGATTGAATCTGATCCCATTAGAATGTTCTTAGGAGTCCAAGGTTTCAGTCTGGTTTCGGGGTTTTTGATTCTGAGCTGTAGCAGAGTAAAGACCTAGCCAAATCTTTCCAGAAAGTCCATCTACTCTTCAGAAACATCCAGCTAATCCTCCGCAAGGTTATTGTGAGGGCTCCAGAAGGCCGCTCGGTGCTGTTTTCCTGGAGCTCCAGGTGCATGAAAACAAACCACAAACTGAAAGAATAAATGCTAATTACTGCGGATGCTGGAATCTGAAACGAAAGCGAAAATGCTGGAACATCTCAGCAGGTCTGGCAGCATCTGTAGGGAGAGAAAAGAGCTGAACGTTTCGAGTCCGATGACTCTTTGTCAAAGTCCAGTTTGATGGAAAATAGGGTACCTCTCAGCAAAAAGCTGTGAGTAATGCATTTTTAAACTATAGAGGGCCAAAGACCTGGCGTAATTTTAGAAGAGTTATTTGTGAATTCACTGGAGTTGTGACTCTGGAGCACATGGGTCTAGAATTAGCGATGCACTAGCCCAGTGTGTCGGAACACAGTGCCTGGGAGGTAAGACAGAATCTGTGGTGTAAGGCAGCACCTGCGATGTAAGACATCAACTGTGGTACAAGATAGTTCCAGCGATGTGCCAGAAGTACTTTACTGTGTAAGAGAGCACCTTTATTTTAGCCAGAAACTGCAGTTCAAGGCAGTACCGACGTGTTAGGACAATGCCTGTGGTGCAAGGAATGACCTGCGGTCGAAGACATTATCTGGAGCGTAAGGCAATGCCTGCAGCTTAAACAGCATCGTTGTTGTGGGTCAGAACCTGCTTTATGTGCAAGACAGTTCCTACAGTGTAAGCAGTACCTGCGGTATACGGTAGCACCTCTGGCTGAAGAGAGTATCTGTGGTGTAAGGCAGTACCTCGGTGTAAGGCAGTACCTGCGAAGTAAGACAGCACCTGCAGTGAAAGGCAGCACCTATGATGTAAGACAATACATGTCAAGTAAGTCAATCCCTGTGGCGTAAGACAGTAACTGCGGTGTAAGTCACTACCGGCGATGTAAGGCAGTACTTGTCGAGTAAGTCAGTACCTGCGGTTTAAGGCAGAACCTGTAGTGTAAGGCAGTAACTGCAGTGTAAGGCAGTACCTGTGGTGTAACACAGTACATGCGGTGTAACATAGTACCTGTGGTCTAAGGCAGAACCTGCAGTGTAAGGCAGTAACTGCAGTGTAAGGCAGTACCTGTGGTGTGAGACAGTACCTCTTGTGTAAGGCAGTACCTGCGATTTAAGACGGTATCTGCAGTGTAGGGCGTACTTGCGGTGTAAGGCAGTACCTGTATTGCAAGCGTGTAGCTGCGATGTATGGAGGTAACTGCGGTGTAAGGAGCACCATCAATTCTTCCGCTACATTGCCTCTACTGTCTGGACTCAATCATGACTGTAATTTGTGGACCCTGAGTGAGAGAGCACCGCTCTGGAACGAAACACCGACATTCACTCAGGAAAAGCAGCAGGCAACATAAACAACACAAAGTGGGACACATTCTGGTTTCTGTTTTTTAAATAAAAGTAGTTTTTGTCGTAGAAAGTCTAGTATTACTTCAAGGAAAAACTTAACTCGACACGCATCAGGAAGATTTGTTTTCATTTTTCATTTTTTCATGCAGTATCATAATTATTGTCCAAGGAAATGTCACAATCTTTTTCAGCTCTGTCCTGAACTTAGCTTGTGTAGCTGCATAAATACATGTGTTTGTGCAGGAACTTAAATGCATGAGCAGAGTTCCGGCTTCAGTTGCGATGTATGCAGGAGATGTTTGATCTGCCCGGACATAAACGATCATGCCACTGGCTAAAAGGCTAACGACTCTTGTCAGCCATAACAATATAAAACTACCGGAAATAGAGAACAGTAAAATAATCGATTTCCTTCGGTTCTGTATCTCTGGATCTTTCTGATTTTCCATTCTTTGACCTCGGAACCCCGCACGGGCTTTACTGGCTATTGCAATCCGTCTGATTGTCAAGCAATTAAGCAGTAATATCAAAATGAAAGGGATCCAAGTCAATGCAATAGTTTGCAAGCAGGTGAATGCTTGACCGAGGGGCGATGTAAAAAAATTCTTGTTGGGAAGGACATCCCATTGAACATTATTAATTGTTCTCCTAGGGATATATATAAACAAAGTGGGCAGGTTCAGTAAAAAAATAAGGACGGAGACTGTTGTTACAACCACCGTCGCAGTTCTTGCTGTGCAGTAAACTGTTTTAAACTTCTGCCTACATATAGAAATATATCGGTCAAATGTGAATGAAACAGTAAACCACACTGACATAGACAGATTATTACAAAGCATATATAGCATCAGCTTGCAAACAAATGTGTAGGAAAGGAATGTACTTGGAAAGCGTTTTCTTATCACGTAGTACAAAATTATATTGATGACCATGACCAGTAGATCTGCTGTAGCCATGGCAACAATGTAGATTGAAACACTTTTGGAAAGGCCGCAATTTCCTCGTGCGAGGATCAGGATGGTCAGTAGATTCGCTGTAAGAGAAAGGTAGAGGAGGTGAATAATTCGAACAGCCAGACAACATTCAAAGCATGTTGTCAGTTGCATTATTTCTATTATTTATACGGACTGGTTATATAGTACATGCGAAAAGGGATGGCATTTTTACTGAAATATACTGTAACTGGGAGTCTCCCCCATGCAAGTAGTTAAGTCTCATCCTTTCAAGTCGGTGAGGGGAGGATCACTGAGATTTCGTCTGCAGAATGGAAACAAAGAGTTGCCCTCAGAACGGTAGACAGCCAAGAACAGAGAGATCAAAGGGAGTCAACAACGGTTGTGAATCTCTGCCGATTTCAATACTGTGAGTATTCCCACCGAAACTGCACTGAGACTCAATTCCCGAGCACACAAGGGAAAATCCTCGGAGGAGAAACTCAACTCGACATATCGCATTTTTCTATAGTCTCTCAGGGTAGTGTCCTGGGTCCAACCAACTTCAGCTGCTTCACCAATGACCTTCCCTCCATTATAAGGTCAGAAGTGTGGATATTCGTTGAGGTCTGAACAATGTTCAGCACCGGTTGAAATTCCTCACACACTGAAGTAGTTCATGTCCAAATACAGCAAAACCTGGACAACATCCAGGATTGGGCTGACAATTATCAAGTAACATCCTCGTGACACTCGTGCGAGGCAGTGACCATTTCCAACAAAATATGATTTAACCATTGCTCCCTGACATCCAATGGCATTATAATCGCTGAATCCCCTTATTTCATCATCTGCGGTTTACAGTTGTCCCACAAACTGTACTATCCATATAAATCAAACACAGAGAATGCTAGAAGAAACATCAGCACGTCTGGCAACATCAGTAGGGAATGAAACACCGATATGTTCCATCATTCACTATTTTTGTTTCGATTCCGGCACCCGTAGTATTCAGACATACTTTAGCCAAACAAATGTGTCTAGAATTTCAGTTCAAAGACTAGGAATCCTGCCCAATGACTGTCCACAATTTAGAAAGTCAGGGATTTGCTGACAAATTCTCCACTTGCCTGGATGAATGCAGCTCCAACACTCAAGAAGCTCAATATCGTCCAGGACAATAGAACCCGCTTATCTGCTGTCAGTTCCACAAACATTCAGTCCCTTCACCATCGACGTAGAGTAGCAACACTGCATACCATTTGCAAGGTGAAATAGAAACTCACCAATGTTCCTCAGGCAGCTCCTTACAAACCCACAGCCATTATCATCTAGGAGGACAAGGACATCAGATACTTGGAGGGGAACTCCATCACCTGGATGTTCCCCTCCAAGTGACTCACCATCCTGACTTGGAAATATATCGCCATTCCTTCTCTGCCGCAGGGTCAAAACGCTGGAAATCCGTGCCGAAGAGCACTGTAGTTCTATCTGTTCCACAAGAACTGCAGCAGTTTAAGATTACTCAAGGACAACTGGACTCAGGCAACAAATTCTGGCCTGGCCACCGATGTCAGCATCCCCGAAATGATTAAAAGAAATTCAATGAGCAAATGGATTTTCTGACACATAGACGCACCCTGTGCTGCAGTATTGAGCGCCCAAACCATTCGCCATTAGGCTTGGCTCAGGTCATGCACCGTCCAATTGCCGAAATTAACGCAATGGCCCAGTGGGGCAGTATATTGAACTATTCTGTTTATTTGCTGAGGGTGGTCAGCTATGTACAATTTGATTTTCCCAAATAACAGAAAGCATATTCCTTCAAATAATAAATGCATTCAGTTGAGGAAAAACTGTTTCAGTTTATTCGACACCCTGGACGTTTACGAGCAATAGTCAGCTTGAGGGAACGTCTGGCGCAGAGGGCAGGAACTCTTGGATGCGACAAAGCTCTATGCAGCCCAGAGGAGTGGAGCAACTCCCGGAGTGGGAATTCTTTCTCCAAATATCGTTCAAGGTTCCTTGCTGACGCGAGTAGGCTACAGTCCTACGAAATATCACCTTTGACCAGACAAGGGAAAATAATACAGATTACCTGAGCAAATAAGCAATTTATCCCGGTGACGACATGACTCTGCAAGGAGGGGATTCCCGAATCAGTTACATAATCAATGAGCAGTCAGATACTCCACAGCTTTTAGTAAACAGAATACACTGACTCACCCGGAGCACCAAACGCTGCAAGCACAGGATAGTAAACATCCTTTATCTGCAAAATTAATGGACGGGCCATTAGTTCTCGAATAACTGGAGAGTACAGTCTTTGACTAAAAGAGTTGTGATTAAGGATCGTAAATTCTCACTTTTTTGTACTGCTATTCGTTCCCTGGAGGGAAATTCCGGTTACACAATAATTAGGTGCTAGTTGCAGCCACAGGTGACTTTAAACCTCAGAGACCAAGCTGGCAAATTGAAAAATTGTAAAGTTCGGTCCATGGAATTCGGCAATTAGCATTAATGGTCTGATAGGAATTCCACAGAGAATGTGTTCTGCGCAGGTCACTGAAGGCAGAGAGGGACATCCCCGATGGACACTGTTAGGATATTCAGGTTTCCGCTTGTTCTTATGCAACCTCATGCATTCAATACAGTATTTACATTTATTTCGCTAATTTGTTTCCATAACCTTCGTTTGCTCCGTATGGTGATAACAAATGATGGCTCGCCGTTTTTATTATTAGCGATTCGCCTACTTTCCAAGAACGATGCTGAAAGGAAGAATAAAAAACTTAGAGTACGCAGAACGAAACTGGGGAATGAAGCTGGACACGTGGTTGCGGTGGTTGGCGGGGGGTGGGGCGGGGTGCGGGGAGGGGGCGTATTTTTATTGATAGTGGCCACAACATAGTGCAATTTAAGCTTGTTATGGGCAAGGAAATAGTCAAGTTGCAAAAAAAAAGTTTTGGCTGTGGAGATCAGATTTTTGTTCGATACACAGGATCTGCCCAAAATAGACTGTGGACAGCTACTTGTCAGGGAATCTACAGCATTACAGTGCGTGGCATTCCAAAGGAAATGGGGAAGGGGAGG
The DNA here is from genome assembly GCF_902713615.1 of Scyliorhinus canicula. Taxonomy (NCBI): domain Eukaryota; kingdom Metazoa; phylum Chordata; class Chondrichthyes; order Carcharhiniformes; family Scyliorhinidae; genus Scyliorhinus; species Scyliorhinus canicula. The sequence continues at coordinate 207,316,035 of NC_052151.1, forward strand.
GAGAAGTGCAGGACTACCATGTTCCCTGTAGGGCGATATGAAGAAGTAACAAGCGCATAGCGCCATGGGTGACCGTAGCATAGTGGTTAGCACAGTTGCTTCACAGCTCCAGGATCCCGTAGTCGATACCCGGCTTGGGTCACTCTCTGTACCGAGTCTGCACGTCCTCCACGTGTCTGCATGGGTTTCTTCTGGGTGCTCCGGTTTCCTCCCACAATCCAAAGATGTGAGGGTTAGGTGAATTGGCCATACCAAATTGCCCTCAGTGTCAAGGTTGGATGGGGTTATTTGTTTACGGGGATAAGGTGTGGGCTTGGGTAGAGTGCCAGTTCCCAGGGCTGGTGCAGAATCCAAGGGGCGAATGGCCTCTTTCTGCACTGCAAATTCATTGCTTCTACGGAAGTAGGTGCAAGGGGTGAAAATTAGGGGAAACGTCAGTGAAGTACTGAAAGTGCAGGCTGGAACTTCTCGCAGAGCCGAGAATGAAAAGATTCTGGCTGATAAAATTAGGCAAATGTCCAGCATATTCTCTAAGTACATCAATGGGAATGGGAGAAACAAGAAAGAGTGGGTCCCATTGGGTACCAAGGAGCATTCTGTGAGTGGAGTCAGAGGACATTGGCGGGGTGTTGAACGACTTCTTCACATCCATCTTCACCCAGGAGACTTGGCATGTAGGTATGGAACTCTGGCACAGAGACAGCAAGGTTTTTGAGCAAAGTGACTTTGGAAGTTACCACGCATTGATGGTGTTGGCAGCCTTAAGAACAGAAGAACATAAGAAGTAGGAGCAGAAGTAGACCATCCGGCCCTTCGAGCCTGCTCTGCCATTCTATAAGGTCATGACTGATCTTTTCGTGGTCTCAGAACCACTTACCCTCATTCTCGCCATGCCCCGTAATTGCTTTATTTTTCAAATAAACATCTACCCTATCTTTAAATATATTCAATGTAGTAGCGTCTACTGATCCTTTCGGTAGGGAATTCCACACTTTAACCACCCTCTGACTGAAGAAGTTCCTCCTTGATTCAGTCCTAAATCTGCTCCCCCTAATTTTGAGGCTGTGCCCTCCTGTCCTACTTTCACCTACCAGTGGAAACATCCGTTCTACTCCTATCTTATCCATTCCCTTCAAAATTGTATATGTTTCTTTTCGATCCCCCCTCAAACTTCTGAATTCCAGTGAATATAACCCCAATCTACTCAGCCTCCCCTCTAACGATAACCCCCTCAACTCCGGAAGCAGCCTAGTGAACCTCCTGTGCACCCCCTCTAGTGCTAGCACATCCTTTCTCAAGTGTGGAGACCAAAACTGCACACAGTACTCCAGGCGTGGCCTCACCAGCACCTTGTATAACTGCAACATTACCTCTCTACTTTTAAACTCAATCCCCTTCGCAATGGAGAACATAAGTCCATTTGCCTTCCTAATTACTTCTTGCACCTGCAGACCAACCTTCTGTGCCTCATGCACAAGTACACCCAGGTCCCTCTGCATAGCATCATGCTGCAGCTTTTTACCATTTAACTAATAATCCGTTCTATTGTTACTCCTACCAAAATGCACGACTTCACACTTATTGACATTATATTCCTTCTGCCAGACCTTTGCCCACTCACTCAATGTGTCAATGTTCCTCTGTAAGGTTTTACAGTCCTCAGTACACTTTGCTCTGCCACACACCTTCGTGTCATCTGCAAACTTGGATACCTTACACGTTGTTCCCAACTCCAAATCGTCTACTAAATTGTAAATAATTGTGGTCCCAACACCGATCCCTGAGGCACAGCACTCGTCACTCTTTGCCAGCCAGAATAGCGCTCATTTATTCCCACTCTTTGTTAACTGTTAGACAACCAATCCTCTATCCACGCTAGTATTCTACCCTTAACACCATGCATCCTTATCTTATGCAACAGCCTCTTGTGCGGCACCTTGCCAAAGGCCTTTTGGAAATCTAGGTACACCACATCCACTGGGGCCACTTTGTCTACCTTGCTCGAAATGTCTTCATAGAATTCCAAGAGATTCGTCAAGCATGACCTGCCCTACATGAATCCATTAAAAGTTGACAAATCTACAGGTCCTGATGTCTGGCGTCCCAGGCTGCTGTGGGGGGCGAGAGAAGGGTTTGCAGGGGCTGTGACCCAAATGTTTAATTTCGCTCTGGCCACCGGCAAGTTGCCAAAGGGCTGGAGAAAAGTTAATATGGTTCCACGATTTAATGGGCTGATTGGCCTCCTTCTGCACTTTCGAAATTCTATTTTCTAATAATTGAGAAGGCAAATTGAAATTTGTCTTTCATTGTGAGAGGGACGGAGTTTCAAAACAGGGAGGTTGCAGCTGTGTAGGATGCTGGTGAGGCCACAGCTGGAGTGCAATGTACAGTTTTGGTCTCCGTACTTGAGAAAGGCTGTATTGGCACGGAAGTGTGTGCAGAGGAGATTCACTAGGTTGATACCAGGGTTGAGAGGATTAGTTTATGAGGAGAGACTGGGATTAAGCTCATTGGAATTTAGAAGAATGGTGGAGGATTTTATAGAAACATATAAAATTATGAAGGGAAAAGATAAGATAGAAGCAAGCAGGTGAAACTAGAACTCTGGTGTATAGCCTCAAACAAAGTGGGAAAAGATTTAAGACTGAGTTGAGGAGGATCATCTTCACCCAAATCATTGCGAATCTGTGGAACTCCCTGCCCAGTGAAGCAGTTGAGGCTACCCCGTTTAATGTTTTTAAGGCAAATATAGATAGATATTTGATCAGTAAATGAATTAAGGGTTATCGAGTTGCGTGCGGGTAAGTGGAACTGAGTCCACAAAAAGATCAGCCATTATGTTCCTGAATGGTAGAGTAGGCTGGAGGGTCCAGATGGCCTACTCTTGCTCCTAGTTCTTCTGTTCTCTTCTAATTCTATTCCATTCTAAGCAGTGAATTACCGAGAACAACTGAACAGTGCAGCAAGAAACTAAACGATTTAATGTGTTGAGACAGAGTAAGCATATATCTGAATTTTGTTTTTAAATGTTCAAACTTCAAATTGCACGGAAAAGTTACAAAAAATGAAACTCCGTCAAGAGCCTGATTTGATCTAAATGTAGATGAGAAGATTAACACGTGCAGGCGTGTTCAGTTACAGGCCATAACATTTACCAGCAATGCTTAAAATAATTAGGACATCCAATGTAAATAAGGGCTCCTTCCTGATCTTAATAAGAGACATAAAATGCCTCCCCCACCCCCCAGGACACAGTATCTTGGCTGTGACTGTGCTTTAGGACACGGTACCCTCTTTTAAATAAAGTTCCATTCCTGTCCGCAGGGAAAACAAGCACATAATATCCGGGAGTGTTCACTTACTGGAGTTTCATTACCGACTTGAAGGATCCACTCCACAGGAGGACTGCGCTTGGCTATTGTCAAAACCCTTAATAACGAGTTATGGAGATTTAGGCATCAATCAAGGTGAGAAGGAAAGTTAATTGGTCGCAACATCAAGATGATAGTTGATTTGATGCAAAGGTATTGTGTTTTCTTTAACATTTGCAGATGACACGGTGACAGCTGCGAATGTAGGTGACTCTGTCGCCACCTGAGTTGGCCACTTCCTGACTCCAAAATGATGATCCGCTAAGAATGCAGGGAGAACTGGCCAAGCACAGGGAAACAAGGAGGTGCAAAGTTTCCTGTGTATTGGAACTTACAGAAACCCAGGCAGAACTGAAGCCAGCAACTATCTGCATATTGATGAGCGATCCCCTGGAACAATTGGCAACATTAAGTGTAATCGAGATCGAACCAGACTACCCAGCGCCAGCGGGAGCCAGGACAATACCTGTAGAGTAAGCCAATCCCTGTGGTGTAAGTCAGTAACTGTGGAGTAAGTCACTACCTGCGATGTAAGGCAGTACCTGCGGTGTAAATCACTACCTGCAATGTAAGTAAGTACTTGTCGAGTAAGTCAGTCCCTATGGTGCAATAAGTACCTGCGGTGTCAGGCGGTACCTGCAATGTAAACAGTACCTGTCGGGTACGCCAGTTCCTGTGGAGTAAGTCAGTCCCTGTGGTGTAAGGCAGTACCTGTGGTTTAAGGCAGTACCTGCGGTGTAAGGCAGTACCTGCGGTTTAAGGCAGTACCTGCGGTGTAAGGCAGTACTTGCAGTGTAAGGCAGTACCTGTAGTGTAAAACAATACCTGCGGTGTAGGGCAGCACCTGCAGTGTAAGGCAGTACCTGCGGTGTAAGGCGGTACCTGCGGTGTCGGGCAGTGCCTGCAGTGCAAGGCAGTACCTGCAGTATAAGGCAGTACCTGCGTTGTAAGACAGTACCTCTAGTGTAAGACCATAAGACCATAAGACATAGGAGTGGAAGTAAGGCCATTCGGCCCATCGAGTCCACTCCACCATTCAATCATGGTTGATTTCAACTCCATTTACCCGCTCTCTCCCCATAGCCCTTAATTCCTCGAGAAATCAAGAATTTATCAATTTCTGTCTTAAAGACACTCAATGTCCCGGCCTCCACCGCCCTCTGTGGCAATGAATTCCACAGACCTATCACTCTCTGGCTGAAGAAATTTCTCCTCATCTCTGTTCTAAAGTGACTCCCTTTTATTCTAAGGCTGTGCCCCCGCGTCCTAGTCTCCCCTGCTAATGGAAACAACTTCCCTACGTCCATCCTATCCAAGCCATTCATTATCTTGTACGTTTCTATTAGATCTCCCCTCAACCTCCTAAACTCCAATGAATATAATCCCACGATCCTCAGACGTTCATCGTATGTTAGGCCTACCATTCCTGGGATCATCCGTGTGAATCTCCGCTGGACCCGCTCCAGTGCCAGTATGTCCTTCCTGAGGTATGGGGCCCAAAATTGCTCACAGTATTCTAAATGGGGCCTAACTAGTGCTTTATAAAGCCTCAGAAGTACATCCCTGCTTTTATATTCCAAGCCTCTTGAGATAAATGACAACATTACATTTGCTTTCTTAATTACAGACTCAACCTGCAAGTTTACCTTTAGAGAATCCTGGACTAGGACTCCCAAGTCCCTTTGCACTTTAGCATTATGAATTTTGTCACCGTTTAGAAAATAGTCCATGCCTCTATTCTTTTTTCCAAAGTGCAAGACCTCGCACTTGCCCACGTTGAATTTCATCAGCCACTTCTTGGACCATTCTCCTAAACTGTCTAAATCTTTCTGCAGCCTCCCCACCTCCTCAATACTACCTGCCCCTCCACCTATCTTTGTATCATCGGCAAACTTGGCCAGAATGCCCCCAGTCCCGTCATCTAGATCGTTAATATATAAAGAGAACAGCTGTGGCCCCAACACTGAACCCTGCGCGACACCACTTGTCACCGGTTGCCATTCCGAGAAAGAACCTTTTATCCCAACTCTCTGCCTTCTGTCTGACAGCCAATCGTCAATCCATGTTAGTACCTTGCCTCGAATACCATGGGCCCTTATTTTACTCAGCAGTCTCCCGTGAGGCACCTTGTCAAAGGCCTTTTGGAAGTCAAGATAGATAACATCCATTGGCTCTCCTTGGTCTAACCTATTTGTTATCTCTTCAAAGAACTCTAACAGGTTTGTCAGGCACGACCTCCCCTTACTAAATCCATGCTGACTTGTCCTAATCCGACCCTGCACTTCCAAGAATTTAGAAATCTCATCCTTAACGATGGATTCTAGAATTTTGCCAACAACCGAGGTTAGGCTAATTGGCCTATACTTTTCCATCTTTTTTCTTGTTCCCTTCTTGAACAGGGGGGTTACAACAGCGATTTTCCAATCCTCTGGGACTTTCCCTGATTCCAGTGACTTTTGAAAGATCATAACTAACGCCTCCACTATTTCTTCAGCTATCTCCTTTAGAACTCTAGGATGTAGCCCATCTGGGCCCGGAGATTTATCAATTTTCAGACCTTTTAGTTTCTCTAGCACCTTCTCCTTTGTGATGGCAACCATATTCAACTCTGCCCCCTGACTTTCCTGAATTGTTGGGATATTACTCATGTCTTCTACTGTGAAGACTGACGCAAAGTACTTATTAAGTTCCTCAGCTATTTCCTTGTCTCCCATCACTAGATTACCAGCGTCATTTTGGAGCGGCCCAATGTCTACTTTTGCCTCCCGTTTGTTTTTAATGTATTTAAAGAAACTTTTACTATCATTCCTAATGTTACTGGCTAGCCTACCTTCATATTTGATCCTCTCCTTCCTTATTTCTCTCTTTGTTATCCTCTGTTTGTTTTTGTAGCCTTCCCAATCTTCTGACTTCCCACTACTCTTTGCCACATTATAGGCTCTCTCTTTTGCCTTGATGCATTCCCTGACTTCCTTTGTTAGCCACGGCTGCCTAATCCTCCCTCTGATAACCTTTCTTTTCTTTGGGATGAACCTCTGCACTGTGTCCTCAATTACTCCCAGAAACTCCTGCCATTGCTGTTCTACTGTCTTTCCCACTAGGCTCTGCTTCCAGTCGATTTTCGTCAGTTCCTCCCTCATGCGCCTGTAATTACCTTTATTTAACTGTAAACCTTTACATCTGATTCTACCTTCTTTCTTTCAAATTGCAGACTGAATTCTACCATATTATGATCACTGCTTCCTAAGTGTTCCCTTACTTTAAGGTCTTTTATCAATTCTGGCTCATTACATAACACTAAGTCCAGAATAGCCTGTTCCCTCGTGGGCTCCATCACAAGCTGTTCCAAAAAGCCATCCTGTAAACATTCAATGAATTCCCTTTCTTTGGGTCCACTGGCAACATTATTTACCCAGTCCACCTGCATATTGAAGTCCCCCATGATCACTGTGACCTTGCCTTTCTGACATGCCCTTTCTATTTCGTGGTGCATTTTGTGCCCCTGGTCCTGACCACTGTCAGGAGGCCTGTACATAACTCCCATTATGGTTTTTTTGCCTTTGTGGTTCCTCAACTCTACCCACACAGACTCCACATCGCCTGACCCTATGTCGTTTAGTGCTATTGATTTAATTTCATTTCTAATTAACAAGGCAACCCCGCCCCCTTTACCCACCTCTCTGTCTTTTCGATAGGTTGTAAATCCCTGGATGTTTAACTGCCAGTCCTGAACCCCCTGCAACCACGTCTCTGTGATGCCTACCACATCATACCTGCCAGTCACAATCTGGGCCACAAGCTCATCTACCTTGTTCCGTACACTGCGGGCATTTAAACATAGCACCTTTAATTCCCAATTGACTGTCCCTTTTTGTTTTCTTAGTGTGGTGGACCTTGGTTTACTGAGCCTTTCCATACACTGTGTCATATTTTGTGAGATGGGGACTATCGTAACCTCTCCTGAGCTCTGTCTTTTCGTGATTTTTTGTAATCCTAAGCAGCTACGCTTCCCGCTGATTCCTTCACCTCTTGGTTCCCTGACTTTCCCTTCCCCCCCAATCTCTAGTTTAAGGCAGTACTTGCGATTTAAGACGGTATCTGCAGTGTAGGGCGTAGCTGCGGTGTAAGGCAGTACCTGGAACATAGAACATAGAACAGTACAGCACAGAACAGGCCCTTCGGCCCTCAATGTTGTGCCGAGCCATGATCACCCTACTCAAACCCACATATCCACCCTATACCCGTAACCCAACAACCCCCACCCCCTCAACCTTACATTTATTAGGACACTACGGGCAATTTAGCATGGCCAATCCACCTAACCCGCACATCTTTGGACTGTGGGAGGAAACCGGAGCACCCGGAGGAAACCCACGCACACAGGGGGAGGACGTGCAGACTCCACACAGACAGTGACCCAGCCGGGAATCGAACCTAGGACCCTGCAGCTGTGAAGCATTTATGCTAACCACCATGCTACCCTGCTGTGTAAATCAATACCTGTAGTGAAAGACGCTATCTGCAGTGTCAGGCACATCTGCGTGTCAGGCAGTGCCTGCATATAAGACGGTACCTGCAGCATAAGACCGTACCGGTGGTAGAAGAAGGTCCCTGCAGTTCAAAACAGTACCTGCGTTGCAAGCGTGTAGCTGCGATGTATGGAGGTACCTGCGGTGTAAGGAGCACCATCAATTTTTCTGCTACATTGCCTCTACTGCCTGGACTTAAGCGTGACTGTACTTTGTGAACCCTGAGTGAGAGAGCAGCGCTCTGGAACGAAACACCGACATTCACTCAGGAAAAGCAGCAGGCAACATAAACAACACAAAGTGGGACAAATTCTGATTTCTGTTTTTTAAATAAAAGTTTTTTTTGTCGTAGAAAGTCTGGCATTACATCAAGGAAAAACTTAACTAGACACGCAACAAGGAAGATTTGTTTTCATTTTTCATTTTTTCATGCAGTGTCATAATTATTGTCCAAGGAAATGTCACGATCTTTTTCAGCTCTGTTCTGAACTTAGCTTGTGTAGCTGCATAAATACACGTGTTTGTGCAGGAACTTAAATGCATGAGCAGAGTTCCGGTTTCAGTTGCGATGTATGCAGGAGATGTTTGATCTGCCCCGACATAAACGTTCATGCCACTGGCTAAAAGGCTAACGACTCTTGTCAGCCATAACAATATAAAACTACCGGAAATAGAGAACAGTAAAATAATCGATTTCCTTCGGTTCTGTATCTCTGGATCTTTCTGATTTTCCATTCTTTGACCTCGGAACCCCGCACGGGCTTTACTGGCTATTGCAATCCGTCTGATTGTCAAGCAATTAAGCAGTAATATCAAAATGAAAGGGATCCAAGTCAATGCAATAGTTTGCAAGCAGGTGAATGCTTGACCGAGGGGCGATGTAAAAAAATTCTTGTTGGGAAGGACATCCCATTGAACATTATTAATTGTTCTCCTAGGGATATATATAAACAAAGTGGGCAGGTTCAGTAAAAAAATAAGGACGGAGACTGTTGTTACAACCACCGTCGCAGTTCTTGCTGTGCAGTAAACTGTTTTAAACTTCTGCCTACATATAGAAATATATCGGTCAAATGTGAATGAAACAGTAAACCACACTGACATAGACAGATTATTACAAAGCATATATAGCATCAGCTTGCAAACAAATGTGTAGGAAAGGAATGTACTTGGAAAGCGTTTTCTTATAACGTAGAACAAAATTATATTGATGACCATGACCAGGAGATCTGCTGTAGCCATGGCAACAATGTAGATTGAAACACTTTTGGAAAGGCCGCAATTTCCTCGTGCGAGGATCAGGATGGTCAGTAGATTCGCTGTAAAAGAAAGGTAGAGGAGGTGAATAATTCGAACAGCCAGACAACATTCAAAGCATGTTGTCAGTTGCATTATTTCTATTATTTATACGGACTGGTTATATAGTACATGCGAAAAGGGATGGCATTTTTACTGAAATATACAGTAACTGGGAGTCTCCCCCATGCAAGTAGTTAAGTCTCATCCTTTCAAGTCGGTGAGGGGAGGATCACTGAGATTTCGTCTGCAGAATGGAAACAAAGAGTTGCCCTCAGAACGGTAGACAGCCAAGAACAGAGAGATCAAAGGGAGTCAACAACGGTTGTGAATCTCTGCCGATTTCAATACTGTGAGTATTCCCACCGAAACTGCACTGAGACTCAATTCCCGAGCACACAAGGGAAAATCCTCGGAGGAGAAACTTAACTCGACATATCGCATTTTTCTATAGTCTCTCAGGGTAGTGTCCTGGGTCCAACCAACTTCAGCTGCTTCACCAATGACCTTCCCTCCATTATAAGGTCAGAAGTGTGGATATTCGTTGAGGTCTGAACAATGTTCAGCACCGGTTGAAATTCCTCACACACTGAAGTAGTTCATGTCCAAATACAGCAAAACCTGGACAACATCCAGGATTGGGCTGACAATTATCAAGTAACATCCTCGTGACACTCGTGCGAGGCAGTGACCATTTCCAACAAAATATGATTTAACCACTGCTCCCTGACATCCAATGGCATTATAATCGCTGAATCACCCTATTTCATCATCTGCGGGTTACAGTTGGCCCACAAACTGTACTATCCATATAAATCAAACACAGAGAATGCTAGAAGAAACATCAGCACGTCTGGCAACATCAGTAGGGAATGAAACACCAATATGTTCCATCATTCACTATTTTTGTTTCGATTCCGGCACCCGTAGTATTCAGACATACTTTAGCCAAACAAATGTGTCTAGAATTTCTGTTCAAAGACTAGGAATCCTGCCCAATGACTGTCCACAATTTAGAAAGTCAGGGATTTGCTGACAAATTCTCCACTTGCCTGGATGAATGCAGTTCCAACACTCAAGAAGCTCAATATCGTCCAGGACAATAGAACCCGCTTGTCTGCTGTCAGTTCCACAAACATTCAGTCCCTTCACCATCGACGTAGAGTAGCAACACTGCATACCATTTACAAGGTGAAAATAGAAACTCACCAATGTTCCTCAGGCAGCTCCTTACAAACCCACAGCCATTATCATCTAGGAGGACAAGGACATCAGATACTTGGAGGGGAACTCCATCACCTGGATGTTCCCCTCCAAGTGACTCACCATCCTGACTTGGAAATATATCGCCATTCCTTCTCTGTCGCAGGGTCAAAACGCTGGAAATCCGTGCCGAAGAGCACTGTAGTTCTATCTGTTCCACAAGAACTGCAGCAGTTTAAGATTACTCAAGGACAACTGGACTCAGGCAACAAATTCTGGCCTGGCCACCGATGTCAGCATCCCCGAAATGATTAAAAGAAATTCAATGAGCAAATGGATTTTCTGACACATAGACGCACCCTGTGCTGCAGTATTGAGCGCCCAAACCATTCGCCATTAGGCTTGGCTCAGGTCATGCACCGACCAATTGCCGAAATTAACGCAATGGCCCAGTGGGGCAGTATATTGAACTATTCTGTTTATTTGCTGAGGGTGGTCAGCTATGTACAATTTGATTTTCCCAAATTACAGAGAGCATATTCCTTCAAATAATAAATGCATTCAGTTGAGGAAAAAACTGTTTCAGTTTAGTCGACACGCTGGACGTTTACGAGCAATAATCAGCTTGAGGGAACGTCTGGCGCAGAGGGCAGGAACTCTTGGATGCGACAAAGCTCTATGCAGCCCAGAGGAGTGGAGCAACTTCCGGAGTGGGAATTCTTTCTCCAAATATCGTTCAAGGTTCCTTGCTGACGCGAGTAGGCTACAGTCCTACGAAATATCACCTTTGACCAGACAAGGGAAAATAATACAGATTACCTGAGCAAATAAGCAATTTATCCCGGTGACGACATGACTCTGCAATGAGGGGATTCCCGAATCAGCTACACAATCACTGAGCAGTCAGATACTCCACAGCTTTTAGTAAACAGAATACACTGACTCACCCGGAGCACCAAACGCTGCAAGCACAGGATAGTAAACATCCTTTATCTGCAAAATTAATGGACGGGCCATTAGTTCTCGAATAACTGGAGAGTACAGTCTTTGACTAAAAGAGTTGTGTCTCAGGATCGGAAATTCCCCTTTTTTGTACTGCTATTCGTTCCCTGGAGGGAAATTCCGGTTACACAACAATCAGGTGCGAGTTGCAGCCACTTAACACACAAGCAGGTGACTTTAAACCTCAGAGACCAAGCTGGCAAATTGAAAAATTGTAAAGTTCGGTCCATGGAATTCGGCAATTAGCATTAATGGTCTGAAAGGAATTCCACAGAGAATGTGTTCTGCGCAGGTCACTGAAGGCAGAGAGGGACATCCCCGATGGACACTGTGTTAGAATATTCAGGTTTCCGCTTGTTCTTATGCAACCTCATGCATTCAATACAGTATTTACATTTATTTCGCTAATTTGTTTCCATAATCTTCGTTTGCTCCGTATGGTGATAACAAATGATGGCTCGCCGCTTTTATTATTAGCGATTCGCCTACTTTCCAAGAACGATGCTGAAAGGAAGAATACAAAACTTAGATGATAGAGTACGCAGAACGAAACTGGGGAATGAAGCTGGACACGTGGTTGCGGTGGTTGGCGGGGGGTGGGGCGGGGTGCGGGGAGGGGGCGTATTTTTATTGATAGTGGCCACAACATAGTGCAATTTAAGCTTGTTATGGGCAAGGAAATAGTCTAGTTGCAAAAAAAAAGTTTTGGCTGTGGAGATCAGATTTTTGTTCGATACACAGGATCTGCCCAAAATAGACTGTGGACAGCTACTTGTCAGGGAATCTACAGCATTACAGTGCGTGGCATTCCAAAGGAAATGGGGAAGGGGAGGGAGAAGTGCAGGACTACCATGTTCCCTGTAGGGCGATATGAAGAAGTAACAAGCGCATAGCGCCATGGGTGACCGTAGCATAGTGGTTAGCACAGTTGCTTCACAGCTCCAGGATCCCGTAGTCGATTCCCGGCTTGGGTCACTCTCTGTACCGAGTCTGCACGTCCTCCACGTGTCTGCATGGGTTTCTTCTGGGTGCTCCGGTTCCCTCCCACAATCCAAAGATGTGAGGGTTAGGTGAATTGGCCATACCAAATTGCCCTCAGTGTCAAGGTTGGATGGGGTTATTTGTTTACGGGGATAAGGTGTGGGCTTGGGTAGAGTGCCAGTTCCAAGGGCTGGTGCAGAATCCAAGGGGCGAATGGCCTCTTTCTGCACTGCAAATTCATTGCTTCTGCGGAAGTAGGTGCAAGGGGTGAAAATTAGGGGAAACGTCAGTGAAGTACTGAAAGTGCAGGCTGGAGCTTCTCGCAGAGCCGAGAATGAAAAGATTCTGGCTGATAAAATTAGGCAAATGTCCAGCATATTCTCTAAGTACATCAATGGGAATGGGAGAAACAAGAAAGAGTGGGTCCCATTGGGTACCAAGGAGCATTCTGTGAGTGGAGTCAAAGGACATTGGCGGGGTGTTGAACGACTTCTTCACATCCATCTTCACCCAGGAGACTTCGCATGTAGGTATGGAACTCTGGCACAGAGACAGCAAGGTTTTTGAGCAAAGTGACTTTGGAAGTTACCACGCATTGATGGTGTTGGCAGCCTTAAGAACAGAAGAACATAAGAAGTAGGAGCAGAAGTAGACCGTCCGGCCCTTCGAGCCTGCTCTGCCATTCTATAAGGTCATGGCTGATCTTTTCGTGGTCTCAGAACCACTTACCCTCATTCTCGCCATGCCCCGTAATTGCTTTATTTTTCAAATAAACATCTACCCTATCTTTACATATATTCAATGTAGTAGCGTCTACTAATCCTTTCGGTAGGGAATTCCATACTTTAACCACCCTCTGACTGAAAAAGTTCCTCCTTGATTCAGTCCTAAATCTGCTCCCCCTAATTTTGAGGCTGTGCCCTCCTGTCCTACTTTCACCTACCAGTGGAAACATCCTTTCTACTTCTATCTTATCCATTCCCTTCAAAATTGTATATGTTTCTTTTCGATCCCCCCTCAACCTTCTGAATTCCAGTGAATATAACCCCAATCTACTCAGCCTCTCCTCTAACGATAACCCCCTCAACTCCCGAAGCAGCCTAGTGAACCTCCTGGGCACCCCCTCTCGTGCTAGCACATCCTTTCTCAAGTGTGGAGACCAAAACTGCACACAGTACTCCAGGCGTGGCCCCACCAGCACCTTGTATAACTGCAACATTACCTCTCTACTTTTAAACTCAATTCCCTTCGCAATGAAGAACATAAGTCCATTTGCCTTCCTAATTACTTCTTGCACCTGCAGACCAACCTTCTGTGCCTCATGCACAAGTACACCCAGGTCCCTCTGCATAGCATCATGCTGCAGCTTTTTACCATTTAAGTAATAATCCGTTCTATTGTTACTCCTACCAAAATGCATGACTTCACACTTATTGACATTATATTCCATCTGCCAGACCTTTGCCCACTCACTCAATGTGTCAATGTTCCTCTGTAAGGTTTTACAGTCCTCAGTACACTTTGCTCTGCCACACACCTTCGTGTCATCTGCAAACTTGGATACCTTACACATAGTTCCCAACTCCAAATCGTCTACATAAATTGTAAATAATTGTGGTCCCAACACCGATCCCTGAGGCACAGCACTCGTCACTCTTTGCCAGCCAGAATAGCACTCATTTATTCCCACTCTTTGTTAACTGTTAGACAACCAATCCTCTATCCACGCTAATATTCTACCCTTAACACCATGCATCCTTATCTTATGCAGCAGCCTCTTGTGCGGCACCTTGTCAAAGGCCTTTTGGAAATCTAGATACACCACATCCACTGGGGCCACTTTGTCTACCTTGCTCGAAATGTCTTCATAGAATTCCAAGAGATTCGTCAAGCATGACCTGCCCTACATGAATCCATTAAAAGTTGACAAATCTACAGGTCCTGATGTCTGGCGTCCCAGGCTGCTGTGGGGGGTGAGAGAAGGGTTTGCAGGGGCTGTGACCCAAATATTTAATTTCGCTCTGGCCACCGGCAAGTTGCCAAAGGGCTGGAGAAAAGTTAATATGGTTCCACGATTTAATGGGCTGATTGGCCTCCTTCTGCACTTTAGAAATTCTATTTTCTAATAATTGAGAAGGCAAATTGAAATTTGTCTTTCATTGTGAGAGGGACAGAGTTTCAAAACAGGGAGGTTATGTTGCAGCTATGTAGTTGCTGAGTAAATGGAACTGACTCCACAAAAAGATCAGCCATTATGATCCTGAATGGCAGAGTAAGCTGGAGGGTCCAGATGGCCTACTCTTGCTCCTAGTTCTTCTGTTCTCTTCTAATTCTATTCCATTCTAAGCAGTGAATTACCAAGAACAACTGAACAGTGCAGGAAGAAACTAAACGATTTAATGTGTTGAGACAGAGTAAGCATGCATCTGAATTTTGTTTTTCAATGTTCAAACTTCAATTTGCACAGAAAAGTTACAAAAAATGAAACTCCGTCACAAGCCTGATTTGATCTAAATGTAGATGAGAGGATTAATACCTGCAGGCGTGTTCAGTTACAGGCCATAACATTTACCAGTAATGCTTAAAATAATTAGGACATGCAATGTAAATAAGAGCTCCTTCCTTATCTTAATAAGTGTCATAAAATGCCTCCCCCCACCTCCGAGGACACAAGATCTTGGCTGTGACTGTGCTTTAGGACGCGGTACCCTCTTTTAAATAAAGTTCCATTGCAGGGAAAACAAGCACATAATATCCGGGAGTGTTCACCTACTGGAGTTTCATTACCGTCCTTGAAGGATCCACTCCACAGGAGGGCCGCGGTTGGCTATTGTCAAAACCCTTAATAATGAGTGATGGAGATTTAGGCGTCAATGAAGGTGGGAAGAAAAATTAATTGGACAACATCAAGATGATAGTTGATATGATGCAAAAGTAATCGTGTTTTCTTTAACTTTTGCAGGTGGCACAGTGACAGCAGAGAATGTAGGTGACTCACACGCAACAGCAGAGATATCTTCAAGAGATTTGACAGACTGAAGCAGACGGGGGGGGGGGAGAGGGGGGGGGGGTTGGTGGCGATGGTGATGGTGGCACAGTGGTATTGTCAGTGGATTGGTAAGCCAGAGACACAGAGTAATGCTCTGGGGACCCATGGTCAAATCCAGCCACTGCAGATGGTGACATGAGCTTTCAATAAACAAAAAGCCTGGAGTTAAAAGTGTGATGATGACCATGAAACCATTGTCGCTTGGGAAGAAAAAATGCCATCCTTACTTGGTCTGGATTATGACTCCAGCCCCACAACAATGTGGTTGACTCTTAACTGCCCCTCAAGGCAATTAGGGATGGGCAATAAATATTGGCACCGCCTGAGCAAATTAAAAAAAGAAACATTGCAGAAATGCATCAGCAGTGAAGTGAGGGCGAGGGCTAGAAACAGGCTGACATTTTAAGGTTTACAGTGCTTTTCAGGGAGATAGACGGTGGAGGAGGTGGACCATCTTCTATTACATGACAAATGTTTGATAAAAGTCGACTGTTTTGGTGAAATATGAAGGTTTCAAGGAGGATCTTAAGGAGAAGAGGCAGTGATCGATAATGCAAATCACCTGAAATCCCGGATTTCAATCTTCTAGAAATTAAACCCAAAACGCCCAGAATAATAGAACGGCAATTATCAGCAAGTTCCATTTGATGGAGAGGGTTACAGGGAGGGGCAGTTCCAAAGCCTCGCGTTATCTGAAATTAGGGATAAGGAGGCTAAAATAGAGTAATTTCCTATCCAGAAAACATATGAAGCAACCAGATGGTCAAATGGCAAAGTGGACATGAAATCAGACCTACCCTCCCGCAAAATCAACTTCATTGGATGAACCATCTTGGTCACATGGCTGAAAGCTGTCTCCATTACGAGGTGCTTATTTGAAATCTCAAATCGATATTGTCCCAGTTCAGCTCAAGAAAACGCTTCAAAGTTACTCTGAAGTTCTCATGAAGCTTGGCTACATTGCGATTATTAACTGGCAGCCGCTTGCTGCTAATTGTTCAGAATGGTCAACCCTACGCATTCGACTACATCAAGCTTTTGGTCTCAATTTGTTACTGAGAGGCAGAGTGGCGGCAGAGAAATACATCAAAAACAAAGCAATCTGTGCTCCAGATTCCACTGGCTCCTTTACCCTTGTGCCCACATAGCTGAGTATCGGTAATGACCATAATCAGCCACCCGCAGAGTGATGGCAGAAAACCATTAACCAGAAAATGCGGCAATCTTGGAATCGAAGGATGTCTGACGATGTAATCACTGAGTCAGGAATGAAATACTGTGATGCTTATTGAGTTGAGTGGGTGCACAGCCAGTTATCCCGCAGTCAGTTTGGTCTCAGCAATGTAGTTTCAGATCTGGAACATTAAGTCTGAAATATTGTCATTCCCAGTCAAGATACAGTCGGACGGCACTAAACATTTTGAAATTGGGATCACATTGGTAACACTAGATTCATTTGGAATAGTTACCATAATTCAACTTGGAGTAGAGTCACCATCAGTAATGCTAGCACGTCAATAATTTGATGCTCCATTGGACAAGATCATGATTGATTAGATAGTGGTCTTATCTCCACTTTCCTGTGTACCCCCATAAACCTTGACTCCCTTGGCCATCAATAAACGACACTGCTTTACTTTTCTTTCCTTCTTAAAGTTTTTTGAGTACCCATTCTTTTTTTTCAAATAAGGAACAATTTAGCGTGGCCAACGCACCTAGCCTACACATATTTCTGGATTTTGGGGGTGAAACCCACGCAGACTCCATTTGGACAGTGGCCCGGAGCCGGGATAGAAACTGGGTTCTTGGCGCTGTGGGGTAGCAGTGCTAGCCGCTGCGTCACTGTGCCACCCTTCTACACTGCTTTCTGGGGAAGACAACTCCAGAGGCCACCAAACTTCTGTAAGGACAAAAGCTCCCCAAGTTGGATTTAAAAGACAGAACTCGTATATCTTAACTGTCTTCGCTAGTTGTAGTCTCCCCAAGAAGGAGAAGCAATCTCTCGGTGGACACCCTGTCAAATATACTCAGGATTTTACACTTTTTACGACGTTAATATCTCATTATTCTAAACTTTATTAACTATCGGCCCAACCTGTTCAACATTGCTCTTGTTTTAATTCATTCAAGGAATGTGGGATTCACTGGCTGGGGCAGCATTAATTGCACTTCCCATCCCTAATTTCCCTTGAACAGGAAGTGGTGAGTTGGCTTCTTGAACCGCTACAGTCCCTTTGCCGCAGCTATATATAACGTGCTTTTCGGAAGGAGTTCTATGATTTTCGCCTCGCGAAAGTTAAGGAATTATGAGATATTGCCAAATCAAAAAGCTGAAAGGATTGGAGGGGAAGCTCCAGGTGGTGGTGGCAATGATCGTGCTTGATGCATTTCAAACAAGGAGATATGAACTGCACACAACTCTGCAGATGTGTTCTCACAAGACTCTATACAGCGACAGTGACAGGGACGCTTATTTGATTCTGACCTTGGGTGACTCTATGTGTAGCGTTTGCATGTCCTCCCTGACCCTGCCTGGGTTTCCTTCGGGTGCTCCGGTTTCCTCCCACAGTCCAAAGATGTGCAGGTTAGGTGAATTCGACATGCTAAATTGCCCTTAAGTGTCCAAAAGCTTTGGCCGGTGTGGGCCTGAGTTAGGGTGCTCTTGTGGAGGGTCGGTGCAGACTTGATGGGCCTCCTTCTGCACTGGAGCGAATGCTATGGATCTCTATCGTTCCAACAGTTCATAGATCGTGAAACAATGTGTTATTTCTTTGCTGTGACCATTTTTGTTCTTATCCGTTGTCTACTATAAGCTGACTGACACCTCCCCCGGAACCCTGGATGATATTTGGAGAAAGAATTCCTGGTCATGGACTGCTCCTCTCTTCTGGGCTGCAATTTTTCACTTCCACCAGTTCCTACTCTGTGCCCCAGCAGCTCCCTGACGCTGATTATAAACAGTCGAATCGAAAGGGAAAATGCTGGAAAATCTCAGCAAGTCTGGCAGCATCTGTAGAGAGAGAAACGAGCTAACGTCAAAGCTGTGACAAAGAGTCATCGGACTCGAAACGTTAGCTCTTTTCTCTCCCTACAGATGCTGCCAGACGTGCTGAGATTCTCCAGCATTTTCCCTTTCGTTTCAGATTCCAGCATCCGCATTAATTAGCTTTTATAAACAGTCGAATCCCCTATTTTATCATCTGAAAGCTTTATTTGAATGGCTATTCTTTCTGTAATTTGGGAAAGTCATACTGAACACCACTGACACCTGACGGCGCTCCCGAGATCTTTATCTCCAAATAAACTGAAGACACAAAATCAAATCTGTTGCTTTATGGAACCGCAGGGTTAACCTACACATTCGATCGATGCCTCACCTGCTGCAAACCTTGTCGCGGATGGTTGTCGCACTCAGCACTGCAGCACAGTTGTTTCTGGATGTAAGAAAATCCGTTTATGTATTGACACTCTGTTATTATTTTATGGGATGTGGGTCGCTGGAGAGGCCAGCATAATTTCCTATCCCGGATTGCCCTTGAGAAGGTGGAGGTGAGCTGCCGTCTTGATCCTCTGGTGTCCATGTGATAGGTAGACGTACAGTGTTGGTAGCGAGGGAATTCCAGGATATTGACCCAGCGACAGGGAGGGAACAGTGATATATTTCCAAGTCAGGATTGCGAGTTATTTAGGTGGAAGATCTTGGTAACGGTGGTCCCAATTATCTGTTGTCCTTGTCTTTCTAGATTGTAATGGTCGTGGATTTGGAATGTATTTGGTGAGCTACTGAAGGGAATTTTGAAGCTAGCACACACTGCTGCTACTGTGCTTCTGTGGCGGAACGGCTGAATGTTGTCGAAGGGTAGCAATCAAACGTATGAATGAGTAGCAATCAAGGGAGTTGCTTTATCCTGGATTGTGTCGAGCTTTTGCTGTGATGTTGGAGCTGCACTCATCCAGGCAAGTGGAGAGTATTCCACTACACCCCTGATTTATGCCTTGTAAATGGTGCAGAGGATTTACGGAGTCAGGAGGTCAGTCACTCGCCTCAGGTTTTTATAGCCTCTGACCTGCTTTAATGGACCTCATATACATTTGGCTAAAATAAAGAGAATACTGTGGGGGCTGGAATCTGAAACAAAAGTAGGAAATTCTGGAAAAAACTTAGTGTGTTTCCTCTCCCTACTGATGCTGCCAGACCAGTTGATTTTTGAAGCATTATTTGTTTTTGATGTACATGGCTTGATAGTTCAGCTTATGTTGGTTGTTTTTGTTGATAATGGGGATTCAGTGATGGCAATGCCATTGAATGTCAAGGGCGATGGTGAGATTATTTCTTCTTGGTGGCGGTCATTGTCTTTCACTTGTGTGACGTGAATATTATTTGCCACTTGTCAGCTCAAGTGGATATTTTCCAGGTTTTGCTGCATTTGGACATGGACCGCTTCAGTATGTGAGTGGACGCAAATGGTGCTGAACATTGTGCAGTCATGAGCGAACGTCCTCACCTCTGACCTTATGATGGAGAGCAGGTCATTGATGAAGCAGCTGAAGATGGCTTGTCTCAGGACAGAACTCTGAGGAAGTGTAAAAATGTACATTTATAGATGGAGACGGCGTTCCATTCCCCTTGATTTGCCCTTGTGTGTGCAGCACTCGTGCGTGATGTAGATTTTCAGTGGTTGGAGTCTCAGTGCAGATAGAGGGAACATTCTCACAGTAATGAAATCGGCAGAGATTTACAACAGCTGATCACAGCTCGCCAGGGTTACATTGTTATCCAAAATCAAAATTGACCCCACTTGATCTCTCTTGGTTGTCGAGAGTGGTGATGGTAAATCCGTTTCCATTCTGCAGACTGAATCCCAGTGATCCTCCCCTCACAGAATTAAACAGATGAGACGTAAAATACTGGAATTGGGACAAACTCCCAATTCCTGTAAATTGAGCGTCTATTGATCTATTTCAGTAAAAATGCCGTCCATTTTATCCTGTACTGTAAAAGGGTGGCGGTGTTCATAACTCTGAGCTAAAGGCAACTATCTCTTTCGCCACAACATGCTTTGAGTGTTGTCTTACCTCTTCTCCCTACTTCAACGTGCGAACTTACTGACTATCGTGGTCTGTGCCAGAGGAATTTCCGGCCATTCCAAATGCGTCTCCATCTACATTGGGGCCAAGGCTACTGAAGATTTATTGGAGTTGTCCATCAGTGCAATATGGGGCAGGTTTAGCACAGTGGGCTACAGAGCTGGCTTGTAATGCAGAATAAGGCTAGCAGCGCGGGTTCAATTTGCGTACCGGCCTCCCCGAATAGGCGACGGAATGTGGCTACTTGGGGCTTTTCACAGTAACTTCATTGAAGCCTACCTGTGAAAATAAGCGATAATTATTGTTTAATGTTTTGAGAAAAAGTTTTCCTAATTCATTCCTCTCCTACACTGTTATTGGGAAATTAATGATTAATATGCTTTGTAACAGCCTGTCTTTGTCAGTGTGGTTTATTGTCTCATTCACATTGGACCGATATATTGCGATATGCACTCAGAAGTTTAAAACCGACTGTTGTACAGCGGCTGCCGTTGTAACAACAGTCTCTGTCCTTATTTATTTCCAGAAACTGCACAGTTTGTTTGGCTATCTACCTAAGAGAACAATTACTAATATTCTCAGGCATGTCCTCCCCAACCAGGATTGCTTTACACCTTCCTTTGGCGAAGCATTCTCCTGGTTTTTATATTGTTGATTTATTGTTTGCCAATCAATTTATTTTTAAAATCGATTATTTTTCTGCTCGCCATTTCCGGAAAATGCATATTGCTGTGTCTGAGACGAGTCATTAACCTCTTTGTCAGTAATATGGTTGTTCATAGACGGCAGATCAGACATCTTCTGCATCCACCGCCACTAAAGCCGGTCCTCTGCTCATGCATTTGAGTTTCTGCTCAAACACATGTAACACAAAACTAAATTCAAGGGAGAGATGTAGAAGGTAGTGCAATCGCCTTGGACAATGCTTCTGATACTGCATTAAAGGAATTTCAAAATGAAATCAAATCTCCCTGATCAGACCCAGGTTAAATTGCAGATATTATTTCAGATCAAATCCAGGCATTTGTTGTTTTTTTTAAAAAATAATTTTTATAGAAACATTTTGAATTTATACAACAATAACGCACCTTAGTAAAATACCAAAAATAACAATAATATTAACAATCATAAACATTCGCCCCACCTTCATGAACAACACAGCATTTTAACAACAACGCAAATTAACACAATATAAAGTTACAGAATAGACACTACAATAAGGAACACCCCCCCCCCCCCCCGCCCCGGGTTGCTGCTGCTATTGACCAAGATACCTATCTTTGAGCCAGGAAGTCCAGAAAAGGCTGCCATCGTTTATAGAACCCTTGTATTGATCCTCTCAGGGCACATTTGACCCTTTCCAGTTTTATAAATCCCTCCATGTCACTGATCCAGGTCTCCACACTTGGGGGCCTTGCATCCTTCCACTGTAGCAGAATCCTTCGACAGGCTACTAGGGACGCAAAGGCCAGGACACCGGCCTCTTTCGCCTCCTGCACTCCCGGCTCTACCGCAACTCCAAAAATCGCAAGTCCCCACCCTGGTTTGACCCTGGATCCAACCACCCTCAACACCGTCCCCGCCACCCCCTTCCAGAATTCTTCCAGTGCTGGGCATGCCCAGAACATATGGGCGTGGTTCGCTGGAATCCCCGAACATCTGGTGCACCTATCCTCACCCCCAAAGAACCTACTCACTCTAATCCCGGACATGTGGGCCCGGTGCAGCACCTTAAATTGGATGAGACTAAGCCTCGCACATGAGGAGGAAGAGTTAACTCTCTCCAAGGCATCCGCCCAAGTCCCGTCCTCTATCTGCTCCCCGAGTTCCTCCTCCCATTTAGCCTTCAGCTCCTCCACTGGTGACTCCTCCACCTCCTGCATTACCTTATAGATGTCAGACACCTTCCCCTCTCTGACCCACACCCCCGAAAGCACTCTGTCCATCGTCCCCTGCGAGGGCAGCAAAGGGAATCCCTCTACCTGTCGCCTAGCAAACGCCTTTACCTGCAAGTTTCTGAACATGTTCCCTTGGGGAAGGCCAAATTTATCTTCCAGTTCCCCCAGGCCCGCAAACCTCCCGCCAATAAACAGGTCCCTCAATTTGCTGATGCCCGCCCTTTGCCACCCCCTAAATCCCCCACCCTTGTTCCCCGGGATGAACCGATGGTTGCCACCCAGTGGAGCCTCCATCAAGCCCCCTGTTTCCCCCCTATGCCGCCTCCACTGTCCCCAGATTCGTAGGGTCGCCGCCACCACCGGGCTCGTGGTAAACCTCTTAGGGGAAAGCGGCAACGGCGCCGTTACCATGGCACCCAGGCTCGTACCTCTACATGACGCCATCTCCATTCTCTTCCACGCCGCCTCTCCCCCCTCTATCACCCATTTACGCAACATTGACACATTGGCCGCCCAATAGTACCACAGAAGCTTGGGCAGCGCCAGCCCGCCTCTATCCCTCCCTCGCTCCAGGAACACCCTCTTCACTCTTGGAGTCCCATGCGCCCACACAAAGCTCAAAATACTGCTAGTCACTCTCCTAAAGAAGGCCCTGGGGATGAAGATGTGCAGGCACTGAAAGAGGAACAATAGTCTCGGAAGCACCGTCATTTTGACGGACTGTACCCTCCCCGCCAACGATAATGGCAGCATGTCCCACCTCTTGAACTGCTCCTACATCTGATCTACAAGTCTGGTGAAATTATGCTTGTGAAGTGTCCCCCAGTCCCTGGCCACCTGCACCCCCAGGTACCTAAAGCTCTCCCCTGCCCGTCTAAGCGGGAACCTACCAATTCCTTCCTCCTGGTCTCCAGGGTGCACTACAAACACCTCACTCTTGCCTAAATTTAATTTATAACCTGAAAAGGTCCCGAACTCAGCTAGCAACTTCATCACCCCGGCATCCCTCCCACCGGGTCCGCCACATACAGTACCAGGTCATCGGCATACAACGACACCCTATGTTCCTCTCCACCTCGCACCAAGCCTCTCCACCTCTCTGAAACCCTCAACGCCATTGCCAGTGGCTCGATTGCCAGTGCAATCAACAAGGGGGGCAGGGGGCAACCCTGCCTGGTCCCTCGGTAAAGCCGGAAGTACTCCGACCTCTTCCTATTCGTAGCCACGCATGCCATCGGGCCTCATATAGCAGCCTTACCCATCTAATGAACCCTTCACCAAATCCAAACCTCCCCAACACCTCCCATAGGTACCCCCACTCCACTCTATCGAAGGCCTTCTCCGCATCCAGCGCCACCACTATCTCTGCCTCCCCCTCAATCGCCGGCATCATGATGACATTCAGCAATCTCCGCACATTCGTGTTCAGCTGCCTTCCCTTCACAAAACCTGTCTGGTCCTCGTGCACAACCCCTGGCACACAGCCCTCTATCCTGGTGGCCAGGATTTTTGCCAGCACCTTAGCATCCACGTTGAGGAGAGATATGGGCCTGTATGAACCACACTGCTGTGGGTCCTTGTCCCTCTTTAAAATTAACGAGATCAGCGCCCACATCATCGTCGGGGGCAAAGTCCCCCCTTCCCATGCTTTGTTGAGTGTCCGCACCAGCAAGGGGCCCACTAGGTCCACAAACTTTTTATAAAATTCCACCGGGAACCCATCCGGCCCCGGTGCCTTCCCTGACTGCATTTGCCCGATCCCCTTAACTAGCTCCTCCAGCTCAATCGGCGCACCCAACCCCTCCACCTTCTCCTCCTGCACCTTCGGGAAAGAAAGCCCGTCAAGGAACCTCTCCATTCCCCTCCTCTCCCCCGTTGGCTCAGACCGGGACAGTTCCCCGTAAAAGTCCTTGAAGACCTCATTCACCTCTACCCCCTTCCGCACCACATTCCCACTCTTATCTCTCACTCCAGCAATTTCCTTAGCCGCATCCCGCTTGCGGAGATGATGAGCCAGCATCCTACTCGCCTTTTCACCATGTTCGTACACTGCCCCTTGTGCCTTCCTCCACAGTGCCTCCGCCTTTCTAGTGGTCAGCAAATCAAATTTAGCTTGCAGGCTGCGCCTCTCCCCCAACAGTCTCTCCTCTGGTGCCTCTGCATACCTCCTGTCCACCTCCAGCATCTTTCCCACCAGTCTATCCCTCTCACTCCTCTAGCTTCTCTCCCTGTGTGCCCGGATGGATATCAGCTCCCCACGAATCACTGCCTTCAGGGCTTCCCAGACCATCCCCACCTGAACATCTCCCGTATCGTTCACCACGAGGTACCCCTCAATACATGCCCGGACCCTCCTACACACCTCCTCCTCCGCCAACAACTCCACATCCAACCGCCACAACGGGCGCTGGTCCCGCACCTCCCCCATCTCCAACTCTATCCAATGCGGAGAGTGGTCGGAGATTGCAATGGCCGAATACTCGGCCTCCTCCACTCTCGGAATCAGTCCCCTACTCACCACGAAGAAATCTATCCGAGAGTAGACCCTATGTACGTGGAAGAAGAAAGAGTACTCGCGTGCCCTCGGCCTCACAAACCTCCATGGATCCACCCCACCCATCTGGTCCATAAGCCCTCTCAGTACCTTGGCCGCCGCCGGCCTCCTACCCTTCCTAGAGCTGGACCGATCCAGTGAAGGATCCAACACCGTATTAAAGTCCCCCCCATGATCAGACCTCCCACCTCCAGATCCGGGACCCGTCCCAACATACGCCTCATAAAGCCCGCATCGTCCCAATTTGGGGCATACACAATAGCCAGTTCCACCTTCTCTCCTTGTAGCCTGCCCCTAACCATAACATACCTACCCCGCTTATCCGCCACCACCTCCGATGCCTCGAACAACACATTTTTCCCCACCAGAATCGCCACTCTCCGGTTCTTCACATCCAACCCAGAGTGGAAAACCTGCCCCACCCATCCCTTCCTCAAGCGGACCTGGTCCGCCACCTTCAGTTGGGTCTCCTGAAGCATTGCCACATCTGCCTTTTGCCCCTTCAGATGAGCCAGTACCCTCGACCGCTTTACCGGCCCATTCAACCCTCTCGAATTCCAGGTGACCAACTGGATCAGAGGGCGTCCCGCCCCCCTCCCCCGTCGACTAGCCATAGCCCGTCGACTGCCCGCCCCAGGCCAGCACCCCCTGCCCGACCCAGTCCCCACAGCGACAACACCTCACCTCTGTACCCCCAGCCCCCACCAGCTCCTTCTTGACCCTACCAGCAGCAACCCGGTATTCCCCTTCCCCCCTCCCTTCCCCCCCAGGCTAGGAACCCTCCCAGCCGTGAACCGTCCTCCATTGTACTTCCGTGGGTCAGCTAATTTCTGCTAACCCCGGAAACTCCTGCCAATAACCCGACCCCTCCCAAAGTGGGATCACCCCCCAACCTATCCCTCCTCCAGGCACCGCTCCAGCGCGGGGAAGAACCAGTTAAGGCCCCGCCTCCCCCATCACCGTCTCCGCCCCCCCAGCCCCGCAGCGCGAGAAACCAGAGGAAAGCCCGCGCTTTCGCACTGCCCCACCACACCCTTCTGACGCAGCTCCCAAATACCAGCCCCACTCCATACCCCCAACCCGACATAGAATACAACAAACCCCCCCGACCCTCCCCGCAAGATACACAACTCAAACAATGCTCCACAGTAAAAAAAAAACAGCAGTACACCCTCGTAAATAACCATATCAAAATTGCAAAAGTACAAAAAAAAAAGAGAACACAGCAACAGCAGAATCCAGCACTAAAATATTACAACCGACCCCGCAACCCCCAACCCCTAGTTCAAGTCCAGTTTCTCCGTCTGCATGAAGGCCCACGCCTCCTCCGGGGAATCGAAATAATAATGCCGGTCCAAATAAGTTACCCACAGGCGCGCGGGCTGCAAAATCCCGAACTTTATCTTTTGCATGTAAAGCACCTCTTTCGTCCGATTAAATCCGGACCGCCGCTTAGCCACCTCCGCACTCCAATCCTGGTAGATCCGTACTACCCCATTTTCTGCTCCTCAACTTCTTGGCCCAGCGCAGCACGCACTCCCGATCACTGAACCGGTGGAACCTCACCAGCACCGCACGCGGGGGTTCATTTTCCTTAGGCCTCCTGGCCAGCACCCTGTGCGCTCCCTCCAGCTCCAAGGGCAGATGGAAAGACCCAGCCCCCACTAGCGAGTTCAGCATTATAGCCATGTAAGTTGTCAGGTCCATCCCCTCCAGCCCCTCCGCAAGGCCCAAGATCCGCAGGTTTTTCCACCTCATGCGGTGATCAAGCTCCTCGAAGCATTCCTGCCACTTCTTGTGGAGTGCCTTGTGATCCTCCACCTTACTCACGAGGACCACGGCCTCCTCCTCTCGTTCAGTGGCCTGCGTCTGCAACTCCTTGATGGCAGCACCCTGGGTGGTCTGAATCTCTGACAGCCTTCTGTTTGTTTCCTGCAGAGAGCTCAGTACCTCAGCCTTGAAGTCTGTGAAGCAGCGCAGGAGAGCAGCTTGTTCCTCCTGGGCCCACAGCCTCCACTCCTCTGGAGCTCCTCTGGCTGCCATCTTGGATTCCTTCCCCCGTTTGTTCTGGGAAGCTGCTGCCATTTTTTCCCCCTTTCCACTCCGAGTTCGAGTCATGGACTGCGGGGAAAGTCGTTCAGCACACCTGCCCCCACTGGGAGGCGTCGAAAAATTTCCGTTTTGGGCTCCAAAAAGAGCCGAAAAGTCCGTTTAAAACGGGAGCTCCCAAATGTGTGGCTTCCTTCGTCATCGCAGCCACTGGAAGCAAAATTCAGGCATTTGTGCTACAAAAACAAAGTACTTCTTCAAAAAAACAGAAATCACAACACACTGTTCCACTCTGTGCTTGGTGTTGGTTTCCTGCCTATATCCCCCAGTGATTGTTGGTGTTTCTTTCTATAGTTTGGCTTTTCCACTCAGGGTCCATGGATAATAGTCATGAATGAGTTCCGGCCGTGTAGTCAAGCCTGTGTGATAGCGCTAACTACGTTACACCACAAGTGATGCGTTAAACATCAGGTACTGCCTGAAAACCCAGATACCACCCTGCACTGCAGGTATCAGCTTACACCACAACTAGCCCCTTACGCATCAGGCAATGCCAATCAAAGAGAGAGATATTCCAGTCAAATAGCTGGACACTCCTCCATCTGGTATAGATAGCAGACACCACATGAATGTCTTCTTTGAAACACTGTAGTGTGAATTTCCCAATCGCTGTGTGGGCAGCACTGAGTTACACACGAAGCAACAAACACGTGATAAGCACGATGAAGGTGCTCTAATCAACGCATCGAAAACATACTCAACCCTGTCGACAACATTACTGCAAGAACGTATTAATGTTCGGAGGAATGCGAGGACATAAATCAATGAGCAGCCGCCAGTGTCGTAGAACAATTATTGGCATATATATAGAGTATCCATCCAATATAACGGTGGAGATATTTAATGCCATTGATAATGCACAGGCTACATGTTTTATTGACTTCTATGATAAGGGGGATTGTCTCGACTAGAATCGCCTGTCCATCCATATTTACCCTTGAGAGCGCATCTTGGGGTCAATTACGTTGTTTTCCATGAAGACCTGACCAAGTAAGGATGCTAGATCCAAATGACATTAGTGAAGACGGCGCAGTGTTTTCGCCAATACATTCACGGTCATCATTAGATGTTTATTTCAAAATTATTACATTGAAATTCCACCACCCAGTGAGGCTGGAAATCATACCCCCAGATTATTGGTTCACGGGATTACTTTTCCAGTGATCAATGATAAAGGAGAGGAGCAAGATGTGTAGCGCAGTAATCAGTCGAACCTATCTTGAAAACGACAAGTTCATTTTGCCTGTTTGGCAAATATGGGATGGAACAGTTTGTTCGTTGAAGAGAGTTTTGATATTGGAAAAAAAGGCCGAAGTTTAAGTTGCTATTATATGAAGTGAATTCTAAGAATCATACACGTACATAATGCAAAATTGTGTAGATTTCGGCGAAGGAGAAGCGAGGGGCATATGTAACAATGAGCTGGTCACAATATTCCAATTGATCTTAACATGGGCCAGTTTACAATCCCCAAGCAAGCTGTGTCACTAAATGTTATCTTACGTTTGGACGTTTAAATATAACTGTGTAGAGCCGGTGCTCAATAAAACAATGATTCACATCAGTGTTCGAGTGTCTGACTGAAACACTCGGGTATGCATTTTCAATTATCAGTGAATAACTGTTAAAACTTTCACTCTCATCATCTTCACATTTAGCTTCCTCAAGACTCAAACGCCAGTTGCCTGCAGGTGCGCAGTGCATTATGAAGTTGTGGAACCCAGCACCCCAACAGTGACATGAGTCCTGTCGATTTCACAAAATACATCCTGTACAGCACGTCAGCATAATGAGCGTCTGACCGAACATCGTCTCAATCACATAGATGACAATGTCATCCCGCTCCACACCTTCTGTTGCTAACCACACCCTCCATGCCTTTATCATCTCCAGACTTGTTTTATACTTTTCTCTCTGACCGTCTTCCACTCTCTATTTTACAGAAAGGCAATACCAGACAAACTGCTTCCTATAACTTAAGAGACACTGAGCCCCATATACATCGCAGCAGTGTTCGATTAACATTTATTCTCGGTCTCGCAAAGTTTCATAAAATTCAATGTGTTTACTGGAGTTAGGCATCATATCTACTCTGATCAGATTGAATTGTAGTGCAGGTTCGAGGGGCTAAACGGTCTACTTCTATTCCTGTGTTACTGATAGTTCGATGTTTTGATAGTTTGAGCTATAATTATTTACAGGTGATTAATTAATTTCAGGTGCCATCATTATTCCACTAGGTTATTTATTTCTTAATTTTGCAATTCATTTTTGTTGATTGCATACTTGCACCTACTTTTTCTCTGTTATCACACCACCTTTCATTGACGCTTTCAGGTTGGCGCTGTGGCTTAGATGGTTAAAACGCCTATTTAGCAAAAAGTAGTTTATGATTTGAATCTCAGCAGTGCCGTCACGCTTTTAGGTCAAAGCAATTAGCTTTAGAATAGATGCTGAAAGATTAATGGTGAAAACAGCAAGCATAGAACATAGAACAGCACAGCACAGAACAGGCCCTTCGGCCCTCGATGTTGTGCCGAGCAATGATCACCCTACTCAAACCCAGGTATCCACCCTATACCCGAGATATTTAATGCCATTGATAATGCAAAGGCAACGTGTTTTATTGACTTCTATGATAAGGGAGGTTGTTGGTCTCGGCTAGAATTAACTGTCCATCCATATTTACCCTTGAGACCGCATCTTGGAGTCAATTACGTTACTTTCTGTGAAGACCAGACCAAGTAAGGATGCTAGATGCAAGTGACATTAGTGAAGAAGACGGAGTTTTTTCGCCAATACATTCACGGTCATCATTAGATGTTTATTTCAAAATTATGACATTGAAATTCCACCACCCAGTGAGGCTGGAAATCAGACCCCCAGATTATTGGTTCACAGGATTACTTTTCCAGTGATGATAAATATATGCCAACGTCCTGCAGGAAATGGACAATAAGATATTTCTGAAATCTGCCAATAGTATGCCATTTACTCCTTCATGTTGCATTATTGATGATATTTAACCTTTGCCTGCTAAGTAGCGAAGGAACTTTAAATCAGGACCCACCTTGCAGTATTGGTCAATTTCAGCATTCAACATATGAAACGTATTTTAAATATATGCTATTGTGTACTGATACATAAACTTCAGAAAAAGAAACGTGATCGTTTGATAACTTCTGGAATATAATTGATTTACTAAACAAACCATGTTTAATTTACATCAATGATAAAGGAGAGGAGCAATATGTGTAGCGCAGTAATCAGTCGAAACTATCTTGAAAGCGACAAGGTAATGTTGCCCGTTTGGCAAATAGGGGATGGAACAGTTTGTTCGTTGAAGAGAGTTTTGATATTGGAAAAAAAGACGAAGTTTAAGTTGCTATTATATGAAGTGAATTTTAAGAATCATACACGTACGTAATGAAAAATTGTGTCGATTTTGGCGAAGGAGAAGCGAGGGGCATGTGTAACAATGAGCTGGTCATAATATTCCAATGGATCTTAACATGGGCCAGTTTACAATCCCCAAGCAAGCTGTGTCACTAAATGTTACCTTGCGATTGGATGTTTAAATATAACTGCGTAGAGCGGGTGCTCAATACAACAATGATTCACATCAGTGTTCAAGAGTCTGACTTAAACACTCGGGTATGCATTTTCAATTATCAGTGAATAACTGTTAACATTTTCACTCTCATAATCTTCACATTTAGCTTCCTCAAGACTCAAACGCCAGTTGCCTGCGGATGCGCTGTGCATTATGAAGTTGTGGAACCCAACACTACAACACTGACATGAGTCCTGTCGATTTCACAAAATACATCCAGAACAGCACGTCAGCATAATGAGCGTCTGACCGAACATCGTCTCAGTCACATAGATGGCAATGTCATCCCGCTCCACACCTTCTGTTGCTAACGACACCCTCCATGCCTTTATCATCTCCAGACTTGTTTTATACTTTTCTCTCTGACCGTCTTCCATCGTCCATTTTACAGAAAGGCAATACCAGACAAACTCTGCTTCCTATAACTTAAGAGACACTGAGCCCCATATACATAGCAGCAGTGTTCGATTAACATTTATTCTCGGTCTCGCAGTTTCATAACGTTCAGTCTGTTTACTGGAGTTAGGCATCATATATGCTCTGATCAGATTGAATTGTAGTGCAGGTTCGAGAGTCTAAACGGTTTACTTCTATTCCTGTGTTACTGATAGTTCGATGTTTTGATAGTTTGAGCTATAATTACTTACAGGAAATTAATTAATTTCAGGTGCAATCATTATTCCACTTGGTTATTTATTTCTTAATTCCGCATTTCATTTTTGTTGATTGCATACTTGCATCTACTTTTTCTCTGTTATCACACCACCTTTCATTGGCGCTTTCAGGTTGGCGCTGTGGCTTAGATGGTTAAAGCGCCTATTTAGCAAAACGGTGTTCATGAGTTTAAACCTCAGCAGTGCCATCACTCTTTTAGGTCAAAGCAAGTAGCTTTAGAATAGGTGCTGAAAGATTAATGGTGAAAACAGCAAGCGTTACCAAAATCGCTGCATCACGAACCTTGATGCTTCTACGGGGATAGGGTGGAGGTGTGGGATTCGGTAGGGTGTTCTTTCCAAGGTCTGGCGCAGACTCGATTGGCGGAATAGCCTCCATCTCACTGTAAATTCTATATTTCTATATATTTAAAACTCGTACTTTCGAATTTTCGGAACTACAAAACGTTCCGAACTCAGTGGCTATCTCGGAAAGTTTTAATACTAAATCTAGGGTTCCTTCAGGAAACTTCTGAAATTAATTTAAGTGTTGAGTTTTTCTCTGGATAGTCCAGCATTTGTTGCCCATGTCAGGTTGTCCTGAAGATGGGAGTGGTGAACTGCCTTCTTGAGACGTGTTGCGACACCCTGGGCTAGTGCGTAGTTAATTCCAGCCCCACATGTCACAGACCCCGAACACAGGTGAATCAACCAATATTCGTTTCAGAATTCCAGGTATCTGGCCCTTGGCTATCCGATAATCACAGTCACCATGTTTGAGATTTGAAAAAAAATACTGTTTATTTATAACAAAAATAAAGATAAAACATTCAATAATTACAATGGAATAACGGCAATAATTGTCCAATTTAACTCCCACTGACTACCAACAAACATGACAGACAAACACAGCGGGGTGGAAATGGGTATAAATAGAAGGATTAAGGTGAAAAGGATACGAGCCCTTGCTTTTGCGAATAGTTCTTTGCAGCAGGTTTTCCTCTCAGCATGCTATTTGACCGAAGCCACTGGTAAAGTTGGTGATGGACCTGCTTAGTCCTGGAAAGTGCCAGCATCCTTAAGCGTTGTTGGAGAGACAAATTCTAGATGCTCCTGTTGTGGACTTTCTGTTTTCCACAAAATAATTGAAGGAGTCGCAGGCACATAACAATGGTGCATTTGATAGTGCGTCGGGAGAGCACAACTTCAGAAACGTTCATTCGTTACTGGCACGCAGTAGGATTTCGTCTGGAGAGACATTTTGGCGTTTATGAAACAGGGCCTTCAGGTCAAAGGATCACCTTAGGCCCGTTTCATTTTTGAGACCCTTTGTCTCACATCAGAACTGGCTTCCAGCGCTTTGGTTGAATTCAAGCCTCTCCAGTTCGAAGAGAATGGCACCCAGAATAGCAAAAGAGAGAGTGGACTTGCTCGTCATTCGAGAGGCTCCTCCGACGAAAGATACCCAATCACCGCCTGTTGCAGGGCAGAGTGGAGCCTCATCGGCTCATCGATTGGCCACCAGCGAAGTCAATCAAATCGAGTCAGCACTGAATGCAGCCAATCTGCAATCAATCTTAAAACTGCACACCCTCCGGGAATCTGCTTGTGAGAATGAAGGACTACTTTGCGGTAAAGTCACTTTGTCTTAAATCCACAAGTCCATTAATCTTTTGTGGATCAAAACTGTAATAGAAAAAAGTAAAGGGGTAATTAGGGAGTAAGAAGGAAACAAACAGGAGGGATCTTTACAACCACAATCAGTTAAATGTCGTTACACCAACAGTGCTGTTAGCGAGAGAATTCTGCGATGTTGACCCAGCGGTAGTGAGGTAACAGCGCTATATTCCAAGTCAGTAACTTGGACGGGAACCTTCAGTTGGATTTGTCCCCAGGTATCTGTTCGTCTAGATGGTAGCATTCCTGTGTTTGGAATGTGCTTCCTCAGGGGCCGGAAGAACTTGTAGATGTCACACATTTCTGTTACTATGCATCGGCGGTAGAGGACGTGATGTTTGTGGAATAGGAGCCAATAAAACTCGCTGCTTTGTCCTGGATGGTGCCGGCATTCTTCAGCGTTGTTGTAGAGACAAATTCGAGATGCTCCTGTTGTGGACTTTCTGTTTTCCATGAAAGAATAGGAGGAGTCTCAGGCACAGAATAATTGTGCTTTCTGCAGTGCGTTGGGAGAGCACAACGTCAGAGGAAGACCTCTGGAGTGGACTCCGCCCAACACAGAATCAAGTAATATTTCTGCAGGTCTGGGTACGAAGGAAAGAATATTGTTTATAAGTGATCATAGCTGTTTTAAAGTTTACATCCCACAGGATGCATGTGTGCACCCAGGCAGATTTAGTGTGATCTACTTTTATCTACCCTTAACCATTCTATGGTTTCCTTCCCAGTCTTGGCGCTAGACTTGGCGCCAGAACCAGAAGACGTTTCTGATTCTTAGACCGAGTTAGGTCGAACACATGCTGTTAACCTTTATCCTGACTACTTGAACATTCCATCTTCAGAACAGGCTGTCAAGGTCACTGCAAACCAGCAAAACTGGAATCCTTGACCCTTATTCTGACACGTGGTGCCACGCCAGCTTTCAGTTGTCACCTTTGTGAAATGGTCCTCCACAGCTTTAGCATACTGTGTTATGCGATATAAATCCCTAAATTCCAAAGAATAATTGTTGATTGCCCGAATTGATTGTTATTAGTAATCATTTGCCTCCTCACAACACTCCCACTCTAAGTCTATTGCGGCGAATGATGTGATATTGTACGTTTCACTCTTCAATTATTTCATTGCACAGATAGAACAGTGGTTAGCACTGTCGCTTCACAGCTCTAGGCTCCCAGGTTGGATTCTCGGCTTGGATCACTGTCTGTGTGCAGTCTGCACCTTCTCCACGTCTTTCCCCGTGGGAATCCTCTGGGTGCTCCGGTGTCCGACCACAAAGGCCGAAAGATGTGCTGTTAGGTCATTTTGACATTCTGAATTCTCTCCAGTGCACACGAATAGACGCCGCAGTGTGGCGACGAGGGGCTTTTCACAGTAACTTCGTTGCAGTGTTAAAGTAAGGCTACTTGTGACAATAATAAGGATTATTATTGATGAATATCAGGGCTGCTGTTCAGATGTCATATATTTCCTGGTAGTACATTTGCAGAACTGCATAATAGTAAAAAGACCGATTTCAAAGGCACAGACCATATTCAAACAGAATCGTCATCGCCCATTTCCGTCATTTTCTTGCAAAGGTGGAGCAGTATCCCTGGAACACTTTCCTTCAGCTGCTGCCTGACGGCCCAGGCGGGCGATTTTTTAGTGCGTTTGAGCGGTCAGCCGGGTATCCAGGCACTGATAATTCAGATTCCGGGGTCGGTAGAGATAATTTAGAAACCCTAATTCTGGAACACGGGGTTCCTTCCACCAAAGTCCTTTAAGCGGGACGTGGGGTCGCAGACTGGGACATTGCCCGATCAGAGAGATCCGGCCATCTGAGAGCCTGGTCACGTGACTCTGTGCGTCGCCAGTGGACGAACCTTCTGCTGACTGCTGTGTGATTGGCTCCTGGCTCACATTGTGATGTCACCTGGAAACGAGTTTTCTCCCAGTTGCTTTTCACAGTAACTTCATTTGAAGCCTACTCGTGACAATAAGCGATTTTAATTTCGTTACTGCGGGCGGAAGCCGGATGTTGCAGCTGGCACTGTAACCAAAATAAATTGATGAACATTGGAAAAAAGGAATTGGAAGTCAATATTAGCAAAACTAGATCAGATGTGACTAATGCTAATAAGTGTTAACCTTTAAATAAATTAATTTACAATAATATATCGTTCTGTTCCACGCCTGACAAATTAAATGAGAGCAACTAGTGCGATGATTCATAGCAGACAAAGAGATATCTCAGGGCACTTTTCAGGTCAGGGAGCCTGGATTCGGCAGCAAACGTGAGGAAGGTTGTTTTATAATTATAGAGAGTGATGCAGGTCCGGGCGCCCCAATGAGAGTCAGAATTAATCAGGGAATTCTTAAGACGGAGAGGCAGCGGGCGAGATTCAAGTAAGGATACCTCAGAACACAGAAAGGGTAGTTGAAGTTTGAAACGGTCTTCTGCAAATAGCTGCTGAAGTTAAATCAAATGTTAACTTTAAAACTGAGATCAGCAGATGTTTCGGCAGCTAATTGAAGGAACTGGGGAAAGGTTTGTATTTGGAGTAATGAGTAATGACATATACCAGGAACGATGTTAGCCAATGACAGGAAAGGATTGAGGTCCTCGGTGGCCTCTCTTAATCCTCTGAATTCCACACGCCCGGGATATAGATTTAAGAATAACCACCAATCAATATTAAAATAATTGAGACAAAGGTAATTTAAGTTAACTTATAATCTTATTTCTGTTATTTTCCAGGTACATTAAAAAAAATTCTAGCCAGTAGCTAGAATTTGTTCAACAGCTGCAAAGGATTTCTCCATCGCGGATAATTCGGTATTTTCTCTGGGTAATCACATTATCAGTGTGCCTTTGGCAGTGACGAGAGTAAGGTTCATACTGTGCCGTATAAGAACCGTGCAACAAACTGCGAAACGACATGACCATGACATCTTACATTAAAACAGCAGTCTGAATCATAAGGAAAGCCATGTCAGATGAATTTATAGCTCACAGAACCTACATTAGGACGGAACTGAGATGAAGAAATCGCAATGAGGGGCAGAATACTACACCCACTATCAGATCGTCCGCCACTGAGGTCAGTTTTACAGGTAGAAGGAAAATGGAATCAGCAGAATGAAGTCCACGATCATTTCTGTGCATAAACGGCGTTTCTGTTGTGGAATTCACTCAGTTGTGTTTAATGTTCGGCAAACTGTTAATTTTAAATTTGATATTGACAGCTATTAGGTAAGGAAATTCACTAATAATAATCTTTATTAGTATCACAAATAGGCTTAGATTAATACTGTAAGGAAGTTACTATTAAAAGCCGCGAGTCGCCACACTCCCGCTCCTCTTGAAATGAAAAATGAAAATCGCTTTTTTTCATAAGCCGGCTACAAATGAATTTACTGTGAAAAGCCCCTAGTCACCACATTCTGGCGCCCATTCGGGGCGGCTGGTACGGGAATTGAACCGTGCTGCTGGACTGCCACGGTCAGCTTTCAAAGGCAGCGATTTAGCCCTGTGCTAAACCAACCCTCTCCTGTGCTAAACCAGCCCCCTCTCTCTGTGTACCCTCGTCGGGTACACAGAGAGAGAATTCATAATGTCCAATTCATCAAGCAAGCACGTCTTTCGGGAGCTGTGGGAGGACACTGGAGCATCCGGAGGAACTACAGGCAGACACGGGGAGAACGTGCAGACTCCACACAGGCAGTGACCCAAGCCGGCTAGTACCCTCGCCCCTGGCGCTGTGAAGAAACAGCGCTAACCAATGTGCTACTGTGCTGCCCAATAAAAATATGTCATGAAGCGGTTGAAACAGCTCGAGAAAATTCAAAGTCTGAACAGCCTGACAACATTTCTGCTGCAGCTTGTGCTCCAGAATTAGTTGCACTATTCACCTGATGGTTTCACTAGGCACTGTCATCTAATGGGAATTCTGAAAATATCCAAAGGTATATCCTATCGTGAAAAAATCAGGGCAAAGTTAAATCCGGAATTATTTCCCCAGGCAAACTACTCTCGATCGTCAACTGCGTGATATAAGGTATGTTAGACAGTGGAATCAAGTGGTACTTTCTCAGCATCAACATGCAAACTGTTCTCAATGTGGCTTCCACCGGGCAGCTTGATTCCCGCCTCATTAAATAATTGCTCTAAAAGATCATAGAACATAGAACATAGAACGATACAGCGCAGTACAGGCCCTTCGGCCCTCGATGTTGCACCGACATGGAAAAAAAACTATAGGCCATCTAACCTACACTATGCCCTTATCATCCATATGCTTATCCAATAAATTTTTAAATGCCCTCAATGTTGGCGAGTTCACTACTGTTGCAGGTAGGGCATTCCAAGGCCTCACCACTCTTTGCGTAAAAAACCCACCTCTGACCTCTGTCCTATATCTATTACCCCTCAATTTAAGGCTATGTCCCCTCGTGCTTCCCACCTCCATCCGCGGGAGAAGGCTCTCGCTGTCCACCCTATCTAACCCTCTGATCATTTTGTATGCCTCTATTAAGTCACCTCTGAACCTTCTTCTCTCTAACGAAAACAACCTCAAGTCCATCAGCCTTTCCTCATAAGATTTTCCCTCCATACCAGGCAACATCCTGGTAAATCTCCTCTGCACCCGTTCCAAAGCTTCCATGTCCTTCCTATAATGAGGCGACCAGAACTGTACGCAATCACAAAAGTGTTTCACCCTAAAGATGCAGTGAGAATGATTGAACTTGATATCAAGGCAGTATTTCACTGGGATTAGCATAATGGAGCCCTGGTAGAACCGTCGTAAACTGGGGAAATCCCCACGCTGATTAGAGTTGTGATTGGTGGAGGTAAATTAGAACAGCGCAAGAACGCCGCACTAAATTTTTCAGGATCTTCTCTCGGACCCACACATCTTCAACTTCCTCATAAATCAACTTCTCTCCATCGGAAGGTAAGAATGGGGATCCCTTTAATTTACCGTGCTTACGACACTCTGTATAAGTGGCGGTAATTCCAGCCGCAGTAGCCACACAAGCGAATTGACGGCTAATTCTTGTACAAATTCAGAAATTATCGGCCCTTGGCTGCCCAATAATTATATTCACCAGGTTTGTTATTGAGGGGACTTCCGATGGTGGCCATGGAGTGAGTGAACGAACACAGGGCAGCTGCGTATCGAAGGTGGTTTTGTAATGTTTTACCCGGTTTTCGGTAGTTTCAGCAGAAAAGTGAGAGGAAAGTGTGAGAGAAGAAGTTCTCTCTGGATTGGCATGTCCACTGGCTATCAGACTCGGCTAAAGACGGTGAAATGTCTGGTTAACAGTTTGTAGGTGACCTGTGGTGCAGCACTAATTCTGAAAATGGCGGATGGAGAAGGGTCGTAGTCGATGGGAAAGCCACAGATGGAGAAATTGATGAGATTCATCAAGAAGGAATTGCGACAGCAGAGGAACGAGATGGACAGTGACTAGGCGGGGAGATTGTGGAAACAGAGGCACCTCTTCCCGGATCATTGGATCGGGCGGAAAGTGCCTGGAAGCACAGAGGCCGACGATCCATGACGTGGATAAGGTGGTGTCAGACTGCAGCGACCGGATTGTGTCTTTTGAGTTGGAGGCCGGCATCCTGGGAGATCTGTGCAGGTCACTGCTGTCGAAGGTGGGGGAATCAGCAGAATAGGTCCAGGCAACGGCATCTATGGATCGTTGGTCTGCCAGATGCTGTAGAGGGAACGAAATCCATAAAATACGTTTCGAGGATGTTGGCCAGGTTTGTGGAGGAGAAGGTGCTGGTTAAGACCCCAGTTGTGGACCGGATCCATAAGTCCCTGAGGCACAAGCTGAGAGTACAGCAGACGCCGTGGTCGGTGATTGTGCGGATTCACAGGTCGTTGGGCAAGGAGAAGATCCTGAGCTGGATCAGGGAGAATCGAAACTGTGAATGTGAGTGTAATATAGATGGCAGATTCGATGTCGGGTCTTGTACCGGCCAGACACTCTAAAAAAATAAATTTAGAGTACCCAATTGTTTCCAATTAAGCGGAAATTTAGCTTGGCCCATTCGCCTACCAGGCACATTCTGGGTTGTGAGGGTGAGACCCGGACAGACAGGGAGAATGTGCCAGCTCCACATGGACAGTGACCCGGGGCTAGAATCGAACATGGGTTTTTGGTGCTGTGAGGCAACAGTGCGAACCACTGCGCCACAGAGCCACCAAGATATTCAGTGACTCCTAATGGCTGGCAATATTATTTTGAGACTCTAAAGGAGGCGAATGACATTATAAAGGACCATAAATTGGGCAGAACTGAGAGGTGGTGTGGAATGGAGAAGTTAAGATCGCAAAGATTGGGAGTTATTAGAGCCATGGCTGTTTACAGCATGGAGGCATGCCTTTTGGCCCATCTTGACCATGCAGTCCAGTTTCTATCACTAAACAAGTCCCATTTGCCCGCATTTGACGCATATCCCGCAATACCCACCCTGCCTATGTGACTGTCTAACTGTTTTTGAAAGGGAAAAAATTGTGCCCCTCACTATCACTGCCTCTGGCAGCTCACTCCAGATGCTCACCACCCTCTACGTGTAGAAATTCTCCACTGGTCTCTTTTGTAATCTCCCCCTCTCATCTTTAACATAAGCCTTTTGGTTCTGACTCCTCTCACTTTGGGAAAATATGTTGACTATCTTACCTCACCCATGCCCCTCATTATGTTATAGACCTCTGTAAGATCGCCCCTACGCCTCCTGCGCTCCAGGGAAAACAGTTCCAGTCTATCAAGCCTCTCCTTCTAACTCAGACCATCAGGACCTGGTAGCATCCTCGTAGAGCTGTTCTGCAATCTTTCTAGTTTTACAATATCCTTCCAACAATAGGGTGACCAGAACTGAACACAGTATTCCATACGTGATCTTACTAATGTCTTCTACATCTTCAACAATACATCCCAACTCCTGTATTCAATATTCTCACCAATAAAACCTAGCATACTGAAAGCCTTCTTCACCACCCTGTCCATCTGCGACTCCACCTTCAAGAAGCTATGAATCTGTACCCCTAGATCTCTTTGTTCTGTAAATCTCCTAAACTCCCTATCATTAACTGAGTACGTCCTGCCCTGATTTGATCGACTAAAATGCATCACCTCACATTTATCCAAATTAAACTCCATCTGCAATTCATGGGCCCATTGGCCCAATTGATTGCAATCTTTTATAACCTTCTTCACTATCGAACATGCCACCAATCTTGGTATCATATGCAAACTTACTAACCATGCATCCGAAATTCTCATCCAAATCATTAATATGTATAACAAATGACAGTGGACCGAGCACTGATCCCTGAGGCACATAGCTGGTCACAGGCCTCCAGTTTCAAAAACAAACCTCCACAACCACCCTTTGGCTTCAGTCGCCAAGCTAATTTTGTATCCATTTGGCTACCTCACACTGGACTCCCTGAGATGTAAACTTTTGCGACAACCTTCCTTGTGGTTCCTTATCAAAGGCTTGCTAAAGTCCATTTGGAGAACGTCGACTGCACTGCCCTCATCTGCCTTCTTGGTTACCCCTTCAAAATACTCAATTAAATTGGTGAGACATGTCTTTCCTCTGACAAAGCCATGCTGACTTTCCCTAATTAGGCCTTGCCTGTCTAAATGCCTGCACATCCTATCCCTCTGAATACCACCAACAATTTACTCACTACAGAAGTAAGGCTAACTGGTCAGTAGTTCCCAAGCCTATCCCTATCCCTGCAGCCATTCTTAAGTCAGGGAACAACATTTGCGACACTCAATTCTTCAGGAACCTCTCCCGTCGCTGTCGATGATTCCAATATCTCAGCGAGGGGGCCGGCAATTTCCTCCTTAGCATCCGACAACATAATTGGATACATTTTGCCAGGTCCCGGGGATTTATTTATCTTGATGTGCTTTAATACCTCCAGCACCTCCTTCTCTGTAATATGTACAGTCCTCAAGACATCACTGTTTATTTCCTCAATTTCCCTCACATTCCTGTCTTTCTCAACAGTGAATAACCGCGATAAACATTCATTTAGGACCTTTTCAACCCCATGTGGATCAGCACATAGATGACATTGTTTATCCTTAAGAGGCCTTACCCTCGCCCAAGTTACCCTTATAACCTTTATGTATCTGTAAAAGCTCTTTGGATTTTCCTTTGCCTTTTCTGCCAAGTCAATGTCATGTCCCCTTTTTGCCCCCTGAGTTTTCTCTTAACTCTTTTCCGACAAGCCCTATATTCTTCAAGGGATACATTTGATCACAGCTGCCTATGCATGTCATATGCCTCCTTCTTCCTTTTCACCATGGCCTCAATGTCCCGAGTCATCCATGGTTCCCTCCTTCTACGAGCCTTACCCATCACTCTGAGAGGAATGAGCTCACCTTGAAGGCTAGTTAACATCTTTTTGAAAGATTCCCACTTATCAGCTGTCCGCTTGCCTGCAAATTGCCTCGCGCAATTAACTTTTGAAAGTACCCACGCAATTGTTCTTGCCCAATTTCGAATTTTAACTTTTGGGCCAGAACTATCATTCTCCAAGCTACCTTAAAACTAATGGAATTATGGTCACTGGTCCCAAAGTGATCCCTCACTAACACTTCCGTCACCTGCCCTTTCCTTTCCCCCAAGAACAGGTCAATTTGAGCCCCCTCTCAGGTCAGGCTTTCTACATATTGAATGAGGAATTCTTCCTGAATACACTCGATAATTTCTCTCCATCCAACCACGAGTGCTAGGGATGTCCCAGTTAATGTTGGGAAAGTTAAAGTCCCCAACTATCACCATCCTATGTTTCCGGCAGCTATCTACAAACGTTTTAGATGTTTGCTCCTCAATATCCCGCTGACTATTAAGAAGCCGATAGTACAGTCCAATCAAAATGACTTCACCAATACTATTTTCCAGTTCTACCCATATAGACTCAGTGGGCAGACCCTTGGATATATCCTTTGTCTGTGCTGCCGTGACACTGTCCCTAGTCATAACTCCCCCAAGTTATTATTGCTTTGGATTGCCGATGGGTGCTTGGGGGGGGGGGGGGGGGTTGGATGCGGTGTATGGTAGGTGGAGGGAGGCGGGGCTGGAGCGTGTAAGGGATATGTTCTCGGAGAGGACGTTTATGGGGCTTGATGAGCTGTCGGAGAGGTTTGAGCTCCGAGGGGCAGTGAGTTCGTATAAATGCAGATCCGGAATTGTGTGCAAAAGGAGTGACAAGCGTTGTCCCAGCAACGGAGTATGTGCTATTGGTGCAGCTATTGCTCCCAGATGACTTGGGGGAGGGCAGCATTGGGGCATCTCCAGGTTGTTGGGGAAGGTTCCGATGCTATCAGTCTAGAATTTACACAGTAGAAGGAAGACATTCTGCCCATCCAGTCTGCACTCGCCTTTGGAAGGTGTACACTACTTAAGCCCACGCCTCCACCCTGCCCCTGTAAACGCAGTAACCCGACCTAATCTTTTATCATGGCTCTAACCTGCCCATCTTTCGACTGTGGGAGGAAAGTGGAGCACCAAGAGGAAACCCATGCAGGCACGGGGAAAACTTTCAGGCCCCGCACAGACAGTCACCCGAGGCGGGAATTGAACCCGGGTGCGTGGAGCTGTGTGGCAGCAGAGCTAATTACTCTGCCACCATACCTCCCGGATTGAGTTTTTGGCCTGTTGCACTCTTGGCGGGGGTGATTGGGAGTGAAGACTCAGCAGTCGCGGTATCTGACCACGTGGTTTGGAATTGCGGGTTGATGGCGCCGAGCTCTCAGAGGCCGCAGTTGCGGTTGTTTGAGTGGTCTTTGGCTCATAAGGAGGCCTGTGAGAAGATAAAGATGGTTATTCGGACGATGTGGGGCATAATGAGATGGGGAAGGTCTCGGCAGCTACATTGTGGGAGACGTTAAAGGCGGGGTGGAGTTTATTTCAATGAGCTGAGGCCGGTGGAGGACATTGTGGCGTCGGACAGGAGGTACTCAGCGGCGCCGGAGGAGGCGCTGCTGAAGGAGAGGCAGAAATTCCAAAGGGATTTTGGGCTAGTGTCGAGGGGGAGGCGGTGGGACAACTATGCAAGGCAAGAGGGGCGTATAGGAGTATGTGGAGAAGGCAAGCAGGATGCTCGCGCAGCAGCTGAGGAGGCAGATAACGGAGAAGAAGATTGGGTGGTTGGTGGAAGGGCGAGGGGCAAGGGTGGTCAAGCTGTTAACGGAGCCGGGGGAGATTAGTGGGGCGTTTGAGGCTTTTTATCAGAAACTGCACTGGTCAGAGCTTACAAGGGAGGTAAAGGCATGAGCCGGTACCTGGATGGGCTGGAGTTGCCGACGGTGAATGAGTTGAGTCTCCAGGCCCTGGGAGCCCTGATTAGACTGGGGGAGGTAATGGATTATGTGCGGTCAATGCAGTCGGGGATGACCCCGGGCCCGAACGGGTTCTAAGTGGAGTTTTATAAAAGGTGTGGATCAGAGCCAGGGCCCTGTTAGTGGAGATGTAGACAGAGTTGTTCGCGAGAAGCGTGCTTCGTCCCACACTCTGTCAGGGACCCAAATCGCACATTTTGAAGAAACTCATACACAAAATAGCGTGAGTCCTACCGCCTGATACCATTGTTAAATGTTAATGCAAAGCTATTGGCGGAGGTGCTGGCGGTGGTCAGAGAGAACTGTCAATTTGGAGCATTTTGGGTTCCTCCGGGGCATGGGATGGGGCTGGGTGCCCTCCCCTTTGCCCTTTGCCCTCACGCATGAACCAATTGCAATGGCATCTCGGTCCTCGAGTAGGTGGTCTGCATTGAGCGGGTGGGGGGCGGGGGGGGGGGGGGGGGCGAGTGGAGCACCGAATCTGTTGAGATGCTGAAATCTCTTGTTATATATTGCTAACCGGGTTTAAAGTTACAACAGGATCACGGGACGGGTTTGGGGGGGGGGGGCGGTTTGCTGTGCTGGGTTCAAGCAAGTTGTCGTTTTGATTGGTCGGGGAGAGCTTTGGTTATATTGGGTTACACGTGGCACAGAGTTGGGTCCAGGTGTACAAGTTGAATCTGGCAAAGTTGGTGAAGGAAATGGACGACTTTCAGTTCAT
Source organism: Scyliorhinus canicula (assembly GCF_902713615.1). Taxonomy (NCBI): domain Eukaryota; kingdom Metazoa; phylum Chordata; class Chondrichthyes; order Carcharhiniformes; family Scyliorhinidae; genus Scyliorhinus; species Scyliorhinus canicula. Next base: position 207,360,141 of record NC_052151.1, read on the forward strand.
AACTTTCGTTAGTCCTTTCGTTCCCCACAATATCTGTTTTGAGTTTCTGGGAAGTTTTTGTTTCTTTTCCCTGAAGACAGACACAGTCTCGGTTGAATTTCTGTCATTTGACAGCTGACCTTGCAGCTGTGTGTGATATTTCAGCACATGCCTTACTAATGATTTGTAAACAGTTATCGCCATTTGCTTCAACTTGCGACTTATGACCCTGTTCATAATATACATTTTATGCAGATATTAGGAAGCTGCCCTCTTAAATATACACTTTGTACACGTGGGGTACCGGGACCCTCTGCATTGGACGTTGTTCCCATTCTTAGACGTTCATGCTGATTAATGAGACATAAATAAATGAATTTTCATTTTTTTATAGAATGGCCAAGCACTTCGCCAAATCATAGCTGCAATGCGATCACTCGCCAAACATCCTCTCCCCCCCACCCCCTACCTCCCCTGTACACATATTCAGTCGAACACTAAACTCCGAATATCTGTTTGGTTTGAACAGAGTTTCGGACCGTGTTTTTCTTCAACAATCATTTACATCAAACATCCTAGTTAATAACTTTATGCAAAACCATTAATTTTTGCATTCCTTTACCACTATGGGCGACTTATTAAGGCAAAATAATACCAATACTACTCACGTTACCACTGCAAGTAGTGCACACCATCCATTCATAAGCGAGAGACACGGTCCAATATCACATTGCTCGACAATAGCGAAATAGCTGGGATGGAAGAAATGAAATGTTGCATGGATGGATAGAATGTGGACTGTTTCCTCTACTTCAATACTAATCAGCTGGCTTGCGTCCCATCTATTCATCAAGGGTAGTGATGTATTATAGTGAGTGCTGCAAATGCCAAGTCTGGCGACCACAAAACATCTGATGACCAGATTAAATGCTCCCCATGATTTGAATCTGGGGTGTTTGCTCCCAGTAACTGAAGTGGATTCCCCTGCCATATGGCTAATATGACTTTATTTTTGAAACTTCAGTTGAAATGCGTAACATTTGCAGGAAGATGTTACTTATACTCAGCAAAATGACATATAAAATCTGGATGGCGGTACAGGATGGGTACATCAAACGAGCAGTAAAAAATGAAGACATTTGCGCGGGTAGCGCATCAATATGAAATTACCACAATGGGGCGAAGTTGAAATTTACAAGGAAGCTTGAATAAATCTCATTCCTTTTATCCGCAGTTTTCCAACTAATCTCAGCATTAGTGTCCATGTAGATTTCACCACATTCTTCAATTCCTGCCTGAAATTGCTCTGGGTCGCGATATAAATACATGGGTTTTGAAAGCAACTCAAATACTTCAGGAAAGCCCCGGTTTCAGTGGCGATATATGCAGGATTTGTGCGGTCCGCTGTGTAATAAACGCTGTTTGCCTGTCTGGTAGTCACTAAACTCACGGTATATGTCAACCACAGCAATATAAAACTGATCGATATCGTGAACAATAGAATGATGGATTTCCTTCGGTTCACCGACTCCGAATCGCTGTGATTCTCACTCCTGTGACCCCGGAGTCCCGTGTGGGCTCTATTCGCTATTAAAATACGCCGGACAGTTAAAATGTTAAACATGAATATTAGAGTAAAAGGAAGCCAAACCACCCAGACGCTGTGAAACCAGACGTATGCTATACCTGGAGATGAAGTCAAAAAAGCTACACTCGACTGGCAGCCCCAGTGCACCTTATTAATGATGCTCTGATTTTCAAATGCAAACAAAACCGGGATGTTATTTAACAAGATCAGGATTGAGGCGGTTGTTACAATCGCCACTGCAACTCTTTTGGTACAGAATCGTGTTTTCAACTTCTAGCAGCAGATTGCTACAAATCGATCAAATGTGAAGGAGACTGTGAACCAAACAGAGTTATCAAGGTTGACAGTGGTCATATAGAGAATGGTTCTGCAAACAGGAGTGTGGGACAAGAATGAAAGTGGAAAGTGATAGTTGAAAATGTAATATACCATTGCATTGATGATTATGGTCAATAGGTCTGCTGTCGCCATAGCCACCATATATGCAGTGATACATTTGGAAAGGCCACAGTTTCCTCTAGACAGGATGATAATTGTCATTAAGTTTGCTGTAAGAGAGAGAGATAAGGTCAATAATATATCATCGTCTGATTGAAATAAACATGGAGCTACTTTCTGAACCGGTTTGAATTAATTCCAAGGCAGTATAACATAGGAGGTCTAACTATATAATTCGTAAGCTGTCGGATAACTCACACTTCGCTGGAGGATAATGCAGTCAGGAAATCCACCCAGATATCATATCAGATATGAAATTATATTATCACAACTATACCTTTTCCAGATAAAGCGGATCACGGAGTGCAAAGGGACTGCTTACACGATTGTTCAGGTAACTGCATTATGAAATGCCGACTTCAAAAACGGGTTGTGTTATGGAACCTTTAGTCCAAATAAAATGACAGTTTTCATCTATTCACAACCCATATGTTACAGTGACTCACCTGGAAGGCCAAAGACTGCGAGAATCGGGTAGTAAATCTCTTTCACGAACAGAACAACTGGTTTCCCCATTTTCTAGGAGCGCAGATGGATTCTGGTGGAGATGAAAGACTCTGCCTGTCGCACGGGCTACACAATGGAGCAGAATCTATATTTATACAGATACCAATCCTCCAAGGAGTTAAACAGTTTTCTCAATCATTCACATTAGTTACAGTCATTTAACAAATATATGCATCAGATACATCAAATTCAATTTCCTTTCTTTTGCCATCACACATGCCGGGATAATTTCACTGAATCCCAGAAATTCTATCCGGGCTCCACAATACAGTTGTGGAAAGCCAACCTTATCAGCGATAACTGTCACACCCGAGTTTCATTTCAAATGGAAATTAAGTGGAAGTTAGAAAGCTTCTTATTTGAATTGCACCCGCCTGTGTTATCAGAGCAAAATATCGCCTAAACGGAATAAATTCAGCTCGAAGCTTGAGGTTTCTGATGCGCGAGTTTTAAAAAGCACAAACTGCAATGACGGGGCTAGAACACAGATCAACTGATGGGAAAGCATCACTGCTCACCCCGATACCACCATTGCGAACTGCTAAAATGGGAGAGCAACAAAGTGTCCCAAGACAATTCCCAAGACAGTTGCTATTGCTGCTAAAACTTAGCTGACCCTGAGCCACCGAAGGAAATATCTGATGAGGCGTCAAAAGCTTGGTCAAAGATGAAGATGTTAATGGGCATCTTTAATAGGAGAGGGAGCTGGAAAAGTGGAGTGGTTCAGTGAGGGAGGCCAGAATGTTGACCAGGTCAGCTGAAATCACGACTGTCAATGTTGTCGAGGTTAAAATCGGGAATGTGCAAGATGGCAGAAGAGCTAAAATCTGGGAGGTCTGTTAGGCCGGAGGAGTTGAAGAGAAATGGAGCAGGGAAGACATGTTAGAATTTGTAAGTAAGAATGAGGATTTTAAAATGGAATAATTGCCGGTTGGGAGCCAGTGTCAGTCAGCAAACACGGAGCTCATTGCTGAACTGGACATGGTTCATGTGAAGTTCCATGCAATAGAATGTTTAATGAACACAGGTATATGATGGGTGGAAGATGGGAAACCGGCCTGGGGAACGGTGAAATAGTCAAGTTTGGAATAAAGAAAGGGAAGGATCAAGGATGAGCATCAGATGAGCTGAGGCTAGGTCTGACCTTGGCGATGGTTCGGATGTGGAAGTACAGTGAATTCACTTGATAACATTCTGTCAGTCTGTCTGATACCATAGAGTTTAGTCAGAGGTAATGGGGACAATTAAATGCAATTCTAGTCCGCGCCTTAATATTAGGATTGTTTCTGTGTCTCTTTCACCGGTGCACAATATTAGTGTAGAACCATTTACATTTCATTGTGATCAGAAGCGAAACAAAAGATTTCAATGAATCATCAATTAATGGCTGATGCGGTACATAAGGACGCTACATCGCCCTTTACACTGTGCCGACTCTCTGAGATTGATATCAAGGATTCTTCACTCTTATCGCGTCTCCACAAACCTTTCACATCCCAATATCGCCGTGTTATCCGACTTCACTTCCGCATTTTGAACAACTCAATTCAAACTCCTCCTAACTTCCTCTGACGAAAGGAGAACACACCAGCTTCTTACTCATTTCAAATAACTGGATTCCCGCATCTCTGATACCATTCTAATAACTCTCCCTGCACTACATCTGGAACCTTGGTATCTTTCCAAAGTGTGGTGTCCTGAATGAGTGAGAATACTCCAGCTTGGCTCTGATCAGTCATTCGGAAAGGTTCAGCACATCTTCCCTGCTTTCGTATTGCAGTCCCGTGTCTTGCTTCTAACTCAGTGTGGGTTCTGTGAACTGAAACCAGCAGATTTGGTATTGCTGCACAACTGACTGTTTCTGACTGCCTGTCACTGATACATAGTCGTTCCCCACACCCAATGTCTTCTATGTATGAGCTATTTTCAATGTAACCCCGGTCTTCCATGTGACGGACACAATACGAACCATTTTAATTACGAGGAATACCCCCTCACGTGTCCTGATTGGGAGAAAATTTAATTTCTGAAATGCACCTAACTCATTTTATGTGTTGATGAATATAATACATTACAGATTGGAATTGAACCGCAGTCAGTTCGCTTTTGGAAGGTGTCCTGTTCCTCTTCCAGTCTCATTCCAATACAACTGAAGGAAACCTGCGACCCCACAGTCCCAAAGTCAGTGGATAATTCCCGAAATGATTGGGTTAGGTCCGAGAAGCGGGATGCCTGTTTCGCCCTTCACAAATGCTGCCAGACTTCCTGAGTTTTTCCAATACTTTTCATTTCCTGTGAATCTTCCCTATAGTGATCAAATGCTTTGGAAAATCTGTAAATGGAGAATTGACATTTACTTTGCTAATTGATAGCGTAGAAGCTGGAAGGTGAGATTATATTTTCCCCGCAAATTCGAAGATCAGGTTACCTGAATCTTCACAATGGCAGCAGATGCGTCCTGTTTCCAATAAAGGTAATCAATTCCCAATGTCATTCAACCCCTTCAGAATTTATTAATGTGCGTAGCTAAATACGGGCTTACCATTCTAACCTTTATATTCAGGCACATTTGGTCATGAGGTGCAGTGCTCGAAGGGCCAAAAGGCCTCTTCCTGCTCCTATCTTTTATGTATTACGTATCTATAGTTAAGTGCGCTATCTATTAAACAAGCATTCGTGAGTTGGAATCTCATCAGCGCCCCTGTTAATTTGGGTCTCAGCGCATTTAATCGAAAACCTGACGACACGAGGCACAGCGAATTCTGATGGTGGAGGTGCACAATGACTTGGTGCAGAGGGCGGGATTTCTGTCACACTTCCGCTGGCATCCATCTCGCTCATTTTCAAGAAACAGAAAGACCCAGTAGAGTGTGTGTCGTGTCGCCTGTTATCATTGTGAAATGTTGATGTGAAGCTATTGGCGAAGGTGCTGGCGGTTCGGATAGTGAGCTGTCAATTTGGAGTATTTGGGGTTCCACCCGGGGACAGGACAGGGCTGCCCGCTCTCCCTATGCTCTTTGCCCTCACGATCGATCTATTGGCAATGACACCTCGGCCTTTGAGGAGGTGGCGGGCATTGAGGGAGGGGGAGGGGAGCAGCGAACCTCTTTACATGCTGCAGACTTATTGTTATGTATTGCAATCCCGGTTTAAAGTTACAACAGGACTAAGGTAATTTTGGGGGGAATTCAGTCTTTCTTGGGAGTATAAACTCAACATAGGGAGAATTGAGCTGTTGCCGATCAACAGACGGCGACGAGGGGGTGGGGGGAGGGGGCGTCGTTTAAGGAAGTTGTTGTTTCGATTAGGAGTGAAGGCTTGAATCAGGCTTGACAGGACCAAAATGGCATCTCAGTGAAACCAGATAAGACATTACGTCAATCTCTGATAAGAGGAAGTAGTCCAGAGTGCGGTCAACAAACGGCTTGGCCATGCAAAAATACCTAACAACCAACGGTTAACTGATAACAGATGTGTAAACGGAATCTCTCGAAGAAAGAGTATAAGAATCGACATCGGGAGGTACTATTCAGTGAGAACGCGGGATAACCAGTCACAGAAAGGACGAGGAACTTGAGCGGTCTCAGTGACCAGAGACAACCGCCGATCAAGCGCCAAGCCAAGCCTTGAAGGGGTAGCATCTTACTTATGCTTTGAGTAGTGAGTCTTCAAGTCAGCAACCAATTTTATGTGACTGTGTGTGATTAAGCGTTCGCAATAAAGAAAGATTTACTTGCCTATTGACTCAGTCTGTTATCCTGTCAGACATCACGTTACCTAACTGCGACAAATACCATGACGGCCAACGGTAGGCATGAGCTCTCGTTATCTTGGGATACACGTGGCACCTCACTGGGCCCAGATGCACCAGTTGCCGAGGGAATGAAAGCACTTTAGGCCGTGGGAAGTTTTGCATTTGCCGTTGGCTGGAAATGTCCAGATGTAAAGATGACTGTGCTGCCGAAGTTTTTGTTCGTGTTTCAGAGCCTCCCGATTTTCGTGCCGAAGTCTTCTTTTCAGTAGGGTGAATAAAATGAACCGGAGTGCTGACTTCGGGCTACATCAGAGTGCTACAGAGGGATGTTAGTGACGGTGGGAAATTAAGAATTCATTAAGGGTCAAAGAACAAAGAGAATAAAGAACAATGCAGCACAGGAACAGGCCCACCGGCCCTCCAAGTCTGTATCGGACATGATTCCTCCATTGGCCATAACAGTCAGCACTTCCTAATGCAGTTGTCTTCTGTTCCCATTCTATCCATGAATTTGTTGAGATGCCTCTTGAACGCGGTTAATATATCTGCTTCCACAACCACCTATGGCAGCGCGTTCAAGGCACCCACCACCCTCTGCGGAAAAATAACTTCCTCGCACAGCTCCTCTAAACTTTGCCCTACGGACCTTAAACCTATCCCGACTAGTGACGGAACCTTCCACCCTGGTAAAGAGTGTCTGCCCATGCCAGCTATCCACGCCTCTCATAATCCTGTACACCTCCAACCGGCCCCCCTCGACCTCCATCGTTATAATGAAAACAGGTCCAACTCCATTCACCCTCTCCGCACAGCAAACACCCTCCACACCAGGTTGCATGCTTTTAAAGCTCCTCTGCATCCTCTGCAAAGCCCCCACATCCTTCGGGAAGTGTGGTGACCAGACTTGTGCACAATATTCCAAGTGCGCCCTGACCAAAGTTCTGTACAACTATACCAGATTTTATACTCGATACCCCATCCATATGAGTTCTTGAATATCTTGTCCACTTGCGTTTACGGTTTCAAAGATCTGTGGACCTGTGCGCCGAAATTTAGAATTTAGAACAGTACAGCACAGAACAGGCCCTTCGGCCCTCGATGTTGTGCCGAGCAATGATCACCCTACTCAAACTCACATATCCACCCTATACCCGCAACCCAACAACTTCCCCCTTAACCTTACTTTTTAGGACACTACGGGCAATTTAGCATGGCCAATCCACCTAACCCGCACATCATTGGACTGTGGGAGGAAACCGGAGCACCCGGAGGAAACCCACGCACACACGGGGAGGACGTGCAGACTCCGCACAGACAGTGACCCAGCCGGGAACCGAACCTGGAACCCTGGAGCTGTGAAGCATTGATGCTAACCACTATGCTACCGTGCTGCCCCAAATCTCTCTGCAATTTACTGTATATTTCCCCTCTATGTTCGACGTACGAAAATGCATTACGGGACATTTTTCCAGGATAAACTCCATTTGCCACTTGTCTGCCCAAGTCTCCAACCTGTCTATAACCTGCTATGTCCTCTGACAATCCTCAATATTATCTTCCGCTCCACGAACCTTGGTGTCATCCACAAATTATTAATCGGACCAGCGACATTTTCCTCCAAATTGTTTATGTATACTACAAACAAGAGAGGCCCCGGCACCGATCCCCATGCTACACCACTTGTCATAACCTTCAATTAAAAAAAACCCTACTACTGCTACCCTCTGCCGTCTGTAAACGAGTCAGTTCTGTATCCATCCTGCCACCTCACCTCTGATGCCGTGTGACTTTAACTTTTCTGCCAGTCCCGCCATGAAGCACCATGTCAAAGGCTTTACTGAAGTCCATGCAATCAACATCCACTGCCATCCACTTATTAATACTCTTTATCACCTCCTCAAAAAACTCCATCAAGCTGGTGAGGCACGACCTCCCGTTCACAAAACCATGCTGTCTATCGCAAATGAGTCAACGTGAATCTAAATGGGTATAAAACCTGTCCCTGAGATTTCTCTGAAGTACTTTACCTATTATCGACGTGACACTCACCAGCCTAGTTTCCTGGATTATCCCTGCTAACTTTCGTAAATAGCGTTAACACATTAGATATTCTGCAGTTCTCCGGGACCACACCGGTTGCCAATGAGGATACACAGATGTCAGTCACGGCACCAACAATTTCCTCCCTTGCTTCTCTCAGTATTTTGGGCTAAATAACGTCAGGTCCAGGGGAATTGCGTACCTTACTGTATTACCTCCTCCTTTTGATGTCAACATGACGTGACTATCCACACACCCTACCCAAGAATCATCTTTCACAAAGTCCTTTTCTTCGGTGAATACTGATGCAAAGTATTCATTTAGTACAAAGGACAAAGAACAAATAACAACATAGCACAGGAAGAGGCCCTGCGGCCCTCCAAGTCTGCGCTGACATGGTACCTGCCTAAACCAAAACCGTATGCACTGACGGAGGCCATTCTGCTCCCACCCAATTCATATATTTGTCTCGATGCCCTTAAATGCCGCTATTGTGCCTGCTCCGACTACCTCCCCAGGCAACGTGTTCCATATATTTACAACGTGCTGTGTGAAGGACGTGCCTCCACATCTGTTCTGAACTTTTCCCCAAACACCTTGATTCTTTGTCCACTAGCTTTTGACTCTTTTACCCTCGGAGAGTGCATCTGAATATCCACTCTGTCCTTACAACTCATAATCTAGTAGACTTCTCTTAGTTCACCTCTTAACTCCCATCATTCCAGTGAGAACAGACCGGGTTTATCTACCTGTCCTCAGAGCCCTCCAAACCAGGCAACATCCCAGTTAACCGCTTCTGCACACTCTCCAAAGCATCCATATCCTTCTGGTAGTGTGGTGACCAGAATTGTACACAATATTCCAAATGAGGCCTAATTTAGGTCCTGCAAAGCTGCAAAATGAATTGCCAATTTTTATATTCAATGTCCCGACTGATGAATGCCAGCATGCCGTATGCCTTTGTGATACCTTATCCACATGCGTTTCCACTTTCAGTGTTCGGTGGAGGTGGACGGCCAGATCTCTCGGCCTGTCAATACTCACAAGGGTTCCACCATTTACCTTCCAAAGTGAAGTACTTGTCACTTGTCTGGATTTATATCCATCTGCCATTTCTACACCTAAGGCTCCAACAAGTTTATATCTTGCTGTATCGTCTGAGAATCCTCGTTACTAACCGCAACTCCACCAATTTTTGTGTTGTCTGCAAACTTACTAATTAGATCAGCTGCATTTTCTTCCAAATCATTTATATACACTCCAAAGAACAAAGTTCCTGAACTCATCCTCGTGAAATGCCGCTAGTCACAGTCTTCCATTCAGAAAAGCACCAACTACGTCTGCCCTTTATCTTCTGTGCCCAAGCCAGTTCCGTATCCTACATGCCAACGCTCATCTGATCCCATGTGACGTCACCATTTGTATCAGTCTACCATGAATACCTTGTCAAAGGCTTTAGTGAAGTCCCTGTGTACAACATCTACTACATTTCCCTCATCCATCACCTTTGTCACTTCCTCCAAAACCTTGATCAAATTAGCGAGGCATGACCTTCCCTTCACAAACCCATACTGTCCATCACTAATCAGTCGAATTGTTTTCAAATGTGAGGAAATGCTGTCTCCAAGAATCGTTTCCAATAATTTCCCTACCACTGATGTCAGGCTCACTGGCCTAATTTCCTGTTGGTGTTGATGATGGGGATTCAGTGATGGCAATGCCATTGAATGCCAAGGATGATGGTGAGATTATTTCGTCTTGGTGGCGGTCATTGTCGTTCACTTGTGTGACGTGAATATTATTTGCCACTTGTCAGCCCAAATGGTCATTTTCCAGGTTTTGCTGCATTTGGACGGCCTGCTTCAATATGTGAGTAGATGCAAATGGTGCTGGACATTGTGAAGTCATGAACGAAAGTCCTTACCTCTGACCTTATGATGGAGAGCAGGTCATTGATGAAGCAGCTGAAGATGGCTTGTCTTTGGACAGAACTCTGAGGAAGTGTAAAAATGTACATATATAGAGGGAAACGGAGTTCCATTCCCGAAGATTTGCCCTTGTGTGCAGCACTCGAGCGCGATGTAGATTTACAATGATTGGAGTCTCAGTGCAGTTTGAGGGAAAATTCTCGCAGTCATGAAATCGGCAGATCGCCAGGGTTACATTGTTATCCAAAATCAAAATTGACCACATTTGATCTCTCAGTTCTTGTTTGTCGAGAGTGGTGATGGTAAATCAGTTTCCATTCGACTTGTGACAATAAGTGATTATTGTTGTTCAACGTTTTGAGAATTTTTCCCCAAAATTATTCCTCTCCTGCACTGTGATTGGCAAATTAATGACACATATGCTTTGTAACAGACTTTCTTTGTCAGTGTGGTTTATTGTCTCATTCATTTTGGACCAATATAATGCTATATGCACTCAGAAGTTTAAAACCGCCTGTTGCACGGCCAAATCTGCGGCTGTGGTTGTAACAACAGCCTCGGTCTTTATTTATTTACAGAAACCGCCAGTTTGTTTGGCTATGTACCCAGGAGATCAATTTCTAATATTCACCGGCGTGTCCTCCCCAGCAAGGATGGGTTTACACCTTCCTTTGGCGAAGCATTCTCCTGGTTTTGATATTGTTGATTGATTGATAGGCAATCAAATTATTTTAAAAATCGATTATTTTTCTGCTCGCCATTTCCGGAAAATGTATATTGTTATGTCTGACACAGTCATTAACCTCTTAGTCAGTAATGTGGTTGTTCATGTTCCGGCAGATCAGACATCTTCTGCATCCACCTCCACTAAAATCGGTCCGGCGCTCATGATTTGAGTTCCTGCTCAAACACATGTAACACAAAGTTACTTTCAGGAAAGAGATGAAGAAGGGAGAGCAATCTCCTTGGACAATGCTTCTGATACTGCATTAAACAAATCGCAAAATGAAATCAAATCTCCCAGTTCAGACTCAGGTTAAGTTGCAGGCATTATTTCAGATTAAATATTGGCCTTTGTGCTAAAGAAACAAAGTACTTCTTAAAAAATAACAGATATTACAACACTGTTCTACTCTGTGCTTGGTGTTGGTTTCCTGCCTGTATCCCCCAGTGATTCTTGGTGTTTCTTTCTAAAGTTGCTCTTTCCCACTCAGGGTCCATGGATAATAGTCAGGAGTGAGTTCCAACCGTGTAGTCAAGCCTGTGTGATAGCGCTAACTACGTTACACCTCAACTGATGCGTTAAACCTCAGGTCCTTCCTTAAAACCCAGGTACCACATTGCACTGCAGGTACCACCTTCCACCACAGCTGGCACCTTAGGCATCAGGCAATGCCAATCATAGAAGCAGAGATTCCAGTCAAAAAGCTGGACACCCCTCCATCTGGTATAGATATCAGACACCACATGAATGTCTTCTTTGAAACACTGTATGGTGTGAAATTCCCAATCGCTGTGTGTGCAGCACCGAGTTATAGATAAGCAACAAACACATGCTAAAAACGATGAAGGTGCTCTAATCAACGCATGGAAAACATACTCAACCCTGTCGACAACATTACTGCAAGAACGTATTAATGTTCGGAGGAATGCGTGGACAGAAATCAATGAGCAGCCTACAGTGTCACAGAATAGTTATTCGCAAATATGTAGAGTATCCATTCTATCTGACGGTGGATATATTTAGTGCCATTGATAATGCAAAGGCAATTTGTTTTATTTACCTTGATGATAAGGAGGGCTGCTGGTCTCGCCAGAATTGACTGTCCATGCACATTTCCCTTGAGAGCGCATCTTGGAGTCAATTATGTCACTTTCCATGAAGACCAGACCAAGGAAGGATGCTAGATGCAAATGACATTAGTGAAGAAGGAGTTTCTCCGCCAATACATTCACCGTCATCATGAGATGTTTATTTCAAATTTATTACATTGAAATTCCACCATCCAGTGAAGCTTGAAACAAGACCCCCAGATTATTGGTTCACATGATTACCTTTCCAGTGATGATACAACTATGCCACCGTCCTACAGGAAATGAACAAGAAGACATTTCTCAAATCTACCAATAGTATGCCATTTACTCGTTCATGTTGTATTGATGATATTTAATCATTGCCTACCAAACGGCGAAGGTACTTTAAATCAAGGCCCACCCTACAGTATTGGTCAATTGCACGATTCAACATTGGAAACTTATTTTATATATATGCCACTGAGTACTGATACATAATCATTAGCAAAAGAAACATGGTCGTTTGATAACTTCTGCAAAGTAATTGGTTTACTAAACCACACATGTTTAATTTACATCAATGATGAAGGATAAGAGCAAGATGTGTAGCACAGTAATCAGTCGAAGCTATCTTGAAAACGACAAGTTAAGGTTCCAACCCGTCTGGCAAATACGGGATGGGACAGCTTGTTCGTTGAAGATAGTTTCGATATTGGAAAAAGGACGAAATTTAAATTGCTATTATATGAAGTGAATTTTAAGAATCGTACACCTATGTAATGCATAATTGTGTGGATTTCGGCGAAGGAAAAGCGAGGGGCATGTGTGATCTGGTCATAATAGTCCAATTGAGTTTAACATGTGCCAGTATAGAATCCCCAAGCAAGCTGTGTCACTAAATGTTCCCTTGTGATTGTGTGTTTAAATCGAACTGCGTAGAGCGGTGCTCAATAAAACAATAATTCACATCAGTGTTCAAGAGTCTGACTGAAACACATCGGTTTGCATTTTCAATTATCTGTGAATAACTGGTCATATTTTCATTCTCATAATCTTAACATTTAGCTTCCCCAGGACACAAACGCCAAGTGCTTGCAGATGCGCAGTGCATTATGAGGTTGTGGAACCCGGCACAACAACACTGAAATGAGTCGTGTCGATTTCACAAAATACATCCTATACAACACTTCAGCATAATGAGCGTCTGGCCGAATATCGTCTCATTCACATAGATGACAATGTCACCCCGCTCCGCACCTTCTGTTGCTCACCACACCCTCCATGCCTTTATCATCTCCAGACTTGTTTCATACTTTTCTCTCTGACCGTCTTCCATCGTCCATTTTACAGAAAGGTAATACCAGACAAACTCAGCTTCCTATAACTTAAGAGACACTGAGTCCCAGTTACATAGCAGCAGTGTTCGATTAACATTTATTCGCGGTCTCGCTAAGTCTCATAAAATTCAATGTATTTACTGGAGTTAGTCCTCATATCTGCTCTGATCAGATTGAATTGAAGTGTTGTTCAGGTTCGAGAGGCTAAACGTTCTACTTCTATTCCTGTGTTACTGGTAGTTCGATGTTTTGATAGTCTGAGCTATAATTATTTTCAGGTAATTGATTAGTTTCAGGTGCCATCATTATTCCACTTGGTTATTTATTTCTTAATTACGCATTTTATTTTTGTTGATTGCATACTCGCATCTACTTTTTCTTCATTATCACACCACCTTTCATCTGCGGTTACAGGTTGGCGCTGTGACTTCGATGTTAAAGCCTCTGTTTAGGAAACAGGACATCCTGAGTTCGAATTTCAGCAGTGCCTTCTTGCTTTTAGGTCAAAGCACGTAGCCTTAGAAGAGATTCTCAAAGTTTCATTGTGGAATAAGCAAGTGTTGATTTACAACATCGGTGCAGCACGAACATTGATGCTTCTTTTCCTTTGTTTTGGGAGACACGGTAGCACAGTGGTTAGCAGAGTTGCTTCACAGCTCCAGGGCCCGAGGTTCGATTCCCGGCTTGGGTCACTGTCTGTGTGGAGTCTGCATGTACTCCCTGTTTTTGCGCGGGTTTCCTCCCTGTGCTCCGGTTTCCTTCCACAGTCCAAAGATGTGCAGGTTAGGTGGATTGCCATGCTAAATTGCACTTATTGTCCAAAAGCTTTGGTGGGGTTACGGGGACACGGTGGAGGTGTGGGATGCGGTCGGGTGCTCATTCCAAGAGCTGGTGCAGACTCGATGGGCGGAATTTCCTCCTTCTTCACTGTAAATTCTATGATTCTACATGTTCAAAACTCGTATGTTCGAATTTTCGGAAGTACAAAACGTTCCGATCTCAGTGGCTATCTCGGAAAGTTTTAACAGTAAATGTCGGTTTCCTTCAGGAAACTTCTGAAATTAATTCAAGTGATGACTGTTTCGCTGGATAGCCCAGCATGTGTTGCCCATGCCTTGTTGTCATGAAGATGGTGGTGGTGAACTGTCTTCTTGAACCGTGTTGCGATACCCTGAGCTAGTGCGCCGTTAATTCCAGCCCCCCATGTCACGGATTACGAAAACATTTGAATCAACCAATATTAGACCATAAGACCATAAGACATAGGAGTGGAAGTAAGGCCATTCGGCCCATCGAGTCCACTCCGCCATTCAATCATGGCTGATGGGCATTTCAACTCCACCTACCAGCATTCTCCCCGTAGCCCTTAATTCCTCGCGACATCAAGAATTTATCTATCTCTGTCTTGAAGCCATTTAGCGTCCCGGCCTCCACTGCACTCTGCGGCAATGAATTCCACAGGCCCACCACTCTCTGGCTGAAGAAATGTCTCCGCATTTCTGTTCTGAATTTACCCCCTCTAATTCTAAGGCTGTGCCCACGGGTCCTCGTCTCCTCGCCTAACGGAAACAGTTTCTTTGCATCCACCCTTTCTAAGCCATGTATTATCTTGTAAGTTTCTATTAGATCTCCCCTTAACCTTCTAAACTCCAATGAATACAATCCCAGGATCCTCAGCCGTTCATTATATGTTAGACCCGCCATTCCAGGGATCATCCGTGTGCATCTCCGCTGGACACGCTCCAGTGCCAGTATGTCCTTCCTGAGATGTGGGGCCCAAAACTGGACACAGTACTCCAAATGGGGCCTAACCAGAGCCTTATAAAGGCTCAATAGCACAGCGCTGCTTTTATATTCCAATCCTCTTGAGATAAATGACAACATTGCATTTGCTTTCTTAATCACAGATTCAACCTGCATGTTTACCTTTAGGGAATCCTCGACTAGCACTCCCAGATCCCTTTGTACTTTAGCATTATGAATTTTCTCACCGTTTAGAAAGTAGTCTATGCTTGGATTCTTTTTTCCAAAGTGCAAGACCTCACATTTTCTCACGTTGAATTGCATCAGCCATTTCCTGCACCACTCTCCCAAACTGTCTAGATCCTTCTGCAGCCTCCCCACTTCCTCAGCACTACCTGCCTGACCACCTAACTTCGTATCATCGGCAAACTTCGCTAGAATGCCCCCAGTCCCTTCATCCAGATCATTAATATATATGGTGAACAGCTGTGGCCCCAACACCGAACCCTGTGGGACACCGCTGGTCACCGGCTGCCATTCCGAAAAAGAACCTTTTATCCCAACTCTCTGCCTTCTGTCAGACAGCCAATCCTCAACCCATGCCAGTAGCTCACCTCGAACACCATGGGCCCTCACCTTACTCAGCAGCCTCCTGTGTGGCACCTTATCAAAGGCCTTTTGGAAATCCAGATAGACCACATCCACTGGGTTTCCCTGGTCTAACCTACTTGTCACCTCCTCAAAGAATTCTAACAGGTTCGTCATCTCATCCTTAACGATCGATTCTAGAATTTTACCAACAACCGAGGTTAGGCTAATTGGCCTATAATTTTCCATCTTTTGTCTTGATCCTTTCTTGAACAAGGCGGTTACAACAGCGATCTTCCAATCGTCCGGGACTTTCCCTGACCAGTGATTTTTGAAAGATCTCAACCAACGCTTCCGCTATTTCTTCAGCCACCTCTCTCAGAACTCTAGGGTGTAGCCCATCGGGGCCAGGAGATTTGTCAATTTTAAGACCATTTAGCTTTTTTAGCACCATCTCTTTTGTAATGGCAACCATACTCAACTCAGCCTCCTGACCCTCTATAATTTTTGGGATATTACTCATGTCTTCCACTGTGAAGACAGACGCAAAGTACTTATTAAGTTCTCCAGCCATTTCCTCGTCTCCCATCACTAGCCTTCCGGAATCAGTTTGAATTGGCCCAATGTCTACTTTGGCCTGTCGTTTGTTTCTTATGTATTGAAATAAACTTTTATTATCATTTCTTATATTACTGGCTAGCCTGCCTTCATATTTGATCCTCTCCTTCCTTATTTGTCTCTTTGTTAACATAGAACATAGAACATAGAACAGTACAGCACAGAACAGGCCCTTCGGCCCTCGATGTTGTGCCGAACAATGATCACCCCACTTAAACCCACGTAACCTGTATACCCGTAACCCAACAATCCCCCCATTATCCTTACACTACGGGCAATTTAGCATGGCCAATCCACCTAACCCGCACATCTTTGGACTGTGGGAGGAAACCGGAGCACCCGGAGGAAACCCACGCGCACACGGGGAGGACGTGCAGACTCCACACAGACAGTGACCCAGCCGGGAATCGAACCTGGGACCCTGGAGCTGTGAAGCATTGATGCTAACCACCATGCTACCGTTTTTGTAGTCTTCCCAATCTTCTGATTTCCCAGTGCTTTTGGCCACTTTATAGGATCTCTCTTTTTCTTTGATACATTTCCTGACCTCCTTTGTCAGCCATGGCTGTCTAATTCCTCCCTGGATAATCTTTCTTTTCTTGGGGATGAACCTCTGTACAGTGTCCTCAATTATGCATACACACTCCTGCCATTGTTGCTCTGCTGTCTTCCCCACTAGGGTCTGCTTCCAGTCGATTTTCGCCAGTTCCTCTCTCATGCCCTCGTAATTACCTTTATTTAACTGTAACACCATTACATCCGATTTTGCCTTCTCTCTTTCAAACTGCAGACTGAACTCAACCATATTATGATCGCTGCTTCCTAAGTGTTCCCTTACTTTAAGATCTTTTATAAAGTCTGGTTCATTACATAGCACTAGGTCCAGAATAGCCTGCTCCCTTGTGGGCTCCATGACAAGCTGTTCCAAAAAGCCATCTTGTAAGCATTCCATGAATTCCTTTTCTTTGGATTCACTGGCTACGTTATTTGCCCAATCCACCTGCATATTGAAGTCCCCCATGATCACCGTGACCTTGCCTTTCTGACATGCCTTTTCTATTTCCCGGTACATGTAAAATATTCGTAAAAGAATTCCAGGCATCTGGCCCTTTGCTGTCCGATAATCATAGTCACCAGGTTTTGTGAATTGAAACACAATTACTGTTTATTTATTACAGAAATAGAGAAAAACATTCAATAATTACAATGGACTAACGACGAGATAACCTAATGCCCCATTTAACTCCCACTGACTACCAACACACAAAGAAGACAGACAAACACAGCCGGGTGGAGAGGAGGAAAAATAATAAGGATTAAGATGAAAAGGAGGCGATGCCTTGCTTCTGAGAATAGTTATTTGCAGAAGGTTTTCCTCACAGCACGCTATTTGAAGCACAAAGCCACTGTACAGTGGTGATGGTCGTCTGTCAGAAACTCAGAAACGTTCATTTGTTACTCGCAAGCAATAGGATTTCGACTGGAGAGACACTTTGGCGTTTATGAAACTGGGCCTTCATCTCAAAGGCTCACCTTAGGCCTGTTTCTTTTTTGAGACCCTTTGTCTCACGTTAAAACTAGCTTCCAGCACGTTGATTTTCTTCACGTCTCTTGAGTTCAAAGAGAATGGCACCAAGAATTGCGAAAGAGAGAGTGGACTTGGTCATCATTCGAGGGGCTCCTCAGAGGAAACATACCCAATCACCGCCTGTTGCAGGGCAGAGGGGAGGATCATCGGCTCATTGATTAGCCACCAGCAAAGATAATCAAATCGAGTCAGCACTGATGGCAACCAATCTGCAATCAAGCTTAAAACTGCACAACGTCCTGTAATCGGCTTGTGAGAATGAAATAATACTTTGCCGTAAAGTCATTTTGTCTTAACTTCACAAGTCTAATAATCTTTTGTGGATCAAAATTGTAATAGAAAAAAGTAAAGGGTTAATTAGGGAGTAAAGAGGAAACAAACAGGAGGGATTTTTGCAACTGCAGTCAGTAAAATGTAGTGACACCAACAGTGCTGTTAGCGAGAGAATTTTGTGATGTTGACTCAGCGGTAATGAGGTAACAGTGCTATATTCCAAGTCAGTGACTTGGACTGGAACCTTAAGTTGGATATGGCTCCAGTTATCTGTTCTTCTAGATGGTAGCATTCTGTGTTTGGAAGCTGTTTCATCAGGGGCCAAAAGAGCTTGCTGTAGATGCTACACACTTCTGTTACTCTGCATCGGTGGTGGAGGAAGTGAATATTTGTGGACTGGGAGCCAATAAAACTAGCTGCTTTGTCCTGGATGGTGCCGGCATTCTTCGGCGTTGTTGTAGAGACAAATTGTAGGTGCTCCGGTTGTGGACTTTCAATGTTCCACAAAATAATTGGAGGAGTCTCAGGCACAGAACAATTGTGAATTTTTCAGTGCGTTGGGAGAGCACAACTTCAGAAAAACACATAATCAGGTAACATTTATACAGTGCCGGGTACCAAGGAAACAATATTGTTAACAAGTGATCACAGCTGTTTTAAACATTACACCCCACAAGTTGCATACGTGCACCCAGGCAGATTTAGTGTAATCTACATTTATCTACCCTTAACCATTCTGTGCTTTCCTCCCCAATCTTGGCACTAGATTTGGCGCAAGACCCATGAGATGTTTCTCATTGTTAGGCCGAGTTAGGAACACATGTTGCTCACATTTATCCTGACTACTTGGACATTCCGTCTTCAGAACAAGCTGTCAAGGTCACTGAAAACCAGCTAAACTGGAATCACATTACTTGACCCTTATTCTGACTACTCCAGGTTGTGGCACGCCAAATTTAAGTTGTCATCTTTGTAAAATAGTTCTCCTCTGATTTGGTATACTATATTACGCTATATAATTCCCCAAATTCCAAAGAATAATTGTTGATTGCCCTAATTGATTCTTATTTGTCATTTGTCTCCTCACAACACTCCTACTCTAGGTTTATTGTGGCTAATGATGGGATATTGTAAGTTTCGCGCTTCGATTGTGTCATTGCACCGATAGGCCAGTGGTTAGCACTGTTGCTTCACAGCTCTAAGCTCCCAGGTTGGATTTCAGGCTTGGATCACTGTCTTTGTGCAGTCTGCACCTTCTCCATGTCTTTCTCCGTGGGTATCCTCTCGATGGTCCGGTTTCCTCCCACAGAGCCCGAAAGATGTGCTGTTAGGTAATTTGGACATTCTGAATTCTCTCTCGTTGTACCCAAACAGGCGCCCGAGTGTGGCGACTCGGGGCTTTTCACAGTAACTTCATTGCAGTGTTAAAGGAAGGCTACCTGTGACAATGATAAAGATTATTATAGATGTAAATCAAGACTGCTGTTCGGATGTCATATATTTCCTGGCAGTACATTTTCAGAACTGAGTAACAGCAAAGAGACCGATGTCAAAGGCATTGGCCATTTTCAAGCAGAATCGTCATCGTCCATTTCCGTCATTTTCTTCCAAAGGCCTAGCAGTGTCCTTGGAACACTTTCCTTCTGCTGCTGCCTGACGGACCAGTCGGGTATCCAGGTACTGATAATTCAGTTTCCGGAGCCGGTAGAGAGAATTTAGAAACCCTAATTCTGGAACACTGTTCCTTCCGCCAGAATCCTTTTAGCGGGACCTGGGGTCGCAGACTACGACATTGTCCGATCAGAGAGATCTGGCCATCTGAGAGCCTGGTCACGTGACTCTGTATGTCGCCAGTGGACGAAACTGTGCTGACTGCTGTGTGATTGGTTCCTGCCTCCCTTTGTGATGTCACCTGGAGACGAGTTTAATCCCCAGTTGTCCATGCTGCGGGCGGAAGCCGGATGTAGCAGCTGGCACTGTAAGCAAAATAAATTGATGTACATCGCAAAAAAGGGAATGGAAGTAAATATTAGCATAATTAGATCAGATGTGACCAATGCTAATGATTATTAACATTGACACAAATTGACTTACAATAACATATCGTTCTGTTCCACACATGACAAATTAAATAGTGCAATTGTGCACAGCAGAGGGAGAGACATCTCAGGGCACTTTTCAGGCCAGGGAGCCTAGATTTAGAAGTAAACGGGAGGAAGATTGTTTCATAATTAAATAGAGAGATGCAGGTCCGGGCGCTCCAATGGGAGACAGAATTAATCAGGGAATTCTTAACACGGAGAGGAAGCGGGCGAGACTCAAGTATGTACACCTCAGAACACAGGACGGGTAGCTGAAGTTTAAAACTGTCTGCTGCAAATAGCTGCAGAAGTTAAATTAAATGTTTACTTTAAAACTGAGATGAGTAGATGTTTCTGCAGCTAATTGATGGGATTAGGGAAAGGTTGTACATGGAATAATGAGTCATTAAATATACCAGGAGTGATGTTAGCCAATGACAGGAAAGGATTGAGTCCTCGGTGGCCTCTCTTAATCCTCTGAATTCCACACGCCCGGGATATAGATTTAAGAATAACCACCAATCAATGTTAAAATAATTGAGACAAAGGTAACTTAAGTTAACTTATGTTAACTTATAATCTTATTTCTGTTATTTTCCAGGAACATTTTTAAAAATTCTAACCAGTAGCTAGAATTTGTTCAGCAGCTGCAAAGGATTTCCCGATCGCGGATAATTCGGTATTTTCTCTGGGTAATCAAATTATCAGTGTGCCTTTGGCAGTGACGAGAGTACGGTTCATACTCTACCGTATAAGAACCGTGCAACAAACTACGAAACGACATGACCATGACATCTTACATTAAAACAGCAGTCTGAATCATAAGGAAAGCCATGTCAGATCAATATATAGCTCATTAGGACGTAACTTAAAACAGAAAACAATACAGCACAGAACAGGCCCTTCGGCCCTCGATGTTGTGCCGAGCACTGATCACCCCCCCCCCTCCCCTCCTCCTTAACCTTACTGTTTAGGACACTACGGGCAATTTAGCATGGCCAATCCACCTAACCCGCACATCTTTGGACTGTGGGAGGAAACCGGAGCACCCGGAGGAAACCCACACGGAGGACGTGCAGACTCCACACAGACAGTGACCCAGTCAGGAATCGAACCTGGGACCCAGGAGCTATGAAGCATTTATGCTAACCACCATGCTACCGTGCTGCCCAATTTAGATGAAGAAATCGCAATGAGGGGCAGAATACTACACCCACTATCAGATCGTCCGCCACTGACGTTGGTTTTAAAGGTAGAAGGAAAAGGGAATCAGCAGAATGAAGTCCACGATCATTTCTGTGCATAAACAGCTTTTCTGTTGTGGAATTCACGCAGTTAGGTTTAATGTTCGGCAAACTGTAAAATTTTAAATTACAGATTGATAGCTATTCGGTAAGGAAATTCACTAATAATAATCTTTATTAGTATCAGAAATAGGCTTAGATTAATACTGTAAGGAAGTTACTATTAAAAGCCCCGAGTCGCCACACTCCCGCTCCTCTTGAAATTAAAAATGAAAATCGCTTATTTTCACAAGTCGGCTTCAAATGAATTTACTGTGAAAAGCCCCTAGTCGCCACATTCTGGCGCCCATTCGGGGAGGCTGGTACTGGAATTGGACCGTGCTGCTGGCCTGTCTTGGTCAGCTTTCAAAGGCAGCGATTTAGCCCTGTGCTAAACCAACCCTCTCCTGTGCTAAACCAGCCCCCTCTCTCTGTGTACCCTCGTCGGGTACACAGAGAGAGAATTCATAATGCCCAATTCATCCAGCAAGCACGTCTTTCGGGAGCTGTGGGAGGACACTGGACACCCGGAGGAACCCCAGGCAGACACGGGGAGAACGTGCAGACTCCACACAGGCAGTGACCCAAGCCGGCTGGTACCCTCGCCCCTGGCGCTGTGAAGAAACAGTGCTAACCAATGTGCTCCTGTGCTGCCCCATAAAAAGATGTCATGAAGCGGTTGAAATAGTTCGAGAAAATTCAAAGTCTGAACAGCCTGACAACATTTCTGCTGCAGCTTGTGCTCCAGAATTAGTTGCACTATTCACCTGATGGTTTCACTAAGCACTGTCATCTAATGGGCATTCCGAAAAAAATCCAAAGATATATCCTATCCTGAAAAAATCAGGGCAAAGTCAAATCCGGAATTATTTCCCCAGGCAAACTACTCTCAATCGTCAACTGCGTGATATAAGGTATGTTAGACAGTGCAATCAAGTGGTACTTTCTCAGCATCAACATGCAAACTGATCTAAATGTGGCTGCCAACGGGCAGCTTGATTCCCGTCTCCTTAAATAATTGCTCCAAAAGATCACAAAAGTGTTTCACTCTAAAGATGCAGTGAGAATGATTGAACTTGATATCAAGGCAATATTTCACTGGGATTATCATAATGGAGCCCTGGTAGAACCGTCGTAAACTAGGGAAATCCCCACGCTGATTAGAGTTGTGATTGGTGGAGGTAAATTAGAACAGCGCAAGAACATCTCTCGGACCAAAAAATCTTCAACTTCCTCATAAATATACTTTTCTCCATCATAAGGTCAGAATGGGAATCCTTTTAATGTACGGTGGTTACGACACTCTGTGTAAGTGGCGGTAATTCTAGCCCCACTCTTCTCAGAGAATCAACATAAGCGAATTGACTAATAATTGTTGTAAAAATTCCGAAAATATCGGCCCTTGGCTGCCCAATAATTATATTCACCAAGTTTGTTATTGAGGGGACTTCCGATGGTGGCCATGGAGTGAGTGAACGAACACAGGCCAGCTGCGCATCGAAGGAGCTTTTGTAATGTTTTATCCTGTTTTCGGTAGTTTCAGCAGAAAATTGAGCGGAAAGTGTAAGAGAAGAAGTTCTCTCTGGATTGGCATGTCTACTGGCTATCAGACCCGGCTAATGACGGTGAAAGGTCTGGCTAGCAGTTTGTAGGTGACCTGTGGCGCAGCACCAATTCTGAAATTCGCGGATGGGGAAGGGTCGCAGTCGATGGGAAAGCCACAGATGGAGAAATTGATGAGATTCATCAAGAAGGAATTTCGACAGCAGAGGAACGAGATGGACAGTGACTAGGCGGGGAGATTGTGGGAACAGAGGCACCTCTTCCCGGATCATTGGATCGGGCGGAAAGTGCCTGGAAGCACAGAGGCCGACGATCCATGACGTGGATAAGGTGGTGTCAGACTGCAGCGACCGGATTGTGTCTTTTGAGTTGGAGGCCGGCATCCTGGGAGATCTGTGCAGGTCACTGTTGTCGAAGGTGGGGGAATCAGCAGAATATGTCCAGGAAACGGCATTTATGGATTGTTGGTCTGCCAGATGGTGTGGAGGGAACGAAATCCATAAAATATGTTTCGAGGATGTTGGCCAGGTTGGTGGAGGAGAAGGTGCTGGTTAAGACTCCAGAGGTGGACCGGATCCATAAGACCCTGAGGCACAAGCGGAGAGTACAGGAGACACCGTGGTCGGTGATTGTGCGGATTCACAGGTCTTTGGACAAGGAGAAGATCCTGAGCTGGATCAGGGCGAATCGAGTTTGTGAATGTGAATGTAATTTAGCCGGATTTACCAGGACATTGGTAGAGAGCTGGCGAGGAGGCGCGTGGGTTTTGAACAAGACCAAGGCTGTGTTGTCTAGGTGGCAGATTCGATATCGGGTGTTCTACCGGCCAGACTTTAAAAAAAATAAATTTAGAGTGCCCAATTGTTTCCAATTAAACGGAAATTTAGCTTGACCAATGCACCGACCTGGCACATTCTGGGTTGTGAGGGTGAGACCCGGGCAGACAGAGAGAATGTGCCAGCTCCAAATCGACAGTGACCCGGGGCTCGAATCGAACATGGGTTTTTGGTGCTGTGAGGCAAGAGTGCGAGCCACTGCGCCACAGAGCCACCCAGACAATCAGTGACTCATAACGGCTGGCAATATTATTTTGAGAATCTAAAGAAGCCGAATGTTTTTATCAAGGACCATAAGTTGGGCAGAACTGAGAGGTGATGTGGCATGGATGAGTTAAGATCGCAAAGATTGGGAGTTATTAGAGCCATGGCTGTTTACAGCTTGGAAGCAGGCCTTTTCGCCCGTCTTGCCCATGCAGTCCAGTTTCTATCACTCATTTGCCCGAATTTGACCGATATCCCGCTATACCCACCCTGCCTATGTAACTGTCTAACTGTTTCTTAAATGAAGAAATTGTGCCCCTCTCTATCACTGCCTCTGGCAGCTCATTCCAGATGCTCACCACCCTCTACGTGAAGGAATTCCCCTCTGGTCTCTTTTGTAATCTCCCCCTCTCATCTTTAACCTAAGGCTTCTGGCTCTGACTCCTCTCACTTTGGGAAAATATGTTGACTATCTTACCTCATCTCTACCCCTCATTATGTTATAGACCTCTGTAAGATCGCCCCACGCCTCCTTCGCTCCAGGGAAAGCAGTTCCAATCTATCCAGCCTCTACTTCTAACTCAGACCATCAGGTCCTGGTAGAATCCTCGTAGATCTGTTCTGCAATCTTTCTAGTTTTACAATATCCTTCCTACAATAGGGTGACCAGAACTGAACACGGTATTCAATACGTGATCTTACTAATGTATTCTACAACTTCAACAAGACGTCCCAACTCCTGTATTCAATATTCTCACCAATAAAACCTAGCATGCTGAAAGCCTTCTTCATCACCCTGTCCATCTGCGACTCCAGTTTAGAACATAGAACATAGAATGATACAGCGCAGTACAGGCCCTTTGGCCCACGATGTTGCACCGACATGGGAAGTCAAAAATTAAAGGCCATCTAACCTACACTATGCCATTATCATCTATATGCTTATTCAAAAAACTTTTAAATGCCCTTAATGTTGGCGAGTTCACTACTGTTGCAGGTTGGGCATTCCACGGCCTCACCACTCTTTGCGTAAAAAACCTACCTCTGACCTCTGGCCTATATCTATTACCCCTCAATTTAAGGCTATGTCCGCTCGTGCTAGCCACCTCCATCTTCGGGAGAAGTCTCTCACTGTGCACCCTATCTAACCCTCTGATCATTTTGTATGCCTCTATTAAGTCACCTCTTAACCTTCTTCTCTCTAACGAAAACAACCTCAAGTCCATCAGCCTTTTCTCATAGGATTTTCCCTCCATAACAGGCAACATCCTGGTAAATCTCCTCGGTACCCGTTCCAAAACTTCCACGTCCTTCCTAAAATGAGGCGACCAGAACTGTGCGCAATACTCCAAATGCGGCCGTACCAGAGTTTTGTACAGCTGCAACATGACCTCATGGCTCTGGAACTCAATCCCTCTACCAATAAAGCCCAACACACCATAGGCCTTCTTCACAACCCTATCAACCTGGGTGGCAACTTTCAGGGATCTATGTACATGGACACCGAGATCCCTCTGCTCATCCACACTACCAAGAATTTTACCATTAGCCAAATATTCCGCATTCCTGTTATTCTTTCCAAAGTGAATCACCTCACACTTCTCCACATTAAACTCCATTTGCCACCTCTCAGCCCAGCTCTGCAGCTTATCTATGTCCCTCTGTAACCTGCAACATCCTTGCACATTGTCTACAACTCCACCGACTTTAGTGTCATCTGCAAATTTACTCACCCAACCTTCTGCGCCCTCCTCTAGGTCATTTATAAAAATGACAAACAGCAACGGCCCCAGAACAGATCCTTGTGGTACGCCACTCGTAACTGAACTCCATTCTGAACATTTGCCATCAACTACCACCCTTTGTCTTCTTTCAACTAGCCAATTTATGATCCACATCTCTAAATCACCCTCAATTCCCAGCCTCCGTATTTTCTGTAATAGCCGACCATGGGGTACCTTATCAAACGCTTTACTGAAATCCATATACACCACATCAACTGCTCTACCCTCGTCTACCTGTTCAGTCACCTTCTCAAAGAACTCGATAAGGTTTGTGAGGCATGACCTACCCTTCACAAAACCATGCTCACGATCCCTAATCATATTATTCCTATCAATATGATTATAAATCGTATCTCTTCTAATCCTCTACAAGACTTTACCCACAACAGACGTGAGGCTCACCGGCCTATAGTTACCGGGGTTAGCTCTACTCCCCTTCTTGAACAAAGGGACCACATTTGCTATCCTCCATTCCTCTGGCACTATTCCTGTAGCAAATTATGACATAAAAATCAAAGCCAAAGGCTCAGCAATCTCTTCCCTGGCTTCCCAGAGAATCCAAGGATAAATCCCATCCGGCCCCGGGGACTTATCTATTTTCACCTTGTCCAGAATTGCCAACACTTCTTCCCTACGCACCTCAATGCCATCTATTCTAATAGCCTGGGTCTCAGCATTGTCCTCCACAACATTATCTTTTTCCTGAGTGAATACTGACGAAAAGTATTCATTTAGTATCTCGCTTATCTCCTTAGCCTCCACACACAACTTCCCGCCACTATCCTTGACTGGCCCTACTCTTACCCTAGTAATTCTTTTATTCCTGACATACCTATAGAAAGCTTTTGGGTTTTCCTTGATCCTACCTGCCAAAGACTTCTCATGTCCCCTCCTTGCTCGTCTTAGCTCTCTATTTAGATCTATTTAGATCCTTCCTCGCTTCCTTGTAACTATCAAGCGCCCCAACTGAGACTTCACGCTTCATATCCTGCAGAATGTTTGAGGTGAGGGACGCCATCAGTGTCCCTGCTGATTTCATCTGTGGGAAATGCACCCAACTCCAGCTCCTCAAAAACCGTGTTAGGGACCTGGAGCTTGAGCTGGATGAACTTCGGATCATTCGGGAGGCAGAGGGGGTCATAGATAGGAGCTTCAGGGAAGTAGTTACACCAAAGACTGGAGATAGATGGGTAACTGTAAAAGGGACTGGGAAGAAGCAGTCAGTGCAGGGACCCCCTGCGGTCGTTCCCTGAGTAACAAGTATACCGTTTTGGATACTTGTGGGGGAGACGACTTACCAGGGGTAAGCCATGGGGTACGGGCCTCTGGCACGGAGTCTGTCCCTGTTGCTCAGAAGGGAAGGGGGAAAGGAGTAGAACATTAGTAATTGGGGACTCAATAGTCAGGGGCACAGATAGGAGATTTTGTGGGAGCGAGAGAGACTCACGTTTGGTATGTTGCCTCCCAGGTGCAAGGGTACGTGATGTCTCGGATCCTGTTTTCCGGGTCCTTAAGGGGGAGGGGGAGCAGCCCCAAGTCGTAGTCCACATTGGCACTAACGACATAGGTAGGAAAGGGGACAAGGATGTCAGGCAGGCCTTTAGGGAGCTAGGATGGAAGCTCAGAGCGAGAACAAACAGAGTTGTTATCTCTGGGTTGTTGCCCGTGCCACGTGATAGTGAGATGAGGAATAGGGAGAGAGAGCAATTAAACACGTGGCTACAGGGGTGGTGCAGGCGGGAGGGATTCAGATTTCTGGATAACTGGGGCTCTTTCTGGGGAAGGTGGGACCTCTATCGATAAGATGGTCTACATCTGAACCTGAGGGGCACCAATATCGTGGGGGGGAGATTTGTTAGTTCTCTTTGGGGGGGGTTTAAACTTATTCAGCAGGGGCATGGGAACCTGGATTGTAGTTTTGTGGTGCGAGAGATTGAGAGTAGAGTGGTCAGGAGCACAGATTTGACTTCGCAGGAGGGCGGCAGTGTTCAGGTCTGTGGTTTGAAGTGTGTCTATTTCAATGCCAGGAGTATACGAAATAAGGTAGGGGAACTGGCAGCATGGGTTGGTACCTGGGACTTCGATGTTGTGGCCATTTCAGAGACATGGATAGAGCAGGGACAGGAATGGTTGTTGCAGGTTCCGGGGTTTAGGTGCTTTAGTAAGGTCAGAGAAGGGGGCAAAAGAGGGGGAGGTGTGGCGCTGCTAATCAAGGACAGTATTACGGTGGCAGAAAGGATGCAAGATGGGGACTCTTCTTCCAAGGTAGTACGGGCTGAGGTTAGAAACAGGAAAGGAGAGGTCACACTGCTGGGAGTTTTCTATAGGCCACCAAATAGTTCTAGAGATGTAGAGGAAAGGATGGCGAAGATGATTCTGGAGAAGAGCGAAAGTAACAGGGTAGTTGTTATGGGAGACTTTAACTTTCCTAATATTGACTGGAAAAGATATAGTTCGAGTACATTGGATGGGTCGTTCTTTGTACAATGTGTGCAGGAGGGTATTCTGACACAATATGTTGACAGGCCAACAAGAGGTGAGGCCACTTTGGATTTGGTTTTGGGTAATGAACCAGGCCAGGTGTTAGATCTGGAGGTAGGTGAACACTTTGGAGACAGTGACCACAATTCGGTGACCTTTACGTTAGTGATGGAAAGGGATAAGTATACCCCGCAGGGCAAGAGTTATAGCTGGGGGAAGGGCAATTATGATGCCATTAGACATGACTTAGGATGTGTTGGTTGGAGAAGTAGGCTGCAAGGGTTGGGCACACTGGATATGTGGAGCTTGTTCAAGGAACAGCTATTGCATGTTCTTGATAAGTACGTACCAGTCAGGCAGGGAGGAAGGGGTCGAGCGAGGGAATCGTGGTTTACCAAAAAAGTGGAATCTCTTGTTAAGAGGAAGAAAGACGCCTATGTGAAGATGAGGTGTGAAGTTTCAGTTGGGGCGTTTGATAGTTACAAGGAAGCGAGGAAGGATCTAAAGAGAGAGCTGAGACGAGCAAGGAGGGGAAATGAGAAGTCTTTGGCAGGTAGGATCAAGGAAAACCCAAAAGCTTTCTATAGGTATGTCAGGAATAAAAGAATGACTAGGGTAAGAGTAGGGCCAGTCAAGGACAGTGGTGGGAAGTTGTGTGTGGAGGCTGAGGAGATAAGCGAGATACTAAATGAATACTTTTCGTCAGTATTCACTCAAGAAAAAGATAATATTGTGGAGGAGAATGCTGAGACCCAGGCTATTAGAATAGATGGCATTGAGGTGCGTAGGGAAGAAGTGTTGGCAATTCTGGACAAGGTGAAAATAGATACGTCCCCGGGGCCGATGGGATTTATCCTAGGATTGTCTGGGAAGCCAGCTAAGAGATTGCTGAGCCTTTGGCTTTGATTTTTAGGTCATCATTGGCTTCAGGAATAGTGCCAGAGGACTGGAGGATAGCAAATGTGGTCCCTTTGTTCAAGAAGGGGAGTAGAGATAACCCCGGAAAGTATAGGCCGGCGAGCCGAACGTCTGTGGTGGGTAAAGTCTTGGAGAGGATTATAAAAGATACGATTTATAATCATCTAGATAGGAATAATATGATTAGGGATAGTCAGCATGGTTTTGTGAAGGGTAGGTCATGCCTCACAAACCTTATCGAGTTCTTTGAGAAGGTGACTGAACAGGTAGACGAGGGTAGAGCAGTTGATGTGGTGCATATGGATTTCAGTAAAGCGTTTGATAAGGTTCCCCACGGTCGGCTACTGCAGAAAATACGGAGGCTGGGGATTGAGGGTGATTTAGAGATGTGGATCAGAAATTGGCTAGTTGAAAGAAGACAGAGAGTGGTAGTTGATGGGAAATGTTCAGAATGGAGTTCAGTTACGAGTGGCGTACCACAAGGATCTGTTCTGGGGCCGTTGCTGTTTGTCATTTTTATAAATGACCTAGAGGAGGGCGCAGAAGGATGGGTGAGAAAATTTGCAGACGACACTAAAGTCGGTGGAGTTGTAGACAGTGCGGAAGGATGTTGCAGGTTACAGAGGGACATAGATAAGCTGCAGAGCTGGGCTGAGAGGTGGCAAATGGAGTTTAATGTGGAGAAGTGTGAGGTGATTCACTTTGGAAAGAATAACAGGATTGCGGAATATTTGGCTAATGGTAAAATTCTTGGTAGTGTGGATGAGCAGAGGGATCTCGGTGTCCATGTACATAGATCCCTGAAAGTTGCCTACCAGGTTGATAGGGTTGTGAAGAAGGCCTATGGTGTGTTGGCCTTTATTGGTAGAGGGATTGAGTTCCGGAGCCATGAGGTCATGTTGCAGTTGTACAAAACTCTAGTACGGCCGCATTTGGAGTATTGCGTACAGTTCTGGTCGCCTCATTATAGTAAGGACGTGGAAGCTTTGGAACGGGTGCAGAGGAAATTTACCAGGATGTTGCCTGGTATGGAGGGAAAATCTTATGAGGAATGTCTGATGGACTTGAGGTTGTTTTCGTTAGAGAGAAGAAGGTTAAGAGGTGACTTAATAGGGGCATACAAAATGATCAGAGGGTTAGATAGGGTGGACAGCGAGAGTCTTCTCCCGCGGATGGAGGTGGCTAGCACGAGGGGACATAGCCTTAAATTGAGGGGTAATAGATATAGGACAGAGGTCAGAGGTGGGTTTTTTACGCAAAGAGTGGTGAGGCCGTGGAATGCCCTACCTGCAACAGTAGTGAACTCGCCAACATTGAGGGCATTTAAAAATTTATTGGATAAGCATATGGATGATAATGGCATAGTGTAGGTTAGATGGCCTTTAGTTTTTTTTTCCCATGTCGGTGCAACATCGAGGGCTGAAGGGCCTGTACTGTGCTGTATCGTTCTATGTTCTATGTTCTATCTTCACATAGGCCTCCTTCTTCCTCTTAACAAGAGATTCCACTTCTTTGATAAACCACGGTTCCCTCGCTCGACCCCTTCCTCCCTGCCTGACTGGTACGTACTTATCAAGAACACGCAATAGCTGTTCCTTGAACAAGCTCCACATATCCAGTGTGCCCAACCCTTGCAGCCTACTTCTCCAACCTACCCTAAGTCATGTCTATTGGCATCATAATTGCCCTTCCCCCCGCTATAACTCTTGCCCTGCGGGGTGTACTTATCCCTTTCCATCACTAACGTAAAGGTCACCGAATTGTGGTCACTGTCTCCAAAGTGCTCACCTACCTCCAGATCGAACACCTGGCCTGGTTCATTACCCAAAACCAAATCCAATGTGGCCTCGCCTCTTGTTGGCCTGTCAACATATTGTGTCAAGAACCCCTCCTGCACACATTGTACAACGAACGACCCATCTAATGTACTCGAACTATATCTTTTCCAGGCAATATTTGGAAAGTTAAAGTCTCCCACAACAACTACCCTGTTACTTTCGCTCTTTTCCAGAATCATCTTCGCCATCCTTTCCTCTACATCCCTAGAACTATGAGGTGGCCTATAGAAAACTCCCAACAGGGTGACCTGTCCATTCCTGTTCCTCACCTCAGCCCATACTACCTCTGAAGAAGAGACCCCCATCTAGCATCCTTTCCGCCACCGTAATACTGTCCTTGACTAGCAGCGCCACAC
This sequence comes from Scyliorhinus canicula, assembly GCF_902713615.1. NCBI lineage: Eukaryota > Metazoa > Chordata > Chondrichthyes > Carcharhiniformes > Scyliorhinidae > Scyliorhinus > Scyliorhinus canicula. The sequence continues at coordinate 207,391,720 of NC_052151.1, forward strand.
TTCCCCCTCTTTTGCCTCCTTCTCCGAGCTTTCTAAAACACCTAAACCCCGGAACCTGCAACAACCATTCCTGTCCCTGCTCTATCCATGTCTCTGAAATGGCCACAACATCGAAGTCCCAGGTACCAACCCATGCTGCCAGTTCCCCTACCTTATTTCGTATCCTCCTGGCATTGAAGTAGACACACTTCAAACCACCTACATGAACACTGGCACCCTCCTGCGAAGTCAAATCTGTACTCCTGACCTCTATACTCTCAATCTCCCGTACCCCAAAACTACAATCCAGGTTCCCATGCCCCTGCTGAATTAGTTTAAACCCCCCAAAGAGCGCTAACAAATCTCCCCTCCCCCAGGATATTGGTGCCCCTCAGGTTCAGATGTAGACCATCCTGTCTCTAGAGGTCCCACCTTCCCCAGAAAGAGCCCCAGTTATCCAGAAATCTGAATCCCTCCCGCCTGCACCATCCCTGTAGCCACGTGTTTAATTGCTCTCTCTCCCTATTCCTCGTCTCACTATCACGTGGCACGGGCAACAACCCAGAGATAACAACTCTGTTCTCGCTCTAAGCTTCCATCCTAGCTCCCTAAAGGCCTGCCTGACATCCTTGTCCCCTTTCCTACCTATGTCGTTAGTGCCAATGTGGACTAAGACTTTTGGCTGCTCCCCCTCCCCCTTAAGGACCCGGAAAACACGATCCGAGACATCATTTACCCTTGCACCTGGGAGGCAACATACCAAACGTGAGTCTCTCTCGCTCCCACAAAATCTCCTATTTGTGCCCCTGACTATTGAGTCCCTAATTACTAATGTTCTACTCCTTTCCCCCCTTCCCTTCTGAGCAACAGGGACAGACTCCGTGCCAGAGGCCCGTACCCCATGGCTTACCCCTGGTAAGTCGTCCCCCCCACAAGTATCCAAAACGGTATACTTGTTACTAAGGGGAACGACCGCAGGGATCCCTGTACTGACTGCTTACCCCCAGCTGTTGGTTTCATTGCTGCTTCGGGGGGCATTGGTGGGCTGATTCTGTTGCTGTTTCGGAGGGGCCTTGACATTCTCGAGCGTAATGTCCTAACTGTCCACAGTTAAAACATTCCTTTGACTTGATCTGCTGTGGGCTGTTCCTTCCCTCATTTACACATGTGGGGTTTTGATGTGTTTTAACTGGATTCATGTCTGCATCTGCCTGCTCTTCGGGATTTATAAATGCTGTTTTATTGTGGACGGATTGCTGCCAAATGCGGGACAATCTTTTCAAGACCCATTTTTCATTATGGGCCTCTTCTGATGGGTCATATTTGCTGCAAGCACTCTGTCCTGCATCTGTGGCATGGGAAATTATGGTGCGCGTCCATTTAACCATGTTTTCACGGTTCAAATGGGCTCTATTTAAATCGCCGAAAACTGCGTTAATATGGATCCACAGCCTTCCTGCAAATGCTGTGGGGTGCTCGGTTTTCTTTTGTCGGCACTTGTTAAGTTCTTCTACTGGGTCACCTCGGTTATACCCTATGGCATCTAAAATGGAGGTGTGCATTTCCTCTAGGGTGCCTCCGCCAACGTTCTGTGGGTCGGGGAGGGCTGCTACAACCGATTGGTCTAAACTCAGAACCGTGAGCTTAACCTGCTCTCTCTCGTCCAGGCCGTACATGGTTGCCTGTTGCTTTACTTTTGCGAAAAATTGGTGGGGGTCTGCGGTGGGGAGAAACGGAGTGATCTTCTCACACGCGTCCCTGAGTTGGGTTACAGTTAAGGGGGTGGTGTAGGTGATATCGGGTGCGCCTTCTGTGGTGACTTTCCCTTGGGTGGTGACTGGATTCATTGGTGCGGTAACTATCTGATCTGTGGGGGGTTGGGGTGCTTGTCTTTTCTGCTGCGCTGCTGGCGCACATGTTCCCTGAACATAACGCTGCGCTGTTTCGCTTAATTCCTTCCAGTCTGGGGCATTCTCCTCATCTAACTGCGTTCCAAAGGTGCTTTGGAACCCATTTTGCACTGAAAGCAGCGATTGCAGCTCCGCAATCTGCTTCCTGCATTTTGCATGGTCTACTGTACTCTGTCTTTGTTCTGTGGTGGCAGAATGGAGTGCTCTTAAAGCTGCCTTTCGGTCAGAGCATTGCCTCTGCAAAGCCTCTACCTGTTTCTCTGATTCTTCTCTTATCAGGACGGCACGTTGCACGTCCTGATAGGCCTTTTCGTACTGGGTCTGGGAACTGCTCAGATGGGCGAGACAAGACTGATGTGCACTCTTGGCATCATCCACCTCTCTACCTTTCTCTGCCAACTTCCCTCTAAGATCCATATTCTCTTTCTCGATGTCCCTGACATCCACTTTACTCATTCGATTTCTCTCCTCTAATTCTGCCCGGAGCGTCTGAACGACCTCCTCTGTGCCTCGCAATTGTGCCAAACAGGACACGATTGCCATCGGCTTCCGTGCTTTACTAAGGGTTTTCTTATGAATTTGAGAGAGGTTCTCCCACCAAGTATGTCCTATACTTCTGGGACCTGTCTCCTCATTCATACAGAATTCTTTCCAAAGGGGCCATCCCTTTACTTGCAGATACTTGCGGAGTTCCAGCTCCCACATGGGACACTGACCTACTCGGCTACTGCTGGTCGCTGCGACCACAAACCGTTCTGGATTCATGAGGCGTTCCATTGCCTGCATGGCCATTTTCTCTGACTCCCTTTAATTTGGAACGGGGGTGTTGAGGTTATGTCTCACGCAACGGGTAAGGCTTACGCTATGTTCCGTTCACAAAACTCCCGAAAGTTTGTTGCAACAAAAATGCTTTCAGGTTTTCCTTACAACCCTGTTAGTACGCATGCACTAAACACACTTCCGAATTACGTTTATTCGTTTGAACACCTTGAATACTTGTGATTTCTTTCCTTTTTCTTTACCAGATTTCTAATTCAAATTTCAGGGTCCTCGACGGAGTGGGGGTGCCACTTGTAACCGTGTCCCGTCAGGATGTCGCCATTAAATGTTGCACGTTTTACTTGAGTGTATTGCGCGTTTATTGGAGTGTATTAACGCGCCTCCGTTTAAAGGCCGTGTGCTAAACACGACTGCAGCTCTGTGTATGTATTTTCAGCTCGGAGTCGCCAGGTGCCGTATTTAGACACCTCACAAGTATTTCAAGGTCAGGTTCAAAGTAATAAAACTATACAGCGATTAGTAAGTTCAAACGATTAATATTTATTATACAAATATAATAAATACGCATGCATACGCTAAAGACTAATACTTATTTCTACTATTAAATGACTAAATATTTATCTAAGTAGGAACCAGCAAGGTCAGGGGACAAGGCCTTTGTTCCTTTCTGGGCTGCACCTTCTGTTCGCTAATAGTCGAATAATGTATAAGCAATGCCGGGTTCACGTAGCGAGCGTCGTTTTGGCACTTACTGAACGATGGCTGGTGCTCAACGGCTGGTGATGGAAGACAGGATCTGGAGGCTGGAGTCGGAGTCAAAACAGCAGTCCAAGCCGGAGCACAAAAACAGACAGCGAGGACGGAGCAAAACAGACAGAACCATGTGCGGGGTCTACCTTTATAGGTCCCCCAATGTCCGTGCCTTTTCGGGGCGGGCCTTTACCTGCCATGTATCGATTGGGTCATTTCCCAATCGATATCTTACAAATCTCCCAATCTGAGGGTCTCTTCTCGATGGCTGGGGCGGTCTCTAGGGTCTTTTGTGATGGATACTTCTGGTGCCGTTTCGTCTGGGCGTTCACTCAAAGTATCCATTCAAACTCAAATGTTGCTATTGTGTGGGCCCAGATCTGGATTGCCTCATTACTATGCAAAGCGTTTTGCTATTTACACCTTTGGTTGAGATCTTTCACCTGGCCATAAACTAGTTTCGATACGTGCAGAATGCTAATTAGCCTTTGCAGACTGCTTGTCCTGGCGAAGACTGTTTTCTCCCTACAGCCTTATCAGTTCTCCATTTTGTTAGCCCAGTGTCCATCTTAGGTGGCTACACCTCCTTCTTCCTTTTCACCATGGCCTCTATTTCCCGAGTCATCCAGGGTTCCCTCCTTCTACGAGCCTTACTCATCACTCTGAGAGGAATGAGCTCACCTTGAAGGCTAGTTAACATATTTTTGAAAGATTCCCACTTATCAGCTGTCCACTTGGCTGCAAATAGGCACGCGCAATTAACTTTTGAAAGTGCCCGCCTGATACCCACGGAATTGTCCTTGCCTAATTTCGAATTTTAACTTTTGGGCCAGAACTATCATTCTCCAAGCTACCTTAAAACTAATGGAATTATGGTCACTGGTCCCAAAGTGATCCCTCACCAACACTTCTGTAATATGCCCTTTCTTTTTCCCCAAGAGCAGGTGAATTTGTGCCCCCACTCTGGTCAGGCTTTCTACATATTGAATGAGGAATTCTTCCTGAATACACTCGATAATTTCTCTCCATCCACACCTCGAGTGCTAGGGATGTCCCAGTAAATGTTGGGAAAGTTAAAGTCCCCAACTATCACCATCCTATTTTTCCGGCAGCTATCTACAAACGTTTTAGATGTTTGCTCCTCAAAATCCCGCTGACTATTAAGAGGCCTATAGTACAGTCCAATCAAAATGATTTCACCAATCTTATTTTCCAGTTCTACCCATATAGACTCAGTGGGCAGACACTCAGATATATCCTCTGTCTGTACTGCCGTGACACTGTCCCTAGTAATACCCCCCCCCCCCCCCCAAGTTGCTTTGGTTGCCAATGGGGGCTTGGGGGGATGGATGGGATGGATGGGAGGTGGAGAGCGGCTGGGTTGGAGCGTGTAAGGGATATGTTCTCGGAGATGACGTTTATGGGGCTTGATGAGCTGTCGGAGAGGTTTGAGCTCCAGAGCGGCAGTGAGTTCATGTAAATGCAGATCCGGAATTTTATGCAAAAGGAGTGGCACGCGTTGCCTCAGCAACGGAGTATGTGCTATTGGTGCAGCTACTGCTCCCAGATGACGTGGGGGAGGGCAGCATTGGGGCATTTCCAGGTTGTTGTGGAAGGGTGCGATGCTATCAGTCATAGAATTTACAGAGTAGAAGGAAGACATTCTGCCCATCCTGTCCGCACTCGCCTTTGTAAGGAGTACCCAACTTAAGCCCACGCCTCCACCCTATCCCCGCAAACGCAGTAACCTGACCTAATCTTTTATGATGGCCCTAACCTGCCCATCTTTGGACTGTGGGAGGAAAGCGGAGCACAAAGAGGAAACCCATGCAGACACGGGGAAAACGTGCAGACTCCGCACAGACAGTCACCCGAGGCTGGAATTGAACCCGGGTGCTTGGAGCTGTGAAGCAGCAGAGCTAACTGCTCTGCCACAATACTTCCCGGATTGAGGTTTTGGCCTGTACAAGGCACCCTTGGCGGGGGTGGTTGGGAGTGAAGACTCACCAGTCGCGGTATCTGACCACGTGCTGTACTGGGTGGACTTGTGTGTTGAAGGGGCCGAGCTCACAGAGGCCGCAGTGGCGGTTGGTTGAGGGGTTATTGGCTCATAAGGAGGCCTGAGAAGATAAAGATGGTTATTCGGATGATGTGGAGCATAATAAGATGGCGAAGGTCTCTGCAGCTACATTGTGGGAGACGTTAAAGGCGGGGTGGAGTTTATTTAGATGAGCTGAGGCCATTAGAGGACATTGTGGCCTCGAACTGCGGTACTCAGCGGCGCCGGAGGAGGCGCTGCTGAAGGAGAAGCAGAAACTCCAAATGAATTTGGGGTTTGTGTCGACCGGGGAGGCGATGGGACAACTATGCAAGGCCAGAGGGGCCGTATAGGAGTATGTGGAGAAGGCAAGCAGGATGCTCACGCAGCAGCTGAGGAGGCAGGTGTGGGCGAAGAAGATTGGGTGGTTGGTGGAAGGGCGAGGGGCAGGGGGGGGGGGGGGGTCAAGCTGCTAACGGAGCTGGGGCGATAAATGGGGCGTTTGAGGCTTTTTATCAGAAACTACACAGGTTAGAGCCTCCAAGGGGTGTAATGCATGAGCCCGTATCTTGATGGGCTGGAGTTGCCTGGAGTGAATGAGTTGTGTCTCCAGGCGCGGGGAGCCCTGATTGGACTGGGGGAGGTAATGTATTATGTGCGGTCAATGCAGTCGGGTTGACCCCGGGCTCGGACGGGTTCCCAGTGGAGTGTTATAAAAGGTGTGGATCAGAGCCAGAGCCCTGTTAGTGGAGATGTACACAGAGGTGGTGGGGCGGAGCGAGCTTCCGCCCACACTGTGTCAGGGACCCGTATCCCTCATTTTGAAGAAACTCAGACACAAAATAGCGTGAGTCGTACCGCCTGATATCATTGTTAAACGTTAACGCAAAGCTATTGGCGAAGGTGCTGGCGGTGGGCAGAGAGAACTGTCAATTTGGAGCATTTTGGGTTCCTCCGGGGCATGGGACGGGCTGGCCGCCCTCCCCTTTGCCCTTGCGAATGAACCAATTGCAATGGCATCTTGTACCTCGAGTAGGTGGCGGGCATTGAAGTGGTGGGGGGGGGGGGGGGGGGCGAGTGGAGCACCGAATCTGTTTAGATGCTGAAATCTCTTGTTATATATTTCAAACCTGGTTGAAAGTTACAATAGGATCAAGGGACGGGTTTGGGGGTTTGCTGTGCGGGGTTCAAGCAGGTTGTCGCTTTGATTGGTCGGGGCGAGCTTTGGTTATATTGGGTTACACGTGGTACAGAGCTGGGTCCAGGTGCACAAATTGAATCTGGCAAAGCTGGTGGAGGAAATGGACGACTTTCAGTTCCTCACTTTCTCTGGTCCTTTTGTTCCCCACAATACCTGTTTTGAGTTTCTGGGAAGTTTTTGTATCTTTTCCCTGAAGACAGACACTGTCTCGGTTGAATTTCTGTCATTTGATAGCTGACCTTGCAGCTGTGTGTGATATTTCAGCACTTGCCTTACTAATTATTTGTAAACAGTTATCATCATTTGCTTCTACTTGCGACCTATGGCCTATGGTGGAGTTTATTTAGATGAGCTGAGGCCTTTAGAGGACATTGTGGCCTCGAACTGCGGTACTCAGCGGCGCCGGAGGAGGCGCTGCTGAAGGAGAAGCAGAAACTCCAAATGGATTTGGGGTTAGTGTCGACCGGGGAGGCGATGGGACAACTATGCAAGTCATTTCGTCATATACATTTTTTGCGGATATTTGGAAACTGTCCTCCTAAATATACACTTTGTACACGTGGGGTCTCGGGATCCTCTGCATTGGACGTTGTTCCCATTCTTAGACGTTCATGGCTGATTAATGAGACACAACTAAATTAATTTTCATTTTGTTATCGAATGGCCAAGCACTTCTCCAAAGGATAGCTGCAATGGCATCACTCGCCAAACATCCACCCCCCCCCCCCACCCCCCACCTCCCCTGTACACATATTCAGTTGAACACTCAGCTCCAAATATCTGTTTGGTTTGAACAGAACTTCGGACCGTGTTTTTCTTCTACGAGCGTTTATATCAAAAGTCCTAGTTAATAACTTTATGCAAAACTATTAATTTTTGCATTCCTTTACCACTCTGGGCGATTTATTAAGGCAAAATAATACCAATACTACTCACGTTACCACTGTAGGTAGTGCACTCCATCCATTCATAAGTGTGAGACATGGTCCAATGTCACATTGCTCGACAATAGCTAAATAGCTGGGATGCGAGAAATGAAATGTTGCATGGATGGGCAGAATGTGGACTGTTTCCTCTGCGTTAATACTAATCAGGTGGCTTGCGTCACATCTATTCATCAAGGGTAGTGATGTTTTATAGTGAGTGCTGCAAATGCCAAGACTGGCGACCACAAAACATCTGATGACCAGACGAAATGTTCCACATGATTTTAACCAGGGGTGTTTGCTCCCAGTAACTGAAGTGGATTCCCCTGCCATATGGCTAATATGACTTTATTTTTGAAACGTCAGTTGAAATGCGTGACATTTGCAGAAAGATATAACTTTTACTCAGCAAAATGACAGTAGCGCACCAATATGAAATTACTACAATGGGGCGAAGTTGAAATTTAGAAAGAAGCTTTAATAAATTTCATTCCTTTTATCCGCAGTTTTCCAACTAATCTCAGCATTAGTGTCCATGTAGATTTCACCACATTCTTCAATTCCTGCCTGAATTTGCTCTGGGTCGCGATATAAATACATGGGTTTTGAAAGCAACTCAAATACTTCAGGAAAGCCCCGGTTTCAGTGGCGATATATGCAGGATTTGTGCGGTCCCCTCTGTAATAAACGCTGTTTGCCAGTCTGGTAGTCACTAAACTCACGGCATATGTCAACCACAGCAATATAAAACTGATCGATATCGTGAACAATAGGATGATTGATTTCCTTCGGTTCTCCGACTCCGAATCGCTGTGATTCTCACTCCTGTGACCCCGGAGTTCCGTGCGGGCTCTATTCGCTATTAAAATACGCCGGACAGTTAAAATGTTAAACATGAATATTAGAGTAAAAGGAAGCCAAACCACCCAGGCGCTGTGAAACCAGACGTATGCTATACCTGGAGATGAAGTAAAAAAAGCGACGCTCGCCTTGCAGCCCCAGGGCACCTTATTAATAATGTGCAGAGTTTCAAATGCAAACAAAACCGGGATGTTCTTTAACAAGATCAAGATTGAGGCGGTTGTTACAATCGCCACTGCAACTCTTTTGGTACATAACCGTGTTTTAAACTTCTGGCAACAGATTGCTACAAATCGATCAAATGTGAAGGAGACTGTGAACCAAACAGAGTTATCAAGGTTGACAGTGGTCATATAGAGAATGATCCTGCAAACAGGAGTGTGGGTCAAGAATGAAAGTGGAAAGTGACAGCTGAAAGTGTAATATACCATTACATTGATGATAATGGTCAGTAGGTCCGCTGTCGCCATAGCCACCATATATGCAGTGATACCTTTGGAAAGGCCACAGTTTCCTCGAGACAGGATGATAATTGTCATTAAGTTTGCTGTAAGAGAGAGAGATAAGGTAAATAATGTATCATCGTCTGATTGAAATGAACACGGAGCTACTTTCTGAACTGGTTTGAATTAATTCAAAGGCATTATACCATAGGAGGTCTAACTATATAATTCGTAAGCTATCGCAAAACTCACACTTCGCTGGAGGATAATGCAGTCAGGAAATCCAGTCAGATTTCATACCAGATATGAAATTACATTATCACAACTACTGTATACGTTTTCCAGATAAAGCGGATCACGGAGTTCAAAGAGACTGCTCAAATGATTGTTCAGGTAACCATGCATTATGAAATGCTGACTTCAAAAACGGGTTGTGTTATGGAACCTTTAGTCCAAATAAAATGACAGTTTTCATCTATTCACAACCCATATGTTACAATGACTCACCTGGAAGGCCAAAGGCTGCAAGAATCGGGTAGTAAATCTCTTTCACCAACAGAACAACTGGTTTCCCCATTTTCTAGAAGCGCAGATGCATTCTGGAGGAGATACAAGACTCTGCCTGGCGCACGAGCTACACAATGGAGCAGAATCTGTATTAATAGAGAGATCAACCCTCCAAGGAGTTAAACAGTTTTCACAATCATTCACATTAGTTACAGTCATTTAACAAATATATTCATCAGGTATATCAAATTGAATGTCCTTTCTTTTGCCATCCCACATGAGGGATAATTTAACTGAATCCCAGTAATTCTATCCCGGCTCCACCATCATTATCAGCGATTACTGACACACCCGAGTTTCATTTCAAATGGAAATTACGTGGACGTTAGAAAGCTTTTTATTTGAATTGCACCCGCCTTTGTTATCAGAGCAAAATCTCGCCTAAACGGAATAAAGTCAGCTCCAATCTTGAGGTTTCTGATGTGCGAGTTTTAAAAAGCACAAGCTGCAATGGCGGGGTTAGAAATCAGATCATCTGATGGGAAAGCATCGCTGCTCATCCCGATACCACCATTGCGAACTGCTAAAATGGGAGAGCAACACAGTGTCCCAAGACAATTCCCAAGACAGTTGCTATTGCTGCTAAAACTTAGCTGACCCTGAGCCACCGAAGGAAATATCTGATGAGGCGACAAAAGCTTGGTCAAAGACGTAGATGCTAATGGGCTTCTTCAATAGGAGAGGGAGCTGGAGAAGTAAAGTGGTTCAGTGAGGGAGGCCAGAATATTGACCAGGTCTGCTGAAATCACGGCTGTCAATGTTGTCGAGATTAAAATCGGGAATGTACAAGATGGCAGAAGAGCTAAAATCTGGGAGATTTGTTGGGCCGGAGGAGACTGAAGAGAAAGGGAGCAGGGAAGATATGTTAGAACTAGAAAGTAAGGTTGACGATTTTAAAATTGAATCATTGCCGGTTGGGAGCCAAACACGGAGCTCATTGCTGAACTGGACATGGTTCAGGTGAAGTTCCAGGCAATAGAATGTTTAATGAACACAGGTATATGATGGGTGGAAGATGGGAAACCGGCCTGGGGAACGGTGAAATAGTCAAGTTTGGAATAAAGAAAGGGAAGGATGAAGGTATGAGCAGCAGATTAGATGAGGCTAGGTCTGACCTGGACGATGGTTCGGATCTGGAAGTACAGTGAATTCACGTGATAACATTCTGTCAGTCTGCCTGACACCATAGAGTTTAGTCAGAGGTATTGGGGACAATTGAATGCAATTCCAGTCCGCGCCTTAATATTAGGATTGTTTCTGTGTTTCCTTCACCGGTGCACAATATTATTGTAGAACCATTTACATTTCATTGTGATCAGAAGGTAAACAAAAGATTTGAACAAATCATCAATTCCTGACTGATGCGGTACATAAGGACGCTACATCGCCCTTTACCCTGTGCCGACTCTCTGAGATTGATATCCAGGAATCTTCACCCTTATCGCGTCTCCACAAACCTTTAACATCCCAATATCGCAGTGTTATCCGACTTCACTTCCGCATTTTGAACAACTCAATTCAAACTCCTCCTAACTTCCTCTGACGAAAGGAGAACACACCAGCTTCTTACTCATTTAAAATAACTGGAGTCCCGCATCTCTGATACCATTCTAATAACTCTCCCTGCACTACCTCTGGAACCTTGTCATCTTTCCAAAGTGAGGTGTCCGGAATGAGTGAGAATACTCCAGCTTGGCTCTGATCAGTCATTCCGAAAGGTTCAGCACATCTTCCCTGCTTTCGTATTGAAGTTCCGTGTCTGGTTTCTAACTCAGTGTGTGTTCTGTGAACTGAAACCAGCGGATTTGGTATTGCTGCCCAACTGACTGTTTCTGACTGCCAGTCACCGATACATAGTCGTTCTCCACAATCAATGTCTTCTGTGTATAAGTTATTTTCAATGTAACCCCTGTCTTCCATGTGACACAATACGAACCATTTTAATTACGAGGAGTACCTCCTCACGCGTCCTGATTGGGAGAAAAGTTAATTTCTGAAATTCACCTCACTCAATTTGTGTGTTGATGAATATAATACATTACAGATTGGAATTGAACCGCAGTCAGTTCGCTTTTGGAAGGTGTCCTGTTCCTCTTCCAGTCTCATTCCAATACAACTGAAGGAAACCTGCGACCCCACAGTCCCAAAGTCAGTGGATAATTCCCGAAATGATTGGGTTAGGTCCGAGAAGCGGGATGCCTGTTTCGCCCTTCACAAATGCTGCCAGACTTCCTGAGCTTTTCCAATATTTTTCATTTCTGGTGAATCTTCCCTAAAATGATCAAATGCTTTGGAAAATCTGTAAGTAGAGAATTGACATTTTCTTTGCTAATTGATCGCGCAGAAGCTGGAAAGTGAGATGATATTTTCCCCGCAAATTCGAAGGTTAGGTTACCTGAATCTTCACAATGGTGCTGAGCAGCAGTCGCGTCCTGTTTGCAATAAAAGTAATCAATTCCCTATGTCATTCAGCCCCTTCAGAAGTGATTAATATGTGTAGCAAAATACGGGCTTACCATTACAACCTTTATATTCAGGCACATTTGGTCATGAGGTGCAGTGCTCGAAGGGCCAAAAGGCCTCTTCCTGCTCCTATCTTCTATGTATTACGTGTCTTTAGTTAAGTCCGCTATCTATTAAACAAGCATTCGTGAGTTGGAATCTCATCAGCGCCCCAGTTAATTTGGGACTCAGCGTATTTAATCGAAAATCTGACGACATGAGGCGCAGCGAATTCTGATCGTGGAGGTGCATAATGACTTGGTGCGGAGGGCGGGATTCCTGTCACACTACCGCTGGCATCCATCTCGCTCATTTTCAAGAAACACAAAGACACAGTAGAGTGTGTGTCGTATCGCCTGTTATCATTGTGAAATGTTGATGTGAAGCTATTGGCGAAGGTGCTGGCGGTTCGGATAGTGAGCTGTCAATTTGGAGTATTTGGGGTTCCACCCGGGGACGGGAGAGGGCTGCCCGCTCTCCCTTTGCTCTTTGCCCTCACGATCGATCTATTCGCAATGGCACCTTGGCCTTTGAGGAGGTGGCGGGCATTGAGGGAGGGGGAGGGGAGCAGTGAACCTCTTTACATGCTGCAGACTTATTGTTATGTATTGCAATCCCGGTTGAAAGTTACAACAGGATTAATGTAATTTTGGGGCGAGTTCAGTCTTTATTGGGAGTACAAGCTCAACATTGGGAGAATTGAGGTGTTGCCGATCAACACACGGCGACGAGGGGTGGGTGGGGGGGGGGGGGGGGGGGAGGGGGCGGCGTTTAAGGAGGCTGTCGTATCGATTAGGAGTGAAGGCTCAGGGCTTGAATCAGGCTCTACAGGACCAAAATGGCATCTGCTGACCTTCCAGGTCGTGAGGCTGAACAATGTAATATTCTGTGAAACCAGATAAGACATTACGTCAATCTCTGATAAGAGGAAGTAGTCCAGAGTGCGGTCAACAAACGGCATGGCCATGCAAAAATAGCTAACAACCAACGGTTAACAGATAACAGATGTGCAAACGGAAACTCTCGAAGAAAGAGTATAAGAGTCGACATCGAGAGGTACTATTCAGTGACAACTCGGGATAACCAGTCACAGAAGGGACGAGGAACGTGAGCGGGCTCAGTGACCAGAGACAACCGCCGATCAAGCGCCTAGCCAAGCCTCGAAGGGGTAGCATCTTACTTATGCTTTGAGTAGTGAGTCTTCAAGTCAGCAACCAATTTTATGTGACTGTGTGTGATTAAGCGTTCGCAATAAAGAAATATTTACTTGCCCATTGACTCAGTGTGTTATCCTGTCAGACATCACGTTACCTAACTGCGACAGAGACCATGACGGCCAACGGTAGGCATGAGCTCTCGTTATCTTGGGATATACGTGGCACCTAGCAGGGCCCGGATGCACCACTTGCCGAGGGAATGAAAGCACTTTAGGCCGTGGGAAGTTTTGCATTTGCCGTTGGCTGGAAATGTCCAGATGTAAAGATGACTGTGCTGCCGAAGTTTTTCTTCGTGTTTCAGACTCACCCGATTTTCGTGCCGAAGTCTTCTTTTCAGTAGGTTGAATACAATGAATCAGAGTGCTTTCTTCGGGCTACATTAGAGTGCTACAGAGGGATGTTAGTGACGGTGGAAAATTCAGAAATCATTGAGGGTCAAAGAACAAAGAGAACAAAGAACAATGCAGCAAAGGAACAGGCCCTCCGGCCCTCCAAGTCTGTATCGGACATGATTCCTCCATTGGCCATAACAGTCAGCACTTCCTAATGCAGTATTCTTCTGTTCCCTTTCTATCCATGAATTTGTCGAGATGCCTCTTGAATGCGGTTAATATATCTGCTTCCACAACCACCCAATGCAGCGCATTCAAGGCACCCACCACCCTCTGCGGAAAGAAACTTCCTCGCACAGCTCCTCTAAACTTTGCCCTACGGACCTTAAACCTATCCCCACTAGTGACGGAACCTTCAACCCTGGTAAAGAGTGCCTGCCCATGCCAGCTATCCACGCCTCTCATAATCCAGTACACCTCCAACCAGCCCCCTCTACCTCCGTCCTTATAATGAAAACAGGTCCAACTCCATTCATCCTCTCCGCATAGCAAACACCCTCCATACCAGGTTGCATGCTTTGAAAGCTCCTCTGCATCCTCTGCAAAGCCTCCACATCCTTCGGGAAGTGTGGTGACCAGACTTGTGCGCAATATTCCAAGTGTGTCCTGACCAAAGTTCTATACAACTATACCAGATTTTATACTCGATGCCCCATACATATGAGTTCTTGACTATCTTGTCCACTTGCGTTTACGGTTTCAAAGATCTGTGGACCTGTGCGCCGAAATCTCTCTGCCATTTACTGTATATTCCCCTCTATTTTAGACCTACGAAAATGCATTACGGGACATTTTTCCAGGTTAAATTACATTTGCCACTTGTCTGCCCAAGTCTCCAACCTATTTATGACCTGCTCTGTCCTCTGACAATCCTCAATATTATCTGCCACTCGACGAACCTTGGTATCATCCACAAATTATTAATCCGACCAGCGACATTTTCCTCCAAATTGATTAGGTATACTACAAACAAGAGAGGCCCCAGCACCGATCCCTATGCAACACCACTTGTCATAACCTTCAATTCAAAAAAGTCCCCTTCTACTGCTACCCTCTGCCGTCTGTATCCGAGTCAGTTCTGTATCCATCGTGCCACCTCACCTCTGATCCCGTGTGACTTTAACTTTTCTGCCAGTCCCGCCATGAAGCACCATGTCAAAGCCCTTACTGAATTCCATGCAATCAACATCCACTGCCATCCACTTATTAGTAATCTTTATCACCTTCTCAAAAAACTCCATCAAGCTGGTGAGGCACCACCTCCCGTTCACAAAACCATGCTGTCTATCGCAAATGAGTCAACTTGAATCCAAATGGGTATAAAACTTGTCCCTGAGATTTCTCTGAAATAATTTACCTATTCTCGACGTGACACTGACCAGACTAGTTTCCTGGATTATCCCTGCTAACTTTCGTAAATAGCGTTAACACATTTGATATTCTGCAGTTCTCTGGGAACACACCTGTTGCCAATGAGGATATACAGACGTCAGTCACGGCACCAACAATTTCCTCCCTTGCTTCCCTCAGTATTTTGGGCTAAATAACGTCAGGTCCTGGAGAATTACTGTATTACCTCCTCCTTTTGATGTCAACATGACGCGACTATCCACACACCCTACCCAAGAATTATCTTCCACAAAGTCCTTTTCTTCGGTGAGCACTGATGCAAAGTATTCATTTAATACAACGGACAAGGTACAAATAAAAATATAGCACAGGAAGATGCCCTGCGGCCCTCCAAGTCTGAGCTGACATGGTACCTGCCTAAACTAAAACCGTATGCACTGATGGAGGCCGTTCTGCTCCCACCCAATTCATATATTTGTCTCGATGCCCTTAAATGCCGCTATTGTGCCTGCTCCCACTACCTCCCCAGGGAGCGTGTTCCATATATTTACAACGTGCTGTGTGAAGGACGTGCCTCCACATCTGTTCTGAACTTTTCCCCAAACACCTTGATTCTTTGTCCACTAGCTTTTGACTCTTCTATCCTCGGGGGGTGCTTCTGACTATCCACTCTGTCCTTGTAACTCATAATCTAGTAGACTTCTCTTAGTTCACCTCTTAACTCCCATGATTCTAGTGAGAACAGACCGGGTTTATCTACCTCCCCTCAGAGCCCTCCAAACCAGGCAACATCCTAATAAACCGCTTCTGCACACTCTCCAAAGCATCCATAGCCTTCTGGTAGTGTGGTGACCAGAATTGTACACAATATTCCAAATGAGGCCGAACTTAGGTCCTGCAAAGCTGCAAAATAACTTGCCAATTTTTATATTCAATGTCCCGACTGGTGAATGTCGTATGCCTTCGTGATACCTTATCCACATGCGTTTCCACTTTCAGTGTTCGGTGGAGGTGCACGGCCAGATCTCTCGGCCTGTCAATACTCGCAAGAGTTCCACAATTTACCTTCCAAAGTGCAGTGCTTGTCACGTGTGTGGATTTATATCCATCTTCCATTTCACTACCCAAGGCTCCAACAAGTTTACGTCTTGCTGTATCGTCTGAGAATCCTCTTCACTAACCGTAACTCCACCAATTTTTGTGTTGTGTGCGAACTTACTAATTAGATCAGCTGCATTTTCTTCCAAATCATTTATATACACTCCAAATAACAAAGTCCCAGAACTCATCGCCGTGAAACGCCGCTAGTCACAGTCTTCCATTCAGAAAAGCACCAACTACGTCTGCCCTCTATCTTCTGTGCCCAAGCCAGTTCCGTATCCTACATGCCAACGCTTCTCTGATCCCATGTGACTTCACCATTTGTATCAGTCTACCATGAATACCTTGTCAAAGGCTTTAGTGAAGTCCATGTATACAACATCTACTACATTTCCCTAATCCATCACCTTTGTCACTTCCTCCAAAACCTTGATCAAATTAGCTAGGCATGACCTTCCCTTCACAAAGCCATGCTGTCCAGCACTAATCAGTCGAACTGTTTTCAAATGTGAGGAAATGCTGTCTCCAAGAATCGTTTCCAATAATTTCCTTACCACTGATGTCAGGTTCACTGGCCTAATTTCCTGTTGGTGTTGATGATGGGGATTCAGTGATGGTAATGCCATTGAATGCCAAGGGTGATGGTGAGATTATTTCTTCTTGGTGGCGGTCAATGTCGTTCACTTGTGTGACGTGAATATTATTTGCCACTTGTCAGCCCAAATGGTTATTTTTCAGGTTTTGCTGCATCTGGACACGGCCTGCTTCAGTATGTGAGTAGATGCAAATGGTGCTGGACATTGTGCAGACATTACCGAAAGTCCTTACCTCTGACCTTATGATGGATAACAGGTCATTGATGAAGCAGTTGAAGATGGCTTGTCTTTTGACAGAACGCTGAGGAAGTGTAAAAATGTACATTTATCGAGGGAAACGGAGTTCCGTTCCCGAAGATTTGCCCTTGTGTGCAGCTCTCGAGCGCGATGTAGATTTACAATGATTGGAGTCTCAGTGCAGTTTGAGGGAAAATTCTCGCAGTCATGTAATCGGCAGCTCGCCAGGGTTACATTGTTATCCAAAATCAAAATTGACCCCATTTGATCTCTCAGTTCTTGTTTGTCGAGAGTGGTGATGGTAAATCCGTTTCCATTCTGTAGATAGAAATCCAGTGATCCTTTCCCCATCAAAATTAAACAGATGAGACTTAAAATACTGGAATGGCGACAAACTCCCAATTCCTGTAAATTGAGCGTCTGTTGATCTATTTCAGTAAAAATGCCGTCCAATTTATCCTGTACTGTAAAAGGGTGGCGGTGTTCATAACTCTGAGCTAAAGGCATCTATCCCTTTCGCCACAACATGCTTAGAGTGTTGTCTTACCTCTTCTCTCTACTTCTTCGTGCAATCTTTGTGACTATCGTGGTCCGCGCCAGATAATTTTTTGGCCATTCCAAATGTGTCCCCATCTACATTGTGGCCACGGCTACTGAAGATTCATTAGGGTTATTCATCAGTGCAATATGGGGCTGGGTTAGCACAGTGGATTACACAGATGGCTCCTAATGCAGAATAAGGCCAACTGTGCAGGGTTCAATTCCCGTACCGGCCTCCCCGAACAGGCGCCGCAATGTGGCCACTCGTAGAAGCCGACTTGTGACAATAAGGGATTATTGTTGTTCAACGTTTATGGGCATTTTTCCCTAAAATTATTCCTCTCCTGCACTGTGATTGGCAAATTAATGACACGTATTCTTTGTAACAGACTTTCTTTGTCAGTGTGGTTTACTGTCTCATTCATTTTGGACCAATATAATGTTATATGCACTCAGAAGTTTAAAACCGCCTGTTGCACGACCAAATCTGCGGCTGTGTTTGTAACAGCCTCTGTCCTTATTTATTTACAGAAACCGCCCAGTTTGTTTGGCTATGTACCCAGGAGAACAATTTCTAATATTCACCGGCGTGTCCTCCCCAGCAAGGATGGTTTTACACCTTCCTTTGGCGAAGCATTCTCCTGGTTTTGATATTGTTGGTTGATTGATAGGCAATCAAATTATTTTTAAAATAGATTATTTTTCTGCTCGTCATTTCCGGAAAATGTATATTGTAATGTCTGACACAGTCATTAACCTCTTAGTCAGTAATGTGGTTGTTCATGTTCCGGCAGATCAGACATCTTCTGCATCCACCTCCACTAAAATCGGTCCGGCGCTCATGATTTGAGTTCCTGCTCAAACACATGTAACACAAAGTTACGTTCAGGAAAGAGATGAAGAAGGGAGCGCAATCTCCTTGGACAATGCTTCTGATACTGCATTAAACAAATCGCAAAATGAAATCAAATCTCCCAGTTCAGACTCAGGTTAAGTTGTAGGCATTATTTCAGATTAAATATTGGCCTTTGTGCTACAGAAACAAAGTACTTCTTAAAAAATAACATATATTACAACACTGTTCCACTCTGTGCTTGGTGTTGGTTTCCTGCCTGTATCCCCCAGTGATTCTTGGTGTTTCTTTATATAGTTGGGCTTTCCCCACTCAGGGTCCATGGATAATAGTCAGGAGTGAGTTCCAGCCGTGTAGTCAAGCCTGTGTGATAGCGCTATCTACGTTATCTAGGTCATCATTGGCTACAGGAATAGTGCCAGAGGACTGGAGGATAGCAAATGTGGTCCCTTTGTTCAAGAAGGGGAGTAGAGATAACACCGGTAACTATAGGCCGGTGAGCCTAACGTCTGTGGTGGGTAAAGTCTTGGAGAGGATTATAAAAGATACGATTTATAATCATCTAGATAGGAATAATATGATTAGGGACAGTCAGCATGGTTTTGTGAAGGGTAGGTCATGCCTCACAAACCTTATCGAGTTCTTTGAGAAGGTGACTGAACAGGTAGACGAGGGTAGAGCAGTTGATGTGGTGTATATGAATTTCAGTAAAGCGTTTGATAAGGTTCCCCACGGTCGGCTATTGCAGAAAATACGGAGGCTGGGGATTGAGGGTGATTTAGAGATGTGGATCAGAAATTGGCTAGTTGAAAGAAGACAGAGAGTGGTAGTTGATGGGAAATGTTCAGAATGGAGTTCAGTTACGAGTGGCGTACCACAAGGATCTGTTCTGGGGCCGTTGCTGTTTGTCATTTTTATAAATGGCCTAGAGGAGGGCGCAGAAGGATGGGTGAGTAAATTTGCAGACGACACTAAAGTCGGTGGAGTTGTAGACAGTGCGGAAGGATGTTGCAGGTTACAGAGGGACATAGATAAGCTGCAGAGCTGGGATGAGAGGTGGCAAATGGAGATTAATGTGGAGAAGTGTGAGGTGATTCACTTTGGAAAGAATAACAGAAATGCGGAATATTTGGCTAATGGTAAAATTCTTGGTAGTGTGGATGAGCAGAGGGATCTCGGTGTCCATGTACATAGATCCCTGAAAGTTGCCACCCAGGTTGATAGGGTTGTGAAGAATGCCTATGGTGTGTTGGCCTTTATTGGTAAAGGGATTGAGTTCCGGAGCTATGAGGTCATGTTGCAGTTGTACAAAACTCTAGTACGGCCGCATTTGGAGTATTGCGTACAGTTCTGGTCGCCTCATTATAGGAAGGACGTGGAAGCTTTGGAACGGGTGCAGAGGAGATTTACCAGGATGTTGCCTGGTATGGAGGGAAAATCTTATGAGGAAAGGCTGATGGACTTGACGTTGTTTTCGTTAGAGAGAAGAAGGTTAAGAGGTGATTTAATAGAGGCATACAACATGATCAGAGGGTTAGATAGGGTGGACAGCGAGAGCCTTCTCCCGCGGATGGAGGTGGCTAGCACGAGGGGACATAGCCTTAAATTGAGGGGTAATAGATATAGGACAGAGGTCAGAGGTGGGTTTTTTTACGCAAAGAGTGGTGAGGCCGTGGAATGCCCTACCTGCAACAGTAGTGAACACGCCAACATTGAGGGCATTTAAAAGTTTATTGGATAAGCATATGGATGATAAGGGCATAGTGTAGGTTAGATGACCTTTAGATTTTTTCCATGTCGGTGCAACATCGAGGGCCGAAGGGCCTGAACTGCGCTGTATCGTTCTATGTTCTATGTTCTATGTTACACCACAACTGATGCGTTAAACCTCAGGTCCTGCCTTAAAACCCAGGTACCACCTTGCACTGCAGGTACCACCTTCCACCACAGCTGGCACCTTAGGCATCAGGCAATGCCAATCATAGAAGCAGAGATTCCAGTCAAAAAGCTGGACACCCCTCCATCTGGTATAGATAGCAGACACCACATGAATGTCTTCTTTGAAACACTGTGTATTGTGAATTTCCCAATCGCTGTGTGTGCAGCACCGAGTTACAGAGAAGCAACAAACACACGATAAAAACGATGAAGGTGCACTAATCAACGCATCGACAACATACTCAACCCTGGCGACAACATTACTGCAAGAACGTATTAATATTCGAAGGAATGCGAGGACATAAATCAATGAGCGGCCGACAGTGTCAAGGAATAGTTATTCGCAAATATGTAGATTATCCATCCTATCTGACGGTGGATATATTTAGTGCCATTGATAATGCAAAGGCAATTTGTTTTATTTACTGCGATGATAAGGAGGGTTGCTGGTCTCGCTAGAATTGACTGTCCATGCACATTTCCCTTGAGAGCGCATCTCGGAGTCAATTATGTCACATTCCATGAAGACCAGACCAAGTAAGGATGCGAGGTGCAAATGACATTAGTGAAGCCAGTTTCTCCGCCAATACATTGACCGTGATCATGAGATGTTTATTTCAAATTTATTACATTGAAAATCCACCACCCAGTGAGGCTTGAAACCAGAGTCCCAGATTATTGGTTCACAGGATTACTTTTCCAGTGATGATAAAACTATGCCGCCGTCCTACAGGAAATGGACAATAAGACATTTCTGAAATCTGCCAATAGTATGCCATTTACTCCTTCATGTTGTATGTTGTATTGATGATATTTAACCTTTGCCTACCAAACAGCGAAGGTCCTTTAAATCAGGGCCCACCCTGCAGTATTGGTCAATTTCAGGATTCAATGAAATGAAAATGATGAAAAAATGAAAATCGCTTATTGTCACGAGTTGGCTTCAATGAAGTTACTGCGAAAAGCCCCTAGTCGCCACATTCCGGCTCCTGACCGGGGAGACTGGTATGGGAATCGAACCATGCTGCTGGCCTGCTTTCAAAGCCAGCGATTTAGCTGAGTGAGCTAAACCAGCCCCTTATGAAACTTATTTTATATATATATGCCATTGTGTACTGGTACATAATCTTTAGAAAAAGAAACATGATCGTTTTATAACTTCTGCAAAGTAATGGGTTTACTAAACCACACATGTTTAATTTACATTAATGATGAAGGAGAAAGGGCAGCACGGTGGCCTAGTGGTTAGCACAACCGCCTCACGGCGCTGAGGTCCCAGGTTCGATCCCGGCTCTGGGTCACTGTCCGTGTGGAGTTTGCACATTCTCCCCGTGTCTGCGTGGGTTTCGCCCCCACAACCCAAAAATGTGCAGGGTAGGTGGATTGGCCACGCTAAATTGCCCCTTAATTGGAAAAAATAATTGGGTAATCTAAATTTAAAAAAAAAAAACAAAATAAATGATGAAGGAGAAGATGATGAAGATGTGTAGCACAGTAATCAGTCGAAGCTATCTTGAAAATGACAAGTTAAGGTTACAACCCTTCTGGCAAATACGGGATTGGACAGTTTGTTCGTTGAAGAGAGTTTCGATGTTGGAAAAAGGACGAAATTTAAATTGCTATTAAATGAAGTGAATTTTAAGATTCATGCACGTATGTAATGTATAATTGTGTAATGTATAATTCGGCTAAGGAGAAGCGAGGGGCATGTGTTATCTGGTCATAATATTCCAATTGAGTTTAACATGTGCCAGTGTTGAATCCCCAAGCAAGCTGTGTCACTAAATGTTCCCTTGTGATTGTATGTTTAAATCGATCTGCGTAGAGCGGTGCTCAATAAAACAATAATTCCCGGTGGGAGGGATGCCGGGAGTGATGGAGTTACTAGCCGAGTTTGGGACCTTCTCAGGTTATAAATTAAACTTAGGCAAGAGCGAGGTGTTTGTGGTGCACCCTGGAGACCAGGAGGAAGGAATTGGTAGGCTCCCGCTTAGGCGGGCAGGGGAGAGCTTTAGGTACCTGGGGGTGCAATTGGCCAGGGACTGGGGGACTCTCCACAAGCATAACTTTACCAGACTGGTGAATCAGATGGAGGAGGAGTTCAGGAGGTGGGACATGCTCCCATTGTCGTTGGCGCGGAGGGTGCAGTCCGTCAAAATGACAGTGCTTCCGAGGTTCTTGTTCCTTTTTCAGTGCCTGCCGATATTTATCCCCAGGACCTTCTTTAGGAGAGTGACCGGCAGTATTCTGAGCTTTGTGTGGGAACATGGGACTCCGAGAGTGAGGAGGGTATTCCTGGAGCGAGGAAGGGATAGAGGCGGGCTGGCGCAGCCCAACCTTCTGGGGTACTATTGGGCAGCCAATGTGTCAATGGTGCGTAAATGGGTGATGGAGGGGGGAGGGGCGGCGTGGAAAAGAATGGAGATGGCGTCATGTAGAGGTACAAGCCTGGGTGCCATGGTAACGGCACCGTTGCCGCTCCCCCCAAGAGGGTTACCACGAGCCCGGTGGTGGCGGCGACCCTAAGAATCTGGGGACAGTGGAGACGGCATCGGGGGGAAACAGGGGGCTCGATGGAGGCTCCACTGGGTGGCAACCATCGGTTCATCCCGGGGAACACGGATGGGGGATTCAGGGGATGGCAAAGGGCGGGCATCAGCAAATTGAGGGACCTGTTTATTGGCGGGAGGTTTGCGGGCCTGGGGGAACTGGAAGATAAATTTGGCCTTCCCCAGGGGAACATGTTCAGATACCTGCAGGTAAAGGCGTTTGCTAGGCGACAGGTAGAGGGATTCCCTTTGCTGCCCTCGCAGGGGACGATGGACAGAGTGCTTTCGGGGGTGTAGGTAGGAGAGGGGAAGGTGTCTGACATCTATAAGGTAATGCAGGAGGTGGAGGAGTCGTCAGTGGAGGAGCTGAAGGCTAAATGGGAGGAGGAACTCGGGGAGCAGATAGAGGACGGGACTTGGGCGGAGGCCTTGGAGAGAGTCAACTCCTCCTCCTCATGTGCGAGGCTTAGTCTCATCCAATTTAAGGTGCTGCACCGGGCCCATATGTCCGGGACTAGGATGAGTAGGTTCTTCGGGGGTGAGGACAGGTGCACCAGATGCTCGGGGAGTCCTGCGAACCACGGCCATATGTTCTGGGCATGCCCAGCATTGGAAGAATTCTGGAAGGGGGTGGCGGGGACGGTGTCGAGGGTGGTTGGATCCAGGGTCAAACCAGGGTGGGACTCGCGATTTTTGGGGTTGGGGTGGAGCCGGGAGTGCAGGAGGCGAAAGAGGCCGGTGTCCTGGCCTTTGCGTCCCTAGTAGCCCGTCAAAGGATTCTGTTACAATGGAAGGATGCAAGGCCCCCAAGCGTGGAGACCTGGATCAGTGACATGGCGGGATTTATAAAATTGGAAAAGGTCAAATTTGCCCTGAGAGGATCAATACAAGGGTTCTATAAACGATGGCAGCCTTTTCTGGACTTCCTGGCTCAGAGATAGGTAACTGGGTCAATAGCAGCAGCAACCCGGGGGGGGGGGGTGCATTATTGTAGTGTTTATTCTGTAACTTTATAGTGTGTTAATTTGCGTTGTTGTTAAAATGCTGGGTTGTTCATGGGGATGGGGCGAATGTATATGATTGTTAATATTATTGTTATTTTCGGTATTTTACTAAGGTGCGTTATTGTTGTATAAAATCAAAATTTCTCAATAAAAATTATTTAAAAAAAAATAAAACAATAATTCACATCAGTGTTCAAGAGTCTGACTGAAACACATGGGTTTGCATTTTCAATGATCTGTGAATAACTGGTCACATTTTCACCCTCATAATCTTAACATTTAGCTTCCTCAGGACACAAACGCCAAGTGCTTGCAGATGCGCAGTGCATTATGAGGTTGTGGAACCCGGCACAACAACACTGAAATGAGTCGTGTCGATTTCACAAAATACATCCTATACAACACTTCAGCCTAATGAGCGTCTGGTCGAATATCGTCTCATTCACATAGATGACAATGCCACTCCGCTCCACACCTTCTGTTGCTCACCACACCCTCCATGCCTTTATCATCTCCAGACTTTTTCATTCTTTTCTCTCTGACCGTCTTCCATCTTCCATTTTACAGAAAGGTAATACCAGACAAACTCTGCTTCCTATAACTTAAGATGTGGAGATGCCGGCGTTGGACTGGGGTGAGCACAGTAAGAAGTCTTACAACACCAGGTTAAAGTCCAACAGGTTTGTTTCAAACACGAGCTTTCGGAGCACGGCTCCTTCTTCACCTGAAGAAGGAGCCGTGCTCCGAAAGCTCGTGTTTGAAACAAACCTGTTGGATTTTAACCTGGTGTTGTAAGACTTCTTACTATAACTTAAGAGACACTGAGCCCCAGTTACATAGCAGCAGTGTTCGATGAACATTTATTTGCGGTCTCGCAAAGTCTCATAAAATTCAATGTGTTTACTGGAGTGAGGCCTGATATCTGCTCTGATCAGATTGAATTGAATTGTTGTGCAGGTTCGAGAGGCTAAACGTTCTACTTCTATTCCTGTGTTACTGGTAGTTCGATGTTTTGATAGTCTGAGCTATAATTATTTTCAGGTAATTGATTAGTTTCAGGTGCCATCATTATTCCACTTTGTTATTTATTTCTTAATTACGCATTTTATTTTTGTTGATTGCATACTCGCATCTACTTTTCTTCATTATCACACCACCTTTCATCTGAGCTTTCAGGTTGACGCTGTGACTTCGATGTTAAAGCCCCTGTTTAGTAAACAGGAGATCCTGAGTTCGAATATCAGCAGTGTCTTTCTGCTTTTAGGTCAAAGCACGTAGCCTGAGAAGAGATTTTCAAAGTTTCATTGTGAAGTCAGCAAGTGTTGACAAAATCTGTGCAGCACGAACCTTGATGCTTCTTTTCCTTTGTTTTGGAGGACATGGTAGCACAGTGATTAGCAGGGTTGCTTCACAGCTCCAGGGCCCGAGGTTCGATTCCCGGCTTGGGTCACTGTCTGTGTGGAGTCTGCAAGTACTCCCTGTTTCTGCGTGGGTTTCCTCCGGGTGCCCCGGTTTCCTTCCACAGTCCAAAGATGTGCAAGTTAGGTGAATTGGCCATGCTGAATTGCCCTTAGTGTCCAAAAACTTTGGTGGGGTTACGGGGACACGGTGGAGGTGTGGGATGCGGTCGGGTGCTCATTCCAAGAGCTGGTGCAGACTCGATGTGCGGAATTTCCTCCGTCTTCACTGTAAATTTTATGATTCTACATGTTCAAAACTCGTATGTTCGAATTTTCGGAAGTACAAAACGTCCGACCTCAGTGGCTATCTCGGAAAGTTTTAACAGTAAATGTAATTTTCCTTCAGGGAACTTCTGAAACTAGTTTAAGTGATGACTGTTTCGCTGGATAGCCCACCATTTATTGCCCCTGCCTAGTTGTCATGAAGATGGTGGTGGTGAACTGCCTTGTTGAACCGTGTTGCGATATCCTGGGCTAGTGCGCCGTTAATTCCAGCCCCACATGTCACGGATTCCGAAAACAAGTGAATCAACCAATATTCGTTGAAGAATTCCAGGCAGCTGGTCCTTTGCTGTCCGATAATGACAGTCACCAGGTTTGTGAATTGAAACACAATTACTGTTTCTTTATGACAGAAATAGAGAAAAACATTCAATAATTACAATGGGCTAACGACGAGCTAACCTAATGTCCCATTTAACTCCCACTGACTACCAACACACAAAGAAGACAGACAAACACAGCCGGGTGGAGAGGAGTAAAAATAATAAGGATTAAGGTGAAAAGGAGATGATCCCTTGCTTTTGCGAATAGTTCTTTGCAGCAGGTTTTCCCCACAGCACGCTATTTGAAGCACAAAGCTACTGCTACAGTTGGTGATGGTCTTCTGTCAGAAACGTTCATTTGTTACTCGCACGCAATCGGATTTCGACTGGAGAGACACTTTGGCGTTTATGAAACCGGGTCTTCATCGCAAAGGATCACCTTTGGCCTGTTTCTTTTTTGACCCTTTGCCTCACATCAATACTAGCTTCCAGTGCGTTGGTTTTCTTCAAGCCTCTCCAGTTCCAAGAGAATGGCACCGAGAATTGCGAAAGAGAATGGACTTGCTCATCATACGAGGCGCTCCTCAGAGGAAAGATAACCAATCACCGCCTGTTGCAGGGCAGAGGGGAGCCTCATCGGCTCATTGATTAGCCACCAACGAAGATAATCAAATCGAGTCAGCACTGATGACAACCAATCTGCAATCAAGCTTAAAACAGCACAACCTCCTGGAATCGGCTTGTGAGACTGAAAGAATACTTTGCCTTAAAGTCATTTTGTCTTAACTTCACAGGTCTATTAATCTTTTTTGGCTCAAAATTGTAAGAGAAAAAGTAAAGGGGTAATTAGGGAGTAAAGAGGAAACAAACAGGAGGGATTTTTTGCAACAACAT
This sequence comes from Scyliorhinus canicula, assembly GCF_902713615.1. NCBI lineage: Eukaryota > Metazoa > Chordata > Chondrichthyes > Carcharhiniformes > Scyliorhinidae > Scyliorhinus > Scyliorhinus canicula. The sequence goes on from NC_052151.1 coordinate 207,418,353, forward strand.
TCAGTGAAATGTAGTTACACCAACAGTGATGGTGACCCAGCGGTAGTGTGGTAACAATGCTATATTCCAAGTCAGTGACTTGGACGGGAACCTTAAATTGGCTCCAGTTATCTGTTCTTCTAGATGGTAGCATTCCTGTGTTTGGAAGATGCTTCATCAGGGGCCGAAAGAGCTTCCTGTAGATGCTACACACTTCTGTTACTCTGCATCGGTGGTGGAGGAAGTGAATGTTTGTGGAATGGGAGCCAATAAAACTAGCTGCTTTGTCCTGGATGGTGCAGACATGCTTCGGCATTGTTGTAGAGGCAAATTCTAAATGCTCCTGCTGTGGAATTTCTGTTTTCCACGAAATAATTGGAGGATTCTCAGGCACAGAACAATTGTGTATTTGTCAGTGCGTTGGGAGAGCAGAACTTCAGAGAAACATAGAATCAAGTAACATTAATACAGTGCCGGGTACGAAGGAAAGGATATTGTTTACAAGTGATCACAGCTGTTTTAAACATTACATCCCACAAGTTGCATGCGTGCACCCAGGCAGATTTAGTGTAATCTACTTTTATGTACCCTTAACCATTCTATGTTTTCCTCCCCAATCTTGACGCTAGATTTGGCGCCAGACCCAGGAGATGTTTCTGATTGTTAGGCCGAGTTATGAACACATGTGGCTAACCTTTATCCTGACTGTTTGAACTCTCCGTCTTCAGAACAAGCTGTCAAAGTCACTGAAAACATGCTAAACTGGAATCATATTGCTTGAGCCTTATTCTGACTAATCCAGGTGGTGCCATGCCAGCTTTAAGTTGTCATCTTTGTAAAATAGTCCTCCTCTGATTTCGTATACTATATTACGCTATATAAATCCACAAATTCCAAAGAATAATTGTTGATTGCCCTAATTGATTGTTATTAGTAATCATTTGCCTCCCACTCTAAGTTTATTGTGGCTAATGGTGGGGTAATGTAAGTTCCACGCTTCGATCATGTCATTGCACCGATAGCACAGTGGTTAGCACTGTTGCTTCACAGCTCTATGTTCCCAGGTTGAATTCCCGACGTGGATCATGCGAGTGTGGAGTCTGCACGTTCTCCACATCTCTCCCCCGGGGGTATCCTCTGGGTGCTCCGGTTTCCTCCCACAAAGCACGAAAGATGTGCTGTTAGATAATTGAGAATTTCTGAATTCTCTCTCGTTGTACCGAAACAGGCGCCCGAGTGTGGCGACTGGGGGCTTTTCACAGTAACTTCATTGCAGTGTTAAAGTAAGGCTACTTGTGACAATAATAAAGATTATTACAAATGAAAATGAGGTTTGCTGTTCAGATGTCATATATTTCCTGGCAGTATATTTGCAGACTTGGAGCTTTTCACAGTAACTTCATTGAAGCCGACTCGTGACAATAAGCGATTTTCATTTTTTCATTTTCATTTTCAAGAGTAAAGAAACCGTTGTCAAAGGCATTGGCCATATTCAATCAGAATCGTCATCGACCATTTCCGTCATTTTCTTCCAAAGGCCTAGCCGTGTCCTTGGAACACTTTCCTTCAGCTGCTGTGTGACGGCCCAGGCGGGGGACTTTTTCGTTTGTTTAAGCGGTGCACCGGGTATCCAGGTACTGATAATTCAGATTCCGGGGCGAGTAGAGAGAATTTAGAAACCCTAATGCTGGAACACTTCCTTCGGCCAGAGTCCGTAAAGTGGGACCTGGGGTCGCAGACTGGGACATTGCCCGATTAGAGAGATCCGGCCATCTGAGAGCCCAGTCAAGTGACTCTGTACGTCGCCAGTGGACGAACCTGTGCCGACTGCTGTGTGATTGGCTCCTGGCTCCCTTTGTGATGTTGTAGCCAGCTGGGTTGGCCACTTCCTCACACAAAATGGAAGAACGCAAAGGTTACAGGGGAAAATGAACAGTTGCAAAGAGACAAGCAGTTTGCAGAATCCCCTATGTATTCTAGCTGCTAAAGAAACCAGACAGCATTGTAACTAATGAGCTGCGCATATTCAGTGAGCGATTTCTGGTGATTCCCAGGCACAATGGACACAACAATTAGAAGAGATTGAAACATTCTATAGAAGGTCAGACACCCCGGCGCCTGAAACAAAGGACACAAATAAGGTGAAAAGAACCACCCAGTGATCGAGGAACAGCCCCGTTATCGGGGAAATTCAAATCAATCGATTGGGAAGCGACCCAATCGATTGCAAGTTTATAGAGGCTCCGCCCAGAAGGGCGCAAAGCCCCTGGGACCTATAAAAGTCAGGTCCCAGGACTGATTCTTTCTTCTTGACTAGCCGGCCCTCCCAGCAGAACACCTTTGCAGCAGAAGACCTTGAGAAGGAGAGGCCTGGTCAGCAGCCGCCATCAAGTAAGTGTCATACAACGCACGCTACGAGAGTAGACACTCCTGACCCCTTTAGTCCACACGAACTGGAAGCCTGCAGATCCAGGACAAAGCAAGAGGCCATTGTTCCCTGATCCGGCAGTTCCCTTATTCCAAATAAGTATTGGCCTGTTAGTGGTAGGAATAGCCTAGTCTTTTAGTGTTATATGCATGAGTAGTAAATAACTGTGTAATAATAATCGTGTCTTGTTTGAACTTACTAACTGGTGTATTGAGTCATTCGTCTGAACTTGAACTTGAATCTTGTGGCGGTATCATAACGATACCTGGCGACTCTAGAGCTAAGGAATAAAACAGAGCCAATTGAGTGTAAAGCACACTCACCCAGAACGAGCAACATTTAGTTGCGAATCCGCCGGGAATCGACTAGAAGTGCGCCCCCCCCCCCCCCCCCCCACTCCGAGAGAACACTGCAATTTGAATCAGAAATCCAATTGGGAAAAGGAAAACCCACAAGTGTTCAAGTAGTTCACATCAATCCTCATAATTCGGAAGTGTGTTTTTGCATGCATAACTAACAGGGTTAATTTTTGTTGCAATAAACTGTCGGGAGTTTATAATTCGGAAAATAGTGAAAGCCGTACCCGTATTTTGTAGCACTGCCTTAATATCCCTCGTTCCAATTTTAAGAGAGCATAAGATAGGAGAAATGTCCATGCAGGCAATGGAATGCCTAATGCACCCCCAAGAATTTGTGGTCGCAGCGACCAGCATAGTAGGTCAGTGTCCCGTTTGGGAGCTGGAACTCAGGAAGTACCTCAAAGGGAAAGGATGGCCCCTTTGTAGTTCGAATGAGGAGACAGTTTCCGGGAGAATAGGGCATACTGGGTGGGAGAACCTGTATGAAATTCATAAGAAAGGTTTGTGTAAAGCATGTAAGCCGATGGCAATTGTGTTCTGCTTGACACAATTGCCAGGCACAGAGGAGGTCGTCTGGATGCTCTGAGCAGATTTAGAGGGGAGAAACTAAATGAGCAAAGTAGATGTCAGAGACATCGAAAGAGAGAATTTAGAATTAACGCAAAAGTTGGCAGATAAGGATAGAGAGGTAGATGATGCCAAGAGGGCACACCAGTCTTGTTAGCCCATTTGAGCAGCTCCCAGGTACAATATGAAAAAGCCTATCAGGTTGTGCAGCGTGCAGTCTTGATAAGACAAGAATCAGAGAATCAGGTAGAGACACTGAAGAAGCAGTGTAGCAACCTGAAGGCAGCTTTAAGGGCACTCCATGCTGCCACCACTGAGCAAAGGCAAAGCACAGTGGACCATGCTAAGTGTGGGAAGCAGATTGCGGAGCTGCAATCTCTGCTTTCTGTGCAGAATGGCTTCCAAGAAACCTTTGGAACGCAATTAGAGAAAGAGAATGCACCAGATATGCAGGGGTCAAGCGAGACAGCACAGCGATATGTTCAGGGAATATGTGCGCTAAAAACGCAGCAGAAAAGGAAAGCACCCCAACCCCCCACAGATCAGATAGCACCCGCACCAATGAACCCAGTCACCACCCAACGAAAAGCCACCGCAGACGGCGCACCCGAGATCACTTACACCACTCCCTTAACCGTGACTCAACTAAGGGATGTGTGTGAGAAAATCACCCCGTTCCTCCCCACTTCAGACCCCCACCAATTATTTGCAAAATGTAAACAGCCAGCGACCATGTACGGCCTTGATGCGTGAGAGTAGGTTAAGCTCACAGTTTTGAGTTTAGACTTATCAGAAGTAGCAGCCCTCCCCAACCCACAGAACGTTGGAGGAGGCACTCTGGAATAAATGCATACAGCTATTTTGGATGCGATAGGGTATAACAGATGTAGGCAGAAAAAGACCGAGCACCCCACAGCAGTTGCAGGAAGGCTGTGGATTCACTTCACTGCAGTTTTCGGTGAATTAGATCGCGCACATTTGACCCACCATAACATGGTTAAATGGACCCGCACTATTATCTCCCATGCCACGGAGGCAGGACAGAAAGCCTGCTCTAATTACGACCCCTCAGAAGAGGCCCATAATGAAAAATGGGTCTTGAAAAGATTGCCCCGTGCTTGGGAGCAATCTATTCATGGTAAGACAGCATTTAAGAAGCCCGAGGAGGCGCAAACTGAGGTAGACATCCAAGCAGTAAGAGCGCACCAAAACCCCGCATGGGTAAACGAGGGACAGAACCGAAGTCACAGGAATGTTTTAACTGCGGACAGTTAGGGCATTTTGCGAGGGAATGCAATGCACCACAAAAACATGAGAGGAGGCAGCAGACAGCATTCTGAACAAGAACAGAGCGAAGCCTATTCACAGTATAGGGACTCAGTCAGCACACTCACCCAGAACGAGCAACAATGTCACCTGGAGACGAGCTTTACTCCAGTTGTCCTTGCTGCGGGCGGAAGCCGGATGTAGCAGCAGGCACTGTTAGCAAAATAAATTCATGTACATCGGAAAAAAGGAACTGGAAGTTAATATTAGCACAACGAGATCAGATGTGACTAATGCTAATGATTATTAACATTGACACATATTGACTTACAATAATATATCGTTCTGTTCTGAGAACCGTGCAACAAACTGCGAAACGACATGACCATGACATCTTACATTAAAACAGCAGTCTGAATCATATGGTAAATCATGTCAGATCAATTTATAGCTCACGGAACCTACGGACGTAACTTAGATGAAGAAATCGCAATGAGGGGCAGAATACTACACCCACTCTCAGATCGTCCGCCACTGAGGTCGGTTTTAAAGGTAGAAGGAAAACGGAATCAGCAGAATGAAGTCCACGATCATTTCTGTGCATAAACGGCGTTGCTATTGTGGAATTCATGTAGTTGTGTTTAATGTTCGGCAAACTGTTAATTTTAAATTTGAGATTGACAGCTATTCGGTGAGGAAATTCACTAACAATAATCTTTATTAGTATCACAAATAGGCTTAGATTAATACTGTCAGGAAGTTACTATTAAAAGCCCCGAGTCGCCACACTCCCGCTCCTCTTGAAATGAAAAATGAAAATCGCTTATTTTCACAAGTCGTTTTCAAATGAATTTACTGTGAAAAGCCCTTAGTCGCCACATTCTGGCGCCCGTTCGGGGAGGCTGGGACGGGAATTGAACCGTGCTGCTGGCCTGCCTTGGTCAGCTTTCAAATGCAGCGATTTAGCCCTGTGCTAAACGAGCCCTCTCCTGTGCTAAACCAGCCCCCTCTCTCTCTGTACCCTCTTCGGGTACACAGAGAGAGAATTCATAATGTCCAATTTATCCAGCAAGCACGTCTTTCGGGAGCTGTGGGAGGACACTGGAGCACCCGGAGGAACCCCAGGCAGACACGGGTAGACCGTGCAGACTGCACACAGGCAGGGAACCAAGCCGGCTAGTACCCTCGCCCCTGGCGCTGTGACGAAACAGTGCTAGCCAATGTGCTACTGTGCTGCCCAATAAAAAGATGTCATGAAGCGGTTGAAATAGTTCGAGAAAATTCAAAGTCTGAACAGCCTGACAACATTTCTGCTGCAGCTTCGGCTCCAGAATTAAGGGTAGCATGGTAGCATGGTGGTTAGCATAAATGCTTCACAGCTCCAGGGTCCCAGGTTCGATTCCTGGCTGGGTCACTGTCTGTGTGGAGTCTGCACGTCCTCCCCATGTGTGCGTGGGTTTCCTACGGGTGCCATGATTTCCTCCCACAGTCCAAAGATGTGTGCGTTAGGTGCCCGTAGTGTCCTAAAAAGTAAGGTTAAGGGTGCAGGGTTGTTGGGTTACGGGTATAGGGTGGGTTTGAGTAGGGTGATCATTGCTCGGCACAACATCGAGGGCCGAAGGGCCTGTTCTGTGCTGTACTGTTCTATCTATCTAATTAGTTGCACTATTCACCTGATGGTTTCACTAAGCACTGTCATCTAATGGGCATTCTGAAAAAAATCCAAAGATATATCCTATCCAGAAAAAATCAGGGCAAAGTCAAATCCGGAATTATTTCCCCAGGCAAAACTACTCCCGATCGTCAACTGCGTGATATAAGGTATGTTACACAGTACAATCACGTGGTAGTTTATCAGCATCAACATGCAAACTGTTCCACCGGGCAAGTTGATTCCCGCCTCCTTAAATAATTGCGCCAAAAGATTACAAAAGTGTTTCCCTCTAAAGATGCAGTGAGAATGATTGAACTTGATATCAAGGCAACATTTCACTGGGATTAGCATAATGGAGCTCTGGTAGAACCGTCGTAAACTGGGGAAATGCCCACGCTGATTAAAGTTGTGATTGGTGGAGGTAAATTAGATCAGCGCAAGAACATCGCTCTAAATTTCTCAGGGTCTTCTTTCGGACCCACAAATCTTCAACTTCCTCATAAATGCACTTCTCTCCATCGTAAGGTCAGAATGGGAATCATTTTAACGTACCGTGCTTGTGACACGGTAATTCCAGCCCCACTCTTCTCCGAGTATAAACATAAGCGAATTGACCGATAATTGTTGTAAAAATTCCGAGATTATCGGCCCTTGGCTGCCCAATAATAATATTCACCAGGTTTGTTACTGAGGGGACGTCCGATGGTCGCCATGGAGTGAGTGAACGAACACAGGGCAGCTGCGCATCGAAGGAACTTTTGTAATGTTTTATCCTGTTTTAACATAGAACATAGAACATAGAACAGTACAGCACAGAACAGGCCCTTCGGCCCTCGATGTTGTGCCGAGCAATGATCACCCTACTTAAACCCATATACCCGTAACCCAACAATCCCCCCATTAACCTTACACTACGGGCAATTTAGCATGGCCAATCCACCTAACCCGCACATCTTTGGACTGTGGGAGGAAACCGGAGCACCCGGAGAAAACCCACGCACACACGGGGAGGACGTGCAGACTATTTTCGGTAGTTTCAGCAGAAAATTAAGCGGAAAGTGTAAGAGAAGAAGTTCTCTCTGGATTGGCATGTCTACTGGCTATCAGACCCGGCTAAAGACGGTGAAAGATCTGGCTAACAGTTTGTAGGTGACCTGTGGCGCAGCACCAATTCTGAAATTCGCGGATGGGGAAGGGTCGTGGTCGATGGGAAAGCCACAGATTGAGAAATTGATGAGATTCATCAAGAAGGAATTTCGTCAGCAGAGGAACGAGATGGACAGTGACTAGGCGGGGAGATTGTGGGAACAGAGGCACCTCTTCCCGGATCATTGGATCGGGTGGAAAGTGCCTGGAAGCACAGAGGCCGACGATCCATGACGTGGATAAGGTGGTGTCAGACTGCAGCGACCGGATTGTGTCTTTTGAGTTGGAGGAGGCCCATCTTGCCCATGCAGTCCTGTTTCTATCATTAAACTAGTCCCATTTGCCCTCATTTGACCCATATTCCGCTATACCCACCCTGCCTATATAACTGTCTAACTGTTTTTTAAAGGAAAAAAATTGTGCCCCTCTCTATCACTGCCTCCGGCAGCTCATTCCAGATGCTCACCACCCTCTACGTGAACAAATTCCCCTCTGGTCTCTTTTGTAATCTCCCCCTCTCGTCTTTAACCTAAGCCTTCTGGTTCTGACTCCACTCGCTTTGTTGACTATCTTACCTCATCTATGCCCCTCATTATGTTATAGACCTCTGTAAGATCGCCCATACGTCTCCTACGCTCCAGGGAAAACAGTTCCAGTCTATCCAGCCTCTCCTTCTAACTCAGACCATCAGGTCCTGGTAGCATCCTTGTAAATCTGTTCTGCAATCGTTCTAGTATCACAATATCCTTCCTACAATAGGGTGACCAGAACTAAACACAGTATTCCATACGTGATCTTACTAATGTCTTCTACAACTTGAACAAGACTTCCCAACTCCTGTATTCAATATTCTCAGCAATACCATCTAGCATACTGAAAGCCTTCTTCACCACCGTGTCCATCTACGACTCCACCTTCAAGGAGCTATGAACCTGTACCCCTAGATCTCTTCTGCAAATCTCCCAAACTCCGTATCATTAACTGAGTACGTCCTGCACTGATTTGATCGACTAAAATGCATCACCTCACATTTTTACAAATTAAACTACATCTGCAATTCATCGGACCATTGGCCCAATTGATTGCAATCTTTTACAACCTTCTTTACTACCAACATGCCACCAATGTTGGTATCATATGCAAACGTATTAACCATGCCTCCGACATTCTCATCCAAGTCATTAATATGTATAACAAATGACAGTGGACCAAGCACTATTCCTTGAGGCACATCGCTGGTCACAGGCCTCCAGTTTCAAAAACAAACCTCCACAACTGTCCCTTGGCTTCAGTCGCCAAGCGAATTTTGCATCCATTTGGCTACCTCACCCTGGATTCCCTGAGATGCAACCTTTTGCGACAACCTTCCTTGTGGTACCTTGTCAAAGGCTTGCTAATGTCCAATTGGACAACGTCGACTGCATTGCCCTCATCTGCCTTCTTGGTTACCCCTTCAAAAATCTCAATTAAATTGGTGAGACATGACTTTCCCCTGACAAGGCCATGATGACTTTCCCTAATTAGGCCTTACCTGTCTAAATGCCTGCACATCCTATCCCTCTAAATACCACCAACAATTTACTCCCTCCAGAAGTAAGGCTAGCCGGTCAGTAGTTCCCAGGCTTTTCCCTGCAGCCATTCTTAAATAAGGGCACAACATTTACGACCCTTAAATCTTCACGAACCGCTTTAATACCTCCAGAACCTCCTATTCTGTAATATGTACACTCCTCAAGACATCACTTTTTATTTCCTCAATTTCCCTCACATTCCTGTCCTTTTCAACAGTAAATACCCGCGATAAATATTCATTTAGGACCTTTCCCAAGCCATGTGGATCAGCACATAGATGACCTTGTTTATCCTTAAGAGGCCGTACCCTCGCCGAAGTTACCCTTTTACCTTTTATGTATCTGTAAAAGCTCTTTGGATTTTCCTTTGCCTTATCTGCCAAGACAATGTCATGTTCCTTTTTGCCCTCCTGAGGTTTCTCTTAACTCTTCTCCAACAATCCCTTTATTCTTAAAGGGATACATTTGATCCCAGCTGCCTATGCATGTCATATGCCTCCTTCTTCCTTTTCACCATGACCTCAATTTCCCGAGTCATCCAGGGTTCTCTCCTTCTACGAGCCTTACCCATCACTCTGAGAGGAATAAGCTCACCTTGCAGGCTAGTTAACATCTTTTTGAAAGATTCCCACTTATCAGCTGTCCGCTTGCCTGCACATACGCACACGCAATTAACTTTTGAAAGTGCGCACCTGATACCCACGCAATTGTCCTTGCCTAATTTCTAATTTTAACTTTTGGGCCAGAACTATCATTCTCCCCAGCTACTTTAAAACTAATGGAATTATGGTCACTGGTCCCAAAGTGATCCCTCACTAACACTTCCGTCACCTGCCCTTTCTTTTTCCCCAAGAGCTGGTCAATTTGTGCCCACTCTCTGGTCAGGCTTTCGAAATCATGAATGAGGAATTCTTCCTGAATACACTGGATAATTTCTCTCCATCCAAACCTCGAGTGCGAGGGATGTCCCAGTTAATGTTGGGAAAGTTAAAGTCCCCAACTATCACCATCCTATTTTTCCGGCAGCTATCTATAAACGTTTTAGATGTTTGCTCCTGAATATCCCGCTGACTATTAAGAGGCCTATAGTACAGTCCAATCAAAATGATTTCATCCATCTTATTTTCCAGTTCTACCCATATAGACTCAGTGGCAGACCCTCGGATATATCCTCTGTCTGTACTGCCGTGACACTGTCCCTAGTCAAAACTCCCCCAAGGTATTATTGCTTTGGGTTGCTGATGGGGGCTTGGGGGGATGGATGGGATGTATGGGAGGTGGAGGGAGGCGGGGCTGGAGCGTGTAAGGGATATGTTCTCGGAGAGGACGTTTATGGAGCTTGATGAGCTGTCAGAGAGGTTTGAGCTCCCGAGCGGCAGTGAGTTCATGTCCGGCAGATCCAGAATTTTATGCAAAAGGAGTGGCAAGCGTTGCCTCAGCAACGGAGTATGTGCTATTGGTGCAGCTACTGCTCCCTGATGACGTGGGGGAGGGCAGCATTGGGGCATTTCCAGGTTGTTGGGGAAGGGTCCGATGCTATCAGTCATAGAATTTACAGAGTAGAAGGAAGACATTCTGCCCATCCATTCTGCACTCGCCTTTGTAAGGAGTACCCTACTTAAGCCCACGCCTCCACCCTATCCCCGTAAACGCAGTAACCCGACCTAATCTTTTATCATGGCCCTAACCTGCCCATCTTTGGACTGTGGGAGGAAAGCGGAGCACCAAGAGGAAGCCCATGCAGACACGGGGAAAACGTGCAGACTCCGCACAAGCAGTCACCCGAGGCGGGAATTGAACCCGGGTGCTTGGAGCTGAGAGGCAGCAGAGCTAACTACTCTGCCACCATACTTCCCGGATTGAGTTTTTGACCTGTACAAGGCACTCTTGGCAGGGGTGGTTGAGAGTGAAGACTCAGCAGTCGCGGTATCTGACCACGTGCTGTACTGGGTGGACTTGCCGGTTGTGGGGGCCGAGTTCACAAAGGCCGCAGTGGCGGTTGGTTGAGGGGTTATTGGCTCATAAGGAGGCCTGTGAGAAGATAAAGTTGGTTATTCGGACGACGTGGAGCATAATAAGATGAGGAAGGTCTCTGCAGCTACATTGTGGGAGACGTTAAATGCGGGGTGGAGTTTATTTCGATGAGCTGAGGCCGGTGGAGGACATTGTGGCGTCGGACAGGAGGTACTCAGCGGCGCCGGAGGAGGCGCTGCTGAAGGAGAGGCAGAAACTCCAAATGGATTTTGGGCTAGTGTCGACCGGGGAGGCGGTGGGACAACTATGCAAGGCAAGAGGGGCGTATAGGAGTATGCGGAGAAGAAAGCAGGATGCTCGCGCGGCAGCTGAGGAGGCAGATGAAGGAGAAGAAGATTGGGTGGTTGGTGGAAGGGCGAGGGGCAAGGGGGGAGGGGTGGGGGTCAAGCTGCTAACGGAGCTGGGGGAGATTCATGGGGCGTTTGAGGCTTTTTTTCAGAAACTGCACAGATCAGAGCCTCCAAGGGAGGTAAGGGCATGAGCCGGTATCTTGATGGGCTGGAGTTGCCGGGAGTGAATGAGTTGAGTCTCCAGGCGCGGGGAGCCCTTATTGGACTGGGGGAGGTAATGTATTATGTGCAGTCAATGCAGTCGGGGATGACCCCGGCTCGGACGGGTTCCCAGTGGAGTTTTATATAAGGTGTGGATCAGAGCCAGAGCCCTGTTAGTGGAGATGTAGACAGAGTTGGTCTGCCGAAGCGAGCTTCCTCCCACACTGTGTCAGGGACCCCTATCCCTCATTTTGAAGAAACTCAGACACAAAATAGCGTGCGTCGTACCGCCTGATATCTTTGTTAAATGTTAATGCAAAGCTATTGGTGAAGGTGCTGGCGGTGGGCAGAGAGTACTGTCAATTTGGAGCATTTTGGGTTCCTCCGGGGCATGGGACGGGCAGGCCGGCCTCCCCTTTGCCCATGCGAATTAACCAATTGCAATGGCATCTCGGTCCTCGAGTAGGTGGCGGGAATTGAGGGGGGGGGGGGGGGCGATTGGAGCACTGAATCTGTTTAGATGCTGAAATCTCTTGTTATATATTGCAAACCGGGTTGAAAGTTACAATAGAATCAAGGGACGGGGTTGGGGGTGGGTTGCTGTGCGGGGTTCAAGCAAGTTGTCGTTTTGACAAGTCTCGCTTGAATTTCTGTCATTTGACAGCTGACCTTGCAGCTGTGTGTGATATTTCAGCACATGCCTTACTAATGATTTGTAAACAGTTATAATCATTTGCTTAAACTTGCGACCTATGGCCCTGTTCGTAATATACATTTTTGGCAGATATTAGGAAACTGTCCTTTTAAATATAAACTTTGTACACGTGCGGTATCGGGATCCTCTGCATTGGACGTTGTTCCCATTCTTAGACGTTCATGGCTGATTAATGAGACATAAATAAATGAATTTTTATTTTTTTATAGAATGGCCAAGCACTTCTCCAAATGATAGCTGCAATGCGATCACTCGCCAAACACCCCCCCCCCCCCCCCCCCCACCTCCCACCCCCTCCCCTGCACACAGATTCAGTTGAACACTAAGTTCCAAATATCTCTTTGGTTTGAACAGAGTTTCGGACCGTGTTTTTCTTCAACGATCATTTACATCAAACGTCCTAGTTAATAACTTTATGCAAAACCATTAATTTTTGCATTCCTTTTCCACTATGGGCGACTTATTAAGGCAAAATAATACCAATACTACTCACGTTACCACTGCAGGTAGTGCACACCATTCATTCATAAGCGAGAGACACGGTCCAATATCACATTGCTCGACAATAGGTAAATAGCTGGGATGGGAGAAATGAAATGTGACATGGATGGGCGGAATGTGGACTATTTCCTCTGCTTGAATACTAATCAGGTGGCTTGCGTCCCATCTATTCATCAAGGGTAGTTATGATTTACTGTGAGTGCTGCAAATGCCAAGACTGGCGACCACAAAACATCTGATGACCAGATTAAATGTTCCCCATGATTTTCACCTGGTGTGTTTGCTCCCAGTAACTGAAGTGGATTCCCCTGCCATGTGGCTAATATGACTTTATTTTTGAAACTTCAGTTGAAATGCGTAATATTTGCAGGAAGATGTTACTTATAGTCAGCAAAATGACATATAAAATCTGGATGGCGGAACATGATAGGTACATCAAACGAGCAGTAATAAATGAAGACATTTGCGCGTGTAGCGCATCAATATGAAATTACCACAATGGGGCGAAGTTGAAATTTAAAAGGAAGCTTTAATAAATCTCATTCCTTTTATCCGCAGTTTTTCAACTAATCTCAGCATTAGTGTCCATGGAGATTCCATCACATTCTTCAATTCCTGTCTGAATTTGCTCTGGGTCGCTGTATAAATACATGGGTTTTGAAAGCAACTCAATTACTTCAGGAAAGCCCCGGTTTCAGTGGCGATATATGCAGGATTTGTGCGGTCCGCTCTGTAATAAACGCTGTTCACCAGTCTGGTAGTCACTAAACTCACGGCATATGTCAACCACAGCAATATAAAACTGATCGATATCGTGAACAATAGATATTTGGGCTCCATTAGCTATTGAAATACGCCGGATATTTAAAATGTTAAACATGAATATTAGAGTAAAAGGAAGCCAAACCACCCAGGCGCTGTGAAACCATCGTATGCTTTACCTGGAGATGAAGTAAAAAAAGCTACTCTCGCCTTGCAGCCCCAGTGCACCTTATTAATGATGCTCTGAGTTTCAAATGCAAACAAAACCGGGATTTTATTAACAAGATCAGGATTGAGGCGGTTGTTACAATCGCCACTGCAACTCTTTTGGTACATAACCGTGTTTTCAACTTCTGGCAACAGATTGCTACAAATCGATCAAATGTGAAGGAGACTGTGAACCAGACAGAGTTATCAAGGTTGACAGTGGTCATATAGAGAATGGTCCTGCAAACAGGAGTGTGGGACAAGTGGAAAGTGATAGTTGAAAATGTAATATACCAATGCGTTGATGATAATGGTCAATAGGTCTGCTACAGAGCCACCATACATTTGGAAAGGCCACAGTTTCCTCTAGACTTGATGATAATTGTCATTAAGTTTGCTGTAAGAGAGAGAGATAAGGTCAATAATATATCATCGCCTGATTGAAATAAACATGGAGGTACTTTCTGAACCGGTTTGAATTAATTCCAAGGCAGTATAAAATAGGAGGTCTAACTATATAATTCGTAAGCTGTCAGAGAACTCACACTTCGCTGGAGGATAATTTAGGATGGCCAATCCACCTAACCCGCACATCTTTGGACTGTGGGAGGAAACCGGAGCACCCGGGGGAAACCCACGCACACACGGGGAGGACTCCGCACAGACAGTGACCCAGCTGGGAACTGAACCTGGGACCCTGGAGCTGTAAAGCATTTATGCTAACCACCATGCTACCGTGGATGATGGGTGGAAGGTGGGGATCCGACCTGGGGAACAGTGAAATAGTCAAATCTGGAATGAAGAAAGGGAAGGATGAAGGGATGAGCAGCAGATGAGCTGAGGCTGGGTCTGACCTGGAGGATGGTTCGGATGTGGATGTATAGTGAATTCGCTTGATAACATTCTGTCAGTCTGACTGATATCATCGAGTTTCGTCAGAGGTATTGGGATCAAGTGAATGCAATTCCAGTCCGCGCCTTAATATCAGGATTGTTTCTGTGTCTCCTTCACCGGTGCACAATATTAGTGTAGATCCATTTACATTCCATTATGATCAGCAGTTAAACAAAAGATTTCAATAAATCATCAATTACTGACTGATGCGGTACACAAGGACGCTACATCGCCCTACCCTGTGCTGACTCTCTGAGATTGATATCCAGGAATTTTCACCCTTATCGCGTCTCCACAAACCTTTAACATCCCAACACCGCAGGATTATCCGAATTTACTTCCGCATTTTGAACAACTCAATTCAAACTCCTCCCAACTTCCTCTGCTGAAAGGAGAACACACCAGCTTCGCACGTATTTCAAATAACTGGAGTGCCGCAACTCTGATACCATTCTAATAATTATCCTTGCACTACCTCTGGAACCTTGTCATCTTTCCAAAACGTGGTTGTCTGGAATGGGTGATAATACTCCAGCTGGGCTCTGATCAGTCATTCAGAAAGGTTCAGCATATCTTCCCTGCGTTCGTATTGCAGTCCCGTGTCTGGTTTCTAACTCAGTGTGGGTTCTGTTGACAGAAACCAGCGGATTTGGTATTGCTGCCCAACTGACTGTTTCTGACTGCCTGTCACTGATACATATTCGTTCTCCACACTCAATGTTTTCTATGCATGAGCTATTTTCAATGTAACCCCGGTCTTCCATGTGACAGACACAATACTAAACATTATAATTACGAGGAATACCCCTGACGCGTCCTCATTGGGAAAAAATTTAATTTCTGAAATTCATCTAACTCAATTTTTGTGTTAATGAATATAATAAATTACAGGTTGGAATTGAAATTCAATCAGTTCGCGTTTGTAAGGTATCCTGTTCCTCGTCCCGACTCACTCCAATACAGCTGAAGGAAACGTGGGGCCCCACAATCCCACAGTTAATTGGTAATTCCGGAAAGGTTTGGGTTAGCTCCTCGAAGGGGGATGCCTGTTTTTCCCTTCACAAATGCTGCCAGACTTCCTGAGCTTTTCCACTATTTATTGTTTCTTGTGAATTTTCCCTAAAATGATCAAATGCTTTGGAAAATCTGTAAATGGAGAATTGACATTTCCTTTGCTAATTGATCGCGCAGAAGCTGGAAAGTGAATCGATTTTTTTTCCTTCAAATGCGAAGACCAGGTTACCTGAATCTTCACAATGGTTCTGAACAGCAGATGCATCCTGTTTGCAATAAAAGTATTCAATTCTCGATGTCATTCAGCCCATTCAGAAGCGATTAATGTGTGTCGCAAAATAGGGGCTTTATATTCAGGCACTTTCGGTCATGAGGTGCAGTGCTCGAAGGGCCAAAAGTCCTACTGCTCCAATCTTCTATGTATCTACGTACCTATAGTTAAGTCCGCTATCTAGTAAACAAGCATTCGTGAGTTGGAATCTCATCAGCGCCCCTGTTAATTTGTGTGCGCAGCGCATTTAATCGAAAACCTGACGACATGAGGCACAGCGAATTCTGATCGTGGAGGGGCACAATGCCTTGGTGGGGAGGGGCGGGATTCCTCCCACACTTCAGCAGGCATCTATCTCGCTCATTTTCAAGAAACACAAAGACCCAGAACAGTGTGCCGTATCGCCTGTTATCATTGTGAAATTTGATGTGAAGCTATTGGCGAAGCTGCTACCGGTTCGTATAGAGAGCTGTCAATTTGGAGTATTTTGGGTTCCACCCGGGGACGGTACGGGGCTGCCCACTCTCCCCTTTGCTCTTTGCCCTCGTGATCGGTCTACTGGCAATGGCACCACGGCCTCTGAGGAGGTGGCGGGCATTAAGGGAGGGGGTGAGGAGCACCGAAACTATTTATATGCTGCAGACCCGTTGTTATGTATTGCAAACCCCGTTGAAAATTACAACAGATTTAATGTGATTTTGGGGAAGTTCAGACATTTTTGGGAGGATAAGCTCAACATGGGGAGAATTGAGGTGGTGCCGATCAACACCCGGCGACGGGGCGTGGGGGGGGGGGGGGGGGGGGGGGGGGCAGAGTTTAAGGAGATTGTCGTTTCGATTAGGAGTGAAGGCTCAGGGCATGAATCAGGCTCTACAGGACCAAAATGGCATCTGCTGACCTTCCAGGTCATAAGGCTGAACAATGTAATATTCTGTGAAACCAGATAAGACATTATGCCAATCTCTGATAAGAGGAACTAGTCCAGCGTGCGGTCAACAAACTGCTTGGCCATGCAGAAATAGCTAACCACCAACGGTTAACAGATAACAGATGTGCAAACGGACTCACTCGAAGAAATAGTATGAGTGTCGACATCGGGAGGTACTATTCAGTGACAACCCGGGATAAATAGTCACAGAACAAACGAAAAACATGAGCGAGGCTCAACGACCAGAGACAACCGCCGATCAAGCACCTGGCCAAGCCTTGAAGGGGTAGCATCTGACTTATGCTTATAGTCGTGAGTCTTCAAGCCGGCAAAAAATTTAATGTAACTATGTGTGATTAAGCGTCAGCAATAAAGAAGGATTTACTTGCCTGTCGACTCAGTGTGTTATTCTGTCAGACATCACGTTACCTCACTGCGACAGAGACCAGTGACGGCCAACGGTATGGATGAGCTCTCATTATCCTGGGATACACGTGGCACGTAGCTGGGCCCAGATGCACCATTTGAATCTGGCAAACGTGCGGAGGGAATGAGGAAGGACATTAGGCACTGGGATCTGTTGCCTTTGTCGTTGGCTGGAATTGTCCGGATGTAAAGGTGACGGTGTTGTTGAAGTTTCTGTTCGTGTTTCAGAGTCTCCCGATTTTCGTGCCCAAGTCTCCTTATCAGCAGGGTGAATTCAGCAGGGTGCTGACTTCGGGCTACATTAGAATGCTACAGAGGCAGGTTTGTGACGGAGGGTCAATGAACAAAAAGAACAAAGTACAATACAGCACAGGAACAGGCCCTTCGGCCCTCCAAGGCTGTACCGGACATGGTACCGCCATTGTCCGAAACCCTCAGCACTTCTTAGTGCAGTATCCCTCTTTCCCATCCTATCCATGCATTTGTCGCAATGCCTTTTGAACGCCGTTAATACATCTGCTTCCACAACCACCCGTGGCAGCGCGTTCTCGGCATCACTACCCTCTGCGAAAAGAAACTGCCTCGCACAGCTCCTCTAAACTTTGTTCTATGGACCTTAAACCTATCCACACTAGTGACTGAACCTTCCACCCTGGTAAAGTGTGCCTGCCCATGCCCTCTATCCATGCTGCTCGTAATGGTGTAGACCTCCAACCGGTCCCCCTGTACCTCCGTCGTAATAATGAAAACATGTCCAACTCTATTCATCCTCTCCGGATCCTCCCTGCAAACACCCTCCAGACCAGGTTACATACTGGTAAAGCTTCTACGTATCCTCTCCAATGCTTCCACATTATTTTGGTAGTGTGGTGACCAGACTTGTGCACAATGTGCCAAGTGCGTCCTTACCAAAGTTCTATAAAACTATAGCATGACTGATCAGAATTATACTCGATGCCCCATTCATATGCTTTCTTGACTACCTTGTCCACTTGCGTTTGTAGTTTCAAAGATCCGTGGACCTGTACACCGAGATCTCTCTGCCATTTACTGTATATTTCCCCTCTATGTCCGACCTACGAAAATGCATTATCTGACATTTCTCCGGGTTAAACTCCATTTCCCACTTCTCTCACCAAGTCTCCAACCTATCTGTAACCTGCTATATCCTCTGACAATACTCAATATTACCTGCCACTCCACGAACATTAGTGTCATCCACAATCCTATTAATCAGACCAGCGACATTTTCTTCCAAATCGTTTCCGTATACTACAAGCTACAGAGGCCCCAGCACCGATCCCAATGAAAATGAAAATCGTTTATTGCGACGAGTAGGCTTCAATGAAATTACTGTGAAAAGCCCCTAGTCGCCACATTCCGGTGCCTGTTCGGGAAGGCTGGTACGGGATTTGAACCGTGCTCTTACACCTCTAGACATAACCTTTCATTCAGAAAAGCCCCTTTCTACTGCTACCCTCTGCAGTCTGTGAACGAGCCAATTCTATATCTATCTTGCCACGTCACCTCCAGCGTGACTTCAACTTTTATGCCAGTCTGCCATGAAGCACCTTTTCAAACGCTTTCCTGAAGACCATGTAATCAGCATCCACTGCCGTCCCCTCATTAAGCATCTTTATCAACTCCTCAAAAAATTCGATCAAGTTAGTGAGGCACGACCTCCCGTTCACAAAACCATGCTGTCTATCGCTAATGAGTCAACTTGTATCCAAGTGGGTATAAATCCTGTCCCTGAAAATTCTCTGAAATACTTCAACTACTATCAATGTGACGCTCACCAGCCTAGTTTCCTGGATTATTGCTGCTCCCTTCCGTAAACAGCAGTTCCACATTAGATATTATCCAATTTTCTGCGACCACACCTGTTGCCAATGAGGATATACAGATGTCAGTCAGGGCTCCAGCAGTTTCTACCCATGCTTCTCTCAGTATTTTCGGGTAAATCCCATCAGGCCAGGAGAATTATCGACCTTACTGTATCTTAGAACTCCCAATACCTTCTCCTTTTGATGTCAACATGACGCAGATTATCCACACACCCGACGCAAGAATCATCTTCCACAAAGTCCTTTTCTGTGGTGAACACTGTTGCAAAGTATTCATTTAGTACAAAGAACAAAAACCAAAGAACAATATAGCCCAGGAACAGGACCTTCGGCCCGCCAAATCTGCGCCGACAGAGTACCTGCCCAAAGTAAAACCGTATGCACTTAAGGAGGCCGTTGCACCCCCACACAATTCATATAATTGTTTAGATTCCCCTTAAATGCCCCTATTGTGCCTGCTCTCACTACCTCCCCAGGCAGCGTGTTCCATGTATTTACCAAGTGCTGTGTAAAAACGAGCATTCATATCTGTTCGAAACATTTCCCTACGCACCATGATTCTTTGTCCCCATGTATTTGACTGTCCTACCCTTGGTAACAGCATTTGACTATCCACTCTGTCCTCGCCACTCATAATCTTGTAGACTTCTGTTAAGTCACCTCTCAACCTCCATCGTTCCAGTGAGAACAGACCGAGTTTATCTAACCTCTCGTCATAGCTAATGCCCTCCAAACCAGGCAATATCCTAGTAAACCGCTTCTGTACCCTCTCCAAAGCATCCACATCTTTCTGGTAATCTGGCGACCAGAATCATACACAATATCCCAAATGAAGCCTAAGTTAGGTCCTGTACATCTGCAACATGACTTGCCAATTTTATATTCAATGCCCCGACCGATGAAGGCCAGCCTGCCGTCTGCCTTTGTGACACCTTATCCACGTGCGTTGCCACTTTCAGTGATCAGTGGATACGCACGGCCAGATCTCTCGGCCTGTCAATACTCCCAGTTCTACCATTTACTGTGTGCGACCTTCCAAAGTGCATTACCTCACACTTGTCTGGATTAAACTCCATCTGCCATTTCTCCACCCAAGACACCAACCAGTTTATATCTTGCTATATCCTCTGACAATCCTCTTCACTATCCGTAACTCCACCAATTTGTTGTGTTGTCTGCGAACTTAATAATTAGACCAACTACATTTTCTTCCATATCGTTTATATGCACTCCGAACAAAAAATTCCCAGAACTGATCCCAGTGAAACACTGCTAGTCAGTCTTCCATTCAGAAAATCACCCTTCTACTGTTATCTTCTATCTTCTGTGCCCAAGCCAGTTCCGTAACCAAGATTCCAACTGTCCTCTGATCCAATGTGACTTCACCATTTGTATCAGTCTACCATGAAGCACCTTGCCAAATGCTTTAGTAAAGTCCATGTATAGAACATCTACTTCCTGTCATCTATCACCTTTGTCACTTCCTCGAACACCTTTATCAAATTAGTGAGGCACGACCTTCCCTTCACAAACCCATGCTGTACATCATTAATACGTCCATTGGTTTTCAAATATGAGTCAATCCTGTCTCCAAGAATCTTTTCCAATAGTTCCCTACCACTGATGTAAGGCTCATCGGCCTAATTTCCTGAATTATCCCTGCCACACTTCTTAAACAATGGAACAACATTGGCTACTCTCCAGTCCATTGGAACTTCACATGTCGCCAATGAGAATACAAAGATTGCTGTAAAGGCTCCAAGAATTTCCTCCCTTGCTTCCCTCAGTATTCTAGGATAGATCCCATCATGCCCTGGGGTCTTATACTTTAATGCTTTTTAAGATGCCCAACACCTCCTCTTTTTTAATATCAATATGACTCAGAATATCTACACACTCTACTCTAGACTCCGCATCCACCAAGTCCTTCTGATTGGTTAATATTAAGACCATAAGACAGACCATAAGACCATAAGACATAGGAGTTGAAGTAAGGCCATTCGGCCCATCGAGTCCACTCCGCCATTCAATCATGGCTGATGGGCATTTCAACTCCACCTACCAGCATTCTCCCCGTAGCCCTTAATTCCTCGCGACATCAAGAATTTATCTATCTCTGCCTTGAAGCCATTTAGCGTCCCGGCCTCCACTGCACTCTGCGGCAATGAATTCCACAGGCCCACCACTCTCTGGCTGAAGAAATGTCTCCGCATTTCTGTTCTGAATTTATCCCCTCTAATTCTAAGGCTGTGCCCACGGGTCCTCGTCTCCTCGCCTAACGGAAACAGTTTCTTTGCATCCACCCTTTCTAAGCCATGTATTATCTTGTAAGTTTCTATTAGATCTCCCCTTAACCTTCTAAACTCCAATGAATACAATCCCAGGATCCTCAGCCGTTCATCATATGTTAGACCCGCCATTCCAGGGATCATCCGTGTGAATCTCCGCTGGACACGCTCCAGTGCCAGTATGTCCTTCCTGAGATGTGGGGCCCAAAACTGGACACAGTACTCCAAATGGGGCCTAACCAGAGCCTTATAAAGGCTCAGTAGCACATCGCTGCTTTTATATTCCAACCCTCTTGAAATAAATGACAACATTGCATTCGCTTTCTTAATCACAGATTCAACCTGCATGTTTACCTTTAGGGAATCCTCGACTAGCACTCCCAGATCTCTTTGTACTTTGGCATTATGAATTTTCTCACCGTTTAGAAAGTAGTCTATGCTTGGATTCTTTTTTCCAAAGTGCAAGACCTCACATTTTCTCACGTTGAATTGCATCAGCCATTTCCTGCAACACTCTCCCAAACTGTCTAGATCCTTCTGCAGCCTCCCCACTTCCTCAGCACTACCTGCCTGACCACCTAACTTCGTATCATCGGCAAACTTCGCTAGAATGCCCCCAGTCCCTTCATCCAGATCATTAATATATATGGTGAACAGCTGCGGCCCCAACACTGAACCCTGTGGGACACCGCTGGTCACCGGCTGCCATTCCGAAAAAGAACCTTTTATCCCAACTCTCTGCCTTCTGTCAGACAGCCAATCCTCAACCCATGCCAGTAGCTCACCTCGAACACCATGGGCCCTCACCTTACTCAGCAGCCTCCTGTGTGGCACCTTATCAAAGGACTTTTGGAAATCCAGAGAGACCACGTCCACTGGGTTTCCCTGGTCTAACCTACTTGTCACCTCCTCAAAGAATTCTAACAGGTTCGTCAGGCACGACCTCCCCTTACTAAATCCATGTTGACTTGTTCTAATCCGACCCTGCTCTTCCAAGAATTTAGAAATCTCATCCTTAACGATCGATTCTAGAATTTTACCAACAACCGAGGTTAGGCTAATTGGCCTATAATTTTCCATCTTTTGTCTTGATCCTTTCTTGAACAAGGGGGTTACAACAGCGATCTTCCAATCGTCCGGGACTTTCCCTGACTCCAGTGATTTTTTAAAGATCTCAACCAACGCTTCCGCTATTTCTTCAGCCACCTCTCTCAGAACTCTAGGGTGTAGCCCATCGGGGCCAGGAGATTTGTCAATTTTAAGACCTTTTAGCTTTTTTTAGCACCATCTCTTTTGTAATGGCAACCATACTCAACTCAGCCCCCTGACCCTCTATAATTTTTGGGATATTACTCATGTCTTCCACTGTGAAGACAGACGCAAAGTACTTATTAAGTTCTCCAGCCATTTCCTCGTCTCCCATCACTAGCCTTCCGGAATCAGTTTGAATTGGCCCAATGTCTATTTTGGCCTGTCGTTTGTTTCTTATGTATTGAAAGAAACTTTTACTATCATTTCTTATATTACTGGCTAGCCTGCCTTCATATTTGATCCTCTCCTTCCTTATTTGTCTCTTTGTTAACCTCTGTTTGTTTTTGTAGCCTTCCCAATCTTCTGATTTCCCAGTGCTTTTGGCCACTTTATAGGATCTATTGAGGCAAAGTATTCATTTCGTTTCTTGCCCATTTCCTCTCTTTCCATACATAGATTCCCTCCAATATCCTCGAATGGACCAACCCTTTCTCTGGCCACCCTCTTGCTCTTTGTATATACATAAATCGCTTTAGGATTTTCCTTAATCCTGTTTTCCAACGACATTTCATTACCTCTTTTAGCCTTCCTAACTCCTACCTTAAGTTGCTTCTTACTTTCTTTCTATTCTGCAAGTGCTTCATCTGTCCTAAGCATTTTGAACCTTATGAATGCTTCCTATTTTCTTTTTGACAAGGTTCATAATATCCCTCGTTATCCAGGGTTCTCCATACTTGCCACCCTTATCTTTCATCCTCACAGGTACCTGCCGTTCCAGAATTCGAATCAACTGACATTTGAAAGCCTCCCCCATGCCGGATGTTGATTCTCCCTCAAATAGTCAACACTCCCCAGATCCTGCCTAATGCTGTTGTAATTAGGCTCCCCAAGTTTAACACCTTCAACTCAGGTCCACTCTTGTCCTTATCCATTAACAGCTTAAAACTTACAGAATTCTGATCACTGTTCCCGAAATGATTTCCCATTGAAACTTCGATCAACTCGCCGGGCTCATTTCCCAGCACCACGTTGAATATGGCCCCTTCCCGAGTTTGACTATTTGCATATTGTATCAGGAAACCCTCCTGGACGCTCCTTACAAATTCTGCTCCATCCATGCTTCGAGCAGTCAGTTTGCCACAATCAATATAGGGAAAGTTAAAATCACCCACCACAACAACACTATTGTTTATGCATCTTTCCAAGATTTGTCTAGATATCTGCTCTTCTATCTCCCACTGGCTGTTTGGAGGTATGTAGTAAACACCCAAAATTGTGTCAGCTCCTTTCCGATTCCTGAGCTCTACCCATGTTGCCTCGTTGCCTTAACCCTCCAAGGCGCCCTCCCTCAGCACAGCTGTGATATTCTCCTCAACGAATAATGCTACACCTCATCCCTTTTCCACCCCCCCCCCCATCCTGTCCGAAGCATCTAAGTCCTGGAATGATGAGTTGCCAATCTCTTTCAACCAATTTTCTGTTTTCGCAACAACATCGTAATTCGACGTACCACTCCAAGCTCGAAGTTCATCTGTCTTACCTGAAATACTCCTGGCATTCTGTCCAGGTTCATTTCCCAATATCATTTCCAATACTGCCACTTCCCTCGTTGGATTATCTACATATTGCATCAAGAAGCCTTCCTGGATATACCTTCAAAACTCTGCCCCATCCAAGACCCTAGAACTAAGTCAGTCCCAGTCAATGTAGAGGAATATAAAATCCCCCCCCCCCCCCACTCCCACAACAACCCTGTTACCTTTAACATATATAGAATCTCTCGACGTATCTCCTGATCCAACTTTCGCTGGCAGCTGGGAGGCCTGTAATAAACCTCCAACATTGTGATTGCCGCCTTCCTGTTCCGGAGCTCTATCCAGATTGTCTCATTTTATGAGCCCTTCGAGGTGTCCTCCCGGTGTACGGCTCGAATATCTTTCTTAACGAATATTCCTGCTCCCCCACATCTTTTGCATCCCCCTCTATCTGTCCTGGAGCAGCTATATCCTCCAACGTTCAGCTGCCAATCCTGCTCTTCCTTTAAGCACGTTTCTGAGATAGCCACAATACCATAGTTCCAAGTAGTAATCAGTGTTCTCAGTCAATCTGTACTACCTGCAACACTTCTGACGTTGAAAGAAATTAACTTTAGACCCCTGCGTTTGAGCAGTCAGGGTGATGTTGTTCTCTTATTTTTATTCTCCATTTCCCCTTGAATTATTACGCCTTCTAAGCTAACACTCTGGTTCCCATCCCCTGCCATGCTATTTCAACTCCTCATTTCTATTTAAAGTCTCTAACTTTTATTTACTGAATTAATTTAAAATTGGTGTTTGGATTGGAAGAAGCTGAGTTTTACCAGCTTTAATCAGAGTTCACTCAGGCTATGCTTGCAATTGATATATATATATATATATATATATATATTATATATATACTACCGCGGACGCTGGCCTCGCTGGGGGACTTGTATGATTTTCTCCAACCAGAGAAGATTGAGTTCGAGTTCAGGGGGTCCGAAGAGGGATTCGAGGCGCGGTGAAGGCCGATAATGACCTTATTTGAGGAGCTGTTCTTGCCGGATGTGGAAGGAGAGTGAATTAAAGGGAGAAAACTGTACCAACTGTTGACTGTGTTGATGGACAGTGTATTATGTTGATGTTGTGTATATTTGGAATAAAATACCTTTACAAAAATGATTTGCCGGTTGAAACACAGGTATTGTTTATTAATGCCAAGAACTATCACAGCACCTGGGACCTGGGTTCAATTTCCGGTTTGGTCACTGTCTGTCTGGAGGGTGCACGTTCACCCCGTGACTGCTTGGGTTTTTCCGGGTGTGCCGGATTGCTCACACAAGTCACGAAATACGTGCTGTTAGGCAATTTGGACATCTGAATTTTCCCTTAGTGTACCCGTACAGGCCGCGTAGTGTGGCGACTAGAAGATGTTAATGGTAACTTAATTTTAGTGTTTATTTAAACCTTAAAAAACGTGTTGCTCTGATTAAGATTAGTTTCATTATATGCAGTAAATCCAAGCTCATAATGCCAACTATCCGGATTAGCTGCCCCACCCTCTACCCACCCACACAAGGCAGACACACACAGAGGGGTGGAAAGGGGTAAACATTTTAAGGATATTGGTCTTTGTTTCAGATGGCGGTTCTTTAGTATACTTTCTTCAGCACGCTTGCTGATTAAAGTATCTGCTTTACAGCTGGTAATGGTCTTCTCTGCAGAGGTAAAGTTAGCTCAGTTGCTTCACAGCTCCAGGCTCCCAGGTTCGATTCCTGTCTTCGGTTACTGTCTGTGCGGAGTCTGCATGTCCTCCCTGTGTCTGTGATGTACAGAATTGTTTGATTGGCCATGCTAAATTTCCATTAGTGTCCAAAAAGTTGAGGTGCGGTTACGGGGATAGGGTGGAGGAGTAGGCTTGGGATGCTAGTTCTTTCCAAGGGCCTTTTCAGAGTTGATGGAATGAATGGCCTCCTTCTGCACTGTACATTCTATGATACAAGATTCTATGATTCATTCAGCCACCACACAGGTTCGAAAATTCAGTACTCACAGGCAGCAAGCTTTCTGGAGAGACACGTGAGCACACATCTAACTGGCCGCTTATGTCAAGATTCGCATTCGGTCCTATACCTTTCTGGATAGCCACTTTAATTAACATCAAACTTTGCTTCCAATAGTGCCTTGAATTCAGACCTTGGCAATCGCAAGAGAACAGAATCCAAACTCTCTGGAGAGAGAGTCAGCCCGCACAGTGGCCTTCTGGAGATAATTAGTTGGGTATTTTATGAAGGGAGTTAGTTATATTCCTTAATCGGGTTGCCAGAATCAAATCTGAAACCAAACTAGAACGGTCGTACCTCTGAAAATATTCCAATGGGATTATATTCCACCTGTTTTGGGCAGAGCATAACCTTTTGGACCAATTCAATGGCCACCAGTCAAATCATTCACACCGAGTACCTGTCAATCTCTGTCAGTTGTGCCGGCCAGTCCACAGCTCCGGTTTGAAACAGGACATACTAACACTGTGGTCTCGCCTGCTGCTGAAATCATCTGCTTGACTTAAACACAGAGGCCACAGCTTTCTTCGGCTTGACTGAGTGATCCAGGATGTCTAAAACACACATGTCAACATATAATCCAGAGATCACAAATAAATCTGAAAAATAAAAGAAAGTGGAAACAGGAGAATAGACAGGGGTAAAACAGGAAGGACTCATCGAACTGGCAACCATATTTTAATCATTTAATTTTCACTCCGGAAGCTAGTGACACTTTGCACAAGGAACCGTCAGTGCAAAATGTTCGTTCTCTAATTCAGCAAAATTTGACTTTGTATGATGAGCAATTCAGTTGATTGCCAGGCAGCGACTGGCAAAAAGACTGGACTTGTTTTCAGGATTCAGTGGGCAATCAATAATTGGGTGCTAATAAGCCGGTGACAGAGCCTGTGGGGGCAGTGGGGATATTGGTAGAGGGCAAGAAAATATATAAGAGGTTCGCCGTCTTCCAGGGTGTGGTCCCAAAGCTTAAAATGGGGATGTTGGCTAGAGCATTTGCACTTTGATATTGTAATAGCTGTGGTATTATAATAGAGCAAGGCTGTCAACTGTTGTTGCCTTCCAGTTGATGTTTCTACAGCTGGTTACCACGTGGTAAGGCGCATGAGGAAGCTGTCTGTAATCTCATTGACTGGTTCCGCCGATCAAGTGTTCGAGAGGGGCTGCAACCTAAGTGAAGGAGCTTGAACGGACACTTAGAATTTTTCTCCTGTCTGGGGACAGATTCGATCAGTTCCGTTGAGAAAGGTTGATAAAGAAGCTTAGAATATTGGTCTCTCATTAAACCTTGATTTAAAACTAATCACCCAATTGAGATTTGAATTCTGGATCAGATGCTGGTCAAACGCTCCTACCGAGACTATCATTTGACGTTCGCACAAAAGTCTTCATTGGCTGGCGTGCATCAGTGCAACGTCCGCAGTTTACATTTCCTTCTCCAATAATACTACCCGTCCAAGTATTTACTAGCAAGCACCAGGACTCCCTCCCTCAGGCTTCACTTAATAAATCGTCACCCTATTTCGCAGTATCTTTCGATGTGAAATGCAGTTCCCCACGATATCTGTATCGAATAACTTCTCAGCTGGCGGACATGAGGCATTAATGTACAACCAAGGGTGACAAAACCTAGAGTAGGAGCCAACGCGTGATGACTTGAAAACAGATATGCTAAGGATATCAAAATTAACGTGAAAAATAGTGTATTACTTGGTCAAACGAGGATGTTCTGGAGAAATGTGGGCCGACGAAAAAGTGACAACGATGATATTGTTGATGAGACTAAAGAAATGACTGTCATGTTGCGTGCTTATGTCACATTGTAGTTATGTCACATTGTATGTGAAGCTGCGGAAGACGTCAAAATGAAAGGGATAACAAGGAAACTAATACAAGGTCAGAATCATAGAGTCACCCAGATGTGTAAAATTAAAATAAATTTGTTTAATCTTCTGACCTATGTCCATGTTGATAAAACATATTTTTTCAGTTATTAGTGAACTCTCCTCTTGCAAATACACATTATACACATGGGGTATCTGGATGATTTGAATAGATATTCAGATTGACGAGTCATTTAGTTTTCATTGGGACGGTGTTCACTTTCTCGGATGTTCATGGCTGATTAATTCGAAATCGACAAAGAAACTTTATCACTTTTTTGTAGAATGGCCAAGCACTTCTCCAAATTATAGCTGCAATGCCATCTCCGCCCCCCAGACGCCACCCCCCCCCCACCCCCACCGCCACCACCACCCCACCCCCTCACCGAACACATATTCAGTTGAACACAAGGCTCTAAATATCTCTTTGGTTTGAATAGAAATTCAGACCCTGTTTTTCATAGAACATAGAACAATACAGCACAGAACAGGCCCTTCGGCCCTCGTTGTTGTGCCGAGCAATGATCACCCTACTCAAACCCACGTATCCACCCTATACCCGTAACCCAACAACCCCCCCCCCCCAACCTTACTTTTAAGGACACTACGGGCAATTTAGCATGGTCAATCTACCTAACCCGCACTTCTTTGGACTGTGGGAGGAAACCGGAGCACCCGGAGGAAACCCGCGCACACACGGGGAGGACGTGCAGACTCCACACAGACAGTGACCCAGCCGGAAATCGAACCTGGGACCCTGGAGCTGTGAAGCATTTAGTTAAGAAACGTAATAGTTAAGAACTTTATGCCAAACTATTAGTTTTGCATTCCTTTACCACTGTGGGCAAATTATTAAGACAAAATAATACAAATTCTACCCACGTTACCACTGTAGGTAGTGCACTCCATCCATTCAAAAGCGTGAGCCACGAGCCAATACAAAATCGCGACAACATCTAAATTGATGAGACGGAAGAAATGAAACGTGACAATAATGTACATATGCGGACTGTTTCCTCTACTTGAACAATAATCAGATGGCATGCGTCCCATCTATTCATCAAGGAGAGTGATGTTTTATAGTGAGTGCTGCACATGCAATTGCCAAGATTTGTGAACACAAAACATCTGATCAACAGGTTAAAAGTTACCCATGATTTTAAACTGGCATATTTGCTCCCAGTAACTGAAATGGTTCCCGTGTCATACAGCCAACGTCACTTTATTTTTGAAACTTAAGTTTGCAGTGTGCAACATTTGCAGGAAGATGTAACTTTCACTAAGCAACATGAGATATAAAATCTGGATGGCGGAACATGATGGGTACATCAAACGAGCAGTAGAAAACCGAAGACATTTCAAGTTACCAGAATGGGTCGAAGTTGAAATTTACATGGATGCTTTAATAAATTTAATTTTTAATATCCGCAATTTATCAACTAATCTGAGCATTAGTCTCCATGGAGACTTCATCACATTCTTTAACTCCTGTCTGAATTTGCTCTGGGTCGCGGCATAAATACATGGGTTTTGAAAGCAACTCAAATATTTCAGGAACGCCCCGGTTTCAGTGGCGATGTATGCAGGGTTTGTGCGGTCGTCTCGGTAATATATGCTGTTTGTCACTCTGGTAGTTACTAAACTCACCGCAAAAATGAACCACAGCAATATAAAACTGGTCGATATCGTGAACAATAAAATAACGGATTTCCTTCGGTTTTCCGACTCTGAATCGCTGTGATTCTCACTCCTGTGACCCCGGAGTCCGGTGCGGGCTCTATTAGCTATTAAAATACGCCGGACAGTTAAAATGTTAAACAAGAATATTAGAGCAAAAGGAAGCCAAACCATCCAGACGCTGTGAAACCAGACGAGCGCCATGCCAGGAGGTGACGAAAAAAAAGTTGCACTCGACCGGCAGCCCCAGTGCACCTTGTTAATTATGTGCTGAGTTTCATATGCAAAAAAAACCGTGATGTTCCTTAACAAGATCAGGATTGAGGCGGTTGTTACAATCGCGACTGCAACACTTTTGGTACATATCCGTGTTTTCAACTTCTGACAACAGATTGCAACAAATCGATCAAATGTGAAGGAGACGGTGAACCAAACAGAGCTATCCAGGGTGACAGCAGTCATATAGAGAATGGTCCTGCAAACAGGAGTGTGGGACAAGAATGAAAGTGGAAAGTGATAGGTGAAAATGTAATATACCATTACATTGATGATAATGGTCAGTAGGTCTGCTGTCGCCATAGCCACCATGTATGTCGTGATACATTTGGAAAGACCGCAGTTTCCTCGAGAAAGAATTACAATTGTCATTACGTTTGCTGTAAGAGAGAGAGAGAGAGAGAGATAAGGTGAAGAATAATTCAGAGAAATATGGTAAATAATATTTCAGCGTCTGATTAAAATGAACGTGGAGCAACTTACTGAAACGTGTTATGATATAGGCGGGCTAACTACATATATAATACGCTGTAGCAGGTCTGACTCTTCGCTGGAGGATAATGCAGTGAGCAAATCCAATCAACTATCAAATTATATTTTCAGTGATATTATCATCACAAATGTACGTTTTCCAGACTAAGCAGTTCACGGAGAGTGCGAGGTGACTGCTCGCGCGATTGTTCAGGTAACTGTGCATTATGAAATGCTGATTTCAAAAACGGGTTTTGATACGGAACTTGTACTCTAAATAAAATTGCCGTTTTCACCTATTAACAACACACAGGTTACAATGACTCACATGGAAGTCCAACAGCTGCAAGAATCGAGTAGTAAATCTCTTTCACCAGCAGAATAATTGGTTTCCCCATTTTATCGGAGCGGAGATGGATTTTGGAGGAGAGGAAGACTCTGCCTGGCTCACCGCCGACACAATGGAGCAGATGCTATATTTATACAGAGATCAACCCTCCAAGGAGTTAAACACTTTTCACCATCATTAACATGAGTTATAGTAATTAAACAAGGATCTGGAACATCAAATTTAATTTTGTTTCTTTCGCCATAACACATGACCATGCCGTGTTAATTTAACTGAATCCTAGAAATTCTATCCCGGCTCCACAATACAGTTCATGGAAAGCCATCATTATCAGCCATAACGAACACACCCGAGTTACATTTCAAATGGAAGTTAAGTGGAGGTTGGATTTTTTAAAATTTGAATTGCAGCTGCGTATGTTCTCAGCCCAAAAGATCACCAAACCGGAATAAATTCAGCTACAAGCTTAAGGTTTCTGATGTGCTAGTTTTCAAAAGCAACAAACTGTAATGACGGGGCTAGAACCCAGATCAACTGATGGGAAAGCATCTCTGCTCATCCCGATACCACCGTTGCTGTCTGCTAAAATGGGAGCCGAACAAAGTGTCCCAAGAAAATTCCCAAGAGAGTTGCTATTGCTGCTCAAATGTGGCTGATCCTGTGCCACCTGCCATTTAGTCAGATGACAAGAGCTTGGTCAAAGATATAGATTTTAATGGGCATCTTAAATAGGCGAGGGAGCTGGAGAAGTGGAGAGGTTTAGGGAGATAGGCCTGAATTTCAGACCAGGTTAGCTGAAACAACGACTGCCAATGTTATAGCGATTAAAATCGGGAATGTACAAGGTGGCAGAAGAGCTAAAATCTGGAAAACGTGTTGGACTGGAGGAGGCTGCCGAGAAAGGAGAGACCGAAGACGTGGAGAGATTTGAATGTCAGGGCGAAGATCTAAAAGTTGAATCATTGTCGGTCGGGAGCCTGTGTCGGTCAGCAAACGGTGACTCATTGGTGAACTGGACATGATTTAGGTGAAGTTCCAGGCAATAGAATGTTCAATGAGCGCAGGTATATGTCGGGTGTAAATCGGAATCCGGCCAGGTGAACAGTGGAATAGCCAAGTCTAGAGTAAACAACAGGAATGATGAGGGTTTGAGCAGCAGATGAGCTGAGGCTCCGTCATGACTTGGACGATGGTTAGGATGTGGAAGTACAGTGAATTCACTCAATAACATTCTGTCAGTCTGACAGATATCATACAGTTTAGTCAGAGGTTTTGGGGTGAAGTGGATGCACATCCAACCCTCTCTTTAACATTATGATTGTTTCTTTGTCTGCTCTGGAGCACAATATTCGTGTGGGACCATTCACATTTCATTGCGATAAAGCGTCCCAATAAATCAGACAATTACCGAATGAAGCAACATATAAGGACGCTATGCTGCCCCTCTCCATGGTGCTGACCCTCTGAGATTGATATCCGGTAAGTTCGATTCTTATCCTTCTCCACAAACCTTTAGCATCGCAATACGACGGATTTATTTTAATTCACATTAGCATTTGAGCAGCTCAATTCAAACTCCTCCTAACTTTCTCTGCTGGAAGGAGAACATTCCAGCTTCTTACACATTTCAAACAACTGTGCTCCTGCATCTCTGGAACTAGATGAACAAATCTCCTCTGCACTACCTCGAGCACGTTGACATCTCTCCTAAAGTGTGGGGTCCGGAATGGGTGACAATAACGCAGCTGGGCTCTGACCAGTCAGAAAGGTGCAGCATATCTTCCCAGCTTTTATATTGCAGTCCTGTTTCTGGTTTCTAACTCAGTATGGGTTCTGTACACTGAAACCAGCGGATTTGGTATTGCTGTCCAACTGACTGTTTCTGACCGCCAGTCACTGACACATAGTCGTTCTCCACACTCAATGTCTTCTACGTATGAGCTATTTTCAATGTCTCCCCGGTCTCCCATGTGACTGACGGCGCTAGGAACCACAATAGTAACGAGGAATATCTCCTTACGTGACCTTATTGTCGGAAAATTGAATTTCTGAAATTCACCTAACTCAATTTGTGCGTTAATGAATATAATAAATAGGAGATTGGAATTGAAACGCACTCAGTTCGCGTTTGGAAGGTATCCTGTTCCTCTTCCAGTCTCATTCCAATACAACTGAAGGAAACGTGGGGCGCCACAGTCCCACAGTTAATGTGTAATTCCGGAAAGGATTGGATTAGCTCCCCGAAGCAGGATGCCTGTTTATCCCTTCACAAATGCTACCAGACTTCCTGAGCTTTTTTCGTTCTTTGTGAATTTTCCCTAAATTGATCAAATGCTTCAGACAATCTGTAAATGGAGAATTGACATTGTCTTTGCCGAATGACCGTGCGCAGGCTGGAAAGTGAGAAGTCTTTTTTTTTCGCAAATTCGAAGCATCAGTTTACCTGAATCTTCACAATGTTGCTGAGCAGCAGATGCATGCTCTTTCAAATAAACATTTTCAATTCTCTCTGTCATTGAGCCCCTTGAAAAGTGATTAATGTTGTGGCAAAATAGGTACTTACCATTCGAGCCATTGTTTGCAGACACGATCGTGAGGTCCGGTGCGTTAGTCAGTAAAATCCGCTTTCTATTGAACTTGCATTCATGGGCTCGAACCTCATCAGCGCCCCTGTTAATTTGGGTGCTTGTCGCCTTTAAAGTTAAAACGGACGACATGTGGCACAGTGAATTCTGTTAATGGACATGTACAATGTGTTGGTGGGGAGGAGCGAAATTCCTCCCAGACTATCGCAAGCATCTAACTCCCTCATTTTAAAGAAACACAAAGACCCAGAACAGTGGGTGTCGTACCGCCTGATGTCATTTTTAAATGTTGATGTTAAGCAGTAGGTGAATATGCTGGCGGTGCGGAGAGAGAGCTGCCAATTTGGAATCATTTGGGTTCCACCGGGGCACCGGGCAGGGCTGCCCAAACTCTCCTTTGGTCGTTGCCCTCGATATTGAACCATTGGCAATGGCACCTCGGGCTTCCAGGAGGTGGCGGCCATTGATGGAGGGAAGCGGCAAACCTCTTTATATCATAGAATTCACAGCGCATAAGGAGGTCATTCGGCCCATCGTGTCTGCAGCGGCCCTTGGAATGAGCACCCTACCCACGCCTGCATCCTATCCCCGTAACCAAGTAACCCCATCCAAACGTTTGGATACTAAGGGCAATTTAGCATGGCCAGTCCAACTAACCTGCACATCTTTGGACTGTGGGAGGAAACAGGAGTACCCGGAGGATACCCACGCAGACATTTGGAGGGGGGCGGACGTGCAGAAGAAGCTAAGACAGTGGCCCAAGCCTGGAATCGAATATGGGTCCCTGCAGCTGTGAAGCAACTATGCTACCACTGTGCTACCGTGCTGCCCTCTGTGCTACCGTGCTGTCCTTCCTGAAAATCTCTTGTTATATATTGCAAACCCGTTGAAACTTACAACAGGATCAGCGGATTTTGAGGGAGTTCCGGCTTTGTTGGGGGTAACAACTCAACATGGGCAGAAGTGAGGCATTCCCGACTAACACCTCGGGATAGGGTTGGGGGTTGGGGGGGGGGGGGGGGGGGGGGTTGAGGAGTTTTTCCTTTCGATTGGGAGGGATGAGCATTCGTTATCTTGGGATACAGATGGAACAGAGCTGGGTCCTGCTTCATCGGTTGAATCTGGCAATGCTGGTGGAGGAAATGAAGGCGACCTTAAGGCCATGGAATGCGTTGCCTTTGTCGCTGGCTGGAAGGGTCCAGATGGAAAGATGACGGTGTTGTCGAAGTTTTTGTTCGTGTTTCAGAATCTCCCGATTTTCGTGCCCAAGTCTTCTTTTTAGTGGGGTGCATGAGATGCACTGGAGTGCTGATTTCGGGCTACATTATAGTGCCAAAATGGGAGTTATATGACTGAGAGAAATTAAGAGTTCATTAATTGTCAAAGAACAAAGAGAAGAAAGAACAATGCAGCACAGGATCAGACCCATCGGTCCTCAAAGCCGGCACCGTTCATGATACCACCTTTGACCAAAATCCTCAGCACTTCCTCGTGCCGCATCCCTTTATACCCTTCCTACCCATGCATTTGCCGAGATGCCTTTTGAACGCCGTTAATTTATCTGCTTCTACACCTTCCCCTGAAAAGCGTTCCCAGCATACAACATCCTCTGCGTAACAAAACCTGCCTCGCATGTTTCCTTGAAGCTTTGCCCCACGGACCATAAACATTCAACCCCCCACCCACCCAGTGCTTGCCCATCCAAACTCTCCATGCCTCTCATAATCTTGTAGACATTTATCAGGTCGCCCCTCAAACTCCGTCGTCCTAATAAACACAGGTCCAAGTCTATTCAGCCTCTCCGCATACCTAACACCCTCCAGACCAGGAACCGTCCTGGTAAAACCCCTCTGCACCACCTCGAAATTCGCCACATCCTTCTTGTAGTGTGTTGACCAGAATTGTGCGCAATATTCCAAGTGAAGCCTTCCCAACGTTCTATATAACTGGAGCATGACTCCCTACTCAAGTCAACGTATCCATCCTATACCAGTAACCAAATTCCATACGTAATGTGTGGATGGACTGTGTATTCTGTTCATGTTGTGAATATTTGGAATAAACTATCTTAAAAAAAAAGAATTGTCGGTTGAAACACAAGTACTGTTCATTTATGCCAAGAACTATCACAGCACAAGGAACCCAGATTCTATTTCCGGCTTGGGTCACTGTCTGTGTGCAATCTGCACATTCTCCTTGTGCCTGCGTGAGTTTCTTCCGGGAGCTGCAGTTTCTACCCACAAGTCCCGAAAAACGTGCTTGTTATGTAAATTGGATATCCTGAATTATCCCTCACTGTATCCGAACAAGCGCCATAGTGAGGCGACTCATGGATTTTCACAGGAACTTCATTTCAGTGTTAATGTAAGCATACATGATGTGACACTAATAAAGAATATTTTTATTACATGCTGTAAATGCAACCGGTTAATACCTACTACCCTCTTTCGCTGCCCCACCCCCTACCCCCACACACAAGAGACTCAAAAACAGCGGTGTGGAAAGGATAAAAATAAAAAGAATGAAGGTATTTGCTTCAAATTGTCGTTCTTTAGCACACTCTCCTCAGGACACATCCTGACTAAAGTCTCTGGTTTACAAATCGTAATGACCTTCCCCACAGAGTCATTCATTCAGGCTCCCCACAGGTTAAAACGTTCAGTACTCACATGCCGCATGCTTTCTGGAGAGACACCTTAGTCCTGATCAAATTGGGCCTTTAGATCAAGATTCGCATTTCACGAAAGCCACTTATTTCACATCAAACCTTGCTTCCAGCTTATGGATTGACTTCAGGCCTCTAAGTCGCAAGAGAACAGAAAACGGACTTGCTGGAGAGTGAGTCACCCTCACAGTGGCATTCCGCTGAAAGTTAGTTGGATATTTTACGGGAATAGTTAGTTAGATCCCTCCATCAGGCTGCCAGCCTCAAAACTGAAATAAAGCTGGATCTCTCGTGCCTCTGAAAACATTCCAATGGGATTAGTTCCAATCACCAACTGTTATGGGCAGAGCACATCCTTTTGTGTCAATTCATTGGCAAATCAATCATACCGAGTCCTGACAATCTATGTCATTGGTGCCGCACAGTCCACAGCTCCGTTTTGAATCAGCGCCCGCTAACAATGTTGTTCCGCCTGCTGCTAAAATCACCTGCCTGAATTAAAGGCCGTTTTAATTCATCAAGCAGGAGCCAGGATGACGAGGCAGCGTGATACATAGACAGGGGGAGAAATGATTAGACTTGACACATGTGCATACGGAAATTGCTTTCTGTCTGGCAGCAATAGGACAGGAAAAATATTAGAGATTCATAGTCTTCTTGGTGTGGTCCGCAAAGCATAACATTTGGATGCTGGCTACAGCTTTTGCACTTTGGCATTGTAATAGCATTGACGATTGGGGACTACTAAAAACTAACCCTAGTGATATTTTCGATGAGACGAAAGCAAAAGTTGTCATGTTGAATGGTTACTTCACATTGGTATTTGAAGTCAACATGACTAGGCTGACAAGGCAACCCAGACCAGATCAGACAGTCATCTACATGTGTACAAATGAAATAAAAGTGCTGAAGAAAATGAAAACAAGTGACAAATCACCAGGATGATTATATTTTCACACAGCTGTTAAAAGGAAATAGGTGAGCAAATAGCAGTTGCCCTAAATATAACCCCACCGATTCTCTCGATTTGGACCAGGCGCTGTAAATTGCAAATTTGTTATTGTCACTTTTGAGAGAAGGAGATGAGACAATTACTGGCAATCTAGCCTATCATCTGTGGTGGGAAATTACTAGACTTTATCTTCAATAATTGACTGACTGAACACCTTTAATCTTCTCAGCTGACATCTGGGAGCCAGTATTGCTTTGTAATGTCGGTCATGCCTGGCGAACTCGTTTGAATTTTAAAGAGGTTTCTAAAGTAAGGACCAGGAATATGCCCATAGATGTATTATGTGTGGAATTTGAGAAAGTATTTGAAAACATCTCTCATAATGAAACGTTTGTTGAAGTTATCGCTCGTCCTAGCATTCTCTATGTATCAGATTCCTGCTCAAACACGTGTATTTATGCTGCTACACAAAACTAAATTCAGGATAGAGATGAAGAAGATCGAATTTCCTTGGACAATGATTCTGATATTGCATTAACTAAACTGCAAAATAAAATCAAAACTTCCTGTTCAGACTCAAGCTAAGTTACAGACATTATTTAATTTCAGATTAAATGCCGGCCTTTGTACTACAAAAAAATTAAATATTTTTTTAAATTACAGACATCACAACACACTGTTCCACTCTGCGTTTGGTGTTTGTTTTCTGCCTATTCCCACCGGTTATTATTAGTGTTATTGCTCGCCCTGCGCTCTCCTACTCAGGGTCCGTTCATAATAGTCATGATTAAGTTCCAGCCGCGTAGTCAAGCCTGTGTGTCAGCGTTCACTAGGTTACACCATAAGTTATGCATTAAGCTTCAGGAACTGCCTTAAAAAACAGGTGCCGGGGCAGCACGGTGGCCTAGTGGTTAGCACAACCGCCTCACGGCGCTGAGGTCCCAGGTTCGATCCCGGCTCTGGGTCACTGTCCGTGTGGAGTTTGCACGTTCTCCCCGTGTCTGCGTGGGTTTCGCCCCCACAACCCAAAAATGTGCAGAGTAGGTGGATTGGCCACGCTAAATTGCCCCTTAATTGGAAAAAATAATTGGCAAATCTAAATTTATAAAAAAAAACAGGTGCCGACTTGCACCGCAGGTGCCACCTTATACCGCAGCTAGCACCTTACACAGCAGGTAATTCCAATCATAGGGAGAGATACCAATCACACAGTTGTACACCCCTCTAACAGGAATAGATAACCAGACACCACAGGAATGTGTTCTTTGAAACACTGTATGGTGTAAACTTCACAATCGTGAGTGCAGCACTGATTGCCACATGAAGCAACAAACAGGTGATAAGCACGATAAAGGTGCTCTCATCAATGCGTCGAAAACATTCTCAGCCCTGTGGACAACATCGTTGCAAGAACGTATTAATGTTCGTCCGAAGAGCGAGGACATAAATCTATGAGCAGACGGCAGTGTGACAGAATAGTTATTCGCATATATATAGAGTGTCCATCCTCTCTGACGGCGGAGATATTAAATGCCATTGATAATCCAAAGGCAAGATGTTTTATTTATAATAAAACGGGGGTTACTTCTCAAGGCTAGAATTTATCGTCCATCCACAATTACCCTTGGGAGCGCATTTGGAGTCAATTACTTTGCTTTCCATGAAGATGAGACAAAGAAAGGATGTTAGATGAATTTCGACGTTGGATGACTAAGAGGCCTCTGTATGAATGAGCTGGTCATAATATTCCAATTGACCTCCACATGCTCCAGTTTAGAATCCCCAAGCAGGGTATGTCACTAATTGATACCTTGTGACTATATTTCGATATAACTGTATAGAACGGGTGCTCAACAAAACAATAATTCACATAGGTGTTCAAGAATCTTATTGAAACAATGGGTTTCATTTATTATCTGTGAATAACTGGTAACATTTCACTCTCCTAATCTTTATATCGAGCTTCCTCCAGACTCAACCGCCAAGTGCTTGCAAATGCGCAGTGCATTATAAATTAGTGGAAGCCAACGCTACAACACTGAAATGAGGCGTGTGGATTGCACAAAATACATCCTGTGCAACAGTTCATGAACGAGCGCCTGGCCGAAGATCACATAGATAACAATATCACCCCACTCCGCACCTTCTGTTGCTAAGCACACGGTCCATGCCTTTTTCACCTTCAGACTTATTTTATACTTTTCTCTCTGACCGTCTTCCATCGTCCATTCTACAGAAAGGTAATACCAGGCAAACTCTGCTGAATATAACTTAAAAGACACGGAGCCCCTTTTACATAACAACAGTGTTCGATGAGTATTTTCTCTCGGTCTCGCAAAGTCTCATTTTTAAAATTTAATGTGTTTACAGCAGTTAGGCCTCAGATCTGCTATGATCATATTGAATTGTAGTACAGATTCGAGAGGCTAAACTGTCTACTCCTATCCCTGTGTAACTGGCAGTTTGATGTTTTGTTACATTGAGCTATTGTTATTTCCAGGTAATTAATTTGTTTCAGGTGCAATCATTATTCCACCGAGTTATCTATTTCTTAATTACGCATTTTAGTTTTGTTGATTTCACACTTGCATCTACTTTTTCTCCATTATCATACCATCTTTCATGGAAATATATGTTTAAAACTCGGATGTTCGCATTTTCGGAAGTACAAAACGATCCAATCTCAGTGGCTATCTCTGAAAGTTTTAGCACAAAATCTCGGGTTCCTTCAGGAAACTTCTAAAATGAATTTAAGTGATGAGTGGTTCGCTGGATAGGCCACAATTTGTTGCCCATGCCTAGTTGGCCTGAAGAGGGTGGTGGTGAACTGACTTCTTGAACAGTGTTGCGACAACCTGGGTGAGTGTGTAGTGCATTCGAGCCCCACAGGCCACGGAGTCGGAACACACGTGAATTAACCAATTATCGTAAAACAATTCCAGGCATCTTTGCCCCTTGGCTGTCCAATAATCACCGGGTTGAGTTCAAACACATTTACTGTTTATCCCGAACAGGAATAACGATTCTATATTCAGAAATTACAATAGAATAACGGCGAGCGAACCTACTGTCCAATTTAACTCACATTGACTACCAACACACAAATAAGACAGACAAACACAGCGGGGTGGAAAGGAGTACAAATAGTAAGAATTAAGGTGATAACTATAAGAGCCCTTGCTTTTGCGAATGCTTCTTTGCAGGAGATGTTCCCCACAGCATGCGATTTGTCCAAAGCCACTGGTACAGTCGGTGATGGTCGTTTGTCA
This sequence comes from Scyliorhinus canicula, assembly GCF_902713615.1. Taxonomy (NCBI): domain Eukaryota; kingdom Metazoa; phylum Chordata; class Chondrichthyes; order Carcharhiniformes; family Scyliorhinidae; genus Scyliorhinus; species Scyliorhinus canicula. Next base: position 207,458,659 of record NC_052151.1, read on the forward strand.
GAAACATTCATTCATTCCACGCACGCAATAGAGTTTCTTCTGGTGATACACTTTAGCGTTTATTAAGGATCACCTTAGGCCTGTTTCTTTTTAGAGACCGTTTACCTCACTTTAAAACTGGCTTCCAGCGCGTTGGTTGACTTCAAGCCTCACAGTGCCAAGGGAATGGCACCCAGCTGTGTTAAAAAGAGATAATCGACTCGGTCATCGTTGGAGAAGCTTTGCAGCAGTTTTTTTTCTGGGGGAGGGGGGGGGGGGTAGCTTGCTCTGTTCACCTCTTCTGCCAGAACCAAAACTAAAATGGAACAACTAGCCTTGCCCCTCAAAAACACCTCGGAGGAAAGATACTCAATCACCGCCATTGCAGGGCAGTATCCAGCCTCATGGGAGCATTGAGTAGCCACGAGCGAAGTTAATCAAACCGTGTCAGTACTGATGCCAACCTATCTGCAATTATCAGCCAAAACAGCACAATTTTCGGAATCTGCTTGTTCCAATTAAAGTCGCTTTGCCTTAAATTTAAATGCCCATTAATCTTTTGTCGATCAAAATTTTAATAGCAAAAAGGAAAAAGAGAGAAGATAGGGAATAAACAGGAAAGCAACAGTCAGTGAAATATAATTACACCAGAAGTACTGTTAGCAAGAAAAATCCACGATGTTGACCCAGCGGTAGTGAAGTAACAGCGCGATAGTGCACGTCAGTGTCCTGGAGGAGAGCCTCCAATTGGATATGTTCCCAGGTTCTTCGAGTTGGTAGCACTGCTGTGTTTGGAAGGCGCAGTCCAAGGGGCCGTCAGAGATTGCTGTAGATGCTCAACACCTGGTAATGTGCGTCGGTGGTGGAGGAAATGTATGTTTGTGGAATGGGAGCTAATAAAGCAGTCTGCTTTGTCCAGGATGGTGCCAATATTTTTCAGCCTTGTTGTGGAGACAAATTCGAGTTTCTCCTGTTGTGTTATTTCCCTTTTCTCCGAGATAATTGGAGGAGTCTCAGGCTCAGAACGATTGTATATTTGTAAATGCTGTGGGAGAGCAAAACTCTCCAACACAGAATCAAGTAATATTTGTACAGTGCAGCTTACGTTGGAAATAATATTGTTTACAAGTGATTATATCTGTTTTAAACACTACATCCCACAAGTTACATATGTGCACCCAGGCAGATTTAGTGTTATCTACTTTTATCTACGCTTCACTGTTCAATGGATTCCTCCTCAATCTTCACGCTTGACTTGGCGATAGACTTGGTTCCAGACCCAGTAGACGTTTCTGATTCTTCGGTCGAGTTCGGAACAAATGCTGCTAAACTTTATCCTGACTACTTGAACACTCCGTCTGAAAAACAAGCTGTCAAGGTCACTGAAAACAGTTAAACTGAAATCATATTGCTTGACCCTTATTCTGACTATTCCAGACGGTGCCACGCCAACTCGAAGTTGCCATATTTGTCTACTACTGCTTTAGTATACTATATTACACTATTTAAATTCAAAAACCACGAACAATAATTGTTGACTGTCCTAAATGATAGTTATTAGGAATTATTTGCCTCCCCACAACTCTCCCATTCTACATTTCCTGTGGCTAATGATGTAAGTATGTCTGAAAAAATATAGGTAATATTTAATCGTTTCACACTTCAATGATTTGATTGCACCGATATCACAGTGGTTGGAACTGTTGCTTCACAGCTCCAGGTTCCCAGGTTCGATTCCCTTCTTGGGTTACTAGCTGTGTAGAGTCTGCATGTTCGCCCCATGTCTGCTTGTGCTTTCTCTGCGTTCTCCTGTTTCTTCCCACAAATCACCAAAGACGTGTTGTTAGGAGAATTGCACATTCTGAATTCACCCTCAGTTTATCGGAATAGGCGTCGGAATGTGGCGACTAGGAAATGTTCACAGTGATGTCATTGCAGTGTTAATGTAAGCCTACTGTCGACAATAATAAAGATTATTGGAGATGAGAATCAGGACTCCTGTTCCGACGTCACATATTTCCTGCCACTTACAGAACTGCGTAAGAGAAATGAGACGGATGTCAAAGACATTTTGCCATATTCAGTCATAATCGTCATCGGTCATTTGTGTCATTTACTTCGAAAGGCCTAGCCGTGTCCTTGGAACACTTTCATCTGCTGCCTAACTGCCCAAGCGGGCGATTCTTTATTTCGATTAAGCAAGACTTCGAAAAGTGGTGCGCCGGGTACCCAGTTCTGATAATTCAGATTTCGGGGTCGGAAGATATAATTTATTATCCCGAATTTGGGTACGCTGTGTTCCTTCCACCGGAGTGCTTTTAGCGGGACTTGGGGTCGCAGACTCGCACATTGCCCGACCAGAGAGATCCGGCCACCTGCAGAGCCTGGTCACGTGACTCTCGATGTCGCGATTTGGCAGGCCTGTGCTGACTGCTGAGTGATTGGCTACTTACTCCCATTGTGATGTCACCGGGAGACAAGTTTTATACCTTGTTCCAGTTACTGCGTGGGGGGGGGGGGGGGGGGGGGGGAGCCAGACGTCGCTGCTGGCACTGTAAGCGAAATAAATTCATGCACAGTGGTGAAAGAAACTGCAAGTTACTATTAGCATAATAAAATCAGATGTGACCAATGCTAATGATTATTAACATTGACACAAATAGACTTACAATAATATATCGTTCTGTTCTACACATGACCAACTAAATTAGTGCAAATAGAACAATGGATCAAAGCAGAGTGAGAGCTGTCTCAGGACACGTTTCAGGTCAGGGAGCCCGGGTTTGTCAGCAAACGGGAGGAAGCCTGTTTTAAAATTATTTAGACATAGACATAGAACAGTACAGCCCCTTCAGCCCTCGATGTTGTGCCGAGCAATGATCACCCTACTCAAACCAACGTATTCACCCTATAACGGTAACCCAACAATCCCCCTTAACCTTACTTTTTAGGACACTACGGGCAATTTAGCATGGCCAATCCACCTAACCCGCACATCTTTGGACTGTGGGAGGAAACCGGAGCACACGGAGAAAACCCACGCACACACGGGGAGGACGTGCAGACTCCACACAGACAGTGACCCAGCCGGGAATCGAACCTGGGACCCTGGAGCTGTGAAGCATTTATGCTAACCACCATGCTACCGTGCTGCCCAAATAGAGAGATGCAGATCCGGGGGGCCTCAACGAGAGACAGAATTAGTCAGGGAATTCTTAAGACGGAGAGGGAGAGGGCGAGAGGGGAGTAAGGGTTCATCAGAACACAGAACAGGTAGCTGAAGTTTGAAACTGGCTTCTGCAAATAGCTGCTAAAGTTAAATGAATTGTTAACTTTAAAACTGTGGTTAGCAGACCTTTCTGCAGCTAATTGTAGGGATTGGGGAAAGGTTTGTATTTGGAGTAAAGAAATATACCCGGAATATGTCAGACAATGGCAGGAAAAACTCCAGGTCCTCGGTAGCCTCTCCTACTCCGATCAATTCCACACGCCGGGGATATCGATTCATGATTAAGCACTAATCAATACTAAAATATTTGAAACAAAGGTAACTTAAGTTAACTTACAATAATCTTTCTGTTATTTTCCAGGTACATTTTTATGAGTTCTAGCCAGTAGCTAAAATTTGTGAAGCAACTGCAATGTATTTCTCGATCACAGATGATTCGATATTTCTCTCTGGGTAATGAGATGATCAATATGACTTCCACAGTGAAGAGCGTAAGGCTCATACTCTAACGTATAAGAACCGTACATCAAACTGAGAAACGACTTGACATGTTACATTAAAAAAGCAGTCTGAATCATTAGGGAAGGCATGCCAGAGCAATTTATAGCTCACGGAACCTGGATGAGGACGTAAATTAGATGAAGAAATCACAATAAGGGGCAGAATATTACACCCACCACCAGATCGTCCGCCACTGAAGTCAGTCTTAAACGTAGAAGGAAAAGGGGAACCAGCAGAGGGCGACAATAAAGTCACGAAACATTTCAGTGCACAAAAGGCACTGTTTTGGAACTCACGCAGATATGTTTAATGTTTGGCGAACTGTTCATTTGAAATTTGAGATTGACAGCTATTCGGTAAGCAAAGTCACTAATAATAATCTTCATTAGTGTCAGAAGTAGGCTTACAATAACACTGCAAGGAAGTTACTGTCTAAAGCCCCTCGTCGCCACATTCTGGCGCCTGTTTGAGTTGGCAGAGGGATAATTCAGTATGTCCAATTCACCTAACAAGCTTCTCTTTCAGCACTTGTGGGTGGAAACCGGAGCACCCTGAGGAAACTCAGGCAGAGACGGGGAGAACGTGCAGACTCCACACAAACAGTGACCCAAGCCGGGAATTGAACTCAGGTCCCTGGCACTGTGAAGTTAACCACTGGGCTACCGTGCCACCACATAAAACGATGTCATGAAGCTGCTAAAAAAGCTCGAGATAAGTCAAAGGCAAAGCACCATGACATCATTTCCGCTGTAGCTTGTGCTCCGTAATTAGTTGCACTATTCACTTGATGGTTCTACTAAGCACTGTCATTGAACCGGCAATCTGAAGAAAGCCCCAGATATATCCTGTCCAGAAATATCAGGTCAAAATTAAATCCGGAATTATTTCCCACGCAAACTACTCTCGATCGTCAACACTGTAATATAAGGTGTCTTAGACAGTGCTATAAAGTGGTACTTTCTCAGCATCAACTTGCAAACTATTACTCAATGTGGGTTCCACTGGCCCAACTCCCCCGTGACAACGCCTGAATAAAGTCTGACTTCAAAAAATTACAAAAGTGCTTCAGTACAAAGATGCAGTGTGAGTGAATGAACTTGACAAGAAGGCAGTGTTTCACTGGGTTTAGCATAATGGAGCCCTGGGAAAACAGTGATAAACTGGCAAAATCCCGACGCTAATTAGAGTTGTGATTGATGGAGGTAATTTAGAATAACTCAAGAACTCTGAACATCTCAGGATCTTGTCCCGGACCCACAAATCTTCAACTTACATCTTTCATTCTCACTCCACAGTATAAATATTTCCCACTCTCTCTGTCTGTTTGCTTTGACAAAGAGTCATCGGACTCGAAACGTTAGCTCTTTTCTCTCCCTGCAGATGCTGCCAGACCTGCTGAGATTTTCCAGCATTTTCCCTTTCTCTTCAACTTATGTACCGTTCTTATCACACTCTGGGCAAGTGGCGGTGAACTCCAGCTTCTCTCTTGTCCGAGTAATATCACAAGCAATTTGACCAATAATTCTTATCAAAATTCCTGAATTATAGGACCATGGCTGCATAATAATTATACTCACCATGTGTGTGGGTTAAGGGGACTTCTGCTGGTGGCCCTGGAGTGAGTGGACGCAGACAGGGCAGCTCCGCATCAAAGGTGTTGGTTTTGGCATGTTTTACCCGTTGTTTTGGTAGTTTCAGCAGACAGGTGGAGCGGAAAGTGTAAGAGAAGAAGTTCTCCCTGGATTTGCATGTCTACTGGCTGTCAGACCAGGCAGAAGACAGTGAAATGTCTGGCTAATAATATGGAGACATGTGGCGCAGCACCAATTCTGAAAATAGCAGAGGGGGAAGGGATGTCGGCGGTGGGAAAGCCTCAGATGGTGAAATTGATGACATTCATCAAGGTGGAATGTCGACAGCAGGGGGAGGAGATGCACAGAGACGGGTCGAGAGTGATTGAGGGAGAGTGGCACCTCTTCCGGGATCTTTGGTTCGGGTGGAAAGGTGTCTCGAAGCACAGAGGGCGACAATCTATGAGTTGGGTAAGGTGGCGTCTGACCAGAGCGGCCGGATTGACTCTTCGGAGGTAGAGGTCGGGATCCTGGGGGATTTGTACAAGTCACTGCTGTCGAAGGTGGGGGAATCAGGAGAACAGGTCCAGACGACAGAATTTGTGGATGTTGGTCTGCCAGATGTTTTGGCGGGAACGAACACCACAAAATATGTTTCGAGGATGTTGGCAAGGTTCGTGCAGGACAAGTTGATATCTACGACACCAGAGCTGGAGCGGGCCCATAATTTCATGAGGCTTGAAACTTGAAACTTGAAGTTCCACTCGGACCGTGACCCGGGGCTGGGACCGCACATGGGACTTTGGTGCCATGAGGTAGCAGTGCTAACCACTGCGCCACCGGGCCGCCTAAACTGTTGGTGTCTCATAACGGTTGGGAGTACTATTTTGAAATTCATGAGGAGACGAATGACTTTATAAAGTACCAGAAGTTGGGGAGAACTGAGGGGTGCTGTGGGATGGAGGAGTTAAGTCCGCAAAGACTGCAAGTTATTGTTGCATTGTGTTGCCGATGGGGGCGGGGGGTGGCGGCGTTGATGTGATGGATGGGAAGTGGAGGGAGGCGGGCTGCAGCGGGTTAGGGATATGTTCTCGGGGATGTTTGTGGGGCTTGAGCTGCTGGAGAGATCTGGGCTACCGAGGGGCAGTGAGTTTAGGTTTATGCAGATACGGGACTTTGTGCAAAAGAAGTCGCAGACGTTCCCCCAGCTATCAAAATAAATGCTTTTGGAGCAGCTGCTGCTCCCGATAAATTGAGGGAGGGCAGGATTGGGAACATATACATGTGGTTGGGGTGCAGGGCAAGGCATTGTTGGCGAGGATAAAGTGTAAGTGGCAGGAGGCTTTGGGTTGGGAAATATGATGGTGCCTCTGGTATGAGGCAGCGGGTGAACTGAAACTCCTTCTGTCGGAGGATGAGCTTGATTCAGTTCAAGCTGGTGACAAGGGTATGCCTGGCTCGGGCAAGGATGAGTTGTTTCTTCTCGAGGGTGACAGACGTGTGTGAGAAGTATGGGAGGCGGCTAGTGAATCATGTCACATGTCCCGGGGCTGTGAGAAGCTGGAGAGCTTTCGGGATGTGGCGTCTGCGACGTTATCTGGGATAGCGGGGGTGAGGTCAGGCCGGACCCCATGGTGGCAATATTTGGGGTTTCAAAGAACAAAGAACATTACAGCACAGGAACAGGCCCGTCGGCCGCGAAGCCTGCACCGACAATGCTGCCCGTCGGTACGAAAATCCCCTCCTTTCCGGGGACTATATGCATCTATTCCCATCTTATTCATGTATGTGTCAAGACGCCAGTTAAAAGCCACTATAGAATCTGATTCCACCTCGGCCCCTGGCAGCGAGTTCCAGGCGCCCATATCGCTCTGTGCAAATATTTGCCTCGTACGTCTCCTTTCAAACTTGCCCCTCGCACATTCAATCTATGCACCCGAGTTATTGAATTTTCCACCCTGGGAAAAAAGCTTCTGACTATCCACTCTGTTGATTACACTCGGAATATTGTAGTCTTCTATCAGGTTGCCCCTCAACCTTCCGTCTATCCAGTGAGAACAAACTAAGTTTCTCCAGCCTCTACTCATAGCTAATGACATCCATGCCAAGCAACATCCTGGTAAATGTTTTCTGTATCGTCTCCAAAGCCTTTACATCCTTCTTCTCGTGTGGCGACCAGAATTGAACACTATATTCCAAGTGTGGCCTAACTAAGCTTCGATAAAGCTGCAACATGACTTGCCAATTTTTGAACTCCATGGCCCGAACGATGAAGGCAACAATGCGGCTTGCCTTCTTGACTGCTTTCGCCACCTGCTTTGCCACTTTCAGTGACCTGTGCATCTGTACACCCAGATCCCTCTGCCTATCAATACTTTAAAGAGTGATGCCGCTTACTGTACATTTCCCATCTGGATTTGACCTTCCAAAATGCATTACCTCACTTGTAGGGCCTCACGGTAGCATGGTGGTTAGCATCAATGCTTCACAACTCCAGGGTCCCAGGTTCGATTCCCGGCTGGGTCACTGACTGTGTGGAGTCTGCACGTCCTCCCCGTGTGTGCGTGGGTTTCCTCCGGGTGCTCCGGTTTCCTCCCACAGTCCAAAGATGTGCAGGTTAGGTGGATTGGCCATGCTAAATTGCCCGTAGTGTAAGGTTAATGGGGGGATTGTTGGGTTACGGGTATACGGGTTACGTGGGTTTAAATAGGGTGATCATTGCTCGGTACAACATCGAGGGCTGAAGGGCCTGTTCTGTGCTGTACTGTTCTATTGTCCAGATTAAACTCCATCTGCCATCTCTCCGCCCAAGCCTCCAGCTGATCTATATCTTGCTGTCCTACGACAGTGCTCATCGTTGGTCACAATTCCATCAACCTTGATGTTTACCGCCATCTTACTAATCAAAGTAGTTTAATTTTCCTCCAAATCATTTGTATATATTGCAAACAGCAAAGATCACAGCACTGATTCCCGACCCTAGTCACAGCCCTCCATTCACAAACGCACCCTTCCACTGCTACCCTCTGTCTTCCTTAACCGAGCCAGTTCTGTATCCATCTTGCCAACCTACCTCTGATCCCGACTTTACCTTCTGTGCCAGTCTGCCATGAGGTATCTTGCCAAAGGCCGTACGGATGTCCATGTGCAGGAGGGTTTCCTGATGCATTATGCAGATAGACCAACAAGAGGCGAGGCCTTATTGGATTTAGTACTGGGTAATGAACCAGGACAGGTGTTAGATTTGGAGGTAGGTGAGCATTTTGGTGATACTGACCACAATTCGATTATGTCTACTTTAGCGATGGAAAGTGATAGGTATAAACGGCAGGGAAAGAGTTATTGCTGGGGGAAAGGCAATTATGATGCGATGAGGAAGACTTAGGATGCATCGCCTGGAGAGGAAAACTGCAGGGGATGGACACAATGGAAATGTGGAGCATGTTCAAGGAACAGCTACTGCGTGTCCTTGATAAGTATGTACCTATTAGGCAGGGAGGAAATGGTCGAGTGAGGGAACCATGGGTTACTAAAGCAGCTGAAACACTTGTCAAGACATGTCAACACTTGTCAAACACTTGTCAAGTGGGCAGCACGGTAGCATGGGTGGGCAGCACGGTAGCATGGTGGTTAGCATAAATGCTTCACAGCTCCAGGGTCCCAGGTTCGATTCCCGGCTGGGTCACTGTCTGTGCGGAGTCTGCACGTCCTCCCCGTGTGTGCGTGGGTTTCCTCCGGGTGCTCCGGTTTCCTCCCACAGTCCAAAGATGTGCGGGTTAGGTGGATTGGCCATGCTAAATTGCCCTTAGTGTCCTAAAAATAAGGTTAATGGGGGGGGGGTTGTTGGGTTACTGGTATAGGATGGATACGTTGGCTTGTAGGGTGATCATTGCTCGGCACAACATCGAGGGCCGAAGGGCCTGTTCTGTGCTGTACTGTTCTATGTTACAGGGGGACATAGATAAGCTGCAGAGCTCGGCTGACAGGTGGCAAACTGGAGTTTAATGCACAAAAGTGTGAGGTGATTCATTTTGGAAGGAATAACAGGAAGGCAGAGTACTGGGCTAATGGTAAGATTCTTGGTAGTGTGGACGAGCAGAGAGATTTCGGTGTCCATGTCCATAGATCCCTGAAAGTTGCCACCCAGGTTGAGAGGGTTGTTAAGAAGGCGTACGGTGTGTTAGCTTTTATTGGTAGATGAATTGCGTTTCGGAGCCATGAGGTCATGTTGCAGTTGTACAAAACTCTGGTGCGGCCGCATTTGGAGTATTGTGTGCAGCTCTGGTCGCCACATTATAGGAAGGATGTGGAAGCATTGGAAAAGGCACAGAGGAAATTTACAAGAATATTGCCTTGTATGGAGGGAAGATCATATGAGGAAAGGCTGAAGGACTTGAGGCTGTTTTCGTTAGAGAAAAGAAGGTTAAGTGGGGAATTAATTGAGGCATACAAGATGATCAGAGGATTAAATAGGGTGGACATCGAGAGCCTTTTTCCGAGGATGGTGATGTCAAGCACGAGGGGACATAGCTTTAAATTGAGGGGAGATAGATATAGGACAGATGTCAGAGGTCGGTTCTTTACTCAGAGAGTAGTTAAGGCATGGAATGCCCTACCTGCAACAGTAGTGGGATCGCCAACACTAAACACATTCAAATGGTCATTGGATAGGCATATGGACGATAAAGGAATAGTGTCGAGGGACTTTAGAAGGGTTTCACAGGACAGTGCAACATCGTGGGCCGAAGGGCCTGTACTGCGCTTTAATGTTCTATGTTCTATGTAGACAATATCCACTGTCATATCCTCATCAATCATTCTCGTCACTTTGTCTAAAAACGTGATCAAGTTAGTAAGACGCGACCTCCCCTTCAAAAAAACATGTTTTCCGTCGCTAATACGTCCACTTATTTCGAAGTGGGAGTACATCCTATCTCGAAGAATCCTCTCCAATAATTTCCCTACCAGTAACGTAAAGCTCACGGCCTGTAATTACCTGGATTGTCCTTGATACCCTTCTTAAACAAAGGAACAAGATTGCCTATTCTTGAATACTCTGGGACCTCCCCTGTCGCCCTTTGAGGATACAAAGATTTGTCTCAAGGCACCAGCAATTCCCTTCCTCGCCTCTCTCAGTATTGTGGGATATATCCCATCAGGCCCTGTGGATTTATCTAACTTGATGTTTTTCTCGCATTATCTCTTAGTTTTTGATCTCAACATCACCCCAACTTCTACACACCTTTCCCAAGACTCCTCATCCACCAAGTCCTTCTCTTTGGTGAATACTGACGAAAATTACTCATTTAATACCTCACCCATTTCCTCTGGCTCCACGCATGGATTCCCTTCCCTGTCCTTGAGCTGGCCAATGTCAAGGACAGGAGCTCCCTGGCGACCATTTTGCTCTTTATATATGTACACAATGTTAAGGGAATTTCCTTCATTCTGCTGGCCAATAATATTTCGTGACCCCCGACCCTTCGCTTATGTTTCTTTCTACTTTCCTTGTATTCCACACTTGCTTCTTGTGTTCCCAACCTCATCGCCTTGACAAATACTTCCTTTTTCTTTTTGACTTAGCTCACAACATCTCTTGTTTTCCATGGTTCGAGAAACTTGCCATACATATCCTTCGTCCTTACAGGAATGTGCCGGTCCTGAATTCCTATCAGCTTACACTTGAAAGCCAAATGTTGATTTTTCCTCAAACATCCACCCCGAATTTACATTCCCCAGTTGATACCTCATATCGTTGTAGCAGCCTTCCCCCAATTTAACACCTTCACCTGAGGACTGCACTTATCTTTATTCACCATAAGAATAGTAAGGCGAAAAAGTCACTGATAGGAGTAGTCTATCGGCCACCAAATAGTAACGTTATGGTGGGGCAGGCAATAAACAAAGAAATGCATGTAGAAATGGTACAGCAGTTATCATGGGGGATTTTATTCTACATGTCGATTGGTTTAACCAGGTGGGTCAAGGCAACCTTGATGAGGAGTTTATAGAATGTATCCGCGATAGCTTCCTAGAACAGTATGTAATGGTACCTACGAGGGAACAAGCGGTCCAAGATCTTGTCTTGTGTAATGATCTCATAGTTAGGAATCCTCTCGGAAGGAGCGTTCACAATATGGTGGAATTGAAAATACAGAACGTGGGGCAGCACGGTAGCATGGTGGTTAGCATAAATGCTTCACAGCTCCAGGGTCCCAGGTTCGATTCCCGGCTGGGTCACTGTCTGTGCGGAGTCTGCACGTCCTCCCCGTGTGTGCGTGGGTTTCCTCCGGGTGCTCCGGTTTCCTCCCACAGTCCAAAGATGTGCTAGTTTCGCAAACACGGGGACAAAGCATTGTCTCTAATTAAACAGTCCTAGTGCCTTCCTAACTCATCTCACAGTTACCGGGCATGGCATGTGTTGTACTGCTTTCTTCCGGTCTATTAGCATTTCTTTGATAGCACTTGATATTTTCCAATTTGCGCCTTTTTGGGACAAACTTCAAATCCTGCAGTGTCCAAATCGCTTAATACCACATATAATGCCTCCTGGTGTCCCGAGTTGGATTCAGAGGCAATCAATATATCGTCAACATATTGTAAAATTGCACTCCCCTTTGGTAATTCTATTCGTTCCAGAGCTTCACTCATAACTCGGTTGAAGATTGCAGTGCTATTATGCAATCCCTGTGGTAGTCGGGTCCATGTTTACTGTTTATTTCCCACCGTAAATGAACATTTTTCTTGAGATTCTGGCTCCAGGGGAAGGGACCAAAATCCGTTGGCTATGACTAATACGGCAAAGATTTTGTGCTCCGGTGACAATCCATTCAGGGTTGTCAAGGGGCTTGCTACAATCCGGTGCAATTTAAAATCTCATATTCTCTCATTAAGTTATTTCCCATTATTGTTCCTTCATTATTTTTACAAACGTAAAATCGCATTGGTATATAAAGATAATGAATTTCCAGCAATGTTGTTTTACTTCGGTAGACCGGGTAATATACTTTCTCTTACCCCGGTCATATAACTCATTTTATTTGTGGTATGCAGAGGGGAGGTCAGTAATTGATATTGATACGCATGTGTCCACAACATTCCACATTGTCGGCCCACCACCAGTGCAAACACATTAATTCTCCCCTCTTTTTTTGCTCTTAATTATGGGGGCCGCAAACCGTCAGTCTACATTCTCCTCGGTACCCTGCTTCATATCTTCCGCGGCGGACACGCGGCGGGGCCGAGGTTAACCATGTTTATCCCAACATGTAACCTCTGTGTGCCCGTTTTTCTTCCAATAATTGCAGCGGGTTCGGCCATACCAGAGCTGTTTCATTTCTTTGGAGTTCGACATTCTGTCCCTTCCTGCCACATGTGTAACACTTCTCCTTCTGACCCCCGTTACCGCCGTAGGCGGCGTGTGCTCCTGTTTTATCTTGACTTGGTGTTTTTCAAACACTTTCTCACAGCTGCCTGAGTCTCCCTCACAGGTGCTCTTTCCCCAGCCCCAACACCCACTTCAGGGTCCTGACCTTCGCGTGAGAGGATTCCCTCTCTTAACAACCAGTCTAAGGCTGCGTGTTAGGGACGAGCACTTCCTTGTACTTAGGTTAACTCAGGCAGTTATCATTCTCGCAGTCACTGAACCATTTATGAATTGACTCAAGTCTTTACCAATGTTCGGTTATTCTCTCCCGGCTCTCTCGAAGAGGTGGCCAGCCTCTTTATCCGGAGACAGAATCCCATCCTCGTCGCCAATTGAAGTGGTAAATAACTTATTCACAACAAAGAGTTGAGTCAAATCAATTTATTGGCAATAACTTTTGGGAGAATGCCACGTACTCCGCAGTGCTGATGGTCACCTTCTCACTTATACAGCGGCAGTTAGCCTCTTTTATACAGGTACACACTTGGTTAGTTCCTAATTAGCTTGCGGGGGTTACATCCACGACCAATTATGTCCCACTAGCAACAATTAGCTTCCAATTACATTCCACTGAGACCATCTGTTATCTGCGGTAATAACTCCTTGTCCACAATTACAAGGATAACAGGTGTCTCAATAGTTAACGGTCAGTTTGTCAGAAACTAAATACCTCATCAATTAATCGGATCATTGCAGATGTCAGTAGGTCAGTCACAGAATGGCCCGCCAGAAACGGTACTTATCAGGTCATTGCAGAATTAGATTGCCGTGGTGAGTAAGCTAGTATAGAATGATTCAGCAGTCCAAACTATTGCAGGCAGAAGCTATAAATTAAACATATTAAAATAGAGAGATTCTTAATGAATAAATGAATAACCTCTCATGTAAATTTCCCTTAACTAACTGATGTTGTCTCCCAGCTGATGTTTCGACAGCTGGTGACCATCTGGTAAGGTGCATGAGGATGCTGTCAGTAATCCCATTGGCTGCTTCCGCTGGTCAATTGTTCGATAGGGGCTGCTGCCTCAGGGAAGGAGCTTGAGAAGATAATTTGTGTATTTCCCCTTTCTGGAGACAAATTCGACCAGTTTCGTTGAGAAACGTCGATAAAGTAGTTTACAATGTTGGTATCTCAAGAATTATGGGATGAAAACATTGATTTGAACTAATCACCCAACAGAGAATTGAACTCTGGGTCAGATGCTGCACAGACACTGCTACCTGGACTATATGAGCTGACGTTCTCACAACAGTTTTCATTGGCTGGCGTGCATCAATATGACTTCCACAGTTTAAATTTCCTTTTCTAGTAATACTAACTGTCCAAATGTTTGCTGGCAAGCACCGGAACTGACTTTCTGCCTCCCTCAGGCTGCACTTGACAAATAGTCACGGTCCCACATGCTGCTTAACAGCAGTTTCCGATGTGAAAATTAAGTTCCCCACAATATCTGTATTGACTAACTTCTCAGCTGGCGAACCAGAGGCATTAATGTACATCCAAGGAGAACAAAACCGAGTAGGAGCTATCGCATGATAGATTGAAAACAAATATTTAAGGATATCAAAATCACCATGAAAAGTATTGCATTACTTGATGAAACGAGAGTGTTCTGGAGAAATGTGGGCCTACTAAAAACTGACCATGGTGATATTGTCGACGAGACTAAGGAAATGACTATCATGATGAATGATTACTTTGCATTGGTTTTTGAAGCTGAGGAAAAAGTCACCATGCCAGGGATGACAAGGAAACTGACATAAGATCAGAGTCAGAGCGTCACCCAGATGTGCAATACTAAAATAATAGTGGCGAAAAAAATGCCGACAAGTGACAAATCACCAGGATCAGTGTGTTTTCACACAGCGTTAAAAGGAAGTATTGAGGAAAATGCAAAATAACCCGGCAGGTTCTCTAGATTTGGCACCAGTCACTGCACACTGGAAAATTGTTATTGTCATTGAGAGAGGAAAATATGGTAATCATTGACAACCTATCCTATGATCAGTTGGGAGGACATTTTTTGTTTATAAATGTTTTTTATTGAGTTTTCATATTTTATATCCAATGTTGGGAGGACTTTAACAGAATTTATGTTGAACAATTAGCTGACTGAACAACTTTTATATTCTCAGCTGACAACTGGGCGCCAATATTGCTTTGAAATGTCGGTCATGCCTCGCATACTTGCTTGAATCTTAAAGAGATACCCAAGTAAGGACAGGAGCATATCCATAGATGTTTCATATGTGGAATTTGAGAAAGTATTTGACAACATCTCTCACAAAGAAACATTTCATTGAAGTTACCGTTAATGCTAGCGTTCTCTGTGTATCAGATTCCATGTGATTATCCTGTTGTAGGTGATTTATCAATGTTCGGTCCACATTATGGCTCCAATACTGTACAATTTCTTTCAGTAGTCCTTTGGCTCTCTACAATATCTGTATAGTGTTTCTGGGCAGTTTGTGCTTAAGATTGTATATCCATGTTCATAAAGCCATGATGTGGAGATGCCGGCGTTGGACTGGGGTGAGCACAGTAAGAAGTCTTACAACACCAGGTTAAAGTCCAACAGGTTTGTTTCAAACACGAGCTTTCGGAGCACGGCTCCTTCTTCAGGTGAATGATTCACCTGAAGAAGGAGCCGTGCTCCGAAAGCTCGTGTTTGAAACAAACCTGTTGGACTTTAACCTGGTGTTGTAAGACTTCTTACCATGTTCATAAACACATGTTTCGCAGTTGCTGGGAACTATCCTCTTGCAAATACACTTCGTTCACATGGGGTATCTGGATCCTCAGTATTGGATGCTCAGGGCTACGAGTCAATTCGTTTTCATTGGGACATTTTTCACTTCCTTAGACGTTCATGCCTGATTAATGGGAAATGCTCGATAAAAAAACATATTTTCAATTTATTGTCGAATGGCAAAGCAATTCTGCAAAAGATAGCTGGAATGCTATCGCCTCCTCCCCTCCCTCCCCTGTACACATATTTAGTTCAACACTGAGCTTCATATATCTGCTTGGTTTCAACAGTTCCGGGCCATGTTGTTCTTTAAAGGTCACTTAATAATAATAATTGCTTATTGTTACACATACGCTTCAATGAAGTCACTGTGAAAAGCCCCTAATCATATTCCGGCGGTTGTTCGGGGAGATCGGTACCGCAAGTGAAGCCGCACCACTGGCCTTGTTCTGCATTACAAGCCAGCTGCTCTGCCCACTGTGTTAATAGCCCCATTGATACCAAGCGTCCTAGTTAATGCCTTGACGCAAAACCATTAATTTTTGCATTCCTTTACTACGATCGGCGACTTATTAGACGAAAACCATACCAACATTGCCCACGTTACCACTGTAGGTAGTGCACACCATAGATTTAGGAGCGACAGACTTGAGCCAATACCAAATTGCGAGTATAGCTAAATAGTTGGGACTGAAAAAGTGAAATCTAACATGGATGAACAGAATACGGAATGTTTCCTCGACCCGAACACTAATCAAGGTGGCATGCGTCCCATCTACTCATCAAGGGGAGTGGCGTTTTAAACGTTTGAAATGTGCAACATTTGCAGGAAATGTCATGTTTACTCATCCAAATGATAAATAAAATCTGGGTGGCGGAAAATGATGCGTGCATCAAACGAGCAGTAGAAATCCGAAGACATTTGCAAGTAAACTGCACCCATTTCACATTACCAAAATGAAGCGAAATTGAAATTGACAAGGAAGTTTTAGTAAATTTTATTCTTTATATCCGCAGTTTTTCAACTAATCTCAGTATTAGTATCCATGGAGATTTCACCACATTTTTCAATTGCTGTCTGAATTTGCTCTGGGTCGCTGTATAAATACATGGGTTTTGAAAGCAACTCAAATACTTCAGGAAAGCCCCGGTTTCAGTGGCGAGATATCCAAGGTTTGTGCGGTCGCCTACGTAATTAACGCTGTTTGTCACTCTGGTAGTTACTAAAGTCACGGCATATGTCAACCACAGCAACATAAAACTAATCGATATCGTGAACAACAAAATAATGGATTTCCTTCGGCTCTCCGTCTCCGAATCACTGTGGTTCTCATTCCTGTGACCCCGGAGTCCAGTGCGGGCTCTATTAGCTATTAAAATACGCCGGACAGTCAAAATGTTAAACATGAATATTAGAGTAAAAGGAAGCCAAACTACCCAGGTGCTGAAACACCAGACGAACGCTTGACCTGGAGCTGAAGAAAAAAAAGCCACACTCGACTTGCAGCCCCAGTCCACCTTATTAAGTATATGCTGAGGTTCATATGCAAACAGAACCGGGATGTCCCTTAACAAGATCACGATTGAGGCGGATGTTACAATCGCGACTGCAACTCTTTTGGTACAAAACCGTGTTTTTAACTTCTGGCAACATATTGCGACAAATCGATCAAATGTGAAGGAGACGGTGAACCAAACAGCGAAATCAAAGCTGATAGCAGTCATGTAGATAACGGTCCTGCAAACAGGAGGGTGGGACAAGAATGAAAGTGGA
The DNA here is from genome assembly GCF_902713615.1 of Scyliorhinus canicula. Classification (NCBI taxonomy): domain Eukaryota; kingdom Metazoa; phylum Chordata; class Chondrichthyes; order Carcharhiniformes; family Scyliorhinidae; genus Scyliorhinus; species Scyliorhinus canicula. Next base: position 207,475,889 of record NC_052151.1, read on the forward strand.
AAGTGATAGCTGAAAATGTAATATACCATTACGTTGAAAATAACGGCCAATAGGTCTGCTGCCGCGATAGCCACCATGTATGTCGTGATACATTTGGAAAGACCACAGTTTCCTCGAGAAAGAATCACAATTGTCATTAAGTTTGCTGTAAGAGAGTGAGATAAGGTAAATAATATTTCAGAGAGATAAGGTGAATAATATTTCAGCATCTGATTGAAATGAACGTGGAGTTACTTACTGAAACGGGTTGCATAAATTCCGACGGATTTTAACATAGGAGGGCTAACTACATAATTAGTAAGCTGTTGCAGGTCTGACTCTTCGCTGGAGGATAATACAGTGAGCAAACCCAATCAAATATCATATGGTATTTTCAGTGATATTACCACCGCAACTGTACGTTTTCCAGACTAAGCGGATCACGGAAAGTGCGAAGATACAGTTCACACGATTGTTCAGGTAACTATGCATTATGAAATGCGGAATGCATAACCGCGTTTTGATATGGAACTTGTAGTCTAATAAAATTAAAGTTTTCACCTATTAACAACACAAAGGTTACAATGACTCACCTGGAAGGCCAACAGCTGCAATAATCGGGTAGTAAATCTCTTTCACCAGCAGAATAACTGGTTTCCCCATTTTCTAGGAGCGGAGATGGATTCTGGAGGAGATGAAAGAATCTGCCTGGCTCACCGCCGACACAATGGAGCAGATTCTATAATTATACAAAGATCAACCCTCCAAGGAGTTGAACAGTTTTCACCATCATTAACATTAGTTACACTTATTTAACATGGATCTGACACTTCAAATAGATTTTCGTTTATTTCGCCATAACGCATGACCATGCCTTGTTAATTTCACTGAATCGCAGCATTCTATCCCTGCTCCACATTACAGTTCATGGAATGTCATCATTATCAGCGATAAGTATCACATCCGCAATGCAGTTTAAATGGTGGATAAGTGGAGGTTGGAATTTTAAAAACATTGAATTACACCCACGTCTGATATCAGGGCACCATCTCACCAAAACGGAATAAATTCAGCTCCAAGCTTGAGGTTCCTGATTGCGAGTTTTCAAAAGCAACAAACTGCAATGGCGGGATTAGAACCCAGATCAACTGATGGGAAAGCATCTCTGCTCATCCCGATACCACCATTTCTATCTGCTAAAATGGGAGCGGAACAAAGTGTCCCAAGACAAGTCCAAAGATGTGCGGGTTAGGTGGATTGGCCATGCTAAATTGCCCGTAGTGTAAGGTTAATGGGGGGATTGTTGGGTTACGGGTTACGTGGGTTTAAGTGGGGTGATCATTGTTCGGCACAACATCGAGGGCCGAAGGGCCTGTTCTGTGCTGTACTGTTCTATGTTCTATGTTCTAATTCCCAAGAGAATTGCTATTGCTGCTAAAATGTAGCTGATCATGAGTCACCTGACCTTTAGTCAGATGACAAGAGCTTGGTCACAGATGTAGATTTTAATGCGCATCTTAAGCAGGCGAAGGAGCTGGAGAAGTGGAGAGGTTTAGCGAGATAGACCTGAATTTTAGATCAGGTCAGCTGAAACAACGTCTGCCAATGTTGTAGCGATTAAAATCGGGAATTTACAAGATGGCAGAAGAGCTAAAATCTGGAAAACGTGTTGGGCTGGAGGAGGCTCCAGAGAAAGGAGATTCCGAAGAGATGGAGAGATTTGAAAGTCAGGATGAGGATTTAAAAGTTGAATCATTGTCGGTCCGGATACTGTGTATGTCAGTAAACAGGGGCTCATTGGTGAACTGGACATGGTTCAGATGAAGTGCCAGGCAATAGACTGTTTAATGAGCACTGGCATATGATAGGGGCAAATTGGAATCCGGCCAGCGGAAAAGTGGAATAGTCAAATCCAGAGGGACCAACAGCAAGGATGATGGTTTGAGCAGCAGATGCGCTGATGCTGGGTCTAACCTGGACGATGGTTAGGATGTGGAAGTAAAATGAATTCACTTGAGAATATTCTGTCAATCTGACTGATATCATACAGTTTAGTCAGAGGTATTGGGGTGAAGTAGTTGCAATTCTAGTCCTCTCACTAACATTCGGATTGTTTCTGTGTCTGCTTCTGCCCAGCACAATATTAGTGTTGAGCCATTCACATTTCGTTGTGATCAGTAGCAAAAAAAAAAATTCCAAAAAATCTGACAATTACCGAATGATGCAACACGTAAAGACGCAATGCTGCCCTTCTCCAGGGTGTTAACCCTCTGAGATTGATATCCGGGAGGTTCGAACCTTATCCCTGCTCCACAAACCTTGAGCATCGCAATATGACGGATTTATTTTAATTTACTTTCGCATTTTGAACAGTTAAATACAAGCTCCTCCTAACTTTCACTGTTGGAAGGAGAACACTCCAGCTCCTTACACATTTCAAATAACTGTCGTCCCGCATCTCTGGAACAAGACGAACCAATCTCCTCTTCACTACCTCGAGCACCTTGACATGTCTCCTAAAGTGTGATGTCCGGAATTAGTGATAATACCCCAGCGGGGCTCTGATTAGTCATTCAGCAAGTTGTAGCATATCTTCCATGCTTTTATATGGCAGTCCTATTTCTGGTTTCTAACTCAGTGTGGGTTCTGTACACTGAAACTAGCGGATTTGGTATTGCTGTCCAATTGACTTTCTGACTGCCAGTCACTGATACATCGTCGTTCTCCACACTCAATGTCTTCCAAGTATGAGCTATTTTCAATGTAACCCCAGTCTCCCATGTAACTGACGGCGATACGAACCACAATAGAAACGAGGAATATATCCTTACGTGACCTTATTGTGGGAAAATTCAATTTCAGAAATTCACCTAACTCAATTTGTGCGTTAATGAATTTAATAAATAGCAGATTGGAATTGAAATGCAGTCAGTTCGCGTTTGGAAGGTATCCTGTTCCCCTGCAAGTCTCATTCCAATACAACTGAAGAAAACCTGGGGCCCCACAGTCCCACAGTTAATGTGCAATTCCGCAAAGGATTGGGTTAGTTCCTGGAAGCAGGATGCTTGTTTCTCCCTTCAGAAATGCTGCAAGACTTTCAGAGCTGTTTTCGTTTCTTCCGAATATTCCCCAAAGTGATCAAATGCTTTGAAAACTCTGTAAATGGGGAATTGACATGTCCTTTGCTAAATGATCGCGCACAAGCTGGAAAGTGAGAAGTCTTTTTTTTTGCAAGTTCGAAGCATCAGGTTACCTGTTCACAATGCTGCTGAGCAGCAAATGCATGCTCTTTCAAATAAAAGTTTTCAATTGTCTCTGCCATTGAGCCCCTTCAGAAGTGATTAGTGTTGTGGCAAAACAGGGGCTCATCATTTGAACCATTGTTTTCAGGCACTTTTGATCATGAGATGCAGTACGTTAGTAAGTTAAATTCGCTATCTATTAAACAGGCATGCATGAGCTCGAATCTCATCAGCGCCCTTGTTAATTTGAGTGCTTAGCGCTTTTAATTTAAAAACTGACGACATGTGGCACAGCGAATTCTGATAATGGAGATGTACAATGGGTTGGTGGGGAGGGGCGAACTTCCTCCCACACTACCGCAGGCATCTACGTCCCTCATTTTGAGGAAACAAAAAGAACCAGAACAATGGATGTCGTACCGTCTGATATCATTGTTAAATGCGGATGTTGAGCTAGAGGCGAAGGTGCTGACGGTGTGGAGAGAGAGCTGTCAATTTGGAATCTTTTGGGGTCCACCAGGGCACCGGGCAGGGCTGCCCAAACTCCCCTTTGCTCGTTGCCCTCGCGATTGAACCATTGGCAATGCCACCTCGTGATTCGAAGAGGTGGCGGCCGTTGTTGGAGGAGAGCAGGGAACTTCTTCATGTCATAAAATTCACAGCACAGAAGGAGGCCATTCGGCCCTTCGACTCTGCACCGGCCCTTGGAAAGAGCACCCTACCCAAGCCCACGTCCCCATCCTATCCCCGTAACCCTGTAACCCCACCCAACCTTTTGGACACTAAGGGCAATTTACCATGGCCAATCCACCAAACCTGCACATCTTTGGACTGTGGGAGGAAACCGAAGCACCCAGAGGAAACCTACGCACACATGGCGGAAATGTGCAGACTAAGCTCAGACAGTGACCCAAGCCAGGAATAGACTCTGGGACCATGGAGCTGTGAAGCAAATGTGCTAACCACTGTGCTACCGTGCAGCCCTCTGTGCTACCGTGCTGCACTCGCTCAAGACCTCTTGTTATACATTGCAAACCCTGCTGAAACTTACAACAGGATTCAGTAGATTTGGGGGGAGTTCCGTCATTGTTGGGATATAAACTCAACATGGGGAGAAGTGAGGTATTGCCGAATAACACCTGAAGATGGGGTTGGGGGAGCAATTGAAGGAATTTTTCCTTTCGATTGTTAGTGATGAGCTTTCGTTAACTTGGGATACACATGGCACAGAGCTGGGTCCTGCTTCACCAGCTGAATCTGGCAATGCTGCTGGCGGAAATGAAGGCGAATTTAAGAGCATGGGGAGTAGAGTGATTAAAAGAGGGGGGGGGGGGGGGAACCCTACAGACTGTCGATTATGAGTGGATGGACACTGTATTCTGTTCACGTTGTGAACATTTGGAAGAAACTATATGTAAAAAAAGGTTTGTCGGTTGAAACACAATTACTGTTCATTTATGCCAAGAACCATCATTGGACTTGGGACCCAGATTCTATTTCCGGCTTGGCTCACTGTCTGTGTGGAATCGACACATTCTCCCCGCGCCTGCCTGAGTTTCTTCCGGGAGCTGTAGTCTCCCGAAACACGTGCTCGTTGGGTGAATTGGATATTCTGACTTGCCCCTCAGTGGAGCTGAATAGGCGCCATAGTGTGGCGACTAGTGGATTTTCATAGTAACTTCATTAATGTAAGCCTGCATGTGACACTAGTAAAGATTGTTTTTATTATATGCAGTAAATGCAAGCGGATAATACCTACTACCCTCTTTAGCTCCCCCCCCCTCTACCCCCCCCCCACCCCTCGCCCCCCACACACACACACATGACAGACAAGCGCAGAGGTGTGGAAAGGGATAAAAATAATTAGGACCAAGGTCTTTGCTTCAGATGGACCTTCTTCAAAACACTCTGGTTTACAAATGGTAATGGCCTTCTCCGCAGAGTCATTCATTCAGGATCCGCACAGGTTAGAACATGCGGTACTCACATGCAGCAGGCTTTCTGGAGAGACACCTTAGTCCTCATCAAATTGGGCCTTCAGCACAAGATTCACTTTTCACGAGAGCCACTTCTTTCACATCAAACTTTTCTTCCATCTCCTGGGTTGACTTAATGCCTCGGCAGACGCATGAGAACGGAACACTGACTTGCTGGAGAGTGAGTCAGCCCTCCCAGTGCCATCGTGGAGAAAATCAGTTGGGTATTTTATGGGGACAGTTAGTTAGATCCTTCCATCAGGCTGCCAGACTCAAAACAGAAACACAACTGGATCCCTCGTGCCTCTGAAAACATTCCAATGGGATGAGATCCAATCACCAACTGTTATGGGAAGCGCACAACATTTTGGGTGAATTCATTGGCAAATCAATCATGCCGACTCCTCCCAACCTCTGTCATTGGTGCCGCAGAGTTCACAGCTCCGGTTTGAATCAGCACACGCTAACAATGTTTCCCGCCTGCTGCTAAAATCATCTGCTTGAATTAAAGGCCGTTTTTATTGATCAAGAAAGAGCCAGGATGCCGAGGGTAACATTATACATCGGCAGCAGGAGAAATTCTTAGACGTGACACATGTGCATGCGGAAACTGCTTTCTGCCTGGCAGTGATATGACAGGAAAAATATGAGAGGTTCATAGTCTTCAATGGTGTGGTCCCCAAAGCTTGAAATGTGGAAGTTGGCTACAGCTTTTTCACTTTGACATTGTAACAGCAGTGATTATCCAACAATGCAAGGCTGCAAGCCTTCCAGCTGATGTTCATTCAGCTGGTTACCATGTGGTAACGCAGATGAGGAAGATGTCTGTAATTCCATTGGCTGCTTCCACCGATCAGTGTTCCAGAGAGGATACCGCCGAAGTGAAGCAGCTTGATAAGCCAATTAGAATATTTCTCCTGTCTGGAGACAAATTCGGTGATTTCGTTGATAAAGGTCGATAAAGGAACTTGCCGTGTTGGTATCTCATGAATGATAGGATGACAATCTTGATTTGAACTAACCGCCCAACGGAGATTTGAACTCTGGATCAGATGCTGGACCGACGTTGCTCCCTGGACTGTATCATCTGACGTTCGCACAACAGTCTTCATTGGCTGGAGCACATCAGTACAACTTTGACAGTATCCTTCTCTAGGAATGCTACCTGCCCAAATATTTTCTGGCAAGCAACAGCACTGACTGCCTCCCTCCTTCAGGCTTCATTTGATAAATAGCCACTCTCCCACATGTTATTTAGCAGCAGCTTCAGATGTCAAAATGCTGTTCCCCACAATATCTGTATCGAATACCTTCTCAGCTGGCGAACCTGAGGCATCAATTTACAACCAAGGGTGACAAATTCGATCGTAGGAGCCAGCGAGTGATAACCGGAAAACAGATGTGCTAAGGACATCAAAAACAACATGAAAAATATTGTATTACTTGACAAAACAAGGGTGTTCTGGAGAAATGGGGCCCTAATAAAAACTAACCATGGTGATTTATTCGATGAGACTAAAGAACTGGCTGTCATGTTGAATGGTTACTCCACATTGGTATTTGAAGTCAGCATGCCGGGGATGACAAGGAAACCCATACAAGATCAGAGTCAGACATTCATCTCGATGTGTACAAATAAAATAATAGTGCTGAAGAAAATGAAAACAAGTTACAGATCACCAGCATCAGGGTTTTTTCACACAGCTGTTTATAAGAAATAGCTGAGCAAATTGCACTTGCCCTAAATAAAACCCGACTAGTTCTCTCGATTTGGGACAAGTCGGTGTACATTGCACATTTGTTATTGTCACTACTACGAGAAAGAGACGAGGCAAATACTGGCAACCTAATCTATCATCTGTGGTGGGAAGTTGCTACAATTTATCTTTAAGAATTGACTGACTGAACACCCTTAATATTTTCAGCTGGCAACTGGGAGCCAGTATTCCTTTGTAATGTAGGTCATGCCTGGCGAACTCGTTTGAAATTTAAAGAGGTTTCTAAAGTAAGGACCAGGAAAATATCCATTGACGTAACATGTGTGGAATTTGAGAAAGTGTTTCATAACACCTCGCATAATGAAACGTGTGTTGAAGTTATCACTCATGCTGGCATTCTCCATGTATCAGATTAGTGAACAAGCACGTGTATTTATGCTGCTTCACAAAACTAAATTCAGGATAGAAATGAAAAAGGTCGAATTTCCTTGGACAATGTTTCTGATACTGCATTAACTAAATTGCAAAATAAAATAAAACCTTCCTGTTCCGACTCAAGCTCAGTTACAGTCATTATTTCAGATTAAATTCCGACCTCTGTACGACAAAAACTTAGTATTTTTTTAAATTACAGATACCAAAACACACCGTTCCACTCTCTGTTTGGTGTTTGTTTCCTGCCTATTTCCACCCGTGATTGTTGGTGTTAATTTCCATGGCTGCCCTTCCCTACTCAGGGTCCGTAGATAATAGTCACTATTATGTTCTAGCCACGTAGTCAAGCCTGTGTGTCAGGGTTAACTAGGTTACACCACAAGTGACGCCTTAAACTTCAGGAACTGCCATAAAAAACAGCTGCCGCCTTGCACAGCAGCTAAAACCTTATACCGCAGCTAGCACCTTACACGTCAGGTAATTTCAATCATTGAGAGAGATTCCAGTCAAATAGCTGTACACCCCTCCAACTGGAAGAGATAACCAGGCACCACATGCATGTCTTCCGTGAAACACTGTATCGTGTTAATTTCCCAATTGTTGTGAGTGCAGCACTGATTTCCACACGAAGCAACAAACAGGTGAGAAGCACGATAAAGGTGCTCTAATCAATGCGTCGCAAAGGTTCTCAGCCCTGTGGACAACGTCACTGCAAGAACGTATTAATGTTCGCATGAAGAGCGAGCTTTTAAATCGATAAGCAGACGGCGGTGTCACAGAATAGTTATTCGCATATATATATAGTACTCATCCTCTCTGACGGTGGAGATATTAAATGCCATTGATAATCCAAAAGCAAGCTCCCCAGATTATTGATTCACAGGATTACTTGTCCACTGACGAGACGACTGTGCCACCGTCTTGCAGTAAACAGACAAAAATACATTACTGAAATCTTCCAATATTATATAATTTATTCTTCCATGTTGTATTATTGATGACACTTAACCTTTGCTTATTAAGTAGCGAGGTCACTGAAAATCAGGGCCCACCCTGCAGCATTGATCTGTTTCAGGATTTAAAATAGGAAACTTATTTAAATATATGCAATTGTACACTGACACATAAACTTCAGTAAAAGAAAAATATCGTTTCATAACTTCTGCAATGTAATTGATTTGCGAGACCACAAATTTTTAATTGACATCAATGGTGAAGCAGAAGAGGGAGATTTATAACACAGTAATCAGTCGAAACTATTTCTAAGGCAACAATTTAAGTTTATAATCCGTTTGTCAAAGAGGGGATAAACTTTTTGTTCCTTGAAGAGAATTTCGATATTGAAAAAAAGGCGAAATTTAAATTGCCGTTATATTAAGTCAATTTTAAGTATTATACAGATATGTAATGCAAAAAATTGTGTGAATTTCGGCGTAGGAGGACGAAGAGGCCTCTGTAAGAATGGACTGGTCATAATATTCCAATTGACCTCCACATGCGCCAGTTTAGAATCCCTAAGCAGTGTGTGTCACTAATTGATACCATGTGACTGTCTGTTTCAATATAACTGCATAGAACGGGTGCTCAACGAAAAAATAATTCACATCGATGTTCAAGAATCTTATTGACACACTTGGGTTTGTAATTTCAATCGGTTTCATTTATTATCTGTGAATAACTGATAACATTTCACTCTCCTAATCTATATGTCGAGCTTCCTCAATACTCAACCGCCAAGTGCTTGGGAATGCGCAGTGCATTATGAAGTTGTGGAAACCAACGCTACAGCACTGAAATGATGAGTGTGGATTTCACAAAATGCATACTATGCAACACTTCATGAATGAGCGCCTGGCCGAAGATCACAAAGATGACAATGTCACCACACTCCGCACCTACTGTTGCTCACCACAACCTCCATGCCTTTATCACCTTTACACTTGTTTATTATTTTCTCTCTGACCGTCTTCCATCGTCCATTCTACAGAAACGTTATACCATGCAAACGCTGCTGAGTATAACTTAAAAGACATGGAGCCCCTTTAACAAAACAGCAGTGTTCGATGAGCATTCTCGGTCTCGCAAATTCTCAATTCTTTACATTTAATGTGTTTAGTGGAGTGAGGCCTCAGATCTGCTATGATCATATTGAATTGTAGTACAGGTTCGAGAGGCTAAAAGGTCTACTCCTACTCCTGTGCAACTCGTAGTTTGATGTTTTGTTACATTAAGCTATTGTTATTTTCAGGTAATTAATTAATTCCAGGTGCCAGCTTTATTCCACCTAGTTATCAATTTCTTAATTACGCATTTTAGTTTTGTTAATTCCACAATTGCATTTACCTTTTCTCCATTATCATACAATCTTTCATGGAAATCCGTACCTTTAAGAATCGGACGTTCGCATTTTCGGAAGTACAAAACGACCCAATCTCAGTGGCTATCTCTGAAAGTTTTAACACAAAATCTCGGGTTCCTTTTAGGAAACTTCTCAAATGAATTTAAGTGATGAGTGTTTCGCTGGATAAGCCAGAATTGGTTGCCCATGCCAAGTTGTCCTGAAGAGAGTGGTGGTGAACTGACTTTTTGAACAGTGTTGCGACAACCTGGGTGAGTGGGGAGTCAATTCCAGCCCCACAGGCCACGGAGACCGAACACAAGTGAATTAATAAATATTCGTAAAAGAATTCCAGGCATCTTGGGCCCTTGGTTGTCCAATAATCATAGTCACCGGGTTTGTGAGTTGAAACAGAATTTCTGTTTATTTTCAACAGAAAAAAAGATGAAATATTCAATAATTGCAAAAGATTAACGGCGAGGTAACCTACTGTCCCTTTTAACTCCCATTGACTACCAACACACAAATAAGGCAGACAAACACAGCGGAATGGAAAGGAGTAAAAATAGGAAGAATCAAGGTGATAAAGAAAAGAGCCCTTGCTTTTGCGAATAGTTCTTTGCAGTAGATGTTCTCCACAGCACGCGATTTGACCAAAGCCACTGGTACAGTTGGTGACGGTCTTTTGTCAGAAACATTCATCAATTCCTCGAACGGAATAGAGTTTCTTCTGGAGAGACACTTTAGCGTTTATTAAGGATCACCTTAGGCCTGTTTTTATTTAGAGACCCTTTGTCTCACTGGCTTAAGAACTGGCTTCCAGCGCGTTGGTTGACTTCAAGCCTCACAGTTCCAAGGGAATGGCACCCAGATTTGCTAAAAAGAGAGAGTCGACTCGGTCATCTTTGGAGAAGCTTTGCAGCAGTTTTTCTGGGGACGATTTAGCTTTATGTAGTCACCTCCTGCCAGAAACAGAACTGAAATGAAATGACCAGACTTGGCACTCAAAAACACATCAGAGGAAATATACCCAATCAGCGCCTGTTGCAGGGCAGTATCCAGCTCATTGGATCATTCAGTAGCCACCAGCGAAGTTAATCAAATCGAGTCAGTACTGATGCCAGCCAATCTGCAATTACCAGCCAAAACAGCACAACCTTCTGGAATCTGCTTGCTCGAATTAAAGTCGCTTTGCCTTAAATTCAAATGCCCATTAATCTTTTGTGGATCAAAATTGTAATAGCAAAAAGGAAAGAGTGGGAAGATAGGGAATAAACAGGAAAGCGACAGTCAGTGAAATGTAATTGCACTGTGCTGTTAGCAAGAAAATTCCACGACGTTGACCCAGCGCTAGTGAAGTAACAGCGCTATCGTCCATGTCAGTGACGTGGAGTAGAATGTCCAATTGGATATGTTCCCAGGTTCTTCTCGATCGCAGCACTCCTGTGATTGGAAGGTGTTGCCCAAGGGGCCGTCTGAGATTGCTGTAGAATCTACAAACTTCTGCTACTATGCGTCAGTGGTGAAGGAAGTGAACGTTTGTGGAATGGGAGCTAATAAAGATGTTTGCTTTGTCCTGCCTGGTGCCAATATTCTTCAGCGTTCTTGTAGAGGCAAATTCGAGATGCACCTGTTGCGTTCTTTCTCGTTTCTACGAGTTAATTGGAGGAGTCTCAGGCTCAGAACGATTGTGTATTTCTAAATGCTTTGAGAGAGCAAAACTCTCCAACGCAGAATCAAGTAATATTTATACAGTGCAGCTTACGTTGGAAAGAATGTTGTTTACAAGAGATTATATCTGTTTGAAACATTACATCCCAGAAGTTGCATCTGTGCACCAGGCAGATTTACTGTTATCTACTTTTATCTACCCTTCACCGTTCAATGGATTTCTCCCCAATCTTCACGCAAGACTTGGTGCTAGACTTGGCGCTCGACCCAGTAGACGTTTCTGATACTTCGGTCCAGTTCGGAACAAATGCTGCTAAACTTTATCCTGACTACTTCAACACTCCGCCTGAAAACCAAGCTGTCAAGGTCACTGAAAACAGTTAAACTGAAATCATATTGCTTGACCCTTATTCTGACTACTCCAGACGGTGCCACGCCAGCTGGAAGTTGTCATTTTTGTAAAACGGTCCGCTACTGCTTTAGTATACTATATTACACGATTTAAATCCAAACGCCCCTAAAATTAATTGTTGACTGCCCTAAATGATTGTTTTTAGGAATTATTTGGCTCCTCACAACACTCCCATTCTACATTTCTTATGGCTAATGATGTAAGTATGTCTGAAAAATTATAGGTCCTATTTAATCGTTTCACGCTTCAATGATTTCATTGCACCAAAATCACAGTGGTTGGCACTGTTGCTGCACAGTTCCAGGGTCCCAGTTTAGATTCCCGCACTGGCTGTGCGGAGTCTGCACGTTCTTCCCGTGTCTGCGTGGGATTTCTCCCGGTGCTCCGATTTCTTACCACAAATCCCGGAAGACGTGTTGTTAAGAGAATTGCACATTCTGAATTCTCCCTCAGTGTATCGCAGTAGGTGTCGGAATGTGGCGACTAGGAATATTTCACAGTGACGTCATTGCAGTGTCAATGTACGCCCACATTTGACAATAATAACGATTATTGGAGATGAAAATGAGGACTGCTATTCCGATGTCATATATTTCCTGCCAGTGCATTTACAGAACTGCGTAAGAGAAATGAGACCGATGTCAAAGACATTTGCCATGTTCAGTCACAATCGTCATCGTCCATTTGCGTCATTTACTTCCAAAGGCCTCGCCGTGACTTCGAACACTTTCCTTAATCTGCTGCCTCACTGCCCAAGCGGGCGATTCGTTGGTTCGATTAAGGAAGACGTGGAAAAGTGATGCGCCGGGTTTCCAGTTCTGATAATTCAGATTTCGGGGTCGGAAGATATAATTTGGAACACTAATTCTGGAATGCTGTGTTCCTGCCACCAGGCTGCTTCAAGCGGAACCTGGGGTCGCAGACTCGGACATTGTCCAATCAGAGAGATGCGGCCATCTGCAGAGACTGGTCACGTGACTCTCTATGTCGCGAGTTGGCAGGCCTGTGCTGACTGCTGTGTGATTGGTTACTGGCTCCCATTGTGGTGTCACCAAGAGACACGTTTTATCCCCAGTTGTCCTTACTGCGGGCGGGAGCCCGATGTCGCAGCTGGCACTGTAAGCGAAATAAATTGATGCACAGTGTACAAATAAATGGCAAGTTACTATCAGCATAATTAGATCAGATGAGACCAATGCTAATGATTATTAACATTGGCACAAATAGACTTACAATAGTATATCATTCTATTCCTCACACGCAAATTAAATTAGTTCAAATAGTACAATGGATCTAAGCAGAGGGAGAGATATATCAGGACACTTTTCAGGTCAGGGAGCCAAGGTTTGGCAGCAAACGGGAGGAAGGTTGTTTTAAAGTTATTTAGAGAGATGTCGATCCGGGCGCCTAAATGAGAGACATAATTAGTCAGGGAATTCCGAAGACGGAGAGGGAGAGGGCGAGAGTGGAGGAAGGGTTCCTCAGAACACAGAACGGGTAGTTGAAGTTTGAAACTGGCGTTTGCAAATAGCTGCTAAAGTTAAATCAAATGTTATCTATAAAATTGTGATGAGCAGATGTTTCTCCAGCTAATTGTAAGAATTGGGGAAAGGTTTCTGTTCGGAGTAATGAAATATACCCGGAACAATGTCAGCCAATGGCAGGACAAGGTCCAGGTCCTCGGTGGCCTCTCCGACTATCAATTCACACGCCGGGTATACCGATTCATCATTAAGCACCAATCAATTCTAAAATATTTGAGACAAAGGTAACTTAAGTTAACTTACAATATTCCTTCTGTTATTTTCCAGGTACATTTTTATAAGTTCTCGTCAGTAGCTTGAATTTGTGAAGCAACTGCAAAGTATTTCTCGAGCGCGTTTGATTCAGCATTTTCTCTGCGTAATGAGATTACCAATATGACTTCCACGGTGAAGAGCGTAAGGCTCATACTCTACCATAAAAGAACCGTGCATCAAACTGAGAAACCACTTGACGGTGACAGCTTGCATTAAAACAGCAGTCTGAATCATCAGAAAAAAGCATGCCAGAGAAATCTATAGCTCACAGAACCTGGATTATGACGTAAATTAGATGAATAAATCACAATGATGGGTAGAACATTACTCCCCCCAACAGATCGTCCGCCACTGATGTCAGTCTTAAATGTAGGAGAAAAAGGGGAACCAGCAGAGTGCGACAGTAAAGTCAAGAAACATTTCAGTGCACAAACGGCGCATCTGTTTCGGAACTCACGCACATGTGTTTAATGTTTGGCCAACTGTTAATTTGAAATTTGAGATTGACAGCAATTTGGTAAGCAAAATCACTAATAATAATCGTCATTAGTGTGACAGGTAGGCTTACAATAACACTGCAAGGAAGTTACTGTGAAAAGCCCCTCGTCGCCACATTCCTGCGCCTGTTTGCGTACACACAGGCAGAATTTGATTTTCAGAATATCAAATTCACTGAACAAGCTTGCCTTTCGGGACATGTGGGAGAGACCTGGAGGATCCGGAGGAAACTCACGCAGACACGGGTAGAACGTGCAGACTCCAGACAGTCAGTGACCCAAGCCGGGAATTGAACTCAGGTCCCTGGCACTGTGAAGCTAACCACTGGTCTAAAGTGCCAACCCATAAAACGATGTCATGCAGCGGCTGAAATAGCTCTAGATAATTCAAAGGCAAAGGACACTGACAACATTCCAGCTCTGGCTTGTGCTCCATAATTAGTTGCACTACTCACCTGAAGGTTCCAGTAAACACTATAATCGAACCAGAAATCTGAAGAAAGCACATATATATCCTGTCCTAATAAATCAGGTCAGAATTAAATCCGGAATTATTTCCCAGGTAAACTACTCTCGATCGTCAACAGTGTGATATCAGGTGTCTTAGAGCGTACTACAGCTATCCAGTGGTACTTTCTCAGCATCAATATGCAAACTGCTGCTCAATGTGGGTTCCACTGGCCCACTTCCCCCTTAATGCCCGCCTCATTAAAGCCTGACTCCAAAAAATTACAAAAGTGCTTCACTCCAAAGATGCAGTTAGAGTGAATTAACTTGACAATAAGGCACTGGGATTAGCATAATGGAGCCCTGGGAAAACAGTGGGAAACTGGGAAAATCTCGACGCTAATTGGAGTTGTGATTGATGAAGGGAATTTAGAATAACTCAAGAACTCTGAATATCTCAGGATCCTTTCCCGAACCCACACATCTTCAACTTCCTTATCAATGAACTTCTCTCCATCATAATGTCAGAATGGGAATACTTTTAATGTACCGTGCTTATGACACTCTGTGTAAGTGGGGTTCAATTCCAGCTCCACTCTTCCCCGAGTAACATCACAAGGGAATAATTCTCCAAATTCCGACATTATTGGACCATGGCTGCTTAATAATTATACTCACCACGTTTGTGGGTTAAGGATACTTCTAGTGGTGGCCATGGAGTGAGTGGACGCACACAGGGCAGCTCCGCATCAGAGGTGTTGGTTTTGGCATGTTTTACCCGTTATTTTGGTAGTTTCAGCAGACGTGGAGCGGAAAGTGTGAGAAGATGTTCGCCCTGGATTGGCATGTCTACTGGCTATCAGATCTGGAAGAAGACAATGAAAGGTCTGGCTAACAGTTTGGAGACCTGTGGCGCAGCGCCAATTGTGAAAATAGCGGAGGGGGAAAGATCGTCAGCGGAGGGGAAGCCTCAGATTGGGAAATTGATGAACATTCATCAAGGCGGAATTTCGACAACAGGGGAAGGAGATGCACAGAGACTGGTCTAGAGCGATTGAGGGAAGAATGACAACTCTTCCGGGATCTTTGGTTCGGGTGGAAAGGTGCCACGAAGCACAGAGGGCGACGATCCATGAGGTGGATAAGGTGACGTCTTATCAGAGCGATTGGATTGTGTCTTTGGAGGTAGAGGTCGGGATCCTGGGGAATTTGTACAAGTCACTGTTGTCGAAGGTGCGGGAATCAGGAGAACAGGTCCAGACGACAGAATTTGTGGATTGTTGGTCCGCCAGATGGTGTGGAGGGAACATGGAGGATGTTGGCATGGTTGGTGCAGGGGGAAAGTGATATATACGACCTCAGAGCTTGACTGGGCCCATGATTTCTTGAGGCAGAAGCTGAGAGTACAGGAGCCGCCGTGGTTGGTGGTTGCAGATTCACAAGTCTTTTTACAACGAGAGGATCCTGAGCTGGTCCAGGACGAAGCGAGCCTGTGAATCAGGTGTAATCGAGCAGAGCTGGCGAAGAGGCATGTAGGTTTTGAAGAGGACCAGAGCCGTGATGTACAGATGACAGATTCAATTAGGCGTGTTGTACCCTGCTAGACCTTCGAGGCAAAATTAGAGTACTCAATTTTTATTCAGAATAAGGGGAATTTAGCATCGCAAATTTACCTCCCAGGCACATTCTGCGTTGTGAGCTTGAGGCACCAGCAAAGAGGGAGAATTTGTTATTTGGAAATTCTTGAGGAGACGAATGACTTTATAAAGGACCAGAAGTTGGGGAGAACTGAGGGGTGCTGTGTAATGGACGAGTTAAGTCCGCAAAGACTGCGAGTTATTGTTGCATTCGGTTGCTGATGGGGGCTGGGGGGCGCGGGGGGGGGGGGGGGGGGGTGGTGGTGCCGTTGATGGGATGGATGGTAAGTGGAGGGCTGCAGCGTGTTCTGGATATGTTCTCGGAGGTGAAGTTTGTGCCGCTTGAGCTGCGGGAGAGGTTTGAGCTCCCGAGGGGCAGTGAGTTTAGGTTTATGCAGGTGCGGGACGTCGTGCAAAAGAAGCAGCAGATGTTCTCCCCAGCTATCAGAATACATGCTATTGGAGCCGGTGCTGTCCCCGATAACATGAGGGAGGGCAGGATTGGGAACATATACAGGTGGTTCGGGTGCAGGCCTAGTTATTGACTCTTCGACCCTGGGAAAAAAGCTTGTGACTATCCCCTCTATTGATTACCCTCAGAATTTTGTAGACTTCTATCAGGTTGCCCTCAACCTTCGTCGATCCAGTGTGAACAAACTAGGTTTCTCCAACCTCTGTTTATAGCTAATGACATCCATGCCAAGCAACATCCTGGTAAATGTTTTCTGTATCGTCTCCAAAGCCGTCACATCCTTCTGGTCGTGTGGCGACCAGAATTGAACACTATATTCCAAGTGTGGCCTAATTATGGTTCGATAAAGCTGCAACATGACTTGCCAATTTTTGAACTCCATGGCCCGACCGATGAAGGCAAGCATGCGGCTTGCCTTCTTGACTGCTTTCTCCACCTGCGTTGCAACGTTCAGTGACCTGTGCATCTGTACACCCAGATCCCGTTGCCTATCAATTCTTTGATATAGTGCTACCGTTTACCATATATTTCCATCTGTATTTGACCTTCCAAAATGCATTACCTGACTTGTCCGGATTAAACTCCTTCTGCCATCGCTCCGCCCAAGTCTCCAACTGATCTATATCCTGCGGTCCTGTGACAGTGCTCATCATAGCCACAATTCCATCAACCTTTATGTTTTTCGCCACCTTTCTACTCAAACCAGTTACATGTTCCTCCAAATAATTTGTATATATTGCAAACAGAAAAGATCACAGCACTGATTCCCGAACCCAGTCACAGCCCTCCATGCAGAAACACACCCTTCCACTGCTACCCTCTGTCTTCCTTGACCGAGCCAGTTCTGTATCCAACTTGCCAACTTACCTCTGATCCCGACTTCACCTTCTGTGCCAGTCTGCCATGAGGTATCTTGCCAAAGGCCTTACTGATGTCCATGTAGACAATATCCACTGTCATATCCTCATCAATCAATCTCGTCACTTCGTCTAGAAAGGTGATCAAGTTAGTAAGACGCAACCTCCCCTTCAAATAAACATTTTATCTTGCTAATACGTCCACATGTTTCGAAATGGGAGTAAATCCTATCTCGAAGAACCCTCTCCAATCATGTCCCAAACATTAACGTAAAGCTCACGGCCTGTCGTTACCTGGATTATCCGTTCTATCCTTCTTGAACAAAGGAACAACATTGGCTATTCTCCAAACCTCTGGGACCTCCCCTGTAGCCATTGAGGATACAATCATTTGTCTCAAGCCACAAGAAATTTCCTTCCTTGCCTGTCTCGGTATTGTGGGTTATATCCCATCAGGCCCTGGGGATTTTTCGACCTTAATGTTTTTCTAGACCCGCAATATCTCTTACATTTGATCTCAACATGACCCCAACTTCTACACACCATTCCCGAGACTCATCATCCACCAAGTCCTTCTCTTTGGTGATTACTGACGCAAAGTACTCATTTAATACCTCCCCATTTGATCTGGCTCCACGCATGGATTCCTTTGGACTCCGCTGCATAAGGTAAAGATGCATGGCATTAATGGTAAAGTAGTAGCATGGATAGAGGATTGGTTAATTAATAGAAAGCAAAGAGTGGGGATTAATTGGTGTTTCTCTGGTTGGCAATCAGTAGTGTCCCTCAGGGATCCGTGTTGGGCCCACAATTGTTCACAATTTACATAGATGATTTGGAGTTGGGGACCAAGGGCAATGTGTCCAAGTTTGCAGATGACACTAAGATGAGTGGTAAAGCGAAAAGTGCAGAGGATACTGGAAGTCTGCAGAGGGATTTGGATATGTTAAGTGAATGGGCCAGGGTCTGGCAGGTGAAATACAATGTTGACTAATGTGAGGTTATCCATTTTGGTAGGAATAACAGCGAACGGGATTATTATTTAAACGATAAAATATTAAAGCACGCCGCTGTGCAGAGAGACTTGGGTGTGCTAGTGCATGAGTCACTGAAGGTTGGTTTACAGGTGCAAAAGGTGATTAAGAAGGCCAATGGAATTTTGTCCTTCATTGCTAGAGGGATGGAGTTTAAGACTAGGGATGTTATGTTGCAATTGTATAAGGTGTTAGTGAGGCCACACCTGGAGTATTGTGTTCAGTTTTGGTCTCCTTACTTGAGAAAGGACGTACTGGCACTGGAGGGTGTGCAGAGGAGATTCACTAGGTTAATCCCAGAGCTGAAGGGGTTGGATTATGAGGAGAGGTTGAGTAGACTGGGACTGTACTCGTTGGAATTTAGAAGGATGATGGGGGACCTTATAGAAACATTTAAAATTATGAAGGGAATAGATAGGATAGATGTGGGCAGGTTGTTTCCACTGGCGGGTGAAAGCAGAACTAGGGGACATAGCCCCAAAATAAGGGGAAATAGATTTAGGACTGAGTTTAGGAGGAACTTCTTCACCCAAAGGGTTATGAATCTATGGAATTCCTTGCCCAGTGAAGCAGTTGAGGCTCCTTCACTACATGTTTTTAAGGTAAAGATAGATAGTTTTTTGAAGAATAAATGGATTAAGGGTTATGGTGTTCGGGCCGGAAATTGGAGCTGAGTCCCCAAAAGATCAGCCATGATCTCATTGAATGGCGGAGCAGGCTCGAGGGGCCAGATGGCCTACTCCTGCTCCTAGTTCTTATGTTCTTATGTTATTTCCCTGTCCTTGATTTGGACAACCTCAAGGACAGGAGCGCCCTGGCTACCATTTTGCTATTTATATGTGTACACAATGTTTTGGGAATTTTCTTCATTCTGCTGGCCAATAATTTTTCGTGACTCCCGACCCTTCTCTTATGTTTCTTTCATCTTTCCTTGTATTCCACACTTGCTTCATGTGCTCCCGGCGTCCTTGCCTTGACAAATACTTCCTTTTTCTTTTGGACTCAGGTCAAAATATCCCTTGGTTTCCATGGTTCGACAAACTTGCCATACTTATCCTTCATCCTTTCAAGAACGTGCCGGCCCTGAATTCCTATCAACTTACACTTGAAAGCCAGATGTTCATTTTTACTCAAACATCTACCCCGAATTTACATTCCTCAGTTCCTGCATAATATTGTTGCATCAGCCTTCCCCCAATTTAACACTGTCTCTGGAGGATTGCACTTACCTTTATGCATCAGTGCCTTACAGTTTACTGAATTGTGATCACTGTTCCCGAACTGCTCCCCGACTGAAACGTCGCCCACCTGGCTAGACTCATTCCTCAATTCCAGGTCGAGTGCATTCCCCAGTTGAATTATTTAGATGCTGCTTCAAGAAGTCCTCCTCAGTGCTCCTTACAATCTCCACCCCAACCACGCTCCTGTCAGTAAGTGAGTCCCAATAAATATAGGGAAAGTCAAAATCTCCACCTCTCTCTCTCTCCGAGATGTCCCCATGCAACTTTTGGATACCTATTTTGTTTTCTATCGGGTCTGCTGCAACTACTGGGCGTTCAACAGCTACCTCGTGTTCTAATGCTAATTATGCTGCTCTATCTGCGGCTTGATTGCCTTTTAATTGTGTCCACTCAGGGTCCTCCATTCCCGGTTCCCGTTGGTGAGCCTTGATCTTGATTGCTGCAACTTCTCTGGGGACCTCACTACCGTTCAATAGGGCTTCTATCCTCTGTATGTGTTTGATTGGGGTTCCGTCTGTAGTGAAGAAACCTAGGAGTCTCCATACTGTCAGATAGTAATGTACTATCCCGGATGCATGCCGGTTGTCAGTGTAAATGTTCACAGCCTTTCCTTCAGATAATTTTAGGGATTCTGTGAGTGCCACTCGTTCTGCTACCTGTGCTGACAATCCTCCATTGATCCTTCCTGACTTTATCGTTTTTAACCACTCATAGACCACTTCCCAGCCGTTCCGGAGTAACCCCTCCATGTATTTGCGTGACCCGTCAACAAAAAGGGTTTCTCCAGCTGCCTACAGCTTTACCTCATTCATGCGTCATTCCTCTGTGTCTGTATCTCTGTCTCCACAGTTATGTGGTTCTCCTGACTCCAAGACTCCCTCCGCCGGTTACCTCCGGTGTCGCTTGCTATAGTAATCGGTTTGTTAGGGGGTAATCGGACAGCTTCCCATTTGGCCCTCCTCATGCTTGAGACGGACCATAATTTTCCGGTGTTTAACATTTCTACTCGGGTGTGTTTGGTATGGAGGATTATGTCTCCGGTCATTGTTATTGGTTTGCTAACTTTTACTGCCCACGCAGCACAGTCTAATCCCGCTATAAATCTTGGTAATCCGGTGACTATCGGACCCTCTGAGAAATAGCTGAGAAATACCGCGGAGTAAAATCCACTTCATTATTACAATGTAGCTGGAAGGGCTTGTTAGCGTCTGGCAGTCTCAGACGTGGAGTTGATAGTAACTCTATCTTCGGTTTGTTATATGCTTCTTCCGGTTATGGATCCCTATCTATACAATCTAATGCTGGCATTCCGCCTTTGACTAGCCTCTCTATGGGCTCAGCTAGTTTTGCAAACTCGGGGATAAAGCTTCGGCTATAATTAAACAGTCCCAGTACCTTCCTAACTCATCTCGCAGTTACCGGGTGTGGCACTTGTACTGCTTTCTTTCTGGCATTTTTTAAAGTCCCTGTGAGACTAAATGGCCTAAATATAGCACGTTATTTTCCAGTTTGCGCCTTTTTGGGACTCACTTTATATCCTTCAGTGTCCAAATCGCTTAATACCACATATAATGCCCTGGCTTGGATTCAGAGACAATCAATATATCGTCAACATATTGTAAAATTGTATTCCCCTTTGGTAATTCTATTCGTTCCAGAACTTCACTCATAACTCGGTGGAAGATTGCAGTGCTATTATGGAATCCCTGTGGTAGTCGGGTCCATGTTATTGTTTATCTCCCACCGTAAATGCAAATTTTTCTTCAGATTGTGGGTCCAGGGGAAGGGACTAAACCCGTTGGCTATGTCTAATACGGTAAATATTTTGTGCTCTGGTGAAAATCCATTTTGGATTGTCTTGCTACAATCGGGTGCAATTTAGGCGTCACCTTATTGGGGGCAGTGCAGTCTATAGTGAGTCTATAGCTTCCGTCTGGTTTACTCACCGGCCATGTAGGGGAGTTGGTGGTGCTCGTGGTTTCCCTTAGGATTCCCTTTTCCACCAGCCCTCTGACAATTTCGACTGCAGCTGCCTTTGTTTCAGGTTTAATCCGGTATTATCAAACCGGTTTATGTTCGGGCCCGGGCAGCTATTAGGGTTAATGTTGACTAAACCGGTGTCCAATTTAGTAGTTCCCCATACTCCAGGAGCAGAGGAGTAAATAGTCCCGAACCTCTGTGTTTCCAATCTCCAGTCTCGGGTAGTGGCAGTGACAATTTCAATAGTCTCGAGGTTGCTTGTGAGCCTTCACATATTCGCTTTCCGCCCATTCTCGGTTGGACAAATTAATTCCCCTTTCCCACAATCAATTAAAATCTCATGTTCTCTCAGTAAGTAATTTCCCATTATTGTTCGTTCATTATTTTTACAAACGTAAAAATGCATTGGTGTATAAAAATTATGAATTTGCACAATGTGGTTTTCCTTAGGTAGGCGGGTGTTTTACTTCCTCCTACCCCGGTGATATACATCATTTTATTTGAGGTAGGCAGAGGGAGGTCAGTAATTCATATAGATACGCCTGTGTCCACCAACATTTCACAATGTCGGCACACCACCAGTGCAGACACATAAATCCTCCCATCTTTTTTGATCTTAATTATGGGGGCCGCAAACCGTCAGTCTACATTCCCCTCGGTACCCTGCTTCCTACCTTCCGCGGCGGACACGCGGCGGAGCCGAGGTTTGCCATGTTTATCCCAACATGTAGCCTCTGCGTTCCCGTTTTTGTTGCAATAATTGCAACGGGGTCTGCTAGTCCCAGAGCTGTTTCCCTTCTTTGATGTTCGACATTCGTTCGCAAAATGTCCCTTTCTGCCACATGTGCAACACTTCCCCTTCTGACCCCCGTTACCGCCGTAGGCGGCGACGTGCTCCTGTTTTATCTTGACTTGGTGTTTTTCCTCTGCACCTGGTATTCCACAGGCTCATTCCACTAACTCATCATACTCTCGGAGCGCTACTATTCCCATTTTTATAATGGTGTGTTGCTTGCTTGAGAGCCCGTTCTTGAAGGCTTGGATAAAGGCCCAATCAGTGCGTGTAGGGTTTACCAGTTCTGAACATTCTTTATAGACCCGGAGAAATCGTTCCCCATATTCAGAGGCTTCCTCTCCGTTTTGTTGCGTAGTTGTTGTAATCTTACTCCAAATAGTTGATGCGTTTCCCAGGGCTGTCTGTCCTGCTGTTTTGAATGGGATGAAGTCCGCCTGTTGGGCGTCCACTTCGACAAGGAGGCCTAATGCCTGCGCCCAGACGCCAGTCTGGTGGTGATTGGTCTCTCCGGGCCCCTGTACCTGCCTCCATTTATCCTGAGGGCACGTGGCTCTGACCAGCTGGTGAATATCCCGCAAATGCAGTTGGTGTCCTACCCACACGGCATTTAAGTCTGCCCAAAATTTAGCACGTGCACTTCGGAGTTGTAATTTGCCCAATAAATCCAATATTTGCTGTCTTTCCCCAGAGGTAAAGGGTTTAGAAGTTGCCCTTGATTGTGCTTGAGTTCCTGTCCTGGTTACCGGAGTCATATTACATTCTTCCGTATTCCCTGAGGTAGGAGGCGGGGGAGGGGGTGGGGGGCTGTTGACTCCTGTTGTGTTACCTCATAGGGTGGAGGGAGACCCCAATGATTCTCCTCTAACAGTTGATCCCTTTTCTCTAATCCCTTTACCCTAGATTCTAATTTCCTTATCTTGTCTTTGTCCTCAGCCCATTTTTTGTTAGAGGTTGACACTTGTTCGATTAGTCCGGCCAATTGGTGTACTAACAATACTCCTGATTTCTTTGTTTTATCTTTCTTTTCGCAAACTATCCATTTCCTTTGTTGTTCCAATGTCTGGGAGACATCCCAACCATCTTTCTGCTTCCTCTTAATTACTGAGTGTCTGTCGTTCAGATACTTATTTATCAGTGACCCCGTCGGTCCCTGTTTCACTTCCACTCCTGCCATTTAGGTAACAATTTTTATACTCACAATTATCCCCGGGTCTCCAGATCGTGTTTATCCACCGGAGAGCGCTCTTCAAACACCGGTATTTAGAGCGCCTTTTACCACCCACTCGCCCGTCCATGTCTTTCTCTAGCGGAGTCGTCGTCACCCGAATCTGACAAAATCTGGAATGATCAGTTCTCTCTTGCCGTCTACAAACGTTGAGATGAAAGTATGCTTACAATCCGTATCTTGTTCCGACCTTTGACTGCTCACATACACTTTCTCACAGCTACCCGAGTCTCCCTCGCACGTGCTCTTTCTCCAGTTCCAGCACCCACTTCAGGGTCCTGACCTTCGTGTGAGAGGATTTCCTCTCTTAACAACCGGTCTAAGGCTGTGTGTGTTACGAACAATCACTTATTTGACCTTAGGTTAGCTCAGGCAGTTATCATTCTCTCAGGCACTGAACCTTTATGAATTGACTCAAGTCTTTACCAATGTTCAGTTATTCTGTCCCGGCTCTCTCGAAGGGGTGGCCAGCCGCTTTAGTCCGGAGACAGAATCCCATCCTCGTCACCAATTGACGTGGTAAATAACTTATTCACACCAAAGAGTTGAGTCAAGTCAATATATTGGCAATAACTTTTGGGAGAAGGGCAGGCACTCCGCAGTGCTCATGGTCACCTTCTCACTTATACAACGGTACTAAGTCTCTTTTATACATGTACACACTCGGTTCTTACCTAATTAGCTTGGGGGGTTAAATCACGACCAATTAGGCCCCCCTAGCAACAATTAGCTTCCAATCACATTCCTCTGTGACCATCTGTTATCTGCGGTAAATAACTCCTTGTCCACAATGATAAGGATAATATTTGTCTCAATAGTTAACGGTCAGTTTGGTCGAAACAAAATGACTCAGCAATTAATCCGATCATTGCAGATGTCAGTTGGTCACTTAGAAAATAACTCGCCAGTAACAGTACTTATCAGGTCATTGCAGAATTAGATTGCCGTGGTGAGAAAGCTCGTATGGAATGACTCGCCTCTCTCCACTATTGCAAACATAAGATAACAATTAAACATGACATAGGAAAACAGGGAGGTGCTTTAAAAAAAAACTTTAGAGTACACAAATCATTTTTTCCAATTAAGGGGCAATTTAGCGTGGCCAATCCACCTAGCATGCACATCTTTGGGTTCTGGGGGTGAAACCCACGCAGACAGGGGGAGAATGTGCAAACTCCACACGGACAGTGATCCAGAGCCTGGATCGAACCTGGGATCTCGGCGCCGTGAAGCTACAGGGCTAACCCACTGAGCCACCGTGCTGCCCTAACAGGGAGATTCTTAATGAATCAATGAATAACCTCGAATGTAAATTTCCCTCAACAAGCTGATGTTGTCTCCGATCTGATGTTTAGACAGCTGGTGACCACCTGGAAATCTGCAAGAGGAAGCTGTCAGTAATCCCATTGGCTGCTTCCGCTGGTCAATTGTTCGATAGGGGCTGCCACCTCAGTGAAGAAGCTTGAAAATACAATTTGTATATTTCCTGTCTGGAGACAAATTCGATAAGGTTCGTTGAGAAACGTCGATAAAGGAACTTACAATGTCGGTATCTCGTGAATGATAGGATAAAAACCTTGATTTAAACTAATCACCGAACAGAGATTTGAACTCTGGATCAGATGCTGCACAGACGCTGCTACCTGGACTGTGCCATCTGACGTTCGCACAACAGTTTTCTTTGGCTGGCGTGCATCAGTACAACTTCCACAGTTTGCGTTTCCTTTTCCATTTATACGACCGGTCGAAATGTTTGCTGGCAAGCACCGGAACTGACTATGTCCCTCCCTCAGGCTGCAGTTGATAAATAGTCACGTTCCAACGTGCTACTTAGCAGCAGTTTCAGATGTGAAAATGAAGTTCCCCAAAATATCTGTATTGACTAACTTCTCAGCTGGCGAACCTGAGGCATTAATGTACATCCAAGGATAACAAAACCATAGAGGAGCTACCGAGTGATAGCTTGAAAACAAATATATAAGGATATTAAAATCACCATGAAAAATATTGCATTACTTGATGAAACGAGAGTGTTCTGGAGAAATGTGGGTCTACTAAAAACTAACCATGGTGATACTGTCGACGAGACTAAGGAAATGACTGTCATGATGAATGATTACTTTGCATTGGTTTTTGATGCTGAGGAAAAAGTCAACATCCCAGGGATGACAAGGAAACTGAAACAAGATCAGAGTCAGAGCGTCACCCAGAGGTGTAAAAATAGAATAACAGTAGTGAAGAAAATGACGTGACAAATCACAAGGATCAGTATGTTTCCGCACAGCGTTAAAAGGAAATAGTGAGAACATTGCAGTTAACCCAAATATAACCCGGCAGGTTCTTTCGATTTGGCACCAGTCAGTGTACATTGGAAAATTGCTATTGTCATTATTGCATTGAGAGAGGGAAGTTTGATAATCATTGACAACCTATCCTATCATCTGATGGGAGGAATTTAACATAATTTATATTGAACAATTAGCTGACTGAACAACTTTTATATTCTCAGCTGAGAACTGGGAGCCAATATTGCTTTGTAATGTACGTCATGCCTCGCATACTCGTTTGAATTTTAAAGAGGTGATTAAAGTAAGGACCAGGAGAATATCCATAGATGTTTCATATGTGGAATTTGAGAATGTATTTGACAAAATCTCTCATAAAGAAACGTTTCATTGAAGTTATCGTTAATGCTAGCGTTCTCTGTGTATCAGAATACCACTGTTGGAGGGGATTTATCAATGTTCAGTCCAAATTATGTCTCCAATAGTGTACTAATCTCTTTCAGTTCCACATTTTCGGTAGTCTACTGGTTCTCCACAATACGTATTGGGTTTCTGGGAAGATTGCGTATATTTCCCCTGAAGATAGACACAGTCTCTGGTGTGCTTTTGTCATGGGTGAGCTGAAGAGACTCTGCAGCTGTGTGTGATATTTGATCACTTGCATTTTTTCTGTCAACAGTTATCACCATTTGCTTAATCCTGTGACCTATATCCATGTTGATAAAACTCATTTTTCGCAGTGACTGGGAACTATCCTCTTGCAAATACATTTCATTCATATGGGGTATCTGGACCCTCAGTATTTGGTGCTCACAGCCACGAGTCAATTAGTTTTCATTGGGATGTTATTCACTTTATCAGACGTTCATGGCTGATTAATGGGAAATGCTCGATAAAAAAAACAATTTTTCATTTTATTGTCGAATGGCCAAACACTTCTGCAAATGATAGCTGGAATGCTATCTCCTCCGTCCCCTCCCTCCCCCTGTACACATATTCAGTTCAGCACTGAGCTTTAAATATCTGTTTCGTTTGAACAGTCCCAGGCCGTGTCTTTCTTTAGACATCATTTAATAATAATAATCACATATTGTAAAAAATACGCTTCAATGAAGATACTGTGAAAACCCCCTGATTACATTCCGGCGCATGTTAGGGAACGCTGGAACGGGAAGTGAACCCGCGTTACTGCATTGCAAGCCAGCAGCTCAGCCCACTGTGCTAAATAGCACCAGTGATACCAAGCGTACTAGTTAATAAGTTAATGCCATTACGCAAAACAATAATGGCTGCACAGAATACGGAATGTTTCCTCGACTTGAACACTGATCAAGGTGGCATGCGTCCCATCTACTCATCAAGGGAAGTGCTGTTTTATGGTGAGTGCTTCCTGTGCAATTACCAAGAACGGCGACCACAAAACATCTGATTCCAAGATTAAATGTTACCCATGATTTTAACCTGGCGTGTTTGCTCCCAGTAACTGAAGTAGATTTTCCCTGTCATATGGCTAACATAACTTTATTTTTGAAACATCAGTTTAAAATGTGCAGCATCTGCAGGAAATGTAATTTTTACCCATCGAAATGATAAATAAAATTTGGGTGGCGGAACATGATGCGTGCATCAAACGAGCAGCAGAAATCCGCCGACATTATGCAAATAAACTGCACCCATTCCACATTACTAAAATGGGGCGGAGTTGAAATTGACACGGAAGTTTTAATAAATTTGATTCTTTACATCCGCAGTTTTTCAACTAATCTCAGCATTTGTATCCATGGAGATTTCACCACATTCTTCAATTCCTGCCTGAATTTGCTCTGGGTCGCTGTATAAATACATGGGTTTTGAAAGCAACTCAAATACTTCAGGAAAGCCCCGGTTTCAGTGGCGAGATATCCAAGGTTTGTGCGGTCGCCTGCGTAATTAACGCTGTTTGTCAGTCTGGTAGTTACTAAAGTCACGGCATATGTCAACCACAGCAACATAAAACTAATCGATACAGTGAACAACAAAATAATGGATTTCCTTCGGCTCTCCGTCTCCGAATCACTGTGGTTCTCATTCCTGTGACCCCGGAGTCCAGTGCGGGCTCTATTAGCTATTAAAATACGCCGGACAGTTAAAATGTTAAACATGAATATTAGAGTAAAAGGAAGCCAAACTACCCAGGTGCTGAAACACCAGACGAACGCTTGACCTGGAGCTGAAGAAAAAAAAGCCACACTCGACTTGCAGCCCCAGTCCATCTTATTAATGATGCGCTGAGGTTCATATGAATAAAGAACCGGGATGTCCCTTAACAAGACCACGATTGAGGCGGCTGTTACAATTGCGACTGCAACTCTTTTGGTACATAACCGTGTTTTTAACTTCTGGCAACAGATTGCTACAAATCGATCAAATGTGAAGGAGACGGTGAACCAAACAGCGAAATCAAAGCTGATAGCAGTCATGTAGATAACGGTCCTGCAAACAGGAGTGTGGGACAAGAATGAAAGTGGAAAATGATAGCTGAAAATGTAATATACCATTACATTGAAAATAACGGCCAATAGGTCTGCTGTCGCGATAGCCACCATGTATGTCGTGATACATTTGGAAAGACCGCAGTTTCCTCGAGAAAGAATCATAATCGTAATTAAGTTTGCTGTAAGAGAGAGAGAGAGATAAGGTAAATAATATTTCAGAGAGGTAAGGTAAATAATATTTCAGCATCTGATTGAAATGAACGTGGAGCTACTTACTGAAACAGGTTGCATTAATTCGATGGTTTAAATTATAGGAGGGCTAACTACATAATTAGTAAGCTGTTGCAGGTCTGACTCTTCGCTTGAGGATAATGCAGTGAGAAAACACAATCAAATATCATTTGTTATTTTCAATGATATTACCACCGCAACTGTACGTTTTCCAGACTAAGCGGATCACGGAAAGTGCGAAGCTACAGTTCACACGATTGTTCAGGTAACTATGCATTATGAAATGCTGACTGCAAAACCGCGTTTTGATATGGAACTTGTAGTCTAAATAAAATTACAGTTTTCACCTATTAACAACACATAGGTTACAATGACTCACCTGGAAGGCCAACAGCTGCAATAATCGGGTAGTAAATCTCTTTCACAAGCAGAATAACTGGTTTCCCCATTTTCCAGGAGCGGAGATGGATTCTGGAGGAGATGAAAGACTCTGCCTGGCTCACCGCCGACACAATGGAGCAGATTCTATACTTATACAGAGATCAACCCTCCAAGGAGTTGAACAGTTTTCACCATCATTAACATTAGTTACAGTCATTTAACATGGACCTGACACTTCAAATAGATTTTCGTTTATTTCGCCATAACACATGACCATGCCGTGTTAATTTGACTGAATCGCAACATTCTAACCGTGCTCCACATTACAGTTCATGGAACGCCATCATTTTCAGCGATAAGTATCACATCCGAATTGCAGTATAAATGGTGGATAAGTGGAGGTTGGAATTTTTTAAATTTGAATTACACCCACCTCTGATATCAGGGCAAAATCTCACCAAATCGGAATAAATTCAGCTCCAAGCTTGAGGTATCTGATTGCGAGTTTTAAAAAGCAACAAACTGCAATGGCAGGATTAGAACCCAGATCAACTGATGGGAAAGCATCTCTGCTCATCCTGATACCACCATTGCTATCTGCTAAAATGGGAGCGGAACAAAGTGTCCCAAGACAATTCCCAAGAGAGTTGCTATTGCTGCTAAAATGTAGCTCATCATGAGTCACCTGACTTTTAGTCAGATGACAAGAGCTTGGTCACAGATGTAGATTTTAATGCGCATCTTAAGTCGGCGAGGGAGCTGGAGAAGTGGAGAGGTTTAGCGAGATAGACCTGAATTTTAGACCAGGTCCGCAGAAACAACGACTGCCAATGTTGTAGCGATTACATTCGGGAATGTACAAGATGGCAAAGAGCTAAAATCTGGAAAACGTGTTGGGCTGGAGGAGGCTGCAGAGAAAGGAGAGTCCGAAGAGATGGAGAGATTTGAGAGTCAGGATGAGGATATAAAAGTTGAATCATTGTCGGTCCGGATACTGTGTATGTCAGTAAACAGGGGCTCATTGGTGAACTGGACTTGGTTCAGATGAAGTGCCAGGCAATAGAATGTTTAATGAGCACAGGCATATGATGCGTGCAAATTGGAATCCGGCCAGCGGAACAGTGGAATAGTCAAATCCAGAGTGACCAACAACAAGGATGAGGGTTTGAGCAGCAGACGCGCTGAGGCTGGGTCTGACCTGGACCATGGTTAGGATGTGGAAGTAAAGTGAATTCACTTGTGAATATTCTGTCAATCTGACTGATATCATACAGTTTAGTCAGAGGTATTGGGGTGAAGCAGTTGCAGTTCCAGTCTTCTCTCTTACATTAGGATTGTTTCTGTGTCTGCTTCTCCCCAGCACAATATTAGTGTTGAGCCATTTACATTTCGTTGTGATCAGTAGCTAAAAAAAACGTTCCAATAAATCCGACAATTACCGAATGATGCACACATAAAGACGCAATGCTACCCTTCTCCAGGGTGTTGACCCTCTGAGATTGATATCCGGGAAGTTCGAACGTTATCCCTTCTCCACAAACCTTTAGCATCGCAATATGACGGATGTATTTTAATTTACTTTCGCATTTTGAACAGTTCAATACAAGCCCCTCCTAACTTTCGCTGTTGGAATGAGAACACTCCAGCTCCTTACACATTTCAAATAACTGTCGTCCCGCATCTCTGAAACAAGACGAACAAATCTCCCCTTCACTACCTCGAGCACCTTGACATGTCTCCTAAAGTGTGATGTCCGGAATTAGTGATAATACCCCAGCTGGGCTCTGATTAGTCATTCAGAAAGTTGTAGCATATCTTCCATGCTTTTATATGGCAGTCATATTTCTGGTTTCTAACTCAGTGTGGGTTCTGTACACTGAAACCAGCGGATTTGGTATTGCTGTCCAATTGACTTTCTGACTGCCAGTCACTGATACATAGTCGTTCTCCACACTCAATGTCTTCCAAGTATGAGCTATTTTCAATGTAACCCCAGTCTCCCATGTGACTGACGGCGATACGAACCACAATAGTAACGAGGAATATATCCTTACGTGACCTTATAGTGAGGAAATTCAATTTCAGAAATTCACCTACCTCAATTTGTGCGTTAATGAATATAATGAATAGCAGATTGGAATTGAAACGCAGTCAGTTCGCGTTTGGAAAGTATCCTGTTCCTCTTCCAGTCTCATTCCAATACAACTGAAGAAAACCTGGGGACCCAGAGTCCCACAGTTAATGTGTAATTCCGCAAAGGATTGGGTTAGCTCCTCGAAGCAGGATGCTTGTTTCTCCCTTCACAAATGCTGCCAGACTTCCTGAGCTTTTTTCGTTTCTTCTGAATCTTCCCCAAAGTGATCAAATGCTTTGAAAAATCTGTAAATGTGGAATTGACATGCCCTTTGCTAAATGATCGCGCACAAGCTGGAAAGTGAGAAGTCTTTTTTTTTTTTGCAAATTCGAAGCATCAGGTTACCTGTTCACAATGCTGCTGAGCAGCAAATGAATGCTCTTTCAAATAAAAGTTTTCAATTTTCACTGACATTGAGCCCCTTCAGAAGTGATTAGTGTTATGGCTTATCATTTGAACCATTGTTTTCAGGAACTTTTGTTCATGAGGTGCAGTACGTTAGTTAGTTAAATCCGCTATCTATTAAATAGGCATGCATGAGCTCGAATCTCATCAGCGTCCTTGTTAATTTGGGTGCTTAGCGCTTTTAATTTAAAAACTGACGACATGTGGCACAGCGAATTCTGTTAATGGAGATGTACAATGGGTTGGCGGGGAGGGGCGAACTTCCTCCCACACTATCGCAAGCATCTACCTCCCTCATTTTAAGGAAACACAAAGACCCAGAACAATGGATGTCGTACCGTCTAATATCATTGTTAAATGCTGATGTTGAGCTAGAGGCGAAGGTGCTGACGGTGTGGAGAGAGAGCTGTCAATTTGGAATATTTTGGGGTCCACCGGGGCACCGGGCAGGGCTGCCCAAACTCCCCTTTGCTCGTTGCCCTCGCGATTGAACCATTGGCAATGGCACCTCATGATTCGAAGAGCTGGCGGCCATTGTTGGAGGAGAGCAGGGAACTTCTTCATGTCATAAAATTCACAGCAGAGAATGAGGCCATGAGGCCCATCGACTCTGCACCGGCACCTGGAAAGAGCACCCTACCCAAGCCCACGCCTCCATCATATCCCCATAACCCTGTAACCCCACCCAACCTTTTGGACACTAAGGGCAATTTATCATGGCCAATCCACCCAACCTGCACATCTTTGGACTGTGGGAGGAAACTGGAGCACCCGGAGGAAACCCACGCACACATGGCGGAAACGTGCAGACTAAGCTCAGACAGTGACCCAAGCCAGGAATAGAATCTGGGATCTTGGAGCTGTGAAGCAACTGTGCTAACCACTGTGCTGCCGTGCAGCCCTCTGTGCTACCGTGCTGCACTCGCTCAAGACCTCTTGTTATACATTGCAAATTCTGCTGAAACTTAGAACAGGATTCAGTGGATTTGGGGGAGTTCCGTCTTTGTTGGGGTATAATCTCAACATGGGTAGCAGTGAGGTATTCCCGACTAACACCTGCGGATGGGGTTGGGCGAGCAATTTAAGGAATTTTTCCTTTCGATTGTTAGTGATGAGCTTTCGTTAACTTGGGGTACACATGGCACAGAGCTGGGTCTTGCTTCACCAGCTGAATCTGGCAATGCTGGTGGAGGAAACGAAGGCGAATTTAAAGGCATGGGATGTGTTGCCTTTGTCGCTGGCTGGAGGGGTCCAGATGGAAAGATGACGGTGTTGTCGAGGTTTTGGTTCGTGTATCAGAATCTCCCGATTTTCGTGCCCAAGTCTTCTTTTTAGTAGGGTGAATAATATGCACTGGCGTGCTGAGTTCGGGATACATTTGAGTGCCAAAGTGGGAGTTTTATGACTGAGGGAAATTAATAGTTCATTAAGGGTAAAAGAACAAAGAGAACAAAGATCAATACAGCACAGGATCAGGCCCATCGGTCCTCAAAGCCTGCACCGTTCATGATACCACCGTTGACCAAAATCCTCGTCACTTCTGAGTGCCGTATCCCTCTATACCCTTCATATCCATGAATTTTTCGAGATGCCTTCTGAACGCCGTTAATTTATCTGCTTTCACACCTCCTCCTGCAGCGTGTTCCAGGCATACAACATCCTCTGCGTAACAAAGCCTGCCTCGCATGCTTCCTCGAAGCTTTGCCCCACGGACCTTAAACTATTCCCCCTAGTGCCTGCCCAACCACTCTCTGCTTGCCTCTCATAATCTTGTAGTCCTTTATCAGGTCGCCCCTCAACCTCCGTCGTTCTAAGGAAAACCGGTCCAAGTCTATTCAGCCTCACCGCAGGCAAGGCACCGTCCTGGGAAAACCCCCCGGCACCATCTCCAAAGCCGACACATCCTTCTGGCAGTGTGTTGACCAGAATTCCAAGTGCAGCCTTCCCAACGTTTTGTATAACTGGAGCATGATTTGAGAAATGTTATACTCCATGCGCGGTCAACAAAGGCAAGCGTTCCATCTGCCTTTTTGACTACCTTGTCCACCTGTTTTGCCACTTTTACAGAACTGTGGTCATGTGCGCCCAGGTCTCTCTGCTTTTCTATATTTGGAATTCACTGTTTATTTTCCACTTATGTTAGACTTACCAATATACATTACCTCACATTTGTCCTGAATAAACCCCATTTGCCGTTTCTCTACCCGAGCATCCAACTAATCTATTCCTACGATAGCCTAATTGATATTCCTCAACACTATCTGCCACTCCACCAACCTTGGTGTCATCGGATATGTGGGAGTCTTTCAAGCGACAGTTGTTTATGATTCAGAAACGTCACATTCCTGACGGAATGAAGGATAAATATGGAAAGTTTAGGGATATTGTGAACTTACTCATCAATCCAGCGATATTTTGCCCCAAAACATACTGCGAACAAAGAGGCCGCTGCACCAATCCCTGCGGTACATCACTACTCACAACCTTCCATCCAGAAAATCACCCTTCTACCGCTACCCTCTTCCGTCTGTGACCGAGCCAGTTCTGTATCCATTTTGCCACCTCACCTCTGATCCCGTGTGACTTCACCTTGTGTACCAGTCTGCCACGAGGCACATTGTCAAAGGCATTACTGTAGTCCAGGTAAAGGACCTCCACTGGCCTCGCCTCGTCGATCATCTTTGTCACCTCCTCAAAACCTCGATCAATTTAGTCAGGCACGACCTTCCCTTCACAAAACCATGCTGTCTATGTCTAACGACTCCATTTGTTTCCAAGTGAGTATAAATCCTTTCACTGAGAATTCTCTCCAATAATTTACTTTCTCTGACGTGAGGCTCCCGGGACTATAGTTTCCTGTGTTATGCCTGCTATCTTTCATAAACAGAGGTATCACATTAGGTATTCTGTAGTTCTCTGGGACCGCACCAGTCGTCAATGAGGATACAAAGATGCCAGTCAGGGCTCCAGCAATTTCCTCCCTTGCTTCTCTCAAAAGTTTGGCCCTGGAGACATAACAACCTTAATGTCTGTTGAAACTCGCAATAGTTCCTCCATTTAGATGTCAAAATGACATAATATCCACACACCCTACTCAAGAATCATCTTCCACAAAGTCCTTTTCTTTCGTCAACACTAATGCAAAGTAATCATTAAGTACCTCCCCCATTTCCTCTGGCCCAACACATAGATTGCCCCAGTGTACTTAAGTGGTCCAATCCTTCCCCTGGTCACCGTCTTCTTTTTCACATTCGAATAAAAAGCTTTGGAAGTGGCTATTATTGTACTTGCCAAGGCCTTTTTATGACCCCTCCCAACCCTCATAATTTCCTGCTCAAATACCTTTCTACTTCTTGATACTGATCAAGTGTTTCGACTGTCCACACCCTTATTGGCCGTACAGAAAACTCGTTTCTCTGTTTGAGGATGTTCACAATATCCTTCGTTATCCAAGGCTCCCTAAACTTTGCATACTTATCCTTCATTCTCTCAGGAACGTGATGTTTCTGAATCCTAATTAACTGTCACTTGAAAGACTCCCAGATGTCCGATGTTGATTTAACATACAGCAGCCACATCCAATTCAAATTCTTCAATTTCTGTCTAATGTTATCGTAATTTGCCTTTTCCCTAATACGTATGGAATTACGGTCACTACTCCCAAATGGATTCCCTACTGAAACCTCAACTACCTGTTCGGGCTTGTTTCACAATACCTGTCCCAGTACTGGTCCTTCCAGATTTGGACAAACAACATATTGCATCAAGACATCTTCCATGATCCGTCTTATAAACTCTACCCCGTCCAAGCCCCTAGCACTAATAGAAACCTATTCAATATAGGGGAAGTCAAAATCCTCTACCACATCAACCCTGTGACTTTTGCACCTATCCAAACTCTACCTTTCAGCTCCGCAATCTCTCGATGGCAGTTGGCGGCCCTGTAATAAACCCCCAACATTGTGATTGCCCCCTTCCTGTTCCTGACCTCTTCCCAGATTGCCTCACTGTCATCCCCTTCTATCTCTCCTGAAGCAGCTATATTCTGCCGAACCTGCCCTGCCTTTAACCACGTTTCTATAATAACCAATCAGTAACCATTGTTCTAAGTTAATCTGCCTTACCGCAATACTTCCGGCGTTGCAACAAATACACTTCAGCCACTACGTTAGAGCAGTCAGGGAGATGTTGTTGTTCTCATATTTTTGTTCCCCATTTCCCCTTCAGTTATTACACCTTCTGAGCTAACGCTCTGGTTCCCACTCTATTGCCATGATGACATATACGATTTTCTCCAGCAGGAGATAAAGTGCGAGTTGAGGGGGTCTGAAGAGGAATTCGAGGTGCGGTGGAGGCCGTTCATGACTTCATTTGAAGAGCTGTTTTTCGCGGGAATGGGGAGTAGAGTGATTAAAAGAGGTGGGTGGGGAACTGTACAAATTGTTGATTATGAGTGGATGGACACTGTATTCTGTTCATGTTGTGAATATTTGGAAGAAACTATATTTAAAAAAAAGGTTTGTACGTTGAAACACGATTACTGTTCATTTATGCCACGAAGTATCATAGCACTAGGGACCCAGATCCTATTCCGGCTTGGCTCACTGTCTGTGTGGAATCGACACATTCTCCCCGCGCCTGCCTGAGTTACTTCCGGGAGCTGTAGTCTCCCAAAAAACGTGCTCGTTGTTGAATTTGATATTCTGAATTATCCCACAGTGTAGCCGAATAGGCGCCATAGTGTGGCAACTAGTGGATTTTCACAGTAACTTCATTGCAGTGTTAATGTAAGCCTGCATGTGACAATAGTAAAGATTGATTTTATTATATGCAGTAAATGCAAGCGGATAATACCTACTACCCTCTTTTGCTACCCCACACTCCACCCCCACACACAAGACAGACAAATGCAGACGTGTGGAAAGGGATTAAAATAATTAGGACCAAGGCCTTTGCTTCAGATGGTCCTTCTTCAAAACATTCTGATTTACAAATGATAATGGCCTTCTCCGCAGAGTCATGTATTTAGGATCCCCACAGGATAGAACATTCGGTACTCACATGCAGCAGGCTTTCTGGAGAGACACCTTAGTCGTCATCAAAATGGGTCCTTCAGGTCAAGATTCGCATTTCACGAGAGCCACTTCCTTCACATCAAACTTTGCTTCCAGCTCGTGGATTGACTTCAGGCCTCGGCAGACGCATGAGAAAGGAACTCAGACTTTCTGGAGAGTGCGTCAGCCCTCACAGTGGCATTGTGGAGAAAATCAGTTGGGTATTTTATGGGGACAGTTAGTTAGATCCATCCATCAGGCTGTCAGACACAAAACTGAAACCAAACTGGATCCCTCGTGCCTCTGAAAACATTCCAATCGGATGAGACCCAATCACCAACTGTTATGGGCAGAGCACAACATTTTGGGTCAATTCATTGGCAAATAAATCAGGCCGACTCCTGCCAATCACTGTCATTGGTGCAGCAGAGTCCACAGCTCCGGTTTGAATCAGCACACGCTAACAATGTTTCCCGCCTGCTGCTAAAATCATCTTCTTGAATTAAAGGCCGTTTTTATTGATCAAGAAAGAGCCAGGATGCCGAGGGTAACATTATGCATGGACAGCAGGAGAAATTATTAGACGTGACACATGTGCATGCGGAAACTGCTTTCTGCTTGGCAGCGATATGACAGGAAAAATATGAGAGGTTCATAGTCTTCAATGGTGTGGTCCCCAAAGCTTAAAATGTGGAAGTTGGCTACAGCTTTTGCATTTTAACATTGTAACAGCAGTGATTATACAATAGTGCAAGGCTGTAAGCCTTCCAGCTGATGTTCATACAGCTGGTTACCATGTGGTAATGCAGATGAGGAAGCTGTCTGTAATTCCATTGGCTGCTTCCACCGATCAGTGTTCCAGAAGGGATACCGCCGAAGTGAAGCAGCTTGAAAAGCCAATTAGAATATTTCTCCTGTCTGGAGACAAATTCGGTGATTTCGTTGATAAAGGTCGATAAAGGAACTTACCATGTTGGTATCACATGAATGATAGGATGAAAATCTTGATTTAAACTAACCGCCCAAAGGAGACTTGAACTCTGGATCGGATGCTGGACCGACGTTGCTCCCTGGACTGTATCATCTGACGTTCGCACAACAGCCCTCATTGGCTGGAGCACATCAGTACAACTTTGACAGTATCCTTCTCTAGGAATGCTACCTGTCCAAATATTTTCTGGCAAGCAACAGAACTGACTGCCTCCCTGCTTCAGGCTTCATTTGACAAATAGTCACTCTCCCACATGTTATTTAGCAGCAGCTTCAGATGTCAAAATGCTGTTCCCCACAAAATCTGTGTCGAATACAATTAAGGGTGACAAATTCGAGCGTAGGAGCCAGCGAGTGATAACCGGAAAACAGATATGCTAAGGACATCAAAAACAACATGAAAAATACTGTATTACTTGACAAAACAAGGGTGTTCTGGAGAAATGGGGCCCTAATGAAAACTAACCATGGTGATTTATTCGCTGAGACTAAAAAACTGGCTGTCATGTTGAATGGTTACTTCACATTGGTATTTGAAGTCAGAATGACGGGGATGACAAGGAAACCCATACAAGATCAGAGTCAGACATTCATCTCGATGTGTACAAATAAATTAAAAGCGCTGAAGAAAATGAAAACAAGTTACAGATCATCAGGATCAGGGTGTTTTCACACAGCTGCTTATAAGAAATAGGTGAGCAAATTGCAGTTGCCCTAAATATAACCCGACTAGTTCTCTCGATTTGGGACAAGTCGGTGTACATTGCACATTTGTTATTGTCACTACTACGAGAAAGAGACGAGGCAAATACTGGCAACCTAACTTGTCAGCTGTGGTGGGAAGTTGCTACAATTTATCTTTAAGAATTGACTGACTGAACACCCTTAATATTTTCAGCTGAAAACTGGGAGCCAGTATTCCTTTGTAATGTAGGTCATGCCTGGCGAACTCGTCTGAAATTTAAAGAGGTTTCTAAAGTAAGGACCAGGAAAATATCCATTGACGTAACATGTGTGGAATTTGAGAAAGTGTTTGATAACACCTCGCATAATGAAACGTGTGTTGAAGTTATCACTCATGCTGGCATTCTCGATGTATCAGATTACTGAACAAACACGTGTATTTATGCTGCTTCACAAAACTAAATTCAGGATAGAGATGAAAAAGGTCGAATTTCCTTGGACAATGATTCTGATACTGCATTAACTAAATTGCAAAATAAAATAAAACCTTCCTGTTCCGACTCAAGCTAAATTACAGTCATTATTTCAGATTAAATTCCGACCTCTGTACGACAAAATCTTAGTTTTTTAAAATTACAGGTACCATAACACACTGTTCCACTCTCTGTTTGGTGTTTGTTTCCTGCCTATTTCCACCCGTGATTGTTGGTGTTAATTTCCATGGCTGCGCTTTCCTACTCAGGGTCCGTAGATAATTGTCATGATTATGTTCTAGCCACGTAGTCAAGCCTGTGTGTCAGGGTTAACTAGGTTACACCACAAGTGACGCCTTAAACTTCAGGAACTGCCATAAAAAACAGCTGCCGCCTTGCACAGCAGCTAAAACCTTATACCGCAGCTAGCACCTTACACGTCAGGTAATTTAAATCATTGAGAGAGATTCCAGTCAAATAGCTGTACACCACTCCAACTGGAATAGTTAACCAGACTCCACATGAATGTCTTCTGTGAAACAATGTATCGTGTTAATTTCCCAATTGGTGTGAGTGCAGCACTGATTTCCACACGAAGCAACAGACAGGTGAGAAGCACGATACAGGTGCTCTAATCAATGCGTCGCAGAAGTTCTCAGCCCTGTGGACAACATTACTGCAAGAACGTATTAATGCTCGCATGAAGAGCGAGCTTATAAATCGATAAGCAGACGGCGGTGTCACAGAATAGTTATTCCCCTATATATAGAGTATCCATCCTCTCTGACGGTGGAGATATTAAATGCCATTGATAATCCAAAAACAAGCTTCCCAGATTATTGGTTCACAGGATTACTTGTCCAGTGACGATATGACTGTGCCATCGTCTTGCAGGAAACAGACAAAAATACATTACTGAAACCTTCCAATATTATATCATTTATTCTTTCATGTTGTATTATTGATGAAACTTAACCTTTGCTTATTAAGTAGCGAGGTCACTGAAAATCAGGGCCCACCCTGCAGCATTGATCTGTTTCAGGATTTAAAACAGGAAACTTATTCAAATATATGCAATTGTATACTGGCACATAAACTTCAGAAAAAGAAAAAGATAATTTCATAACTTCTGCAATGGAATTGATTTGCGAAACCACACATTTTTATTTGACTTCAATGGTAAAGCAGAAGAGGGAGATTCATAACACAGTAATCAGTCGAAACTATTTCCAAGGCAACAATTTAAGGTTACAATCCGTTTGTCAAATAGGGGATACACTTTTTGTTCCTTGAAGAGAATTTCGATATTCAAAAAAAGACGAAATTTAAATTGCCATTATATTAAGTCAATTTTAAGTATTATACAGATATGTAATGCAAAAAGTTGTGTGAATTTCGGCGTAGGAGGACTAAGAGGCCTCTGTAAGAATGAGCTGGTCATAATATTCCAATTGACCTCCACATTCGCCAGTTTAGAAACCCTAAGCAGTGTGTGTCACTAATTGATACCATGTGACTGTCTGTTTCAATATAACTGCATAGAACGGGTGCTCAACGAAACAATAATTCACATCGGTGTTCAAGAATCTTATTGGCACACTCGGGTTGTAATTTCAATGGGTTTCATTTATTATCTGTGAATAACTGATAACATTTCACTCTCCTAATCTATCTGTCGAGCTTCCTCAAGACTCAACCGCCAAGTGCTTGGAAATGCGCAGTACATTATGAAGTTGTGGAAACCAACGCTACAACACTGAAATGATGAGTGTGGATTTCACAAAATACATCCTATGCAACACTTCATGAATGAGCGCCTGGCCGAAGATCACATAGATGACAATGTCACCCCACTCCGCACCTTCTGTTGCTCACCACAACCTCCATGCCTTTATCACCTTTAGACTTGTTTTATTCTTTTCTCTCTGACCGTCTTCCATCGTCCATTCTACAGAAACGTTATGCCATGCAAACGCTGCTGAGTATAACTTAAAAGACATGGAGCCCCTTTAACAAAACAGCAGTGTTCGATGAGCATTCTCGGTCTCGCAAAGTCTCATTTTAAAAATTTAATGTGTTTACTGGAGTTAGGCCTCAGATCTGCTTTGATCATATTGAATTGTAGTACAGGTTCGAGAGGCTAAACGGTCTACCCCTACTCCTGTGTAACTGGTAGTTTGATGTTTTGTTACATTGAGCAATTGTTATTTTCAGGTAATTAATTAATTCCAGGTGCCAGCTTTATTCCACCTAGTTATCAATTTTTTAATTACGCATTTTAGTTTTGTTAATTCCACACTTGCATCTACATTTTCTCCATTATCATACAATCTTTCATGGAAATACGTACGTTTAAGAATGGGACGTTCCCATTTTCGGAAGTACAAAACAATCCAATCTCAGTGGCTATCTCTGAAAGTTTTAACCCAAATCGCGGGTCCCTTCAGGAAACATCTCAAATGAATTTAAGTGATGAGTGTTTCGCTGGATAAGCCCGAATTGTTTGCCCATGCCTAGTTGTCCTGAAGAGGGTGGTGGTGAACTAACTTATTGAACAGTGTTGCGACAACCTGGGTGAGTGTGCAGTCAATTCCAGCCCCACAGGCCACGGAGTCCGAACACAGTGAATTAATAAATATTCGTAAAAGAATTCCAGGCATCTTTGGCCCTTGGCTGTCCAATAATCCTAGTCACCGGGTTTGTGAGTTGAAACAGAATTTCTGTTTATTTTCAACAGAAAAAAAGATGAAATATTCAACAATTACAAAAGAATAACGGCGAGGTAACCTACTGTCCCTTTTAACTCCCACTGACAACCAACACACAAATACGACAGACAAACACAGTGGGATGGAAAGGAGTAAAAATAGGAAGAATCAAGGTGATAAAGATAAGAGCCCTTGCTTTTGCGAATAGTTCTTTGCAGCAGATGTTCTCCACAGCACGCGATTTGACCAAAGCTACTGGTACAGTTGGTGACGTTCTTTTGTCAGAAACATTCATTAATTCCTCGAACGGAATAGAGTTTCTTCTGGAGAGACACTTTAGCGTTTATTAAGGATCACCTTAGGCCTGTTTTTTTTAGAGACTCTTTGTCTCACTGGCTTAAAAACTGGCTTCCAGCGCGTTGGTTGACTTCAAGCCTCACAGTTCCAACGGAATGGCACCCAGATTTGCTAAAAAGAGAGAGTCGACTCGGTCATCTTTGGAGAAGCTTTGCAGCAGTTTTTCTGGGGACCATTTAGCTCTATCTGGTCACCTCTTCTGCCAGAAACAAAACTAAAATGAAATGACCAGACTTGGCACTCAAAAACACATCAAAGGAAATATACCCAATCAGCGCCTGCTGCAGGGCTGTATCCAACCTCATTGGATAATTCAGTAGCCACCAGCGAAGTTAATCAAATCGAGTCAGTACTGATGCTAGCCAATCTGCAATTACCAGCCAAAACAGCACAACCTTCTGGAATCTGCTTGGTCGAATTAAAGTCGCTTTGCATTAAATTCAAATGCCTATTAATCTTTTGTGGATCAAAATTGTAATAGCAAAAAGGAAAGAGAGAGAAGTTGGGAATAAACAGGAAAGCAACAGTCAGTGAAATGTAATTGCACCAACGGTGCTGTTCGCAAGAAAATTCCACGACGTTGACCCAGCGCTAGTGAAGTAACAGCGCTATCGTCCATGTCAGTGACTTGGAGTAGAATGTCCAATTGGATATGTTGCCAAGTCCTTCTCGATTGTAGCACTCCTGTGATTGGAAGGTGTTGCCCAACGGGCCATCAGAGATTGCAGTAGATGCTAAACACTTCTGCTACTATGCGCCAGAGGTGAAGGAAGTGAACGTTTGTGGAATGGGAGCTAATAAAGCTGTTAGCTTTGTCCTGCATGGTGCCAATATTCTTCAGCGTAGTTGCAGAGACAAATTCGAGATGCTCCTGTTGTGTTCTTTCTCTTTCCTACGAGTTAATTGGAGGAGTCTCAGGCTCAGAACGATTGAGTATTTCTAAATGCTTTGAGAGAGCAAAACTCTCCAACGCAGAATCAAGTAATATTTATACAGTGCAGCTTACATTGGAAAGAATATTGTTTACAAGTGATTATATCTGTTTGAAACATTACTTCCCATAAGTTGCATCTGTGCACCAGACAGATTTACTGTTATCTACTTTTATCTACCCTTCACCGTTCAATGGATTTCACCCCAATCTTCACGCCAGACTTGGTGCTAGACTTGGCGCTCGACCCAGTAGACGTTTCTGATTCTTCGGTCCAGTTCGGAACAAATGCTGCTAAACTTTATCCTGACTACTTGAACACTCCGTCTGAGAAACAAGCTGTCAAGGTCACTGAAAACAGTTAAACTGAAATCATATTGCTTGACCCTTATTCTGACTACTCCAGACGGTGCCACGCCAGCTGGAAGTTGTCATCTTTGTAAAACGGTCCGCTACTGCTTTAGTATACTATATTACACGATTTAAATCCGAACGCCCCTAAAAGTAATTGTTCACTGCCCTAAATGATTGTTATTAGGAATTATTTGCCTCCTCACAGCACTCCCATTCTACATTTCTTATGGCTAATGATGTAAGTATGCCTGAAAAAGTATAGGTCCTATTTAATCGTTTCACGCTTCAATTATTTCATTGCACCTAAATCACAGTGGTTGGCACTGTTGCTTCACAGTTCCAGGGTCCCAGTTTAGATTCCCGTCTTGGGTCGCTGGCTGTGCGGTGTCTGCACGTTCTTCCCGTGTCTGCGTGGGTTTTCTGCCGGTGTTCCGGTTTCTTACCACAAATCCCGAAAGACGTGTTGTTAGGATAATTGCACATTCTGAATTCTCCCTCAGTGTATCCGAATAGGTGTCCGAATGTGGCGAGTAGGAAGTTTTCACAGTGACGTCATTGCAGTGTCAATGTAAGTCTACTTTTGACAATAATAAAGATTATAGGAGATGAAAATGGGGACTGCTGTTCC
Organism: Scyliorhinus canicula; assembly: GCF_902713615.1. Lineage (NCBI taxonomy): Eukaryota > Metazoa > Chordata > Chondrichthyes > Carcharhiniformes > Scyliorhinidae > Scyliorhinus > Scyliorhinus canicula. Next base: position 207,519,734 of record NC_052151.1, read on the forward strand.
GATGTCATATATTTCCTGCCAGTACATTTACAGAACTGTGTAAGAGAAATGAGACCGATGTCAAAGACATTTGCCATGTTCTGTCATAATCGTCATCGTCCATTTGCGTCATTTACTTCCAAAGGCCTCGCCTTGTCCTTCGAACACTTTCCTTAATCTGCTGCCTCACTGCCAAAGCGGGCGATTCGTTGGATCGATTAAGCAAGACGTGGAAAAGTGATGCGCCGGGTATCCAGTTCTGATAATTCAGATTTCGGGGTCGGAAGATATAATTTGGAACCATAATTCTGGAACGCTGTGGTCCTTCCACCAGAGTGCTTCAAGCGGGACCTGGGGTCGCAAACTCGGACATTGCCCAATCAGAGAGATGCGGCCATCTGCAGAGACTGGTCACGTGACTCTCCATGTCGCGAGTTGGCAGGCCTGTGCTGACTGCTGTGTGATTGGTTACTGGCTCCCATTGCGATATCACCGGGAGACAAGTTTTATCACCAGTTGTCCTTACTGCGGGCGGGAGCCGGATGTCGCAGCTGGCACTGTAATCGAAATAAATTGATGCGCAATGTACAAAGAAACTGCAAGTTACAATCAGCATAATTAGATCAGATGAGACCAATGCTAATGATTATTAACATTGGCACAAATAGACTTACAATAATATATCATTCTATTCCGCACACCACACATTAAATTAGTTCAAATAGTACAATGGATCTAAGCAAAGGGAGCGATATCTCAGGACACTTTTCAGGTCAGGGAGACAAGGCTTCGCAGCAAACGGGAGGAAGATTGTTTTAAAATTATTTAGAGAGATGTAGATCCGGGCGCCTCAATGAGAGACATAATTAGTCAGGGAATTCTGAAGACGGAGAGGGAGAGGAGGAGAGCGGAGGAAGAGTTCCTCAGAACACAGAACGGGTAGTTGAAGTTTGAAACTGGCTTTTGCAAATAGCTGCTAAAGTTAAATCAAATGTTATCTATAAAACTGATGAGCAGATGTTTCTCCAGCTAATTGTAAGGATTGGGGAAAGGTTTCTGTTCGGAGTAATGAAATATACCCGGAAAAATGTCAGTCAATGCCAGGTCCAGGTCCTCGGTGGCCTCTCCGACTATCAATTCACACGCCGGGGATACCGATTCATGTTTAAGCACCAATCAATTCTAAAATATTTGAGACAAAGGTAACTTATGTTAACTTACAATATTCCTTCTGTTACTTTCCAGGTACATTTTTATAAGTTCTCGTCAGTAGCTAGAATTTGTGAAGCAACTGCAAATTATTTCTCGATCGCGTTTGATTCAGCATTTTCTCTGGTTAATGAGATTATCAATATGACGTCCACAGTGAAGAGCTTAAGGCTCATACTCTACCATATAAGAACCGTGCATCAAACTGAGATACCACTTGACGGTGACAGCTTACATTAAAACAGCATTCTGAATCATAAGGAAAAGCATGCCAGAGAAATCTATAGCTCACAGAACCTGGATTATGACGTAAATTAGATGAAGAAATCACAATCATGGGCAGAATGTTACTCCCACCAACAGATCGTCCGCCACTGAGGTCAGTCTTAAACGTAGGAGAAAAAGGGGAACCAGCAGAGGGCGACAGTAAAGTCAAGAAATATTTCAGTGCACAAACGGCGCTTTTGTTTCGGAACTCACGCACATGTGTTTAATGTTTCGCCAACTGTTAATTTGAAATTTGAGATTGACAGCTATTCGGTAAGCAAAGTCACTAATAATAATCGTCATTAGTGTCACAAGTAGGCTTACAATAACACTGCAAGGAAGTTACTGTGAAAAGCCCCTCGTCGCCACATTCCGGCGCCTGTTTGGGTACACACAGGCAGAATCTGATATTCAGAATATCAAATTCACTGAACAAGCTTGCCTTTCGGGACTTGTGGGAGGGAACAGGAGGACGGGGAGGAAACTCACGCAGACACGGGTAGAACGTGCAGACTCCACACAGTCAGTGACCCAACCCGGGAATTGAACTCAGGTCCCTGGCGCTGTGAAGCTAACCACTGGGCTACAGTGCCAACCCATAAAATGATGTCATGCAGCGGCTGAAATAGCTCGAGATAATTCAAAGGCAAAGGACCCTGACAACATTTCCGCTCTGGCTTGTGCTCCATAATTAGTTGCACTACTCACCTGATGGTTCAAGTAAACACTATCATCGAACCAGCAATCTGAAGAAAGCACAGATATATCCTGTCCTAATAAATCAGGTCAAAATTAAATCCGGAATTATTTCCCTGGCAACCTACTCTCGTTCGTCAACAGCGTGATATCAGGTGTCTTTGAGCGTACTACAGCTATCCAGTGGTACTTTCTCAGCATCAATATGCAAACTGTTGCTCAATGTGGGTTCCACTAGCCCACCTCCCACTTAATACCCGCCTCATTAAAGCCTGACTCCAAAAAATTACAAAAGTGCTTCACTCCAAAGATGCAGTGAGAGTGAATTAACTTGACAATAAGGCACTATTTCACTGGGATTTGCATAATGGAGCCCTGGGAAAACAGTAGGAAACAGGGAAAATCCTGACGCTAATTGGAGTTGTGATTAATGAAGGGAATTTAGAATTACTCAAGAACTCTGAATATCTCAGGATCCTGTCCCGAAGGCACTTGAGAGTTACAAGTTAGCCAGGAAGGACCTAAAGGGAGAGTTAAGAAGAGCGAGGAGAGGACACGAAAAGTCGTTGGCGGATAGGATCAAGGAAAACCCTAAGGCTTTCTATAGGTATATCAGGAACAAAAGAATGACTAGAGTAAGATTAGGGCCAATCAAGGATAGTAGTGGAAAGTTGTGTGTGGAATCAGAGGAGATAGGAGAAGCGTTAAATGGATATTTTTCGTCAGTGTTTACACTGGAGAAAGACAATGTAGTCGAGGAGAACACTCAGGTTCAGTCGACCAGGATAGATGGAATTGAGGTTCAAAAGGAGGAGGTGTTAGCAATTTTGGAAAATGTCAAAATAGATAAGTCCCCTGGGCCAGATGGGATTTATCATTGGATTCTCTGGGAAGCCAGGGAGGAGATTGCAGAGCCTTTGTCCTTGATCTTTATGTCGTCTTTGTCGACAGGAATAGTGCCGGAAGACTGGAGGATAGCAAATGTTGTCCCCTTGTTCAAGAAGGGGAGTAGAGACAACCCTGGTAATTATAGACCTGTGAGCCTTACTTCGGTTGTGGGTAAAATGTTGGAAAAGGTTATAAGAGACAGGGTTTATAATCATCTTGAAAAGAACAAGTTGATTAGCGATAGTCAACACGGTTTTGTGAAGGGTAGGTCATGCCTCACAAACCTTATTGAGTTTTTTGAGAAGGTGACCAAACAGGTGGGTCATTGTAAAGCTGTTGATGTGGTGTATATGGATTTCAGTAAGGCGTTTGATAAGGTTCCCCACGGTAGGCTATTGCAGACAATAAGGAAGTGTGGAATTGAAGATGATTTAGCGGTTTGGATCAGTAATTGGCTAGCTGAAAGAAGACAGAGGGTGGTGGTTGATGGCAAATGTTCATCCTGGAGTTCAGTTACGAGTGGTGTACCGCAAGGATCTGTTTGTCATTTTTATAAATTACCCGGAAGAGAGTGTAGAAGGATGGGTTAGTAAATTTGCAGATGACACGAAGGTCGGTGGAGTTGTGGATAGTGCTGAAGGATGTTATAGGATACAGAGGGACATAGATAAGCTGCAGAGCTGGGTTGAGAGGTGGCACATGGAGTTTAATGCGGAAAAGTGTGAGGTGGTTCACTTTGGAAGGAGTAACAGGAATGCAGAGTACTGGGCTAATGGCAAGATTCTTGGTAGTGTAGATGAACAGAGAGATCTCGGCATCCAGGTACATAAATCCCTGAAAGTTGCCACCCAGGTTAATAGGGCTGTTAAGAAGGCATATGGTTTGCTAGCCTTTATAAGCAGGGGGATTGAGTTTCGGAACCACAAGGTCATGCTGCAGCTGTACATAACTCTGGTGCGGCCGCACCTGGAGTACTGCGTGCAGTTCTGGTCACCACATTATAGGAAGGATGTGGAAGATTTGGAAAGGGTTCAGAGGAGATTTACTAGGATGTTGCCTGGTATGGAGGGAAGGTCTTACGAGGAAAGGCTCAGGGAATTTAGGTTGTTTTCGTTAGAGAGGAGAAGGCTGAGAGGTGACTTAATAGAGACATATAAGATAGTCAGAGGGTTAAATAGGGTGGACAGTGAGAGTCTTTTTCCTCGGATGGTGATGACCAACACGAGGGGACATAGCTTTAAATTGAGGGGTGATAGATATAGGACAGATGTCAGAGGCAATTTCTTTACACAGAGAGTAGTAGGGGTGTGGAACGCCCTGCCTGCAACAGTAGTAGACTCGCCAACTTTAAGGGCATTTAAGTGGTCTCTGGATAGACATATGGATGAAAATGGAATAGTGTAGGTCAGATAGGCTTCAGGTGGTTTCACAGGTCGGCGCAACATCGAGGGCCGAAGGGCCCGTACTGCGCTGTTGTGTTCTATGTTCTATGTTCTAACCCACAAATCTTCAACTTCCTCATAAATGAACTTGTCTCCATCATAATGTCAGAATGGGAATACTTTTAATGTACCGTGCTTATGACACTCTGTGTAAGTGGGGTTCAATTCCAGCTCCACTCTTCTCCGAGTAACATCACAAGCGAATAATTCTCCAAATTCCGACATTATTGGACCATGGCTGCTTAATAATTATACTCACCACGTTTGTGGGTAAAGGAGACTTCTGGTGGTGGCCATGGGGTGAGTGGACGCACACAGGGCAGCTCCGCATCAGAGGTGTTGGTTTTGGCATGCGATACCCGTTATTTTGGTAGTTTCAGCAGACGTGGAGCGGAAAGTGTGAGAGAAGATGTTCGCCCTGGATTGGCATGTCTACTGGCTATCAGATCTGGAAGAAGACAATGAAAGGTCTGGCTAACAGTTTGGAGACCTGTGGCGCAGCGCCAATTATGAAAATAGCGGAGGGGGAAAGGTCGTCAGCGGAGGGAAAGCCTCAGATGGAGAAATTGATGACATTCATCAAGGTGGAATTTCGACAGCAGGTGAAGGAGATGCACAGAGACTGGACGAGGGTGATTGAGGGAAGAATGACAACTCTTCCGGGATCTTTGGTTCGGGTGGAAAGGTGCCACGAAGCACAGAGAGCGACGAACCATGAGGTGGATAAGGTGACGTCTTACCAGAGCGACCGGATTGTGTCTTTGGAGGTAGAGGTCGGGATCCTGGGGGATTTGTACAGTCACTGCTGTCGAAGGTGGGGGAATCAGGAGAACAGGTCCAGACGACAGAATTTGTGGATTGTTGGTCCGCCAGATGGTGTGGAGGGAACGAACACCACAAAATACGTTTCGAGGATGTTGGCATGGTTGGTGCAGGGGAAAGTGATATATACGACCTCAGAGCTTGACCAGGCCCATAATTTCTTGAGGCAGAAGCTGAGAGTACAGGAGCCGCCGCGGTTGGTGGTTGGGCAGGTTCACAAGTCTTTTCACAACGAGAAGATCCTGAGCTGGACCAGGACGAAGATAGTCTGTGAATCATGGGTAATCGAGCAGAGCTGGCGAAGAGGGATGTGGGTTTTGAAGAGGACCAAAGTCGTGATGTACAGATGACAGATTCAATAAGGCGTGTTGTACCCGGCTAGACTTTGGAGACACAATTAGAGTACTCAATTTTTATTCCAAATTAGGGGAATTTAGCATCGCCAATTCACTTCTCAGGCACATTCTGCGTTGTGAGCTTGAGGCACGCGCAAAGAGGGAGAATGTTCAAACTCCACTCGGACCGTGACCCGGTGCTGAGATCGATCATGGGTCTTCTGTGCTATGAGATAGCAGTGCTAGCCACTGCGCCCAGACTGTTGGTGTCTCATAACGGTTGGGAGTATAATTTGGAAATTCTTGAGGAGACTAATGACTTTATAAAGGACCAGAAGTTGGTGGGAAATGAGGGGTCGTGTGTGATGGACGAGTTAAGTCCGCAAAGACTGCGAGTTATTGTTGCATTCGGTTGCCGATGGGGGCTGGGGAGGGGGGGGGGGTGGTGCCGTTGATGGGATGGATGGTAAGTGGAGGGCTGCAGCGAGTATGGATATGTTCTCGGAGAGGACGTTTGTGCGGCTTGAGCTGCGGGAGAGGTTTGAGCTGCCCAGGGGCAGTGAGTTTATGTTTATGCAGGTGCGGGACTTCGTGCAAAAGAAGTAGCAGACGTTCTCCCCAGCAATCAGAATAAATGCTATTGAAGCCGGTGCTGCCCCCGATAACATGAGGGTGGGCAGGATTGGGAACATATACAGGTGGTTGGGGTGCAGGTCAAGGCACAAGTGCGGAGGATAAAGTGTAATTGGGAGGAGGCGTTCGTTTGGGAAATATGACGTATGTGGCGGTGCAGCGGGTGAACTGAAACTCCTTCTGTAGGAGGATGAGCTTGATTCAGTTCAAGGTGGTGACAAAGGTATGCATGGCTCGGGAAACAATGAGTGGGTTCTTCCAGAGGGTGACAGTTGTGTGTGAGATGGATGGGAGGCGGCTCGTGAATCATGCTCACATGTTCCTGGGCTTCGAGAAGCTGGAGAGCTTTCGGGGTGTGTCGTCTGAGACGTTATCCAGGAGAGTGCGGGCTGACGTCAGCCCGGATCCCATGGTGGCATTCTTTGGGGTTGCAAAGAACAAAGGACATTACAGCGCAGGAACAGGCCCATCGGCCCACCAAGCCTGCCCCAACAATGCTGCTCGTCTGAACGAAAATCACCTCCATTTCCGGGGACCATATCCCTCTATTCCCATCTTATTCATGTATGTGTCAAGACATATATCGTATCTGATACCTCCTGCGTCCCCGGCAGCGTGTTCCAGGCGCCCATCAACCTCTGAGCCAACATTTGCCTCGTACATCTCCTTTCAACCTTTCCCCTCATACATTAAATCTGTGCCCCCTAGTTAATGACTCTTCCACCCTGGGAAAAAAGCTTCTGACTATCCCCTCTGTTGATTACCCTCAGAAATTTGTAGACTTCTCTCAGGTTGCCCTCAACCTCCGTCGATCCAGTGTGAACAAACAAAGTTTCTCCAACCTCTCTTTATAGCTAATGACATCCATGTCAAGCAACATCCTGGTAAATGTTTTCTGTATCGTCTCCAAAGCCGTCACATCCTTCTGGTCGTGTGGCGACCAGAATTGAACACTATATTCCAAGTGTGGCCTAACTAATGTTCGATAAAGCTGCAACATGACTTGCCAATTTTTGAACTCCATGGCCCGACCGATGAAGGCAAGCATGCGGCTTGCCTTCTTGACTGCTTTCTCCAACTGTGTTGCCACTTTCAGTGACCTGTGCATCTGTACACCCAGATCCCTTTGCCTATCAATACTTAGGTATAGTGCCGCCGTTTACCATATATTTCCATCTGTATTTGACCGTCCAAAATGCATTACCTCACTTGTCCGGATTAAACTCCATCTGCCATCTCTCCGCCCAAGTCTCCATCTGATCTATATCCTGCTGTCCTGTGACAGTGCTCATCATAGCAACAATTCAATTAACCTTCATGTTTTTCGCCACCTTTGTAATCAAACCAGTTACATTTTCCTCCAAATCATTTGTATATATTGCAAACAGAAAAGACCACAGCACTGATTCCCGAACCCAGTCACAGCCCTCCATTCAGAAACACACCCTTCCACTGCTACCCTCTGTCTTCCTTGACCGAGCCAGTTCTGTATCCATCTTGCCAACTTACCTCTGATCCCGACTTCACCTTCTGTGCCAGTCTGCCATGAGGTATCTTCCCAAAGGCCTTACTGATGTCCATGTAGACAATATCCACTGTCATATCCTCATCAATCATTCTCGTCACTTTGTCTAGAAAGGTGATCAAGTTAGTAAGACGCGACCTCCCCTTCAAATAAACGTTTTCTCTTGCTAATACGTCCACATGTTTCGAAATGGGAGTAAATCCTATCTCGAAGAACCCTCTCCAATCATATCCCTACCATTAACGTAAAGCGTACGGCCTGTAGTTACCTGGATTATCCGTTCTACCCTTCTTGAACAAAGGAACAACATTGGCTATTGTCCAATCCTCTGAGACCTCCCCTGTAGCCATTGAGGATACAATCATTTGTCTCAAGGCACATGAAATTTCCTTCCTTTCCTGTCTCGGTATTGTGGGTTATATCCCATCAGGCACTGGGGATTTGTCCACCTTAATGTTTTTCTAGACCCGCAATATCTCTTACTTTTTGATCTCAACATGACCCCAACTTCTACACACCATTCCCGAGTCTCATCATCCACCAAGTCCTTCTCTTTGGTGATTACTGATGCAAAGTACTCATTTAATACCTCCCCATTTGATCTGGCTCCACGTATGGATTTCTTTCCCTGACCTTGAGTTGGACAACCTCAAGGACAGGAGCACCCTGGCTACCATTTTGCTATTTATGTGTGTACACAATGTTTTGGGAATTTCCTTCATTCTGTTGGCCAATAATTTTTCGTGACTCCCGACCATCTGTTATCTGCGGTAAATAACTCCTTGTCCACGATGACAAGGATAATATTTGTCTCAATAGTTAACGGTCAGTTTGTTAGAGACAAAACGACTCCGCAATTAATCGGATCATTGCAGGTGTCAGTTGGTCACGTAGAAAATAACTTACCAGTGACAGTACTTATCAGGCCATTGCAGAATTACATTGCCGTGGTGAGAAAGCTAGTATAGAATGACTCAGCAGTGCACACTATTGCAGGCAAAAGCTAATAATTAAACATAACATAATAAAACAGGGAGATTCTTAATGAATAAATGAAGAACCTCGAATGTAAATTTCCCTTAACAAGCTGATGTTGTCTCCGATCTGATGATTAGACAGCAGGTCACCACCTGGAAAGGTGCAGGAGGAAGCTCTCAGTAATCCCATTGGCTGCTCCGCTGGTCAATTGTTCAATAGGAGCTGCCACCTCAGTGAAGAAGCTGGAAAAGACAATTTGTATATTTCCTCTGTCTGGAGGCAAATCCGATGAGTTTCGTTGAGAAACGTTGATAAAGGAACTTACAAAGTTGGTATCTCATGAATGATAGGATAAAAACCTTGATTTAAACTAATCACCGAACAGAGATTTGAATCTGGATCAGATGTTGCACAGACGCTGCTTCTTGGACTTGCCATCTGACGTTCGCACAACAGTTTTCTATGGCTGGCGTGCATCAGTACAACTTCCACAGTTTGCGTTTCATAGATTACATAGACTTTACAGTGCAGAAGGAGGCCATTTAGCCCATCGAGTCTGCACCGGCTCCTGGAAAGAGCAACCTACCCAAGCTTAACACCTCCACCCTATCCCCATAACCCAATAACCCCATACCCCATAACCCAGTAACCCCGCCCAACACTAAGGGCAATTTTGGACACTAAGGACAATTTATCATGGCCAATCCACCTAACCTGCACATCTTTGGACTGTGGGAGGAAACCGGAGCACCCAGAGGAAACCCACGCACACACGGGGAGGATGTGCAGACTCCGCACAGACAGTGACCCAAGCCGGAATCGAACCTGGGACCCTGGATATAGATATATATAGAATAGTACAGCACAGAACAGGCCCTTCGGCCCTCAATGTTGTGCCGAGCAATGATCACCCTACTCAAACCCACGTATCTACCCTATACCCGTAACCCAACAACCCCCCTAACCTTACTTTTTAGGACACTATGGGAAATTTAGCATGGCCTATCCACCTAACACGCACATCTTTGGACTGTGGGAGGAAACCGGAGCACCCGGAGGAAACCCACGCACACACGGGGAGGACGTGCAGACTCCGCACAGACAGTGACCCAGCCGGGAAACGAACCTGGGACCCTGGAGCTGTGAAGCGATTGTGCTATCCACAATGCTACCGTGCTGCCACTAATACGACCTGTCGAAATGTTTGCTGGCAAGCACCGGAACTGACTATGTCCCTCCCTCAGGCTGCAGTTGATAAATAGTCAAGTTCCAACGTGCCACTTAGCAGCAGTTTCAGATGTGAAAATGAAGTTCCCCAAAATATCTGTATTGACTAACTTCTCAGCTGGCGAACCTGAGGCATTAATGTACATCCAAGGATAACAAAACCTTAGAGGAGCTACCGAGTGATAGCTTGAAAACAAATATATAAGGATATTAAAATCACCATGAAAAATATTGCGTTACTTGATGAAACGAGAGTGTTCTGGAGAAATGTCGGTCTACTAAAAACTGACCATGGTGATACTGTCGACGAGACTAAGGAAATGAATGTCAGGATGAATGATTACTTTGCATTGGTTTTTGATGCTGAGGAAAAAGTCAACATCCCAGGGATGACAAGGAAACTGAAACAAGATCAGAGTCAGAGCGTCACCCAGTGGTGTAAAAATAGAATAACAGTAGTGAAGAAAATGACAAGTGACAAATCACCAGGATCAGTATGTTTTCACACAGCGTTAAAAGGAAGTAGTGAGAGCATTGCAGTTAACCCAAATATAACCCGGCAGGTTCTTTCGATTTGGCAACAAGTCAGTGTACATTGGAAAATTGTTATTGTCATTATTGCATTGAGAGAGGGAAGTATGGTAATCATTGGCAACCTATCCTATCATCTGCTGGGAGGAATTTAACATAATTTATATTGAACAATTAGCTGACTGAACAACTTTTATATTCTCAGCTGAGAACTGGGAGCCAGTATTGCTTTGTAATGTACATCATGCCTCGCATACTCATTTGAATTTTAAAGAGGTGACTAAAGTAAGGGCCAGGAAAATATCCATAAATGTTTCATATGTTGATTTTGAGAAAGTATTTGACAAAATCTCTCATAAAGAAACGTTTCATTGAAGTTATCGTTAATGCTAGCGTTCTCTGTGTATCAGATTCCATGCGACTACCCCTGTTGGAGGGGATTCATCAATGTTAAGTCCAAATTATGTCTCCAATAGTGGACTAATTTCTTTCAGTTCCACATTTTCGGTAGTCTACTGGTTCTCCACAATATCTGTATTGTGTTTCTGGGAAGATTGTGTATATTTCCCCTGAAGATAGACACAGTCTCTGGTGTGCTTTTGTCATTGGTGAGCTGAAGAGACTCTGCAGCTGTGTGTGATACTTGATCACTTGCATTTTTTCTGTCAACAGTTATCACCATTTGCTTAATCCTGTGACCTATATCCATGTTGATAAAACACATTTTTCGCAGTTACTGGGAACTATCCTCTTGGAAATACACTTCATTCACATGGGGTATCTGGACCCTCAGTATTTGATGCTCACAGCCAGGAGTCAATTAGTTTTCATTGGGATGTTATTCACTTTATCAGACGTTCATGGCTGATTAATGGGAAATGCTCGATAAAAAAACATATTTTCAATTTATTGTCGAATGGCCAAACACTTCTGCAAATGATAGCTGGAATGCTACCTCCTCCGTCCCCTCCCTCCCCCTGTACACATATTCAGTTCAGCACTGAGCTTTAAATATTTGTTTCGTTTGAACAGTTCCGGGCCGTGTTTTTCTTTAGACATCATTTAATAATAATAATCACATATTGTAAAAAATACGCTTCAATGAAAATACTGTGAAAACCCCCTGATTACATTCCGGCGCATGTTGGGGAACGCTGGAATGGGAAGTGAACCCGTGTTACTGCATTCCAAGCCAGCTGCTCAGCCCAATGTGCTAAATAGCCCCATTGATACCAAGCGTGATAGTTAATGAGTTAATGCCTTACAGCAAAACAATAATGGATGGACAGAATACGACTTGACTTGACTTGAACACTGATCAAGGTGGCATGCGTCCCATCTACTCATCAAGGGAAGTGCTGTTTTATGGTAAGTGCTTCCCGTGCAATTACCAAGATCGGCGACCACAAAACATCTGATTCCCAGATTAAATGTTACCCATGATTTTAACCTGGCGTGTTTGCTCCCAGCAACTGAAGTGGATTTTCCCTGTCATATGGCTAACATAACTTTATTTTTGAAATATCATTTTAAAATGTGCAGCATCTGCAGGAAATGTAATTTCATCATCGAAATGATAAATAAAATTTGGGTGGCGGAACATCATGCGCGCATCAAACGAGCAGCAGAAATCCGACGACATTTTGCAAATAAACTGCACCCATTCCACATTACTAAAATGGGGCGAATTTGAAATTGACACGGAAGTTTTAATATATTTGATTCTTTACATCCGCTGTTTTTCAACTAATCTCAGCATTTGTATCCATGGAGATTTCACCACATTCTTCAATTCCTGCCTGAATTTGCTCTGGGTCGCTGTATAAATACATGAGTTTTGAAAGCAATTCAAATACTTCAGGAAAGCCCCGGTTTCAGTGGCGAGACATCCAAGGTCTGTGCGGTCGGCTGCGTAATTAACGCTGTTTGTCAGTCTGGTAGTTACTAAAGTCACGGCATATGTCAACCACAGCACCATAAAACTAATCGATATCGTGAACAACAAAATAATGGATTTCCTTCGGCCAATAGGTCTGCTGTCGCGATAGCCACCATGTATGTCGTGATACATTTGGAAAGACCACAGTTTCCTCGTGAAAGAATCACAATTGTCATTAAGTTTGCTGTAAGAGAGAGCGAGATAAGGTAAATAATATTTCAGATAGATAAGGTAAATAATATTTCAGCATCTAATTGAAATGAACGTGGAGCTACTAACTGAAACGGGTTGCATTAATTCCGACGTACTATAATATAGGATGGCTAACTACATACTTATTAAGCTGTTGCAGGTCTGACTCTTCGCTGGAGGATAATGCAGTCAGCAAATCCACTCATAAATCACATGATATTTTCAGTGTTATTATCACAACAACTATACGTTTTCCAGACTCAGCAGATTACGGAAAGTGCGAAGAGGCTGCTCACCCGATTGTTCAGATAACTGTACATTATGAAATGCTGACTTCAAAAACGGGTTCTGATATGGAACTTGTCGTCTAAATAAAATTAGTTTTCACGTATAAACAACGCATTGGTAACAATGACTCACCTTTTAAGGGCAACGGCTGCAAGAATTGGGTAGTAAATCTCTTTCACCAGCAGAATAACTGGTTTATCCATTCTCCAGGAGAGGAGATGGATTCTCGAGGAGATGAAATATTCTGCCTGGCTCACCGCTTACACAATGGTGCAGAATCCATATTTATTCAGAGAGTAACCCTCCAATGAGTTGAACAGTTTTCACCATCATTAACATTATTTACAGTCATTTAACGTGAATCTGACACATCAAATTGAAGTTCGTTTCTTTCGGCATAATACATGACCATGCCATGTTATAATTTTACTGAATCTCAGAAATTCTATGCCTGCTCCACAATACAGTTCATGGAAAGCCATCATTATCAGCGATAAGGGTCACATCGGCATGGCAGTGTAAATGGAAAATAAGTGGAGGTTGGAATTTTTTTATTTGAATTACACTCACGTCTGATATCAGAGCAAAACGGAATAAATTCAGCTCCAAGGTTTAGGTTTCTGATTTGCGAGTTTTAATAAGCAACAAGCTGCAATGACGGGGTTAGAACCGATGGATTAGAACCAATTGATGGGAAAGCATCACTGCTCATCTCGATATCACCATTGCTATCTGCTAAAATGGGAGCGGAATAAAGTGTCCCAAGACAATTCCCAAGAGAGTTGCTATTGCTGCTCAAATTTAGCTTATTCCGAGCCACCAGTCAGGTGACAAGAGCTTGGTCAAAGATGCAGATTTTAATGCCATCTTAAATGGGCGAAGGAGCTGGTGAAGTGGAGAGGTTTGGGGAGATAGGCCTGAATTTCAATTCAGGTCAACTGAAACAACGGCTGCCAATGTTGTAGCGATTAAAATCGGGAATGTACAAGATGGCAGAAGAGCTAAAATCTGGAACATGTGTTGGGCTGGAGGAGGCTGCAGAGAATGGGGAGACCGAAGACCTGGAGGGATTTGAAAGTCAGGATGATGATTTTAAAATTGAATCAATGTCCGTCGGAAGCTTGCGCAGGTCAGCAATCTGGGGTCTCATTGGTGAACTGGACATCGTTCACGTGAAGTTCCAGGCAATGGAATGTTTAATGAGCAGAGGTATATGATTGATGTAAATCGGAATCCGGCCAGGGGAACAGTGGACTTGTCAAGTCGAGAGTGAACAACTGCAAGGATGAGGGTTTGAATAACAGATGAGCTGAGGCTGGGTCTGACTTGGACAATGGTTAGGATGTGGAAGTACAGTGAATTCACGTGAGAACATTCTGTCAGTCTGTGTGATATTATAAACTTTAGTCAGAGGTTTTGGGGTGAATGGATGCAATTCCAGTCCTCGCTTTAACATTAGGATTATTTCTCTGTCTGTTTCTCTGGAGCACAATATTAGTATGGAACCATTCACATTTGATTGTGATCAGAAGCTAAACAAAAGGTTCCAATAAATCAGACAATTACCGAATCATGCAAAATATAAGGATGCTGTGCTGCCCTTCTCCAGGATGCTGAGCCTCTGAGCTTGATATCCGGTAAGTTCGATCCTTACCACTTCTCCGCAAAACTTTCGCACCCCAATATGACAAAGTTATTTTAATTTACTTCAGCACTTTGAACAGATCAATTCAAACTCCTTCTAACTTCCTCTGCTGGAAGAAAACATTCCAGCCTCTTACACATTTCAACTAACTGTCATCCCCTATCTCTGGACCTAGACGAGCAAATCTCCTCTGCAGTACCTGACGCACCTTGACATCTCTCCTAAAGTGTGGTGTACGGAATGGATGATAATAACCCAGCTGGACGCTGATCAGTCATTCAGAAAGGTTCCGCATATCTTCCCTGTTTTTATATTGCAATCCTGTTTCTGATTTCTAACTCAGTGTGGGTTATGTGAACTGAAGCCAGCGGATTTGGTATTGCTGCCCAACTGACTGTTTCTGACTGCCAGTCACTGATACATATTCGTTCTCCACACTCAATGTCTTCTACGTATGAGCTATTTTCAATGTCTCCCCGGTCTCCCATGTGACTGACGGGGATACGGACCACGATAGTAACGAGGAATATCTCCTTACGTGACCTTATTGTGGAAAAATTCAATTTCTGGAATTCACCTAACACAATTTGTGCGTTAATGAAAATAATAAATAGCAGATCGGAATTCAAACGCACTCAGTTCGCGTTTGGAAGGTATGTTCCTCTTCCAGTCTCATTCCAATACAACTGAAGGAAACCTGGGGCTCCACAGTCCCACAGTTAATGTGTAATTCCGGAAAGGTTTGGATTAGCTCCTCGAAGCGGGATGCCTGTTTCTCCCTTCGTAATTGCTGCCAGACTTCCTGAGCTTTTTTCGTTTCTTGCGAATCTTTCCTAAAGTGATCAAATGCTTCAGAAAATCTGTAAATGGAGAATTGACATTTTCTTTGCTAAATTATCGCGCAAAAGCTGGAAAGTGAGAAGTCTTTCTTTTCGCAAATTCGAAGCATCAGGTTACCAGAATCTTCATCTGATTGCTGAGCAGCAGATGCATCCTCTTTGAAATAAAAGTTTTCAATTCTCTCTGTCATTGAGCCCATTCAGAAGTGATGAATGTTGCAGGAAAATAGGGGCTTACCATTCGAACTATTGTGTTCAGGCACTTTTGATCATGAGGTGCAATGCGTTAGTCAGTTGAATTCGCAACCTATTAAACAGCCATTCATGAGCTCCAAACTCATCAGCGCCGCTGTTAATTTGGGTGCCTAGCGCTTTTAATGTAAAAACCGACATGTTGCACAACGAATTCTGTTAATGGAGATGTACTCAATTCGACTTCCGGTCGGCAAGCGGAGCGGTCGCACGGAGAGGGGCTCCCGCAAGGTAACGAAGTCGGGGCCTTTCTCTCCGTAGCGGCAAAGAGCAGGGAAGGGGGAAGGGACGCCCTCCCCCTGCCCCCCCCCCCCCCACCAACAAACCTGTCGGCGGAGGATCCTCGGCGGCGGCGGCAGTGGCGGCAGGTCCCCCCCCCCCCCACGCAGGCCAGGACCGAAGGGGGGCCCAGCCGGACCGAGCAGCGGGGACCGACCCAATCTCCCCCCCCCCCAAACCGGCAGCGACCACCACGAGGCAAGGACAAAGGGACTGGGCAAAACCTCTCTCTCTCTCTCTCCTGGGTGAGTGAGGAGAAAGGAAGGGGGAAAATAAAGGACTTTTATTTTAAAAAAACAAAAGAAAACTGTTAAAGAGAGAGGGGGGAGGGGTACATGTACTATTTTCTCTCTTTTTACACTCTGTCCCATCAAAAGTATGCCCACCTGAGAGGAGTTGCATAAAAGAGGGGGGGGGGGAAGAAAGTAATTAATAAATAAATAAAATAAAGTGGTAAAGGAAAGAAGGGAAGAGAGGGGGGGAAGGAAGAGACAAAAAAAAAGTATAAAAAAATAAAAAATAAAATAAAAATAGGGTGCGGAAAAGGGGGGAAAAGAAAAACAAGGGAAGAAGAAAAGACGAAAAGGAAGGGGGAGAAAAAAACGCCAGGAGGGAGCCAAGGGAGAGGGGGCACCAGAAGCAGACGGGACAAAGGGCAATCCAGCTCAGGTGAGCGAATCACCACACGAAGCGGCGGGACGGATCTATCGCCGCATCAAAAAGAGCTGGACAGACAGGTGCCCACTTACCTGGGGCTAGAGGGGGGCTGGAATTGGAAGGTAGCCTTTACCGAGGCGCAGAGGGAGCAGCTGCAGGCAATCAAGGCAGAGGTGAAAGCAGACGCAGTGGCTGCAGCACAAGCTGCAGTGGCCAGGGCCATGTCAATGGTGCAGCAGGCTCTGACCAGATTGGAGGAGAAAGTGGATGCCCAAGGGGAGAAACTGGAAGCCCATGAGGCAACCATTAAAGAGTTGGAGAAAGCAGCGACCGACAGGAGCGACTGGGTCACGGCTCTGGAAAGGGAAGTGGTGAGACTGGGCGCAACACAGGGGAGCCTGAAGGGCATGGTGGATGACCAGGAAAACAGGTCAAGAAGGCAAAATGTTAGGATGGTGGGCTTGCCAGAGGGGACCGAGGGTAGGAACCCAACAGCATACATGGCTGCGATGCTGGGCAACATAGTGGGGAGGAACACTTTCCCCATCCCGCCGGAAATGGACAGAGCACATCGGTCACTTCGCCCGAAGCCCAAGGCAGGGGAACAACCGACAGAAGTCATAGCCAAACTGCACAGGTACCGGGATAGGGGGACAGTCCTACGCTGGGCCAAGGAAAATAGAGCCTGCAAATGGGAAGGGCACGCCATCCGAATCTATGAGGATCTTGGAGCAGACATGACTTAGAGGCGGGTTGAGTTCAACAGAGTGAAAGCAGCTCTCTACAGGAGCAGAGTGCGTTTTGGTATGCTGTACCCAGCGAAACTCTGGGTCACATACCAAAACAAGGAATATTTCTTTACAGCCCCTGCTGAGGCGAATAGGTTCGTCGAGGAGCACGGGCTGGAAAAATACCAGGGGGGGTAGGGACGAGGGCCCCTGGCAAGGGGCAACGACACGTCTACGAGGGTGGGTGGGGAGGGGCGAGGCAATGCCAGCCCCCCCCCCCCGCAGGAAAACCCAGAACAAAAAACAACCCACTGCCCAAGGGACCACTCCAGGTGGGAGGCCAGGCCCCAGCACGAGGGAATGAGAGTATTGGAGAAGGGACAGCAGGCGATAGGGGTGCAGGGTAGGATGGGCGAAGAGCGGGCAGAAAACTGTAGAGGCCAGGCAGAGGAGAAGCGAGACAACAACCCCCGAGAGGGGAGCCACCGTACTAGCAGGAAAGCTAGCGCCAAGGGCACACAACAAAGCAGGGCCGCAACGCACCCCCAAGAGGGGGGAAGGCGCCAGGCAGGGGAGGGGGGGACCACCCATCAAAGTCGGGACAGCAAACGGGTACAGGAATAGGGGATAGAGGGGCAAAGGAGGGATATACAGGGGAGGAGGGAAAAGGGAGAGACCGGGGTGGGGGTCATACAGGGAGCGAGAGACCGGGAAGGGGAAATGCAGGGACAAAGGGACGGAAAAGGAACAGGGCTACAAAGTGCCACAACCAAGGGCTCGAAACAAGGAACCGCTGCAAGCACCCACCCAGTACGGCCTGTGGGCGAAGGGGGCCCCCAGAGTGCAGGGGACTACCCGCATGGCGGACACACAGTGCCCCCGGGACAAGGGGAAACCCCGGAGCGCAGAGACCCGACCGCATGGGGAGAGCAGTGATAGCGGCCATCCTGGATGGCCCCGTAACAAAGGGAAACCCCGGGGGGCAGGGGCGCGTCCACCAGATAAATATGGTTAATCCCACAGGAACGAGGGGGCAGAAGCCCCCCACCAGGATAATCACCTGGGACGTAAGGGGACTTAACAGCCCAGTGAAGAGATCTAGAGTCCTCACCCACCTCAGAAACATGAGAGCCGACATAGTCTTCCTCCAAGAGATGCACTTGAGGGAGCAGGACCAACTGCGGGTAAGAAAGGGCTGGGTGGGACAAACCTGCCATTCCTGCTATGGGACAAGGGACATTGGCAAGAGGACAATGTTTAGGGCGACAAATACGGTTACAGACCCAGGGGGGCGGTATGTCATGGTCAGCGGGGTCCTGGATGGGGCACCGGTAGTTCTAGTCAACGTATACGCGCCCAACTGGGACAACACGATTTTCATCAAAAAGACCATGGCAGAAATCCCAGACATAGTGACGCATCAACTAATCATGGGGGGGGGGGGGGGGGGGGGGGGGGGGGGGGGGGGGGGGGGGGGGGGGGGGGGGGGGGGGCTCAACTGTGTACAGGATCCAAAGACGGACAGATCAAACCCCAAAACGGGGAAAACCTCAAGCATGGCAAGGGAACTCAGTCACTTTTTGGAGCAGATGGGAGCAGTGGACCCCTGGAGGTTTGCCCACCCGGGGGAGAAATAATTCTTCTTCTCCACAGTACACAACGTGGACACCAGAATTGACTTAATTGTGGTGGGGAAAACGGTGCTTCCAGGGATAGACAAAGTGGAATACTCCGCAATTGTGATATCAGACCACGCTCCACACTACATGGATGTGCGGCTAGAGACGGGAAGGGCCCAGCGCCCCACAAGGAGGTTGGACGGTGCCTTACTAGCTGACAAGGCCCTCAGCGAAAGGATAGCGTGGGCCATAGCAGAATACACGGAGAACAACCAAAACGGGGAGGTCTCATCCTCCACGTTTTGGGAAGCACTTATGGCCGTACTAAGAGGGGAAATCATTGCCTTCAAAGCGCAAAGAGATAGGGAGGAAAGGGTGGCTAGGCAGAAATTGGTCGACTCCATACTGGAGGTAGACCGTAAATACTCCGAGGCCCCGACCGTAGAGCTCCTGGTGGAGAGAAAAGAACTACAAAGGAACTTTGACCTGCTCTACACCAGGAAAGCAGTGCACCAACTCCGCCAGACACGCGGGACCCTGTACGAATACGGATCAAAGCCAGCCGCCTGTTGGCACACCAGCTGAGAAAGCAGGCAGCCACCAGATAAATTGCGCAAATCAGGGGTACCAGAGGCACGTTGGAAACAGAACCAGAGAGGATTAACAAAACCTTCAAGGCCTTCTACCAAGAGCTGTACACCTCAGAGCCCCCAACGGGGAAGGCAGGGATGAACCGGTTCCTTGATGGACTGGACATGCCAGTCATGGGAGAGGGCAGAAAACGGGACCTGGACGGATTCCCGGCGGACTTCTACAAACAATCCGCGCGACAGCGCTGGCCCCGCACCTGCGGGAGATGTTCACAGGCTCGCTAGCTAGTGGCACACTGCCAGCCACGTTAGCACAGGCCTCAATCTCGCTGCTCCCTAAAAAGACAAAGACCCAACGGAATGTGGGTCCTACAGACCCATATCTCTGCTGAACGCAGATGCCAAAATACTGGCCAAAATCCTAGCCAAAAGGCTAGAAGACTGTGCACCTGAGGTGGTCACAGAGGACCAGACGGGCTTCGTCAAAGGTAGACAGCTTACCTCGAACATCAGGCGGCTGCTGAACGTGATAATGACACCATCCGGGGAGAGAACACAAGAGGTGATCGTCTCCCTGGACGCAGAAAAGGCCTTCGACAGAGTCGAATGGAAATACCTCATAGAGGTACTGGAGCTTGTTCTTGAAAATACAGAAAAATGTGTCATTTGAAACATGGATGTCTGGCAATATCTGGTCTGAGAGGGTACAGGGAAAGATCCCACAAAAGGTTAATAGCAGCTGCAAAGAGCAGGATTGTAAAATGCAGATTATCAAACACACAGGTTTCATGTGGTAAGCTAAAACAATGGCGCACACCTTCATAGAATGTAACTATCTCAGGTAGTATCTGGAAAGGCATGAATGAGAGTTTCAATTGCCGAATGTTTAAAACAGGCAGGTCTTTCAGTTAAATTTTAGCATACAGCTAAAAGCAAAGTCTCACACCTTAATTGAAATAAACTCTTAGTAAACAGCTGGAAAGGATGCAAGATGCTCAGTCGAATTTGGTGTAAATTCTAAAGTGTAAAATTCTATGGACATCAAGTCAATTAAAAAAAAATGGAGACGACCTGTCTACGGGAGACACAATTTGAAGTCAAAATCAAAGGCAAAGTTATGAGCTGGGGACAATTGGAAAAGTAAGCGATTCAAAAGCAGGAAGTGGAGGTAACACCTATTGAAACCGGGGCGTTTTGTAATCAGATCTGAGAGGTGACGTTATGCGCAAAGTGAATAGTTGGTTGTATTTGGATGTTTGCATCAAGGATACTTTTTGACAATCAACATGAAACAAGCTCATAAACAATAAAGTCGTTAAAACTTGGTGACTCTTCGAAAGAGAATATAAACCTGAAGAAAGGGGACAGCCAGCAGAGCCAGCTCTCACAGCTCGGTGCATGGGAAGGACAGGACACAGCAACTGAGTTCACCAACGAATTCAACTCAAGAAGACCAGAATTTAAAGAAGATTGAGTGTCAAGGTGGGCCAGAAGGTCTCTACAACCAACCAGCAGCATCCAGAAGCAAGATCTGTTTACCTTTCTGTAAAGAAAGTGATTGCAGCTTTTAAAAGAAAACATATAATAATAAAATAACTTTACTTAAACTGCAAAAGTGGTTATTAGCCTACTTTACTTCCTTAACAACGCAGGACCATCGATGCTACTAAGAGGTAAGTAGGTAAAATTCTTTGGTGAATGTATGGGTGAAACTGGGGGATAACTTGAAAATATAGTTTGACCTAAATAGCACCCACCGAAGCCTGCATTGGAGTCAGGGAGTGAGAATCCCTGTTCACCATTTAGAATATCTACGTTTTTTTGGTATAGGGGGAATTCTAAGAATAGTGGTGGGTTTAAAATTCAAGCTGTTCAGGCTTGGAACAGGGTTCACTGCTTGGGTAAAGCTCCTATACAACGCTCCCATGACGAGCGTACGGACCAACAATACCAACTCCCAATACTTCCAGCTGCACAGGGGCACCAGACAAGGATGCCCACTGTCCCTGCTGCTGTTCGCACTAGCAATCGAACCGCTAGCAATCGTGCTCAGGGCAGCAAAAAATTGGAGGGGGATCCGAAGGGGAGGCAGAGAGCACAGAGTCTCACTCTCTGCAGATGATCTGCTCCTCTACATCTCGGACCCACAAAGCAGCATGGACGGAATCATCGCGCTCCTGAAAGAGTTTGGAGCCTTCTCGGGCTACAAACTCAACATGAGCCAAAGCGAGATCTTCCCAGTACACCCGCAAGGGGGGGGGGGGAGTACTAAAGGGGCTGCCGTTCAAACAAGCCCAACACAAATTCCGCTACCTGGGGATCCAAATAGCCCATGACTGGAAAGGGATCCACAAATGGAACCTCACCAGCCTGACGGAGGAAGTAAAAAAGGTCCTGCAAAGATGGAACACACTCCCACTCCCCCTCGTGGGGAGAGTCCAGATGATCAAAATGAACGTACTGCCCAGGTTCCTCTTCCTGTTCAGATCCATTCCGATCTACATCCCCAAGGCCTTTTTCAACGTGCTGGACAAACTTATCACGGCGTTCGTATGGGGGGGGTGGGGGGGGGGGGGGGTAAAAATGCTAGGATCCCAAAGAAGGTCCTACAAAAAAACTAAATCCAGGCGGGGGGGGGGGGGGGGGGCTAGCCCTCCCGAATCTACAATTCTACCACAGGGCGGCAACAGCCAAGCGAGAAAGGGGATGGATCCAGGAGCCAGAATCCGAGTGGGTGCGTGTAGAGGAGGCCTCCTGCATGGGAACCTCCCTCCGGCCCTCGCCACGGCAGCACTCCCATGCCCACCCAAAAAACATTCCATCAGCCCAGTGGTGACAGCCACCCTCCAATCCTGGAACCAACTGCGGCAGTAATTTGGCCTGACCAAAATGTCGGACAAGGTTCCCATCTGCAACAGCCATAGGGTCACACCAGCACTGACTGACGCCACCTTCAAAAGGTGGAGGCAGGACGGGGGGACATTGACAGTCAGGGACCTATACACGGACGACAGGATCGCAACACTGGACGAACTGACAGAGAAATTTCGGCTTGCCGGGGGGAACGAGCTACAGTACCTGCACCTCAAAAACTTCTTACGAAAGGAGACAAGGACTTACCCACAACCGCCACGAAAGACACTACTGGAAGACCTACTGGACGCAAGTATCCTAGAGAAAGGGAACTGTAGTGACATGTATGACTGACTGGTAGAATGGGACGACACCGCACTGGACGCAACAAGAATGAAATGGGAGGACGACCTGGGGATTGAGATAGGGTGGTGACTCTGGAGCGAAGCACTGCATAGGGTCAACTCCACCTCCACGTGCGCAAGGCTCAGCCTGACGCAACTAAAAGTGGTACATAGAGCCCACTTAACAAGAAACCGTATGAGTAGGTTCTTCCTGGAGGTGGACGACAAATGTGACGGTGCCAAAGAGGCCCGACCAACCACGCCCACATGTTCTGGTCTTGCCCCAGACTTGTGGAGTACTGGACAGACTTCTTCGAGGCTATGTCCAAAGTGGTGGGGGTGAGGGTGGAGCCATGCCCGATAGTGGCGGTCTTCGGGGTTTCAGACCAGCCAGATCTATTCCTGGGGAGGAGGGTGGACGCCCTTGCCTTTGCCTCCCTGATCGCCCGACGTAGAATCCTGTTCGGCTGGCGGTCAGCAGCACCGCCCAGAGCTGCAGACTGGCTGTCTGACCTCTAGGAATCTCTCCAAATGGAGAAAATCAAATTCGCCATCCGAGGGTCAGATGACAGCTTCCACAGAACGTGGGAGCCATTCATGCAATTGTTCCGGGACCTGTTTGTGGCCAACGAACAAGAGGAAGAATAGTCGGGTGGCCAAGAATCAGGGGAAAATGGACGGGAATCGGGAGAAGGTAGCCGTGGAAGGGGGCGGGGGGGGGGGGGGGAGGGCTACGGGTTCGTTATGGAGGTTTGATGGCAAGCGAAGGCCCAAAGCCAAACTGTAAATAAATGCCTATAAACATGTGCCTCTGCCATATTGGGGAATGTAAAATATGTATGCCGGCTAAAGGGGGCGGCCACAGTTGTTATTATGAAGATACTTACCTGTAAATATACATGTTAATTTTTACGTGTTTGTTTTTTTTCTAATAATTTGTAATTTGTTGGATATAAATATGAAAACTCAATAAAAAACATTTTTTTTAAAAATGGAGATGTACTATGAGTTGGTGGGGAGGGGAGAACTTCCTCCAGCACTATCGCAAGCATCTAACTCCTCCATTTTAAAGAAACACAGAGACCCAGAACAGTGGCTGGCGGTGCGGAGAGAGAGCTGCCAATTTGGAGTATTTTGGGGTCCACCAGGGCACCGGGCAGGGCTGCCAAAACGCCACTTTATTCGTTTCCCTCGCGAATGAACCATTGCCCATAGCACCTCGGGCATCGAGGAGGTGGCGGCCATTGATGGAGAGGAGCAGCGAACCTCTTTATATCATAGAATTCACAGCGCAGAAGGAGGCCATTGAGCCCATCGATTCTGTACCGGTCCTTGGAAAGAGCACGTTACCCAGGCCCACCCCTCCGTTCTATCCCCGTAACCCAGTAACTCCACCCAACATTTTGGACACTAATGGCAATTTAGCATAGCCAATCCACCTAACCTGCACAGAGTTGGACGGAGGAAGGAAACCCGAGCACCTGCAGGAAACCCACGCAGAGACTGGGGGAAACGTGCAGACTAAGCTCAGACATGAACTCAAGCCGGGAGTTGAACATGGAAGCCTGGAGCTGTGATACAACTGTGCGAACCACTGTGCTACCGTGCTGTCTTCTGTACTACCGTGCTGTCGTCGCCGAAGACCTCTTGTTATATATTTTAAACCCGGTTGCAACTTATAACAGGATTCAGCGGATTTGGGGGAGTTCCGTCTTGTTGGGTGTATAAACTCACCACGGGGAGAAGTGAGCTATTCCCGACTAACACCTGGTGATGGGGTCAGGGGGAGTAAGTTAAGGAGTTTGTCCTTTCGATTGGAAGTGATGAGCATTCGTTATCTTGGTATACACATGGTACAGAGCCGGGTCCTAGTTCACCCATTGAATCTGGCAATGCTGGTGGAGTCAATGAGGGAAAACTGAAGTCCATGGGATGTGTTGCCTTTGTCGTTGGCTTCAAGGATTCAGATGGAAAGATGACTGTCCTGTCGAAGTTTTTGTTCGTGTTTCAGAATCTCCCGATTTTCGTGCCCAAATCTTCTTATTAGTCGGGTGGATAAGATGCACTGGAGTGCTGAGTTCGGGCTACGTTATAGTGCCAAAGTGGGAGATTTATGACTGATGGAAATTAAGTGTTCATTAATTGTCAAAGAACAAAGAGAACAAAGATCAATACAGCACAGGATCAGGTCCATCGGTCCTCCAAGACTTCACCGGTCATGATACCACCTTTGACCAAATCCTCAGCACTTCCTAGTACCCTAACCCTCGAAACCTTTCCTATCCATGTATTTGTCGAGATGTCATTTTAACGCCGTTCATTTATCTGCTTCCATGCCCTACCCCTGCAGCGTGCTGCAGGCATACAACATCCTCTGCATAACAAAACCTGCCTCGCATATTTCCTCCAAGCTTTGCCCCACGGACCTTAAAGCTATGTCCCCTGGTGCCTGCCCATCCACTCTCTTCATGCCTCTCATAATCTTGTAAACCTTTATCAGGTCGCCTCTCAACCTCCGTCGTTCTAATGAAAACAGGTCCAAGTCTATTCACCCTCTCCGCATACCTAACAACCTCCAGACCAGGCAACGTCCTGGTAAAACTCCTCTGCGCCATCTCCAAAGCCGCCACATCCTTCTGGTAGTGTGTTGACCAGAATTGTGCGCAATATTCCAAGTGCAGCCTTCCCAACATTCTATATAACGAGAGAATGACTTGCGAGATTTTGGTACACTGTGCGGCGTCTATGAAGGCACACATTCCATATGATTTCTTGACTACCTTGCCCACTTGCTTTGCCACTATTAAGGATCTGTGGTCATGTACGCCCAATCACTGCTTTCTAAATTTGTAATTTACTGTTTATTTCTCCTCTATGTTAGACCTCCCAATATGCATTACCTCACATGTGTCCTGAATAAATTCAATTTTTCCAGTTTTCCATTTCTCTGCCCAAGTCTCCAACCTACCTACGTCCTGTGGTATCCTCTGATAATCCTCAACACTCCACCAACCTTGGTGTCATCGGACATGTGAGAGTCTTTCAAGCGACAATTGATTATGATTCAGAAACGTCACGTTCCTGAGAGAATGAAGGATAAGCATGGAAGGTTTCGGGAGCCTTGGATAACGAAGGATATTTTGAACTTACTCATCAATCCCGCGACATTTCTCCCCAAATCATACTGCAAACAAAGAGGCCGCTGCACCGTACCCTGTGGTACATCACTAGTCACAACGTCCCATTCAGAAATCACCCTTCTACCGCTGTCCTCTGCCGTCTGTGACCGAGCCAGTTCTTATTCATTTTCCCCCTCACCTCTGATCCCGTGTGACTTCACTTTTTGTACTAGTCTGCCATGAGGCACATTGCCAAAGCCTTAACTGAGGTCCATGTAAAGAACATATACTGGCCTCGCCTCATCAATCATCTTTGTCACCTCCTCGACACCTCGATCGAGTTAGTGAGGCACGGCCAACCCTTCACAAAACCATGCTGCCAATGTTAATGAGTCCATTTGTATCCAAATGAGTTTAAATCCTGCCACTGCGAATTCTCTCCAATAATTTACTTTCTCTGACGTGAGGCCCATCGGTCTGTAGTTTCCTGTATTATGCCTGTTATCTTTCATAAACAGAGGTACCACATTAGCTATCCTGCAGTTCTCTGGGACCGAACCGGTCGCCAATGAGGATACAAAGATGCCAGTCAAGGCTCCAGCAATTTCCTCCCTTGCTTCTCTCAAAATTTTGGGATAAATTCCATGAGGCCCAGGAGACATATCTACCTTAATGTCATTTAAAGCTCGCAATAGTTCCTCCTTTTAGATGACAACATGACATAGACTTCCACACACCCTACTGAAAAATCATCTTCCACAAAGCCCTGTTCGTTCGTGAACACTGATGCAAAGTGTTCATTAAGTACCTCCCTGATTTGCTCTGGCACAACACATAGATAGCCCCCACTGTACTTAAGTGGTCCAATCCTTCCCCTGGCCACCCTCTTCCTTTTCACATTTGAGTAAAATGCTTTGGAATTCACTTTTATCGTACTTGCCAAGGCCATTTTATGACCCCTCTCAGCCCTCATAATTTCCCTCTTACGTACATTTCTATTTTCTTTACACTGGTCAAGTGGTTCGACTGTCCACACCCCTCTAGATCCTACAGAAGTCTCTTTTTTCTATTAGAGGAGGTTCACAATATCATTCGTTATCCAAGGCTCCCTATACTTTCTATACTTATCCTTCATTTTCTCAGGAACGTGACGTTTCTGAATCCTAATTAACTGTTGCTTGAAAGTCTCCCATATGTCCGATGTTGCTTTAACATCCAACAGCCACTTCCAATTCAAATTCTTCAATTCCTGTCTAATATTATCGTAATTTGCCTTTTCCTTAATACGTATTCAATTTTGGTCACTACTCCCAAAAGGATTCCCTGCTGAAACCTCAGCTACCTGTTCGAGCTCAGTTCCCAATACCAGGCCCAGCAATGCCCCTTCCAGATTTGGACAAACTACATATTGCATCACGACACCTTCCTGGATCCGCCTTACAAACTCTGTCCCATCCATGCCCCGAGAGTGCCATTCAATATAGGGATAGTCAAAATACCCCACCACAACAACCCTGTTACTTTTGCACATATCCAAACTCCACCTATCAGCTCCGCTATCTCTAAATGGCAGTTGGCGGCCTTTAATGATTGCCCCATTCCTGTTCCTGACCTTTACCCAGATTGCGTCACTGTCATCCCCTTCTATTTCTCCTGAAGCAGCTATATTTTGCCGAATCTACTATTCCTTCAACCACGTTTCTATGATAACCAATCAGTAAACAGTGCTCTAACTTAATCTGCCTGACCGCAATACATCTGGCGTTGCAACAAATACACTTCAGCCACTACGATTGAGCAGTCAGGGAGATGTTGTTGATCTCTTATTGTTATTCTCCATTTCCCCTTCAGTTCTTACACCTTATAATCTAACGCTCTGGTTCCCACGCCATTGCCAAGAGGAAATGTACGATTTTATCCAGCAGCAGATTAGATTCGAGCTAATGTGGTCTGAACGGGAATTTGAGGTGTGGTGGAGGCCGTTTATGACTTTGTTTGAAGAGCTGTTTTTCGCGGGAGGGGAAGGAGAGTGATTAAAAGGGTGGGAACTGTACAAACTGTTGGTTGTGGCTGGTTGGACTGTTTATTTTGTTCCTGTTGTGAATATGTGGAATAAACTATTTAAAAAAAAAAAGGTTTTGTAGGTTGAATCACAATTACAGTTTATTTATGCCAAGAACTATTACAGCACCAGGCACCCAGATTCTACTTCCGGCTTGGGTCACTGTCTGTGTGGAATCTGCACATTTTCCCCCTGGCTGCGTGAGTTTCTTCCGGGAGCTGTGGTTTCTTCCCACAAGTCCCGAAAAACGTGATTGTTAGTTGAATTGGATATTCTGAATTATCCCTCAGTGTACCCAAATAGGCACCATAGTGAGGCGACTAATGGATTTTCACAGTAGCTTCATTGCAGTGTTAATGTAAGTCTACATGTGACACCAATAAAGATTACATCTATTATATGCAGAAAATGCAACCGGGTAATACCTACTACCCTCTTTAGCTTCCCCACCCTCTACCACCACACAAGACAGACAGACACAGAGGTGTGGAAAGGGATAACAATAATAAGATTGAGGGTCGTTATTTAGCACATTTTCCTCAGCAGACTTCCGGATTAAAGACTGTGGTTTACAAATGGTAATGACCTTCTCCGCAGAGTAATTCATTCAGGCACCCCACATGTTAGAACATTTAATACTCACATGCAGCAGGCTTTCTAGAGAGACACCTTAGACCTCGTCAAATTGATCCTTCAGGTCAAGATTCACATTTCAAGAGAGCCACTTATTTCACAACAAAACTTGCTGCCAGCTCGTGGATTGACTTCAGGCCTTGGCAGTCGCAAGACAACAGAACACAGACTTGCTGGAGAGGGAGTCAGCCCGCACAGTGGCATTCTGCAGAAAATTTGTTGGGTATTTTATGGGGACAGTTAGTTGGATTCCTCCATCAGGCTGCCAGACACAAAACTGAAACCAAACTAGATCCCTCGTGCATCTGGAAACATTGCAATGAGATCAGATCCAATCACCAACTGTTAATGGTAGAACACAAGCTTTTGGGTCAGTTCATTGGCAAATCAATCATACCGAGTCCTACCAATCTCTGCAATTGGTGCCGCACAGTCCACAGCGCTGGTTTGAATCAGCACTCGCGAACAAAGTTTTCCGCCTGCTGCTAAAATCGGCTTGAATTAAAGGCCATATTTATTGATCAAGAAGGAGCCAGGATGCCGAGGGAAGCATTATACATGGACAGGAGGTGAAATATTAGACGTGACACTTGTGCATGCGGGAATTGCTTACTGGCTGGCTCTCTCTAATCTCATTGGCTGCTTCCACCGATCAAGTGAAGGAGCTTGAAAAGACAATTAGAATATTTCTCCTCTCTGGAAACAAATTCGATCAGTTTCGTTGATAAAGGTCGTTAAAGGAACTTACAATGTTGGTATCTCCTGAATGCCAGGATACAAGTCTTGATTTAAACTAACCGCCCAACAGATATTTGAACTCTGGGTCAGACGCTGTGCAGACGCTGCTACCTGGACTGTGTCATCTGACGTCCGCACAACTGCATCACTACAACTTTGGCAGTTTCCTTATCCAGGAATACTACCTGTCCAAATGTTTACTGGCAACCAACAGGACTGACTGCCTCCCTCCCTCAGGCTTCATTTGATAAATAGTCACTCTCCCACATGTTATTTAGCAGCAGCTTCAGATGTGAAAATGCCGTTCCCCACAATATCTGTATTGAATAATTTCTCAGCTGGCGAACCTGAGGCATTAATCTCCAACCAAGGGTGACAAATTCTTGAGTACGAGCCAGCGCGTGGTAACTTGAAAACATATATGCTAAGGGCATTAAAATCAACATGAAAAGTATTGTACTACTTGACGAAACAAAGGTGTTCTGGAGAAATGGTGGCCGACTAAAAACTATCCGTGATGATATTTTCCATGAGACGAAAGAAATGGCTGTCACGTTGAATGGTTTCTTCACATTGGTATTTGAAGTCAACATGCCAGGGGTGGCAAGGACACCCATACAAGATCAGAGTCAGACAGTCATCTAGATGTGTACAAATAATCTAAAAGTGCTGAAGAAATGAAAACATGCGACAAATCAGCAGAATCAGTATGTTTTCACACAGCGGTTAAAAGGAAATAGTTGTGCAAATTGTAGTTGTCTAAATATAACCCGACAGGTTCTGTCCATTTGGGGCCAGGCGGTGTAAAGTGCAAGTTTGTTGTTGTCACTATTAAGAGAAGGAGACGAGGCAATACTGACAACCTAGCCTATCATCTATGGTGGGAAATTACTAGAATTTATCTTTAAGGATTGGCTGACTGAACACGTTTAATATTCTCAGCTGACAACTGGGAGCCAGTATTGCTTTGTAATGTCGGTCATGCCTGGCGAACTCGTTTGAATTTTAAAGAGGTTTCTAAAGTTAGGACCAGGAAAATATCCAGAGATGTATTATGTGTGGAATTTGAGAAAGTATTTGATAACATCTCTCATAATGAAACGTGCGTTGAGGTTATCGCTCATGCTAGCATTCTCTATGTATCAGATTCCTGCCCAAACACGTGTATTTATGCTGCTACACAAAACTAAATTCAGGATTGAGATGAAGAAGGTCGAATTTCCTGGACAAAGATTTTGATATTGTATTAACAAATTTAAGTTACAGATATTATTTCAGACTAAATGCCGACCTTTGAACTACAAAAACTAAGTATATTTTTAATTACAGATATCAGTAACACACTGTTCCAATCTGTGTTTGGTGTTTGTTTCCTGCCTATTCCCACCGGTGATTGTTGGTGTTACTTTCTGTAGCTGCGTTTTCCTACTCAGGGTCCGTAGATAATAGTCATGATTAAGTTCTAGCCACGTAGTCAAGCCTGTGTGTCAGCGTTCACTAGGTTACACTACAAGTCACGCGTTAAACTTCAGGAACTACCTTAAAAACAGGTGCCGCCTTGCACCACAGGTACCACCTTATACCGCAGCCAGCACCGAACACAGCAGGTAATTCCAATCATAGGGAGAGATTCCAGTCAAATAGCTGTACACCCCTCCAACAGGAATGGATAACCAGACACCACAGGAATGTCTTCTTTGAAACATTATAGTGTAAACTTCATAATCGTGAGTGCAGCACTGATTTCCACACGAAGCAACAAACAGGTGATAAAAACGACTAAGGTGCTCTAATCAATGGGTCGAAAACATTCTTAGCCCTGTGGACAATATCACTGCAAAAAGTATTCGTGTCCGTAGGAAAAGCGAGGAAATAAATCGATGAGCAGATGGCAGTGTATATAGAGTATCCATCCTATGTAACGGTGGAGATATTTAATGCCATTGATAATACAAAGGCAAGATGTCTTATTTATAATAAAACCGGGATTGATAGTCGAGGCTAGAACTTATCGTCCATCCACAATTACCCATATGAGTGCATTTTGGAGTCAATGACATTGCTTTCCATGAAGACCAGACCAAGAAAGGATGTTAGATGTAAAGAACATTGGTAAAGAAGACAGAATGTTTACGCCAATTCATTCACGGTCATAAATCGACGTTTATTTCCAAATTATTACATTCAAATTCCACCACCCAAAGGGATTCGAACCCAGCTCCCCAGATTAGTGGTTCACTGGATTACTTGGCCAGTGACGATGCAACTATCTTGCAGGAAACGGACAACAAGACATTACTGAAACCTACCAATATCATATCATGTATTCCTTCATGTTGTATTATTGATGACACTTAACCTTTGCCTATTAAGTAGCGAGGTCACTGAAAACCAGGGCCCACCCTGCAGCATTGGTCGGTTTCAGGATTTAAAATACGAAACTTATTTACATATTTGCAATTGTATACTGACACATAAACTTCAGAAAAAGAAAAAGATCGTTTGATTACTTTTGCAATGTAATTTATTTCCAAAACCACACATTTTTAATTGACATCAATGGTAAAGCAGAAGAGGAAAATTTATAAAACAGTATTCAGTCGAAACTATCTACAAAGCAACGATTTAAAGTTATAATCCGTTTGGCAAATAGGGGATAAACTTTTTGTTCCTTGAAGATGATTTCGACATTGAAAATGAGACGTAATTTGAATTGCCATTATATTATGTAAATTTTAAGGATCATACTGATATGTAATTCAAAATGTGGTGTGAATTTCGGCGAAGGGGGACTAAGAGGCCTGTGCAAGATTGACCTAGTCATAATATTCCAATTTACCTCAACATGCGCCAGTTTACAATGCCCAAGTAGGGTGTGTCGCTAATTGACACCTTGTGACTGTATGTTGCAATATAACTGCATTGAACGGGTGCTCAACAAAACAATAATTCACATCGGTGTTCAAGAATCTTAATGAAACACTCGGGTTTGTATTTTCAATGGGTTTCGTTTATTATCTGTGAATAACTGGTAACATTTCACTCTACTAATCTTTATATCGAGCTTCCTCAACACTCAACCGCCAAGTGCTTGCAAATGCGCAGTGCATTTTGAAGTAGTGGAACCCAACGCTACAACACTGAAATGAGGCGTGTGGATTTCACAAAATACATCCTGTGCAACAGTTCATGAATGAGCGCCTGGCCGAAGATCACATAGATAAGCACACGCTTATCTGTTGCTAAGCACACGCTCCATGCCTTTATCACCTTCAGACTTATTTTATACTTTTCTCTCTGACCGTCTTCCATCGTCCATTGTACAGAAAGGTAATACCAGGCAAACTCTGCTGAGTATAACCGAAAAGACACGGAGCCGCTTTTACATAACAGCAGTGTTCGATGAGTATTTTCTCTCGGTCTCGCAAAGTCTCAATTTTTAAAATTTAATGTATTTACTGGAGTTAGGCCTCAGATCTGCTATGATCATATTGAATTGTAGTACAGGTTCGAGAGGCTAAACGGTCTACTCCTATCCCTGTGTAACTGGCAGTTTGATGTTTTGTTACATTGAGTTATTGTTATTTCCAGGTAATTAATTTGTTTCAGGTGCAATCATTAGTCCACCTAGTTATCTATTTCTTAATTACGCATTTTAGTTTTGTTGATTTCACACTTGCATTTACTTTTTCTCCATTATCATACCATCTTTCATGGAAATATATATGTTTAAAACTCGACCGTTCGCATTTTCGGAAGTACAAAACGATCCAATCTCAGTGGCTATCTCTGAAAGTTTTAACACAAAATATCGGGTTCCTTCAGGAAACTTCTAAAATGAATTTAAGTGATGAGTGGTTCGCATTGAATCGGCCAGA
Source organism: Scyliorhinus canicula (assembly GCF_902713615.1). Lineage (NCBI taxonomy): Eukaryota > Metazoa > Chordata > Chondrichthyes > Carcharhiniformes > Scyliorhinidae > Scyliorhinus > Scyliorhinus canicula. The sequence goes on from NC_052151.1 coordinate 207,552,921, forward strand.
ATTTGTAATCCATGCCTAGTTGGCCTGAAGAGGGTGGTGGTGAACTGACTTCTTGAACAGTGTTGCGACAATCTGGGTGAGTGTGTAGTCAATTCGAGCCCCACAGGCCACGGAGTCGGAACACAAGTGAATTAACTAATATTTGTATTAGAATTCCAGGCATCTTTGGCCATGGCTGTTCAATTATCACAGTCACCGGGTTGTGTTCAAACACAATTACTGTTTGTTTCTCACAGAAATAAAGATGAAATATTCAATAATTACAATGGAATAACGGCGAGCTAACCTACTGTCCATTTAACTCCCATTGACTGCCAGCACACAAATAAGACAGACAAACGCAGCGGGGTGGAAAGGAGTAAAATAGTAAGAATTAAGGTGATAAGGATAACAGCCCTTGCTTTTGCGAATAGTTCTTTGCAGCTGATGTTCCCCACAGCACGCGATTTGACCAAAGCCGCTGGGACAGTCGGTGATGGTCTTTTGTCAGAAACATTCATTCATTGCTCGCACACAGTAGAGTTTTTTCTTGAGAGACACCAGAGTTTATTAAGGATCACTTTAGGCTTTTTTTCTTTTTAGGGACCCTTTGTCTCACTTCAAAACTGGCTTCCAGCGCGTAGGTTGTCTTCAAGTCCCACAGTTCCAAGTGAATGGCACCCAGATTTGCTAAAAAGAGAGCGTCGACTCGATCATCTTTGGAGAAGCTTTGCAGCAGTTTTTCTGGGGAGGAATTAGCTAGATCTGTTCACCTCTTCTGCCAGAACCGAAAGGAAATGAAACGATCAGCCTTTTCACTCAAAAACACCTCAGAGGAAAGACACTCAATCACCGCCTATTGCAGGGCAGTTTCCAGACTCATCGGAGCATTCAGGAGCCACGAGCGAAGTTAATAAAATCGAGTCCGTACTGATGCCAGCCAATCTGCAATCACCAGCCAAAACAGCACAACCTTCTAGAATCTGCGTGTTCGAAATTAAAGTCTCTTTGCCTTAAATTCAAATGCCCATTAACCCTTTCAAGATCAAAATTGTAATAGCAAAAATGAAAGGGAGGGAAGACAGTGAATAAACAGGAAAACAACAGTCAGTGAAATGTAATTACACCAACTGTACTGTTCGCAAGAGAATTCCACGATGTTGACCAAGCGCTATTGAAGTAAAAACGCTATAGTCCAAGTCAGTGACTTGGAGGAGAACCTCCAATTGGATATGTTCCCAGGTTCTTCTAGATGGTAGCACTTCTGAGTTAGGGAGGTGCTGCCAAGGGGCCGTCAGAGATTGCTGTAGATGCTGCACACTTCTGCTACAATGCGTCAGTGGTGGAGGAAGTGCATGTTTGTGGAATGGGAGCTATTAAAGCTGTCTGTTTTGTTCTGGATGGTGCCAGTATTCTTCGTTGTTGTAGAGACAAATTCGAGATGCCCTTGGTGTGTTTTTTCTCTTTTCTGCGAGATAATTTGAGGGGTCTCAGGCACAGAACGATTGTGTATTAGTAAATGTTTTGGGAGAGCAAAACTCTCCAACATAGAATCAAGTAATATTTATTCAGTGCAGCTTACGTTGGAAAGAATATTGTTCACAAGTGATTATATCTGTTTTAAACAATACATCCAACAAGTTGCATATGTGCACCCAGGCAGATTTAGGGTTATCTACTTTTATCTACTCTTCACCGTTCAATGGATTCCTCCCCAATCTTCACGCTAGACTTGACGCTTGACCTGGCGCTTGGCCCAGTAGAGGTTTCTGATTCTTAGGTCGTTAGGAACACATGCTGCTAAACTTTATCCTCACTACTTGAACATTCCGTCTTCAGAACAAGCTGCCATGGTGACTGCAAACCAGCTAAACTGAAATCATATTGCTTGACCCTTGTTCTGACTACTCCAGGTGGTGCCACACCAACTCTAAGATGTCATCTTTGTAAAACGGTCCTCTACTGCATTACTATTCTATATTACACTATATAAATCCATAAACCCCTATAAATAATTGTTGATGCACTAAATGATTGATATGAGGAATTATTTGCTTCCTCTCAACACTCCCATTCTACATTTCTTGTGGTAATGACGTAAGTATGCCTGAACAAAGATCGGTACTATTTAATCGTTTCACGCTTCAATGATTTAATTGCACCGATAACACAGTGGTTAGCGCTCTTGTTTTACAACTCCAGGGTCCCAGGTACGATTCCCGGCTTGGGTCACTGTCTGTGGAGTCTGCACGGTCTTCCTATGTCTGCGTGGGTTTCCTCCGGGTGCTCCGGATTCTTCCCACAAATCGTGGGAAGACGTGTTAGGAGAATTGGACATTCTGAATTCTCCCCCAATGTTTCCGAATACGCGTCGGAATGTAGCGGCAAGGAGATTTTCACAGTGACTTCACCGCAGTGTTTATATAAGCATTCTTTTGACAATAATAAAGATTATTGGGTTAAATATCAGGACGCCTGTTCCGATGTCATATATTTTCTGCCAGTACATTTACAGAACTGCATAAGAGAAATGAGACCGATGTCAAACACATTTTCCATATTCAGTCTGAACCGTCATAGTCCATTTGCGTCATTTACTTCCAAAGGCCTCGCCGGATACTTAGAACACTTTCCTTCATCTGATGCCTAATTGCCCAGGCGGGCGATTCTAAAGGTAGATTAAGCAAGATGTGGAAAAGTGGTGCGCCGGGCATCCAGATGCTGATAATTCAGATTTAGGGACCGGAAGATATAATTTGGAATCCCGAATCCTTCCACCGGAGTCCGTTTAGCGGGAGCTGGGGTCGCAGACGACAACATTACCCGATCACAGAGAGTCGGCCACCTGCAGAGCCTGATCACGTGACTCTATGTCGCGAGAAGGCAGGCCTGTGCTCACTGCTGTGTGATTGGCTACGGGCTCCCATTGTGATGTCACCGGGAGACAAGTTTTATCCCTTGTTGATTTTACTGCGGGCGGGAGCCGGATGTCGCAGCTGGCTCTGTAAGCGAAATAAATTGATGTACAGAGGAGAAAGAAACTGCAGGTTAATATTCGCATAATTAGATCAGATGTGACCAATGATAATGATTATTAACGTTGGCAAAAATAGACTTACAATAATATATCGTTCTATTCCACATATGAAAAATTAAATTAGTACAAATAGTACAATGGATCAAAGCAGACGGAGAGATATCTCAGGGCACTTTTCAGGTCAGGGAGCCAAGGTTTGGCAGCAAACGGGAGGAAGATTGTTTTAAAATTATTTAGAGAGATGTAGACCCGGGCGCCTCTATGAGGGACAGAATTAGTCAGGGAATTCTTAAGACTGAGGGGGAGAGGGCGAGAGTGGAGTAAGGGTTCTTCAGAACAAAGAACGGGTAGTTGAAGTTTGAAACTGGCTTCTGCAAATAGCTGCTGAAGTTAAATCAAATGTTAACTTTAAAACTGTGATTCGCAGATGTTTCTGCAGCAAATTGAAGGGATTGGTGAAACGTTTGTAATTGGAGTAACGAAATATACCCGGAATAATATCAGTCAATGGCAGGAAAAGCTCCAGGCCCTCGGTGGCCTCTCCTACTCCTATCAATTCCAGACGCCAGGGATACCGGTTCATGATTAAGCCCCAATCAATACTTAAATATTTGAAAAAAAGGTAACTTAAGTTAACTGACAATCTGCTTTCTGTTATTTTCCAGGTACATTTTCATAAGTTCTAGCCAGTAGCTAGAATTTATGAAGCAACTGCAAAGTATTTCTCGATCGCGGATGATTCGGCATTTTCTCTGGGTAATGAGATCAATATGACTTCCACAGTGAAAGAGTAAGGTTCATACTCTACAGTATCAGAACCGTGCAACAAATGGGGAAACTACTTGACGGTGACATCTTACATTAAAACAGCATTCTGAATCATAAGGAAAGGCATGCCAGAGGAATTTATAGCTCACGGAACCTGGATTATGACGTAAATTAGATGAAGAAATCACAATGAGGGACAGAATACTCCACCCACTAACAGATCGTCCGCCACTGAGGTCAGTCTTAAAAGTGCAAGGAAAAGGGGAACTAGCAGAGGGCGACAGTGAAGTCAAGAAATATTTCAGTAGACAGACGGCGTTTCTGTTTTGGAACTCTCGCAGATGTGTTTAATGTTTGGCTAACTGTTCATTTGAAATTTGACACTGACAGCTATTCGGTAAGCAAAGTCACTAATAATAATCTTCATTAGTGTCACAAGGAAGTTACTGTGAATAGTCCCTCGTCACACATTCTGACGCCTATTTGGATACGCAGAGGGAGAGTTCAGAATGTCCAATTCACCTAACAAGCTTGTCTTTCGGCACTTGTGGGAGGAAACTGGAGCACCCGGAGGAAACCCAGGAAAACACGGGGAGATCGTGCAGACTCCACATAGACAGGGACCCAAGTCGGGAATTGAACTCAGGTCCCTGGCGCTGTTAAGCTAACCACTGGGCTAGCGTGCCACCCGATGAAACAATGTCACGAAGCGGCTGAAATAGCTCGAGATAATTCTAAGTAAATGCTCCCTGACACCATTTCCGCTGTAGATTATGCTCCATAATTATTTGCACTAAACACTTGATGGTTCCACTAAGCACTGTCATCGAAGCGACAATCTGAAGAAAGTAAGAAGTCTTACAACACCACGTTAAAGTCCAACTGATTTGTTTCAAACACTAGCTTTCGGAGCACTGCTCCTCCCTCAGGTGAATGGACCTCACCTCAGGAAGGAGCAGTGCTCCGAAAGCTAGTGTTTGAAACAAACCTGTTGGACTTTAACCTGGTGTTCTAAGACTTCTTACTGCTCACACCAGTCCAACGCCGGCGCCTCCACATCATGGCGACTATCTGAAGAAAGCCACAGATATATCCAGTCCTGAGAAATCAGGTTAAAATTAGATCCGGGATTATTTCCCAGGCTAACTACTCTCGATCGTCAACAGCGTGATATAAGGTGTCTTAGACAGTGCTATCACGTGGTACTTTCTCAGCATCAACATGCAAACTGTTGCTCAATGTGGGTTGCACTGGCCCACCACCTCCTTAATACCCGCCTCATTGAAGCCTGACTCCAAAAATTTCAAAAGTGCTTCACTCCAAAGATGAAGTGAACAAAGACCAATGAAAGGTACAGCACATGAACAGGCCATTCGGCCCTGCAAGCCTGTGCCGACCATGCTGCCCGTCTAACGTAAAATCTTCTGCACTTCCTGGGACCGTATCCCTCTATACCCATCCTATTCATGTATTTGTCAAATCGCCCCTTAAATGTCACCATCGTCCCTGCCTCCACCACATCGTTCGGCAGCGAGTACCAGGCACCCACTACCCTCTATGAAACAAAAATGCCTCTTAAATCTCCTCTAGACCTTGCCCCTCGGTCCATAAACCTATGTCCCCTAGTAATTGACCCTATACCCTGCGAAAAAGCCTCTGACTATCCACGCTGTCTATGACCCTCATAATTTTGTAGACCTCAATCAGGTCGCCCCTCAAACTCTGTCGTTCCAGTGAGAACAAACCGAGTTTTTTCAACCGCTCCTCAAGGCTAATGCCCTCCATACCAGGCAACATCCTGGTAAATCTCTTCTGCACCCTCCTTAAAGCCTCCACATCCTTCTGGTAGTGTGGCGCCCAGATTGAACACTATACTTCAAGTGTTGCCTAGCTGAGGTTCGATACAGCTGCAACATGTCTTGCCAATTCTTATACTCAATGCCACGGCCAATGAAGGCAATCATGCCGTATGCCTTCTCCACCTGTGTTGCCAATTCAGTGACCTGTGGACGTGTATACCGAGACCTCTCTGACTCTGAATACTCCTGATCATTAACTGTATATTCCCTACCTGCATTAGACCTTCCAAAATGCATTATCTCACATTTGTCAGGATTAAACTACATCTTTCATTTCTCCGCCGAAGTATCCAAACAATCTAAACCCTGCTGTGTCCTCTAACATTCCTCATCGCAATTCGCAATTCCACCAACATTTGTGTCATCTGCAAACTTACAAATCAGACAAGTTACATATTCCTCCACATCGTTTATACATACTACGAACAGCAAAGGCCCCAGCAATGAACCCTGTGGAACACCTCTCGTCTCAGCCCTCCAGTCAGAAAAGCACCTTTCCATGCGACCTTCTGCCTTCTATGACCTAGCCAGTGCTGTCTGCATCTTGCCAGCTCACCCCTGATCGCTTGTGACTTCTCCTTTTATAGCAGTCTTCCAAGAGGGACCTTGGCAAAGGCCTTACTGAAGTCCACATAGACAAAACCCACTGCCCTACCTGCAACAATCGTCTTGGTGCCCTCTTCGAAAAAGTCTATCAAGTTGGAGATACACAACCTACCCTTCACAAAACCGTGCTGCCTTTCGCTAATACGTCCATTTGCTTCCAAATGGGAGTAGATCCTGTTTCGAAGAATTCTCTCCAGTAATTTCCCTACCACTGACGTAATGCTCACCAGCCTGTAGTTCGCCGGATAATCCTTGCTTGACTTCTAACACAGAGGAACAACATTGGCTATTCTCCAGTCCTCCAGGACATCACCTGAAGACAGTGAGGTTCCAAAGATTTCTGTCAAGGCCTCAGCAATTTTCTCTCTCTCCTCTTTCAGTATTCTGGGGTAGATCCCATCAGACCCTGGGGACTTAGCTACCTTAATACTTTTCAAGACGCCCGACAACTCGTCTTTTTGGATTCGATGTGACCCAGGCTGTCTACACACCCTTCTCCAGACTCAACATCCACAAATTCGTTCTCTTTGGTGAATACTGATGTAAAGCATGCATTTAGTACCTCGCCCATTTCATCTGGCTCCACAAAGAGATTCCCTTGCCTATCCGTCAGTGGGCAACCCTTTCCCTGGCTAATGTCTTGCTTTTTATGCACGTGCTAAAAGCCTTGGTGTATTCCTTAACCCTATTTGCCAATGTCCCTTTTCAGCCCTCCCGACTCCTTGCTTAAGTGAGAGTGAATGAACTAGACATTAAGGCAGTATTTCATTGAGATTAGCATAATGGAGCCCTGGGAAAACAGTGGGAAACTGGGAAAATTCAGAGGCTAATTGGAGTTGTGATTGATGGAGGGAAATTAGAATAGCTCAAGAGCTCTGAATATCTCAGGATCTTGTCCCGGACCCAGAAATCTTCAACTTTCTCATAAATAAACTTCTCTCCATGATAATGTCAGAATGGGAATACTTTAATGTACCGTGTTTATGACACTCTGGGCAAGTGGTGGTCAATTCCAGCTCCACTCTTCGCCGAGTCACGTCACAAGCGAATTGATCGATAATTCTTGGAACCATTCCGAAATTATTGGACCTTAGCCGCACAATAATTATACTCACCAGGTTTGTGGGTTAAGGGGACTTCTGGTGGTGGCCGTGGAGTGAGTGGACGCACACAGGGCAGCTCCGCATCAAAGGTGTTGGTTTCGGCATGTTTTTCCCGTTTTTTCATTAGTTTTTTGCAGAAAAGTGGAGCGGAAAGTGCAAGAGAAGAAGTTCTCCCTGGATTGGCATGTCTACCAGCAATCAGACCTGACAGAAAACAGTGAAAGGTGTGGCCTAACTGTTTGGAGACCTGTGGCGCTGCAGCAATTGTGAATATAGCGAAGGGGGAAGGGTCGTGGGCGGTGGGAAAGGCACAGATGAAGAAATTAATGAGATTCATCAAGATGGAATTTCGACAGCAGAGGAAAGAGATGCTTAGAGACTGGTCCAGGGTGATTGATGGAAGAATGGCAACTCTTCCGGGATCTTTGGTTCGGGAGGAAAAGTGCCTCGAAGCACAGAGGGCGACAATCAATGAGATGGATAAGGTGATGTCTTCCCAGAGCGACCGGATTGTGTCTTTGGACGTAGAGGTCGGGAACCTGGGGGATTTGTACAAGTCACTGCTGTCGAAGGTGGGGGATCAGTGCAACAGGTTCAGACGACAGCATTTGTGGATTCTTGGTCTGCCAGATGGTGTGGAGCAAAAGAACACCACAATATATGTTTCGAGGATGTTGGCAAGGTTGGTGCAGTAGAAGGTGGTCTATACGACCCCAGAGGTGGACCGGATCCATAGGTCTTTGAGGCAGAAGCTGAGAGTACAGGAGCCGGCGCGGCTAGTGGCTGGGCAGATTCACAAGTCTTTTGACAAAGAGAAGCGCCAAAGGTGGGCCAGTGCAAAGCGAGTCTTTGAATCAGGGGCAATCGGGCCGAGCTGGTGAAGAGGCATGTGGGTTTTGCATAAGACCAAGGCCGTGTTGTACAGCTGACAGATTCGGCGTGTGGTCCCCAGCCAGATTCTGGGAGACACTTTTTAAAAACAATAATTTTAGAGTACCCAATTTTTTTCCAAATAAGGGGAACTTAGCATGGCCAATTCACCTACCAGGCACATCCTGCGTTGTGAGGGTGAGACCCGCGCAGACTGGGAGAACGTGGAAGCTCCACTCTAACCGTGACCCTGGGCTGGGCGTCGGTGTCATGATGTAGTAGTGCTAACAACTGCGCCACCGTGCCATCCTGACTGTTGGTGACTCATTACGGATGGGAGTATTATTTTGAAACTATTCAGGACGCAAATGACTATATAAATGACCAGACGTTGGGGAGAACTGAGGGATGGTGTGGGATGGAGGAGTTAAGTCCAGCAAGGACTGTGAGTTATTGTTGCATTCGGTTGCCGATGGAGGCTTGGGGGGGGGGGATGCGTTGAAGCGATGGATGCCAAGTGGAGGGAGGCGGGCTGCAGCGGGTTAGCGGTATGTTCTCGGAGGAGAGGTTTGTGGGGCTTGAGCTGCTGGAGAGGTTTGAGCTGCCGAGGGGCAGTGAGTTTAGATTTATGCACGTGCGGGACTTTGTGCAAAAGAATTACAAGACGTTCCCCCAGCTCCCAGAATGCATGCTATTGGTGCAGCTTGAGGGAGGGCAGGATTGGGAACATATACAGGTGGTTGGGGTGCAGGGCAAGCATATGTGACGAGAATAAAGTGCAAGTGGGAGGAGGAGTTGGGTTGAAAATATGATGGGGACTGTAGTGTGAGGCGATGCAACGGGTGAACTCATACTGCTTTTGCAGGAGGAAGAGCTTGATTCAGTTCAAGGTAGTGCCAAGGATAAGTATGGCTCGGATAAAGATGAGTGGGTTCTTCCAGAGGGTGAGAGGTGTGTGTGAGAAGTATGGGAGGCGGCCACTGAATCATGCTCACATGATCTGGGGCTGCGAGAAGCTGGAGAGCTTTTGGCATGTGGCGTCTGGGACGTTATCTGGGATAGTGGGGGGTGAGGTCAGGCCAACCCCATGGTGGCAATCTTTGGGGTTTCAAAGAACAAAGAAAGTTACAGCACAGCAACAGGCTCTTCGGCCCGCCAAGCCTGTACCAACAATGCAGCCCTGTGAGCGACAACCCCTTCCATTTCCGGAGACCATGTCCCTCTATTCCTATCTTATTCGTGTATGTGCCAAGACGCCCCTTAAAGGCAACTATCAGGGGCAGCACGGTGGCACAGTAGTTAGCATTGTTGCCTACGGTGCTGAGGACCCGGGATCGAATCCTCGGTCACTGTCCGTGTGGAGTTTGCACACTCTCCCTGTGTTTGCGTAGGTCTCTCCCCCACAACCCAAAAGATGCGCAGGATAGGTGGATTGGCCATACTAATTTGCCCCTTAATTGCGAAAAATAATTGGGTACGCTAAATTTATTTTTTTTAAAAGCCACTAATGTACCTGATTCCACCTTCGCCCCCGGCAGCGTGTTCCAGGCGCCCATATCCCTCTATGAAAACATTTGCCTCGTACATCTCCTTTCAACCTTGCCCCTCGCACATTACATCTATGCCCCTATTTATTGGCTCTTCCACCCTGGGAAAAAGCTTCTGACTATCCACTCTGTTGATTACCCTCAGAATATTGTTGATTCTATCAGGTTGCCCCTCAACCTCCGTTGATCCAGTGAGAAAAAAATAGGTTTCTCCAACCTCTCTTCATAGCTAATGCCACCCATGCCAAGCAATATCCTGGTGAATCTCCAACTGACCTATATCCTATTCTGTCCTCTGACGGTCCTCATCGCAATCCACAATTTCATCAACCTTTATGTTTTCTGCAAACTTAGGCAATATCGACTGTCATGCCCTCATCAATCATCCTCGTCACTTCTTCAAAAAACCCGATCAAGTTAGTGAGTTGCAACCTCCCCTTCAAAACAGACATGTTTTCTCTCCGTAATACGTCCACTTATTTCCAAGTGGGAGTAAATCTTATCTCGAAGAATCCTCTCCAAACATTTCCCGACCATTAACGTAAAGCTCACTGGTCTGTACTTACCTGGATTATCCCTGCTTCCCATCTTAAACAAAGGGACAACATTGGCTATTCTCCAATGCTCTGGGACCTCCACTGTAACCAGTGAGGATACAAAGATTTGTCTCAAGGCACCAGCAATTTCCTCCCTTGCGTCTCAGTGTTATGGGATATATCCCATCAGGCCTTGACGATTTGTCTACCTTAATGAGTTTCTAGACCCCCAATATTTCTTACTTTTTGATCTGAACATGGCCCCAACTATCGACACACCTTTCCCAAGGCTCGTCATCCACCAAGTCCTTCTCTTTGGTGAATACTGACGCAATAGTACTCAGTTAATCCGTCGCCCATTTCCTCTGCTTCCACGCATGGAATCCCCTTCCTGTCCTTGAGTTGGCCAACCTCAAGGACAGTAGCTCCCTGGCTACCCTTTTGCTCTTTGCATATTTATACAATGTTTTGGGAATTTCATTCATACTGCCAGCCAATAACGTTTCGTGGCCCCTGACTCTTTGCTTACGTTTCTTTCTACTTTCCTTGTATTCCACAATTGCTTCGTGTGTTCCCAGCCTCCTCGCATTGACAAATACTTCCTTTTTCTTTTTGACTTAGCTCTCAATATTTCTTGTTTTCCATGGTTAGGAAACTTGCCATATTTATCCTTCATCCTTTCAGGAACGTGCCGGTCCTTAATTTCTATCAACTTACTCTTGAAAGGCAGATGTTGATTTTTCCTCAAACATCTACCCCGAATTTACATTCCTCAATTCCTGCCTGATATTGTTGTAACTAGCCTGCCCCCAATTTAGCACCTTCACCGGAGGACTGCACTTATGTTTATTCATCAGTGCCTTATGGTTTACTGAATTGTGATCTCTGTTCCCGAACGGCTCCCCGACTGAAACGTCGACCACTTGGCTGGACTAATTCCTCAATACCAGGTCAAGTACGGCCCGTTTGCCAGTTGAACTATTTAGATACTGTTTCAAGATACCTTCCTCAGTGCTCCTTACAAACCCTGCCCCATCCACGCTCCTAGCACTAAGTGAGTCCCACTCAACTTCGGGAAAGCTAAAATCACCCATCACATCGACCCTGTTACTTTTGCACCTTGCCAAAATCTACTAATATATCTGTTCCTCTATCTCCCTCGAAGGCCTATAATAAACCCCGAACGTTGTGACTATACCCTTCCTAAGCTCCACCAAAACTGCCTCCTATTGAGCCAAGCCGGGAATCAAACCTGGGACACTGGAGCTGTGAAGCACTTGTGCAACCTCTATGCTACCCTGCTGCCCATGATCCATTGCAGGGAATCAAACCTGGGACACTGGAGCTGTGAAGCAATTATGCTAACCATTATGCTACCGTGCTGATCTTGCTCTGAGTCTTGCTGGCCCTACTATCTCGTTCCTCTTCAGTTAATTCATCTTTGTGTTGGTTCCCATCTCCCTGCCAAAGTAGTTTAAACAAAGGCTGCTGTCAAGGAAGATGACTGATATTACGATTCATATCATTTACAGTGCAGGTAGAAGACATCAGACTCATCGACTCTGCACTGGCCGTTGGAAAGAGTACCCTACTTAAGCCCACGCCTCAACACTGTCCCTGTAAATGCAGTAACCCTACCTAATCTTTTGGACAGTAAGCGGCAATTTAGCATGGCCATTCCTCCTAAGCTGCGCAACATTAGGCGGTGGGAGGAAACCGGAGCACCCGCAGGAAACCCACGCAGACATGGGTAGAATGTGCAGACTCCGCACTGACAGTCACCCGATGCGTGAATTGAACCCAGGTCCCTGGTGTTGCCAGACAGCAGTGCTAACCACTGTGCCACTGTGACTCTCGGACCTTTCGCCTGTACAAAGCACTGTTGCCGGTGTGGGTTGGGTGTCAGTGCTCAGCGATCGTGGAATCTGACCACGTTCCACACTGGATGGACTTGCTGGCTAAGAGGGGAGAGCTCACAAAGGCCGCAGTGGAGGTTGGTTTTGGGGTCATTGGCCGATAAGGTGGACTGTGAGAAGATACGGGTGGCTATCCGGAACTATGTGATGCATGATAAGATGGGGAGGTCTCTACAGCTACATTGTGGAAGGCGTTGAAGGCGGGAGGGGGAGGGGGATATATTTCGATTAGCCGAGGCTGTCAGTGGCCATTCTGGGGTCGGACCGGTGATACTCAGCGATGCCTGAGGAGACACTGCTGAAGGAGAGGCAGAAACTTCGAATAGATTTTGGGCTAGCGTCGACGGGGGAGACGGTGGGACCACAGTGCCAGGTCAGAGTGGCCGGAAAGGTGTATGCGGGGAAGACAAGCAGGATGCTTGCGCAGCAGCTGGGGAGGTAGGTGAGGAAGATTGGGTGGTTGGCGGACGGGAGAGGGTGGTCAAGCTGGTAACGGAGCTGGGGGAGGTGAATGGGGTGTTTCAGGAGTTTTATCCGAACTGGATAGGGCAAAACCTCCGAGGGGAGTAAGGTCATGAGCCGGTATCTGGATGGGCTTGAGTTGCCGAGTGTGGATCAGCCGATTCTCCAGGGGCGGAGCTGCTCTTATTGGACTGGAGGAGATAATGGGTTATGTGCGGTCAATGCAGTCGGGGATGACCCCGCGTCCGGACGGCTTCCCTGTGTCAGTTTTATAAAAGGTGTGGATCAGAGCCAGAGTAAGTGGACATGTGCAAAGTGTTGGTGGGGAGGAGCGAGCTTCCTCCCACGCTGTGGTCGGCACCTATATCACTCATTTTGAAGAAACATAAAGACCCAGAACAGTGTGTGTAGTACCGCCTGATATCATTGCTAAATGATGACGGGAAGCTATTGGCGAAGGTGCTGGCGGTGCGGAGAGAGACCTGTCAATTTGGGGTATTTTGGGTTCCGCCGGGGCACGGGGCAGGGCTGCCCGCTCTCCCCTTTGCTCGTTGCCCTCGCGAATGAGCCATTGGCAATGGCACCTCGGGATCCGAAAAGGTGGCGGGCATTGAGGGAGGGGGAGTGGAGCACCAAATCTCTTTATATGCTGAAGTTCTCTTGTTATGTATTGCAAACCCGGTTGAAAGTTACAACTGGAGTAAGGGGGCGGAGTTTAAGAAGGTTGTCTTTTCGATTGGTCGGGGCGGTTTTTTTAAATTGGGTTACACGTGGCACAGAGCTGATTCCAGCTGCACCAGGTGAATCTGGCAAAGCTCGCGGAGGGAATGAAGGAGGGCTTTCAGTTCCTCATTTTCATTCGTCCTTTTGTTCTTTACGTATCTGTATTGCGTTTCTGGGAAGTTGTTGTATCTTTCTCCCTGAACACAGGCACAGTTTCGATTGAGTTTTTGTGATCTAACAACTTTAGAGACCATGCACCTGTGTGTGATATTTCATCACTTTCCTTACTCATGATTTGTAAACAGATATCATCCTTTGCTTCATCTTGTGACCTATGTCCATGTTCATAATAGACATGTTTTGCAGTTATCAGGAAACTATCTTCTTGCAAGTACATTTCATACATATGGGGTATCTGAGTCCCCAGTATCGGACGTTGTTCCCATTCTTAAATGTTCATGACTGATTAAATAAGAGATGATTTTTCAGTTTTTTCGTAGAGTGGCCAAGCACTTCTCCAAATGATAGCTGCAGTTCCACCGCCCCCCCCCCCCCCCCACCAACCACCCAAACACTCGACCACCCCTCCCCCTCTCCTGTACACACATTCAGTTGAAAACTAAGCTCAAAACATCTGTTTGGTTTGAACAGTTTCGGACCGTGCTTTTCTTCAAAAACACTTACATCAAACGTACTAGTTAATAACTTTATGCTAAACCATTAATTTTTGCATTCCTCTACCTCTGGGACTGAAGAAATTAATTGTGGCATTGGTGGACTGAATGTGGACTGTTTTCTCTACTTCATCACTAATCAGAAGTTATGCGTCCCATCTACTTATCAAGGGGAGCGCTGTTTTATAGTGAGTGCTGCACCTGCACATGCCACGATTGGAGACCACAAAACACCTGATTCCCCAGTTTAAACGTTACCCATGATTTTCACCTGGCGCGTTTGCTCCCAGTAACTGAAGTGGATTGCCCTGCCACATGGCCAATTCCACTTTACTTTTCAAACATCGGTTGAAATGTGTAACATTTGCAGGAAGATGGAACTTTTACTCAGCAAAATGACACATAAAATCTGGATGATGGAACGTGATGGGTGCATCAAACGAGCAGTAGGTATTCGAGACAGTTGCGCATATACCGCACCCATTTCACATTACCAGAATGGGGCGAAGTTGAAGTTTACAAAGAGGCTTTAATAAATCTCATTCTTTTTATCCGCAGTTTTTCAACTAATCTCCGCATTAGTGTCCATGGAGATTTCACCACATTCTTCAACTCCTGTCTGAATTTGCTCTGGGTCGCTGTATAAATACATGGGTTTTGAAAACAACTCAAATACTTCAGGAATGCACCGGTTTCAGTGGCGATATACGCAGGATTTGTGCGGTTGGCTCGATAATAAACGCTGTTTGTCAGTCTGGTAGTTACTAAACTCACCGCAAAAGTGAACCACAGCAATATAAAACTGGTCGATATCGTGAACAATAAAATAACGGATTTCTTTCGGTTCTCCGACTCCAAATCGCTGTGATTCTCACTCCTGTGACCCCGGAGTCCCGTGCGGGCTCTATTAGCTATTAAAATACGCCGGACAGTTAAAATGTTAAACATGAATATTAGAGTAAAAGGAATCCAAACCACCCAGGCGCTGTGAAACCAGACGTATGCTATTCCTGGCGACGAAGAAAAAAAAGCCACACTCGGCTGGCAGCCCCAGCGCACCTGATTAATGATGCTCTGAGTTTCATATGCGAACAAAACCGGGATGTTCTTTAACAGGATCAGGATTGAGGCGGTTGTTACAATCGCCACTGCAACACTTTTGATACATAACCGTGTTTTCAACTTCTGGTTACAGATTGCTACAAATCGATCAAGTGTGAACGAGACGGTGAACCAAACAGAGCTATCAAGGTTGACAGTCGTCATATAGAGAATGGTCCTGCAAACAGGAGTGTGGGACAAGAATGAAAGTGGAAAGTGATAGCTGAAAACGTAATATACCATTACATTGATGATAATGGTCAGTAGGTCTGCAGTCGCCATAGCCACCATATATGCAGTGATACATTTGGAAAGGCCACAGTTTCCTCGAGAAAGGATCACAATTGTCATTAAGTTTGCTGTAAGAGAGAGAGAGATAAGGTAAATAATATATCATCGTCTGATTGAAATGGACGTGGAAGTACTTATTGAAACGGGTTGAATTAATTCAGAGGTATTATAATATAGGAGGTCTAACAACGCAATTAGTATGCTGTTGCAGATCTGACTCTTCGCTGGAGGATAATGCAGGCATGAAATCCATTTAAATTCATGTCAGATATTCAATGATATTGTCACCAGCGCTGTACGTTTTCCAGGAAAAGCGTATCACGGAAAGTGCGAAGAGACTGATCACGTGATCGTTCAGGTAACAATGCCTTTTGCAATGCTGACTTCAAAAACGGGTTAAGATATGGAACTTTTAGTTTAAATAAAGCGACAGTTTCCATCTATTAACAACACGTTGATTACAATGACTCACCTGGAAGGCCAAGGGCTGCAAGAATCGGGTAGTACATCTCTTTCACCAGCAGAATAACTGGTTTCCCCATTTTCTAGGAACGTAGATGGATTCTGGAGGAGATGAAAGACTCTGCCTGACTCGCCGGCTTCACAATGGAGCAGAATCTAAATATATACAGAGATCAACCCTCCAAGGAATTGCACAGTTTTCACAATCATTAACACTATTTACAGTCATTTAACAAATATATGCATCTGATACAAATTAAATTACCTATCTTTCACATTACAAATGACCATGTAAGGTTAATTTCCCTGAATGCCAGAAATTCTGTCCCGGCTCTCCAATACAGTTCATGGACAACCATCAACATTGGAGATACGGAACGCACCCGATTTGCATTTTAAATGGAACATAAGTGGAGATTGTAAATCTTTTTTTTAAAATTACACCCGCCTATGTTACCAGAGCAAATCTCAGCAACGGGGAGTAAATTGAGCTCCAATCTTGAGGTTTCTGATTTGCGAGTTTTAAAACGCAACAACCGCAATGGCCGGGGATAGAACCCAGATCAATTGCTTGGAAAGCATCTGTGCTTCCCCCCTATAACACCATTGCTGGCTGCTGAAATGGGAGCGCAACTAAGTGTCCCAGGATAATTAGCAAGAGAATTATGATTGCTACTAAAGTTTAGCTGATCTTGATCCACCGAATAGGATATATGGTCAGGTCACAAAAACTTGGTCAACGATGTAGATTTCAATGAGCATCTCAATTGGGCGAGGAAGCTGGAGAAGCGGCGAGGTTTAATCAGGGAGGACAGAATAGACCAGGTCAGCTGAAATCACGGCTCCCAATGCCACAGAGATTAAAATCAGGGTTGTACAAGATCATAGAATCATGGAATTCACAGTGCAAAAGAAGGCCATCAGGCCCATCGAGTCCGAACCGGCCCTTGGAAAGAGCACCCTACCAAAGCCCACACCTCCACCCTATCCCCGTGACTTGACCCCACCTTTCTGGAATTTAACATGACCAATACATTTAACCTGCACATTTTGGACTGCGGGAGGACACCGGAGCACCCGGAGTAAACCCATGCAGGCACGGGGAGAACGTGCAGACTCCGCACAGACAGTGACCCAAGCCAGAATCGAACCTGGGACCCTGGTTCTGTGAAGCAACTGCTTTAACCACTGCATTACCATCCTGCCCTGACAACACATCTAACATGTGGGAGATGTGTTGGGGCGGAGGAGGTTGCACGGTAATGGAGGACCGAAAGTAAGGATGGGGATGTTACAATTGAATCATTACCGGTCGGTAGCCAGTTGAGGAGCTTACCATTCGAATCTTTGTATTTATGCAGTTTTAACAGCTAATGTCGTGAGGTGCAGTGCGTCATTTAGTTAAATCGGGTATCATTAAACAGGCAGTCATCAGTTCGTATCCCAGGAGCGCTTTTGTTCATTTTGGTGCTCAGCCTTTCAATGGAAAACGGAGGACATGTGGCAAAGCGAATTTGTTTGTGCAGATGTACAAAGAGTTGATGAGGAGGGGCGAACTTCCGCCCAAACTATCGCAGGCATCCATCTCACTAATTTTAAAGAAAGACAAAGACCCACAACGGTGTTTGTCGTACCGCCTGATATCATTGCTAAATGTTGATGCAAGGCTATTGGCGAAGGTTCTGCCGGATCGGATAGAGAGCTGTCAATTTGGAGTATTTTGGGTTCCACGGGGGATGGAGAGGGGCTGGCCACTACCGTTCGCTTTGCTCTCGCGAGTGAACCACTGGCAATTGCAACTCCGACTGCCAGGAGGTTGAGGACATTGAGGAAGGGGGAGAGCACCGAATGTCTTGATATGCTGACAATCCGGTTGAATGTTTTGGGGAATTTAGACTTTTTTACCGGCATCAGCTCGACATGGGGAGAAGTGAGGTATTCCCGATCAACACCCGGGGATGGGCGGGGGTGGGATGCAGCTTTTGAAGGAGGTCGTCCTTTCGATTGGCAGGAGCTCCATTTCGTTATCTTGGGATACACGTAGCACAGAGCTGGGCCCAGCTGCGCCAGTTGAATCTGACAAAGATTGCGGAGGGCATCAAGGAGGACTTCAGGCCATGGGTTGTGCTGCCTTTGTCGTTTGCTGGAAGGGTGCAGATGGAAAGTTGACGGTGTTGTCGAAGTTTTTGTTCGTGTTTCAGAGTCTCCCGATTTTCGTGCGCACGTCTTCTCTTTATCGGGTAAATAAGATGCACTGGAGTGCGGACATGGGGCTACATTAGAGTGCTAAAGTGGGTGTTCTGCGACTGATGGAAATTAGGAGCTCATTAAGGGTAGAAGAACAAAGAGAACACAGTACAGGGACAGGGACAACAGCCCTCCAAACCTCTCCCGGTCATGATATCACATTTGACTAAACTCCTCAGCATTGCTGGTGCCGTATCCCTCTGTACCCATCCTATAAACGTATTTGTCGAGATGCCTTTTGAATGCCGTTAATAAATCTGCTTCCACAACCTCCCCTGCAGTGCTTTCCAGACACTCACCACCCTCTGTGTAAAAGACATACCTCGCACATCTCCTCGAAACGTTGCCAACGGGCCTTAAACCTATCCGCCCTAGTGACAGACCACTCCATCCTGGGAAAGAATGCCTACCCATCAACTCTCTCCATGGGTCTCATAACCTTGTAGGCCTTTATTAGGTCGCCCCTCAACCGCTGTTGTTTTAATGAAAACAGCTCCAAGTCTATTCAGCTTCTCCGCACACCTCACACACACCACATCAGGTAACGTCCTGGTAAACCTCCTCTGTACAAACTCCAAAGCCACCACATTCTTCTAGTAGTGTAGTGACCAGAATTGTGTGCAAGATTCCAAGTGTGGCCTTACCAAAGTTCTGCACAACTGCAGCATGACTTACCAGTTTTTATACTCGGTGCCCGTCCAATGAAGGCAACCATTCCATATGCTCTCTTGACTACCTTTTCCACTTGTTTTTATACTTTTAAAGATCAGTGGAAACGCCCAGATCACTCTGACTTTCTATATTTGCCATATGCTGTTTATTTTCCCTATATATTAGACCTACCAATATGCATTACCGCACATTTTTCCGGAATAAACTCAATTTTTAATTTCTCTGCGCAGGTCTCCAACCTATCTCTGCCCTGCCGTATCCTCTCAATACTGCCACTCCACCAACCTTGGTGTCATCAGCTTTTTTTAGAAAATATTTTATTGAGGCATTAATAATTTTAACAATTTTACACATCACGTTATCTTGTTTTTAAAAAGATTTTATGGCGGCATTTATGGTTTTATAACAACGGAATATACAAATACAAATGTAAACATAATTCAGTACGTAACACCGCCCCCCCTCCCCCGCCAGCCAGCAACCATATTAAGCCAACAGAGCTCATGCACACAATTTCAAGGTCCCTCCATCTCCTCTCGTTGATCCCGCCTAAATTAATGTAAACTATCTCCCTCTACCCGCTCATTCCGTAACATCCCCCCACCTCTTATTGTATCTGCTCACAGTTAAATTTTCCCCGAAGATGACGATAAACGGCTGCCACCTCCGGACAAACCCTAACATTGATCCTCTTAGGGCGCACTTAATTTTCTCAAGACTAAGAAACCCGGCTATGTCGCTGACCCATGCCCCCGATTTCGGGGGCTCTGAATCCCTCCACGCTCATAAGTTCCATCTCCGGACTACCAAGGAGTCAAAGGCCAAGGCGTCAGCCTCTCTCGCCCCTTGGAATCCAGGGTCTTACGGCGCTCCAAAGATCACCACCTCCGGACTCAGCGCCACCGTCGTTTTTAGCACCATGGACACGGCATCGGCAAATCCCTGCCAGAATCCCCGAAGATTCGGACATGCCTAAAACATGTGGACATGATTTGCGGGCCCTTCATCACACCTCACACATCTGTCCTCCACCCAAAGAAAACTGCTCATCCGGGCCACCATCTTGTATGCCCGGTGAACCACCTTGAATTGTATCAGGCTGTGCCTGGCGCACGATCAGGACTACTCAGAGCATCCTCCCTTATCTGGGTTCCACCCACTCCATAAACTCTTATAGGTTGCAGAGACCTTCTACTTCCCCACCCAATTTTAGAAACTACGTTGTCCTGTATCCCTTGTGGCAGTAGAAGCGGAAAGATCGAAACCTGCCTTTACTGCCTGCAGACAGCGAACCCCATTCCCACTGGGCAATTCGAACTCCTCCTCCAAAACATCCAAACAAGAAAAGCTCGCATCGGTAAACAGACCCTTAGCCTATCAATACGTGCTCTTTGCTACCGCTGAAACCCCCCATCCAACCTACCTGGGACAAACCGGTGATTATCACAAATTGGAATCCTCACCGACGCTCCCTCCACTCCCATATGCTTCATCCATTGCCCCCAAACTCTCAGAGCTGCCAGCAGATCCAGGCTTGTAGAGTACCGGGCCGGAGAGAACAGAAGAGGTGTCGTTACCAGTGGTCCTAAACTTGTGCTCCTACACGGTGTCGCTTCCACCCATTCCCATATCGACCGACCCGCCCCCCCCCCCCCCCGACCTACTTCTTGATCATGGATATATTTGCCACCCAGCAGTAATTCCTTAGGTTCGGCAGTGCCAAACCTCACCTCTCTCGCCTGCGCTTCAACAGCACCTTCCTCACTCACGGGATTTTAGCCGGCCACACAAACCCAGAGATTATCACATTAACCCGCTTCAAAAAGGTCTTTGGTATAAAAATAGGGTGACCCGAGAAAACACAAATCTCGGGAGAACCGTCATTTGTGGGCTCTGTACCCTCCCTGCCAGTGACAACGGGAACATGTCCCACCTCCGAAAGTCCCCTTTCATTTACTCAACTAACTGGGCCGGATTCAATTTATGTAGCTGCTCCCATTTCCATGCCACCTGAATTCCCCAGTAACGAAAACTCCCTTCACCACTTTAAATGGCAGCTCCTCCAGCCTCCTCTCCTGCCCCCTCGCCTGGATCACAGATCCTCTCCTGCCCACTTGCCTGGGTCATAGATTTTGCCATATTCAATTTGTACCCAGACAACTGCCTTAAAATCCGCATAATCTGCCCTCCCAATGCGTCAGAAATAAACTTCAGTAGTACGTCTGCATACAACGAGACCCTGTGCTCGAACCCCGCCCCCGGACGACCACCTTCCAGCCATTTGACGCTCTCAGCACTGTAGCCAAGGAAAACAAGAGCGGGGAGAATGAACATCCGTGACTTGCCCCCCCCCCCCCCCGCCCCGTGCAGTCAAAAGCATTCCAAGCTCACATGGTTAGTCCGCACACTCGTCATCCGCGCCTCGTACAGCAGCTGGACCAAATCTACAGAACCTTGTCCAAACCCAAACAGCCCGAGGATCTTCCACAAATAATTCCACTCCACACGATCGAAGGTCTTCTCCGCATCCAAAGCGGCCACCCCCTCTATCTCCCTCATGATGCCATTCAAGAGCCTTCTAAATTTGGCTGTTAGCTGCCTTTCTTTAACAAATCCCATCTGGTCCTCCCCTATCACCCTCGGAACACAATGCTCTATTCTCGAGTCCAAAACCTTGGCCTGCAATTCGGCGTCAGCGTTTAGGAAGGATATTGGGCTGAATGACTCTCATTGTTCTGGGTCCTTAGCCCGCTTCAGAATCAATGAGATCGAAACCTGAGGCATTCTTAGGAGCTTGGTGTCATCAGTGAACTTACTATTCAGGCCAGCGACATTTTCCTCCAAACCGTTTATGGATGCTACAAACAACAGAGGCCCCAGAACCGATCCAGGTGGTACACCAATAGTCATCACCTTCCATTCAGAAAAGCACATTTCTACTGCTATCCTGTGCCATCTGTGACCAAGACAGTTCTGTACCCATCTTGCCATCTCACCTCTGATCCCGTGTGACTCCAGCTTTTGTACCATTCTTTCTCGCCCCAACAATCATCTATTCTACCTCCTCAAAAAAACTCGATCACGTTAGTGAGGCATGACCTCCCCTTCACATTACCATGCTGCCTATCCCTGATGAGTCCATTTGTTT
Source organism: Scyliorhinus canicula (assembly GCF_902713615.1). Classification (NCBI taxonomy): domain Eukaryota; kingdom Metazoa; phylum Chordata; class Chondrichthyes; order Carcharhiniformes; family Scyliorhinidae; genus Scyliorhinus; species Scyliorhinus canicula. The sequence continues at coordinate 207,574,922 of NC_052151.1, forward strand.
CCAAATGGATATAAATCCTGTCCCTGCGAATTCTCTCCAATAATTTACCTACTACTGACGTGAGGTTCCCCAGTCTATAGTTTCCTGGATCATCCCGGCTATCTTTTATTGTGGGCCAGGATTTAGAGAACCCCAAATTGGATCATGGAGTTCACCTGACCCACAACTTTTACTAGATTGTGGTCTGGGGAGCACACGGCCCACTCTTCCGATGTGGTCGAGCAGAAATGGAAAGCATTTTTTTAAAGCAAAAAATGTTTATTCTATGAACTCACGTTAAGCTTTTTAAAACATACAGTGGACATCACAGCAACTATCAAACCAAATATAATCCCCAAAGAAAACAACAATTCATAATAAATTCCAAAATAACATGCAGATGACAAAATAAACACCTTTTAACAGAAGCACATGAGGTTTACATTCACTACTGAAAACATTTATAATTCTGAGTTCACCAAATTATCAAGAGATAGTATTTTCATGGCAGACCGAACAATAGTACACCTGCTTTGTCTGCCTTCAGCTCCAACACAGAAAACGAAACCAAAAAAACCACAGACACACCCAAGCTTCTCTCAAAGTGAAAGTAAAAAAGCAGAGCCAGAGCTCATCTCCACCCACACTCTGACATCACTGCAGTGACATGACAGCCAAACATGACACCATCCCCCCCCCAAAAGAAACCCATCAACGTCAAGATGGTTTTATTTTTCATCTTTTCACGATCATTTAAGAAATGCACACCGTAAATATACTTTTTCGCTCCAAACAACACACACACGTGAACAGGTATAATCATATAGTATTTTGTTTTCTTCATCTGCCAACAGGAATCCTGTTCGATTCACAGTCCCTTTGAAGAAGAAGGTTTCTGCACGATCCATCCATTTCTCCATGCCTCGGCATGTCTCTTGAAAGTCAGATACTTTAGTTCAATCTGATCACAGAGCCCCGTTTAATTCTCCAACACATGTGCATTCGTTATCACAGATTTCAGGCAGTCAAGTGCCTGTGAAACTCCACTGTCCATTGAAAATTTAGACGCTTCTTCAGCAAGTCCATCAGTGGAGCAATTACGGTACAGAATCTTTGCACAAATTTTCGATCAAGTCCACTCATGCCAAGAAATCGCATTATTTCCCTTTGTCTCGAAGGTATTGAAAACTCCTCAATAACTACTGGTTTCACATCCCGTGTGACCATTCGACCCTGTCCGATTGTATGGCCAATGAAAGTGACTTGGGCTTTTCCAAATTCACTTTTGCCTAGGGTTATCACCAAACCCGCCTCCTGAAGTCGATCCATCAGATGTTTTGAATGTTCATTCCATGTCTGGCTGAAAACTACCAGATTGTCGATGAACAATTGGGTAATCCTGAAACAACGTGGTTAGTTAACCGTTAAAATGGGGCTGGGGCATTTTTTCATGCCAAATGGCATAACTTTGAATTTGTATATACCATCTGGAGTCACAAAAGCTGAAATCTCCTTCGCCCTTTTGGATAAAGATACCTGCAGTAACATTTAAGTAAATCCAGTTTGGAAATAAAAGCTAATTGTCACACTTTCTCAATGCAATCCTTAAAGCGTGGGTTTGGATAAGAGTCCGTTCTTGTGACGACATTAACTTCTCTGTAGTCCACACACAACTGTTGGGCACCGTCTGGTTTAGGTACCATCACTATGGGTGATCTCCATTGGCTGCAACCCGCTCCAATTATGCCATTTTTAAGCATACTCTCAATCTCTTTGTTAACCGTTGCCAATTTTAAATGTTAAGTCTGTATGGATGTTGTTGGATTGCAAAAGCATTTCCAACATCTACATCACGTATAGTCATTTTAGTACTTCCCAACATATCTCTACGAACTTGCCCACGTGATATCGATAACTCTTTAAGGTCAGTCCGTTTTTCCTCTGGAAGGTAACTTAACAATTTATGACAATTTTTAAGAACATCCTCATTTTCCAATTTAACTTCAGGTATGTCAAATTCCAAGTCATCTGGATTTCGTTCGTCACTTTGAGTTAGAATCATTTAAACCGCCTCCTTTTTCTCTCCTTCCATTTAAAAGTACCTTTTAAACATATTCACATGGCACACTAGGTGAGTTTTCTTCGATCCAAAGTTTTACCACATAATTTACCTCACTTCATTTCCTTTCAATCTGAAAAGGTCCACAAAACCTTGCTTTTAATGGTTCACTTACCACTGGTAACAACACTAAAACTTTATCTCCACTGGCAAAACTACAAACTTTGGATTTATTGTCCGCTACCCGTTTCATCACATTTTGTGTAACTTTTAAATATTGTCTAGCCAATTCACCTGCTCTATGTATACGTTCCCTAAAATTTGACATGTAATCCAATAATGCATTTTCAGATTTCTCACTCCCCATTTTTTCCTTAATCAATTTAAGTGCTCCTCTTACCTAATGGCCAATAATTAGTTCAAAATGACTGAATTTGGTTTCAATAATTGCAAACTGTACGGATGGGATTCCTTCGTCCCAATTCTCTGGATAATCGTGACAATAAGTCCGCAACATTGTCTTTAATTTCTGATGCCATTTTCTAACATTCCCTGCGATTCTGGATGGTACGTAGTTGATTTAAACACTTTAATTCCTAAGCTATCCATAACTTCTTTGAATAAACTTGAGGTAAAATTTGATCCTTGATCCGATTGTATTTCTGTGGGTAGTCCATATCTCGTAAAGAGTTTAAGTAACTCCTCTATAATCCTTTTAGCTGTAATATTACGTACTGAAATGGCCTCTAGAAACCTAATAGACACATCCATTATAGTCAAAAGATATTGATTCCCACTCTTTGTTTTAGAAAGCGGTCCTACGTAATCAATTAGGACCCTTGAAAACAGTTCCTCAAATGCTCGAATGGGTATTAAGGGCGCTGGTTTTATCACTGCTTGAGGTTTCCCTAAAACGTGACATGTGTGACATGATTGACAATATTTAACTCCATCTTTATGTAGTCCAGGCCAATAAAAATGTTTTTGTATTTTAGCTTGAGTTTTCCTTATTCCCAAATAACCTCGCAATGGTACCTCATGCGCAACTTGCAACACCTCCTTGCTATGCATTACCTGCAATACTACTTGATAAACTTCTGCCCACATTTCATCCGCCTGCATATGTAAAGGTCTCCATTTTCTCATCAAGACATCACTTTTACGGTAATAACGCTCTGGTGTACACTCTTCCTCTTCCCTGTAAGCTTTCTGATACATCCGTTTTATTTCTATATCTTTTAGTTGTAACTCCGCCAATTGTCCTGAACTAAAACATCAGCCTCATCCTCCACTTGTTCTTGTTCTTTTTCAACCATCTGATCAAAAATCGTTTCTGATAATTGCACTTCAAATTCATCTTCACTGTTTGATTTATCCTCTTGTCTTTACTTGTGACTTTGCGACCTTGTTACTACACCATCCGGAAAAATCCCAGGATTTTCGTCCTTCAAAACTTCAGTTGTCTGATTTTCCACTGGCTTATCCACCACAGTACGCATCACTTTTACCTGCGATCCAGCTATATCAATACCAAAGATAAACTGTATTCCTCGACAAGATAGTATCTCTATTACTCCTACTGCCACTTCACCACTCATCATTTGACTTTCCAATCTTACGTTATATAAGGGAACACTACTCCTCTCACCCTGAATTCCACATGTTCCCACCCTGTCAGCCAACATTCTTCCCGTGCGACATAACTCCTCATCTCCTGCCATTAAAGATTGACTAGCTCCCATATGTCCTAAAATTGTGACTTCTTTACCCACTCCTCCTGGTACCCATGACTAAACATTACCCACGCAAGTAAATTATTCAACGAGATCTGGTACCTTCTGATCAATCACCTCTTGATCAGGCTGTACAATCTTTTGCACCTCCATCGCTTCACTTGGGCTTTTCTTTACCACTTTGCCAAACCCCACTGTCTTAACCTGTTTTATCACATCAGCCTTCCCAGTGCTTTTCTTCAACCACCAACACTGTGACTTTATATGGCCCAGTTTATTACAGTGAAAACATTTGAAACTTTTCATGTCTCTTCCACCCTCTTGGATTTTTTTTTAGTCTGAGGTACACTCTTCTTATTATCTCCCATCAGATCACCTTTACCTTTACCGCTTGAGTATTTCTCATGTCCCCAGATTCTATCCTTCACAGGCTGAAACTGATGTCGGAAACCACGTTTAGATTTATGAACTAATTCATAATCATAAAAACGTAAGAACATAAGAACTAGGAGCAGGAGTAGGCCATCAGGCCTCTCGAGCCTGCTCCACTATTCAATGAGATCATGGAGATCTTTGGTGGACTCAGCTCCACTTTCCGGCCTGAACACCATCACCCTTAATCCCTTTATTCTTCAAAAAACGATCTATTTTTATCTTAATAACATTTAACGAAGGAGCCTCTACAGCTTCACTGTGAAATGAATTCCATAGATTCACAACCCTTTGGGTGAAGAAGTTCCTCCTTAACTCAGTCCTAAATCTACTTCCCCTTATTTTGAGGCTATGCTCCCTAGTTCTGCTTTCACCCGCCAGTGGAAGAAACCTGCCCACATGTATCCTATGTATTCCCTTCATAATTGTATATGTTTCTGTAAGATCCCCACTCATCCTTCTGAATTCCAACGATTATAGTCCCAGTCTACTAAACCTCTCCTCGCAATCCAACCCCTTCAGCTCTGGAATTAACCCAGTGACATCTGCCATTTCTGCTGCAAACCTCGCAGTTTCAACCCTCTGCTCTTCCACAGGAGTTCTCATTACATCAGGAATTGAATTTTTAAACTCCTCCAAATGAAAAAGGCTTCTACCTTCTTCTCGTCAAACCTTGGCAATGCTTGGACATATTTAAGTAGATCCACACCAAGACTTCGACATTGACGCTCTTTCTCACTATCCTCATCACGATCCTCAAACTGTACATTTCCCTTTACGTCTGCCAATTTTAACTGACTGTCATGTTTCATGGCCAGTTTCTGAAGTTCAAATTCTTTATCTTTTTCACTGAGCTGTATCTCCCTTTCTCTTTCTTTTTGTTCTGCTCTGGCTATTCTTTCTTTTCTCCTTTCTTATCTCTCCTTTTCTTGCCACAAATATACTTACAATAATATATCGTTCTATTCCACATATGACAAATTAAATTAGTACAAATAGTACAATGGATCAAAGCAGAGGGAGAGATATCTCAGGGCAATTTTCAGGTCAGGGAGCCAAGGTTTGGCAGCAAACGGGAGGAAGATTGTTTTAAAATTATTTAGAGAGATGTAGATCCGGGCGCCTCTATGAGAGACAGAATTAGTCAGGGAATTTTGAAGACGGAGAGGGAGAGGGCGAGAGTGGAGTGTTCTTCAGAACAAAGAACGGGTAGTTGAAGTTTGAAACTGGCTTCTGCAAATAGCTGCTAAAGTTAAATCAAATGTTAACTTTAAAACTGTGATTCGCAGATGTTTCTGCAGCAAATTGAAGGGATTCGGGAAAGGTTTGTATTTGGAGTAATGAAATATACCCGTAATAATATCAGTCAATGGCAGGAAAAGGTCCACGCCCTCGGTGGCCTCTCCTACTCCTATCAATTCCAGACGCCAGGGATATCGGTTCATGATTAAGCCCCAATCAATACTTAAATATTTGAAACAAAGGTAACTTAAGTTAACTTACAATCTTCTTTCTGTTATTTTCCAGGTACATTTTCATAAGTTCTAGCCAGTAGCTAGAATTTATGAAGCAACTGCAAAGTATTTCTCGATCGCGGATGATTCGGCATTTTCTCTGGGTAATGAGATTATCAATATGACTTCCACAGTGAACAGAGTAAGGTTCATACTCTACAGTATCAGAACCGTGCAACAAATGGGTAAACTACTTGATGGTGACATCTTATATTAAAACAGCATTCTGAATCATAAGGAAAGACATGCCAGAGGAATTTATAGCTCACGGAACCTGGATTATGACGTAAATTAGATGAAGAAATCACAATGAGGGACAGAATACTTCACCCACCAACAGATCGTCCGCCACTGAGGTCAGTCTTAAAAGTACAAGGAAAAGGGGAACTAGCAGAGGGCGACAGTGAAGTCAAGAAATATTTCAGTAGACTAACGGCGTTTCTGTTTTGGAACTCTCGCAGATATGTTTAATGTTTTGCTAACTGTTCATTTCAAATTTGACACTGACAGCTATTCGGTTAGCAAAGTCACTAATAATAATCTTCATTAGTGTCACAAGGAAGTTACTGTGAATTGTCCCTCGTCACCACATTCCGATGCCTATTTGGATACGCAGAGGGAGAGTTCAGAATGTCCAATTCACCGAACAAGCTTGTCTTTCGTCACTTATGGGAGGAAACCGGAGCACCCAGAGGAAACACAGGCAGACACTGGTAGATCGTGCAGACTCCACACAGACAGTGACCCAAGCTGGGAATTGAACTCAGGTCCCTGGCGCTGTTAAGCTAACCACTGGGCTAGCGTGCCACCCGATGGAACAATGTCATGAAGCGGCTGATATAGCTCGAGATTATTCAAAGTAAATGCTCCCTGACACCATTTCCGCTGTAGATTATGCTCCATAATTAGTTGCACTAAACACTTGATGGTTCCACTAAGCACTATCATCGAAGCGGCAAACGGAAGAAAGTAAGAAGTATTTCAACACCACGTTAAAGTCCAACAGGTGTGTTTGAAACACTAGCTTTCGGAGCACTGCTCCTCCCTCAGGTGAATGGACCTCACCTGAGGATGGAGCAGTGCTGCGAAAGCTAGTGTTTGAAACAAACCTGTTGGACTTTAACCTGGTGTTGTAAGACGTCTTACTGCTCACACCAGTCCAACGCTGGCGTCTCCACACCATGGCGACTATCTGAAGAAAGCCACAGATATATCCTGTCCTGAGAAATCAGGTTAAAATTAGATCCGGAATTATTTCCCAGGCTAACTACTCTCGATCGTCAACAGCGTGATATAAGGTGTCGTAGACAGTGCTATCACGTGGTACTTTCTCAACATCAACATGCAAACTGTTGCTCAATGTGGGTTCCACTGGCCCACCACCTCCTTAATACCCGCCTCATTGAAGCCTGACTCCAAAAATTTCAAAAGTGCTTCACTCCAAAGATGAAGTGAACAAAGATCAAAGAAAGGTACAGTACATGAACAGACCCTTCGGCCCTGCAAGCCTGTGCCGACCATGCTGCCCGTCTAACGTAAAATCTTCTGCACTTCCTGGGTCCGTATCCCTCTATACCCATCCTATTCATGTTTTGTCAAGTTGCCCCTTAATTGTCACCATCGTCCCTCCCTCCGCCACCTCGTTTGGCGCAGCGAGTTCCAGGCACCTACTGCCCTCTGTGTGACAAAAATGCCTCTTAAATCTCCTCTAAACCTTGCCCCTCGGTCCTTAAACCTATGTCCCCTAGTAATTGACCCTGTACCCTGCGAAAAAGTCTCTGACTATCCACTCTGTCTATGACCCTCGTAATTTTGTAGACCTCAATCAGGTCGCCACTCAACCTCTGACGTTCCAGTGAGAACAAACCGAGTTCATTCAACCGCTTCTCATAGATAATGCCCTCCATACCAGGCAACATCCTGGTAAATCTCTTCTGCACCCTCCCCAAAACCTCCACATCCTTCTGGTCGTGTGACGCCCAGATTGTACACTATACTTCAAGTGTTGCCCAGCTAAGGTTCGATACAGCTGCAACATGTCTTGCCAATTCTTATACTCAATGCCCCGGTCATTGAAGGCAATCATGCTGTATGCCTTCTCTACTACCTTCTCCACCTGTGTTGCCCCTTTCAGTGATCTGTATACCGAGACCACTCTGACTCTGAATACTCCTGATCATTTACTGTATATTCCCAACCTGCAGTAGACCTTTCAAAATGCATTATCTCACATTTGTCCGGATTAAACTACATCTTCCATCTCTCCGCCGAAGTATCCAAACAATCAAAACCCTGCTGTAGCCTCAGACATTCCTCATCGCGATTCGCAATTCCACCAACATTTGTGTCGTCTGCAAACTTACAAATCAGACATGTTACATATTCCACAACATCGTTTATACATACTACGAACAGCAAAGTCCCCAGCGATTTTCATTTCATTCCATTTTCACTGAACCCTGTGGAACACCTCTCGTCTCAGCCCTCCAATCAGAAAAGCACCTTTCCATTGCGACTTTCTGCCTTCTATGACCTAGCCAGTGCTGTCTCCATCTTGCCAGCTCACGCCTGATCGCTTGTGACTTCACCTTTTATACCAGTCTTCCATGAGGGACTTTGTCAAAGGCCTTACTGAAGTCCACATAGACAAAATCCACTGCCCGATCTGCATCAATCGTCTATGTGACCTCTTCGAAAAACTCTATCAAGTTGGAGAGACACGACCTCCCCTTCACAAAACCGTGCTGCCTCTCGCTAATACGTCCATTTGGTTCCAAATGGGAGTAGATCCTGTTTCAAAGAATTATCTCCAGTAATTACCCTACCTCTGACGTAAGGCTCACCAGCCTGTAGTTCGCCGGATAATCTTAAACAAAGGAACGACATTGGCTATTCTCCAGTCCTCCGGGGCATCACATGAAGGCAGTGAGGATCCAAAGATTTCGGTCAAGGCCTCAGCAATTTTCTCTCTCTCCTCTTTCTGTATTCTGGGGTAGATCCCATCAGACACTGGGGACTTAGCTATCTTAATACTTTACAAGACGCTCGACAACTCGTCCTTTTGGATTCGATGTGACCCAGGCTGTCTGCACACCCTTCTCCAGACTCAACATCCAAAAATTCGTCAGCTTTGGTGAATACTGATGCAAAGCATGCATTTAGTACCTCGCCCAGTTCATCTGGCTCCACAAGGAGATTCCCTTGCCTGTCCGTCAGTGGGCCAACCCTTTCCCTGGCTACCCTCTTGCTTTTTATGCACGTGCAAAACGCATTGGGATATCCTTAACCCTATTTGGCAATGATCCCTTTTAGCTCTCCCGACTCCTTGCTTAAGTGAGAGTGAATGAACTAGACATTAAGGCAGTATTTCACTGAGATTAGCATAATTGAGCCCTGGGAAAACAGTGGGAAACTGGGAAAATCCCGGCGCTAATTGGAGTTGTGATTGATGGAGGGAAGTTAGAATAGCTCAAGAGTTCTGAATATCTCAGGATCTTGTGCCGGACCCACGTGTCTTTAACTTTCTCATAAATAACCTTCTCTCCATGATAATGTCAGAATGGGAATACTTTAATGTACCGTGCTTATGACACTCTGGGCAAGTGGCGGTCAATTCCAGCTCCACTCTTCTCCGAGTCACGTCACAAGCGAATTGATCGATAATTCTTGGAACAATTCCGACATTATTGGACCTTAGCCGCACAATAATTATACTCACCAGGTTTGTGGGTTAAGGGGACTTCTGGTGGTGGCCATGAAGTGAGTGGACGCACACAGGGCAGCTCCGCATCAAAGGTGTTGGTTTCGGCATGTTTTACCCGTTTTTTCGGTAGTTTTTTGCAGAAAAGTGGAGCGGAAAGTGTAAGACAAGAAGTTCTCCCTGGATTGGCATGTCTACCAGCAATCAGACCTGACAGAAGACAGTGAAAGGTCTGGCCTAACTGTTTGAAGACCTGTGGCACTGCACCAATTGTGAAAATAGCGAAGGGGGGATGGTCGTGGGCGGTGGGAAAGGCGCAGATGAAGAAATTGATGAGATCCAGCAGAGGGCAGCAGAGCAGAGCTACTGATCAGCTGTTCTGGGGAAATTTGCATACGTGCAGTGCGGTCAGCCTAAGTTGAAGGTGAATCTGCGAAGGGGACCCGAGGAGTTTGAGTGAAGACAATCATCCAGCAGAGGGCAGCAGAGCAGAGCTACTGATCAGCTGTTCTGGGGAAATTTGCATACGTGCAGTGCGGTCAGCCTAAGTTGAAGGTGAATCTGCGAAGGGGACCCGAGGAGTTTGAGTGAAGACAATCATCCAGCAGAGGGCAGCAGAGCAGAGCTACTGATCAGCTGTTCTGGGGAAATTTGCATACGTGCAGTGCGGTCAGCCTAAGTTGAGGGTGAATCTGCGAAGGGGACCCGAGGAGTTTGAGTGAAGACAATCATCCAGCAGAGGGCAGCAGAGCAGAGCTACTGATCAGCTGTTCTGGGGAAATTTGCATACGTGCAGTGCGGTCAGCCTAAGTTGAAGGTGAATCTGCGAAGGGGACCCGAGGAGTTTGAGTGAAGACAATCATCCAGCAGAGGGCAGCAGAGCAGAGCTACTGATCAGCTGTTCTGGGGAAATTTGCATACGTGCAGTGCGGTCAGCCTAAGTTGAAGGTGAATCTGCGAAGGGGACCCGAGGAGTTTGAGTGAAGACAATCATCCAGCAGAGGGCAGCAGAGCAGAGCTACTGATCAGCTGTTCTGGGGAAATTTGCATACGTGCAGTGCGGTCAGCCTAAGTTGAAGGTGAATCTGCGAAGGGGACCCGAGGAGTTTGAGTGAAGACAATCATCCAGCAGAGGGCAGCAGAGCAGAGCTACTGATCAGCTGTTCTGGGGAAATTTGCATACGTGCAGTGCGGTCAGCCTAAGTTGAAGGTGAATCTGCGAAGGGGACCCGAGGAGTTTGAGTGAAGACAATCATCCAGCAGAGGGCAGCAGAGCAGAGCTACTGATCAGCTGTTCTGGGGAAATTTGCATACGTGCAGTGCGGTCAGCCTAAGTTGAAGGTGGTTTGTGGAGAGGCTGTTGGCAAGTGACAGTTAAACCCGAAACACTTCGTGAGTGTTTCCCACCCTACCTCCTCCTCTAACCAACCCCCCCACCCCACGGTGGTTGGGAAGCGGGAGCAGGGGCCTGTCGTGAAGGTGAGTGAGTGCCTTTAAATTTGCTTACCTTTGAGCGGGAGCAGGGTTTGAGGTAATATCAGGTAAGCTCTTCCTTTCTTTTTCTTTTTCTTGTTATTTTTTAAATCTAGAGGTGATGTCAGGGAAGGCAGTACAATGCTCCTCCTGCAGAATGTTTGAGGTGAGGGACGCCGTCAGTGTCCCTGCTGATTTCATCTGTGGGAAGTGCACCCAACTCCAGCTCCTCAAAAACCGTGTTAGGAACCTGGAGCTTGAGCTGGATGAACTTCGGATCATTCGGGAGGCAGAGGGGGTCATAGATAGGAGCTTCAGGGAAATAGTTACACCAAAGACTGGAGATAGATGGGTAACTGTAAGAGGGACTGGGAAGAAGCAGTCAGTGCAGGGACCCCCTGCGGTCGTTCCCCTGAGTAACAAGTATACCGTTTTGGATACTTGTGGGGGGGACGACTTACCAGGGGTAAGCCATGGGGTACGGGCCTCTGGCACGGAGTCTGTCCCTGTTGCTCAGAAGGGAAGGGGGGAAAGGAGTAGAACATTAGTAATTGGGGACTCAATAGTCAGGGGCACAGATAGGAGATTTTGTGGGAGCGAGAGAGACTCACGTTTGGTATGTTGCCTCCCAGGTGCAAGGGTACGTGATGTCTCGGATCGTGTTTTCCGGGTCCTTAAGGGGGAGGGGGAGCAGCCCCAAGTCGTAGTCCACATTGGCACTAACGACATAGGTAGGAAAGGGGACAAGGATGTCAGGCAGGCCTTTAGGGAGCTAGGATGGAAGCTCAGAGCGAGAACAAACAGAGTTGTTATCTCTGGGTTGTTGCCCGTGCCACGTGATAGTGAGATGAGGAATAGGGAGAGAGAGCAATTAAACACGTGGCTACAGGGATGGTGCAGGCGGGAGGGATTCAGATTTCTGGATAACTGGGGCTCTTTCTGGGGAAGGTGGGACCTCTATAGACAGGATGGTCTACATCTGAACCTGAGGGGCACCAATATCCTGGGGGGGAGATTTGTTACTGCTCTTTGGGGGGGTTTAAACTAATTCAGCAGGGGCATGGGAACCTGGATTGTAGTTTTAGGGTACGGGAGATTGAGAGTATAGAGGTCAGGAGCACAGATTTGACTTCGCAGGAGGGTGCCAGTGTTCAGGTAGGTGGTTTGAAGTGTGTCTACTTCAATGCCAGGAGTATACGAAATAAGGTAGGGGAACTGGCAGCATGGGTTGGTACCTGGGACTTCGATGTTGTGGCCATTTCAGAGACATGGATAGAGCAGGGACAGGAATGGTTGTTGCAGGTTCCGGGGTTTAGGTGTTTTAGTAAGTTCAGAGAAGGGGGCAAAAGAGGGGGAGGTGTGGCGCTGCTAGTCAAGAACAGTATTACGGTGGCGGAAAGGATGCTAGATGGGGACTCTTCTTCTGAGGTAGTATGGGCTGAGGTTAGAAACAGGAAAGGAGAGGTCACCCTGTTGGGAGTTTTCTATAGGCCACCTAATAGTTCTAGGGATGTAGAGGAGAGGATGGCGAAGATGATTCTGGAAAAGAGCGAAAGTAACAGGGTAGTTGTTATGGGAGACTTTAACTTTCCAAATATTGACTGGAAAAGATATAGTTCGAGTACATTAGATGGGTCATTCTTTGTACAATGTGTGCAGGAGGGTTTCCTGACACAATATGTTGACAGGCCAACAAGAGGCGAGGCCACATTGGATTTGGTTTTGGGTAATGAACCAGGCCAGGTGTTAGATCTGGAGGTAGGTGAGCACTTTGGAAACAGTGACCACAATTCGGTGACCTTTACGTTAGTGATGGAAAGGGATAAGTATACCCCGCAGGGCAAGAGTTATAGCTGGGGGAAGGGCAATTATGATGCCATTAGACATGACTTAGGATGTGTTGGTTGGAGAAGTAGGCTGCAAGGGTTGGGCACACTGGATATGTGGAGCTTGTTCAAGGAACAGCTATTGCATGTTCTTGATAAGTACGTACCAGTCAGGCAGGGAGGAAGGGGTCGAGCGAGGGAACCGTGGTTTACCAAAGAAGTGGAATCTCTTGTTAAGAGGAAGAAGGAGGCCTATGTGAAGATGAGGCGTGAAGTTTCAGTTGGGGCGCTTGATATTTACAAGGAAGCGAGGAAGGATCTAAAGAGAGAGCTGAGACGAGCAAGGAGGGGACATGAGAAGTCTTTGGCAGGTAGGATCAAGGAAAACCCAAAAGCTTTCTATAGGTATGTCAGGAATAAAAGAATGACTAGGGTAAGAGTAGGGCCAGTCAAGGACAGTGGTGGGAAGTTGTGTGTGGAGGCTGAGGAGATAAGCGAGATACTAAATGAATACTTTTCGTCAGTATTCACTCAAGAAAAAGATAATATTGTGGAGGAGAATGCCGAGACCCAGGCTATTAGAATAGATGGCATTGAGGTGCGTAGGGAAGAAGTGTTGGCAATTCTGGACAAGGTGAAAATAGATAAGTCCCCGGGGCCGGATGGGATTTATCCTAGGATTCTCTGGGAAGCCAGGGAAGAGATTGCTGAGCCTTTGGCTTTGATTTTTAGGTCATCATTGGCTACAGGAATAGTGCCAGAGGACTGGAGGATAGCAAATGTGGTCCCTTTGTTCAAGAAGGGGAGTAGAGATAACCCCGGTAACTATAGGCCGGTGAGCCTAACGTCTGTGGTGGGTAAAGTCTTGGAGAGGATTATAAAAGATACGATTTATAATCATCTAGATAGGAATAATATGATTAGGGACAGTCAGCATGGTTTTGTGAAGGGTAGGTCATGCCTCACAAACCTTATCGAGTTCTTTGAGAAGGTGACTGAACAGGTAGACGAGGGTAGAGCAGTTGATGTGGTGTATATGGATTTCAGTAAAGCGTTTGATAAGGTTCCCCACGGTCGTCTATTGCAGAAAATACGGAGGCTGGGGATTGAGGGTGATTTAGAGATGTGGATCAGAAATTGGCTAGTTGAAAGAAGACAGAGAGTGGTAGTTGATGGGAAATGTTCAGAATGGATTTCAGTTACGAGTGGCGTACCACAAGGATCTGTTCTGGGGCCGTTGCTGTTTGTCATTTTTATAAATGACCTAGAGGAGGGCGCAGAAGGATGGGTGAGTAAATTTGCAGACGACACTAAAGTCGGTGGAGTTGTAGACAGTGCGGAAGGATGTTGCAGGTTACAGAGGGACATAGATAAGCTGCAGAGCTGGGCTGAGAGGTGGCAAATGGAGTTTAATGTGGAGAAGTGTGAGGTGATTCACTTTGGAAAGAATAACAGAAATGCGGAATATTTGGCTAATGGTAAAATTCTTGGTAGTGTGGATGAGCAGAGGGATCTCGGTGTCCATGTACATAGATCCCTGAAAGTTGCCACCCAGGTTGATAGGGTTGTGAAGAAGGCCTATGGTGTGTTGGCCTTTATTGGTAGAGGGATTGAGTTCCGGAGCCATGAGGTCATGTTGCAGTTGTACAAAACTCTAGTACGGCCGCATTTGGAGTATTGCGTACAGTTCTGGTCGCCTCATTATAGGAAGGACGTGGAAGCTTTGGAACGGGTGCAGAGGAGATTTACCAGGATGTTGCCTGGTATGGAGGGAAAATCTTATGAGGAAAGGCTGATGGACTTGAGGTTGTTTTCGTTAGAGAGAAGAAGGTTAAGAGGTGACTTAATAGAGGCATACAAAATGATCAGAGGGTTAGATAGGGTGGACAGCGAGAGCCTTCTCCCGCGGATGGAGGTGGCTAGCACGAGGGGACATAGCCTTAAATTGAGGGGTAATAGATATAGGACAGAGGTCAGAGGTGGGTTTTTTACGCAAAGAGTGGTGAGGCCGTGGAATGCCCTACCTGCAACAGTAGTGAACATGCCAACATTGAGGGCATTTAAAAATTTATTGGATAAGCATATGGATGATAAGGGCATAGTGTAGGTTAGATGGCCTTTAGATTTTTTCCATGTCGGTGCAACATCGAGGGCCGAAGGGCCTGTACTGCGCTGTATCGTTCTATGTTCTATGTTCTATGGAATTTCGACAGCAGTGGAAAGAGATGCTTAGAGACTGGTCCAGGGTGATTGATGGAAGAATGACAACTCTTCCGGGATCTTTGGTTCGGGTGGAAAAGTGCCTCGAAGCACAGAGGGCGACAATCAATGAGATGGATAAGGTGATGTCTTACCAGAGCGACCGGATTGTGTCTTTGGAGGTAGAGGTCGGGATCCTGGGGGATTTGTACACGTCACTGCTGTCGAAGGTGGGGGATCAGTGCAACAGGTTCAGACGACAGAATTTGTGGATTCTTGGTCTGCCAGATGGTGTGGAGCAAACGAACACCACAATATATGTTTCGAGGATGTTGGCAAGGTTGGTGCAGTGGAAGGTGGTCTATACGACCCCAGACGTGGACCGTATCCATAGGTCTTTGAGGCAGAAGCTGAGAGTACAGACGCCGGCGCGGCTGGTGGTTGGGCAGATTCACAAATCCTTTGACAAAGAGAAGCGCCTAAGGTGGGCCAGGGCAAAGCGAGTCTTTGAATCAGGGGCAATCGAGCCGAGCTGGTGAAGAGGCATGTGGGTTTCGCATAAGACCAAGGCCGTGCTGTACAGCTGACAGTTTCGATTCGGCGTGTGGTCCCCAGCCAGATTCTGGGAGACACTTTTTAAAAACAATAATTTTAGAGTACCCAATTTTTTTCCAAATAAGGGGAACTTAGCATGGCTAATTCACCTACCAGGCACATTCTGCGTTGTGAGGGTGAGACCCGCGCAGACTGGGAGAACGTGCAAGCTCCACTCCAACAGTGACCCGGGGCTGGGCTTCGGTGCCATGATGTAGTAGTGCTAACAACTGCGCCACCGTGCCGTCCTGACTGTTGGTGACTCATTACGGATGGGAGTATTATTTTGAAACTATTCAGGACGCAAATGACTATATAAATGACCAGACGTCGGGGAGAACTGAGGGATGGTGTGGAATGGAGGAGTTAAGTCCCCAAAGACTGTGAGTTATTGTTGCATTCGGTTGCCGATGGAGGGTTGGGGGACAACGACCCTTAAAGGATGCGTTGACGCGATGGATGCCAAGTGGAGGGAGGCGGGCTGCAGCGGGTTAGCGGTATGTTCTCGGAGGATAGGTTTGTGGGGCTTGAGCTGCGGCAGAGGTTTGAGCTGCCGAGGTGCAGTGAGTTTAGGTTTATGCACGTGCGGGACATTGTGCAAAAGAATTACAAGACGTTCCCCCAGCTCCCAGAATACATGCTATTGGTGCAGCTTGAGGGAGGGCAGGATTGGGAACATATACAGGTGGTTGGGGTGCAGGGCAAGCATGTGTGACGAGAATAAAGTGCAAGTGGGAGGAGGAGTAGGGTTGGAAATATGATGGGGACTGTATTGTGAGGCGATGCAACGGGTGAACTCATAGTGCTTTTGCAGGAGGAAGAGCTTGATTCAGTTCAAGGTGGTGCCAAGGGTAAGTATGGCTCGGATAAAGATGAGTGGGTTCTTCCAGAGGGTGACAGTTATGTGTGAGAAGTATGGGTGGCGGCCAGTGAATCATGCTCACATGTTCTGGGGCTGCGAGAAGCTGGAGAGCTTTTGGGATGTGGCGTCTGGGACGTTATCTGGGATAGTGGGGGGTGAGGTCAGGCCAGCCCCATGGTGGCAATCTTTGGGGTTTCAAAGAACAAATAAAGTTACAGCACAGGAACAGGCCCTTCGGCCCGCCAAGCCTGCACCAACAATGCAGCCCTGTGAGCGGCAACCCCTTCCATTTCCGGAGACCATGTCCCTCTATTCCCATCTTATTCTTGTATGTGCCAAGACGACCCTTAAAGGCAACTATCTGGGGCCCCACGGTGGATCAGTAGTTAGCATTGTTGCCTCCGGCGCTGAGGACCCGGGTTCGAATCCTCGGTCACTGTCCGTGTGGAGTTTGCACATTCTCCCTGTGTCTGCGTTGGGTTCTCCCCCACAACCCAAAAGATGCGCAGAATAGGTGGATTGGCCATACTTAATTGCCCCTTAATTGGGAAAAATAATTGGGTACGCTAAATTTATTTTTTTTAAAAGCCACTAATGAATCAGATTCCACCTTCGCCCCCAGCAGCGAGTTCCAGGCGCCCATATCCCTCTATACAAACATTTGCCTCGTACATCTCCTTTCAACCTTGCCCCTCGCACATTAAATCTATGCCCCTATTTATTGGCTCTTCCACCCTGGGAAAAGGCTTCTGACTATCCACTCTGTTGATTACCCTCAGAATTTTGTTGATTCTATCAGGTTGCCCCTCAACCTCCGTTGATCCAGTGAGAACAAACTAGGTTTCTCCAACCTCTCTTCATAGCTAATGCCACCCATGCCAAGCAACATCCTGGTGTATCTCCAACTGATCTATATCCTTCTCTGTCCTCTGACGGTCCTCATCGCTATCCACAATTTCATCAACCTTTATGTTTTCTGCAAACATACTAATCAAACCAGTTAGATTTTTCTCCAAATCATTAATAAAGATTGCAAACAGCAAAGATCCCAGCGCTGATCCCCGAGACTGGTCACAGTCCTCCATTCACAAACGCACCCTTCCACTGCTACCCTCTGTCTTCCATGACCGAGCCAGTTCTGTATCCATCTTGCCAACTCACCTCTGATCCCGCCCGACTTCACCTCCTGTACCAGTCTGCAATGGGGACCTTGCGAAAGGCCTTACTGATTTCCATGTAGGCAATATCGACTGTCATGCCCTCATCAATCATCCTCGTCAAAAAACCCGATCAAATTAGTGAGTTGCAACCTCCCCTTCAAAACAGACATGTTTTCTCTCCGTAATACGTCCACTTATGTCCAAGTGGGAGTAAATCTTTTCTCGAAGAATCCTCTCCCAACATTTCCCGACCATTAACGTAAAGCTCACTAGTCTGTACTTACCTGGATTATCCCTGCTACCCATCTTAAACAAAGGAACAACATTGGCTATTCTCCAATGCTCTGGGACCTCCACTGTAACCAGTGAGGATACAAAGATTTGTCTCAAGGCACCAGCAATTTCCTCCCTTGCCTCTCTCAGTATTATGGGATATATCCCATCAGGCCTTGGAGATATGTCTACCTTAATGAGTTTCTAGATCCCCAATATCTTTTACTTTTTGATCTGAACACGACCCCAACTATCGACACACCTTTCCCAAGACTCATCATCCACCAAGTCCTTCTCTTTGGTGAATACTGACGCAATAGTACTCAGTTAATAGGTCACCCATTTCCTCTGGCTCCACGCATGGAATCCCTTTCCTGTCCTTGAGTTGGCCAACCTCAAGGTGTTGCACGTTTTACTATGGGCGTAAAACGCGTTTATTGGGGTGTATTAACTTCCAAGTGCGTAACACCACTAGGCTCTGTTCTATGTATTTATTCAGCTTAGGAGTCGCCAGGTGCCGTATAGACACCGTCACGAGTATTCCAAGGTCAAGTTCAAAGTAATAAAGACGATACACCGATTAGTAAGGTCCAAACGATAATATTTATTATACAGTTATAATAAATACTCATGCACACACTAAGAGACTAAGCTATGACTAAACTAAAGTAATCAGAATACTTATCTAACAGGAACAGGCAAGGTCAGGGAGCGAGGCCTTCGTCCTGGTCTTGGGCTGCAACCTTCAGCAAGCGTTCTGGTCACTGGGGGTTCTAGCGGGCTTAGTTCGCGTAGCGAGCGTCGTACTAGCACTTACGGTTCGGCGGCTGGTGCTCAACGGCTGGAGTCAGAGTGTAGCTTCAAGTTCTTGGTCAGGGCCGGAGCACGAAATAACAGATCTTGATCGAAGTTAAGCCGGAGCACAAACAACAGACCGGACAACACGAGGTCCCTGTCTTTTATAGGGATCCCAATGTCCTTCCCTCTTCTTGGGCGGGCTTTAACCTTTGGTTATCTATTGGGTCAATTCCTCATCGATACTGTTTTAATTCCCCAATGCGAGGGGGTCTCCGTGATGGGGGGGGCGTTTCTTATGCCCTTTTGTTTGGAGGTTTCTGGTGCCTCGATGTCTGGGCCTTGATTCAAATGTGTCCATTCAGAATCAAATGTTTCTATTGTGTGGGTGTTCAGGTCTGATTGCCTCATTAGTATGCAAAGCGTTTTCCATTTGCACCTAACTAAGGTCTTCTCACCTGAGCCCAAACAGGTTTCTGCTACTTGCAGAATGCAAAATGCTCTCTTTGCAGACTGCTGTTTTGGCTAAACTGCCTGTTTCCCTGCAGTCTTAGCGCTTGGCTTACTTTGTAGCTCAGCGTCCATTTTAGGTGGCTACATTCCCTCCTTGTGATCCTCACAATCAAAATATTGTGAAGGATCACAATGTACGTTGCCTTGAGTGCATCTGGGTTGCCTTCTTTGTGTCCCCTGACCTCTTGCCAGTTCCTGGGCTACTCTATCTTAAACTATGGGAAGAAATTTTTTTTACCTTACATCTCTACTTGGCGCTATGTCAAAGGGGACATGCATTACCATAAACTGGGAACCTCTACCTATCACAATTATCCTTAACTTTACTTAAACATTTCCTCACACTCTAAAACCTTAACCATTCACACCACAACATCACATTTCCTAACTCGGCAGTCGAGTATAGGACAATACAATACAGGGTCGAATTTTTATTCATTACACAGTTCTTTATTCATCATGGGGCAGAGGGGATTGATGAAATCGGAAAATCGGAGATCGAACTCCATAGACGGAAGGGCAAGAACGGGAGGCTCTCCTCTTCCACTTCCTCAACCTGAGGGTCTGTACAAGGATAACGAGGATCGCAATCACCAGTAGTGATTCGATTACGTATGACATGGAGTACCATGTCATAAATTTTGTGCACCAGGTCTGAACCTCACTGATCAGAGCTGAGCACTGGGGAGTGGCTGTACGGGAAACATTTACGGTGGGGGTTGTGGGGGAAACGTGTCTTGTTTCCACACATACAAATATAACAGTTAACAACAGTAGGTGAGCTTCCATCATCTTCAACTTGGTTTTCCTTCTTTCTTCCTCCTGTATGGACAATCCTTGCTTCGATCCCTGTCTCGTCCTTTGAAAGCTATGGGATCAAGCACAGTATCTGTCAATACACAGTTTAAGATCTTTACCTGTTAGTGCATCTGTCTTTTATATTCCGATTGACCCTTTAAAAATGACTGGCCAAGTCACACCCTGTGACTCCCCTCATTTTTTTTTTTCAAAAGCGAATTTGAAGACCAGAATACACCTAACAATCCTTCTTCTGCGAGCCGTCTCGCAGGCTTTGCTAGTTTACCATCCGAATGTTCCTGGATGTAAATAGCATGTGGGATGGCGGCCTAAGGGCTACCTAACGAAAAATGAAAACAAAATTTTGAAAGAAACGTCCGAATGAGTTGCGTATGGGCCGCTACGGGTAAGATTTGGATGGGATCCCCGGGTAGGGCGTGCTGTGCCATACCCGAGCTTGGCTGACCAAAGTGGGTTCTCAGACAGGGCGGGTCCTCAGTGCCGTTTGTCCACTGCCTGAGTAACCTGGATTAAACGGGTAAGAATGTGTTTATCGTGACTTGCAGCCTCTATTCGCCGAATAGAGGGGCACCTAAAAACAATGGAGCCAAGATGCTCCTTTTGGGAAATGAGCTGGGCTTCAGACATTTCAGATGATAAGGTGAGCTGCTCACCATAGAAGTTCTCAGCAGAGAAACTATTGGGTGGGTAAGGTGGTCACAAGCCTTACAACTTTGAAAAGATCTCCAATCAAACTTGTTTTTTGGAACCGAAGTTCTCAAAGGTATCTGCGGACAAGCTAACGTGTATGTGAGGTGGTCACAATCTTTTCAGCTGAAAAGAAGATGTCCATCTTCCAACTGAACCATTTACATTCCTGAAAGACAAACAAACATAAAACGATAGACAAACATACGTGCAGGTTCCATCAGAAAGGACATCGTTTCCCTCAAACGATTCCTATTTTACATCATCTGGACACGTCACTTTTCCTCTGTCTCTGTGAACAGGGTCACAAAGGGGTTGCCGTATCGGGATTCAGACACCGTGTCGTCCTGCTCTCCCGGATCCCACACCCTTGTGTGGATCAGGCATGCTATTTTCGAATTGTGTGACCGGGGGTCACTTTCGTCATTGCGGACAAGTCTGTAGGAATTGTCCCTGTGCCATAGTGTTGTGTCAAGTGTGGTGTCGGGGTAGTCGGGGTCGGGTGGTGGTTCTGGGTTTTTAAGGTAAGTGACTTCCATGGGGTCACTGGAGTCGGGGTCGTAGTTGGTGCAGTGTGGGCTGTATGGCTGTGTGCTGTCGCTGTCCTCAGAGTCAGTGTCTGTCCTGCTGTCTCTGCTGTGGCAGCTTGTGGGCGTTTCGGGGCGTGGTCTGTTGTGGTCGGTGGGCGGAGTCGTGGGCGAGTCCGTTGATGAACTGGTCTGTGAGGGGGATGGTGGAAAAGTGTTTCTGGTGGGTGGGGTGAAGTGTTCTGCTGCGTCTAGCAGGACATGGTGAGCATGGTTGGCCTGTGTTCCATATGCCTTTAACTGGTTGATATGGAACCACGCGGTCTTCCCATTAGGATATTTTATCCTGTAAACTGAGGGGCTAATTTTATCCGAAATTGAGTATGGGCCGGAATATTTTGGAGCCAAAAAACTGCTGGGGTTGTAAACAGATAACATTACCTGTTGCCCAACCTGGAATTCTGTGGGGTGTACGGTCTTATTAAAACAAGTTGTGCGTTGTTGACGGTGTTTGCCTAGCTGAACTGCGGCTGCAATCTGTGCAGACCTCACAGTCTCAACCAAGTCTTTAACCGTCTTTTCGTGTGTGAGGGCTGTCACCTCGGGGCTGGTCATGTCCAGTCCTAAAAGGGATTCTGTCCCTTTCATAGGGCGTCCGGTCATGAGTGTGTGTGGTGTGTAGCCTGTGGAAGTGGAAACAGTGTTCCTTATGAACATGAGTGCAAATGGGAGCACTGAATCCCATGTGGAGTTATTCTCCTGAACCATTTTTCTAAGGGTAGTTTTTAGAGTCCGATTCATGCGCTCCACAATCCCGCTGGACTGCGGATGATACGCAATATGAAAATTTTGTTTGATTCCAAATATTGTCAGGACGTTCTTCATGACCCGTCCTGTGAAGTGAGATCCCTGGTCCGAATCGATACTTCGGGGTAAACCCCATCTCGTGAAGATGTGGTGGGTCAGGATCTTTGCAGCTGTCTTTGCTGTATTTGTTCTAGAGGGGAATGCCTCTACCCATTTGGTGAAGGTGTCGATGACCACCAGAACGTATTTATAGCCATTCCTACAAGGGGGCAATGGGCCTATAAAATCGATCTGGAGGTTTGTCCAGGGGCCGTTAACTGGGCGAGTATGCCGAAGTTGTGCCTTCTTAGAATACCTCTCCGGGTTATTCTGTGCACAAATAAGGCAATTCTCAATGTAATGCGTTACATCAGTCCTGAGATTAGGCCACCAACAGAGTTGCCTGAGGTGCCTCGTTGTTGCATCAATTCCCTGATGCCCGTGGTTATCATGGAATAAAGCAATCATTGCATTCCTGTCCTGCTGCGGGACCACATAAAGTTGTTCCTTTATGATCACACCCTCATGTGTGGTCAGTGCGTGTTTAAATCTCTCGTACTCTGGCACAAAGTTGCCTTTAAAAACCTCCCGGAGGTCCTTATCCTGCTTCTGTGCTGCTACAAGATCTTTAATATCTGTCTGTGAGATTTGGACTGCGCTCACAGGGGCGCTAGCTGGTGCGCTAGCTGGGGGGGTCCATAAGTGTCCTCGCCTGGAACCTGCCTTAGCCAGTGCGTCGGCTTTTACATTCCCAGGGGGGGATGACCTATGGTGGCTTCGTACCTTTATTATTCCGAAGGTCCTGTCCTTAGCTTTTTCTAAAATATGCTGGAGTAGAGGGGCTGATGGAAGGGGTTTCCCGTCTGCGGAGACAAAACCTCGTGTCCTCCACAGGGGCAGAAAATCGGTTAAACTGTTACAGCCATATAAGCTGTCTGAATATATGTCTGCTGGGCTGGGGAAAGAAGCGGGGTGGTCCACTATATACGCTATGGCCGCGAGCTCTGCTGCCTGCGCGCCTAAGTGACCTGGTAGTTTTAGAGCTATCTCTTCGAGAGCGCGCCCCTGCGCGTCCTCTACATAGATGCCGCTTCCTGTGATACGCTCACCATTTAAAACTGTGGAGGAACCGTCCACGTAAATCCTCAGGGGTCCACACGTGTCTGTGGGTTGGGGACTTTGTTTTGGGTTCCCTATCTTCCTGGGGGGTGTTTTTGCTATAAAGGGTCCTGTGTTATGCAGGGGAGCTACAATTTCACAGTCATGGGGCTGTCCGGGGTATTGGAGGTTGTCTGCTAAATATGTGTGTGTGCGGGTCCGTTTTACTGTAATGTCCCGTCCTTGTAAAAGTAATGTCCATCTAGCTGCCCTAATCTGGCTAACTGAACCGTCCTTCAGTCGACCGTCTAGGAGTAGCTGTGTGGGTGTGTGTTCGGTCAGAATAGTAATGGGGTTGAGTCCGGTAATGTATGAGAAGTATTGTACTGCCCAGAAGACAGCAAGGAGATGCCTCTCACAGGCAGAGAATCCTTGTTCTACCGGGTCTAACAGTCGGGAGGCATAAGCCACTGGTCTTAGCTGCTTGTGCCGTTCCTGAAGCAACACGGCCGAGAGGGTCAGATCGGTGCTCGCTACCTCTATTGCATAGGGGGAAAGTTGGTCTGGGACTAGCAGCGCGGGTGCTGTGCTAAGGGCTCGTTTTAACTCCTCCACAGCCCCTGTATGCTGCGGAAGCCATTCCCAGGGGGCTCCTTTCTTAAGGAGGTCTGAGAGTGGGGCGGCTTTTGTCGCGAATCCGTCGATGTGGTTCCGACAATAACCAACCAGTCCTAAAAACGACCGGAGGGCCGAAACATTTTGGGGAAGGGGCAATTTGACAATCGAATCAATTCTTTTGAATTCGATCTCGCGTTTGCCGTGTGTGATGACTGTTCCCAAATACATCACTTTATTTTCCAAAATCTGGGCCTTTCTTGGGTTAACTTTACATCCAATTGAAGTCAACAGTTCCAGGAGTTCGGCCAGAAGCGTAATGTGCTCTGCCTTTGTGTCTGTCTGCAGTAGTAGGTCGTCTACATACTGTACCAGACATTCGGGGCGGGAGAATTTCTCTAAACCACTTGCCAACTGTCGGTGGAAAATGGAGGGGGAATTGTGGAATCCTTGTGGGAGGCATGTCCACGTATACTGTTGTGTTTTAAAAGTGAAGGCAAATTTGTACTGGCACGCTTTTGCCAATGGTATTGACCAGAATCCGTTACTGATGTCCAATACCGTGAAGTATTTGGAGTTGAGTCCCTGCTTGAGCATGGTCTCGGGACTAGTAGCTACCGTTGGGGCTACTGCGGGGGTGACTTTGTTGAGTTCCCGATAATCGATGGTCAGACGCCATGATCCATCGGGCTTCCTCACTGGCCAAATAGGGGCATTATTGGTCGAGGCTACCGTTCTGAGCACATCTTGCTCCAATAAGCTTCCTATCACCTTTTCTATTTCCACCTCTGCTTCCAGGGGAAATCTATACTGTTTCTGTGGTCGGGGGTCCTGTCCGGTAACGTGAACTGGTCCAGTCATTCTGCCACAGTCATGGCGGTGACTGGCAAATGCTGTCCTGTGTTTGTTCAGTAGGGCTTTTATTTGTCTGTCGGTGTGGAGTGTAGTCAGGTCAAATGAGTACTCTCCCACTGCGCTAATCCGATTAGCGTAGTCTCCTACTGTGAGGGTGGCGGGTGCTCTGTCTGATCTAGCCATTCGCCAGACACACTGGTTCACTGGGTCGAACGACAAGCTATGAGCGTTCATAAAATCTATCCCCAGGATGTGTTCTGCTGTCCGGGGAAGATTTACTAATACAACGGGGTGTTTGGTTGAGATGTTCCCTAGCTGGATCGCTACGGGTGCTGTGATATGTCCCTGCTGCGAGTGTCCGGTGAACCCGCTAAGTGTAATGGTGGATGTGGTCGGCCACGTGTCTGCGTGTGCCGTGGTCGTAGAGTTAATGGTGGCGCGGGAGCCTCCTGTGTCCCAAAGTAACTCTATGGGCTTCCCTTTTACTCTCGCTGTGACTACGGGTCTCCCTGATGGATCCCATAGTGTGTCACAGACCCAAGTGGGGGAGCCCGAACACCGTCAGTTCGTCTCGTCCACATTGGTGGGTCCTGACTGTACTGCTATATTGTGGATGGGTTTTGCCTTACTGCGGTTCAGAGTGCCTGTCTGCTGGCCTCTCTGAGATCGCTGGGGTGCATTGCATTCTTTTGCCCAATGCCCTAACTGTCCACAGTTATAGCATTCCTGTCCTTTCTGCTGTGGGCTGCTCTTCCCTTCATTTACCCATGCGGGTTTCTGGTGCTCTCTCACTGCCTGAATATCTGCTGCAGCCTGAGCCTCTTCTGGGGATTTAACCTTACTCTTTCCCTGAATTGATTGCTCCCAAGCACGGGACAACCTTTTCAGGACCCATTTCTCATTATGGGCCTCTTCTGAGGGGTCATAACTGTTGCAAGCTCTCTGTCCTGCCTCTGTTGCGTGTGAGATTATGGTGCGCGTCCATTTGACCATATTTTCCTGGTTCAAATGCGCTCTATTTAAATCGCCGAAAACTACGTTGAAATGAATCCACAGCCTTCCTGCGAATGCTGTGGGGTGTTCGGATCTTTTCTGCCGGCACTTATTAAGTCCTTCTACGGGGTCACCTCGATTATACCCTATGGCATCTAAAATGGAGGTGTGCATCTCCTCTAGGGTGCCTCCGGCAACGTTCTGTGGGTCGGGGAGGGCTGCTACTACTGACTGGTCTAAGCTCAGCACGGTGAGCTTAACCTGCTCTCTCTCATCCAGGCCGTACATTGTAGCCTACTGCTTTACTTTAGCAAAGAACTGGTGGGGGTCTGCGGTGGGGAGGAACGGAGTGATCTTCTCACATGCGTCCCTGAGCTGGGTTACAGTTAAGGGGGTGGTGTAGGTTATATCTGGTGCGCCTTCTGTTGTAGCTTTTCTCTGCGTGGTTACGGGATTCATGGGTGCGGTGATGATCTGATCTGTGGGGGGTGGGGGTGCTTGCCTTTTCTGCTGCGCTGCTGGCGCACATGTTCCCTGAACATAACGCTGCGCTGTCTCACTTAATTCTTGCCAATCTGGGGCATTTTCTCCATCTAACTGGGTTCCAAAGGTGCTTTGGAACCCATTTTGCACCGAAAGCAGCGATTGCAGCTCTGCAATCTGTTTCCTGCATTTTGCGTGATCCACAGTACTTTGCCTTTGCTCTGTGGTTGCAGCATGGAGTGCTCTCAAAGCTGCTTTGAGATCAGAGCATTGCCTCTGCAAAGCCTCCACCTGCTTCTCTGATTCCTCTCTTATCAGAACGGCACGTTGCACGTCCTGATAAGCCTTTTCGTACTGGGTCTGGGAACTGCTGAGATGGGCTAGACAAGACTGATGTGCCCTCTTGGCATCATCCACCTCTCTACCTTTCTCTGCCAACTTCCCTTTTAGATCCAGATTTTCCTTCTCAGTGTCCCTGACATCGACCTTACTCATTCGGTTCCTTTCTTCTAAATCTGCCCGGAGCGTCCTGACGACCTCCTCTGTGCCTCGCAATTGTGCCAAACAGGACACAATCGCCATCGGCTTACGTGCTTTACTAAGGTTCTTTTTGTGAATTTGAGAGAGGTTCTCCCACCAAGTATGTCCTATACTTCCGGGACCTGTCTCCTCATTCAACCAAACTCTTTCCAAAGGGGCCATCCCTTTCCTTGCAGATATTTGCGGAGTTCCAGCTCCCACGTGGGACACTGACCTACCCTGCTACTGCTGCTGGTCGCTGCGACCACAAACCTTTCTGGATCCATCAGACGTTCCATTGCCTGCATGGCCATTTTCTCTGACTCTCTTTTACTTAATTTGGAACAGGGGGTTGCTGGGGTTGTGTTTCAAGAAACGGGTACGGCTTACACTATGTTCCGTTCACGAAACTGCCGAAAGTTTGTCGCAACAAAAATGCTTTCAGTTTTACCTTACAGCCCTGTTAGTACGCATGCACTAAAACACACTTCCGAATTACGCTTATTAGTTTGAACACCTTGAATACTCGTGATTTTCTTTACTTTCTTACTTTCTCTGTAATTTGGAGTTCCAATTCAAATTTCAGGGTCCTGGACGGTGTGGGGTTTCCACTTACAACCGTGTCCCGTCAGGAAGTCGCCACTAAATGTTGCACGTTTTACTATGGGCGAAAAACGCGTTTATTGGGGTGTATTAACTTCCAAGTGCTTAACACCACTAGGCTCTGTTCTATGTATTTATTCAGCTTAGGAGTCGCCAGGTGCCGTATAGACACCGTCACGAGTATTCCAAGGTCAAGTTCAAAGTAATAAAGACGATACACCGATTAGTAAGGTCCAAACGATAATATTTATTATACAGTTATAATAAATACTCATGCACACACTAAGAGACTAAGCTATGACTAAACTAAAGTAATCAGAATACTTATCTAACAGGAACAGGCAAGGTCAGGGAGCGAGGCCTTCGTCCTGGTCTTGGGCTGCAACCTTCAGCAAGCGTTCTGGTCACTGGGGGTTCTAGCGGGCTTAGTTCGCGTAGCGAGCGTCGTACTGGCACTTACGGTTCGGCGGCTGGTGCTCAACGGCTGGAGTCAGAGTGTAGCTTCAAGTTCTTGGTCAGGGCCGGAGCACGAAATAACAGCTCTTGATCGAAGTTAAGCCGGAGCACAAACAACAGACCGGACAACACAAGGTCCCTGTCTTTTATAGGGATCCCAATGTCCTTCCCTCTTCTTGGGCGGGCTTTAACCTTTGGTTATCTATTGGGTCAATTCCTCATCGATACTGTTTTAATTCCCCAATGCGAGGGGGTCTCCGTGATGGGGGGGGGCGTTTCTTATGCCCTTTTGTTTGGAGGTTTCTGGTGCCTCGATGTCTGGGCCTTGATTCAAATGTGTCCATTCAGAATCAAATGTTTCTATTGTGTGGGTGTTCAGGTCTGATTGCCTCATTAGTATGCAAAGCGTTTTCCATTTGCACCTAACTAAGGTCTTCTCACCTGAGCCCAAACTGGTTTCTGCTACTTGCAGAATGCAAAATGCTCTCTTTGCAGACTGCTGTTTTGGCTAAACTGCCTGTTTCCCTGCAGTCTTAGCGCTTGGCTTACTTTGTAGCTCAGCGTCCATTTTAGGTGGCTACAAAGGACAGTAGCTCCCTGGCTACCCTTTTGCTCTTTGCATATTTATACAATGTTTTGGGAATTTCATTCATACTGCCAGCCAATAACGTTTCGTGGCCCCTGACTCTTTGCTTACGTTTCTTTCTACTTTCCTTGTATTCCACAATTGCTTCGTGTGTTCCCAGCCTCCTCGCTTTGCCAAATACTTCCTTTTTCTTTTTGACTTAGCTCACAATATTTGTTGTTTTCCATGGTTTGGAAACTTGCCATATTTATCCTTCATCCTTTTGAGGAACGTGCCGGTCCTTAATTTCTATCAACTTACTCTTGAAAGGCAGATGTTGATTTTTCCCTCAAACATCTACCCCGAATTTACATTCCTCAATTCCTGCCTGACATTGTTGTAACTAGCCTGCCCCCAATTTAGCACCTTCACCGGAGGACTGCACTTATATTTATTCATCAGTGCCTTATGGTTTACTGGATTGTGATCTCTGTTCCCGAACTGCTCCCCGACTGAAACGTCGGCCACTTGGCTGGACTAATTCCTCAATACCAGGTCAAGTACGGCCCGTTCGCCAGTTGAACTATTTAGATACTGTTTCAAGATACCCTCCTCAGTGCTCCTCATAAACCCTGCCCCATCCACGCTCCTAGCACTAAGTGAGTCCCACTCAACTTCGGGAAAGCTAAAATCACACATCACATCGACCCTGTTACTTTTGCACCAAGCCAAAATCTACATATATATCTGTTCCTCTGACTCACTCGAAGGCCTATAATAAACCCCGAACGTTTGACTACACCCTTAGATAGAGATAGAGAAATACAGAACAGAACAGGCCCTTCGGCCCACGATGTTGCGCCGAACTTTTGTCCTAGGTTAATCATAGAATTTTGGACAATTTGTCATGGCCAATCCACCCAACCTGCACATCTTTGGACTGTGGGAGGAAACCGGAGTACCCGGAGGAAAACCACGCAGTCACGGGGAGGATGTGCAGACTCCACACAGACAGTGACCCAAGTCGAAATCGAACTTGGGACCCTGGAGCTGTGAAGCAATTGTGCTATCCACAATGCTACCGTGCTGCCCTTAAGAAGTTAACCTACACTCCCTTATTCTACCCTAATCCAAGTACCTATCCAATAGCCGTTTGAAGGTCCATAAATTTTCCGACTCAACTACTACCACAGGCAGTGCATTCCATGCCCCCACTACTCTCTGGGTAAAGAACCTACCTCTGACATCCCCTCTATATCTTCCACCATTTATCTTAAATTTATGTCCCCTTGTAATGGTGTGTTCCACCCGGGGAAAAAGTCTCTGACTATCTACTCTATCTATTCCCCTGATCATCTTATAAACCTCTATCAAGTCGCCCCTCATCCTTCTCCGTTCCAATGAGAAAAGGCCCAGCACCCTCAATCTTTCCTCGTATGACCTACTCTCCATTCCAGGCAACATCCTGGTAAATCTCCTCTGCACCTTTTCCAAAGCTTCCACATCCTTCCTAAAATGAGGTGACCAGAACTGCACACAGTACTCCAAATGTGGCCTGACCAAGGTTTTGTACAGCTGCATCATCACCTCACGGCTCTTAAATTCAATCCCTCTGCTAATGAACGCTAGCACACCATAGGCCTTCTTCACAGCTCTATCCACTTGAGTGGCAACTTTCAAAGAACAATGAACATAGACCCCAAGATCTCTCTGCTCCTCCACATTGCCAAGAACCCTACCATTAACCCTGTATTCCGCATTCAGATTTGTCCTTCCAAAATGGACAACCTCACACTTGTCAGGGTTAAACTCCATCTGCCACTTCTCAGCCCAGCTCTGCATTCTATCTATGTCTCTTTGAAGCCGACCACAGCCCTCCTCACTATCCACAACTCCACCAATCTTCGTATCATCTGCAAATTTACTGACCCACCCTTCAACTCCCTCATCCAAGTCGTTAATGAAAATCACAAACAGCAGAGGACCCAGAACTGATCCCTGCGGTACGCCACTGATAACTGGGCTCCAGGCTGAATATTTGCCATCCACCACAACTCTCTGTCTTCTATCGGTTAGCCAGTTTGTTATCCAACTGGCCAAATTTCCCACTATCCCATGCCTCCTTACTTTCTGCATAAGCCTACCATGGGGAACCTTATCAAATGCCTTACTAAAATCCATGTACACTACATCCACTGCTTTACCTTCATCCACATGCTTGGTCACCTCCTCAAAGAATTCAATAAGACTTGTAAGGCAAGACCTACCCCTCACAAATCCGTGCTGACTATCCCTAATCAAGCAATGCCTTTCCAGATGCTCAGAAATCCTATCCCTCAGTACCCTTTCCATTACTTTGCCTACCACCGAAGTAAGACTAACTGGCCTGTAATTCCCAGGGTTATCCCTATTCCCTTTTTTGAACAGGGGCACGACATTCGCCACTCTCCAATCCTCTGGTACCACCCCTGTTGACAGCGAGGACGAAAAGATCATTGCCAACGGCTCTGCAATTTCATTTCTTGCTTCCCATAGAATCCTTGGATATATCCCGTCAGGCCCGGGGGACTTGTCTATCCTCAAGTTTTTCAAAACGCGCAACACATCTTCCTTCCTGACAAGTATCTCCTCAAGCTTATCAGTCTGCTTCACGCTGTCCTCTCCAACAATATGGCCCCTCTCATTTGTAAATACTGAAGAAAAATACTTGTTCAAGACCTCTCCTATCTCTTCAGACTCAATACACAATCTCCCGCTACTGTCCTTAATTCCTAAGCTCCACCCAAATTGCCTCCTATTGAGCCAAGCCGGGAATCAAACCTGGGACACTGGAGCTGTGAAGCACTTGTGCAACCACTATGCTACCCTGCTGCCCATGATCCATTGCAATGACCCAAGCCGGGAATCAAACCTGGCACACTGGAGCTGTGAAGCAATTATGCTAACCATTATGCTACCGTGCTGATCTTGCTCTGAGTCTTGCTGGCCCTACTATCCAGTTCCCCTTCAGTTAATTCATCTTTGTGTTTGTCCCCATCCCCCTTCCAAAGTAGTTTAAACAAAGGCTGCTGTAAAGGAAGGTGACTGATATTATGAATCATCTAATTTACAGTGCAGATAGCAGACATAAGACTCATCGACTCTGCACTGTCCGTTGGAAAGAGTACCCTACTTAAGCCCACGCCTCAACACTTACCCGTAAATGCAGTAACCCTACCTAATCTTTTGGACAGTAAGGGGCAATTTAGCATGGCCATTCCACCTAAGCTGCACAACATTAGACTGTGGGAGGAAACCGGAGCACCGGAGGAAACCCACGCAGACATGGGTAGAATGTTCAGGCTCCGCACTGATAATCACCCGAGGCGCGAATTGAACCCAGGTCCCTGGTGTTGCGAGACAGCAGTGCTAACCACTGTGCCACCATGACTCTCGGACCTTTCGCCTGTACAAAGCACTGTTGCCGGGGTTGGTTGGGTGTGAGAGCTCAGCGATCGTGGTATCTGACCACGTTCCGCACTGGATGGACTTGCTGGCTAAGAGGGGAGAGCTCACAAAGGCCGCAGTGGATGGTGGTTTTGGGGTCATTGGCCGATAAGGAGGACTGTGAGAAGATACGTGTGGCTATCCGGAACTATGTGACGCATGATAAGATGGGAAGGTCTCTGCAGCTAAATTGTGGAAGGCGTTGAAGGCGGGAGGGGGAGGGGGATTTATTTCGATTAGCCGAGGCTGTCAGTGGCCATTCTGGGGTCGGACCGGTGATTCTCAGCGATGCCTGACACTGCTGAAGGAGAGGCAGAAACTTCGAATAGATTTTGGGCTAGCGTCGACGGGAGAGACGGTGGGACAACTGTGCCAGGTCAGAGTGGCCGGAAAGGCGTATGCGGGGAAGACAAGCAGGATGCTTGCGCAGCAGCTGGGGAGGTAGGTGAGGAAGATTGGGTGGTTGGCGGACGGGCGAGGGGGTCAAGCTGGTAACGGAGCTGGGGGAGGTAAATGGGGTGTTTCAGGCGTTTTATCCTAACTGGATAGGGCAAAACCTCCGAGGGGAGTACGGTCATGAGCCGGTATCTGGATGGGCTTGAGTTGCCGAGGGTGGATCAGCCGATTCTCCAGGGGCGGGGCTGCTCTTATTGGACTGGAGGAGATAATGGGTTATGTGCGATCAATGCAGTCGGGGATCAGTTTTTTCGTAGAGTGGCCAAGCACTTCTCCAAATGATAGCTGCAGTTCCACCCCCCTCCCCCCTCCCCCCCACCACCAACCACCCACACACTCGACCACCCCTCCACCTCTCCTGTACACACATTCAGTTGAAAACTAAGCTCAAAACATCTGTTTTGTTTGAACAGTTTCGGACCGTGCTTTTCTTCAAAAACACTTACATCAAACGTACTAGTTAATAACTTTATGCTAAACCATTAATTTTTGCATTCCTCTACCTCTGGGACTGAAGAAATAAAATGGGGCATGTTTGGACTGAATGTGGACTGTTTTCTCTACTCCATCACTAATCAGATGTCATGCGTCCCATCTACTTATCAAGGGGAGTGCTGTTTTATAGTGAGTGCTGCACCTGCAAATGCCACGATTGGAGACCACAAAACACCTGATCCCCAGATTAAACGTTACCCATGATTTTCACCTGGCGCGTTTGCTCCCAGTAACTGAAGTGGATTGCCCTGCCACATGGCCAATTTCACTTTTCTATTCAAACATCGGTTGAAATGTGTAACATTTGAAGGAAGATGTAACTTTTACTCAGCAAAATGACACATAAAATCTGGATGATGGAACATGATGGGTGCATCAAACGAGCAGTAGGTATTCGAGACAGTTGCACATATACCGCACCCATTTCACATTACCAGAATGGGGCGAAGTTGAAGTTTACAAAGAGGCTTTAATAAATCTCATTCTTTTTATCCGCAGTTTTTCAACTAATCTCCGCATTAGTGTCCATGGAGATTTCACCACATTCTTCAACTCCTGTCTGAATTTGCTCTGGGTCGCTGTATATATACATGGGTTTTGAAAACAACTCAAAAACTTCAGGAAAGCACCGGTTTCAGTGGCGATATACGCAGGATTTCTGCGGTCGGCTCGGTAATAAACGCTGTTTGTCAGTCTGGTAGTTACTAAACTCACCGCAAAAGTGAACCACAGCAAGATAAAACTGGTCGATATCGTGAACAATAAAATAACCGATTTCCTTCGGTTCTCCGACTCCAAATCGCTGTGATTCTCACTCCTGTGACCCCGGAGTCCCGTGCGGGCTCTATTAGCTATTAAAATACGCCGGACAGTTAAAATGTTAAACATGAATATTGGAGTAAAAGGAATCCAAACCACCCAGGCGCTGTGAAACCAGACGTATGCTATTCCTGGCGACGAAGAAAAAAAAGCCACACTCGGCTGGCAGCCCCAGCTCATCTGATTAATGATGCTCTGAGTTTCATATGCGAACAAAACCGGGATGTTCTTTAACAGGATCAGGATTGAGGCGGTTGTTACAATCGCCACTGCAACTCTTTTGATACATAACCGTGTTTTCAACTTCTGGTTACAGATTGCTACAAATCGATCAAGTGTGAAGGAGACGGTGAACCAAACAGAGCTATCAAGGGTGACAGCAGTCATATAGAGAATGGTCCTGCAAACAGGAGTGTGGGACAAGAATGAAAGTGGAAAGTGATAGCTGAAAATGTAATATACCATTACATTGATGATAATGGTCAGTAGGTCTGCTGTCGCCATTGCCACCATATATGCAGTGATACATTTGGAAAGGCCACAATTTCCTCGAGAAAGGATCACAATTGTCATTAAGTTTGCTGTAAGAGAGAGAGGGAGATAAGGTAAATAGTATATCATCGTCTGATTGAAATGGACGTGGAAGTACTTATTGAAACGGGTTGAATTAATTCCGAGGTATTATAATATAGGAGGTCTAACAACGCAATTAGTATGTTGTTGCAGATCTGACTCTTCGCTGGAGGATAATGCAGTCATGAAATCCATTCAAATTCATGTCAGATATTCAATGATATTATCACCAGCGCTGTACGTTTTCCAGGTAAAGCGGATCACGGAAAGTGCGAAGAGACTGATCACGTGATCGTTCGGGGAACTATGCATTATGCAATGCTGACTTCAAAAACGTGTTAAGATATGGAACTTGTAGTTTAAATAAAACGACGGTTTCCATCTATCAACAACACGTTGATTACAATGACTCACCAGGAAGGCCAAGGGCTGCAAGAATCGGGTAGTAAATCTCTTTCACCAGCAGAATAACTACTTTTCCCATTTTCTAGGATCTTAGATGGATTCTGGAGGAGATGAAAGACTCTGCCTGACTCACCGGATACACAATGTAGCAGAATCTATATATATACAGAGATCAACCCTCCAAGGAATTGAACAGCTTTCACAATCATTAACATTATTTACAGTCATTTAACAAATATATGCATGTGATGGAAATTGAATTGCCTTTCTTTTGCCATAACAAATGACCATGGAGGGTTAATTTCGCTGAATGCCAGAAATTCTATCCCGGCTGCACAATACAGTTCATGGAAAACCATCAACATTGGAGATACGGAATGCACCGAATTGCATTTCAAATGGAAGATAAGTGGATATTGGAAATATTTTTCTTTGAATTACACCCGTCTATATTATCGGAGCAAAAGCTCAGGAACAGGGAATAAATTGAACTCCAAGCTTGAGATTTCTGATTTGCGAGTTTTAAAAAGCAACACCCCCAACGGCCGGGAATAGAATTAGAATTAGAACAGTACAGACCCTTCGGCCCTCGATGTTGTGCCGAGCAATGATCACCCTACTCAAACCCACGTATCTACCCTATACCCGTAACCCAACAATCCCCACCCTAACCTTTTTAAGGACACTAAGGGCAATTTAGCATGGCCAATCCACCTAACCCGCACATCTTTGGACTGTGGGAGGAAACCTGAGCACCCGGAGGAAACCCACGCACACACGGGGAGGACGTGCAGACTCCGCACAGACAGTGACCCAGCCGGGAATCGCACCTGGGACCCTGGCGCTGTGAAGCATTTATGCTAACCACTATGCTACCGTGCTGCCCAGATCAATTGCTTGGAAGGAATCTATGCTCCCCCCCCCCCCCCCCATAACACCATTGCTGTCTGCTGAAATGGGAGTGCAACTCATTGTCCCAGGATAATTAGCAAGAGGATTACGATTGCTACTAAAGTTTAGCTGATCCTGAGCCGCCGAAGGGGATATATGGTCAGGTGACAAAATCGTGGTCAACGATGTAGATTTCAATGACCATCTCAATTGGGCGAGGAAGCTGGAGAAGCGGCGAGGTTTTATCAGGGAGGACAGAACAGACCAGGTCAGCTGAAATCACGGCACTCAATGCCATAGATATTAAAATCGGGATTGTAGAAGATCATAGAATCATGGAATTTATAGTGAAAAGGAGGCCATCAGGCCCATCGGCACCGGTCCTTGGAAAGCGCACGTTACCCAAAACCCACACCATCCCCGTAACCTCACCCCACCTTTTGGACACTAAGAGCAATTTAACATGGCCAATCCAACTAACCTGCACATCTTGGACTGCGGGAGGAAACCGGAGTACCCGGAGGAAACCCACGCAGACACGGGTAGCATGGGCAGACAGCACAGACAGTAACCCAAGCCGGGAATCGAACCTGGTATCCTGGTTCTGTAGAGCAAGTGCGCTCTCCTCTGCACTATCATGCTGCCCTGACAACAGAGCTAACATGTGGGAGATTTGTTGGGGCGGAGGAGTTTCCCCGGTAAGGGAGGACCGAAGATATGGAGAAATTTGAAAGTACGGATGGGGATTTTAAAGTTCAATCATCGCCGGTCGAGAGCCAGTCGAGGAGCTTACCATTCAAATCTTTGTATTCATGCAGTTCTAACAACTAATATCGTGAGGAGCAGTGTGTCCGTTAGTTAAATCGGGTAACATTAAACAGGTACTCATCAGTTCGTACCCCAGGAGCGCCTTTGTTAATTTGGGTGCTGAGCGTTTCAATGTAAAACGGAGGACATGTTGTGCAGCGAATTTGTTTGTGGAGATGTACAAAGAGTTGATGGGGAGGGGCAAGCTTTCGCCCACACTATCGCAGGCATCCATCTCGCTAATTTTAAAGAAAGACAAAGACCCACAACTGTGTTTGTCGTACCGCCTGATATCATTGCTAAAAGTTGATGCAAGGCTGTTGGCGAAGGTTCGGCCGGAGCGGATAGACAGCTGTCAATTTGGAATATTTTGGGTTCCACGGAGGATGGAGAAGGGCTGGCCACTACCCTCTTTGCTCTCGCGATTGAACCACTGGCAATTGCAACTCCGGCTTCCAGTAGGTTGAGGACATTGAGGAAGGGGGGAGAGCACCGAATTTCTTGATAGGCTCAAAATCCGGTTGAAAGTTTTGGGGAGTTTGGACTTTTTTGCCAGCGTTATCTCAACATGGGGAGAAGTGAGGCATTCCCGATCAATCGGGGATGGGCGGGGATGGGAGGCAGCTTTTGAAGAAGGTCTTCCTTTCGATTGGTAGGAGCTCCCTTTCGTTATCTTGGGATACACGTGGCACAGAGCTGGGCCCTGCTGCGCCAGTTGAATCTGACAAAGCTTGTGGAGGGAATCAAGGATGACTTTAGGCAGTGGGTTGTGCTGCCTTTGTCGTTTGCTGGAAGGGTGCAGATGGAAAGTTGACGTTGTTGTCGAAGTTTTTGGTCGTGTTTCAGAGTCTCCCGATATTCGTGCCCACGTCATCTCTTTATTGGGTGAATAAGATGCACCGGAGTGCGGATTTGCGGCTACATTAGAGTACTAAAGTGGGTGTTCTGTGATTGATGGAAATTAAGAGCTCATTAAGGGTCGCAGAACAAAGACAACACAGCACAGGGAGAGAGACAACTGCCCTCCAAACCTGTCCCGGTATGATATCACCTTTGACTAAAATCCTCAGCACTTTCTGGTGCCGGATCCCTCTGTACCCATCCTATCCACGTATTTGTCGAGATGCCTTTTGAATGCCGTTAATATATCTGCTTCCACAACCTCCCCTGTAGTGCTTTCCAGACACTCACCACCCTCTATGTAAAAGACATACCTCGCACATCTCCTCGAAACGTTGCCGACGGACCTTAAACCTATCCCCCTAGTGACAGAACCCTCCATCCTGGGAAAGAATGCCTGCCCATCCACTCTCTCCATGCGTCTCATAATCTTGCAGACCTTTATTAGGTCGCCCCTCAACCGCTGTTGTTTTAATGAAAACAGGTCCAAGTCTATTCAGCCTCTCCGCACACCTAACACACTCCAGATCAGGTAACGTCCTGGTAAACCACCTCTGCATCATCTCCAATGCTGCCACATTCTTCTAGTAGTGTAGTGACCAGAATTGTGTGCAACATTCCAAGTGCGGCCTTCCCAAGGTTCTGTACAACTGCAGCATGACTTGCCAGTTTTTAGACTCGGTGCCCCGCCTAATGAAGGCAAGCATTCCATATGCTCTCTTGACCACCTTGTCCACTTGTTTTGCCACTTTTAAAGATCAGTGGACACGCCCAGATCTCTCTGATTTTGTATATTTGCCATATACTGTTTATTTCCCCTGTGTATTAGACATACCAATATGCATTACCACACTTTTGTCCGGAATAACTCAATTTTCCATTTCTCTGCCCAGGTCTCCAACCTATCTCTGCCCTGCCGTATCCTCTGACAATCCTCAATACTGCCACTCCACCAACCTTGGCGTCATCAGCTTTTTTTAGAAAATATTTTATTGAGGCATTAATAATTTTAACAAATTTACACATCAAGTTATCTTGTTTTTAAAAACATTTTATGGAGGCATTTATGGTTTTATAACAACAGAAGGTGCAAATACAAATGTAAACATAATTCAGTATGTAACACCGCCCCCCCCCCCCAGCCAACAACCATACCAAGCCAACATAGCTTATGCACACAATTGCAAAGTCCCTCCATCTCCTCTCGTTGATCCCGCCTAAACTAAAGTAAACTATCTCCCTCTAGCAGCTCATTCCGTATCCTCCCCCCACCCCTTATTGTATCTGCTAACAGTTACATTTTCCACGAAGATGTCGATATACGGCTGCCACCTCCGGACAAACCCTAACATTGATCCTCTTTGGGCGCACTTAATTTTCGCAAGCCTAAGAAATGCGGCTATGTCGCTGACCTATGCCCCCGATTTCGTGGGCTCTGAATCCCTCCACGATCATAACTTCCATCTGCGGAATACCAAGGAATCAAAGGCCAAGGCGTCAGCCTCTCTCGCCCCGTGGAATCCCGAGTCTTCCGACGCTCAAAAGATCAAAGACTCAGTGGCACCGTCGTTTTTAGCACCGTGGACATGTCATTGGCAAATCCCTGCCAGATTCCCCGCAGATTCAGACATGACTAAAACATGTGGACATGATTTATGGACCCTTCATTACCCCTCACACACCAGTCCTCCACCCAAAGAAAACAGCTCATCTGGGCCACCGTCTTGTGTGCCCGGTGTACCACCTTGAATTGTATCAGGCTGTGCCTGGCACACGATGATGACTACTCAGAGCATCCTCCCACAGACCTGCCTCTGGTTCCTTACCCAGCTCCTCTTCCCACGTGCGCTTCACCTCCCTTATCTGCGTTCCACCCACTCCATAAGCTCTTTATAAATTGCAGAGACCACCCCCATTTAAGAAACTACACTGTCCTGTATCCCTTGTGGCAGTAGTAGCGGAAAGGTTCAAACCTACTTTCACACAATGCTCTTTACCTGCAGATAGCGAAACCCATTCCCACCGGGCAATTCGAACTCCTCCCCCAAAACACCCAAACAAGAAAAGCTCGCATCGAAAAACAGACACCACAACCTATCAATACCTGCTCCTTGCCACTGCCTAAACCCTCCATCCAACCTACCCGGGACGAACCGGTGATTATCACAAATTGGAATCCTTACCGACGCTCCCTCCACTCCCATATGATTCATCCATTGCCCCCAAACTCTCAGAGCCGCCAGCAGCACCAGGTTTGTAGAGTACCGGGCCGGCGAGAACGGCAGAGGTGTCATTACCAATGGTCCTAAACGTGTGCCCCTACACGGTGCCGCTTCCACCCATTCCCATACTGACCACCCCGCCCCGCTCCGCCCCCCCCCCCCCGACCTACATCCTGATCATGGATATATTTGCCACCCAGTACAAATTCCTTAGGTTAGGCAGTGCCAAACCTCACCTCCCTCGCCTGCGCTTCAACAGCACTTTCCTTACTCACGGGACTTTACACACCCACACAAACCCAGAGATGATCACATTAACCCGCTTCAAAAATGCCTTTGGTATAAAAATAGGGAGACACGAGAAAACATAAATCTCGGGAGAACCGTCATTTGTACGGTCTGTACCCTCCCGCCAGTGACAACGGGAACGTGTCCCATCTCCGAAAGTCCCCTTTCATTTGCTCGACTAACTGGACCAGATTTAATTTATGTAGCTGCTCCCATCTGCGTGCCACCTGAATTCCCAAGTATCGGAAACTCCCTCCACCACTTTAAATGGCAGTTCCTCCAGCCTCCTCGCCTGCCCCCTCGCCTGAATCACAAATCATCTCCTGCCCCCTGGCCTGGGTCATAGATTTTGCCATATTCAATTTGTACACAGAGAACTGCCCTAAAATCCGCATAAACTGCCCCCCCCCCACCCCCCATGCTTTAAAAATATACTTGAGTGGTTCGTCAGCATACAACGAGACCCTGAGCTTTTTTTCTGTACGTGGCAGGGGGATAGGGTGGAGCTGGAATTTGGGACCTGCGTCAGAAGGGTGGGGTGGGGCAGTGTGAAAGTGCGGGCTTTCCTCTGGTTTCCCGCGCTGGGGGCAGGAGGGGTGGAGCTGGCGGTGGGGGCGTGGCCGCTACTGGGTTTTTTCCCGCGCTGGAGCGGTGCCAAGGAGGAGTGGCAGGAGGGGGGATGACCCCATGTCGGGAGGGGTCGGGTTTTGGCGGGTGTTGCCGGGGTCAGCAGAAGTCAGCTGGCTCACGGAAGTACCATGGAGGGTGCGTCGTGGCTAGGAGGGGTCCTAGCCTGGGGAGGTGGGGGTGGGGGGGATACCGGGTTGCTGCTGGAATGGACAGGAAGGAGCTGGTGTGGGCCAGGGGGGGTAGAGGGGAGGCGCTATCGTCATGGGGAACGGGTCGGGCGGGGTGTCCTGGCCTGGGGCGAGCAGTTGATGAGCTATGGCTAGTCGGCGGGGGAGTGGGGCGTGGTGCCCTCTGATCCGGCTGATCACCTGGAACGTGAGGGGGCTGAATGGGCCAGTTAGGCGGGCTAAGGTATTTTCTCATTTGAATGGGCTGAAGGCGGACGTGGCTATGCTCCAGGAGACCCACCTGAAGGTGGCGGATCAGGTTCATCTGAGGAAGGGGAGGGTGGGGCAGTTTTTCTATTCAGGTTTAGATGCAAAGAACCGAGGGGTGGCGATTCTGGTGGGGAAGAGGTGGTGGCGGACAAGGGGAGCAGGTTTGTTATGGTGAAGGGTAGGCTGCAGGGAGAGAGGGTGGTGCTGGTAAACGTGTATGCCCCGAATTGGGATGACGCTGGCTTTATGAGGCATATGTTGGGCCGCATTCCGGACCTGGAGGCGGGGGGCCTGATCATGGGGGGAGACTTTAACACGGTGCTGGATCCCCCACTAGACCGGTCCAGTTCAAGGACGGGTAGGAGGCCGGCGGCGGCCAAGGTGCTGAGGGGGTTTATGGACCAGATGGGAGGGGTGGATCCCTGGAGGTTTGGGAGGCCGAGGGCGCGGGAGTATTCCTTTTTCTCCCATGTGCAGAGGGTTTACTCCCGAATAGACTTTTTCGTTCTGAGCAGGGGATTGATCCCGAGGGTGGAGGATGCCGAGTATTCGGCCATAGCAATTTCAGACCATGCTCCACATTGAGTCGATCTGGCGATGGGGGAGGTGCGGGACCAGCGCCCGCTGTGGCGGCTGGACGTGGGGTTGCTAGCTGATGAGAAGGTGTGTAGGAGGGTCTGGAAAAGTATTGAAGGTTTCCTTGAGGCCAACGATACGGGGAGGCCCGGGTGGGGATGGTTTGGGAGGCTCTGAAGGCAGTGATCCGGGGGGAGCTGATTTCCATCCGGGTCCATAGGGAAAGGAGGGAGAGGAGGGAGAGGGAGAGATTGGTGGGGGACCTCGTAGATGTGGATAGCAGGTATGCGGAGGCCCCGGAGGAGGGATTGTTGAGGGAACGGCGTAGCTTGCAGGCCAAGTTCGACTTGCTGACCACCAGAAAGGCGGAGACACAGTGGAGGAAGGCGCAAGGCGCGGTTTATGAGTATGGGGAGAAGGCAAGCAGGATGCTAGCGCATCAGCTCCGCAGGCAGGATGCGGCACGAGAAATTGGTGGAGTGATGGATAAGGGTGGGAATGTGGTGCAGAAGGGGGCAGAGATGAACGGGGTCGTTAGGGACTTTTACGAGGAACTGTACCGGTCGGAGCCACCGGTGGGGGGTGGATGGAGAGCTTTCTGAACAGGCTATGTTTCCCAAAGGTGCAGGAGGAGCTGGTGGAGGGGCTGGGGGCGCTGATTGAGTTGTAGGAGCTAGTCAGGGGGATTGGTCAAATGCAGTCTGGGAAGGCGCCGGGGCGAGAGGGGTTCCCGGTGGAATTTTATAAAAGGCAGGCGGACCTGGTGGGCCCCCTGCTGGTGTGGGCCTTCAACGAGGCATGGGAGGGGGGGGGCTTTGCCCCCGACGATGTCACGGGCGCGGATTTCTTTGATCCTGAAGCGGGATAAGGACCCTCTGCAGTGTGGATCATGCAGGCCAATCTCGCTCCTCAATGTGGACGCTAATTTGCTGGCGAAGATCCTGGCCACCAGGATAGAGGACTGTGTGCCAGGGGTGATACATGAGGATCAGACAGGATTTGTCAAAGGAAGACAGCTTAACACAAATGTGCGGAGGTTGTTAAATGTTATTATTATGCCAGCGGTTGAAGGGGAGGCAGAGATAGGGCTGGCGCTAGATGCAGAGAAGGCCTTTGATAGAGTTGAGTGGGGGTACCTGTGGGAGGTGCTGGAGAGGTTTGGATTTGGGGAGGGGTTCATCAAGTGGGTGAGGTTGCTTTATGAGGCCCGGATGGCGAGTGTAGCTACAAATGGAAGGAGGTCAGAGTACCTCAGGCTCTACTGTGGGACCAGGCAGGGGTGCCCCCTGTCCCCCTTGCTTTTTGCACTGGCAATTCAACCTCTGGCTATGGCATTGAGGGAGTTGGGAGGTGGAGGGGGTCTGGTGCAGGGTGGGGAGGAACATCGTGTATCGCTGTATGCAGACGACCTGCTGCTGTCTGTGGCGGACCCAGTGGGGGAAATGCCGGGGGTGATGCAGCTGTTGGCTGAGTTTGGGGGCTTCTCGGGCTATAGGCTGAATCTG
This sequence comes from Scyliorhinus canicula, assembly GCF_902713615.1. NCBI lineage: Eukaryota > Metazoa > Chordata > Chondrichthyes > Carcharhiniformes > Scyliorhinidae > Scyliorhinus > Scyliorhinus canicula. Next base: position 207,617,590 of record NC_052151.1, read on the forward strand.
GGTAAGAGCGAGGTGTTTGTAGTGCACACGGGTGATCAGGAGGAGGGAATTGGTCGAGTCCCATTTAAGAGGGCAGTGAAGAGTTTTAGGTACCTGGGGGTGCAGGTGGCCAGGAGTTGGTGGACTCGCCACAATCTTAATTTTACCAGGCTTGTGGAGCAGATGGAGGAAGAATTTAAAAGGTGCGACATGGTGCCGCTATCGCTGGCGGGTAGAGTGCAGTCCGTTAAAATGACGGTGCTCCCGAGGTTCTTGTTCCTTTTTCAGTGCCTCCACATCCTTATCCCTAGGGTTTTTTTAGAAGGGTGACTAGCAGCATCATGAGCTTTGTTTGGGCGCATGGGACCCCGAGGGTGAAGAGGGTCTTCTTGGAGCGGGGCAGAGGTGGTGGGGGGCTGGTGTTACCCAACCTCTCGGGGTATTATTGGGCGGCCAATGTGTCGATGGTGCGCAAGTGGGTGATGGAGCGGGAGGGGCAGCATGGAAAAGGTTGGAGATGGCGTCTTGTGGAGGCACATGCCTGGGGGCCCTGGTAACGGCGCCGTTGCCGCTCCCTCCTCCGAGGTATACAACGAGTCCGGTGGTGGTGGTTACCCTCAATATTTGGGGCAGTGGAGGCGACATGGGGGGAAGTGGGGGGCTCGATGGTGGCTCTGCTAAGGAGGAACCATCGGTTCGTCCAGTGAAACATTGATGGGGGGTTTCTGGGGGGGGGGGCACAGAGCGTGCATCAGAAAGCTGAGGGACCTGTTCATCGACGGGAGGTTTGCGAGCCTGGGAGAGTTGGAGGAGAAATTTGAGCTCCCCTCGGGGAACATGTTCAGTTACCTGCAGGTAAAGGCGTTTGCTAGGCGGCAGGTGGAGGGATTCCCTTTGCTGCCCGCGATGGGGGTGAGGGACAGGGTGCTTTCGGGGGTCGGGGATGGGTAGGTATCTGATATATACAAGGTAATGCAGGAGGTGGAGGAGGCGTCAGTAGAGGAGCTAAAGGCTTAGTGGGAGGGGGAGCTGGGGGAGCAGATTGAGGATGGGACATGGGCGGATGCCCTGGAGAGGGTTAACTCTTCCTCCTCATGTGCGCGGCTTAGCCTCATTCAATTCAAGGTGCTGCACCGGGCCTATATGTCCGGGACTAGGATGAGTAGGTTCTTTGGGGGCCAAGACAGGTGTGTCAGGTGTTCGGGAAGTCCAGCGAACCATGCCCATATGCTCTGGGCATGCCCGGCACTGGAGGAGTTCTGGAAGGGGGTGGCGAGTACGGTGTCGAGGGTGGTAGGTTCCAGGGTCAAGCCAGGCTGGGGACTCGCGATTTTTGGGGTTGTGGTGGAGCCGGGAGTGCAGGTGGCGAGAGAGGCCGGTGTTTTGGCCTTTGCGTCCCTAGTAGCCCGGCGGAGGATCTTGCTAGAGTGGAAGGATGCGAGACCCCCAAGTGTGGAGACCTTGATCAATGTCATGGTGGGTTTTATTAAGCTGGAGAAGGTCAAATTCACCCTGAGAGGATTGGTACAAGGGTTCTTTAGGTGGTGGCAGCCTTTCCTCGATGTTCTGGCTCAACGATAGGGAACTAGGTCATCAGCAGCAGCAACCCCGCGGGGGGGGGGGGGGGGGGGATAGGGGGAGGGGGGGTGTTGACTATGTTTATTTAATTTAATTTATTTTCAAGTTCTCTTATTGCTTACCGGGTTGGGGGGTGGGGGGCTCGATATATGCGTGGTTACGGTCTTGGGGCTGTTATGCTTATTATGTTGTTTTATTGTTGTTTGTTACTGTTTGTTGTTATATATTTTGTAAAAAAATTTCAATAAAAATTGTTTAAAAAAAGGAAAATGCAATAAACCGGTGCATTGATGATAACGGCCAGTAGGTCTGCTGTCGCCATAGCAACCGTGTACGTAGTGATACATTTGGAAAGGCCACAGTTTCCTCGAGAAAGGATAACAATCGTCATTAAGTTTGCTACAAGAAAGCGAAGATAAGGTAAATAATATTTCATCGTCTGATTGGAATTGACATGGACTAACTTACTGAAACGAGTTGAATAAATTCCGAGGTATTATAGTATAGGAGGTCAAATTACATAATTAGTAACCTCTTGCAGATGTGAGTCTTAGCTGGAGGATAATGCAGTGAGCAACTCACTCAAATATCGTATGCGATATTCAATGATATGATCGCCACAACTGTTCGTGCCCCAGATAAAGCAGATTAGGGAAAATACGAAGAGACTGCTCACGTGATTGTTCAGGAACTATGCATAATGAAATGTTGACTTCAGAAACGGGTTTCGATATGGAACATGTAGTTTAAATAAAGCGATAGATTTCATCTATGAACAACACAGAGGTGACAATGGCTCACCTGGAAGGCCAACGGCTGCAATAATCGGGTAGTAAATGTCTTTCACCAGCAGAATAACTGGTTTCCCCATTTTCTCGGAACGTCGGTGGATTCTGGAGGAGATGAAAAACTCTGCCTGGCTCATCTGCAACACAATTAATCTATATTAATACAGAGATCAATCCTCCGAGGATTAAACAGTTTTAACAATCATTGACACTAGTTATAGTCATTTCACAAATACATACACCTGATACATCAAATTGAATTTCATTTCTATCGCCATAACACATGATCATGCCGGGATAATTTCATTGAATGGCAGAAATTCTGTCACGGCTCCACAATACAGTTCATGGAAAGCTATCATTATCAGCGATAAGGAACACGCCCGAGTTGCATTTCAAATGGAAGAAAGCATCCCTACTCATCCCTACACCACCATTGCTATCTGCTAAAATTGGAGGGCAACAGAATATCCCAGGTTAATTATCAAGAAAATTACCATTACTGCTGAAATTTAGCTGACCCTGAGCCACCTAAGGAGACATTTGGGCAGCTGACAAATCTTGGTCCAATATGTGGATTTTAATGTGCATCTTAAATGGGAGAGAGAGCTGGAGAAGTGGACAGGATTAGGGAGAGAGGCCAGAAGTTTAGACCAGGTCAGCTGAAATCACGAATGTCAATGTTGTAGAGATTAAAATCTGGATTGTACAAAATGGCAGAGGAGCTAGAATTTGGGAAGAGGTTTTGCAGGAAGGGAGGAACGAAGTCATGGAGGAATTTGAAAGTAAGGATGAGGACTTTAAAATTGAATAATTGCTGGTCTGGAACCTGTGTAGGTCAGCAAGCACGGAACTCATTGGTGAATTGGATATGGTTCACGTGAAGTTCCAGGTCATAGAATGATCACTGAGCATAGGTATATGTAGGGTGGAAGATGGGATTCCGGCCAGCGGAGCAGTGGGATAGTCAAGCCAAGAGTGAAAAAGTCGAGAGTGAAGAAAGTCTAGAATGAAGAAAGACAAGGAACCATTCACATTTCATTGTGATCAGAAGATAAACAAAAGTTTCCAACAAATCACACAATTACATAACGATGCAGCACATAAGGGCGCTATGCGGCCCTTCTAGCCTGAGTTGACTCTGAGATTGATATCCAGTAAGTTCCACCCTTATCCCTTCTCCACAATCCTTTAACATTCCAATATCACGGATTTACCCTAATTTACTTCAGCATTTTGAACAGCTCCAGTCAAACTCGCTCTGCTGGAAGGAGAACACTCCAGCTTCCTACTCACTTCAAATAACTATAGTCCCGCATCTCTGGTACTAGTCTAGTAAATCTCTCCTTCACTACCTCGAAAGGTTCAGCATATCTTCCCTGCTTTCATGTTAGTCATAGAATCTACAGTGCAGAAGGAGGCCATTCGACCCATCGGGTCCGCACCGGCTCTTGGAAAGAGCACCCTACCCAAGCCCACACCCCCACCCTATCCTCATAACCCAGTAACCCCCCCCCCAACACTAAGGGCAATTTTGGACACTCAGGGATTGGACACCCAATCCACCTAACCTGCACATCTTTGGACTGTGGGAGGAAACCGGAGCACCCGGACGAAACCCACGCACACACGGGGGGAATGTGCAGACTCTGCACAGACAGTGACCCAAGCTGTGAATCGAACCTGGGACCCTGGAGCTGTGAAGCAACTGTGCTAACCACTATGCTACCGTGCTGCCCTGCCTTGTAGTCCCATATCTGGTTTATAATTCAGTGTGGGTTCTGTACTTTGAAAACAAACGGATTTGGTATTGCTGTCCAACTGACTGTTTCTGACTGCCTATCACTGATACCTATTCGTTCGCCACTCTCCACGTGACCTACGTTTTTCGTAGCTATTTTGAATGTAACCTAGTCTCCCATATGACAGACACGGATACTAACCACTAAGCTGACGAGGAAAGCTCCTTACGTGACCTGATTATGGAAAAATTTAATTTCTGAAATTGAGCAATCGCAATTTGTGGGTTAATGAATACAATAAATTGCAGATTGGAATTAAAACACAGTCAGTTTGCTTTTGGAAGGTATCCTGTTCCTCATCCAGACTCACTCCAATACAACTGAAGGAAACCTGAGGCCCCACAGTCCTGAAAGGACTGGCTGAACCTCTTTTGAGTTTTTCCAATATTTTTCGTATCTTGAGAATCTCCCCTAAAGTCATCAAATGCTTTGGAAAATTTGTAAATGGAGAATTGACATCTTCTTTGCTAAATGATCGCCCACAAGCTGGAAGGTGAGAAGAGAAGTCATTTTTTTTTTTGTAAATTCGAAGCATCAGGTTACCTGAATCTTCACAAAGTTGCAGAGCAGCAGATGCATCCTCTTTCGAATAAACGTTTTCAATTCTCTCTGTCATTCCACCCGTTCAGAAGCGAATAATATTTGGAACAAAATAAGGGCTTACCATTCTAACCATTGCATTCAGGCACTTTTGGCCATGTGATGCAGTACGTTAGTTAGTTAAATCGGCTATCTATTAAACAGGCACTCAAGAGTTCGAATCTCACCAGCGCCCATGGAAATTTGGATGTTTAGCGTTTTTAACGTAGAAACTAACGACATGTGGCACAGCCAATGTGTTCGTAGAGATTTACAATGAGTTGATGGGGAACAGCGAGCTTTCTCCCGCACTATCGCAGGTACCGATCTCGCTGATTTTAAAGATGCGCAAAGGCCCAGAACAGTGTGTGTCGTACCGCGTGATATCATTGTTAAATGTTGATGCCAAGCTATTGGGAAGGCGCTGGTGTTGCGGAGAGAGCTGTCAATTTGGAGTATTTTCGGTTCCACCGGGGCACGGTGCAGGGCTGCCCGCTCCCTGCTTCATCTTTGCCCTCGCGAATGATTCATTGACAATGACACCTCGAGCTTCGAGGAGGTGGCGGACATTGAGGAGGCGGAAGAGAGCATCGAATTTCTTTATATGCTGAAGATCTCTTATATATTGCAAACCTGGTTGAAAGTGACAACAGGATTCAGGTTTTTTGGAGAAGTTCAGTCTTTTTGGGGGTTATAAGCTCAACATCGGGAGAAGTGAGGTATTCCCCATCAGTACCCGGGGATGGGGTGGGGCAGAGTAATGAGGTTGGCGCTTTTCGATTGGTAGGGGCGAGCTTTCGTTATCTTAGAATATTCGAGGATCGGAGCTGGGCCCAGGTGCGCCAGTTGAATCTGGTAAACCTTGCGGAGAGAATGAAGGAGGACTTTAGGCCGTTGGATGTTTGCCTTTGTCGTTGGCTGGAAGGGTCCAGATGGAAAGATGACGGTGTTGTTGAAATTTTGGTTCGCGTTTCGGTATCTTCCGATTTTCGTGCCCACTACTTCTTTTTAATAGAGTGTATAAGATGCACTGGAGTGCTGACTTAGGATACGTTACAGTGCTAAAGTGGGAGTTTTGTAACTGAGGGAAATTAAGAGTTCATTAATGGTTCAAAGAACAAAGAGCTCAAAGGAAAGTACAGCACAGGAACAGGTCCTTTGCCTGTACCCATCATGATACCACCCTCAGTCAAATGCCTCAGCACTTCGTAGTGCTGTATCAATCCATATCCATCCGATCCATGTATTTGTCAAGAGGCCTTTTGAACACCGCTAATGTATCTGGTTCCACAATCTCCTCTGGCTGCGTGCGTTCCAGCCACTCAGCATCCTCTGTTAAAAAACCTGCCTCGCACACCTCCTCTAAACTTTGCTCCACAGACCTTAAACTGACCCCTCCAACATGGGAAAGAATGCCTGCCCTTCCACTCTGTCCATGCCTTTCATAATCTGCAGACCTCTTTCAGGTCGCCCCTCAACCTCCGTCGTTCTAATGAAAACAAGTCTAAGTCTATTCAGCGTCTCCGCATAGCTAACACCCTACAGACCAGGACACGACCTCGGAAATTTCCACTGCGCCCTCCCCAAGTCCTCCGCAATCTTCTGGAAGTGTGGTGATCAGAATTGTGCGCAATATTCCAACTGTAGCCTTCCCAGCGTTCTATACAACTGTCATGCTTTGCCAGTTTTTATACTTGATTCCCCGTCCAATGAATTCCCTACGCCTTCTTGAGTACCTTATCCACTCATGTTGCCACTTTCAAAGATCTGTGGACCTATATGCCTGACTTTCTATATTCCTAAGAGTTTTGCCATTTACTGTAAATTTTCCCTTGATGTTAGACTTACCGAAATGCATGACATCACATGTGCCCGATTAAACTCTATTTGCCATTTCCCTGCCCAAGTCTCCGACCTATTTATCTCCTGCTGTATCCTCTGACAATCCTCAACACTATCTGCCACTCCACCAACCTTGGTGTTATCTGCGAACTAACTAATCAGACCAGCTACATCTCCCTCCAAATCGTTTATGTTCACTACCAACAACAGAACCTCAGCACAGATCCGTGTGGGACACCTTGAATTCAGAAAAACACCCTTCTACTGCCACCATCTGCATTCTGTGACTGAGCTAGTTCTGTATCCATGTTTCCACCTCACCTCTGATCGCGTGTGACTTCACCTTTCGTACCAGTCTGCCATGAGGCACCTCGTCAAATGCGTTACAAAGTCCAATAAAACAACATCCACTGTCCTCCCCTCATCAATGATCTTTGTCACCTCCGCAATAAAACTCGATTCTGTTCGTGAGGCACGGCCTCCCCTTCACAAAACCATGTTGTCCATTACTAATCAGTCCATTTGTTTCCAAAAGGGAATAAATCCTGTCCCTGAGAAGTCTGTCCAATAATTTACCTATTATCGACATGAGGCTCACCGGCCTATATATTCCTGGATTATCCCTGCGACCTTTCCTAAACATCAGTACCGCATTAGCTATTCTCTATTCCTCTGGGACCTCACCTGTAGCCAAAGAGGATACAAAGATGTCAGTCAAGGTTCCCGCAATTTCCTCCCTTGCTTCTTTCCGTATTCTACGGTAATTCTCATCAGGCCCAGGAGAGCTATGTACCTTAATGTATTTTAAAACGCCCAATTACTTTTCTATTTTGATGTCAACATGATCCGGATGTCCACACCCTACTCAAGAATCAAGTTCCACAACGTCATTTTCATTTGTGAACACTGATGCAATGTATTCATTTAGTACCTCACCCATTGCCTCTGGCTCAACACATAATTTCCCCCACTGTCCGTAAGTGCTCCAATCATTTCCCTGGCCACCCATTTGCATTTTACATATGAATAAAATGCTTTGGAATTCATCTAAATCATATTGCCAAGGGGTTTTCATGATCCACTACTAATTCCCCGCTTAGGTACCTTCCCACTTTCTTTATAATCCTCAAGGTTTTCGACTGTCCCCACCCTTCTAGGCCGTACAAAAGCCCTTTTTTATTTTTGCGGAGGTTCACAATATCCCTCGTTATCCAAGGTTCCGTCAACGTCCCATACTTACCCTTTGTTTTCTCATGAACGTGACATTCCTGAATCCTAATCAGCAGTCATTTGAAAGACTCCCTCATTTCACATGTTGATATACCCTCCAACATCCGCACCCAATCCAAATCTTCAATTCCTGTCTAATGTAGTTGTAATTTCCCTTTCCCCATTTTAACACTTTCAACAGACATTTGCCCTCATCTCTATCCGAAGGTTCCCTAAAATTTATGGAATTATGGACACCAGTCCCAAAAGGTTGCCTACTGAAACCTCAACCACTTTCCAGGCTCATTATCCAATGCAAGTTACAGTACTTCCCCTTCCCTAGTTAGACAATCTACCTGTGGCATCAAGAAGCATTCCTGGACAAACCTTACAAACTCTGACCCATCCAAGCCCTTAGAACTCAGTGAGCCCGAGTCAATACAGGGGAAGTAATAATCCCCGACCACAATAACCCTGTTATTTTTGCACCAATCTAAAATCTCTCTACCGATCTGCCCCTCGACCCCTCGCCGGCATGTAGGGGGCCTGTAATAAAACCCCAACATTGGTATTGCTCACTTCCCGTTCCTGAGGCTCATTTTATGAGCCCTCCGAGGTGTCCTCCCGCAGTCCGGCTATAATATTTTCCTTAACCAGTAATGCTGCTCTCCCATCCCTTTAAAATCCCCCTCTATCTCTCCTGAAGCAGAACATCCTTCCACGTTCAGCGGCCAGACCTAGCCTTCCTTTAACCACGTTCCTTTGGTACCCACAACACCATAGTTCGAAGTACGAATCGGTGTTCTATGTTAATTTGACATACCTGCAGTACTTCTGGCGTTGAAACAAATACATTTCAGGTCACTAAATTTCAGCGCTCTTGGTGATATTGTTGCTCTCTTATTTTTCTTCTCTATTTCCTTTTTAGCTAAACTAAGCTAACGCTCAGGTTCCCACCCCCTGCCATATTAGTTTTACTCCTCATTTCTTCCTGAAGTATTTTCCTTTTATTTAGTAAATTCGTTTAGAAGTTGGTGTGTGGGTTGGAAGAAGTTGAGTTTTTAACAACTTTAAACGGAGTTCACACAGGCTATGCTTGCAGTTGATATTTCCACCATTGGGGGTGGTGGCCTGGCAGGGGGAATTGGACGAATTTCTCCGGTAGGAGAAGATTGAATTCGAGTTGAGGGGGGTCAGAAGAGGGATCTGAGGTGCAGTGTGGATCGTTCATGATCATATTTGAGAAGCTGTTCATCGCGGGCAGCTGAGGAGGGTGAATAAAACGGGTAAACTGTACAAACTGTTGACTATGTGTTGGTGGACTGTGTACTCTGCTGATGTTGTGTATATTTGGAGTACAATATCTTTTTGGAAAAAAGTTTGTAGGTTGCAACATAATTACTGATTATTTCTACCAAGAACTATCACAGAACCAGTGACCTGGGTTCAATTTCCGGCTTGGGTCACTGTCTGTGCGGCGTCTGCACGTTCTCCCAGCGTCTGCGAGGGTTTCCTCCGGGTGCTCCGGTTTCCTCACACAAGGCACAAAATACGTGCTTGTTGGGTGAATTGGACATTCTGAATTCTAACTCTGTGTACTCGAACAGGCACCGAAGTGTGGCGACCAAGAGATTTTCACAGTAACGTCATTGCAGAATTTATGTAAGCCTACATGTGACTCAGAGAAAGATTACTTTTATTATCTGCAGTAAATCGAACCGGATAATACCGACTACCCACTTTATTTGTCCCACCGCTAACAGCCCACACAATACAGGCACACACAGAGGTGGAAAGGGATAAAAATAATAAGGATAAATGTCTTTGTTTCAGATGGTGGTTCTTTAGCAAGCTTTCTTCAGCTCGCTTGCTGATTAAAATCTCTGGTTTACTGCTGGTAATGGTTTTCTCTGCAGAGTCATTTGTTGCATGGTGCAGAAGTCACAGGGTAGTAGTCATAGGTGACTTCAACTTCCCAAACATTGAGTGGAAACTCTTTAAATCAAATAGTTTGGATGGGATAGTGTTTGTGCAGTGTGTCCAGGAAGCTTTTCTAACAGTATGTAGATTGTCCGACCAGAGGGGAGGCCATATTGGATTTAGTACTTGGTAATGAACCAGGGCAGGTGATAGATTTGTTAGTGGGGGAGCATTTTGGAGGTAGTGACCACAATTCTGTGACTTTCACTTTAGTTATGGAGAGGGATAGGTGCATGCAACAGGGCAAGGTTTATAATTGGGGGAAGGGTAAATACAATGCTGTCGGACAAGAATTGAAGTGCAGAAGTTGGGAACATAGGCTGTCAGGGAAGGGCGCAAGTGAAATGTGGAACTTGTTCAAGGAACAGGTACTGCGTGTCTTTGATATGTATGTCCCTGTCAGGTAGGGAAGAGATGGTCGAGTGAGGGAACCATGGTTGACAGGAGAGGTTGAATGTCTTGTTAAGAGGAAGAAGGAGACTTATGTAAGGCTGAAGAAACAAGGTCCAGACAGGGCTCTGGAGGGACACAAGATAGCCAGGAGGGAACTGAAGAAAGGGATTAGGAGAGCTAAGAAAGGGCATGAAAAACCTTTGGCAGGTAGGATAAAAGAAAACCCCAAGGCCTTTTACACATATGTGAGAAATATGAGAATGAATAGAGCGAGGGTAGGTCCGATCAAGGACAGTAGCGGGAGATTGTGTATTGAGTCTGAAGAGATAGGAGGGGTCTTGAACAAGTATTTTTCTTCAGTATTTACAAACAAGAGGGGCCATGTTGTTGGAGAGGACAGTGTGAAACAGACTGATAAGCTCGAGGAGATACGTGTCAGGAAGGAAGATGTGTTGCGCGTTTTGAAAAACTTGAGGATAGACAAGTCCCCCGGGCCTGCCGGGATATATCCAAGGATTTTATGGGAAGCAAGAAATGAAATTGCAGAGCCGTTGGCAATGATCTTTTCGTGCTCGCTGTCAACAGGGGTGGTACCAGAAGATTGGAGAGTGGCGAATGTCGTGCCCCTGTTCAAAAAAGGGAATAGGGATAACCCTGGGAATTACAGGCCAGTTAGTCTTACTTCGGCGGTAGGCAAAGTAATGGAAAGGGTACTGAGGGATAGGTTTTCTGAGCATCTGGAAAGGCACTGCTTGATTAGGGATAGTCAGCACAGATTTGTGAGGGGTAGGTCTTGCCTTACAAGTCTTATTGACTTCTTTGAGGAGGTCACCAAGCATGTGGATGAAGGTAAAGCAGTGGATGTAGTGTACATGGATTTTAATAAGGCATTTGATAAGGTTCCCCGTTGTAGCCTTGTGCAGAAAGTAAGGAGGCATGGGATAGTGGGCAATTTGGCTAGTTGGATAACAAACTGGCTAACCGATAGAAGACAGAGTGTAGAGGTGGATGGCAAATATTCAGCCTGGAGCCCAGTTATCAGTGGCGTACCGCAGGGATCAGTTCTGGGTCCTCTGCTGTTTGTGATTTTCATTAACGACTTGGATGAGGGAATTGAAGGGTGGGTCAGTAAATTTGCAGATGATACGAAGATTGGTGGAGTTGTGGATAGTGAGGAGGGCTGTGGTCGGCTTCAAAGAGACACAGATAGAATGCAGAGCTGGGCTGAGCAGTGGCAGATGGAGTTTAACCCTGACAAGTGTGAGGTTGTCCATTTGGAAGGACACATATGAATGCGGAATACAGGGTTAACGGTAGGGTTCTTGGCAATGTGGAGGAGCAGAGAGATCTTGGGGTCTATGTTGATAGATCTTTGAAAGTTGCCATTCAAGTGGATAGAGCTGTGAAGAAGGCCTATGGTGTGCTAGCGTTCATTAGCAGAAGGTTTGAATTTAAGAGCCATGAGGTGATGATGCAGCTGTACAAAATCTTGGTCAGGCCACATTTGGAGTACTGTGTGCAGTTCTGGTCGCCTCATTTTAGGAAGGATGTGGAAGCTTTGGAAAAGGTGCAAAGGAGATTTACCAGGATGTTGCCTGGAATGGAGAGTAGGTCATACGAGGAAAGGTTGAGGGTGCTAGGCCTTTTCTCATTAGAACGGAGAAGGATGAGGGGCGACTTGATAGAGGTTTATAAGATGATCAGGGGAATAGATAGAGTAGACAGTCAGAGACTTTTTCCCCGGGTGCAACACACCATTACAAGGGGACATAAATTTAAGATAAATGGTGGAAGATATAGAGGGGATGTCAGAGGTAGGTTCTTTACCCAGAGAGTGGTGGGGGTATGGAATGCACTGCCTGTGGAAGTAGTTGAGTCGGAAACGTTAGGGACCTTCAAGCGGCTATTGGATAGGTACATGGATTAGGGTAGAATAATGGAGTGTAGGTTAACTTCTTAATGGCAGCACAATTGCTTCACAGCTCCAGGGTCCCAAGTTCGATTTTGACTTGGGTCGCTGTCTGTGTGGAGTCTGCACATCCTCCCCGTGACTGCGTGGGATTCCTCCGGGTACTCCAGTTTCCTCCCACAGTCCAAAGATGTGCAGGTTGGGTGGATTGGCCATGAAAAATTATCCAAAATTCTATGATTAACCTAGGACAAAAGTTCGACGCAACATCGTGGGCTGAAGGGCCTGTTCTGTGCTGTATTTCTCTATCTATCTATGTTGCTTCATAGATCATGCTTCGAGGTTTGATTCCCGGCTTGGGTCACTGTCTGTGTGGAGACTGAACGTTCTCCTCGTGTCTGTAGGGGATTCCTCCAGGTAATCCGGTCTCCTCCCACAGTCCAAAGATGTGCAGGTTAGGCGGATTGGCCATGGTAACTTGGCCTTCGTGTCCATAAAGGCGAGGTGAGGTTACTAGGTTATGGGGATAGGGTGGAGGTGTGGGCTTAAGTAGGGTGCTCTTTCCAAGGGCCTGTTCAGATTCGATGGGCCAAATGGCCTATTTCTGAACTGTAAATTCTATGATTCGATGATTAATTCAGGCTCCCCACAGGTTAGAACATTCCAGAAACACAGTTAGCAGCCTTTCTGGAGGGCCACCTTATTCTTCATCAAACCAGGCCCTCGGGTCAAGATTCGCATTCAGCATTCACCTTTCTGGAGAACCATGTTATTTCACATCAAACCATGCTTCCAGCTCGTAGTTTGATTTCAGGCCTCGGCAGTCGCAATACAACAGTATCCACACGTTCGTGAGCGAGAGTCAGCCCGCACAGCGAACCCTCGTGCCTCTGAAAATATTCCAATGGCATCAGATTCAATCACCACCTGTTCTGGGAACAGCACAACCGTTTGGGTCATTTCAATCGCCATCAGCCAAATCAATCAATCCGAATCCTTGCCAATCTCTGTCATTGGTGCCGGACAGACCATAGCTCCAGTTTGAACCAGCACAGGCTTACACTGTGATCTCGCCTGCTGCTGAAATAATCTGGTTCAAGTAAAGGCAGAGGCTACTGCTTTCTTCTGCTTGACTGAGAGATCCAGGCCGTCTTAAAGACGTATGTCAATATATCGTCCATCGATCGAAACTCTAACGGCACAGTAAAATAAAGTGGAAACGAAGGAATAGACGGGAGGCGGGGGGGGGGGGGGGCGGCAGGAAAGACTCTGAGAACCGGCACAAATCCGGACCTGTTTTCAGGATTCAGAGCTGTTCAACAAGAAATAATTCGCTCTGATAGACAGCTGACAGAAACTGAGCTGGTAGTGGGGATATTGCAACTGTCAAGATCGTCCGTGTGATGAGAATAAAAAGTTGGCAGCAGTTTGACTGAGAATCTCAAGAGGAAATGTTGACTGGTCCAGTTCTAAATGTTGGTGAGACAGTTGGAGCGTAACAACAAACTCGAGTCAATCGAGAGGCAAGAGTGAGTCATTAGTCTGCTTGTGGAAGCCAGTTCCTGACTGTCTGAGAACGAGGGAACAAGCGGTCCTAGATCTTCTCCTGTGCAATGAGACAGGATTGATTCATGATCTCATAGTTAGGGATCCTCTCGGAAGGAGCGATCACAATATGGTGGAATTTAAAATACAGATGGAGGGTGAGAAAGTAAATCAAATACTAGTGTTTTGTGTTTAAACAAAGGAGATTACAAGGGGATGAGAGAAGAACTAGCGAAGGTAGACTGGGAGCTAAGACTTTACGGTGGAACAGTTGAGGAACAGTGGAGAACCTTCCAAGCGATTTTTCACAGTGCTCAGAAAAGGTTTAAGACCATAAGACCATATGACATAGGAGTGGAAGTAAGGCCATTCGGCCCATCGAGTCCACTCCGCCATTCAATCATGGCTGATGGGCATTTCAACTCCACCTACCAGCATTCTCCCCATAGCCCTTAATTCCTCGCGACATCAAGAATTTATCTATCTCTGCCTTGAAGCCATTTAGCGTCCCGGCCTCCACTGCACTCCGCGGCAATGAATTCCATAGGGCCACCACTCTCTGGCTGAAGAAATGTCTCCGCATTTCTGTTCTGAATTTACCCCCTCTAATTCTAAGATTGTGCCCACGGGCCCTCGTCTCCTCGCCTAACGGGAACAGTTTCTTTGTTTATATAAACAAAAAGGAAGGACGGAAGAAAGAGGGAAAATCGACCGTGGATATCTAAGGAAATAAGGGAGAGTATCAAATTGAAGGAAAAAGCATATAAAGTGGCAAAGATTGCTGGGAGATTAGAGGACTGGGAAATCTTTAGGGGGCAACAGAAAGCTACTAAAAAAAGCTATAAAGAAGAGTAAGATAGATTATGAGAGTAAACTTGCTCAGAATATAAAAACAGACAGTAAAAGGTTTTACAAATATATAAGACAAAAAAGAGTGGCTAAGGTAAATATTGGTCCTTTAGAGGATGAGAAGGGACTTTTAATAATGGGAAATGAGGAAATGGCTGAGAAACTGAACAGGTTTTTTGGGTCGGTCTTCACAGTGGAAGACACAAATAACATGCCAGCGACTGATAGAAATGAGGCTATGACAGGTGAGGACCTTGAGAGGATTATTATCACTAAGGAGGGAGTGATGGGCAAGCTCATGGGGCTAAAGGTAGACATGTGTCCTGGCCCTGATGGAATGCATCCCAGAGTGCTAAAAGAGATGGCTAGGGAAATTGCAGATGCACTAGTGATAATTTAGCGAAATTCACTAGGCTCTGGGGTGGTCCCGGTGGATTGGAAATTAGCACACGTGACGCCACTGTTTAAAAAAGGAGGTAGACAGAAAGCAGGAAATTATAGGCCACTGAGCTTAACTTCGGTAGTAGGGAAGATGCTGGAATCTATCATCAAGGACGAAATTGCGAGGCATCTGGATAGAAATTGTCCCATTGGGCAGACGCAGCATGGGTTCGTAAAAGGCAGGTCATGCCTAACTAATTTAGTGGAATTTTTTGTGGACATTCCCAGTGCAGTAGATAACGGGGAGCCGATGGATGTGGTATATCTGGATTTCCAGAAAGCCTTTGACAAGGTGCCACACAAAAGGTTGCTGCATAAGATAAAGATGCATGGCAATAAGGGTAAAGTAGTAGCATGGATAGAGGATTGGTTAATTAATAGAAAGCAAAGAGTTGGGATAAATGGGTGTTTCTCTGGTTGGCAATCAGTAGCTAGTGGTGTCCCTCAGGGATCCGTGTTGGGCCCACAATTGTTCACAATTTACATAGATGATTTGGAGTTGGGGACCAAGGGCAATGTGTCCAAGTTTGCAGATGACACTAAGATGAGTGGTAAAGCGAAAAGTGCAGAGGATACTGGAAGTCTGCAGAGGGATTTGGATAGGTTAAGTGAATGGGTTCGGGTCTGGCAGATGGAATACAATGTTGACAAATGTGAGGTTATCCATTTTGCTGGAATAACAGCAAACGGGATAATTATTTAAACGATAAAATATTAAAGCATGCCGCTGTTCAGAGAGACTTGGGTGTGCTAGTGCATGAGTCACAGAAGATTGGTGTACAAGTGCAACAGGTGATTAAGAAGGCAAATGGGATTTTTTCCTTCATTGCTAGAGGGATGGAGTTTAAGACTAGGGAGGTTATGTTGCAATTGTATAAGGTGTTAGTGCGGCCACACCTGGAGTATTGTGTTCAGTTTTGGTCTCCTTACTTGAGAAAGGACGTACTGGCGCTGGAGGGTGTGCAGAGGAGATTCACTAGGTTAATCCCAGATCTGAAGGGGTTGGATTATGAGGAGAGGTTGAGTAGACTGGCACTGTACTCGTTGGAATTTAGAAGGATGAGGGGGGATCTTATAGAAACATTTAAAATTATGAAGGGAATAGATAGGATAGATGCGGGCAGGTTGTTTCCACTGGCGGGTGACAGCAGAACTAGGGAACATAGCCTCAAAATAAGGGGAAGTAGATTTAGGACTGAGTTTAGGAGGAACTTCTTCACCCAAAGGGTTGTGAATCTATGGAATTCCTTGCCCAGTGAAGCAGTTGAGGCTCCTTCATTACATGTTTTTAAGGTAAAGATAGATAGTTTTTTGAAGAATAAAGGGATTAAGGGTTATGGTGTTCGGGCCGGAAAGTGGAGCTGAGTCCACAAAAGATAAGCCATGATCTAATTGAATGGCGGAGCAGGCTCGAGGGGGCAGATGGCCTACTCCTGCTCCTAGTTCTTATGTTCTTATGTTCTTATGTTTATTTATGAAGGAGGAGCCAGGTTACCGAGGGCAGCATCATACATGGACAGGAGGGGAAATTATTAGACGTGACAGTTGTGCGTGCGGAAGCTGTAGTCTGGCTGGCAGTAATAGGATAAGGAAATATTTTATCGGTTCACAATCTTCAATGGTATGGTCCCCTTATAATGGGTATGTTGGCTACAGCGTTTGCAAGTTGACATTGTAATAGCAGTGATACTATTACTGTGCAAGGCTGTCGGCGGATGTTGCCTTCCAGCTGATCTATCTACGTGGGAAGGTGTATGAGGAATCTGTCTGCAATCATATTGGCTGCTCCCGCCAAAGGGAGAAAGATCGGTAAAGAAGCAATGTTGGTATCTCATGAATGACAGGATGAAAATCTTAACTTAAATTAACCGCCCAACAGAGATTTGAACTCTGGATCAGATGCTGTATAAACACTACTTCCTAGACTGTATCATTGGACGTTCGCACAACAGTCTTCATTGGCTCACATGGGTCACTACATCTTCCGAAGTTAACATTTCCTTCTCCTGTAATATTATATGTACACACATTTGCTGGCAAGCACCACGACTGACTGCCTCCCTCCCTTAGGCTTCATTTGAAAAATAGTCACTCTCCCACATGCTATTTAGCACCAGCTTTAGAGGTGAAAATGCAGTTCGACACGATATCTGTGTTGAATAACCTTTCAGCTGCCGAACCCGAGGCACTGATGTACAACCAAAGATTACAATATCTATAGTAGGAGCTAGTGCGTGATACCTTGAAAACAGATATGCTCAGGATATCAAAATCAACATGAAAAATATTGTACTACTTGATTAAACGAGGGTGTCCGGGAGGAATGGAGGCCAACTAAAAACTAACCATGGTTATATTATCGACGACACTAAAAAAATGACTGTCATGTTGAATGGTCACTTCACATTGGTATTTGAAGCTGAGGAAGAAGTCAACATGCCAGAGATGACAAGGAACCTGAGACAAGATCAGAATCAGAGAGCCACCCAGATGTGTGAAATAAAATAAATTTGCATACACTTGTGGCCTATGTCCATGTTGATAAAACATATTTTTTCAGATATCAGTGAACTATACTCTTGCAAATACACTTTATTCACATGGGGTATCCGGATCCTCAGTATTGGATGTTCAGATTCACCAGTCATTTAGTTTTCATTGGGACGTTGTTCACTTTCTTTGACGTTCATGGAAAATTAATGACAGATCGATAAAAAAAAGTACTTTCAGTTTTTTTGTAGAATGGCCAAGCACTACTCAAAACAATAGCTGCAATGACATCACCCCCCCCCCCCCACCCTCCCCTGTACACATGTTCAGCTGAAGACGGGTATTTAAATATCTGTTTGGTTTGAACAGAGTTTCGGACCCTGTTTTTCTTTACAAATAATTTGCATCATACGTACCAGTTTACAACTTTATGCAAAACCATAATTTTTTGCATTACTTTACTACTAAGGGCGGCTTATTAAGATAAAATAATAAGTATAATACCCACTTTACCACTGTCGGCAGTGCACACCTCGATTCATGAGGGAGAGATATGAGCCAATATCAAATCGCCACAATAGCTAAATAACTGGGTTCGAATAAATGAAATGTGAATAGATGGACAGAGTGTGGACTACTTCCTCGACTAGAATACTAATCAGTGGCATGCGTCCCATCGATTCATCAAGGGGAATGCTGTTTTATACTGAGTGCTGCCCCAGCTATTATTACAATTGGCGACTACAAAACATTTGATCGCCAGATTAAACGTTACCCATTATTTTAAACTGACGTGTTTGCCCCAGTAACTGAAACGGATTGCCTTGCCATATGGCCAAAGTTATTTTGTGTTTAAAATGAGCAACATTTGCAGGAATATGTAACTTTTACTCAGCAACATGATAGATGAACTCTGGATGACGGAACATGACGGGTGCCTCAGGAGAGCAGCAGAAAAGAAACATTTGGAAGGAAACCGCACTCATTTCACATGACCTGAAGTTCAAATTCACAAGGATGCTTTAATAAATTACATTCTTTATATCCACGGTTTTTCAACTAATCTGAGCATTAGTGTCCATGGAGATTTCACCACATTCTTCAACTCCTGTCTGAATTTGCTCTGGGTCGCTGTATAAATACATGGGTTTTGAAAGCAACTCAAATACTTCAGGAAAGCCCCGGTTTCAGTGGCGATATACGCAGGGTTTGTGCGGTCGGCTCGGTAATAAATGCTGTTTGTCACTCTGGTAGTTACTAAACTCACCGCAAAAGTGAACCACAGCAATATAAAACTGGTCGATATCGTGAACAATAAAATAACGGATTTCCTTCGGTTCTCCGACTCCGAATCGCATTGATTCTCACTCCTGTGACCCAGGAGTCCGGTGCGGGCTCTATTAGCTATTAAAATACGTCTGGCAGTTAAAATGTTAAACATGAATATTAGAGTAAAAGGAAGCCAAACCACCCAGACGCTGTGGAACCAGACTAATGCGACACCTGGAGATGAAGAAAAAAAAGCTACACTCGATTGGCAGCCCCAGTGCACCTTATTAATGATGTGCTCAGGTTCATATGCAAAAAACATCGTGATGTTTCTGAACAAGATCAGGATTGAGGCGATTGTTACAATCGCCACTGCAACTCTTTTGGTGCATAACCGTGTTTTCAACTTTTGGCAACAGATTGCTACAAATCGATCAAATGTGAAGGAGACGGTGAACCAAACAGAGCTGTCAAGGGTGACAGTGGTCATATAGAGAATGGTCCTGCACACAGGGGTGTGGGACAAGAATGAAAGTGGAAAGTGATAGCTGAAAATGTAATATATCATTACATTGATGATAATGGTCAGTAGGTCTGCCGCCGCCATAGCCACCATGTATGCAGTGATACATTTGGAAAGACCACAGTTTCCTCGACAAAGAATCACAATTGTCATTAAGTTTGCTGTAAGAGAGAGAGAGAGATAAGTTAAATAATATTCCAGAGTCTGATTGAAATGAACATGGAGCTACTTACTGAAAGGAGTTGAACTAATTACAACGTGTTATGAAATGGGAGATCTGACTACAGAATTAGTAAGCTATTGCAGATCTGACTCTTCGCTGGAAGATAATGCAGTGAGGAAATCCACTCAAATATCGTATGAGATAGTCAATGATGTTTTCAACACAACTGTACGTTTTCCAGATAGAGCTAATCACGGAGAGTGTGAAGAGACTGCTCACGCGATTGTTCAGGCAATTATGCATTATGAAATACTGATTTTAAAA
This sequence comes from Scyliorhinus canicula, assembly GCF_902713615.1. Classification (NCBI taxonomy): domain Eukaryota; kingdom Metazoa; phylum Chordata; class Chondrichthyes; order Carcharhiniformes; family Scyliorhinidae; genus Scyliorhinus; species Scyliorhinus canicula. The sequence continues at coordinate 207,637,253 of NC_052151.1, forward strand.
ACGGGTTTTGATATGGAACTTATAGTTTAAATAAAACGAGAGTTTTCATCTATGAACAACACACAGGTAACGGTGGCTCACCTGGAAGCCCAACGGCTGCAAGAATCGGGTAGTAAATCTCTTTCACCAGCAGAATAATTGGTTTCCCCATTTTCTCGGGGCGGAGATGGATTCTGGAGGAGATGAAAGACTGCCTGGCGCACGGCAAACAATGGGATGAAATCTATATTTATACAGAAATCAACCCTCCAAGGAATTAAACAGTTTTCACAATCATTCACATTAGTTACAGTCATTTAACATTTATATGCATCTGACACATCAAATTGAATCTAATTTCTTTCTCAACAACGCATTACCATGCCAGGTTAATTTCGCCGAATCCCAGAAATTCTATCCCGGCTCCACAATACAGTTCAAGGAAAGCCATTTGATCATCAGCGACAAGGAACACACCGGAGATACAATTTAAATGGAGGATAAGTGGAGGTTGGAAATCTTTTTAGTTGAATTACACCCGTGTGGGTTTTCAGAGCAAAATTTCACCATAACGGATTAAATTCAGCTCCAAGTTTGAGGTTTCTGATTTGAGAGTTTTAAAAAGTAACAAGTTGCAATAAAACCCAGATAAGTGCAGGGACAGCATCTCTGCTCATCCCCATACTACCATTGCTATCTGCTAAAATGGGAGCGCAACAGAGTGTCCCAAGAAAATTCCCAAGAGAGCTGCTATTGCTGCTAAAATTAAGGTGAACCAGAGCCACCTGATATTTAGTCAGGTGACAACAGCTTGGCCAACGATGTAGATTTTAATGAACATCTTAAATTGGAGAAGGTGCAGGAGAAGTGGAGAAGTTTAGGGGGGGGGCAGAATTTAGAACAGGTCATCTGAAATCACGACTGTTAATGTTATAGAGATTAAAATCGGGAATGTGCATGATGGCAGAAGAGCTAAAACCTGAAAAATGTGTTGGGCTGGAGGAGGTTGCAGATAAATGGAGGGACGAAGACATGGAGGGATTTGAAAATCAGGATGAGGGTTTTAAAGTTTTATTATTGCCGGTTGGGAGCCAGTGCAGCTCAGCAAACACGGTGCTCATTGTGAACTGGATATGGTTCAGTTGAAGTCCCATGCAAGATCATGTTTAATGAGCACAGGTATATGTAGGGTGAAAGATGGGATTGCGGCCTGGGAAACACTGTGATAGCCAACTCGGGAATGAACAACGGCAATGGATGAGGATTTGAGCTGATCAGCCGAGGCTGGGTCAGAGTTGGACGATGGTTTGTATGTGGATGTACAGTGAATTAATCTGATAACATTCAGTCCGTCTGACCAATATCATAGTTTCGTCAGAGGGCTATTGGGGTGAAGTTTTTGCAATTCCAGTCCTCGCTTTAATATTAGGATTGTTTCTGTGTCTGCTTCTCCCGCGCACGATATTAGTGCGGGACCATTCACATTTCATTATGATCAGAAGTTAAACAAAAGGTTCAAATAATTCAGACAATTACCGAATGATGTAACACAGAAGGACGATAAACGGCCCTTCTCACGGGTGCCGACTCTCTGAGATTGATATCCGGTAAGTTCGACCCTTATCCATTCTGCACAAACCTTTACATCACAATATCTCGGATTTATTCCAATTTGTTTCGTCATTTCGAACAGCTCAATTCAAACTCTTCCTAACTTCCTCTGCTGGAAGGAGAAAACTCCAGCTTCTGACTCATTTCAAATAACCGTCGTCTCGCATCTCTGGAACTAATCTAGTAAATCTACCCTGCACTACCTCACGCACCTTGTCATCTTTCCTAAAATGTTGTGTCCGGAATGGGGGATAATTCTCCAGCTGGGCTCTGATCAGTCATTCAGAAAGGTGCAGCATATCTTCCCTGCTTTCGTTTTGCAGTCCCGTGGCTGGTTTCTAATTGAGTTTGGGTTCTGTACACTGAAACCGGACGATGTGGTATTGCTCTCCAACTGACTGTTTCTGACTGCCTGTCACTGATACATATTCGTTCTCCACACTCAATGTGTCCTACGTATGAGTGATTTCCAATGTGTCCCCGGTCTCCAATATCCTCGGGCTCCGAACCACTATATTAACGAGGAATGCCTCCTTACGTGACCTGACTGGGGGAAAATTCAATTTCTGAAATGCACCTAACTTAATTTGTGGGTTCATGAATATAATAAATTGCAGATTGGAATTGAAGCGCAGTCAGTTCGGTTTTGGAAGGTATCCTGTTCCTGTTCCAGACTCACTCCAATACAACTGAAGGAAATCTGGGACCCCGCAGCACCAGAGATAATGGGTAATTCCCGAAATGATTGGATTAGCCCCTCTCAGCGGGATGCCTGTTTCTATCGCCAGAAATGCTGCCAGACTTCCTGAGCGTTCCAATATTTTCGTTTCTTGTGAATCTTTCCTAAAATGATCAATTCCTTTGGAAAATCTGTAAATGGAGAATTGACATTTTCTTTGCTAAATGATCGCGCACAAGCTGGAAAGTGAGAAGTCTATTTTTTTCGCAAATTCGAAGCATCAGGTTACCTGAATCTTCACAAGGTTGCTGAGCAGCAGCTGCATTCTCTTTGAATTAAATGTTTTCAAGTCTCCATGTCATTCAGCCCATCAGAAGCAATTAATGTTTGTCGCAAAATAGGGGCGTACCCTTCGAACCTTTGTATTCAGACACTTTTGGTCATGAGGTGCAGTGCGTTAGTTAGTTATATCCACTACCTATTAACCAGACATTCATGAGTTCTAACTCATCACCGCCCCTGTTAATTTGGGTGCTTAGCGCTGTTAATATACAAACTGACGACATATGGCACAGCGAATTGTGTTAGTGGAGAGGTACAATGGTTGGTGGGGAGGGGCGAGCTTACTCCCACACTATCACAGGCGTCTATCTTGCTCATCTTAAAGAAACACAAAGACCCAGAACAGTGTGTGTCGTACCGCCTGGTGTCATTGTTAAATGTTGATGCCAACCGATTGGCGAAGGTGCCGGAGGTGCGGAGAAAGAGCTGTCAATTTGCAGAATTTTGGATTCCACTGGGGGACGGGGCGGGGCTCTACGCTCTCCCCTTTTGCCCTCGTGATTGAACCAATTGGCAATGGCACCTCGCGCTTCGAGGAGGTGGCAGGCATTGAGGGAGAACACCGAACATCTTAATATGCTGATCGCCCCCTGTTATGTATTGCAAACCCGGCTGAAAGTAATAACAGGATAAACGGGATTGGGGTTTGGGGGCAGTCCAGTCATCTTTGGGGGTACAAGCACAACATGGGGAGAAGTAAGGTATTCCAGATCAGCACCGGGAACGGGGGGGGGGCAGTCTATAGGGGTTGTTGTTTCGATTAGTAGGGGCTAGCTTTCGTTATCTTGGGATAGAAGTGACACGGAGCTGGGCCCAGCTGCACCAGTTGAATCTGGTAAAGGTTGCCGGCTGAATGAAGCTTACCTTTAGCCCATGGGTCGTGTTGCTTTTGTCGTTGGCTGGAAGGGTCCAAATGTAAAGATGACAATAATGTAGCCAATGGGGATACAATCATGTCAGTCAAGGCCCCAGCAATTTCCTCCCTTGCTTCCCTCAGTATTCTGGGGTATATTCTATCATGCCACGGAGATTTATGTACCTTAATGTCTTTTAAAACACCCAATAACTCCTCATTTTTTATGTCAATATGACCCAGACACTCCACACACCCCACCCAAGAATCATCTTCGACAAAGTACTTTTCTTTGGTGAACACTGACGCAAAATACTCATTTAGTACCTCGCCCATTTCCTATGGCTCAACACATAGATTTCCTTCTTGTCCTTAAGTGGTCAAATCCTTTCCTGGCCATCCTCTTGTGTTTTACATAACAATAAAATGCTTTGGAATGCACGTTAATCCTACTTGCCAAAGACTTCTCATGATGTCCCACTAATTCACCGATTCAGTACCTTCCTACATTCTTTGTACTCATCAAGGGTTTCGACAGTTCACACCATTCTAGACCGTACAAAAGACATATTTTATTTTTGACGAGGTTCGCAATATCTATAATTATTCAAGTCTCCTTAAACTTCCAATACTTATTCATTCTCTCAGGAGCGTCACTTTCCTGAATCCTAATCAACTGTCGCTTGAAAGACTCCGACATGTCTGATTTTGATTAACGTTCCAACAGCCGCACCCAATCCAAGTTCTTCAATTTCTGACTAGTGTTAGCCCAATTTGCCGTTCCCCAATTTAGAATTTTAATGCCTATTCAAACGTACCCTAAAACCAACGGACGTGTGGTCACTACTGCAAATAGCTGGGGCAGCACGGTGGCACAGTGGTTAGCATTGCTGCATATGGCCCTGAGGACCCGGGTTTGAATCCCGACCCTGGGTCACTGTCCGTGAGGAGTTTGCACATTCTCCCCGTGTCTGCGTGGGTTTCACCCCCACAACCAAAAAGATGTGCAAGATAGGTGGATTGGCCACGCTAAATTGCCCTTTAATTGGAAAAAATAATTGGGTACTCTAAATTTATTTAAAAAAACTACTGCAAATAGCTTCCCGGACTGAAACCTCAACCATCTGTCCAGGCTCGTTACCCAATGCCAGGTCCAATACTGCCCCTTTCCTAATTGGACAATCGGCATATTGCATCAAGACGCCTTCCTGGATAAAACTTAGGGGAAGTTAAAATCCCCAACCATTACAACACGGTTACTTTTACACCTATCCAAACTCTCTCTACTATCTGCTCCTCTATCTCTCGCTCGAATTTGGGGGACTTAATAAACCTTTAACATTGTAATTGCCGCATTCCTGTTCCTGAGCTCTACCCAGATTGCCACATTGCATGAGCTCTCCTCAGGTGTCCTTCCACAGTACGGCTATAATATTTTCCTTCACCAGTAATGCTACTCCACCACCATTTTACACCCCCTCTACCTCTCATGAAACATCTGTATCCCCCAACGTTCAGGTGCCAATCCTACCCTTCCTTTAACCACGTTTCATGATAGACACAACATCATAGTTCCAACTATTAATCCGTGCTCTACGTTCATCTGCCTTCCCTGCTATGCATCAGGCGTTGAAACAAATGCACTTCAAACCACTGCGTTTGAGCAGACATGGTGACGTTGTTGCTCTCTTATTCTTGGTCGAAATTTCCCCTCCATTTAGTAGAACTTCCAAGCTAACGCTCTGGTACCCATCCCACTGCCATAGGGACTTCTGCGATTATCTCCAGCAGGAGGAGATTACGTTCGAGTTGAGGGGGTCAGAAGAGGTATTTGAGTTGCGGTTGAAGCCGCTTTTGACCTTATTTGAGGGGCGGTTCATCGCGGAGGTGGAAGGGGGAGGGGGAAGAGGGAGGGGGGGAGGGGGAAGAGGGAGGGGGAGGAGGAAGGGGGGGGGGGAGAGAATGATTCAAAGGAGAAAAACTGTAAACAACTGTTGTTGGACTGTGTATTCGGTTGATGTTGCGCAGAGATGGAATAAAACATCGTTAAAAAACACGTTTTGCAGGTTGAAACATCTCACTGTTTATTTGTTCCGAGAACTATCACAGCACCAGGGTTCCATTCCGAGCATGGGTCACTGTCTGTGCGGCGACTAGAGGATTTTCACAGTAACTTCATTGCAGTGATAATGAAAGCCTACTTGTGACACTAATACAGATTATTTTCATTATATGCAGTAAATCCAACTGGATAATCGCTCTTACCCCCTTTAGCTTCCCCACCCTCTTCCCACACACAGAAGACAGACAGAAACAGAGGGGTGAAAAGGATAAAATAAAAAGGATGAATGTCTTTGCTTCAGGTTGTGGTTCTTTAGCACGCTTTCCTTAGCACACTTGCTAATTAAAGTCTCCGGCGTATAGCTGGCAGTGGTATTCTCTGCAGAGTCATTCACTCAGGCAGGTTAGAAAATTCAGTACCCACGGGCAGCATGCTCTCAAGAGAGACATCTTAGTTCTCATCAAACTGGGCCCTCAGGTCAAGTTTGGCATTCAGGCTGAAATCTTTCTGGAGAGCCACTTTATTTCATATCGAACCTTGTTTCCAGGTCATGGCTTGACTTCAGGTCTCGGCAGATGAAAGAGAATAGAACGCAGACTTGCTGAAGAGAGAGTCAACCCTCACACTGGCCTTCTGGAGAGAATTAGTTGGGTATTTTATGGAGGGAGTAAGTTACATCCCTCCATCAGGTTACCAAAATCAAATCTGAAACAAATCTGGAAATCTCGTTCCTCTGAACACATTCCAATGGGATCAGATCCAATCACCACCTGTTATGGGCAGAACACAACATTCTGGGCCATATGATTGGTCATCAACCAAATCAATCAAACCGAGTCCCTGTCAATTTATGTCATTGTTTCCGGAGAGTCCACAGTTGTGGTCTGAACCAGCACAGATTAACACTGTGGTCTCGCCTTCTGCTGAAGTCATCTGTTTGAATTAAAGGCAGAGGCCAGTCTTTTTTTGCTTGACTGAGTGATACAAACTGCATTAATGACACATATCCATATATTATCCATAGATCATTAACATAACAGCAAAATAAAAGAAAGTAGAAACGAGGGAATAGACAGGGTGAAGACACAGGAAGTACTCTTACGACTGGCGAGAATCTACAACACAATTAATTTTCACTCTGGAAGTTAATAACACTTTTCACAAGGAAATGGTATCAGCGCTTGATAATTTATTCAGTACAAGATTTTTTTTTCAATTCGGTACAATTTCGACTTTGAATCGTGAGTTGAGAGAGATGGGCACAAAGGCTGGATTGTTTTCAGGATTCAGAACTGGGGAACAGCTAATGATTCGGCGCTGATAGACAGCTGACAGAGCCTGAGGTTGCAGTGAGGCAATGAAAACAAGTGGCAAATCACCAGGATCAGTATGTTTTCACACTGCGGTTAAAAGGAAGTCGTTGAGCAAATTGCAGTTGCCCTAAATTTAACCCGGCAGGTTCTCTTGATTTGGGACCAGTCGGTGTACATTGCAATGTTGTCACAGTCACTATTAAGTTGAAAGAGGGAGACGAGGTCATTGCTGCAAACCTGGCCTATCATCTCTTGTTGGGAAATTACTAGAATTTGATTTTAAAAATTGACTCACTGAACACCTTCAGTATTTTCAGCTGGCAACTGCCATGTAGGTCATGCCTGGCGAACTCCTTTGCATTTTAAAGAGGTGCCTAAAGTTAGGACCAGGAGAATATCCATAGATATTTCATACGTGGATTTTGAGAAAGTATTTGACAACATCTACCATAAAGAAATGTTTGGTTGAAGTTCTCGCTAATGTGAGCATTCTATGTGTATCAGATTCCAAGCGGCTATCCCTATTGTAGCCCCCAGGGGATTTATCAATGTTCAGTCCAATTTATATCTCCAGCACTTGTGCTAATTTAATTATGTTCCTCATTTTCCTTCGCCCTTTGGTTCTCCGCAATATCTAGGAAGGTTCTGTATCGTTCTCCCTGAAGACAGACACAGTTTCTGTTGAGTTTCTGTCGTTTGACGGCAGAAAATACCCTCCAGCTTTGTGTGATATTTCACTTACCTTACTCGTTGTTTGTAAACAGTTACCATCATGTGTTTATACTTGTGACCTATCTTAAGGGGCTGGTTTAGCTCACTCAGCTAAATCGCTGGCTTTTAAAGCAGACCAAGCAGGCCAGCAGCACGGTGGAATGTGGCGACTAGAATGTGGCGACTAGGGGCTTTTCACAGTAATTTCATTGAAGCCTACTCGTGGCAATAAGCAATTTTCATTTCTTCATGTTGATAATACACATTTTCTGCAGCTATTAGGAAACTATACTCTTCCTAATTGACTTGATACACATGGAGTATCTGGATCCTCAGTGTTGAATATTCCTCCCATTCTTAGACGTTCATGCTAATTAATGAGAGATGGTCGAGCTAAAAAAAATGTATTTTCAGTTTTCTGTCGAATGGCCAAGCACTTCTGCAAATGATAGTTGCAGCACAATCTCTCCCACCGCGCCGACACCACCACCCCTCCCCTCCCCTGTACACATATTCAGTTGAACACGAAGCTCTAAATATATGTCTGGTTTGAACAGATTCCGGACCGTGTTTTTCTTCAACGATCATTTACATCAAACGTACTAGTTAATAACTTTATGCAAAACCATTAATTTTGGCATTCCTTTCCACTGTTGGCGACTTATTGAGACAAAATAATCCCAACATTACCCACTTTGCCACTGTAGGTAGTGCACTCCATTGATTCAGGAGCGAGAGACATGAGCCAATATCAAATCGCGACTTCATCTAAATAGCTGGGACGGGTGAAGTAAAATGTGACATCGATGGGCATAATGCGGACTGTTTCCTCGACTTGAACACTAATCAGGTAACATGCGTCCCACCTATTAATCCAAGGGAGTGCTGTTTTCTCGTGAGTGCTGCCCCTGCAATAACCAAGATTGGTGACCACAAATCATCTGATCACCAGATTAAACGTTTACCCATTATTTTAAACTGGCGTGTTTGTTCCCAGTAACTAAAGTGGATTCCCCTGCCAGATGGCCAACGTCACTTTATTTTTGAAACTTGCGTTTGAAATGTGCAACATTTTCAGGAAAATTTAATTTTTACTCACAATATGATAGATGGAATGTTGGTGGCGGAACGTGAAGCGTGTATAAAACGAGCAATAGAAAACCGAAGACATTTGCACCGAAACTGCACGCATTTCGCATCATCAGAATGAGACTTTTAATAAATTTGATTCTTTATATCCGCAGTTTTTCAACTGGTCTCAGTATTAATGCCCATAGAGATCTCATCACATTCTTCAACTCCTGCCTGAATTTGCTCTGGGTCGCTGCATAAATACATGGGTTTTGAAAACAACTCAACAACTTGAGAAAAGCCCCGGTTTCAGTCGCGATATATGTAGGATTTGTGCGGTCAGCTCGATAATAAATGCTGTTTTTCAGTCTGGTAGTCACTAAAGTCACAGCATATGCCAACCACAGCAATATAAAACTGGTCGATATCGTGAACAATAAAATAACAGATTTCCTTCGGTTCTCCGACTCTGAATCACTTTGATTCTCACTCCTGTGACCCCGGAGCCCTATGCGGGCTCTGTTAGCGATTAAAATACGCCGGACAGTTAAAATGTTAAACATGAATATTAAAGTAAAAGGAAGCCAAACCACCCAGGCGCTGTAACACCAGAGGAACGCTATACCTGGACGTGAAGAAAAAAAAGCCACACTCGACAGACAGCCCCAGTGCACCTTATTAATGCTGTGCTGAGGTTTATATGCAAACAAAACCGGGATGTCCCTTAACCAGATCAGGATTGAGGCGGTTGTCACAATCGCCACTGCAACTCTTTTGGTACATAACCGTGTTTTCAACTTCTGGCAACAGATTGCTACAAATCGATCAAATGTAAAGGAGACTGTGAACCAAACAGAGATATCAAGGGTGACAGCAGTCATATAGAGAATGGTCCGGCAAACAGGAGTGTGAGACAAGAATGAAAGTGGAAAGTGATAGCTGAAAATGTAATATACCATTACATTGATGATAACGGCCAGTAGGTCAGCTGTCGCCATAGCCACCATGTATGTAGTGATACATTTGGACAGGCCACAGTTTCCTCGAGAAAGGATCACAATTGTCATTAAGTTTGCTGTAAGAAACGGAGAGATAAGGTAAATAATATTTTTCCGCTTGGTTGGAATAGACGTTGATCTACTTACTGAAACGAAGGTATGAAAATACAGGAGGTCAAAATACATAATTAGTATGCTGTTGCAAAACTCCCTCTTCGCTGGAGGATAATGCATTCAGGAAATCTACTCAAATATGATATTAGATATTCAATGATATTATAACCACAACTGTACTTTTTCCAGGTAAAGCGGATAATGGAAACTGCGATGAGACAACTGACGTGTTTGTTCAGAAAACTATGCATTATGAACTGCTGACTTCAAAAACAGGTTTTGATATGAAACATGTAGTTTAAATAAAACGGCAGTTTCCGTCTATTAACAACACACAGGTTACAATGACTCACCTGGAAGTCCAAAGGCTGCAAGAATCGGATAGTAAATCTCTTTTACCAGCAGAACAACAGGTTTCCCCATTTTCTAGGAGCAAAGATGGATTCTGGAGGAGATGAAAGTCTCGATCTGGTTCACCGCTACACAATGGAACAGAATTTATATTTATACAGAAATCACCCCTCCAAGGAGTTAAACAGTTTTAACATTCATTAACATTAGTTACAGTCATTTAACAAATACATGGCTCCGATAAACCAATTTGAATTTCGTTTCTTTCGCCATAACACATCACCATGCCAGATTCATTTCACTGAATCCCAGAAATTCTGTCCCTGCTCCACAATACAGTTCATGGAAAACCATCATTATCAGTGGTAAGGAACACACCCGATTTGCATTTTAAATGTATGATAAGTGGAGGTTGTAAATCGAATTATTTGAATTATAGCCGCGAGTGTTTTCATAGCAAAATCAGCCCCAAGCTTCAGGTTTCTGATTTGAGAGTTTTAAAAAGCAACAACCTACATTGGCGGGGTTAGAACCCAGATTAACTGGGGAGAAAGCATCCACTCAACCCTATACCAATATTGCTATCTACTAAAATGAAGCTGATCCTGAGCCACAGAAGGCGATATTTAGTCAGGTGACAAAAACTTGGCAGAATATATAGATTTGAATATGAATCGCTTCGTTAAATTTAGAGTTCCCAATTCTTTTTTTCCAATTAAGGGACAATTTAACGTGGCCAATCCACGACCCTGCACATCTTTTGGGTTGTGGGGTGAAACCCGCGCAAACAAGGGGAGAACATGCAATCTCCACACAAACAGTGACCCAGAGCCGCAATCGAATCTGGGGCTCTGCGCCATGAGGCAGCAGCGGTTATGACTGCGCCACCGTACAAGAAGCATCTTAAATAGGAGAGGGAGCTAGTGAAATGGAGAGGGTTATGGAGAGAGGCCAGAATTGTAGACCAGGTCAGCTGATGTCATGGCTGTCAATGTTGTAGAGATGAGAATACGGAATGTACAAGATGGCAGAAGAGCTCAAATCGGGGTTTATTGCGCTGCAGGATGTTGTGGAGAAGGGTACGGATGAAGTCATGGAGGTATTTAAAATTAAGGGTGAGGATTTTAAAATTGAATCATTGCCGGTCGGGAGTCTGTGCAGGTCAGCAAACACGAAGCGTATTGGTGAACTGTACGTGGTGAAGTTCAAGGCAGCAGAATATTTAATGAGCTCAGGTATATTGTTGGTCGGTCTGGGTGAGTGTGCTTAACACTCAATTTGGCTCTGTTTTTTTTCTAAGCTCTGGAGTCGCCAGGTGTCGTTAAGACACCGCCACAAGCTTCAAGGTGAAGTTCAAAGCAATAAAACCATACACCAATTAGTAAGTCCAAACAACTGAGTTTATTATAATACAATTATAATAACTACCTATGCACACGCTAAAAGGATTAAACTTATTCCTACCGCTAAATAAATACTTATCTCGAAGGAACTGCTGGGTCAGGGAACAAGGCCTCTTGCTCTGCTCTGGTCTGCAGAGTTCAGGTTGGTATCAGTTTAAAGGGGTCAGGAGTGCCTATCTCTGGTAGCGATCGTTGTGAGGCACTTACTTGTTGGTGGCTGCTGTTCGAACTCTTTCCTCTCTCTCGTTCAAGATCTTCGTGGCAAAAGCTGGTCCACGGAGGAGTGTTGGTCAAAGAGAGAGAAGGGCTGGAGGGCTGGATCAGAAGACTGAACCATGTGTGGGGCCTGTCTTTTATAGGTCCCAGGGGATCCGCGCCCCTTTGGGCGGACTCCCTTACCTGCTTGGAATCGATTGGGTCTCTTTCCAATCGATATGTTTGAACACCCCAATCATGGGGTAGTTCCTCGGTCACTGGGGCGGTTCTTGGGACTTATTGTTTTGGGCTTCTCTGACGCCGAAAGGTCTGCCCTTCCATTCAATGCATCGATCTGTGTCTAACTTGTTTCCATTGTATCTGGGGATCGCCCGGTATCGCCTCATTAGTATGTTAACTGGTTTCTTTTCACAGTTCTGTCTGGTTTCTGCAGCAGTAAAAACTGGTTTCTGCAGCCGTCCCAATATACAAGCGCTTTGCAAGCTGCTTGATTTACAACATGTCCATTTTCCCTGCATTCCTTGCAATCTTCCATTTTGTGTTGGGCAGTGGCCACCACAGGTGGCTACACTCCCTCCTTGTGATCCTCATGAGAAATCATGAAGGATCACCTAGGTACGGTGTCTTTGGGCCCCCTGACCTCAGCGAGTTCCATGGCTGCTATTCTTTCCTCAACTATGGTAAAAAAAAAATAACTAACATTGTCTGATTGGCACTATGTCAAAGGGGACATGCATTACCAATTCGAATCGGTAACCTCTAACTATCTCAATAAACGATTCTCATCTCACATTTAAAACATCCTATAACATTCTAAACCCTTACTCATTCATACAACAGCATCTTTACATTTCGTTTTCTGACTCGGCAGTTGAGCGCAGAAAATTATAATACATCCGCCATAATCTTTATTTATAGATCGTATTAAAATTAAATCTTTTATTATACATCAAGGGGTTGGGGGGATTGGTGGAATCCGAAAATAGGGGATTGTACTCCTTAAATGGTTGTGGCACAAGAGAGGGAGGCTCTCCTTCTCCATTTCCTTAACCGGAGGGTCTGCACTATGATTCAGAGAACTGCAATCACCAAAAGTGATTCAATCACGTACGAAAGTGAATACCAGTTCATGAATTTTGTGCACCAGGTCTGGTCCTTGCTGTTCATTACTGGGCTTTGAGAAGTCGGTGTGTGGGAAACATTGACTTCTTCATCGTGGTCTTCTTCCTTCTCTTCCTTCTGGTCCTTTTGTATTGCTGATCTTGCTCTGATCCTTCCTTCAAAAGGTCGAAAGCTATGGGATCAAGCACAGTATCTGTCAATAATTCGTTTAATACCTTTAATGTTAGTGTATCTGTCCTCTCATTCCAATTGTCCCTTAAATGAATGGCCAAGTCACACCCTGTGATTCCCCTCATTTTTTTTTCAAAAGCGAACTTAGGACCAGACATACACCTAACAACTGTGCCACTGAGAGTCGTCTCGCAGGTTTTGCGATTTACCATCCGAATGTTCCTATATGTCAATAGCATATGGAATGGCGGCCGAAGGGCTACCTTAAACAGAAATGAAACCAAAGTTTAGAAACGAAAAGGTCGAATGAATTGCGTATGGGCCGCGACCGGAAAGAGTTGTATGGGATCCCCGGGTAGGGCATGCTGTGCTGTACCCGAGCTTAGCTGACCAAAGGGGGGTCCTCAGATAGGGCGGGTCCTCAATGCCGTTTCTCCACTGCCTGAGCAACCTGAAATGAACGGGCAAGAATGTAGTCGTAGTGGAATTGTAGCCTCTATTCCCAGAATAGAGGGGCACCTAAAAAAAGGGAGGAGCCAAGATGCTCCAACATCTGTAAGCAGAACACAAGTCGTGAACATTGTCGGTTCACCAGAGGACATTTCAACTGAGTGAAGTTCTGAGAAATATCGGCGGACAAACTAACATGCATGTGAGGTGGTCACAAGCTTTTAGGCTGAAAAGCAAGTGGCCAATCTCCAAATCAAACATTTAACATATAAATAAACAAACATACGTGCAGGTTCCATCAGAAAGGACAGCGCTTCTCTCAAGCGGTTCCTCTTTTTACATCATCTGGACACCTCACTTCTCCTCATGCTCTGCGAACAGGGTTGCAAAGGGGTTGCCGTGTCGGGAGTCAGACATCAAGTCATCCTCTTCTCCCGGATCCCATACCCTTGTATGGATCAGGCATGCAATCTTTGCATTGTGTGACCGGGGGTCACTCTCGTCTCTGCGGACAAGTCACCAAGAATTGTCCCTGTGCCAAATCATGGGGTCTAAACTTGAAGGAGCATTGTCGGGGTCGTCAGTGTTGGGTGGTGGGTGTAGGTGTGAGTCCGGATTTTTAATGTAGGTGATCTCCATGGGGTCACTGGAGTCGGGGTCGTAGTCGCTGAAGTGGGGGCTGTAGGGTGGAGTTCTGTGGCTCTCCTCAGTTTCACAGTCACTGTCACTGTCTCTGCTGTGGCAGCTTGTGGGCGTGGTCTGGAGTCAGTGGGAGGAGTCGAGGTCGAGTCCGATGAGGAACTGGTCTGTGACGGGGAGGGTGGAAATGTATCTCTTGTGGGCGGGGGGGGGGGTGTTCTGCTGCATCGAGCAGGACATGGTGCGAGTGGTTTGATTGTGTTCCATAAGCCTTTAGTTGGTTAATATGAAACCACGCCGTTGGGGTAATTTATCCTACATATTGAGGGGCTGTTTTGTCCGAAATCGAGTACAGGCCGGAACATTTACGAGCCAAAAACGTGCTGGGCTTATAAACAGATAGCATAACCTGTTGCCCAACCTGAAATTCTGTAGGGTGTACATTCTTGTTGAAACAGGCCCTGCTCTGTTTCCGTCGTTTTCCCAATGTCACTGTGGCTGCTAACTGTGCAGACCTCACAGTTTCAACTAATTCTTTGACTGTTTTCTCGTGTGTGAGGGCCGTCACTTCTGGGCTGGTCATGTCCAGTCCTAAAAGGAATTCTGATCCTTTCATAGGGCGTCCGGTCATGAGTGTGAGTGGGGTGAAACCTGTAGATGATGAAACTGTATTTCGGATGAACATTAGTGCGAATGGGAGCACCGAATCCCAAGTCGAATTGTTCTCCTGTACCATCTTCCTAAGGGCCGATTTTAGGGTCCGATTCATGCGTTCTACTATCCCGCTTGACTGGGGGTGATACGCAATGTGGAAATTCTGTTTTATTCCGAATATGGTCAGGACGTTCTTCATGACCCGTCCTGTAAAGTGAGATCCCTGATCTGACTTTATACTTCTGGGGAGACCCCATCTCGTAAAGATGCGGTGGGTCAGGATCTTTGCAGCTGTCTTAGCTGTGTTGGTGCGTGAAGGGAATGCCTCTACCCATTTGGTAAAGGTATCTATGACCATCAGAGCATATTTATAGCCATTCCTGCAAGGGGGCAATGGTCCTATAAAATCGATCTGGAGGTTTGTCCAGGGGTCATTAACGGGGCGAGCGTGGCTGAGCTGTGCCTCCTTTGAATACATCTCCGGGTTATTCTGCGCACAAATTAAACAATTCTCAATATAGTGGGTTACATCTTGTCGTAAGTTGGGCCACCAACAGAGTTGTCTAAGGTGTCTTGTTGTAGGGTCGATCCCTTGGTGTCCATGACTGTCATGGAATCAGGAAATCATTTGATTCCTGTCCTGTTCAGGAACCACATACAATTTATCTTTAATGATCACACACTCATGTGTGGTCAAAGCGTGTTTGAATTTATCTTACTGGGACACAAAGTTTCCATTAAAAATCTCCCGGAGATTTTCGTCCTGCTCCTGTGCCTGTACTAAATCTTCGATTTCTGTCTGTGATACCTGAACTGCACTCACAGGGGCGCTAGCTGGTGCGCTAGCTGGGGGGGGGGGGGGGGGGGGTGTCCAAAGGAGACCTCGCCTGGAATCTGCTTTTGCCAGGGGGGGATGACCTATAGTGACTTCTAACTTTAATAATGCCGTACGTCCTATCCTTTACCTTCTCTAGGATATGGCGGAGTAATGGGGCTAATGGAAGGGGCTTCCCGTCTGCGGAGACAAAACCTCTTGTCCTCCACAGGGATACAAAATCGGTCAGGCTGTTACAGACATATAAGCTGTCCGAACATATGTCTGCTGGGCTGGGGAACGAAACTGGGTGGTCCACTATATAAGCAATGGCCGCGAGCTCTGCTGCCTGCGCGCCTAAGTGACCTGGTAATTTTAATGAAATCTCTTCTAGTGTGCGACCCTGCGCATCCTCAACATAGATCCCGCATCCAGTGATGCGTTCTCCATCTAAAACTCTGGATGAACCGTCAACATATATTTTCAATGGGGCACACGCGTCTGTGTGCTGGGGGCTCTGGCTTGAATTCCTTAACTTCCGTGGGGGCGTCTTTGCAATGAAGGGTCCTGTGTTGTGTTTGGGTGCTACAATCTCGCATTCATGGGGTTGTCCTAGATATTGGAGGTTGTCCGCTAAAAATGTGTGTGTTTTGGTCCGTTTAACTGTTACGTCCCGTCCTTGCAACTGTAGTGTCCACCTAGCTGCTCTTATCTGGCTCACTGAATCGTCCTTCAGTCGACCGTCTAAAAGTAACTGTGTGGGGGTCTGCTCGGTCAAAATGGTGATGGGATTAAGTCCGGTAATGTACGAGAAGTACTGAACTGCCCAAAAAACTGCTAGGAGGTGCCTCTCGCAGGCTGAAAATCCTTGTTCTACGGGGTCTAAATGTCTGGAGGCATAAGCCACTGGTCGTAGCTGCTCGTGCCGTTCCTCAATTACTTCTGGACTGGGTGAACACATCTTAAGCTTTTCCAATATTTTACGTTTCTTGTGAATCTTCCCTAAAGTCATCAAATGCTTTGGCAAATCTGTAAATGGAGAATTAGCATTTTCTTTGCTCAATGATAGCGACAACCTGTAAAGTCAGAAGTCTGTTGTTTGCAAAGCAGCAGGCTACCTGAACCCTCACAAAGTTGCTGAGCAGCAAATGCATCCTGTTTCAAATAAAGTGTTCAATTATCTATGCCATTCAGCACCTTCAGAAGTAATTAATATTTGCAGCAAAATAGGGGCTTACCATTCGAACCTTTGTATTCTAAGCAGTTTTGGTCGTGAGATGCAGTGTGTTCGTGAGTTAAATCCACTATCTATCAAAAAGGCACTCATTAATTCGAATCTCATCAGCGCCCCTGTTAATTTGGGTACTCGGCGTTTTTAATGAAAAAACTGACGACATTTGGCATAGCGAATTCTATCAGCGGAGATGTACAATCAGTGGGAGGGGCGAACTTCCTACCACACTATCGCAGGCATCTATATAGCTCATTTTAAAGAAACGCAAAGTCCCAGAACAGTGCCTGTCGTACCGCCTGATATAATTGCTAAATGTTGATGTTAAGCTATTGGCGAATGTGCTGGCGTTTCCAATAGAGAGCTGTCAATTTGGAGTATTTTGGGTTCCACCGGGGACTTGGCATTCTGTTGATGTTGTGTATATTTGGAATAAAATATCTTTCAAAAAAGCTTTATAGGTTGAAACACAATTACTGTTTATTTGTTCCAAGAACTATAACTGCACCAGGGACCTGGGTTCAATTTCCAGCTTGGGTCACAGTCTATGCGGCGTCTGCACGTTCTCCGTGTGTCAGCGTGGGTTTCTTCCGGGTGCTCCGGTTTCCTCAGGCAAGTCAGAAAATACGTGCTTTCTGAGTTCTCCCTCAGCGTACCGAATAGGCGCAGAGATGTGGCGACCAGGAGATTTTCACAGTAACTTCATTGCAGTACTTACTTAAGCCTACTTGTGACCCAGATGAAGATTATTTTTATTATATGAAGTAAACCGGATAATACCTACTACCCCCTTTAGCTGCCTCAACCTCTACACACCCACACAATACAGACACGCGCATAAAGGTGGAAAGGGGGAAACATGATAAGGATGAAGATCTTTGTTTCAGATGGCGGTTCCTCAGCACACATTCCTAAGCTCGCTTGCTGATTATACTCTCTGGTTTACAGCTGGTAATGGTCTTCTCTGCAAATTCATGTTGAGCACTGTTGCTTCACAGCTCCAGGTTCCGAGGATTGATTCCCAGCTTGGGTCACTGTCTGCGTGGATTCCGCACGTTCTCCCCATGTCTGCCTGGGTTTCCTCCGAGTGCTCTGGTTCCCTCCCACCGTCCAAAGGTGTGCAGGTTAGGTGGATTTGCCGTGTTAAAGTGTCATTAGTATCCACAAAGGTGAAGTGGGATTACAGGCATTGGGTGGAGTGTGCGCTTCAGTAGCGTGGTCTTTCCAAGGCCTTTGCATACTTAGTGGGTCGAATGGCCTCCTTCTGCATTGTAACTTCTATGATGCAAGATTCAGGCTCCTCACAGGTTAGAAAATTCAGTATTCACAGGCAGCAGGCTTTCTGGAGAGACACCTGAGCACAAATCCAAAGGCCTATACCTTTCTGCAGATTTACTTTATTTCACATCAAACCTTACTTCCAGTTTATGGTTTGACTTCAGGCCTTGGCTGTCGCAAAGGAACAGAACCCAGACTTGCTGGAGAGAGAGTCAGCCCATACAGTGGTCTTCTGGAGAGAATTAGTTTGGTATTTTATGGCGAGTTAGTTAGATCCCTCCATCAGGTTGCAGAATCAAATCTGAAACAACACTGGAACCCTCATGTCTCTGAAAACATTCCAATGGAATCAGATCAAATCACCACCTGTTACGGGCAGAGCACAAACCTTTGCGCCAATTCAATGGCCATCAGCCAAATCCATGAAACCGAGTCCCTGCCAATCTCTGTCGTTAGTGCCAGAAGGGCCACAGCTCCGGTTTGGACCAGCACAGACTAACATTATAGCCTCGCCTGCTGCTGAAATCATCTGAAATTATCAAAGAAAGTGGAAACAAGGGGATAGACAGGGGAAAAACGGGAAGGACTCTTTGAACCGGCGACAATTTTCAAATCAATTAATTTTCACGCTGGAAGGAAATGACACTTTGCAGAAGGAAACGGAACCATTGCTTGTTAATTTATTCCCTACAAGATTTTCATTCCCTAATTCAGGTAAATTTCGGCTTTGTATAGTGTGCAATTGTGTTGATTATTAGAGACGGGCACAAAGCTGGATTTGTTTTCAGAATTGAGAGCGGGGGTACAACCAATAACGAATTGCTGATAGATAGGTGACAGAGCTTGGGGCGGCAGTGGGAATATTGGCAAAGGGCAAGTAAATAAATTAGAGGTTCACCGTCTTCAATGGTGTGGTTCCAAAGCTTAATATGCGGATGTTGTCTGCAGCATTTCCACTTTGATATTGTAATAGCAGTGATACTACAACACTGCAAGGCAGTCACCTGATGCTGTCTCCCAGCTGATGTTTCGACCGCTGGTGACCACCTGGGTAGTTGCATGAGGAAGCTGTCAGTAATCCCATTGGCTGCTTCCGCTGGTCAAGTGTTCGATAGGGGCTGCCACCTCAGTGAAGGAGCTTGAAAAGACAATTTGTATATTCCCCCTGTCTGGACACAAATTCGATTAGTTTCGTTCAGAAACGTCGATAAAGGAGCTTATCATGTTGGTATCTCATGAATGATAGGATGAAACCCTTGATTTAAACTAATCACCCAACAGAGATTTGAACTCTGCATCAGATGCTGTACAGACCCTGCTACCTGGACTGTATCATCCGACGTTCGCACAACAGTTTTCATTGGCTGGCGTGCATCAGTACAACTTCCGTAGTTTACATTTCCTTTTCCAGTAATACTACCTGTCCAAATGTTTTCTGGCAAGCACGAGGACTGACTGTCTCCTTCCCTCAGGCTGAACTTGATAAATAGTCACGGTCCCACATGCTACTTAGCAGCAGTTTCAGATGTGAAAAGAAGTTCCCCACAATATCTGTATTGACAAACTTCTCAGCTGGCGAACCTGAGGCATTAATTTACACCCAAGGGTAGCAAAACCGAGGAGGAGCTACCGCGTGATAGTTTGAAAACAAATATTTAAGGATATCAAAATCACCATGAAAAATCTTGCATTACTTGATGAAACTGGAGTGTTCTGGAGAAATGTGGGCCTACTAAAAACTGACCATGGTGATACTGTCGATGAGACTAAAGAAATCACTGTCATAATGAATGATTATTTTGCATAGGTTTTTAAAGCTGAGGAAAAAGTCAACATTCCAGGAATGACAAGGAAACTGACACAAGATCAGAGTCAGAGCGTCACCCAGATGTGTAAAAATAAAATAACACTAGTGACGAAAATGAAGACAAGTGACAAATCACCAGGATCAGTATGTTTACAGGGCAGCACGGTAGCATTGTGGAGGGCAGCACGGTAGCATTGTGGAGGGCAGCACGGTAGCATTGTGGAGGGCAGCACGGTAGCATTGTGGAGGGCAGCACGGTAGTATTGTGGATAGCACAATCGCTTCACAGCTCCAGGGTCCCAGGTTCGATTCCGGCTTGGGTCACTGTCTGTGTGCAGTCTGCACATCCTCCCTGTGTGTGCGTGGGTTTCCTCCGGGGGCTCCGGTTTCCCCCCACAGTCCAAAGATGTGCAGGTTAGGTGGATTGGCCATGATAAATTGCCCTTAGTGTCCAAAGTTGCCCTTAGTGTTGGGTGGGGTTACTGGATAATTGGGATAGGGTGGAGGTGTTATCCTTGGGTAGGGTGCTCTTTCCAGGAGCCGGTGCAGACTTGATGGGCCGAATGGCCTCCTTCTGCACTGTAAATTCTATGGTCAAATTCTATGGTTTTCACTCAGCGTTAAAAGGAAGCAGTGAGCAAATTGCAGTTGCCCTAAATATAACCCGGCAGGTTCTCTCGAGTTGATACCAGTCAGTGTACATTGGAAAATTGTTATTGTCATTATTACATTGAGAGAGGGACAAATGGTAACCATTGACAACCTAGCCTATCATCTGTTGGGAGGACTTTAATAGAATTTATGTTTAATAATTAGCTGACTGAACAACTTTAATATTCTCAGCAGACAACTGGGAGCCAGTATTGCTTTGTAATGTAGGTCATGCCTGGCATACTCGTTTGAATTTTAAAGAGGTGCCTAAAGTAAGGACCAGGAGAATATCCATAGATGTTTTATATGTGGAAATTGAGAAAGAATGAAATGAAAATTGTGTATTGTCACGAGTAGGCTTCAATGAAGTTACTGTGAAAATCCCTTAGTCGACACATTCCGGCGCCTGCTCGGGGAGGCTGGAATGGGAATCGAACCATGCTGCTGGCTTGCTTTAAAAACCAGCGATTTAGCCGAGTGAGCTAAACCAGCCCCTTGGGACGTTTGTCACTTTCTTAGACGTTCATGGCTGATTAATGGGAAATGCTCGATAAAAAAAACATATTTTCAATTTATTGTTGAATGGCCAAACACTTCTGCAAATTATAGCTGGAATGCTATCTCCTCCGCCCCCTTCCTCCACTGTACACATATTTAGTTCAGCACTGAGCTTTAAATATCTCTTTGGTTTGAACAGTTCCAGGCCGTGTTTTTCTTTAAAGATCATTTAATAATAATAAACGCTTATTGTTACAAGTATGCTTCAATTAAGTTACTGTGAAAAGCCCCGAGTCACATTCCGGCGCCTGTTTGGGGAGGCCGGTACGGGAATTGAATTGGTGCTACTGGCCTTGTTCTGCATTGCAAGCCAGCTGTTTAGCCCACTGTGCAACATTCACACCGAGCATACTAATTAATACCTTTTCACAAAACCATAAATGTTGGCATTCCTTTACCAATATTGGCGACTTATTAAAACAAAAGCAGATGAACATTACCACAGGTTACTAGTGTAGGTTTTGCACTCCATAGATTCAGGAGCGAGAGACACGCGCCAATTCCAAATTGCGACTACAGCTAAATATATAGGACGGAAAAAGTGATATTTGACATGGATGGACAGAATACGGAATGTTTCCTCGACTTGAACATTATCAGGTGGCGTCCCATATGCTCATCCAGGGAAGTGTTGTTTTATGGTGAGTGCTTCCGCTGCAATTACCAAGATCGGCGACCACAGATCATCTGATTCCCAGATTAAACGTTACCCATGATTTTAACTTGGCGTGTTTGTTCCCAGTAACTGAAGTTGGTTTTCCCTGCCATATGGATCATATCATTTTATTTTTGAAACTTGAGTTTGGAATATGCAACATTTGCAGGAAATGTCATTCTTACTCAGCCAAATGAGTAATAGAGACTGGGTGGCGGAACATGACGTGTGCATCAAACGAGCAGTAGAAATCTGAAGACATTTGCAAGTAAACTGCACCCATTTCACATTACCACAATGGGGAGCAGTTGAAATTGACAAGGAAGTTTTAATAAATTTGATTCTTTACAAACGCAGTTTTTCAACTAATCGGAGCATTAGTATCCATGGAGATTTCAGCACATTCTTCAATTCCTGCCTGAATTTGCTCTGGGTCGCTGTATAAATACATGGGTTTTGAAAGCAACTCAAATACTTCAGGAAAGCCCCGGTTTCAGTGGCGAGATATCCAAGGTTTGTGCGGTCGGCTGCGTAATTAACGCTGTTTGTCAGTCTGGTAGTTACTAAAGTCACGGCATATGTCAACCACAGCAACATAAAACAGATCGATATCGTGAACAA
Organism: Scyliorhinus canicula; assembly: GCF_902713615.1. Lineage (NCBI taxonomy): Eukaryota > Metazoa > Chordata > Chondrichthyes > Carcharhiniformes > Scyliorhinidae > Scyliorhinus > Scyliorhinus canicula. The sequence continues at coordinate 207,659,607 of NC_052151.1, forward strand.
CAAAATAACGGACTTCCTTCGGTTCTCCGACTCCGGATCGCTGTGGTTCTCACTCCTGTGACCTCGGAGTCTCGTGCGGGCTCTATTAGCGATTACAATACGCCGGACAGTTAAAATATTAAACGTGAATATCAGAGTAAAAGGAAGCCAAACCACCCACGTGCTGAAACACCAGACGAACGCTATACCTGGAGGTGAAGAAAAAAAAGCTACACTCGACAGGCAGCCCCAGTGCACCTTATTAATTATATGCTGAGGTTCATAAGCAAACAGAGCCGGGATGTCCCTTAACAAGATCACGATTGAGGCCGATGTTACAATCGCGACTGCAACTCTTTTGGTACATAACCGTATTTTCAACTTCTGGCAACAGATTGCTACAAATCGATCAAATGTGAAGGAGACGGTGAACCAAACAGCGCTATCAAGGGTGACAGCAGTCATATAGAGAATGGTCCTGCAAACAGGAGTGTGGGACAAGAATGAAAGTGGAAAGTGATAACTGAAAATGTAATATACCATTACATTGATGATGACGGCCAGTAGGTCCGCTGTCGCCATAGCCACCATATATGTGGTAATACATTTGGAAAGGCCACAATTTCCTCGAGAAAGGATCCTAATTGTCATTACGTTGGCTGTGAGATAGAGATAGATAAGGTAAATAGTATTTCAGCAACAATTTGAAATGAATGTGGAGGTACTTACTGAAATTAGTTGAATACATTCCGAGGAATTATAATATAGGACGTCTAACTATATAATTAGTAAGCTGTTTCAGATCTGACTCTTCGCTGGGGGATAATGCAGTCAGGAAATCCACTCAAATATCACATCAGATACTCAATGATATTATCACCAGCCAGCGCTGTACATTTTCCAGATAAAGCGGATCACAGAAAGTGCGATTGTGAAAGCACGTGATTGTTCAGGTAATTATACATTAGGAAATACTAACTTCAAAAACGACTGTTGATATGGAAACTTTAGTTTCAAAAATGACAATTTTCATCTAATAAAAACACATAGGTTACAACGACTCACCTGTAAGGCCAACGGCTGCAAGAATTGGGTAGTAAATCTCTTTCACCAGCAGAATAACTGGTTTCCCCATTTTCTAGGAGCGTAGATGGATTCTGGAGGAGATGAAAGGCTCTGCCTGGCTCACCGGCTACACAATGGAACGGATGCTATATTTATACAAAGATCAACCCTCTGAGGAGTTAAACAGTTTTCACAATCATTCACATTAGTTACAGTCTTTTAGCCAATACATGCGTCTGTTACATCAAATTGAATGTCCTTTATTTTGCCATAACACATGCCGGGTTAATTTCACTGAATCGCAGAAATTCTATCCCGGCTCCACAATTCAGTTCATGGAAAGCCATCATTATCAGCGATAAGGACCATACCCGAGTTGCAATTTAAAAGGAGGATAAGTGGAGGTTGGAAATCTTTTCATTTAAATTACACCAGTGCATGTTTACAGAGGAAAATCTCACCAAAATAGAATTAATTCAACTCCAAGCTTGAGGTTTCTGATTTGAGAGCTTTAAAAAGCAACAAAATGCAATACCGGCGATAGGACCCAGATCAACTGCTGGGAATGCATCGATGCTCATCCCTAAGCCACCATTGTTATCTGTTAAAATGGGAGAGCAACAGAGTTTCCAAAGACAAAGAGAATTCTCATTACTGATACCGGTTAGCTGATCCTGAGCCAAACGAAGGAGATATTTGGTCTGGTGACAAAAATTTGGTCAAAGAAGTAGATTTTATTGGGCGTTTTAAATAGGAAAGGGAGTTGGAGAAGTGGAGAGGTTCAGGGAGGGAGGCCAGAATTTTCACCAGGTCAGCTGAAATCACCGTTGTCAATGTTGTAGCATTAAAATCTGGAATGTACAAGATGGCAGAAGACGTAAAATCTGGGGGATTTGTTCGGCTGGAGGAGGTTGTAGAGGAAGGGAGCGACGAAATGTTGGTGGAATTTGAAAAGAAAGGTGAGGATTTTAATATTGAATCATTGCTGATTGGGTGTCAGTGTAGGTCAGTAAACGCGGAGTTCATTGGTGAACTGGAAGTGGTTCAGGTGACGTTTCAGGCAATAGAATGTTTAATGAGCACATGTATATGATGAGTGGATGAGAGGAATCCAGTCTGGGGACAATGTGATAGCCAAATCTCGAGTCAACAACGGCAAGGATTGGGGTTTGAGCTGCAGATGAGCTAAGGCTGGGTCTGACTTGGACGATGGTTAGAGTGTGGATGTACAGTGTATTCGCCTGATAAGATTCGGTCAGTCTGTCTAATATCACAGAGTTCAGTCAGAGATATTGGGGTGAACTGGATGAAATTCCAGTCCTGGCTTTAATATTAGGAGTGTTTCTGTGTCCGCTTCTCTGGAGCACGATATTAGTGCGCAATCATTCACATTTCATTGTGATCAGAACTTTAAGGTTTCTATTAATCGGACCACAACCGAATGATGCAACATATAAGGATGCTCAGCGGCCCTTCTAGCCTATGCTGACTCTCTGAGATTCATATCCAGTAAGTTCGACCCTTATCCCTTCTCCACAAACATTTAACATCCCAGTATCACGGCTTTACTCTAATTTACTTCAGCTCTTTTAACACCTCAATTCAAACACCTAAGTTCCTCTGCTGGAAGGAGAACACTCCAGCTTCCTACTCACTTCAAATAACTGTGGGCCCGCATCTCTGGTACTAGTCTAGTAAATCTCCTCTGCACTACCTCTGGCCACTTGTCTTCTTTCCTGAGGTGTGGTATCCGGAATGGGTGATAATACTCCAGTCATCAACGACTCTGATCAGTCGTTCAGAAAGGTTCAGCATATCTTCCCTGGTTTAGTATTGCACTCCCATTTCTAACTCAGTTTGGGTTCTGTACATTGAAAAAAGCGTATTTGGCATTGGTGTCCAACTGACTGTTTCTGACTGCCAGTCCCTGATACATATTCGTTCTCCACACTCAATGCGTTCTACTTATGAGTAATTTTCAATGTAAGACCGATCTCCCATTTGCGATAGGAACCACTATACTATCGAGAAATTGCTTCTTGCGTAACCAGATTGTGGGAAAAATTCAATTTCTGAAATTCACCTAACTCAATTTGATGGTTAATGAATGTAATAAATTGCAGATTTGAATTGAAACAAAGTCAATTCTCTATTGGAGGTTATCCTGTTCCACCTCCAGACTCACTCCAATACATCTCAAGGAAACCTGGAACCCCACAGCCCACAGTTAATGGATAATTCCCGAAAGGATTGGGTTTGGTCCTGGAAGCGGGGTGCCTGTTTCTCTCTCCACAAATGCTGCCAGATTTCCTGAGCTTTTCCACTATTTTTCGTTTCTTGCGAATCTTCCTTAAAATGATCAAATGCTTTCGAAAATCTAGAATGGAGATGTAACATTTTCTTTGCTAATTGATTGCACACAAGCTAGGATGTGAGATGTCCTTCTTCTTTAAGTAAAGTCCAAGCATCAAGTTACATGACTCTTCACAGTTGTTGAGCATCAGGTGCATTCTCTTTGAAATAAAAGTTTTCAATTCTCTATGTCATTCAGCCCTTACAAACGTGATTACGGTTTGTAGCAAAATAGGGGCTTACCATTCGAAACTTTGCATCCAGGTCCTTTTGGTCATGAGGTGCAGTGCATGACTTGCTGAAATCCGCTATCTATTAAACAGGCACGAGTGAGTTCAAATCTCATGATCGCCCTTTTCAATTTGGGTGCCTAGTGTTTATAATGTAAGAAATGACAACATGTGGTACAGCGAATTCTGTCGAATGATGGTTTAAATGATGATGAAGGGCAGCACAGTAGCATTGTGGATAGCACAATTGCTTCACAGCTCCAGGGTCGCAGGTTCGATTCCCGCATGTGTCACTGTCTGTTCGGACTCTGCACATCCTCCCCGTGTGAGCGTGTGTTTTCTCCGGGTGCTCCGGTTTCCTCCCATAGACTAAAGATGTGCAGGCTAGGTGGATTGGCAATGATAAGTTGCAATTAGTGCCCAAAATTGCCGTTAGTGTTGGGTGGGGTTACTGGGTTATGGAGATAGGGTGGTGGTGTTGACCTTGATTAGGATGCTCTTTCCAAGAGCCGGTGCAGACTCGATGGGCCGAATGGCCTCCTTCTGCACTATAAATTCAATGATAATCTATGAAATCCGAAACAATAACTGTTTCTCTTCACAAATGCATCCAGACCAGCTGAACGTATGCTGCATTTTCTGTGTTTATTTCTGATTTCCAGCATCCGCAGTATATTGCCGGATTGAGAAAAAAATACGCTTCTCTGTTCATGTGCAAGTGAGCAATGCTAGCTTTTAATCTTCGTAACTAACCGGTATTCTGAATAATTATCCTTGATTACCAAGAGCAGAAAATAACTGATTTATTCTCTGCCTTTTTGTGAAGGACTTGGGATGGGCAGCAGAGAGGGGTGGAGGTAAATATTTTTTCCTGAAGATATTTGGTTGACAGATCTGTTAACTCCTCCAAAGACTGTGTTTTGCAATAATCAGGACGTTGCTCCCAACGTCTTCAGTTCACACTCTGACACAACTAACAACTTTTGAAAACGCTTACTCATTTGTGAATTCTATCTCTATGTCATTGAAAATTCCCACTCCAATTTCTGGAATTTGTATCACCTGTGTCATTATATTCACATAAGTGTCATCTTCAACGCTTTCAAGGCCCACTACAGACCAGGACACCAGTTGCCACATCACTGGTAAGTAATGAATAATTAGTGCAGATCAGAACATTTGTGAAATGAAGCCAAAGGGAGGCTGTCGTTCTGCCTGTGAGGAAAATGCGCTGGAGATGGTGAATTACCAAAGAAGGAAATAGAAAAGATTATCGATGAAGAGTGAAAATAGTTTTTAGAATGTGTCTTATTGGATCCTGCGTAGCACAGCCTCAGTAAAGCCTCAGAATATTAATCTCAGGGACCAGCGTTCGTGCTTTTTCTGGCTCAAGATGTTTAATCTGCATGAATATCTGACAAAGCGTTGAAGAAATGACGAAGTTTCTTGATTTGGAAAGAACCAAAGTTACATCCAAGTGCGATGCAATGACTAACACCTACAACAGAGGATCTAACCACCCCTCTTGACATTCAATGGCATCACCAACGCAGAAACCCCCATAATCAACTTCCTGGGGGTTACCATTAATCGGAAACTAAACTGGATTACCCACATTAATACTGTGGCTACCAGTGCAGATCAAAGACCATGACTCCTGCAGAGAGCAACACACGTCCTGACTCCTGCAAACCATCTCCACCATCTTCAAAGCACAAGTCAGGAGTGCAATGGAACACTCTCCACTTGCCTGGATGGGTCCAGCTTCAACAACACACAAGAAGTTCGACACGATCCAGGACAAAGCAGTTCACTTGATTATTCCTGCTTCAACAAACTTTCAAACCCTCCACCGCCGATGAACAGTGACAGCCATGTGTGCCATCTACATGATGCACTGCAGTAACACACCAAGGTTCCTAAGATAGCACCTTCCCAACTCACGACCACTACCATATAGAAGGACAAGAGCAGTAGATACATGGGAACACCATCACCAGGAGATTCCCTCCAAGTCACTCACCACCGGCAGTACCGCCGTTCCTTTGCTGTCACTAGGGCAACATCCTGTAACTCCTTGTGTAACGGTACAGTGGCCCTTCACCTGAAGAACTGCAGAGGTTCAAGAACGCAACTCACCACAACCTTCTGAGGCATGGTCAATAAGTGTTGGTCTAACCAGCGACGCCCACAGCCTGTAAATGTTTTTTATTAAATCTCGCCAAATTATGGTCGTCTCGAGGGTGCTGATGAATTCATGTGCATGTTTCCGGGTTCGCAGTTTCCTTAAGAATGAAAAGTGTTTTGACCTCGACACTAACCCGAATCTGTTCAATTCCCTTTTCTTCCCATGTACTGAATGATCTGTTGAGCTGCTTGCAGAAAAATACTTTTCACTGTACCTCGGTACACGTGACAATAAACAAATCCAATCCAATCCAACCCTGTGGAAAAAGCATGTTAACATCGAACCCCAGACAGGAAATGCTATATAAAATCCTTCTGTGCTACATCTATTGCAACAGTCTAGGAATATGGGACTTGGACTCCTGAAGTAAACCACTAAACGCGCGAAAATCCCACGGGAAAACCAACATTGCTTCCACTCCAAGATCAATATAACCTTCTTATCTCCTCTGAGTACTGTCTGTCGGAAAAGGTTTTTGAACGGAGCAGGTGGGTATTGGATTTCACGGCTTCAGAAGCATTTAAGAATTTCCTGGCTGATTCTTTGCCTCCATTTACCATTCCAGAAAACTCTCAGTTCGAACTGGCATACAGCACCTCAACAGGCACCCAATTTGCGATGTGTTTGCAGCAAAATAATGGAATACAATTCGAAACAGTGCATTACAATGTTCGCTTGATAGTTGGCGCCGTGACTCAGTGAGGGAAAGTATCTGCCGTCAATAAGAGATCCTGAGTTAGAACCTCAGCCGCTCCTCTGCCTATTTGTCCGTTGCATTGTATTAAATTAACCTGGAAAGTGTGTCTGGTTTCAAGTTAGAAGTACGCATTTGGAAACACGTGCTAATATAAAGATGCACGAAGGAATTATGGTGAATGAAGGGTTTAAAAAATATAGACTTCTAAATATTTGGACAATTTAAGCGTTAAAAACCTGGCTTACATTGTGCTTGAATGGAGTGGTTATGTTTTTTAAAATTATTTTGGTTTGCTTCTCGGAAACAGTGGGAATATTTGAGGTAACATTCTGTGGGCTGGGATTTAATTGAAATATTCCTACCTCCAAGGTGATCACATTTTCATAATTGGAAGTTGTATTAAAGAGCGATAGAATTGTTCATGTGACAATCATGACTCCGTCCTCTTGATGTCTCATGTTTCAGAGATGTCATTCACTCTGACTGGCGATTCAGTAATTAAGTCCTGGACGTCAGAATGTCCTTTCAGCTACTCTGCACTCTGGAATGTGTCTCTTCTATTTAGCTGGGCAATTATTTTCAATAATTAACTGAATGAATTCAAACAATCGAATAATGTGTAATCCTGCAGTTGGCCACCTGGTTTGTCTGGCCGGCTCCCTGAAAGATCAGCTCAGCTAATCTCACATTCCCGTCTCTGTGCTGCAGATTTCAATTCAGTTCCGTATTTAATTTGCTTCTGCTAGAATCTGGCTTCGCCGCTCTCCATCTATTCATTTTAAATCCCGACCAAGTTCCCTGTAAAACTGTATTGCTTTCATTCCACCTTTGATTCAATTGCAAAACAACTTAAACTGTGTTGTTTTGTTTTCGACATGTCTGTCTTTGAGAGTGTCTCTCTGTATCATTAAATCCCGTCATTATCGATTTCCCCTTTCTCTTCTCGATGGAGAACAATCCAGTTTCTATAATCCCTCCACTGAACAGAAGGTGATCTTCCCGGAAAAAAATATCTTCATCAATTTCTGCCCATTTTCGAAAACATTAACATCGTTCCGCAGGTGTCATGTCCAGAATGGGGCAGGATTTTCAATCTCACTCTATCTCTCACAGGCTATGAGAAACAACAGTTCCGTAATCCGCCTCTTTATTCAATACGTTGACGACTATATTTTTATCATTGATTTAACTGACACTAAGCTCGAATGTTTAACGTATTAAATTTCTTCACTTCTTTCATCTGCACTGTCAATCTGTGACTCCTCCCTTCCCATCTCCTGATAAATATGTGCTAATACAGCGACTGTGTGTGAGAAGAAGCGACCTGCATTTTTCCTTGTAAATCAAGTGGAGGGTGGAAAGAAGGACAAAAGGGAACGTTTATGCTGGGGTGGAGGGCAGGATAGATTCAATGATACAGGTGACAAACATGCGGCGTTAAAAATGCTGAACCCTGACCACTAGACCACCAGGGACGGTACTGGATCATTTGCACACCTTGTAACGATCCACTCAGAAGGGATTTCAGAAAGAAAGACACACAAAACAATAACACGTTAAAATACATAACAATCAATAGGAGCAAGTAACAAGTGAAGTTATGAACTTTGGGAGAAGGATAATGGAAAGTCAGTACATTGTAAATGCGAAGACTTGTAAAGTGTAAACTGACAGCGAGATATTGATCTCCATAACAAGTTCATAGTGTAGTTCGAATATAATATTAGTTATTTCGATATATAATGTCGAAAAATTGTTTATTAAAACACCGGGATCACGTGAGATCTATTATATCTACAGTTTGACCTGAATAAGCAGTATATGGTTAATTCTGGTCACCACTCTTCAGCAAAGATATCAGAAACGTACTGGAAGGTTTACAAGAATGAAATACTTCATTTATGAGTAGTTGTTGAGGAAATTCAGGTTGTTGTACTTCGAACGTAGAAGATTACCTAATAGTGGGCTGAGGTGGGGCAAGAGTAGACAGGGAAAGGATTCCCCCTGTGTGTTGGTCAATAACTGGTGATCGTGGATTCAGTCATTGGCAGAAGATAAAGAGAGGGTCGGAGCAGAGAGATCATTTTTACTCAGAGTTGGTGTGATCTGGAACGCTCCGACTGTAAAGGTGGTACTAGATCATTTCAGTTGTATTTTTAAAAGGAAGTTGGAAATGCATTTGCAGATGATCATCTCACAGACACACAATAAAGAAAAATAACGCAGGAGAAATAGGAGAAAAAGCAACACACGGGCACAATCACGAACACGCACAAACATGCACAAATTCACCCGCACACACAGGCAGACACAAATATAATTGGACTCGAGTGACTTCTTAGACAAAAGGCGAGAGAGTCAGAAATTAGACAGTCACTCGTATTGTTAATTTTGCAGTAAATGTTGTGAATAATAATGAGAAAATCAACTCCTGCTGTTGAAAGATGTGGAACCATTCCATCAAGAATGTGGTGAAACGCCAGGAGCATCCGGAATAAGGTGGGTGAGCTTGCAGCATGGGTTGGTACCTGGGATCTCGATGTTGTGGCGATTTCGGAGACATGGGTAGAGCAGGGACAGGAATGGTTGTTGCAGGTTCCAGGATTTAGATGTTTCTGTAAGAACAGAGAAGATGGTAAAAGAGGGGGGGGGTGTGGCATTGTTAATCAAGGAAAGTATTACGGAGGTAGAAAGGACGCTTGAGGACTCGTCTACTGAGGCACTATGGGCCGAGGTTAGGAACAGTAGAGGGGAGGTCACCCTGTTGGGAGTTGTCTATAGACCTCCGAATAGTTCCAGAGATGTAGAGGAAAGGATTGCAAAGATGATTCTTGAGAGGAGCGAGAGAAACAGGGTAGTTGTTATGGGGGACTTTAACTTTCCAAATATTGACTGGAAATACTATAGTTCGAGTACTATAGATGGGTCAGTTCTTGTGCAGTGTGTGCAGGAGGGTTTTCTGACACAGTATGTAGACAGGCCAGCAAGGGGCAGAGCCACATTGGATTTGGTACTGGGTAATGAACCCGGCCAGGTGTTAGATTTAGATGTAGGTGAGCACTTTGGTGATAGTGATCACAACTCGGTTATGATTACTTTAGCAATGGGCAGGGATAGGTATATACCGCAAGGCAAGAATTATAGCTGGGGGAAAGGCAATTATAGAACAGTACAGCACAGAACAGGCCCTTCGGCCCTCGATGTTGTGCCGAGCAATGATCACCCCTACTTAAACCCACGTAACCAGTATACCTGTAACCCAACAATCCCCCCATTAACCTTACACTATGGGCAATTTAACATGGCCAATCCACCTAACCTGCACATCTTTGGACTGTGGGAGGAAACAGGAGCACCCGGAGGAAACCCACGCACACACGGGGAGGACGTGCAGACTCCACACAGACAGTGTGGACAAGCCGGGAATCGAACCTGGGACCCTGGAGCTGTGAAGCATTGATGCTAACCACGGTAGCATGGTGGTTAGCATCAATGCTTCACAGCTCCAGGGTCCCAGGTTCGATTCCCGGCTGGGTCACTGTCTGTGTGGAGTCTGCACGTCCTCCCCGTGTGTGCGTGGGTTTCCTCCGTGTGCTCCGGTTTCCTCCCACAGTCCAAAGATGTGCGGGTTAGGTGGATTGTCCATGCTAAATTTCCCGTAGTGTAAGGTTAATGGGGGGATTGTTGGGTTACGGGTATACGGGTTACGTGGGTTTAAGTAGGGTGATCTTTGCTCGGCACAACATCGAGGGCCGAAGGGCCTGTTCTGTGCTGTACTGTTCTATGTTCTATGTTCTATGATGCTATTCGGCAAGATTTAGTATGTATAGGATGGGGAAGGAAACTGCAGGGGATGGGTACAATCGAAATGTGGAGCTTTTTCAAGTAACAGCTACTGCGTGTCCTTGATAAGTATGTACCTGTCAGGCAGGGAGGAAGTTGTCGACCAAGGGAACCGTGGTTTACTAAGGAAGTTGAAGCACTTGTCAAGAGGAAGAAGACGGCTTATGTCAGGATGAGACATGAAGGCTCAGTTAGGGCACTTGAGAGTTACAAGTTAGCCAGGAAGGACCTAAAGGGAGAGTTAAGAAGAGCGAGGATTGGACACGAAAAGTCGTTGGCGGATAGGATCAAGGAAAACCCTAAGGCTTTCTATAGGTATATCAGGAACAAAAGAATGACTAGAGTAAGATTAGGGCCAATCAAGGATAGTAGTGGAAAGTTGTGTGTGGAATCAGAGGAGATAGGGGGAGCATTAAATGGATATTTTTCGTCAGTGTTTACACTGGAGAAAGACAATGTTGTCGAGGAGTTCACTCAGGTTCAGTCGACCAGGCTAGATGGAATTGAGGTTCAAAAGGAGGAGGTGTTAGCAATTTTAGAAAATGTCAAAATAGATAAGTCCCCTGGGCCAGATGGGATTTATCCTAGGATTCTCTGGGAAGCCAGGGAGGAGATTGCAGAGCCTTTGTCCTTGATCTTTATGTCGTCTTTATCGACAGGAATAGTGCCGGAAGATTGGAGGATAGCAAATGTTGTCCCCTTGTTCACGAAGGGGAGTAGAGACAACCCTGGTAATTATAGACCTGTGAGCCTTACTTCGGTTGTGGGTAAAATGTTGGAAAAGGTTATAAGAGATAGGGTTTATAATCATCTTGAAAAGAACAAGTTGATTAGCGATACTCAACACGGTTTTGTGAAGGGTAAGTCATGTCTCACAAACCTTATTGAGTTTTTTGAGAAGGTGACCAAACAGGTGGATCAGGGTAAAGCTGTTGATGTGGTGTATATGGATTTCAGTAAGGCGTTTGATAAGGTTCCCCACGGTAGGCTATTGCAGAAAATAAGGAAGTATGGAATTGAAGGTGATTTAGCGGGTTGGATCAGTAATTGGCTAGCTGAAAGAAGACAGAGGGTGGTGGTTGATGGCAAATGTTCATCCTGGAGTTCAGTTACTAGTGGTGTACCGCAAGGATCTGTTTTGGGGCCACTGCTGTTTGTCATTTTTATAAATGACCTGGAAGAGGGTGTAGAAGGATGGGTTAGTAAATTTGCAGATGACACGAAGGTCGGTGGAGTTGTGGATAGTGCTGAAGGATGTTATAGGATACAGAGGGACATAGATAAGCTGCAGAGCTGGGCTGAGAGGTGGCAGATGGGGTTTAATGCGGAAAAGTGTGAGGTGGTTCACTTTGGAAGGAGTAACAGGAATGCAGAGTACTGGGCTAATGGCAAGATTCTTGGTAGTGTAGATGAACAGAGCGATCTCGGCATCCAGGTACATAAATCCCTGAAAGTTGCCACCCAGGTTAATAGGGCTGTTAAGAAGGCATATGGTGTGCTAGCCTTTATAAGCAGGGGGATTGAGTTTCGGAACCACAAGGTCATGCTGCCGCTGTACATAACTCTGGTGCGGCCGCACCTGGAGTTCTGCGTGCAGTTCTGGTCACCACATTATAGGAAGGATGTGGAAGCTTTGGAAAGGGTTCAGAGGAGAGTTACTCGGATGTTGCCTGGTATGGAGGGAAGGTCTTGCGAGGAAAGGCTCAGGGAATTGAAGTTGTTTTCGTTAGAGAGGAGAAGGCTGAGAGGTGACTTAATAGAGACATATAAGATAGTCAGAGGGTTAGATAGGGTGGACAGTGAGAGTCTTTTTCCTCGGATGGTGATGACCAACACGAGGGGACATAGCTTTAAATTGAGGGGTGATAGATATAGGACAGATGTCAGAGGCAGTTTCTTTACTCAGAGAGTAGTAGGGGTGTGGAACGCCCTGCCTGCAACAGTAGTAGACTCGCCAACTTTAAGGGCATTTAAGTGGTCACTGGATAGACACATGGATGAAAATGGAATAGTGTAGGTCAGATAGGCTTCAGATGGTTTCACAGGTCGGCGCAACATCGAGGGCCGAAAGGCCCGTACTGCGCTGTAGTGTTCTATGTTCTATGTTCTAAAAGCAGTCGGTATGATTCGCACCTGAACCAGGAGACGCCAGCAGATTTCTAGTCCATCGCGTTAACCACCGGAGGATGACTACACGAAGGGCATTGCACTAATCGTTGTTCATAGCAATTCTAACAAACTTCTTCTTGCTGTGATTTGATTTTTTTGTGCTGGATAAAAATGTGGTTGTTCTCCCTGCTGGTTACGCGGATCTCTATTCTTTCCTCATTTAAGATCGATCTGATTTGACGCTGATGTAATCCAGACTGACATACCACGTGGTTGTGGTACCAAAACGCTCAGTTGAAAGCGCTATGGGAACGCAGGTGTTTGCTGAATTCGGGAATATGATGCAATTGATGCAATAAATATCGAACAGGAATTAAATCCGGCCGTCTCACGTTGTAATTACTTGATGGTAATCTTCAACTACCATTGCACAGATTTTGATTGAACTGACCATATCACAATAGTGGGACAAGAGCAAAACACGGTACCACAAATGCTGTAAATCTAAAATAAAATAGAAAATGTTGGAAATAATCGTCAGTTCCGGCGGCATCTGTTGAGAATGAAACCGACGGGGGGTTTCGGCACGTAATTGCATTTACCCTCAGCTGGGAGTCTTCATGGCCATATTGTCCAGGTGAGATTAGAATTAGAAACTATGACATTGGCTTCCCGGCCCCAAGTCACGGTCTGTTACAAGCATCCCAGCGATGAACTACACGCCTGCAGTTAAGTACTTACTTCGTTTCAGGCGTGTTTCAAAGTAATTTATGAGTCCAAAAGATGGCGGAACTGTCATATGAGCAGAGAATTCCAGGTTGGAATTCAGAAGAACGAAGGGGCATCTCAGAGAGATTTATAACTTTCTAACCGGACTAGACAGGGTAGATGCAGGGAAGATCTTACCGTTGATGGGTGTGTCCAGAACCAGGGGTCACAGTCGGAGGATTCAGGATAAACCACGTTGGATAGACATAAGGAGACATTTCTTCGCACACGGGATGTAGTTGATGCTAAAACTTTGAATATATTCAAGATGCGGCTAGGTACAGCGCTTGGGGAGAATGAGATCAAAGGCTATGGGGAGAAAGCAGGAATAAGCTATTGAGATGGATGATCAGCCATGATCGTGGTGAATGGTGGTGCAGGCTCGAAAGACCAAAAGTCCTCCTCCTGCTCCTATCTTCTGTGTATCTATGTATGTAAAGCAAACCATCTGTGAATACATTTAGAAATAGCAAATATTTTAAGACCAACCAGCAGCCGACTGAATGTAATTAAATTTGCTGATGAATCGATTTTGCTGAAATTGTGAGATTGTTGGGAGACAGGTTATTAATTCTGGTGAAGGGCTGTTGATACTTACGATGCAAAAACTTTCAGGTAAACTGGAATAATTTATCGGACTGGCTGTTGCAGGAGCGCTTCCAGTCAATTTTGCTGTGAGCGAGAGGCATGGGAATATTGAACTGCGATGTCACTGCTCGTCTGCAAGTGTTCCGCTATCGAGCAGCGAATGTTTGATCACATGTCACTGACTTGGGACACAGAGGATTTGCGAGAAGAATGGATGTGTCAGAATTAGATGCAAACATTTTACAAAATTCAATTGGTATGAAAATTGGAATGAAGTAAGGCAGAAGAGTACATCGTGCGTGGAAAGCGCCTTGGAGTGAAATAATTGCCATTCGCCAGTAAAAGCAATGAAGCGCCATTTATGGTCAGTACCGGGATCGAACCGGCCGCCTTATCTTTACTCACATCATGCTCGAACCAACTAACATAACCGGCGACTGCGTGCCATGGCGTTGGTGAATCAAGCTTTGCAATCCTCAAACCTTTCAATTCACTTCAATCCTGGGAAACATGTGATGCTTCTCCATGTGGTTGAGCAAGGCCCTTGACAAGGTACCGCATGGCAGGTTGTTGCAAAAGGTTAAATCTCATGGAATCCAGGGTGCAGTAGCAAATTGGATACAAATTGGCAATCAGTAGCTAGTGGTGTCCCTCAGAGATCAGTGTTCGGACCACAATTGTACACAATTTACAGAGATGATTTGGAGTTGGGGACCAAGGATAATGTGTCCAGGTTTGCAGACGACACTAAGACGAGTGGTAAAGCAAAAAGTGCAGAGGATACTGGAAGTCTGCAGAGGGATTTGGATAGGCTAAGTGAATGGGCTAGGGTCTGGCAGATGGAATACGGTGTTGACAAATTTGAGGTTATATATTTTGGTAGGGTTAACAGCAAAAGTGATCAGTATTTAAATGATAAAATAATAATAATAATCGCTTATTGTCACAATTAGGCTTCAATGAAGTTACTGTGAAAAGCCCCCAGTCGCCACATTCCAGCGCCTGTTCGGGGCGACTGGTACGGGAATTGAACCCAGGCTGTTGCCTGTTCTGCATTACAAGCCAGCGATTTAGCCCAGTATGCTAAATATTAAATCATGCTGCTGTGCAGAGGACCTGGGTGTGCTAGTGCATGAGTCGCAAAAAGGTGGTTTACAGGTGCAACAGGTGATTAAGAAGCCGAATGGAATTTTGCCCTTAATTGATCGAGGGATGGAGTTTAAGACTAGGGAGGTTATGCTGCAATTGTATAAGGTGTTAGTGAGGCCACACCTGGAGTATTGTGTTCAGTTTTGGTCTACATACCTGAGACAGACGTACTGGCGCTGGAGGGTGTGCAGAGGAGATTCACTAGGTTCATCCCAGAGCTCAAGAGGTTGGATTACGAGGAGAGGTTGAGTAGACTGGGACTTTACTCGTTGGAATTTAGAAGGATGAGGGGGGACCTTCTAGAAACATAAAATTATGAAGTGAATAGATAGGATAGATGCGGGCAGGTTGTTTCCATGGCGGATGAAAGCAGAACTAGGGGTATAGCCTCAAAATAAGGGGAAGTAGCTTTGGGGCTGAGTTTAGGAGGAACGTCTTCACACAAAGGGTTGTGAATCTATGGAATGCCTTGCCCAGTGAAGCAGTTGAGGCTCCTTCATTGAATGTTTTTAAGATAACGATAGATAGTTTTTTGAAGAATAAAGGGATTAAGGGTTATGGTGTTCGGGCCGGAAAGTGGAGCTGAGTCCACAAAAGATGAGCCATGATCTCATTAAATGGTGGAGCAGGCTCGAGGGGCCAGATGGCATACTCCTGCTCCTAGTTCTTGTGCTCTTATGGTCTTAAACTTGGCTTGGCGACCGAAGCCAAAGGGTGGTTCTGGAGGATTGTTTTTCAAACTGGAGGCCTGTGACCAGTGGTGTGTGTCAGGGATCGGTGCTGGGTCCACTGTTATTTGGTATAAATATTAATGATTTAGATGACAATGTAGGAGGCATGGTTCGTAAGTTTGCAGATGACAGCAGGAATAGTGGCATCATGGATAGCGAGGAAGGTCATATTAGATTGCACCAGGATCTTGACCAATTGGGCCAGTGGGCTGGTGATTGGCAGATGGAGTTTAATTTGGATAAATGGGAGGTGATGCATTTTGGTAGGTCAAATCGGGACAGGAGCTACTCAGTTAATGGTAGGGAGTTGAGGAGAGTTACAGAACAAAGAAATCTATGGGTACAGGTTCATGGCTCCTTGAAGGTAGAGTCGCAGGTGGACAGGGTGGTTAAGAAGGCATTATAGGTTTTATTGGTCAGATTATTGAATACAGGAATTGCGACGTCTTGTCGAAGTTGGTAAGACCGTACATGGAATACTGTGTTCAGTTCTGGTCACCCTATTATAGGAAGGATATTGTTAAGCTAGAACGAGCGCAGAAGATATTTACGAGGATGTTACCAGGACTTGATGGTCTGAGTTATAAAGAGAGGCGAGGTAGGCTGGGAGTTTTTTCCCTGGAGCGTAGGAGGCTTAGGGGTGATCTTATAGAGGTCTATAAAATAATGAGGAGCATAGATGAGGTAGATAGTCGACATCTTTTCAGAAAGGTAGAGGACCCTACAACTAGAGGGCATAGTGTTAAGGTGAGAGGGGAGAGATTTTAATAAAACAGACCAGAGAGGAAATTTATTCACACAGAGGGTGGAATGGGCTGCCAGAGGCACTGGTAGAGGCGGATACTATTTTGTCTTTTAAAAGGCAGTTGGACAGTTATATGAGCAGGGTTGATATAAAGAGATATGGGCCAAATGCGGACAAGTGGGACAAGCTCAGCGATTCAAACTGGTGGCATGGAAAAGCTTGGCCGAAGGGCCTGTTTCCATTCTGTAAACATCTATGACTTTATGACTCTATGATATGATTCACACTTTTTCAAATACATTTCAGCAGCAAGTGGAGATTTTATCATTCACCATGATTCTTAATCAATGATGTTAGGCACTTAAACAAGTTAGGCAAGCAATAAATGACAGAACAAATAACAAGTCAACTAACGCTGTGATTGATGTATTTATCTCAGTAATAGTCAGACAGCAGCGCCTCTGCACAGGCCGCGGACAATCTTTGTAAATTCACGCTCTCCAACCAGCAATGATTCAATTTTAAAGTCCTTATCCTGACTTTCAAATTCCTTCTTGAATTCGTCCCTCCCTTTATCTGCAACTTCCTACAGCCCAACAAATCTCCCAGATGCTGCCATCTTGTACATTCCCACTTTCACTCGCCACAACAGTGACAGCCGTACTTTCAGCTGACCTGGTCCAGAATTTGGGCCTCCCTCCCTGACCCTCTCCACTTCTCCAGCTCCCCCTCCTATTTAAGATGCTCACTAAAATCTACTTCTTTGACCAAGTTTTTATCACCTGACCAAATGCCTCCTTCGGTGGCTCAGGATCAGCTTCATTTTAGTAGTAATCGCAATTATCTTGGTAATTGAGTTGGGACACTTTGTTCCGCTCCCATTTTAGCAGATAGTCATGGTGGTATCGGGATGAGCAGAGATGATTTCCCAGCAGTTGATCTTTGTTCTATCCCCGATATTTCGATTTGTTGCTTTTTAAAACTCTCAAATCAGAAACTTCAAGCTAGTAGCTCAATTTATTCCGTTTTGCTGAGATTTTGCTGTGATAGCTCTGATAATTCTGATAATTCAAATAAAACCATTTCAAATCTCCACTTATCTTTCATTTAAAATGTAATTCGGGTGTGTTCCTTACCTGATAATGATGCCTTTCCATGAACTGTATTGTGGAGCTGGGATAGAATTTCTGGGATTCAGTGAAATTAACCCGGCATGGTAATGCGAAATGGCGAAAGAAAGGAAATTCAATTTGATGTATCGGGTGCATGTATTTGTTACATGACTGTAACTAATAACAATGTTTGTCAAAACTGTTTAACTCCTTGGAGGGTTGATCTCTGTATAAATATAGATTCTGCTACATTGTGTAGCCCATGCGCCAGACAGAGTCTTCCATCTCCTCCAGAATACGTACGCTCCCAGAAAATGGGGAAACCAGTTGTTCTGGTGGTGAAAGAGATTTACTACCCGATTCTCGCAGTCGTTGGCCTTCCAGGTGAGTCATTGTAACCTGTGTGTTGTTAACAGATGGAGACTGTCGTTTTATTTAAACTACAGGTTCCATATCAAAACTCGTTTTTGAAGTCAGCATTTAATATTGCATAGTTACCTGAACAACCACGTGACCAATCTTTCGCATATTCTGTGATCCGCTTTATCTGGAAAACGTACAGCTCTGGTGATAATATCATTGAATATCTCATATGGTATTTGAGTGTAATTCCTGACTGCATGACCCTGCAGCGAAGAGTCAGATCTGCACCAGCTTATAAATTGTGTATTTACACCTCCTATATAATACCTCGGAAATAATGCAACTCGTTTCAGTAAGTAGCTCCACGTTCATTTCAATCAGACGATGATATATTATTTACCTTATCTCTCTCTCTTGCAGCAAACTTAATGACAATTTTGATCCTTTCTCGAGGAAACTGCGGCCTTTCCAAATGCATTACTACATACATGGTGGCTATGGCGATAGCAGACCTACTGCTCGTCATCATCAATGTAATGGTATATTACATTTTCAGCTATCACTTTCCACTTTCATTCTTGTCCCACACTCCTGTGTGCAGGACCATTCTCTATGTGACTGCTGTCACCCTTGATAGCTCTGTTTGGTTCACCGTCTCCTTCACATTTGATCGATTTGTAGCAATCTGTTGCCAGAAGTTAAAAACACGGCTATGTACCAAAAGAGTTGCAATCGCGATTATAACAACCGCCTCAATCGTGATCTTGTTAAGGGACATCCCGGTTTGGTTATCATACGAACCTCTGCACATCATTAATAAGGTGCACTGGGGCTGCCAGTCGAGTGTGGCTTTTTATTCTTCACCTCCAGGTATTGCATACGTCTGGTGTTACAGCGCCTGGGTGGTTTGGCTTCCTTTTACTCTAATATTCATGTTTAACATTTTAACTGTCCGGCGTATTTTAATCGCTAATAGAGCCCGCACAGGACTCCGGGGTCACAGGAGCGAGAATCACAGCGATTCGGAGTCGGAGAACCGAAGGAAATCCATCATTCTATTGTTCACGATATCGATCAGTTTTATATTGCTGTGGTTAACATATGCCGTGACTTTAGTAACGACCAGACTGACAAACAGCGTTTATTACAGAGCCGATCGCACAAACCCTGCATATATCGCCACTGAAACCGGGGCTTTTCTGAAGTTGTTGAGTTGCTTTCAAAACCCATGTATTTATACAGCGACCCAGAGCAAATTCAGACAGGAGTTGAAAGATGTGGTGAAATCTCCATGGAGACTAATGCTGAAATTAGTTGAAAAACCGCCTATATAACGAATCAAATTTATTAAAGCTTCCTTGTAAATTTCAACTTCGTCCCATTGTGGTCATGTGAAATGGGTGTGGGTTGCGCGTAAATATTTTCGATTTTCTACTGCTCGTATGATACACCCATCATGTTCCGCCATCCAGATATTATCTGTAATTTTGCTGAGTAAAAGTTATATATTACTGAAAATGTTGCACATGTCAAACTCATGTTTCAAAAATAACGTGACGTTGGCCAAACAGCACTTCACTTCCTGGGAGCAAACATGCCAGGTTAAAATCATGGGTAACGTTTAATCTGGTGATCAGTTGTTTTGTGGTCGCCGATCTTGGCTTTTGCAGGAGCAGCGCTCATTATAAAACAGCACTCTCCTGTACGATTAGATGGGACGCATGCCACCTGATTCGTGTTCAAGTTGAGGAAACAGTCCTTATTCTGTCCATCCACGCCATATTTCATTTCTGCCGTCCTAGCTATTTTGCATTTGTCGCGATTTGATATTTGCTCGTATCTCTCGCTCATTAATGGATGGAGTGCACTACCTACAGTGCTAACGTGGGTGATGTTGGTATTATTTTGTCTCAATACGTCGCCCATGAAAGGAATGCAAAGATTAATGGTTTTGCATAAACTTATTGAGTCGTACGTTTGTTATTTAAAGAAAACACGATCCGGAACTCTGTTGAAACCAAAACAGATCTTTAAAGTTTGTGTTCAACTGAATATGTGGATGCTGGAGGAGGGGGGGGGGGGGGGGGGGGAGATGGCATTGCAGCTATCATTTGCAGAAGTGCTTGACCATTCCACAAAATACTGAAAACACGTTTTTCTATCAATCATCTCTCATTAATCAGCCATGAACGTCCAAGAATGGGAACAATGAACAATGAACAACTCCACCGCACACTGCTCATAGAATTCTGGCGGAAAACTATCCGGGTCCTTTCTCAACTGCATTCCCCTGGTACTATCTATCACCTCCCTCAGACCCAGCCGCTCCTCCAATGCCCGTCTATTCCCCTCCTTCAGCTTTGGGAACTGCTACCCATTCAGAAAGTGTCCCAAATCCCCCACCTGTACCCCCGGTTCAGCCATATTCAACTTCTCATAGTACCCGCTGAATATCGCATTTATACTTTCTGGCTCCGTACCTACCTGCCCCTTCTCCTAACTTACCTTTCAAATTTCTCTAAACGCTGCGTGCCGCTGTAATTGCTTGGCCACCATGTGACTCGCCTCATCTCCATACTCATACTGCTGCCCCCTCGCCCTCTGCATCTGTCCCACCGCCTAGCTCGTTGTCAGCCTATCAAGTGCCCCTGCACCCTCTTCCTGTCTGCCAGCAACTCCTTCATGGGAGGCTAGTAGTTTAGTGGTATTGTCACTGGACCAGTAATCCTGAGACCCAGAGGCATGCTCTTAGGACACGGGTCCGAATCACGCCATTGAATTCAATAGAAATCTGGAATTTAAAGTTTAAACGTGATGAAGAAACCATTGTCGATCGTGCGGAAAACCCACCTCGTTCACTAATGTCCTTTAGGGAAGGAAATCAGTCGTCCTTAAATGTTTTGGCCGAGATGCGACTCCAGATTCATAGTCATGTGTTTGACTCTGAAATGCCCGAGGGTATGGGCAATAAATACAGGCACAGCTAGCGATGCCCACATCCCATGAACCAACAAATAAAAATTAGTATCTTCTATCCACCTCCACTATCATCTTCACATATGCCTGTGATCCTCCCTCCTCCTCCTCCTATGTCTATGAGCCTTAAACAAAATTATCTTACTTCAGACCACTACGTTAAAAGCTTCCCAAAACAAGGCCGCCGACACCTCCCCATTCTGATTAATTCCCACGTAATTCCCAGTCACCACTCTTACCTTCCCACAAAACGCCTTGTCCGCCAGAAGTCCCGAATCACCCCGGCCTCCACACCTACCCGGAACTAAACCTCACATTTAGCCAATGTGGCCTGTGGTCCTAAATTACAATTGCTGCATACTCCGCCTGTACCATCCCCATCAGTGGCACCCGTCTCACCACAAACTGAAGGAATACTCCCTCACCACCACCCTTTCACCCCCGCTCCCCATCCGCTTTCTAAACCTCCACAGATCCAACAACCCTATGCTCTCGATAAACCCTCCCAGCTCCTTCACCATCCTTGACCTTCCCATCGACTTGAGTTCGAACTGTCCACCCTCGGCTCCATTACACAGTTAAACACCCCTCCCATGATCAACTGGTGCGTGACTAAGTCCAGAGACGCCCCTAGTAGATTCTCTACAAACTCCGTATCGTCTCAGTTAGGTGCATATCCGTTGACTAACATTACAGGCGTCCCCTCTAACACCCTACTCGCTATCGCAAACCTCGCCCACACCCGCCGCCACCCGCCCGATCACACATCTCCCTGACCCTCACAAACCCCGTTTCCTTGCAGAACAAAATGGACATCCCCTCGACTTCGAATCAAACCCCAAGTGAAATAGTTTCCCCACTGTTCCCTTTCTCCGCCTAACCTGATCCCCTGCAAGAAAATCACCTCCACTCGCAAACCCCTCAGGTGTGCGAAAATACGGGATATTTTGACTGGTTCATTCAACCCAAGGCTGTGCCACGTCAGAGCACTCACCGGAGGCTTGCGCCTCCATCCCTCTCTAGAATCTGACATCATCCCACTTCGATTCTACCTTGCCCAATCTCACTCTGAACCGGCCCGATGCCCCCCGCCCCCCCCCCCCCCACTGCACCATGCTCAACTTCCAAAGTGCCACGTGACATTCCTCACTCCCCAGCCCCCCCCCCCCCCCCCCCCCGCCGCTCAGCAGAGCCTCTCCTGTACTCTCGGCTTCTGCCTCAAGGACCTATGTTCCTGCTCCACCTCTGGGGTCTTTTACAGCACCTTCTCCTCCACCATCCTGGCCAATATCCTCGAAACATACTTTGTGATGCTGGTTCCTCTCCACACTCTCCGGCAGACACACAGTCCACAAATTCTATCGTCTGGATCAGTTATCCTGCTCCTCCGCCTTCCGACAGCAGTGACTTTTCCCAGGATCCGGACCCCCAAAGACACAATCCAGTCGCTCTAGTCAGACACCACCTTAACCACCTCATAGAATGTCGTCCTCTGTGCTTCGAGGCACTTTTCCACCCGACCGGTTGATCCGGGAAGAGGTACCACTGTCCCCTCAATCAGCCCCGCCCAGTCACTGTGCATCTCCTTCCTCTGCTGTCGAAATTCATCCTTGATGAATTTCAGCAATTTCTCCATCTGAGTCTTTCCCACCGACGACGACCCTTGCCCGTCCGCCATTTTCACAATTGGTTCTGCGCCACAGAACTCGAAACTGTTAGCCAGACCTTTCACTGTCTTCTACCGCGTCTGATAGCCAGTAGACATACCAATCCAGGGAGAACTTCTTCTCGTCCACTTTCCGCTCTACTTTTCTGCTGAAACTAACGAAATAAAGGGTAAAACATGCCAAAACCAATGCCTTCCAGCCGGAACTGCACTGTGTGCGTCCACTCACTCCATGGCCACCACTGGAAGTCCCCTCAACCTACAAACCTGATTAATATAATGATTGTGCAGCCAAGGGCCAATGATTTCGGGAAATGTTATAAGAATTATTGGTCAATTCACTTGTGTTGTTACTCGGAGAAGAGTGGGGCTGGAATTGACCGCCACTTGCACAGAGTGTCGTAAGCACAGTCCATTAAAAGTATTCCCATTCTCATATTATGATGGAGAGAAGTTTATTTATGAAGACGTTGAAGATTTGTGGGTACGGAGCAAGACCTTGAGAAATTCAGAGCGATGTTCTTGTTTATGTTCTAATTTACCTCCACGAATCACAACTCTAATCAGCGTCGGGGTTTCCCCACTTGCTCACTGTTTTACCAGGGGCTCCATTATGCTAATCCCAGTGAAGTATTGCCTTGATGTCAAGTTCAATCACTCTCACTGCATCTTTGGAGTGAAGCATTTTGGTAATCTTTTGGAGTAAGGCTTTAGTGAGGCGGAAATCAAGGGGCCTCGGTGGAACCCACATTGAGCAACAGTTTGCATGTTGATGCACAGAAAGTACCACTTGATAGCACTTTCTGAGATACCTTATGTCACGCTGTTGACGATCGAGAGTAGTTTGCCTGGATAAATAATTTCCAGATTTGATTTTGTCCTGATGTTTCTGGACAGGATATATCTGTACAATTGTCCAGATTGCCCGTTAGATGACAGTGCTGAAATGGAACCATCAGGTGAATAGTGCAACTAATTATGGAGCACAAGCTGCAGCGGAAATGTTGTCAGGATGTTTAGACTTTGAATTATCTCGAGCTATAACGGCCGCTACGTGACATTCTTTAATGACTTTGGTTATCGATATCTGTCAATCTCAAATTTAAAATGAACTGTTTGCCGAACATTAAACACATCTGCGTGAGCTCCAAAACAGAAGCATCGTTTGTGCACAGAAATATTTCTTCACATCGCTGTTGTCCACTGCTGGTTCCCTTTTCCTTCTACGTTTAAAACTGACCTCAGTGCCGCACGGTCTGATGGTGGGGATAGTAATCTGCTCTCATTATGATTTCTTCATCCACTTTACGTCCTAATCTAGGCTACGTGAGCTATACATTGCTCTGGCATTGCCTTTCCTTATGATTCAGACTGCTGTTTTAATGTAAGATGTCACGGTCAAGTTATTTCTCAGTTTGTTGCAGGATTCTTATATGGTAGAGTATGAGGATTCACTCTTAGCCTGACTCTCTTCATTGTGGAAGTCATATTCATAATCTGATTACCCAGAGAAAGTACAGAATTATCAGCGGTCGAGAAATCTTTGCAGCCGCTATACAAATTCAAGCTACTGGCTAGAATTTTAAATAAAAAGTACCTGGAAAATAACAGAAATAAGATCATAAATTAATCAAGTTACTTTCTGTCTCAATTACTTTAATATTGATTGGTGCTTATTCATACATCTATATCCCGGGCGGGTGGAATTCATAGGATTGAGAGAGGCCACCGATGACCTAGACCCTTTCCTGCCATTGGCTAAGATAATTCCTGGTATATTTCATGACTCCAAATACAAACCTTTCCCCAATACCTTCAATTTTCTGCAGAAACATCTGATAATCTCAGTTTTAAAGTTAACATTTGATTTAACTCCAGCGGCTATTTGCAGAAGATAGTTTAGCACTTAAACTACCCGTTCTGCGTTCTGAGTATCCTTCAGAACATAAGAGGGGCCTCACGGTAGCATGGTGGTTAGCATCAATGCTTCACAGCTCCAGGGTCCCAGGTTCAATTCCCGGCTGGGTCACTGTCAGTGTGGAGTCTGCACGTCCTCCCCGTGTGTGCGTGGGTTTCCTCCGGGTGCTCCGGTTTCCTCCCACAGTCCAAAGATGTGCGGGTTAGGTGGGTTGGCCATGCTAAATTGCCCGTAGTGTAAGGTTAATGGGGGGATTGTTGGGTTACGGGTATACGGGTTACGTGGGTTTAAGTAGGGTGATCATTGCTCGGCACAACATTGAGGGCCGAAGGGCCTGTACTGTTCTATTCTATAAAAATTCTATAAGAAGATAAGAACTAGGCTCATGAGTAGGCCATCTGGCCCTTCGAGCCTGCTCCGCCATTCAATGAGATCATGGCTGATATTTTGTGGACTCAGCTCCAAATTGCGGCCCGAACACCACTTTCTGCACTCTGGCCCTCTCCCTCTCTGTCTGAAGAATTCTCTAACTAATTATGTCTCTCATTGGGGCCCCGGGATCTGCATCTCTCCACATAATTTTGAAACAACCTTCCTGCCGTTTCCTGCCAAATCTGGGCTCCCTGACCTGAAAGGTGTCCTGTGATATCTCTCCCTCTGCTGTGAACCGTTGGACACATTGCACTAATTTAGTTTGTCATGTGTGGAATAGAACGATATGTCACTGTAAGTCTATTTCTGTCAAAGTTAATAATCAATAGCATTGGTCACATGTGATCTAATTATGGTAATATTAACTTCCAGTTGTTTCTCCAATGTATATGAATTCATTTCGCTTACAGTGTCAGCTGCTACATCCGGTTCACGGCCGCAGTAACTGCAACTGGGGATAAAACTTAACTCCAGGTGACTTCACAAAGGGGTGATGTGGAGATGCCGACTTTGGACTGGGGTGGGCACAATAAGAAGAATTGCAACACCAGGTTAAAGTTCTGGTGTTAACGTCCAACAGGTTTGTTTCGAATCCCGATTATGTGGAAATTAACCAAAATGGGAGCTTCCCGCCGTCCGTGGTTTGGGAGGCATTGAGGGCGGTAGTGAGATGGGAGGTCATTTCATTCAGGAAAGAGGTGATGAGAGAGGAGCGGGAGGAAGGACAGCGGTTGGTCGGGGAGAGTTTGGCGGGCGATGGAATATATGTGGTACACCCGGAACCGGGACATTGAATGAGGTGGAAGGAGCTGAAGGTGAAGTTTGATCTTCTATCCAAAGGGAGGCTGGTTCAGCAATGCTCCGGAATCGAACAAGGACCCAGCGCCTGGGAAACAGCCAACATTCCTGACTGACGAATCAGTGAGGAACATTTCTCTAGATGCTGGTCTTGACATGTGCCGTCTTATGTTCTAGTATTTATTCAACCATCTGCAATAAATTAGCGATATACAATATCCGAAAAGCATTCACATTGTCTTTGTTTGAAGATGGCCATGATGTGGAGTTGCCGGTGTTGGACAGGGTGAGCACAGTAAGAAGTCTTGCAACATCAGTTAAAGTCTAACAGGTTTGTTTCGAATCACTAGCTTTCCTGCATTCACCATAGCCAATCCCTGGACAAAAGGGAAAGTTGGAATTGTTGCTCACAAGATTTAGACTTTTACGTATCCCCTCCCTGATCAATAACGCATGCCCCGTGATCTCACTCTTAATCAGAAAGTTGTCTGTACATCTCCGTTCACTAAATAATAGCATATGTTCCATTGTGAAATTCTTATTCAGAAAGCTCAGTGTACATCCCCAATCACTGAATAATAACATATGCAACAGTGTCCCGACGTTTTCAAATAGAGCGCACTCTGTTGGGGAAAAACAACTGGTCTTTTTGAAAAGTGTGGAATACCATTTCGCATCAGACTCGATTTGACCCAAAGGAAAGTGGTGAAACTGGAAACTGAATGAGAAAAATAATATTCGTAGTCGGCAGGATTCGAACCTGCGCGGGGAAACCCCAATGGATTTCCAGTCCATCACCTTAACCACTCGGCCACGACTACAAAAACACCGTGGCCGATACGGAATTAATTGACCGTTGGGTAATTTTTAATCAGTTAGTCGCAGACAGACACACAGAATCCAATTTTGAACATTATTGTGTTCATAATAAATATATTCTTTCATTCACAACCTGACGAAATCCAAACCCGCGATGCCACAATAGCTCCGTTAAGGTTGCTATAGGAAAGCTTCGATAGCATCCCTTTGTTGAATTAGGGAATGTCATTTGATTTGATTAATATTCACAATTTGCTGTTGGACTCGGTACATTATTCTTCTGTATTTGTTGACAGGGCGATATTGCACCGACACAAATCACAATATAAACTGTAGTCAGTGCTGGATTCTGAAAGTGCTGGAATAATGGTCAGGATCCAGAAACATCTTATATAAAACAATCCCATTAAGCTTCAGGACACAAAAACAGAAACTCAGGAGAAACGCAGCGGGTCTGGCAGCATCAATAGAGACAGAAACGGAATTAACGTTTCCGTTTCCATTCCGCATCAACTAAAGAGTATATTTTACATTTATTTTCGATTATCAGTCCGATACTCCCCTCCCATCAGAACAGAAATGCCCAAATATCCCCAAAATATTCTCAACATTCTTCCAAATCGACAAACCACTTCACATTCAGATGCAGAAATACCTGTTTCCACCTCCCACGCTGCTGCCTGCCGATGGAGCTCACCCGCGAGCAATCCAATGGCTTTCTCAACATAATTCAAGGCAACCACCCATGCTCGCCTCTATTGCTGATCCACCCTCCCTTTCGATAGAAGATCAAACTTCACGGGCAATTCCTCACTCAGTGCCTCGATTCCAGATGCACCACATCTCTTCCATCGTCCGCCATAATCTCCCCGATCAACCGACCCCCTTCCTCCCCTGCCTCTCTAATCACCTCTGTCTTGAATGAAATGTCCTCCCCCTCATTACCACCTTCAATGCCTCCCAAATCACGGACGGCGAGACGTTCCCATTTTGATTAATTTCCACATACTCACTCCTCAATCACTTTCCCCATCTTAACGCAAAAAATCGGGAGTGCCATCAAACCCACAATGGTCAGTCATTATTAACAATAAAGAAAAAATCTGAGTTCAATGGGAGATTGATGGAGTTTGAAAGTATGGTTATTTGAATTACATCCGTGGATGTCTTCAGATTCACAAAGCAACGTTCGTGACTTGCGAGTCCTCATTTGATCGCCAGAAGGTTAAATTGGCAATGCTCCGTAATGGAACCCAAACCCGTGCTTGGGAAACAGCCAACATTCCTGACTGACGAGTGAGTGAGGAACATTTCTCGAGATGCTGGTCTTGACATGTGCCGTCTTATTTTCTGGTATTTATTCAACCATCTACAATAAATTAGCGATATACAATATCCGAAAAGCATTCACATTGTCTTTGTTTGAAGATGGCCATGATGTGGAGATGCCGGTGTTGGACAGCGGTGAGCACAGTACGAAGTCTTGCAACATCAGTTAATGTCCAACAGGTTTGTTTCGAATCACTAGCTTTCCTGCATTCACTATAGCCAATCGCTGGACAAAAAGGAAAGTTGGATTTGTTGCTCACAAGATTCAGGCTTTTATGTATCCCCTCCCTGATCAATAACGCATGCCCCGTGATATGACTCTTAATCAGAAAGGTGTCTGTACATCTCCGTTCACTAAATAATAGCATATGTTCCATTGTGAAATTCTTCTTCAGAAAGCCCAGTGTATATCCCCAATCATTGAATAATAACATGTGCAACAGTGTCCCGACGTTTCAAATAGAGCGCACTCTGTTGGGAAAACAACTGGTCTCTTTGAAAAGTGTGGGATACCATTTCGCATCAGACACGATTCGATCCAAAGGAACGTGGTGAAACTGGAAACTGAATGAGAAAAATAATATTTGTAGTCGGCAGGATTCGAACCTGCGCTGGGAAACCCCAATGGATTTCCAGACCATCACCTTAACCACTCGGCCACGACTACACAAACGCAAGAGCCGATACGGAATTAATTGACCGTTGGGTAATTTTTCATCAGTTAGTCGCAGACAGACACACAGAATCCAATTCTGAACATTATTGTGTTCATAATAAATATTCTTTCATTCACAACCTGACGAAATCCAAACCCGCGATGCCACAATAGCTCCGTCAAGGTTGCTATAGGAAAGCTTCGATAGCATCCCTTTGTTGAATTAGAAAATGTCATTTGATTTGATTAATATTCGCAATTTGCTGTTGGACTCGGTACATTATTCTTCCGTATTTGTTGACAGGGCGATAATGCACCGACACAAATCACAATACAAACTGGAGTTAGTGCTGGATTCTGAAAGTGCTGGAATAATGGTCAGGATCCAGAAACATCTGGGTTAAAGCAAACCCATTAAGCTTCAGGACACAAAAACATAAACTTCAGGAGAAACTCAGCGGGTCTGGCAGCATCAATAGAGATAGAAACGGAATTAACGTTTCCATTCCGCATCAAATAAAGAGTATATTTTACATTTATTTTCGATTATCAGTCCGATACTCCCCTCCCATCAGAACAGAAATGCCCAAATATCCCCAAAATATTCTCAACATTCTTCCAAATCGACAAACACTTCACATTCAGATGCAGAAATACCTGTTTCCACCTCCCACGCTGCTGCCTGCCGATGGAGCTCACCCGCGAGCAATCCAATGGCTTTCTCACCATAATTCAAGGCAACCACCCATGCTCCCCTCCATTGCTGATCCACCCTCCCTTTCTATAGAAGATTAAACTTCACGGGCAACTCCTCACTCAATGCCTCGGTTCCAGATGCACCACATCTCTTCCATCGTCCGCCATAATCTCCCCGATCAACCGACCCCCTTCCTCCCCTGCCTCTCTAATCACCTCTGTCTTGAATGAAATGTCCTCCCCCTCATTACCACCTTCAATGCCTCCCAAACCACGGACGGCGAGACGTTCCCATTTTGATTAATTTCCACGTTCTCCTCAATCACTTTCCCCAGCTTAACGCAAAAATCGGGTGTACCATCAAACCCACAATGGTCAGTCATTATTAACAATAAAGAAGAAATCTGAGTTCAATGGGAGATTGATGGAGTTTGAAAGTATGGTTATTTGAATTACGCCCGTAGATGTCTTCAGAGTCACAAAGCAACGTTCGTGACTTGCGAGTCCTCATTTGATCGCCATAAGGTTAGATTGGCTATGCTCCGTAATCGAACCCAAACCCGTGCTTGGGAAACAGCCAACATTCCTGACTGACGAGTGAGTAACATTTCTCTAGATGCTGGTCTTGACATGTGCCGTCTTATTTTCTAGTATTTATTCAACCATCTACAATAAATTAGCGATATACAAGAACCGAAAAGCATTCACATTGTCTTTGTTTGAAGATGGCCATGATGTGGAGATGCCGGTGTTGGACAGCGGTGAGCACAGTAAGAAGTCTTGCAACATCAGTTAAAGTGCAATAGGTTTGTTTCGAATCACTAGCTTTCCTGCATACACCATAGCCAATCCCTGGACAAAAGGGAAATTTGGAATTGTTGCTCACAAGATTCAGGCTTTTACGTCTCCCCTCACTGATCAATAACGCATGCCCCGTGATCTCACTCTTAATCAGAAAGTTGTCTGTACATCTCTGTTCACTAAATAATAGCATATGTTCCATTGTGAAATTCTTCTTCAGAAAGCCCAGTGTACATCCCCAATCACTGAATAATAACATGTGCAACAGTGTCCCGACGTTTCAAATAGAGCGCACTCTGTTGGGGAAAAACAACTGGTCTTTTTGAAAAGTGTGGGATACCATTTCGCATCAGACACGATTCGATCCAAAGGAAAGTGGTGAAACTGCAAACTGAATGAGAAAAATGATATTCGTAGTCGGCAGGATTCGAACCTGCGCGGAGAAACCCCAATGGATTTCTAGTCCATCGCCTTAACCACTCGGCCACGACTACACAACCGCAGAGGCCGATATGGAATTAATTGACCGTTGGGTAATTTTTAATCAGTTCGTCGCAGACAGACACACAGAATCCAATTCTGAACATTATTGTGTTCATAATAAATATTCTTTCATTCACAACCTGACGAAATCCAAACCCGCGATGCCACAATAGCTCCGTCAAGGTTGCTATAGGAAAGCTTCGATAGCATCCCTTTGTTGAATTAGAAAATGTCATTTGATTTGATTAATATTCGCAATTTGCTGTTGGACTCGGTACATTATTCTTCCGTATTTGTTGACAGGGCGATAATGCACCGACACAAATCACAATACAAACTGGAGTTAGTGCTGGATTCTGAAAGTGCTGGAATAATGGTCAGGATCCAGAAACATCTGGGTTAAAGCAAACCCATTAAGCTTCAGGACACAAAAACAGAAACTTCAGGAGAAACTCAGCGGGTCTGGCAGCATCAATAGAGATAGAAACGGAATTAACGTTTCCATTCCGCATCAAATAAAGAGTATATTTTACATTTATTTTCGATTATCAGTCCGATACTCCCCTCCCATCAGAACAGAAATGCCCAAATATCCCCAAAATATTCTCAACATTCTTCCAAATCGACAAACCACTTCACATTCAGATGCAGAAATACCTGTTTCCACCTCCCACGCTGCTGCCTGCCGATGGAGCTCACCCGCGAGCAATCCAATGGCTTTCTCACCATAATTCAAGGCAACCACCCATGCTCCCCTCCATTGCTGATCCACCCTCCCTTTCGATAGAAGATTAAACTTCACGGGCAACTCCTCACTCAATGCCTCGGTTCCAGATGCACCACATCTCTTCCATCGTCCGCCATAATCTCCCCATCAACCGACACCCTTCCTCCCCTGCCTCTCTAATCACCTCTGTCTTGAATGAAATGTCTTCCCCCTCATTACCACCTTCAATGCCTCCCAAACCACGGACGGCGAGACGTTCCCATTTTGATTAATTTCCACATTCTCCTCAATCACTTTCCCCATCTTAACGCAAAAATCGGGTGTACCATCAAACCCACAATGGTCAGTCATTATTAACAATAAAGAAGAAATCTGAGTTCAATGGGAGATTGATGGAGTTTGAAAGTATGGTTATTTGAATTCCGCCCGTAGATGTCTTCAGAGTCACAAAGCAACGTTCGTGACTTGCGAGTCCTCATTTGATCGCCATAAGGTTAGATTGGCTATGCTCCGTAATCGAACCCAAACCCGTGCTTGGGAAACAGCCAACATTCCTGACTGACGAGTGAGTAACATTTCTCTAGATGCTGGTCTTGACATGTGCCGTCTTATTTTCTAGTATTTATTCAACCACCTACAATAAATTAGCGATATACAAGAACCGAAAAGCATTCACATTGTCTTTGTTTGAAGATGGCCATGATGTGGAGATGCCGGTGTTGGACAGCGGTGAGCACAGTAAGAAGTCTTGCAACATCAGTTAAAGTGCAATAGGTTTGTTTCGAATCACTAGCTTTCCTGCATACACCATAGCCAATCGCTGGACAAAAAGGTAAGTTGGAATTGTTGCTCACAAGATTCAGGCTTTTATGTATCCCCTCCCTGATCAATAACGCATGCCCCGTGATCTGACTCGTAATCAGAAAGGTGTCTGTACATCTCACGTTCACTAAATAATAGCATATGTTCCATTGTAAAATTCTTATTCAGAAAGCCCAGTGTACATCCACAATCACTGAATAATAACATGTGCAACAGTGTCCCGACGTTTCAAATAGAGCGCACTCTGTTGGGAAAAACAACTGGTCTTTTTGAAAAGTGTGGGATACCATTTCGGATCAGACACGATTCGATCCAAAGGAACATGGTGAAACTGGAAACTGATTGAGAAAAATAATATTCGTAGTCGGCAGGACTCAAACCTGCGCGGGGAAACCCCAATGGATTTCTAGTCCATCGCCTTAACCACTCGGCCACGACTAAACAAACGCAGAGGCCTATACGGAATTAATTGACCGTGGGGTAATTTTTAATCAGTTAATCGCAGACAGACACACAGAATCCAATTCTGAACATTATTGTGTTCATAATAAATATTCTTTCCTCCCCTGCCTCTCTAATCACCTCTGTCTTGAATGAAATGTCCTCCCCCCTCATTACCTCCTTCAATGCCTCCCAAATCAAGGACGGCGAGACGTTCCCATTTTGATTAATTTCCACATACTCCACAATCACTTTCCCCATCTTAATGCAAAAAATCGGGTGTGCCATCAAACCCACAATGGTCAATCATTATTAACAATAAAGAAGAAATCTGAGTTCAATGGGAGATTGATGGAGTTTGAATGTATGGTTATTTGAATTGCACCCGTGGACGTCTTTATAGTCACAAAGCAACGTTCGCGACTTGGGAGTCCTCAATTGATCGCCAGAAGGTTACATTGGCAATGCTCCGTAATCGAACAAGGACCCAGCGCCGGGGACACAGTCAACATTCCTGACTGACGAATCAGTGAGGAACATTTCTCTAGATGCTGGTCTTGACATGTGCCGTCTTATGTTCTAGTATTTATTCAACTATCTACAATAAATTAGCGATATACAATATCCGAAAAGCATTCACATTGTCTTTGTTTGAA
The DNA here is from genome assembly GCF_902713615.1 of Scyliorhinus canicula. Taxonomy (NCBI): domain Eukaryota; kingdom Metazoa; phylum Chordata; class Chondrichthyes; order Carcharhiniformes; family Scyliorhinidae; genus Scyliorhinus; species Scyliorhinus canicula. Next base: position 207,692,745 of record NC_052151.1, read on the forward strand.
GATGGCCATGATGTGGAGATGCCGGTGTTGGACAGTCGTGAGCACAGTAAGAAGTCTTGCAACATCAGTTAAAGTCCAACAGGTTTGTTTCGAATCACTAGCTTTCCTGCATTCACCATAGCCAATCCCTGGACAAAAGGGAAAGTTGGAATTGTTGCTCACAAGATTTAGGCTTTTCCGTATCCCCTCCCTGATCAATAACGCATGCCCCGTGATCTCACTCTTAATCAGAAAGTTGTCTGTACATCTCCGTTCACTAAATAATAGCATATGTTCCATTGTGAAATTCTTATTCAGAAAGCTCAGTGCACATCCCCAATCACTGAATAATAACATGTGCAACAGTGTCCCGACGTTTCAAATAGAGCGCACTCTGTTGGGGAAAAACAACAGGTCTTTTTGAAAAGTGTAGGCTACCATTTCGCATCACACACGATTCGATCCAAAAGAAAGTGGTGAAACTGGAAACTGAATGAGAAAAATAATAATCGTAGTCGGCAGGATTCGAACCTGCGCGGGAAAACCCCAACGAATTTCTACTCCATCACCTTAACCACTCGGCCACGACTACACAGACGCACAAGCCGCTACGGAATTAATTGACCGTTGGGTAATTTTTAAGCAGTTATTCGCAGACAGACACACAGAATCCAATTCTGAACATTATTGTGTTCATAATAAATATTCTTTCCTTCACAACCTGACGAAATCCAAACCCGCGATGCCACAATAGTTCCGTTAATGTTGCTATAGGAAACTTCGATAGCATCCCTTTGTTGAATTAGGAAATGTCATTTGATTTGATTGGTATTCGCAATTTGCTGTTGGACTCGGTACAATATTCTTTTGTATTTGTTGACAGGGCGATAATGCACAAACACAAATCACAATACAAACTGGAGTTAGTGCTGGATTCTGAAAGTGCTGGAATAATGGTCAGGATCCAGAAACATCTGGGTTAAAACAAACCCTTCAGGACACAAAAACAGAAACTCAGGAGAAACTCAGCAAAGCATCAATAGAGATAGAAACGGAATTAACGTTTCCATTCCGCATTAACTAAAGAGTATATTTCACATTTATTTTTGATTATCAGTCCGATACTCCCCTCCCATCAGAACCGAAATGCCCAAATATCCCCAAAATATTCTCAACATTCTTCCAAATCGACAAACCACTTCACATTCAGATGCAGAAATACCTCTTTCCATCTCCCACGCTGCTGCCTGCCGATGGAGCTGACCTGCGAGCAATCCAATAGCTTTCTCACCATAATCATAGCCAACCCCCCTTGCTCGCCTCCATTGCTGATCCACCCTCCCTTTCGATAGAAGATCAAACTTCACGGGCAACTCCTCACTCAATGCCTCGGTTCCAGATGCACCACATCTCTTCCATCACCCGCCATAATCTCCCCGATCAACTGACACCCGTCCTCCCCTGCCTCTCTAATCACCTCTGTCTTGAATGAAATGTCCTCCCCCCTCATTACCTCTTTCAATGCCTCCCAAATCACGGACGGCGAGACGTTCCCATTTTGATTAATTTCCACATACTCCTCAATCACTTTCCCCATCTTAATGCAAAAAATCGGGTGTGCCATCCAACCCACAATGGTCAATCATTATTAACAATAAAGAAGAAATCTGAGTTCAATGGGAGATTGATGGAGTTTGAAAGTATGGTTATTTGAATTGCACCCGTGGACGTCTTTATAATCACAAAGCAACGTTCGCGACTTGGGAGACCTCAATTGATCGCCAGAAGGTTACATTGGCAATGCTGCGTAATCGAACAAGGACCCAGCGCCTGGGACACAGCCAACATTCCTGACTGACGAGTGAGTGAGGAACATTTCTCTAGATGCTGGTCTTGACTTGTTCCTTCTTAATTTCTAATATTTATTCAACGATCTGCAATAAATTAGTGATATACAATATCCAAAAAGCATTCACATTGTCTTAGTTTGAAGATGGCCATGATGTGGAGAGGCCTGCGTTGGACAGGGGTGAGCACAGTCAGAAGTCTCGCAACACCAGTTAAAGTCCAACAGGTTTGTTTCGAATCATGAGCTTTCCTGCATTCACCATAGCCAATCCCAGGACAAAAAGTAAAATTGTAATTGTTGCTCACAAGATTCAGGCTTTTACGTATGCCCCATGATCTCAATCTTAATCAGAAAGCTGTCTGTGCACCACCGTTCACTAAATAATAGCATGTGTTCCGTTGTTAAATTCTTATTCAGAAAGCCCTGTGTACTTCCCAATCACTGAATAATAACACATGTGCAACAGTGTTCCGACTTTTCAAATAGAGCGCACTATGTTGGGAAAAATAACTCGTCTTTTTGAAACATGTGGGACACCATTTCGCATCAGACACTATTCGTTGCAAAGGAACGTGGTGAAACTTGAAACTGAATGAGAAAAAGTATATTCGTAGTCAGCAGGATTCGAACCTTTGAGGGATATCCTAATGGATTTCTAGTCCAATGCCTTAACCACTCGGCCACCACTACACGCATTAAAATGCTGCTTCGGCGTCATTTGACGGGAAGGTAATTTTTAAACGGAAGTCGCAGACAGACACACAGAATACATTTCTGAACATTATTGTGTTCATAATAAATATTCCTTCATTAAGAACTGACGAAATCCAAACCCGCGATGCCACAATATCTCCGTTAAGGTTGCTATAGGAATGTTTGACAGCATCTCTTTGTTGAATTAGGAAATGTCATTTGATTTGATTAAAATTCGCAATTTGCTGTTGGACTCCGTACATTTTCCTTCTGTGTTTGTTGACAAGACGATAATGCACCGACAAAAATCACAATACAAACTGGAGTTAGTGCTGAAAATGCTGCAATTATGCTCAGTGTCCAGAAACATCTGGGTTAAAGCAAACCCATTAAGCTTCAGGACACAAAAACAGAAACTTCAGGGAAAACTCAGTGTGTCTGACAGCATCAGTGGACAGAGAAAGGGAATTAATGTTTCCATTCCGCATCAACTAAAGAGTATATTTTACATTTATTTTCGATTATCAGTCCGATACTCCACTCCCTTCAGAACTGAAATGCCCAAATATCCCAAAAGTATTCTGAATATTCTTCCAAATCCACGAACCACTTCACATTTAGATGCAGAAATACCTCTTCCCACCTTCCACGCTGCTGCCTGCAATGCAGCTGAGCCACCAGTAATCCAATGGCTTTCTCACCATACTCACAGCCAACCCCCCTTTCGCGCCTCATTGCTGAACCAGCCTGCCTTTGGATAGAAGATCAAACTTCACCTTCAGCTCCTTCCTCCTCATTCAACGTCCCGGTTCCGGGTGCACCACATATATTCCATCACCCGCCAAACTCTCCCCGATCAAAGGCTGTCCTTCCTCCCGCGCCTCTCTAATCACCTCTTTCTTCAATGAAATGACCTCCCACCTCACTACCGCCTTCAATGCCTCCCAAACCACGGACGGCGGGAAGCTCCCATTTTAGTTAATTTCCACATAATCCTCAATAAATTTCCCCATCTTAACGCAAAAAAATCCGGTGTGTCATCAAACCTACAATGGTCAGTCATGTTAACAATAAAGAGGAAACCTGATTTCAATGGAAGATTGATGGAGTTTGAAAGTATGGTTATTTGAAATGCTCCCGTGGACGTCTTTAGAGTCACAAAGCAACGTTCGCGACTTGCGAGTCCTCATTTGATCGCCAGAAGGTTACATTGGCAATGCTCCGTAATCGAACCCAAACCCGTGTGTTCTTGAAAATACAGAAAAATGTGTCATTTGAAACATGGAAGTCTGGCAATATCTGGTCTGAGAGGATACAGGGAAAGATCCCACAAAAGGTTAATAGCAGCTGCAAAGAGCAGGGTTGTAAAATGCAGATTCTTGCTCACAAGCAGGCTTATCAAACACGCAGGTTTCATGTGGTAATCTAAAACAATGGCTCACACCTTCATGGAATGTAACTATCTCTGGAAGTATCTGTAAAGGCATGGATGAGAGTTTCAATTGACGAATGTTTAAAACAGGCAGGTCTTTCAAGTCATAACCAAGTTAAATTTTAGCATACAGCTCAAAGCAAAGTCTCACACCTTAATTGAAATAAACTCTTAGTAAACAGCTGGAAAGGATGGAAGATGCTCAGTCGAATTTGGTGTCAATTCTAAAGTGTAAAATTCTACGAACATCAAGTCAATTAAAAGAAAGGCAGCACAGTGGCGCAGTGGGTTAGCCCTGTAGCCTCACGGCGCTGAGAACCTGCGTTCGAATCCCGGCCCTGGGACACTGTCCGTGTGGAGTTTGCACATTCACCCTGTGTCTGCGTGGGTTTCACCCCCACAACGCAAAAATATGCAGGGAAGGTATATTGACCACTCTAAATTGCCCCTTAATTGGTAAAATGATTGAGTAAAGTCAATTAAAAAAGTCAATTAAAAGAAAATTGGAGACGAACTGCCTACCGGAGATATAATTTCAAGTCAAAATCAAAGGCACAGTTATGAGCTGACGACAATTGGAAAATTAAGTGATTCGAAAGCACAGAAGTGGAAGTAACACCTATTAAGACCAAAGGAACTTTGAACATCACAAAGGATAATGTAATCAGATCTGAGGTGTCGTTATGCCCAAAATGAATAATTAGTCGTATTCAAATGTTTACATCAAAGATACTTTTTAACAAGCAAAGGGAAATAAGTTAATTTACAATAAGGCTCTAAAAACGTAATAATTGTTAGAAAGAGAATATAAACCCAGGGAGCAGCAGCAACAAGGACAGAGCACAGAGAAACAGCAACAGGAGAGAAGGGGAGGAGAACTCAGAGAGAGAGAGAGAGAGAGCTCGGTCATGGGAAAGACAAGGCAAGCAGCCGAGTTTAAACAGTTATACATCTAAGGAAGACTAGAATTTAAACAGGAGTCAGAGTCAGCTTAGAAATAGCTATCAGAGTTAGCTCTTATAGCTCAGTACATGGATCAACAAGAAACAGCAACAGAGCTAACCAGCGAATACATCCCAAAATGACAAGAATTTAAAGAAGATTGAGTGTCAAGGTGGGCCTGAAGGTCCCTTCAACCAACAGGAAGGATCCAGAAGCAAGAGCTTTTTACCTTTCTGTAAAGAATGTGTTTGCAGCTTTTAAAAGAAAAAATATAATAATAAAATAACTTAACTTAACCTGAAAAAGTGGTTTATTCCTGAAAGTCTGCGTTACGTACTTAGCAATGCAGGACCCAGGACATCGATGCTACTAAGTGGTAAGTAGATAAAATCTTCGGTGAAGGTATGGGTTCGACTGGGGGATAACTGGAAAATATAGTTTGACCTGAATGGCACCCACCGAAGCCTGCATCGGAGTCGGGGAGTGAGAATCCCTGTTCACCATTTAGAATATTGGACCTTTTTGGTACAGGGGGAATTCTAAGAAGAGTAGAGAGTTTTCAAAAACACGTGCTTGGGAAACAGCCAACATTCCTGACTGACGAGTGAGTGAGTAACATTTCTCTAGATGCTGGTCTTGACATGTGCCATCTTATTTTCTAGTATTTATTCAACCATCTACAATAAATTAGCGATATACAATATCCGAAAAGCATTCACATTGTCTTTGTTTGAAGATGGCCATGATGTGGAGATGCCGGTGTTGGACAACGGTGAGCACAGTAAGAAGTCTTGCAACATCAGTTAAAGTCCAACAGGTTTGTTTCGAATCACTAGCTTTCCTGCATTCACCATAGCCAATCGCTGGACAAAAAGGAAAGTTGGAATTGTTGGTCACAAGATTCAGGCTTTTACGTATCCCCTCCCTGATCAATAACGCATGCCCCGTGATCTGACTCTTAATCAGAAAGGTGTCTGTACAACTCCGTTCACTAAATAATAGCATATGTTCCATTGTGAAATTCTTATTCCGAGAGCCCAATGTACTTCCCCAATCACTGAATAATAACATGTGCAACAGTGTCCCGATGTTTCAAATAGAGCGCACTCTGTTGGGAAAAACAACTGGTCTTTTTGAAAAGTGTGGGATACCATTTCGGATCTCGCACGATTCGATCCAAAGGAACGTGGTGAAACTGGAAACTGAATGAGAAAAATAATATTCGTAGTCGGCAGGATTTGAACCTGCGGGGGGAAACACCAATGGATTTTTAATCCATCACCTTAACCACTCGGCCACAACAACACAAACGCAGAGGCCGATACGAATTAATTGACAGTTGGGTAATTTTTAATCAGTAAGTCGCAGACAGACACACAGAATCCAATTCTGAACATTATTGTGTTCATAATAAATATTCTTTCATTCACAACCTGACGAAATCCAAACCCGCGATGCCATAATAGTTCCGTTAAGGTTGCTATAGGAAAACTTCGATAGCATCCCTTTGTTGAATTAGGAAATGTCATTTGATTTGATTAATATTCGCAACTTGCTGTTGGACTCGGTACAATATTCTTCTGTATTTGTTGACAGGGCGATAATGCACCGACACAAATCACAACACAAACTGGAGTTAGTGCTGGATTCTGAAAGTGCTGGAATAATGGTCAGGATCCAGAAACATCTGGGTTAAAGCAAACCCATTAAGCATCAGGACACAAAAACAGAAACTTCAGGAGAAACTCAGCAGGTCTGGCAGCACCAATACAGATAGAAACGGAATTAACGTTTCCATTACGCATCAACTAAAGAGTATATTTGACATTTATTTTCGATTATCAGTCCGATACACCCCTCCCTTCAGAACTGAAATGCCCAAATATCCCAATAATATTCTCAACTTTCTTCCAAATCGACGAACCACTTCACATTCAGATGCAGAAATACCTCTTTCCATCTCCCACGCTGCTGCCTGCCGATGGAGCTGACCCGCGAGCAATCCAATGGCTTTCTCACCATAATCACAGCCAACCCCCCTTGCTCGCCTCTATTGCTGATCCACCCTCCCTTTCGATAGAAGATCAAACTTCACGGGCAACTCCTCACTCAATGCCTCGGTTCCAGATGCACCACATCTCTTCCATCACCCGCCATAATCTCCCCGATCAACCGACGCCCGTCCTCCCCTGCCTCTCTAATCACCTCTGTCTTGAATGAAATGTCCTCACCCCTCATTACCTGCTTCAATGCCTCCCAAATAACGGACGGCGAGACGTTCCCATTTTGATTAATTTTCACATACTCCACAATCATTTTCCCCATCTTAATGCAAACAATCGGGTGCGCCATCAATCCCACAATGGTCAATCATTATTAACAATAAAGAAGAAATCTGAGTTCAATGGGAGATTGATGGAGTTTGAAAGTATGGTTATTTGAATTGCCCCCTTGGACGTCTTTATAGTCACAAAGCAACGTTCGCGACTTGCGAGTCCTCAACTAATCGCCAGAAGGTTTCATTGGCAATGCTCCGTAATCGAACAAGGACCCAGCGCCTGAGAAACAGCCAACATTCCTGACTTACGAACCAGTGAGGAACATTTCTCTAGATGTTGTTCTTGACATGTGCCGTGTTATGTTCTAGTATTTATTCAACCATCTACAATAAATTAGCGATATACAATATCCGAAAAGTATTCACATTGTCTTTGTTTGAAGATGGCCATGATGTGGAGATGCTGGTGTTGGACAGCGGTGAGCACAGTAAGAAGTCTTGCAACATCAGTTAAAGTCCAACAGGTTTGTTTCGAATCACTAGCTTTCCTGCATTCACCATAGCCAATCCCTGGACAAAAGGGAAAGTTGGAATTGTTGCTCACAAGATTCAGGCTTTTACGTATCCCTTCCCTAATCAATAACGCATGTCCCGTGATCTCACTCTTAATCAGAAAGATGTCTGTACATCTCCGTTCACTAAATAATAGCATATGTTCCATTGTGAAATTCGTATTCAGAAAGCCCAGTGTACATCCCCAATCACTGAATAATAACATGTGCAACAGAGTCCCGACGTTTCAAATAGAGCGCACTCTGTTGGGAAAAACAACTGGTCATTTTGAAAAGTGTGGTATAACATTTCGCATCAGAGGCGATTCGATCCAAAGGAAAGTGGTGACACTGGCAACTGAATGAGAAGAATAATATGCGTAGTCGGCAGGATTCGAACCTGCGGGAGGAAACGCCAATGGATTTCTAGTCCATCGCCTTAACCACTCGGCCACGACTACACAAATGCAGCGGCCCCTACGGAATCAATTGACCGGAAGGTAATTTTTAATCAGTTAGTCCCAGACAGACACACAGAATCCAATTCTGAACATTATTGTGTTCATAATAAATATTCTTGACGAAATCCAAACCCGCGATGGCACAAAAGCTCCGTTAAGGTTGCTATAGGAAAGCTTCGATAGCATCCCTTTGTTGAATTAGGAAATGTCATTTGATTTGATTAAAATTCGCAATTTGCTGTTGGACTCGGTACATTATTCTTCTGTATTTGTTGACAGGGCGATAATGCACCGACACAAATCACAATACAAACTGGAGATAGTGCTGGATTCTTAAAGTGCTGGATTAATGGTCAGGATCCAGAAACATCTGGGTTAAAACAAACCCATTAAGCTTCAGGACACAAAACAGAAACTTCAGGGGAAACTCAGCGGGTCTGGCAGCATCAATATAGATAGAAACGGGATTAACGTTTCCATTCCGCTTCAACTAAAGAGTATATTTTACATTCATTTTCGATTATCAGTCCGATACTGCCCTCCCTTCAGAAACGAAATGCCCAAATATCTCCAAAATATTCTCAATATTCTTCCAAATCGACGAACCACTTCACAATCAGATGCAGAAATACCTCTTTCCAACTCCCATGTTGCTGACTGCCGATGGAGCTGATCCGAGAGCACTCCAATGGCTTTCTCACCATACTCACAGCCAACCCCCCTTTCGCGCCTCATTGCTGAACCAGCCTGCCTTTGGATAGAAGATCAAACTTCACCTTCAGCTCCTTCCTCCTCATTCAATGTCCCGGTTCCGGGTGCACCACATATATTCCATCACCCGCCAAACTCTCCCCGACCAACCGCTGTCTTCCTCCCGCGCCTCTCTAATCACCTCTTTCTTCAATGAAATGACCTCCCACCTCACTACCGCCTTTAATGCCTCCCAAACCACGGACGGCGGGAAGCTCCCATTTTAGTTAATTTCCACTTAATCCTCAATAGATTTCCCCATCTTAACGCAAAAAATCCGGTGTGTCATCAAACCTACAATGGTCAGTCATGTTAACAATAAAGAGGAAACCTGATTTCAATGGAAGATTGATGGTGTTTGAAATTATGGTTATTTGAAATCCTCCCGTGGACGTCTTTAGAGTCACAAAGCAACGTTTGCGACTTGCGAGTCCTCATTTGATCGCCAGAAGGTTACATTGGCAATGCTCCGTTACCGAACCCAAACCCGTGTGTTCTTGAAAATACAGAAAAATGTGTCATTTGAAACATGGAAGTCTGGCAATATCTGGTCTGAGAGGATACAGGGAAAGATCCCACAAAAGGTTAATAGCAGCTGCAAAGAGCAGGATTGTAAAATGCAGATTCTTGCTCACAAGCAGGCTTATCAAACACGCAGGTTTCATGTGGTAATCTAAAACAATGGCTCACACCTTCATGGAATGTAACTATCTCAGGAAGTATCTGTAAAGGCATGGATGAGAGTTTCAATTGACGAATGTTTAAAGCAGGCAGGTCTTTCAAGTCATAACCAAGTTAAATTTTAGCATACAGCTCAAAGCAAAGTCTCACACCTTAATTGAAATTAACTCTTAGTAAACAGCTGGAAAGGGTGGAAGATGCTCAGTCGAATTTGGTGTCAATTCTAAAGTGTAAAATTCTACGAACATCAAGTCAATTAAAAGAAAGGCAGCACGGTGGCGCAGTGGGTTAGCCCTGCAGCCTCACGGCGCTGAGGACCTGGGTTCGAATCCTGGCCCTGGGTCACTGTCCGTGTGGAGTTTGCACATTCTCCCCATGTCTGCGTGGGTTTCACCCCCACAACCCAAAGATGTGCAGGGTAGGTAGATTGACCACTCTAAATTGCCCCTTAATTGGTAAAAATGATTGAGTAAAGTCAAGTAATAGAAAATTGGAGACGAACTGCCTACCGGAGATACAATTTCAAGTCAAAATCAAAGGCACAGTTATGAGCTGACGACAATTGGAAAATTAAGTGATTCGAAAGCACAGAAGTGGAAGTAACACCTATTAAGACCAAAGGAACTTTGAACATCACAAAGGATAATGTAATCAGATCTGAGGTGCCGTTATGCCCAAAATGAATAATTAGTCGTATTCAAATGTTTACATCAAAGATACTTTTTAACAAGCAAAGGGAAATAAGTTAATTTACAATAAGGCTCTAAAAACTTAATAATTGTTAGAAAGAGAATATAAACCCAGGGAGCAGCAGCAACAAGGACAGAGCACAGAGAAACAGCAACAGGAGAGAAGGGGAGGAGAACTCAGAGAGAGAGAGAGAGAGAGAGAGAGAGCTCGGTCATGGGAAAGACAAGGCAAGCAGCCGAGTTTAAACAATTATACATCTAAGGAAGACTAGAATTTAAACAGGAGTCAGAGTCAGCTTAGAAATAGCTATCAGAGTTAGCTCTTATAGCTCAGTACATGGATCAACAAGAAACAGCAACAGAGCTAACCAGCGAATACATCCCAAAATGACAAGAATTAAAGAAGATTGAGTGTCAAGGTGGGCCTGAAGGTCCCTTCAACCAACAGGAAGGATCCAGAAGCAAGAGCTTTTTACCTTTCTGTAAAGAATGTGTTTGCAGCTTTTAAAAGAAAAAATATAATAATAAAATAACTTAACTTAACCTGAAAAAGTGGTTTATTCCTGAAAGTCTGCGTTACTTACTTAGCAATGCAGGACCCAGGACATCGATGCTACTAAGTGGTAAGTAGATAAAATCTTCGGTGAAGGTATGGGTTCGACTGGGGGATAACTGGAAAATATAGTTTGACCTGAATGGCACCCACCGAAGCCTGCATCGGAGTCAGGGAGTGAGAATCCCTGTTCACCATTTAGAATATTGGACCTTTTTGGTACAGGGGGAATTCTAAGAAGAGTAGAGAGTTTTCAAAAACACGTGCTTGGGAAACAGCCAACATTCCTGACTGACGAGTGAGTGAGTAACATTTCTCTAGATGCTGGTCTTGACATGTGCCATCTTATTTTCTAGTATTTATTCAACCATCTACAATAAATTAGCGATATACAATATCCGAAAAGCATTCACATTGTCTTTGTTTGAAGATGGCCATGATGTGGAGATGCCGGTGTTGGACAACGGTGAGCACAGTAAGAAGTCTTGCAACATCAGTTAAAGTCCAACAGGTTTGTTTCGAATCACTAGCTTTCCTGCATTCACCATAGCCAATCGCAGGACAAAAAGGAAAGTTGGAATTGTTGGTCACAAGATTCAGGCTTTTACGTATCCCCTCCCTGATCAATAACGCATGCCCCGTGATCTGACTCTTAATCAGAAAGGTGTCTGTACAACTCCGTTCACTAAATAATAGCATATGTTCCATTGTGAAATTCTTATTCCGAGAGCCCAGTGTACTTCCCCAATCACTGAATAATAACATGTGCAACAGTGTCCCGACGTTTCAAATAGAGCGCACTCTGTTGGGAAAAACAACTGGTCTTTTTGAAAAGTGTGGGATACCATTTCGGATCTCGCACGATTCGATCCAAAGGAACGTGGTGAAACTGGAAACTGAATGAGAAGAATAATATTCGTAGTCGGCAGGATTTGAACCTGCGGGGGGAAACGCCAATGGATTTTTAATCCATCACCTTAACCACTCGGCCACGACTACACAAACGCACATGCCGCTACGGAATTAATTGACCGTTGGGTAATTTTTAATCAGTTAGTCGCAGACAGACACACAGAATCCAATTCTGAACATTATTGTGTTCATAATAAATATTCTTTCATTCACAACCTGACGAAATCCAAACCTGCGATGCCACAATAGTTCCGTTAAGGTTGCTATAGGAAACTTTGATAGCATGCCTTTGTTGAATTAGGAAATGTCATTTGATTTGATTAATATTCGCAATTTGCTGTTGGACTCGGTACATTATTCTTCTGTATTTGTTGAGAGGGCGATAATGCACCGACACAAATCACAATACAAACTGGAGTTAGTGCTGGATTCTGAAAGTGCTGGAATAATGGTCAGGATCCAGAAACATCTGGGTTAAAGCAAACCCATTAAGCTTCAGGACACAAAAACAGAAACTTCAGGGAAAACTAAGCGTGTCTGGCAGCATCAGTGGGCAGAGAAACGGAATTAATGTTTCCATTCCGCATCAACTAAAGAGTATATTTTACATTTATTTTCGATTATCAGTCCGATACTACACTCCCTTCAGAACTGAAATGCCCAAATATCCCAATAATATTCTCAGCATTCTTCCAAATCTACGAACCACTTCACATTCAGATGCAGAAATACCTCTTTCTATCTCCCACACTGCTGCCTTCTGATGGAGCTGACCCGCGAGCAATCCAATGGCTTTCTCACCATAATCAGAGCCAACCCCCCTTGCTCGCCTCCATTGCTGATCCACCCTCCCTTTCGATAGAAGATCAATCTTCACGGGCAACTCCTCACTCAATGCCTCGGTTCCAGATGCACCACATCTCTTCCATCACACGCCATAATCTCCCCGATCAACCGACGCCCGTCCTCCCCTGCCTCTCTAATCACCTCTGTCTTGAATGAAATGTCCTCCCCCTCATTTCCTCCTTCAATGCCTCCCAAATAACGGACAGCGAGACGTTCCCATTTTGATTAATTTCCACATACTCCACAATCACTTTCTCCATCTTAACAAAAAAAATCGGGTGTGCCATCAAACCCTGAATGGTCAATCATTATTGACAATAATGAAGAAACCTGAGTTCAGTGGGAGATTGATGGAGTTTGAAAGTATGGTTATTTGAATTGCACCCGTGGACGTCTTTATAGTCACAAAGCAACGTTCGCGACTTGGGAGTCCTCAATTGATCGCCAGAAGGTTACATTGGCAATGCTCCGTAATCGAACAAGGACCCAGCGCCTGGGAAGCAGCCAACATTCCTGACTGACGAATCAGTGAGGAACATTTCTCTGGATGCTGGTCTTGACATGTGCCGCCTTATTTTCTGGTATTTATTCAACCATCTACAATAAATTAGCGATATACAATATCCGAAAAGCATTCACATTGTCTTTGTTTGAAGATGGCCATGATGTGGAGATGCTGGTGTTGGACAGCGGTTAGCACAGTAAGAAGTCTTGCAACATCAGTTAAAGTCCAACAGGTTTGTTTCGAATCACTAGCTTTCCTGCATTCACCATAGCCAATCCCTGGACAAAAGGGAAAGTTGGAATTGTTGCTCACAAGATTCAGGCTTTTACGTCTCCCCTCACTGATCAATAACGCATGCCCCGTGATCTCACTCTTAATCAGAAAGTTGTCTGTAAATCTCCGTTCACTAAATAATAGCATATGTTCCATTGTGAAATTCTTCTTCAGAAAGCCCAGTGTACATCCCCAATCACTGAATAATAACATGTGCAACAGTGTCCCGACGTTTCAAATAGAGCGCACTCTGTTGGGGAAAAACAACTGGTCTTTTTGAAAAGTGTGGGATACCATTTCGCATCAGACACGATTCGATCCAAAGGAAAGTGGTGAAACTGCAAACTAAATGAGAAAAATAATATTCGTAGTCGGCAGGATTCGAACCTGCGCGGGGAAACCCCAATTGATTTCTAGTCCATCGCCTTAACCACTCGGCCACGACTACACAAATTCTGAGGCCGATACGGAATTAATTGACCGTTGGGTAATTTTTAATCAGTTAGTCGCAGACAGACACACAGAATCCAATTCTGAACATTATTGTGTTCATAATAAATATTCTTTCATTCACAACCTGACGAAATCCAAACCCGCGATGCCACAATAGCTCCGTTAAGGTTGCTATAGGAAAGCTTCGATAGCATCCCTTTGTTGAATTAGGAAATGTCATTTGATTTGATTAATATTCGCAATTTGCTGTTGGACTCGGTACATTATTCTTCTGTATTTGTTGACAGGGCGATAATGCACCGACACAAATCACAATACAAACTGGAGTTAGTGCTGGATTCTGAAAGTGCTGGAATAATGGTCAGGATCCAGAAACATCTGGGTTAAAGCAAACCCATTAAGCTTCAGGACACAAAAACAGAAACTTCAGGAGAAACTCAGCGGGTCTGGCAGCATCAATAGAGACAGAAACGGAATTAACGTTTCCATTCCGCATCAAATAAAGAGTATATTTTACATTTATTTTCGATTATCAGTCCCATACTCCCCTCCCTTCAGAACTGAAATGCCCAAATATCTCAATAATATTCTCAGCATTCTTCCAAATCGACGAACCACTTCACATTCAGATGCAGAAATACCTCTTTCCATCTCCCACGCTGCTGCCTGCCGATGGAGCTGACCCGCGAGCAATCCAATGGCTTTCTCACCATAATCAGAGCCAACCCCCCTTGCTCGCCTCCATTGCTGATCCACCCTCCCTTTCGATAGAAGATCAATCTTCACGGGCAACTCCTCACTCAATGCCTCGGTTCCAGATGCACCACATCTCCTCCATCACCCGCCATAATCTCCCCGAACAACCGACGCCCGTCCTCCCCTGCCTCTCTAATCACCTCTGTCTTGAATGAAATGTCCTCCCCCTCATTACCTCCTTCAATGCCTCCCAAATCACGGACGGCGAGACGTTCCCATTTTGATTAATTTCCACATACTCCACAATCACTTTCCCCATCTTAACAAAAAAATCGGGTGTGCCATCAAACCCTGAATGGTCAATCATTATTAACAATATAGAAGAAATCTGAGTTCAGTGGGAGATTGATGGAGTTTGAAAGTATGGTTATTTGAATTGCACCCGTGGACGTCTTTATAGTCACAAAGCAACGTTCGCGACTTGGGAGTCCTCAATTGATCGCCAGAAGGTTACATTGGCAATGCTCCGTAATCGAACAAGGACCCAGCGCCTGGGAAACAGCCAACATTCCTGACTTACGAATCAGTGAGGAACATTTCTCTAGATGCTGGTCTTGACATGTGCCGTCTTATGTTCTAGTATTTATTCAACCATCTACAATAAGTTAGCGATATACAATATCCGAAAAGCATTCACATTGTCTTTGTTTGAAGATGGCCATGATGTGAAGATGCTGGTGTTGGACAGCGGTGAGCACAGTAAGAAGTCTTGCAACATCAGTTAAAGTCCAACAGGTTTGTTTCGAATCACTAGCTTTCCTGCATTCACCATAGCCAATCCCTGGGCAAAAGGGAAAGTTGGAATTGTTGCTCACAAGATTCAGGCTTTTACGTCTCCCCTCACTGATCAATAACGCATGCCCCGTGATCTCACTCTTAATCAGAAAGTTGTCTGTGCATCTCCGTTCACTAAATAATAGCATATGTTCCATTGTGAAATTCTTCTTCAGAAAGCCCAGTGTACATCCCCAATCACTGAATAATAACATGTGCAACAGTGTCCCGACGTTTCAAATAGAGCGCACTCTGTTGGGGAAAACAACTGGTCTTTTTGAAAAGTGTGGGATACCATTTCGCATCAGACACGATTCGTTCCAAAGGAAAGTGGTGAAACTGCAAACTGAATGAGAAAAATGATATTCGTAGACGGCAGGATTCGAACCTGCGCGGAGAAACCCCAATGAATTTCTAGTCCATCGCCTTAACCACTCGGCCACGACTACACAAACGCAGAGGCCGATACGGAATTAATTGACCGTTGGGTAATTTTTAATCAGTTAGTCGCTGACAGACACACAGAATCCAATTCTGAACATTATTGTGTTCATAATAAATATTCTTTCATTCACAACCTGACGAAATCCAAACCCGCGATGCCACAATAGCTCCGTTAAGGTTGCTATAGGAAAGCTTCGATAGCATCCCTTTGTTGAATTAGGAAATGTCATTTGATTTGATTAATATTCGCAATTTGCTGTTGGACTCGGTACATTATTCTTCTGTATTTGTTGACAGGGCGATAATGCACCGACACAAATCACAATACAAACTGGAGTTAGTGCTGGATTCTGAAAGTGCTGGAATAATGGTCAGGATCCAGAAACATCTGGGTTAAAGCAAACCCATTAAGCTTCAGGACACAAAAACAGAAACTTCAGGGAAAACTAAGCGTGTCTGGCAGCATCAGTGGGCAGAGAAACGGAATTAACGTTTCCATTCCGCATCAACTAAAGAGTATATTTTACATTAATTTTCGATTATCAGTCCGATACTCCCCTCCCTTCAGAACTGAAATGCCCAAATATCCCAATAATATTCTCAGAATTCTTCCAAATCTACGAGCCATTTCACATTCAGATGCAGAAATACCTCTTTCCATCTCCCACGCTGCTGCCTGCCGATGGAGCTGACCCGCGAGCAATCCAATGGCTTTCTCCCCATAATCAGAGCCAACCCCCCTTGCTCGCCTCCATTGCTGATCCACCCTCCCTTTCGATAGAAGATCAATCTTCACGGGCAACGCCTCACTCAATGCCTCGGTTCCAGATGCACCACATCTCTTCCATCACACGCCATAATCTCCCCGATCAACCGACGCCCGTCCTCCCCTGCCTCTCTAATCACCTCTGTCTTGAATGAAATGTCCTCCCCCTCATTACCTCCTTCAATGCCTCCCAAAGCACGGACAGCGAGACGTTCCCATTTTGATTAATTTCCACATACTCCACAATCACTTTCCCCATCTTAACAAAAAAAATCGGGTGTGCCATCAAACCCTGAATGGTGAATCATTATTAACAATAAAGAAGAAATCTGAGTTCAGTGGGAGATTGATGGAGTTTGAAAGTATGGTTATTTGAATTGCACCCGTGGACGTCTTTATAGTCACAAAGCAACGTTCGCGACTTGGGAGTCCTCAATTGATCGCCAGAAGGTTACATTGGCAATGCTCCGTAATCGAACAAGGACCCAGCGCCTGGGAAACAGCCAACATTCCTGACTTACGAATCAGTGAGGAACATTTCTCTAGATGCTGGTCTTGACATGTGCCGTCTTATGTTCTAGTATTTATTCAACCATCTACAATAAATTAGCGATATACAATATCCGAAAAGCATTCACATTGTCTTTGTTTGAAGATGGCCATGATGTGAAGATGCTGATGTTGGACAGCGGTGAGCACAGTAAGAAGTCTTGCAACATCAGTTAAAGTCCAACAGGTTTGTTTCGAATCACTAGCTTTCCTGCATTCACCATAGCCAATCCCTGGACAAAAGGGAAAGTTGGAATGTTGCTCACAAGATTCAGGCTTTTACGTCTCCCCTCACTGATCAATAACGCATGCCCCGTGATCTCACTCTTAATCAGAAAGTTGTCTGTAAATCTCCGTTCACTAAATAATAGCATATGTTCCATTGTGAAATTCTTCTTCAGAAAGCCCAGTGTACATCCCCAATCACTGAATAATAACATGTGCAACAGTGTCCCGACGTTTCAAATAGAGCGCACTCTGTTGGGGAAAAACAACTGGTCTTTTTGAAAAGTGTGGGATACCATTTCGCATCAGACACGATTCGATCCAAAGGAAAGTGGTGAAACTGCAAACTGAATGAGAAAACTAATATTCGTAGTCGGCAGGATTCGAACCTGCGCGGGCAAACCCTAATGGATTTCTAGTCCATCGCCTTAACCACCCGGCCACGACTACACAAATTCTGAGGCCGATACGGAATTAATTGACCGTTGGGTAATTTTTAATCAGTTAGTCGCAGACAGACACACAGAATCCAATTCTGAACATTATTGTGTTCATAATAAATATTCTTTCATTCACAACCTGACGAAATCCAAACCCGCGATGCCACAATAGCTCCGTTAAGGTTGCTATAGGAAAGCTTCGATAGCATCCCTTTGTTGAATTAGGAAATGTCATTTGATTTGATTAATATTCGCAATTTGCTGTTGGACTCGGTACATTATTCTTCTGAATTTGTTGACAGGGCGATAATGCACCGACACAAATCACAATACAAACTGGAGTTAGTGCTGGATTCTGAAAGTGCTGGAATAATGGTCAGGATACAGAAACATCTGGGTTAAAGCAAACCCATTAAGCTTCAGGACACAAAAACAGAAACTTCAGGAGAAACTCAGCGGGTCTGGCAGCATCAATAGAGACAGAAACGGAATTAACGTTTCCATTCCGCATCAAATAATGAGTATATTTTACATTTATTTTCGATTATCAGTCCGATACTCCCCTCCCTTCAGAACTGAAATGCCCAAATATCTCAATAATATTCTCAGCATTCTTCCAAATCGACGAACCACTTCACATTCAGATGCAGAAATACCTCTTTCCATCTCCCACGCTGCTGCCTGCCAATGGAGCTGACCCGCGAGCAATCCAATGGCTTTCTCACCATAATCAGAGCCAACCCCCCTTGCTCGCCTCCATTGCTGATCCACCCTCCCTTTCGATAGAAGATCAATCTTCACGGGCAACGCCTCACTCAATGCCTCGGTTCCAGATGCACCACATCTCTTCCATCACACGCCATAATCTCCCCGATCAACCGACGCCCGTCCTCCCCTGCCTCTCTAATCACCTCTGTCTTGAATGAAATGTCCTCCCCCTCATTACCTCCTTCAATGCCTCCCAAAGCACGGACAGCGAGACGTTCCCATTTTGATTAATTTCCACATACTCCACAATCACTTTCCCCATCTTAACAAAAAAAATCGGGTGTGCCATCAAACCCTGAATGGTGAATCATTATTAACAATAAAGAAGAAATCTGAGTTCAGTGGGAGATTGATGGAGTTTGAAAGTATGGTTATTTGAATTGCACCCGTGGACGTCTTTATAGTCACAAAGCAACGTTCGCGACTTGGGAGTCCTCAATTGATCGCCAGAAGGTTACATTGGCAATGCTCCGTAATCGAACAAGGACCCAGCGCCTGGGAAACAGCCAACATTCCTGACTTACGAATCAGTGAGGAACATTTCTCTAGATGCTGGTCTTGACATGTGCCGTCTTATGTTCTAGTATTTATTCAACCATCTACAATAAATTAGCGATATACAATATCCGAAAAGCATTCACATTGTCTTTGTTTGAAGATGGCCATGATGTGAAGATGCTGATGTTGGACAGCGGTGAGCACAGTAAGAAGTCTTGCAACATCAGTTAAAGTCCAACAGGTTTGTTTCGAATCACTAGCTTTCCTGCATTCACCATAGCCAATCCCTGGACAAAAGGGAAAGTTGGAATGTTGCTCACAAGATTCAGGCTTTTACGTCTCCCCTCACTGATCAATAACGCATGCCCCGTGATCTCACTCTTAATCAGAAAGTTGTCTGTAAATCTCCGTTCACTAAATAATAGCATATGTTCCATTGTGAAATTCTTCTTCAGAAAGCCCAGTGTACATCCCCAATCACTGAATAATAACATGTGCAACAGTGTCCCGACGTTTCAAATAGAGCGCACTCTGTTGGGGAAAAACAACTGGTCTTTTTGAAAAGTGTGGGATACCATTTCGCATCAGACACGATTCGATCCAAAGGAAAGTGGTGAAACTGCAAACTGAATGAGAAAAATAATATTCGTAGTCGGCAGGATTCGAACCTGCGCGGGCAAACCCTAATGGATTTCTAGTCCATCGCCTTAACCACCCGGCCACGACTACACAAATTCTGAGGCCGATACGGAATTAATTGACCGTTGGGTAATTTTTAATCAGTTAGTCGCAGACAGACACACAGAATCCAATTCTGAACATTATTGTGTTCATAATAAATATTCTTTCATTCACAACCTGACGAAATCCAAACCCGCGATGCCACAATAGCTCCGTTAAGGTTGCTATAGGAAAGCTTCGATAGCATCCCTTTGTTGAATTAGGAAATGTCATTTGATTTGATTAATATTCGCAATTTGCTGTTGGACTCGGTACATTATTCTTCTGAATTTGTTGACAGGGCGATAATGCACCGACACAAATCACAATACAAACTGGAGTTAGTGCTGGATTCTGAAAGTGCTGGAATAATGGTCAGGATACAGAAACATCTGGGTTAAAGCAAACCCATTAAGCTTCAGGACACAAAAACAGAAACTTCAGGAGAAACTCAGCGGGTCTGGCAGCATCAATAGAGACAGAAACGGAATTAACGTTTCCATTCCGCATCAAATAAAGAGTATATTTTACATTTATTTTCGATTATCAGTCCGATACTCCCCTCCCTTCAGAACTGAAATGCCCAAATATCTCAATAATATTCTCAGCATTCTTCCAAATCGACGAACCACTTCACATTCAGATGCAGAAATACCTCTTTCCATCTCCCACGCTGCTGCCTGCCAATGGAGCTGACCCGCGAGCAATCCAATGGCTTTCTCACCATAATCAGAGCCAACCCCCCTTGCTCGCCTCCATTGCTGATCCACCCTCCCTTTCGATAGAAGATCAATCTTCACGGGCAACTCCTCACTCAATGCCTCGGTTCCAGATGCACCACATCTCTTCCATCACCCGCCATAATCTCCCCGATCAACCGACGCCCGTCCTCCCCTGCCTCTCTAATCACCTCTGTCTTGAATGAAATGTCCTCCCCCTCATTACCTCCTTCAATGCCTCCCAAATCACGGACGGCGAGACGTTCCCATTTTGATTAATTTCCACATACTCCACAATCACTTTCCCCATCTTAACAAAAAAAATCGGGTGTGCCATCAAACCCTGAATGGTCAATCATTATTAACAATATAGAAGAAATCTGAGTTCAGTGGGAGATTGATGGAGTTTGAAAGTATGGTTATTTGAATTGCACCCGTGGACGTCTTTATAGTCACAAAGCAACGTTCGCGACTTGGGAGTCCTCAATTGATCGCCAGAAGGTTACATTGGCAATGCTCCGTAATCGAACAAGGACCCAGCGCCTGGGAAACAGCCAACATTCCTGACTTACGAATCAGTGAGGAACATTTCTCTAGATGCTGGTCTTGACATGTGCCGTCTTATGTTCTAGTATTTATTCAACCATCTACAATAAGTTAGCGATATACAATATCCGAAAAGTATTCACATTGTCTTTGTTTGAAGATGGCCATGATGTGAAGATGCTGGTGTTGGACAGCGGTGAGCACAGTAAGAAGTCTTGCAACATCAGTTAAAGTCCAACAGGTTTGTTTCGAATCACTAGCTTTCCTGCACACACCATAGCCAATCCCTGGGCAAAAGGGAAAGTTGGAATTGTTGCTCACAACATTCAGGCTTTTACGTCTCCCCTCACTGATCAATAACGCATGCCCCGTGATCTCACTCTTAATCAGAAAGTTGTCTGTACATCTCCGTTCACTAAATAATAGCATATGTTCCATTGTGAAATTCTTCTTCAGAAAGCCCAGTGTACATCCCCAATCACTGAATAATAACATGTGCAACAGTGTCCCGACGTTTCAAATAGAGCGCACTCTGTTGGGAAAAACAACTGGTCTTTTTGAAAAGTGTGGGATACCATTTCGCATCAGACACGATTCGATCCAAAGGAAAGTGGTGAAACTGCAAACTGAATGAGAAAAATGATATTCGTAGTCGGCAGGATTCGAACCTGCGCGGAGAAACCCCAATGGATTTCTAGTCCATCACCTTAACCACTCGGCCACAACTACAGAAACGCAGAGGCCGATACGGAATTAATTGACCGTTGGGTAATTTTTAATCAGTTAGTCGCAGACAGACACACAGAATCCAATTCTGAACATTATTGTGTTCATAATAAATATTCTTTCATTCACAACCTGACGAAATCCAAACCCGCGATGCCACAATAGCTCCGTTAAGGTTGCTATAGGAAAGCTTCGATAGCATCCCTTTGTTGAATTAGGAAATGTCATTTGATTTGATTAATATTCGCAATTTGCTGTTGGACTCGGTACATTATTCTTCTGTATTTGTTGACAGGGCGATAATGCACCGACACAAATCACAATACAAACTGGAGTTAGTGCTGGATTCTGAAAGTGCTGGAATAATGGTCAGGATCCAGAAACATCTGGGTTAAAGCAAACCCATTAAGCTTCAGGACACAAAAACAGAAACTTCAGGGAAAACTAAGCGTGTCTGGCAGCATCAGTGGGCAGAGAAACGGAATTAACGTTTCCATTCCGCATCAACTAAAGAGTATATTTTACATTAATTTTCGATTATCAGTCCGATACTCCCCTCCCTTCAGAACTGAAATGCCCAAATATCCCAATAATATTCTCAGCATTCTTCCAAATCTACGAGCCATTTCACATTCAGATGCAGAAATACCTCTTTCCATCTCCCACGCTGCTGCCTGCCGATGGAGCTGACCCGCGAGCAATCCAATGGCTTTCTCACCATAATCAGAGCCAACCCCCCTTGCTCGCCTCCATTGCTGATCCACCCTCCCTTTCGATAGAAGATCAATCTTCACGGGCAACGCCTCACTCAATGCCTCGGTTCCAGATGCACCACATCTCTTCCATCACACGCCATAATCTCCCCGATCAACCGACGCCCGTCCTCCCCTGCCTCTCTAATCACCTCTGTCTTGAATGAAATGTCCTCCCCCTCATTACCTCTTCAATGCCTCCCAAAGCACGGACAGCGAGACGTTCCCATTTTGATTAATTTCCACATACTCCACAATCACTTTCCCCATCTTAACAAAAAAAATCGGGTGTGCCATCAAACCCTGAATGGTGAATCATTATTAACAATAAAGAAGAAATCTGAGTTCAGTGGGAGATTGATGGAGTTTGAAAGTATGGTTATTTGAATTGCACCCGTGGACGTCTTTATAGTCACAAAGCAACGTTCGCGTCTTGGGAGTCCTCAATTGATCGCCAGAAGGTTACATTGGCAATGCTCCGTAATCGAACAAGGACCCAGCGCCTGGGAAACAGCCAACATTCCTGACTTACGAATCAGTGAGGAACATTTCTCGAGATGCTGGTCTTGACATGTGCCGTCTTATGTTCTAGTATTTATTCAACCATCTACAATAAATTAGCGATATACAATATCCGAAAAGCATTCACATTGTCTTTGTTTGAAGATGGCCATGATGTGAAGATGCTGGTGTTGGACAGCGGTGAGCACAGTAAGAAGTCTTGCAACATCAGTTAAAGTCCAACAGGTTTGTTTCGAATCACTAGCTTTCCTGCATTCACCATAGCCAATCCCTGGACAAAAGGGAAAGTTGGAATTGTTGCTCACAAGATTCAGGCTTTTACGTCTCCCCTCACTGATCAATAACGCATGCCCCGTGATCTCACTCTTAATCAGAAAGTTGTCTGTAAATCTCCGTTCACTAAATAACAGCATATGTTCCATTGTGAAATTCTTCTTCAGAAAGCCCAGTGTACATCCCCAATCACTGAATAATAACATGTGCAACAGTGTCCCGACGTTTCAAATAGAGCGCACTCTGTTGGGGAAAAACAACTGGTCTTTTTGAAAAGTGTGGGATACCATTTCGCATCAGACACGATTCGATCCAAAGGAAAGTGGTGAAACTGGAAACTGAATGAGAAAAATGATATTCGTAGTCGGCAGGATTCGAACCTGCGCGGGGATTTCTAGTCCATCGCCTTAACCACTCGGCCACGACTACACAAACGCAGTGGCCGATACGGAATTAATTGACCATTGGGTAATTTTTAATCAGTTAGTCGCAGACAGACACACAGTATCCAATTCTGAACATTATTGTGTTCATAATAAATATTCTTCATTCACAACCTGACGAAATCCAAACCCGCGATGCCACAATAGCTCCGTTAAGGTTGCTATAGGAAAGCTTCGATTGCATCCCTTTGTTGAATTAGAAAATGTCATTTGATTTGATTAATATTCGCAATTTGCTGTTGGACTCGGTACATTATTCTTCTGTATTTGTTGACAGGGCGATAATGCACCGACACAAATCACAATACAACTGGAGTTAGTGCTGGATTCTGAAAGTGCTGGAATAATGGTCAGGATCCAGAAACATCTGGGTTAAAGCAAACCCATTAAGCTTGAGGACACAAAAACAGAAACTTCAGGGAAAACTAAACGTGTCTGGCAGCATCAGTGGGCAGAGAAACGGAATTAACGTTTCCATTCCGCATCAACTAAAGAGTATATTTTACATTAATTTTCGATTATCAGTCCGATACTCCCCTCCCTTCAGAACTGAAATGCCCAAATATCCCAATAATATTCTCAGCATTCTTCCAAATCTACGAACCACTTCACATTCAGATGCAGAAATACCTCTTTCCATCTCCCACGCTGCTGCCTGCCGATGGAGCTGACCCGCGAGCAATCCAATGGCTTTCTCACCATAATCAGAGCCAACCCCCCTTGCTCGCCTCCATTGCTGATCCACCCTCCCTTTCGATAGAAGATCAATCTTCACGGGCAACTCCTCACTCAATGTCTCGGTTCCAGATGCACCACATCTCTTCCATCACCCGCCATAATCTCCCCGGTCAACCGACGCCCGTCCTCCCCTGCCTCTCTAATCACCTCTGTCTTGAATGAAATGTCCTCCCCCTCATTACCTCCTTCAATGCCTCCCAAATCACGGACGGCGAGACGTTCCCATTTTGATTAATTTCCACATACTCCACAATCACTTTCCCCATCTTAATGCAAAAATCGGGTGCGCCATCAAGCCCACAATGGTCAATCATTATTAACAATAAAGATGAAATCTGAGTTCAATGGGAGATTGATGGAATTTGAAAGTATGGCTATTTGAATTACACCCGTGGATGACTTTAGAGTCACAAAGCAACGTTCGCGACGTGCGAATCCTCATTTGATCGCCATAAGGTTACATTGGCAATGCTCCGTAATCGAACCCATCCGGTGCTTGGGAAACAGCCAACATTCCTGACTGACGAGTGAGTGAGGAACATTTCCCTTCGATGCTGGTCTTGA
Organism: Scyliorhinus canicula; assembly: GCF_902713615.1. NCBI lineage: Eukaryota > Metazoa > Chordata > Chondrichthyes > Carcharhiniformes > Scyliorhinidae > Scyliorhinus > Scyliorhinus canicula. Next base: position 207,717,815 of record NC_052151.1, read on the forward strand.
CATGAGCCGTCTTATTTTCTAGTATTTATTCAACCAGCTACAATAAATTTGCGATATACAATATCCGAAAAGCATTCACATTGTCTTTGTTTGAAGATGGCCATGATGTGGAGATGTCGGTGTTGGACAGCGGTGAGCACAGTAAGAAGTCTTGCAACATCAGTTAAAGTCCAACAGGTTTGTTTCGAATCACTAGCTTTCCTGCATTCTTCATAGCCAATCGCTGGACAAATAGAAATGTTGGAATTGTTGCTCACAAGGTTCACGCTTTTACGTATCCCCTCCCTGATCAATAACGCATGCCCCGTGATCTCACTCTTAACCAGAAAGGTGTCTGTACATCTCCGTTCACTAAATAATAGCATATGTTCCATTGTGAAATTCTTATTCAGAAAGCCCAGTGCACATCCCCAATCACTGAATAATAACATGTGCAACAGTGTCCAGACGTTTCAAATAGAGCGCACTCTGTTGGGAAAAACAACTGGTCTTTTTGAAAAGTGTGGGTTACCATTTCGCATCAGACAAGATTCGATCCAAAGGAACGTGGTGAAACTTGAAACTTAATGAGAAAAATGATATTCGTCGTCGGCAGGATTCTAAACTGAGCGGGGAAACCCCAATGGATATCTAGTTCATCGCCTTAACCACTCGGCCACGACTACACAGACGCAGAGGCCGCTACGGAATTAATTGACAGTTGGGTAATTTTTAATCAGTTAGTCGCAGGACAGACACACAGAATCCAATTCTGAACATTATTGTGTTCATAATAAATATCCTTTCATTCACAACCTGACGAAATCCAAACTCGTGATCACAAATAGCTCCATTCAGGTTGCTGTAGGAAAGCTTTGATAGCATCCCTTTGTTAAATTAGGAAATCTCATTTGATTTGATTAAAAGTCGCAATTTGCTGTTGAACACAGTACATTTTCTTTCGTATTTGTTGACAGGGCGATAATGCACCGACACAATTCACAATACCACCTGGAGTTGTTGCTGGATTCTGAAAATGCTGCAATTATGCTCAGGGTCCAGAAACATCTGGGTTAAAGCAACCCCATTAATCTTCAGGACACATAACCAGAAACTTCAGGCAAAACACAGCGAGTTTGACAGCATCAGTGGACAGAGAAACGGAATTAACGTTACCATTCCGCATCAACTAAAGATAGTATTTTACATTTATTTTCGATTATCAGTCCGATACGCCCCTTCCTTCAGAACCTATATGCCCAAATATCCCTCAAAACATTCTGAACATTCTTCCAAATCCACGAACCACTTCACATTCAGATGCAGAAATACCTCTTCCCACATTCCACGCTGCTGCCTGCAATGTAGCTGACCCACCAGCAATTCAATGGCTTTCTCACCATACTCATAGCAATCCACCTCGCACGTGTAATGGACAATGTTAATACTTATTATTGAATAACTGCTTAATAGTGTGATTAACTAAAGCTGCAGGCGTTTGTGTGTGTGTCCAAGGTTAGAGAGAGAGAGAGCAAAACTGATATGCCAGCTGTATGAAGGCCGAAATAGTAAAACCAGGAGAAAAGCAACTCCTTATATGGAATGGAGAATTATAGTATCTTTTGTATGTATAAGACTGAAGGTTGCGGCACTCGGCGCGCTTTCCTCTCTTTCCTGTAGAAAGAGGAAGGTGTCCTCTGCAGAGTTAAGACATAAACTAACTTGTTCTTATTCATGACTGTTTGTTTCTGAGTTTTCCTTTTTCCCACCACAGTTCTTGGCGACGAGGATGGGACCCCGTGCTTGAGATAGACACAGGGAGATTCTGGGGAGGCATTAGCGCTGATGCCTTGAGGGTTTTTCACCTCATCTCAAAAGCTTCAATTGGCCATCAGCGTGAGAGGACCAGGAATTACCGTGTCACCGCAGCACCGGGATCCGGACTGAAATCTATGGTAAGGAATTGCTCTATTATTAATTATAGACAGTGGTGAACAGTCTCACAGTGACGGGTGGATTTAGACTTGGATCTATCAAACAGGTTGGACCTGTAAAAATACCTAAACGATAGGTATTGGTGTTGCTGGTTTATGAAAATCAAACCACCTAAGCGGACGCGCTTACGTGCGGGAGCCTCCGGAGGAAAATCCAGTCACAAGGGATAAGGTCACTGTGAGTCTGGGCCACAAGTAAGAGACCAGTCATGGGGAATAGCAATGGAAAAAACAAACAAATGCTGCAAGTTTAAATAGCCCTAATATACGATACATGGTACTAATTATGGACAAGACTCGGCGAGTCAAGTTAAAATGTGGGGTGAAGGAGTGTGGTTTCCTGAATGAGGAAATTTTAGTGTAAGACAATTGGAATTATTAAAAACTCAGTTAGAACAGAGGGCAAAAGAATGTGGAAAGAAAAGCAAAAGTAAAAGAGAACAATAAATTGGGCGGCTTATGGTCTGTGGAAAACAGAGGCAGAAATAAGAAATAGACGATCACAGGCGAAACCCAAAGAAACATGCAAATAAAACCAACTCCTCTTCAGTGTGTTAAGTCTATTTCAGGTCACCCCATTCCGGATGATCCCGACCTGGATGGCTACCTCACGCGCCCAACGGCTTCTCCTCAAGTGGCCCCCACGAACCCAGGCCCACAGCCGCCACGGAGCCCTCCACCATATAGTGAACCCCCTCGGGGAGCGCCTGACACGTCCATGGGATCTTTACCGTCAAGAGCTGACCGTCACCCCCTTTACTCAGATATCAGTACATGACTACATCTGACTCCCCAGTAGCTCACCATCCCCGGAGTAAGGGGTCGTGCAGACCTAAATCTGCCCTTCCAGATGCACCAGAACCGTTTAATTATCTCAAAGGCGACGGAGAAAGGGAAGGACACAGTAAATGTCTCGGCAGTGTCCTCAATGCTCCAATGATAGACGTGGCGGGACGGGGAAGGACAACCGATACTTGTCCACAGATCGTGGACAATGAAGACAATTGAATGTGCCTATGAACAACTCCCAGATCCCAGAGAAGCGGAAGGCCAGAAATTTGCAGGCGAGGTACGCAAGTTCTGCCTCGAGTTTCGCCCCATGTCTCATGAGATGCGGCGATTATTGGGGAGGAAATTGAACGCAGACATCTCCGAGATCCGACACAATTGGCCAGATGATAATCTACGAGCTCGCCAAGTTCAACCAGACCATGCAGATAATGTGCCTTATAAAGCCTTTGTTACAGGTCCTGGTGGACACCTGTCAAACTGCCTTTCCGGTTAGAATGGATATGCCAAAAATTGCCATATGTAAGCAGCGTGACTATGAACCTGTGTCCCAGTACCTGATCCGGCTCCCAGAAGTCCATAACGCTCATAGTGGACTTACACCACCAGCTGACATGAATACAGCTGAAGTGATCGAGCCTTGGGAAACAGCCAACATTCCTGACTGACGAGCGACGTGAGAAACATTTCTCTAGATGCTGGTCTTGACTTGTTCCCTCTTAGTTTCTAGTATTTATTCAACCATCTACAATAAATTAGCGATATACAATATCCAAAAAGCATTCACATTGTCTTAGTTTAAAGATGGCCTTGATGTGGAGATGCCGGTGTTGGATACCGGTGAGCACAGTCAGAAGTCTTGCAACACCAGTTAAGTCCAACAGGTTGTTTCGGAATCACAAGCTTTCCTGCATTCACCCTAGCCAATCCCTGGAAAAAAGGGAAATTGGAATTGTTGCTCACAAGATTCAGGGTTTTACTTCTCCCCTCCCTAATCAATAACGCATTCCCCATGATCTCAATGTTAATCAGAAATGTGTCTGTACATCTCCGTTCACGAAATAATAGCATGTGTTCTGTTGTTAAATTCTTATTCAGAAAGCCCTGTGTACTTCCCCAATCACTGAATAATAACATGTGCAATGCAAGTGTTCTGACTTTTCAAATAGAGCGCACTCCGTTGGGAAAATGAACTCTTCTTTTTGAAAGTGTGGGATACCATTTCGCATCAGACACGATTCGTTCCAAAGAAACGTGGTGAAACTTGAAACTGAATGAGAAAAAGTATATTCGTAGTCGGCAGGATTCGAACTTGCGCGGGAGACCCCAAAGGATTTCTAGCCCATCGCCTTAACCACTCGGCCACGACTACACGAACCTATGTGCTGCTTCGGTTGTCATTTGACGGGAAAGTAATTTTTAATCAGTTCGTCGCAGAGAGACACACAAAATCCAATTCTGAACATTACTGTGTTCATAATGAATATTCTTTCATTCAAACCTGACGAAATCCAAACCCGCGATGCCGCAATAGCTCCCTTAAGGTTGCTATAGGAAAGCTTTGATAGCATCCCTTTCTTGAATTATGAACGTCATTTGATTTGGTTAATATTCGCAATTTGCTGTTGGGCTCCGTACATTTACTTCTGTATTTGTTGACAGGGCGATAATGCACCGACACAAATCACAATTCAAACTGGAGTTAGTGCTGAAAATGCTGCAATTATGCTCAGGGTCCAGAAACATCTGGGTTAAAGGAAACCCATTAAGCTTCAGGACACAAAAACAGAAACTTCAGGGAAAACTCAGTGTGGTCTGACAGCATCAGTGGACAGAGAAACGGAATTAACGTTTCCATTCCGCATCAACTAAAGAGAGTATTTGACATTTATTTTCGATTATCAGTCCGATTCTCCCTCCCTTCAGAACCGAAATGCCCAAATATCCCCAACTATTCTGAACATTCTTCCACATCCACGAACCACTTCATATTCAGATGCAGAATACCTCTTCCCACCTTCTAAGCTGCTGCCTGCAGATGTAGCTGACCCGCCAGCAATCCAATGGCTTTCTCACCATACTCATAGCCAACCCCACCCCCTCCCACCCCCCCCACCCCCCAACCTTGCGCCGCCTCCATTGCTGAACCGCCCTCCCTTTCGATTGAAGATCAAACTTCACCAGCAGCTCCTTCAACCTCTTTAAATGTCCCGGATGCACCACCATATATTCCATCGCCCGCCAAATTCTCCCCGATCAACCGCTGTCCTCCCCTCCCGCGCATCTCTATCACCTCTGCCTTGAATGAAATGACCCCCTCCCTCACTACCGCCTTCAATGCCTCCCAAACCACGGACGGCGAGACGTTCCCCATTTCGGTTAATTTACACGTACCCTCAATCACTATCCCCATCTTAATGCAAAAAAATCGGATGTGGCCTCAAACCCACAATGGCCATTCATTATTAACAATAAAGAAGAACCTGAGTTCAATGGGAGATAGATGGAGTTTGAAAGTATGGGTTGTTTAAATCCACATGTGGACGTCTTAGAGTCACAAAGCAACTTTCGCGACTTGGGAGTCCTCATTTGATCACCATAACGTTACATTGGCAATGTCCTGTAATCGAACACGGATACATCGCTTGGGAAACTGAAATTCCTGACTACGAATGAATGAGAAACATTTCTCTATTGCTGGTCTTGACTTGTTCCCTTTAGTTTCTAGTATTATTCAACCATCTGCAAAAATTAGCGATATACAATATCCGAAACGTTTTCACCTTGTCTTTGTTTGAAGACGTCCATGATGTGAAGATGCCTGGTGTTGGACAGCGGTGAGCACAGTAAAAGTCTTGCAACATCAGTTAAAGTCCAACATGTTTGTTTCGAATCACTAGCTTTCCTGCATTCACCATAGCCAATCCCTGGACAAAAACGAAAGTTGGAATTGTTGCTCACAAGATTCAGGCTTTTACGTGTCCCCCTCCCTGATCAATAACGCATGCCCCGTGATCTCACTCTTAATCAGAGAGGTGTCTGTACATCTCCGTTCATTAAATAATAGCATGTATTCCGTTGTTAAATTCTTATTCAGAAAGCCCTGTGTACTTCCCCAAATCACTGATTAATAACACATGTGCAACCGTGTTCCGACTTTTCAAATAGAGCGCACTCTGTTTTTGAAAAATAACTCGTCATTCTGAAAGTGTGGGATACCATTTCGCATCAGACACGATTCGATCCAAAGGAACGTGGTGAAACTTGAAACTGAATGAGAAAAAGTAAATTCGTAGTCGGCAGGATTCGAACCTGCGCGGGGAAACCCCAATGGATTTCTAGTCCATCACCTTAACCACTCGGCCACGACTACACAAATGCAGAGGCCCCTACGGAATCAATTGACCGGAAGGGTAATTTTTAATCAGTTAGTCCCAGACAGACCACAGAATCCAATTCGAACATTATTGTGTTCATAATAAATATTCTTGACGAATCCAAACCCGCGATGGCACAAAAGCTCCGTTAAGGTTGCTATAGGAAGCTTCGATAGCATCCCTTTGTTGAATTAGGAAATGTCATTTGATTTGATTAAAATTCGCAATTTGCTGTTGGACTCGGTACATTATTCTCTGTATTTGTTGACAGGGCGATAATGCACCGACACAAATCACAATACAAACTGGAGTTAGTGCTGGATTCTTAAAGTGCTGGATTAATGGTCAGGATCCAGAAACATCTGGGTTAAAACAAACCCATTAAGCTTCAGGACACAAAAACAGAAACTTCAGGGGAAACTCAGCGGGTCTGGCAGCATCAATATAGATAGAAACGGGATTAACGTTCCATTCCGCTTCAAACTAAACAAGTATATTTTACATTCATTTTCGATTATCAGTCCGATACTGCCCTCCCTTCAGAAACGAAATGCCCAAATATCTCCAAAATATTCTCAATATTCTTCCAAATCGACGAACCCACTTCACAATCAGATGCAGAAATACCTCTTTCCAACTCCCATGTTGCTGACTGCCGATGGAGCTGATCCGAGAGCACTCCAATGGCTTTCTCACCATACTCACAGCCAACCCCCCTTTCGCGCCTCATTGCTGAACCAGCCTGCCTTTGGATAGAAGATCAAACTTCACCTTCAGCTCCTTCCTCCTCATTCCATCACCCGCCAAACTCTCCCCGACCAACCGCTGTCCTTCCTCCCGCGCCTCTCTAATCACCTCTTTCTTCAATGAAATGACCTCCCACCTCACTACCGCCTTAATGCCTCCCAAACCACGGACGGCGGGAAGCTCCCATTTAGTTAATTTCCACATTAATCCTCAATAAATTTCCCCATCTTAACGCAAAAAATCCGTGTGTCATCAAACCTACAATGGTCAGTCATGTTAACAATAAAGAGGAAACCTGATTTCAATGTAAGATTGATGGAGTTTGAAATTATGGTTATTTGAAATCCTCCCGTGGACGTCTTTAGAGTCACAAAGCAACGTTTTGCGACTTGCGAGTCCTCATTTGATCGCCATAAGGTTACATTGGCAATGCTCCGTAATCCGAACCCAAACCCGTGTGTTCTTGAAAATACAGAAAAATGTGTCATTTGAAACATGGAAGTCTGGCAATATCTGGTCTGAGAGGATACAGGGAAAGATCCCACAAAAGGTTAATAGCAGCTGCAAAGAGCAGGATTGTAAAATGCAGATTCTTGCTCACAAGCAGGCTTATCAAACACGCAGGTTTCATGTGGTAATCTAAACAATGGCTCACACCTTCATGGAATGTAACTATCTCAGGAAGTATCTGTAAAGGCATGGATGAGAGTTTCAATTGACGAATGTTTAAAGCAGGCAGGTCTTTCAAGTCATAACCAAGTTAAATTTTAGCATACAGCTCAAAGCAAAGTCTCACACCTTAATTGAAATAACTCTTAGTAAACAGCTGGAAAGGGTGGAAAGATGCTCAGGTCGAATTTGGTGTCAATTCTAAAGTGTAAAATTCTACGAACATCAAGTCAATTAAAAGAAAGGCAGCACGGTGGCGCAGTGGGTTAGCCCTGCAGCCTCACGGCGCTGAGGACCTGGGTTCGAATCCTGGCCCTGGGTCACTGTCCGTGTGGAGTTTTGCACATTCTCCCCATGTCTGCGTGGGTTTCACCCCCACAACCAAAGATGTGCAGGGTAGGTAGATTGACCACTCTAAATTGCCCCTTAATTGGTAAAAATGATTGAGTAAAGTCATTAGTAATAGAAAAATTGGAGACGAACTGCCTACCGGAGATACAATTTCAAGTCAAAATCAAAGGCACAGTTATGAAGCTGACGGACAATTGGAAAATTAAGTGATTCGAAAGCACAGAAGTGGAAGTAACACCTATTAGACCAAGGAACTTTGGAACATCACAAAGGATAATGTAATCAGATCTGAGGTGACGTTATGCCCAAAATGAATAATTAGTCGTATTCAAATGTTTACATCAAAGATACTTTTTAACAAGCAAAGGGAAATAAGTTAATTTACAATAAGGCTCTAAAAACTTAATAATTGTTAGAAAGAGAATATAAACCCAGGGAGCAGCAGCAACAAGGACAGAGCACAGAGAAACAGCAACAGAGAGAAGGGGAGGAGAACTCAGAGAGAGAGAGAGAGAGAGAGAGAGAGCTCGGTCATGGGAAAGACAAGGCAAGCAGCCGAGTTTAAACAGTTATACATCTAAGGAAGACTAGAATTTAAACAGGAGTCAGAGTCAGCTTAGAAATAGCTATCAGAGTTAGCCTCTTATAGCTCAGTACATGGATCAACAAGAAACAGCAACAGAGCTAACCAGCGAATACATCCCAAAATGACAAGAATTTAAAGAAGATTGAGTGTCAGGTGGGCCTGAAGGTCCCTTCAACCACAGGAAGGATCCAGAAGCAAGAGCTTTTTACCTTTCTGTAAAGAATGTGTTTGCAGCTTTTAAAAGAAAAAATATAATAATAAAATAACTTAACTTAACCTGAAAAAGTGGTTTATTCCTGAAAGTCTGCGTTACTTACTTAGCAATGCAGGACCCAGGACATCGATGCTACTAAGTGGTAAGTAGATAAAATCTTCGGTGAAGGTATGGGTTCGACTGGGGGATAACTGGAAAATATAGTTTGACCTGAATGGCACCCACCGAAGCCTGCATCGGAGTCAGGGAGTGAGAATCCCTGTTCACCATTTAGAATATTGGACCTTTTTGGTACAGGGGGAATTCTAAGAAGAGTAGAGAGTTTTCAAACAACACGTGCTTGGAAACAGCCAACATTCCTGACTGACGAGTGAGTGAGTAACATTTCTCTAGATGCTGGTCTTGACATGTGCCCTCTTATTTTCTAGTATTTATTCAACCATCTACAATAAATTAGCGATATACATATCCGAAAAGCATTCACATTGTCTTTGTTTGAAGATGGCCATGATGTGGAGATAGGCCGGTGTTGGACAACGGTGAGCACAGTAAGAAGTCTTGCAACATCAGTTAAAGTCCAACGGTTTGTTTCGAATCACTAGCTTTCCTGCATTCACCATAGCCAATCGCTGGACAAAAAGGAAAGTTGGAATTGTTGGTCACAAGATTCAGGCTTTTACGTATCCCCTCCCTGATCATAAACGCATGCCCCGTGATCTGACTCTTAATCAGAAAGGTGTCTGTACAACTCCGTTCACTAAATAATAGCATATGTTCCATTGTGAAATTCTTATTCCGAGAGCCAGTGTACTTCCCCAATCACTGAATAATAACATGTGCAACAGTGTCCCGACGTTTCAAATAGAGCGCACTCTGTTGGGAAAAACAACTGGTCTTTTTGAAAAGTGTGGGATACCATTTCGGATCTCGCACGATTCGATCCAAAGGAACGTTGGTGAAACTGGAAACTGAATGAGAAGAATAATATTCGTAGTCGGCAGGATTTGAACCTGCGGGGGGAAACGCCAATGGATTTTAATCCATCACCTTAACCACTCGGCCACGACTACACAAACGCACAGTGCCGCTACGGAATTAATTGACCGTTGGGTAATTTTTAATCAGTTAGTCGCAGACAGACACACAGAATCCAATTCTGAACATTATTGTGTTCATAATAATATTCTTTCATTCACAACCTGACGAAATCCAAACCTGCGATGCCACAATAGTTCCGTTAAGGTTGCTATAGGAAACTTGATAGCATGCCTTTGTTGATTTAGGAAATGTCCATTTGATTTGATTAATATTCGCAATTTGCTGTTGGACTCGGTACATTATTCTTCTGTATTGTTGAGCAGGGCGATAATGCACCGACACAAATCACAATACAAACTGGAGTTAGTGCTGGATTCTGAAAGTGCTGGAATAATGGTCAGGATCCAGAAACATCTGGGTTAAAGCAACCCATTAAGCTTCAGGACACAAAAACAGAAACTTCAGGGAAAACTAAGCGTGTCTGGCAGCATCAGTGGCAGAGAAACGGAATTAACTGTTTCCATTCCGCATCAACTAAAGAGTATATTTTACATTTATTTTCGATTATCAGTCCGATACTACACTCCCTTCAGAACTGAAATGCCCAAATATCCAATAATATTCTCAGCATTCTTCCAAATCTACGAACCACTTCACATTCAGATGCAGAAATACCTCTTTCCTATCTCCCACATCTGCTGCCTGCCGATGGAGCTGGACCCGCGAGCAATCCAATGGCTTTCTCACCATAATCAGAGCCAACCCCCATTGCTCGCCTCCATTGCTGATCCACCCTCCCTTTCGATAGAAGATCAATCTTCACGGGCAACTCCTCACTCAATGCCTCGGTTCCAGATGCACCACATCTCTTCCATCACACGCCATAATCTCCCCGATCAACCGACGCCCGTCCTCCCCTGCCTCTCTAATCACCTCTGTCTTGAATGAAATGTCCTCCCCCTCATTTCCTCCTTCAATGCCTCCCAAATCACGGACGAGCGAGACGTTCCCATTTTGATTAATTTCCACATACTCCACAATCACTTTCCTCCATCTTAACGCAAAAAAATCGGGTGTGCCATCAACCCTGAATGGTCATCATATTGACAATAAGGAAGAAACCTGAGTTCAGTGGAGATTGATGGAGTTTGAAAGTATGGTTATTTGAATTGCACCCGTGGACGTCTTTATAGTCACAAAGCAACGTTCGCGACTTGGGAGTCCTCAATTGATCGCCAGAAGGTTACATTGGCAATGCTCCGTAATCGAACAAGGACCCAGCGCCTGGGAAGCAGCCAACATTCCTGACTGACGAATCAGTGAGGAACATTTCTCTGGATGCTGGTCTTGACATGTGCCGCCTTATTTTCTGGTATTTATTCAACCATCTACAATAAATTAGCGATATACAATATCCGAAAAGCATTCACATTGTCTTTGTTTGAAGATGGCCATGATGTGGAAGATGCTGGTGTTGGACAGCGGTTAGCACAGTAAGAAGTCTTGCAACATCAGTTAAAGTCCAACAGGTTGTTTCGAATCACTAGCTTTCCTGCATTCACCATAGCCAATCCCTGGACAAAAGGGAAGTTGGAATTGTTGCTCACAAGATTCAGGCTTTTACGTCTCCCCTCACTGATCAATAACGCATGCCCCGTGATCTCACTCTTAATCAGAAGTTGTCTGTAAATCTCCGTTCACTAAATAATAGCATATGTTCCATTGTGAAATTCTTCTTCAGAAAGCCCAGTGTACATCCCCAATCACTGAATAATAACATGTGCAACAGTGTCCCGACGTTTCAAATAGAGCGCACTCTGTTGGGGAAAAACAACTGGTCTTTTGAAAAGTGTGGGATACCATTTCGCATCAGACACGATTCGATCCAAAGGAAAGTGGTGAAACTGCAAACTAAATGAGAAAAATAATATTCGTAGTCGGCAGGATTCGAACCTGCGCGGGGAACCCCAATTGATTTCTAGTCCATCGCCTTAACCACTCGGCCACGACTACACAAATTCTGAGGCCGATACGGAATTAATTGACCGTTGGGTAATTTTTAATCAGTTAGTCGCAGACAGACACACAGAATCCAATTCTGAACATTATTGTGTTCATAATAAATATTCTTCATTCACAACCTGACGAAATCCAAACCCGCGATGCCACAATAGCTCCGTTAAGGTTGCTATAGGAAAGCTTCGATAGCATCCCTGTTGTTGAATTAGGAAATGTCATTTGATTTGATTAATATTCGCAATTTGCTGTTGGACTCGGTACATTATTCTTCTGTATTTGTTGACAGGGCGATAATGCACCGACACAAATCACAATACAAACTGGAGTTAGTGCTGGATTCTGAAAGTGCTGGAATAATGGTCAGGATCCAGAAACATCTGGGTTAAAGCAAACCCATTAAGCTTCAGGACACAAAAACAGAAACTTCAGGAGAAACTCAGCGGGTCTGGCAGCATCAATAGAGACAGAAACGGAATTAACGTTTCCATTCCGCATCAAATAAAGAGTATATTTTACATTTATTTTCGATTATCAGTCCGATACTCCCCTCCCTTCAGAACTGAAATGCCCAAATATCTCAATAATATTCTCAGCATTCTTCCAAATCGACGAACCACTTCACATTCAGATGCAGAAATACCTCTTTCCATCTCCCACGCTGCTGCCTGCCGATGGAGCTGACCCGCGAGCAATCCAATGGCTTTCTCACCATAATCAGAGCCAACCCCCCTTGCTCGCCTCCATTGCTGATCCACCCTCCCTTTCGATAGAAGATCAATCTTCACGGGCAACTCCTCACTCAATGCCTCGGTTCCAGATGCACCACATCTCCTCCATCACCCGCCATAATCTCCCCGAACAACCGACGCCCGTCCTCCCCTGCCTCTCTAATCACCTCTGTCTTGAATGAAATGTCCTCCCCCTCATTACCTCCTTCAATGCCTCCCAAATCACGGACGGCGGGACGTTCCCATTTTGATTAATTTCCACATACTCCACAATCACTTTCCCCATCTTAACAAAAAAAATCGGGTGTGCCATCAAACCCTGAATGGTCAATCATTATTAACAATATAGAAGAAATCTGAGTTCAGTGGGAGATTGATGGAGTTTGAAAGTATGGTTATTTGAATTGCACCCGTGGACGTCTTTATAGTCACAAAGCAACGTTCGCGACTTGGGAGTCCTCAATTGATCGCCAGAAGGTTACATTGGCAATGCTCCGTAATCGAACAAGGACCCAGCGCCTGGGAAACAGCCAACATTCCTGACTTACGAATCAGTGAGGAACATTTCTCTAGATGCTGGTCTTGACATGTGCCGTCTTATGTTCTAGTATTTATTCAACCATCTACAATAAGTTAGCGATATACAATATCCGAAAAGCATTCACATTGTCTTTGTTTGAAGATGGCCATGATGTGAAGATGCTGGTGTTGGACAGCGGTGAGCACAGTAAGAAGTCTTGCAACATCAGTTAAAGTCCAACAGGTTTGTTTCGAATCACTAGCTTTCCTGCATTCACCATAGCCAATCCCTGGGCAAAAGGGAAAGTTGGAATTGTTGCTCACAAGATTCAGGCTTTTACGTCTCCCCTCACTGATCAATAACGCATGCCCCGTGATCTCACTCTTAATCAGAAAGTTGTCTGTGCATCTCCGTTCACTAAATAATAGCATATGTTCCATTGTGAAATTCTTCTTCAGAAAGCCCAGTGTACATCCCCAATCACTGAATAATAACATGTGCAACAGTGTCCCGACGTTTCAAATAGAGCGCACTCTGTTGGGGAAAACAACTGGTCTTTTTGAAAAGTGTGGGATACCATTTCGCATCAGACACGATTCGTTCCAAAGGAAAGTGGTGAAACTGCAAACTGAATGAGAAAAATGATATTCGTAGACGGCAGGATTCGAACCTGCGCGGAGAAACCCCAATGAATTTCTAGTCCATCGCCTTAACCACTCGGCCACGACTACACAAACGCAGAGGCCGATACGGAATTAATTGACCGTTGGGTAATTTTTAATCAGTTAGTCGCTGACAGACACACAGAATCCAATTCTGAACATTATTGTGTTCATAATAAATATTCTTTCATTCACAACCTGACGAAATCCAAACCCGCGATGCCACAATAGCTCCGTTAAGGTTGCTATAGGAAAGCTTCGATAGCATCCCTTTGTTGAATTAGGAAATGTCATTTGATTTGATTAATATTCGCAATTTGCTGTTGGACTCGGTACATTATTCTTCTGTATTTGTTGACAGGGCGATAATGCACCGACACAAATCACAATACAAACTGGAGTTAGTGCTGGATTCTGAAAGTGCTGGAATAATGGTCAGGATCCAGAAACATCTGGGTTAAAGCAAACCCATTAAGCTTCAGGACACAAAAACAGAAACTTCAGGGAAAACTAAGCGTGTCTGGCAGCATCAGTGGGCAGAGAAACGGAATTAACGTTTCCATTCCGCATCAACTAAAGAGTATATTTTACATTAATTTTCGATTATCAGTCCGATACTCCCCTCCCTTCAGAACTGAAATGCCCAAATATCCCAATAATATTCTCAGAATTCTTCCAAATCTACGAGCCATTTCACATTCAGATGCAGAAATACCTCTTTCCATCTCCCACGCTGCTGCCTGCCGATGGAGCTGACCCGCGAGCAATCCAATGGCTTTCTCCCCATAATCAGAGCCAACCCCCCTTGCTCGCCTCCATTGCTGATCCACCCTCCCTTTCGATAGAAGATCAATCTTCACGGGCAACGCCTCACTCAATGCCTCGGTTCCAGATGCACCACATCTCTTCCATCACACGCCATAATCTCCCCGATCAACCGACGCCCGTCCTCCCCTGCCTCTCTAATCACCTCTGTCTTGAATGAAATGTCCTCCCCCTCATTACCTCCTTCAATGCCTCCCAAAGCACGGACAGCGAGACGTTCCCATTTTGATTAATTTCCACATACTCCACAATCACTTTCCCCATCTTAACAAAAAAAATCGGGTGTGCCATCAAACCCTGAATGGTGAATCATTATTAACAATAAAGAAGAAATCTGAGTTCAGTGGGAGATTGATGGAGTTTGAAAGTATGGTTATTTGAATTGCACCCGTGGACGTCTTTATAGTCACAAAGCAACGTTCGCGACTTGGGAGTCCTCAATTGATCGCCAGAAGGTTACATTGGCAATGCTCCGTAATCGAACAAGGACCCAGCGCCTGGGAAACAGCCAACATTCCTGACTTACGAATCAGTGAGGAACATTTCTCTAGATGCTGGTCTTGACATGTGCCGTCTTATGTTCTAGTATTTATTCAACCATCTACAATAAATTAGCGATATACAATATCCGAAAAGCATTCACATTGTCTTTGTTTGAAGATGGCCATGATGTGAAGATGCTGATGTTGGACAGCGGTGAGCACAGTAAGAAGTCTTGCAACATCAGTTAAAGTCCAACAGGTTTGTTTCGAATCACTAGCTTTCCTGCATTCACCATAGCCAATCCCTGGACAAAAGGGAAAGTTGGAATGTTGCTCACAAGATTCAGGCTTTTACGTCTCCCCTCACTGATCAATAACGCATGCCCCGTGATCTCACTCTTAATCAGAAAGTTGTCTGTAAATCTCCGTTCACTAAATAATAGCATATGTTCCATTGTGAAATTCTTCTTCAGAAAGCCCAGTGTACATCCCCAATCACTGAATAATAACATGTGCAACAGTGTCCCGACGTTTCAAATAGAGCGCACTCTGTTGGGGAAAAACAACTGGTCTTTTTGAAAAGTGTGGGATACCATTTCGCATCAGACACGATTCGATCCAAAGGAAAGTGGTGAAACTGCAAACTGAATGAGAAAAATAATATTCGTAGTCGGCAGGATTCGAACCTGCGCGGGCAAACCCTAATGGATTTCTAGTCCATCGCCTTAACCACCCGGCCACGACTACACAAATTCTGAGGCCGATACGGAATTAATTGACCGTTGGGTAATTTTTAATCAGTTAGTCGCAGACAGACACACAGAATCCAATTCTGAACATTATTGTGTTCATAATAAATATTCTTTCATTCACAACCTGACGAAATCCAAACCCGCGATGCCACAATAGCTCCGTTAAGGTGCTATAGGAAAGCTTCGATAGCATCCCTTTGTTGAATTAGGAAATGTCATTTGATTTGATTAATATTCGCAATTTGCTGTTGGACTCGGTACATTATTCTTCTGAATTGTTGACAGGGCGATAATGCACCGACACAAATCACAATACAAACTGGAGTTAGTGCTGGATTCTGAAAGTGCTGGAATAATGGTCAGGATACAGAAACATCTGGGTTAAAGCAAACCCATTAAGCTTCAGGACACAAAAACAGAAACTTCAGGAGAAACTCAGCGGGTCTGGCAGCATCAATAGAGACAGAAACGGAATTAACGTTTCCATTCCGCATCAAATAATGAGTATATTTTACATTTATTTTCGATTATCAGTCCGATACTCCCCTCCCTTCAGAACTGAAATGCCCAAATATCTCAATAATATTCTCAGCATTCTTCCAAATCGACGAACCACTTCACATTCAGATGCAGAAATACCTCTTTCCATCTCCCACGCTGCTGCCTGCCAATGGAGCTGACCCGCGAGCAATCCAATGGCTTTCTCACCATAATCAGAGCCAACCCCCCTTGCTCGCCTCCATTGCTGATCCACCCTCCCTTTCGATAGAAGATCAATCTTCACGGGCAACGCCTCACTCAATGCCTCGGTTCCAGATGCACCACATCTCTTCCATCACACGCCATAATCTCCCCGATCAACCGACGCCCGTCCTCCCCTGCCTCTCTAATCACCTCTGTCTTGAATGAAATGTCCTCCCCCTCATTACCTCCTTCAATGCCTCCCAAAGCACGGACAGCGAGACGTTCCCATTTTGATTAATTTCCACATACTCCACAATCACTTTCCCCATCTTAACAAAAAAAATCGGGTGTGCCATCAAACCCTGAATGGTGAATCATTATTAACAATAAAGAAGAAATCTGAGTTCAGTGGGAGATTGATGGAGTTTGAAAGTATGGTTATTTGAATTGCACCCGTGGACGTCTTTATAGTCACAAAGCAACGTTCGCGACTTGGGAGTCCTCAATTGATCGCCAGAAGGTTACATTGGCAATGCTCCGTAATCGAACAAGGACCCAGCGCCTGGGAAACAGCCAACATTCCTGACTTACGAATCAGTGAGGAACATTTCTCTAGATGCTGGTCTTGACATGTGCCGTCTTATGTTCTAGTATTTATTCAACCATCTACAATAAATTAGCGATATACAATATCCGAAAAGCATTCACATTGTCTTTGTTTGAAGATGGCCATGATGTGAAGATGCTGATGTTGGACAGCGGTGAGCACAGTAAGAAGTCTTGCAACATCAGTTAAAGTCCAACAGGTTTGTTTCGAATCACTAGCTTTCCTGCATTCACCATAGCCAATCCCTGGACAAAAGGGAAAGTTGGAATGTTGCTCACAAGATTCAGGCTTTTACGTCTCCCCTCACTGATCAATAACGCATGCCCCGTGATCTCACTCTTAATCAGAAAGTTGTCTGTAAATCTCCGTTCACTAAATAATAGCATATGTTCCATTGTGAAATTCTTCTTCAGAAAGCCCAGTGTACATCCCCAATCACTGAATAATAACATGTGCAACAGTGTCCCGACGTTTCAAATAGAGCGCACTCTGTTGGGGAAAAACAACTGGTCTTTTTGAAAAGTGTGGGATACCATTTCGCATCAGACACGATTCGATCCAAAGGAAAGTGGTGAAACTGCAAACTGAATGAGAAAAATAATATTCGTAGTCGGCAGGATTCGAACCTGCGCGGGCAAACCCTAATGGATTTCTAGTCCATCGCCTTAACCACCCGGCCACGACTACACAAATTCTGAGGCCGATACGGAATTAATTGACCGTTGGGTAATTTTTAATCAGTTAGTCGCAGACAGACACACAGAATCCAATTCTGAACATTATTGTGTTCATAATAAATATTCTTTCATTCACAACCTGACGAAATCCAAACCCGCGATGCCACAATAGCTCCGTTAAGGTTGCTATAGGAAAGCTTCGATAGCATCCCTTTGTTGAATTAGGAAATGTCATTTGATTTGATTAATATTCGCAATTTGCTGTTGGACTCGGTACATTATTCTTCTGAATTTGTTGACAGGGCGATAATGCACCGACACAAATCACAATACAAACTGGAGTTAGTGCTGGATTCTGAAAGTGCTGGAATAATGGTCAGGATACAGAAACATCTGGGTTAAAGCAAACCCATTAAGCTTCAGGACACAAAAACAGAAACTTCAGGAGAAACTCAGCGGGTCTGGCAGCATCAATAGAGACAGAAACGGAATTAACGTTTCCATTCCGCATCAAATAAAGAGTATATTTTACATTTATTTTCGATTATCAGTCCGATACTCCCCTCCCTTCAGAACTGAAATGCCCAAATATCTCAATAATATTCTCAGCATTCTTCCAAATCGACGAACCACTTCACATTCAGATGCAGAAATACCTCTTTCCATCTCCCACGCTGCTGCCTGCCAATGGAGCTGACCCGCGAGCAATCCAATGGCTTTCTCACCATAATCAGAGCCAACCCCCCTTGCTCGCCTCCATTGCTGATCCACCCTCCCTTTCGATAGAAGATCAATCTTCACGGGCAACTCCTCACTCAATGCCTCGGTTCCAGATGCACCACATCTCTTCCATCACCCGCCATAATCTCCCCGATCAACCGACGCCCGTCCTCCCCTGCCTCTCTAATCACCTCTGTCTTGAATGAAATGTCCTCCCCCTCATTACCTCCTTCAATGCCTCCCAAATCACGGACGGCGAGACGTTCCCATTTTGATTAATTTCCACATACTCCACAATCACTTTCCCCATCTTAACAAAAAAAATCGGGTGTGCCATCAAACCCTGAATGGTCAATCATTATTAACAATATAGAAGAAATCTGAGTTCAGTGGGAGATTGATGGAGTTTGAAAGTATGGTTATTTGAATTGCACCCGTGGACGTCTTTATAGTCACAAAGCAACGTTCGCGACTTGGGAGTCCTCAATTGATCGCCAGAAGGTTACATTGGCAATGCTCCGTAATCGAACAAGGACCCAGCGCCTGGGAAACAGCCAACATTCCTGACTTACGAATCAGTGAGGAACATTTCTCTAGATGCTGGTCTTGACATGTGCCGTCTTATGTTCTAGTATTTATTCAACCATCTACAATAAGTTAGCGATATACAATATCCGAAAAGTATTCACATTGTCTTTGTTTGAAGATGGCCATGATGTGAAGATGCTGGTGTTGGACAGCGGTGAGCACAGTAAGAAGTCTTGCAACATCAGTTAAAGTCCAACAGGTTTGTTTCGAATCACTAGCTTTCCTGCACACACCATAGCCAATCCCTGGGCAAAAGGGAAAGTTGGAATTGTTGCTCACAACATTCAGGCTTTTACGTCTCCCCTCACTGATCAATAACGCATGCCCCGTGATCTCACTCTTAATCAGAAAGTTGTCTGTACATCTCCGTTCACTAAATAATAGCATATGTTCCATTGTGAAATTCTTCTTCAGAAAGCCCAGTGTACATCCCCAATCACTGAATAATAACATGTGCAACAGTGTCCCGACGTTTCAAATAGAGCGCACTCTGTTGGGGAAAAACAACTGGTCTTTTTGAAAAGTGTGGGATACCATTTCGCATCAGACACGATTCGTTCCAAAGGAAAGTGGTGAAACTGCAAACTGAATGAGAAAAATGATATTCGTAGTCGGCAGGATTCGAACCTGCGCGGAGAAACCCCAATGGATTTCTAGTCCATCGCCTTAACCACTCGGCCACGACTACACAAACGCAGAGGCCGGTACGGAATTAATTGACCGTTGGGTAATTTTTAATCAGTTAGTCGCAGACAGACACACAGAATCCAATTCTGAACATTATTGTGTTCATAATAAATATTCTTTCATTCACAACCTGACGAAATCCAAACCCGCGATGCCACAATAGCTCCGTTAAGGTTGCTATAGGAAAGCTTCGATAGCATCCCTTTGTTGAATTAGGAAATGTCATTTGATTTGATTAATATTCGCAATTTGCTGTTGGACTCGGTACATTATTCTTCTGTATTTGTTGACAGGGCGATAATGCACCGACACAAATCACAATACAAACTGGAGTTAGTGCTGGATTCTGAAAGTGCTGGAATAATGGTCAGGATCCAGAAACATCTGGGTTAAAGCAAACCCATTAAGCTTCAGGACACAAAAACAGAAACTTCAGGGAAAACTAAGCGTGTCTGGCAGCATCAGTGGGCAGAGAAACGGAATTAACGTTTCCATTCCGCATCAACTAAAGAGTATATTTTACATTAATTTTCGATTATCAGTCCGATACTCCCCTCCCTTCAGAACTGAAATGCCCAAATATCCCAATAATATTCTCAGCATTCTTCCAAATCTACGAGCCATTTCACATTCAGATGCAGAAATACCTCTTTCCATCTCCCACGCTGCTGCCTGCCGATGGAGCTGACCCGCGAGCAATCCAATGGCTTTCTCACCATAATCAGAGCCAACCCCCCTTGCTCGCCTCCATTGCTGATCCACCCTCCCTTTCGATAGAAGATCAATCTTCACGGGCAACGCCTCACTCAATGCCTCGGTTCCAGATGCACCACATCTCTTCCATCACACGCCATAATCTCCCCGATCAACCGACGCCCGTCCTCCCCTGCCTCTCTAATCACCTCTGTCTTGAATGAAATGTCCTCCCCCTCATTACCTCTTTCAATGCCTCCCAAAGCACGGACAGCGAGACGTTCCCATTTTGATTAATTTCCACATACTCCACAATCACTTTCCCCATCTTAACAAAAAAAATCGGGTGTGCCATCAAACCCTGAATGGTGAATCATTATTAACAATAAAGAAGAAATCTGAGTTCAGTGGGAGATTGATGGAGTTTGAAAGTATGGTTATTTGAATTGCACCCGTGGACGTCTTTATAGTCACAAAGCAACGTTCGCGTCTTGGGAGTCCTCAATTGATCGCCAGAAGGTTACATTGGCAATGCTCCGTAATCGAACAAGGACCCAGCGCCTGGGAAACAGCCAACATTCCTGACTTACGAATCAGTGAGGAACATTTCTCGAGATGCTGGTCTTGACATGTGCCGTCTTATGTTCTAGTATTTATTCAACCATCTACAATAAATTAGCGATATACAATATCCGAAAAGCATTCACATTGTCTTTGTTTGAAGATGGCCATGATGTGAAGATGCTGGTGTTGGACAGCGGTGAGCACAGTAAGAAGTCTTGCAACATCAGTTAAAGTCCAACAGGTTTGTTTCGAATCACTAGCTTTCCTGCATTCACCATAGCCAATCCCTGGACAAAAGGGAAAGTTGGAATTGTTGCTCACAAGATTCAGGCTTTTACGTCTCCCCTCACTGATCAATAACGCATGCCCCGTGATCTCACTCTTAATCAGAAAGTTGTCTGTAAATCTCCGTTCACTAAATAACAGCATATGTTCCATTGTGAAATTCTTCTTCAGAAAGCCCAGTGTACATCCCCAATCACTGAATAATAACATGTGCAACAGTGTCCCGACGTTTCAAATAGAGCGCACTCTGTTGGGGAAAAACAACTGGTCTTTTTGAAAAGTGTGGGATACCATTTCGCATCAGACACGATTCGATCCAAAGGAAAGTGGTGAAACTGGAAACTGAATGAGAAAAATGATATTCGTAGTCGGCAGGATTCGAACCTGC
This sequence comes from Scyliorhinus canicula, assembly GCF_902713615.1. NCBI lineage: Eukaryota > Metazoa > Chordata > Chondrichthyes > Carcharhiniformes > Scyliorhinidae > Scyliorhinus > Scyliorhinus canicula. Next base: position 207,739,440 of record NC_052151.1, read on the forward strand.
GCGGGGATTTCTAGTCCATCGCCTTAACCACTCGGCCACGACTACACAAACGCAGTGGCCGATACGGAATTAATTGACCATTGGGTAATTTTTAATCAGTTAGTCGCAGACAGACACACAGTATCCAATTCTGAACATTATTGTGTTCATAATAAATATTCTTTCATTCACAACCTGACGAAATCCAAACCCGCGATGCCACAATAGCTCCGTTAAGGTTGCTATAGGAAAGCTTCGATTGCATCCCTTTGTTGAATTAGAAAATGTCATTTGATTTGATTAATATTCGCAATTTGCTGTTGGACTCGGTACATTATTCTTCTGTATTTGTTGACAGGGCGATAATGCACCGACACAAATCACAATACAAACTGGAGTTAGTGCTGGATTCTGAAAGTGCTGGAATAATGGTCAGGATCCAGAAACATCTGGGTTAAAGCAAACCCATTAAGCTTGAGGACACAAAAACAGAAACTTCAGGGAAAACTAAACGTGTCTGGCAGCATCAGTGGGCAGAGAAACGGAATTAACGTTTCCATTCCGCATCAACTAAAGAGTATATTTTACATTAATTTTCGATTATCAGTCCGATACTCCCCTCCCTTCAGAACTGAAATGCCCAAATATCCCAATAATATTCTCAGCATTCTTCCAAATCTACGAACCACTTCACATTCAGATGCAGAAATACCTCTTTCCATCTCCCACGCTGCTGCCTGCCGATGGAGCTGACCCGCGAGCAATCCAATGGCTTTCTCACCATAATCAGAGCCAACCCCCCTTGCTCGCCTCCATTGCTGATCCACCCTCCCTTTCGATAGAAGATCAATCTTCACGGGCAACTCCTCACTCAATGTCTCGGTTCCAGATGCACCACATCTCTTCCATCACCCGCCATAATCTCCCCGGTCAACCGACGCCCGTCCTCCCCTGCCTCTCTAATCACCTCTGTCTTGAATGAAATGTCCTCCCCCTCATTACCTCCTTCAATGCCTCCCAAATCACGGACGGCGAGACGTTCCCATTTTGATTAATTTCCACATACTCCACAATCACTTTCCCCATCTTAATGCAAAAAATCGGGTGCGCCATCAAGCCCACAATGGTCAATCATTATTAACAATAAAGATGAAATCTGAGTTCAATGGGAGATTGATGGAATTTGAAAGTATGGCTATTTGAATTACACCCGTGGATGACTTTAGAGTCACAAAGCAACGTTCGCGACGTGCGAATCCTCATTTGATCGCCATAAGGTTACATTGGCAATGCTCCGTAATCGAACCCATCCGGTGCTTGGGAAACAGCCAACATTCCTGACTGACGAGTGAGTGAGGAACATTTCCCTTCGATGCTGGTCTTGACATGAGCCGTCTTATTTTCTAGTATTTATTCAACCAGCTACAATAAATTTGCGATATACAATATCCGAAAAGCATTCACATTGTCTTTGTTTGAAGATGGCCATGATGTGGAGATGTCGGTGTTGGACAGCGGTGAGCACAGTAAGAAGTCTTGCAACATCAGTTAAAGTCCAACAGGTTTGTTTCGAATCACTAGCTTTCCTGCATTCTTCATAGCCAATCGCTGGACAAATAGAAATGTTGGAATTGTTGCTCACAAGGTTCACGCTTTTACGTATCCCCTCCCTGATCAATAACGCATGCCCCGTGATCTCACTCTTAACCAGAAAGGTGTCTGTACATCTCCGTTCACTAAATAATAGCATATGTTCCATTGTGAAATTCTTATTCAGAAAGCCCAGTGCACATCCCCAATCACTGAATAATAACATGTGCAACAGTGTCCAGACGTTTCAAATAGAGCGCACTCTGTTGGGAAAAACAACTGGTCTTTTTGAAAAGTGTGGGTTACCATTTCGCATCAGACAAGATTCGATCCAAAGGAACGTGGTGAAACTTGAAACTTAATGAGAAAAATGATATTCGTCGTCGGCAGGATTCTAAACTGAGCGGGGAAACCCCAATGGATATCTAGTTCATCGCCTTAACCACTCGGCCACGACTACACAGACGCAGAGGCCGCTACGGAATTAATTGACAGTTGGGTAATTTTTAATCAGTTAGTCGCAGACAGACACACAGAATCCAATTCTGAACATTATTGTGTTCATAATAAATATCCTTTCATTCACAACCTGACGAAATCCAAACTCGTGATCACAAAATAGCTCCATTCAGGTTGCTGTAGGAAAGCTTTGATAGCATCCCTTTGTTAAATTAGGAAATCTCATTTGATTTGATTAAAAGTCGCAATTTGCTGTTGAACACAGTACATTTTCTTTCTGTATTTGTTGACAGGGCGATAATGCACCGACACAATTCACAATACCACCTGGAGTTGTTGCTGGATTCTGAAAATGCTGCAATTATGCTCAGGGTCCAGAAACATCTGGGTTAAAGCAACCCCATTAATCTTCAGGACACATAACCAGAAACTTCAGGCAAAACACAGCGAGTTTGACAGCATCAGTGGACAGAGAAACGGAATTAACGTTACCATTCCGCATCAACTAAAGATAGTATTTTACATTTATTTTCGATTATCAGTCCGATACGCCCCTTCCTTCAGAACCTATATGCCCAAATATCCCTCAAAACATTCTGAACATTCTTCCAAATCCACGAACCACTTCACATTCAGATGCAGAAATACCTCTTCCCACATTCCACGCTGCTGCCTGCAATGTAGCTGACCCACCAGCAATTCAATGGCTTTCTCACCATACTCATAGCCAATCCACCTCGCACGTGTAATGGACAATGTTAATACTTATTATTGAATAACTGCTTAATAGTGTGATTAACTAAAGCTGCAGGCGTTTGTGTGTGTGTGTGTGTGTGTCCAAGGTTAGAGAGAGAGAGAGCAAAACTGACATGCCAGCTGTCTGAAGGTCGAGATAGTAAAGCCAGGAGAAAAACAACTCCTTATATGGAATGGAGAAATTATAGTATCTTTTGTATGTATAAAGACTGAAGGTTGCGGCACTCGGCGCGCTTTCCTCTCTTTCCTGTAGAAAGAGGAAGGTGTCCTCTGCAGAGTTAACAAATAAACTAACACGCTCTTATTCATGACTGTTTGTTTCTGAGTTTTCCTTTTTCCCACCACAGTTCTTGGCGACGAGGATGGGACCCCGTGCTTGAGATAGACACCGGGAGATTCCGGGGAGGCATTAGCGCTTACGCCTTGAGGGCTTTTCACCTCATCTCATACGCTTCAATTGGCCATCAGCGTGAGAGGACCAGGAATTACCGTGTCACCGCAGCACCGGGATCCGGACTGAAATCTATAGTAAGGAATTGCTCTATTATTAATTATAGACAGTGGTGAACAGTCTCACAGTGACGGGTGGATTTAGACTTGGATCTATCAAACAGGTTGGACCTGTAAAAATACCTAAACGATAGGTATTGGTTTGCTGGTTTATGAAAATCAAACCACCTAAGCGGACGCGCTTACGTGCGGGAGCCTCCGGAGGAAAATCCAGTCACAAGGGATAAGGTCACTGTGAGTCTGGGCCACAAGTAAGAGACCAGTCATGGGGAATAGCAATGGAAAAAACAAACAAATGCTGCAAGTTTAAATAGCCCTAATATACGATACATGGTTACTAATTATGGACAAGACTCGGCGAGTCAAGTTAAAATGTGGGTGAAGGAGTGTGGTTTCCTGAATGAGGAAATTTTAGTGTAAGACAATTGGAATTATTAAAAACTCAGTTAGAACAGAGGGCAAAAGAATGTGGAAAGAAAAGCAAAAGTAAAAGAGAACCAATAAATTGGGCGGCTTATGGTCTGTGGAAAACAGAGGCAGAAATAAGAAATAGACGATCACAGGCGAAACCCAAAGAAACTGCAAATAAAACCAACTCTCTTCAGTGTGTTAAGTCTATTTCAGGTCACCCCATTCCGGATGATCCCGACCTGGATGGCTACCTCACGCGCCCAACGGCTTCTCCTCAAGTGGCCCCCACGAACCCAGGCCCACAGCCGCCACGGAGCCCTCCACCATATAGTGAACCCCCTCGGGGAGCGCCTGACACGTCCATGGGATCTTTACCGTCAAGAGCTGACCGTCACCCCCTTTACTCAGATATCAGTACCATGACTACATCTGACTCCCCAGTAGCTCACCATCCCCGGAGTAAGGGGTCGTGCAGACCTAAATCTGCCCTTCCAGATGCACCAGAACCGTTTAATTATCTCAAAGGCGACGGAGAAAGGGAAGGACACAGTAAATGTCTCGGCAGTGTCCTCAATGCTCCAATGATAGACGTGGCGGGACGGAAGGACAACCGATACTTGTCCACAGATCGTGGACAATGAAAGACATTGAATGTGCCTATGAACAACTCCCAGATCCCAGAGAAGCGGAAGGCCAGAAATTTGCAGGCGAGGTACGCAAGTTCTGCCTCGAGTTTCGCCCCATGTCTCATGAGATGCGGCGATTATTGGGGAGGAAATTGAACGCAGACATCTCCGAGATCCGACACAATTGGCCAGATGATAATCTACGAGCTCGCCAAGTTCAACCAGACCATGCAGATAATGTGCCTTATAAAGCCTTTGTTACAGGTCTGGTGGACACCTGTCAAACTGCCTTTCCGGTTAGAATGGATATGCCAAAAATTGCCATATGTAAGCAGCGTGACTATGAACCTGTGTCCCAGTACCTGATCCGGCTCCCAGAAGTCCATAACGCTCATAGTGGACTTACACCACCAGCTGACATGAATACAGCTGAAGTGATCGAGCCTTGGGAAACAGCCAACATTCCTGACTGACGAGCGAGTGAGAAACATTTCTCTAGATGCTGGTCTTGACTTGTTCCCTCTTAGTTTCTAGTATTTATTCAACCATCTACAATAAATTAGCGATATACAATATCCAAAAAGCATTCACATTGTCTTAGTTTAAAGATGGCCTTGATGTGGAGATGCCGGTGTTGGATACCGGTGAGCACAGTCAGAAGTCTTGCAACACCAGTTAAAGTCCAACAGGTTTGTTTCGAATCACAAGCTTTCCTGCATTCACCCTAGCCAATCCCTGGAAAAAAGGGAAATTGGAATTGTTGCTCACAAGATTCAGGGTTTTACTTCTCCCCTCCCTAATCAATAACGCATTCCCCATGATCTCAATGTTAATCAGAAATGTGTCTGTACATCTCCGTTCACGAAATAATAGCATGTGTTCTGTTGTTAAATTCTTATTCAGAAAGCCCTGTGTACTTCCCCAATCACTGAATAATAACATGTGCAATGCAAGTGTTCTGACTTTTCAAATAGAGCGCACTCCGTTGGGAAAATGAACTCTTCTTTTTGAAAAGTGTGGGATACCATTTCGCATCAGACACGATTCGTTCCAAAGAAACGTGGTGAAACTTGAAACTGAATGAGAAAAAGTATATTCGTAGTCGGCAGGATTCGAACTTGCGCGGGAGACCCCAAAGGATTTCTAGCCCATCGCCTTAACCACTCGGCCACGACTACACGAACCTATGTGCTGCTTCGGTGTCATTTGACGGGAAAGTAATTTTTAATCAGTTCGTCGCAGACAGACACACAAAATCCAATTCTGAACATTACTGTGTTCATAATGAATATTCTTTCATTCAAACCTGACGAAATCCAAACCCGCGATGCCGCAATAGCTCCGTTAAGGTTGCTATAGGAAAGCTTTGATAGCATCCCTTTCTTGAATTATGAAACGTTATTTGATTTGATTAATATTCGCAATTTGCTGTTGGGCTCCGTACATTTTACTTCTGTATTTGTTGACAGGGCGATAATGCACCGACACAAATCTCAATTCAAACTGGAGTTAGTGCTGAAAATGCTGCAATTATGCTCAGGGTCCAGAAACATCTGGGTTAAAGTAAACCCATTAAGCTTCAGGACACAAAAACTGAAACTTCAGGGAAAACTCAGTGTGTCTGACAGCATCAGTGGACAGAGAAACGGAATTAACGTTTCCATTCCGCATCAACTAAAGAGAGTATTTGACATTTATTTTCGATTATCAGTCCGATTCTCCCTCCCTTCAGAACCGAAATGCCCAAATATCCCCAAACTATTCTGAACATTCTTCCACATCCACGAACCACTTCATATTCAGATGCAGAAATACCTCTTCCCACCTTCTAAGCTGCTGCCTGCAGATGTAGCTGACCCGCCAGCAATCCAATGGCTTTCTCACCATACTCATAGCCAACCCCACCCCCCTCCCACCCCCCCACCCCCCAACCTTGCGCGCCTCCATTGCTGAACCGCCCTCCCTTTCGATTGAAGATCAAACTTCACCAGCAGCTCCTTCAACCTCTTTAAATGTCCCGGATGCACCACATATATTCCATCGCCCGCCAAATTCTCCCCGATCAACCGCTGTCCTCCCTCCCGCGCATCTCTAATCACCTCTGCCTTGAATGAAATGACCCCCTCCCTCACTACCGCCTTCAATGCCTCCCAAACCACGGACGGCGAGACGTTCCCATTTCGGTTAATTTACACGTACCCCTCAATCACTATCCCCATCTTAATGCAAAAAATCGGATGTGCCATCAAACCCACAATGGCCATTCATTATTAACAATAAAGAAGAAACCTGAGTTCAATGGGAGATAGATGGAGTTTGAAAGTATGGTTGTTTAAATTCCACATGTGGACGTCTTTAGAGTCACAAAGCAACTTTCGCGACTTGGGAGTCCTCATTTGATCACCATAACGTTACATTGGCAATGTCCTGTAATCGAACACGGATACATCGCTTGGGAAACTGAAATTCCTGACTGACGAATGAATGAGAAACATTTCTCTAGTTGCTGGTCTTGACTTGTTCCCTTTAGTTTCTAGTATTTATTCAACCATCTGCAAAAAATTAGCGATATACAATATCCGAAACGTTTTCACCTTGTCTTTGTTTGAAGACGTCCATGATGTGAAGATGCTGGTGTTGGACAGCGGTGAGCACAGTAAAAAGTCTTGCAACATCAGTTAAAGTCCAACATGTTTGTTTCGAATCACTAGCTTTCCTGCATTCACCATAGCCAATCCCTGGACAAAAACGAAAGTTGGAATTGTTGCTCACAAGATTCAGGCTTTTACGTGTCCCCTCCCTGATCAATAACGCATGCCCCGTGATCTCACTCTTAATCAGAGAGGTGTCTGTACATCTCCGTTCATTAAATAATAGCATGTATTCCGTTGTTAAATTCTTATTCAGAAAGCCCTGTGTACTTCCCCAAATCACTGATTAATAACACATGTGCAACCGTGTTCCGACTTTTCAAATAGAGCGCACTCTGTTTTTGAAAAATAACTCGTCATTCTGAAAAGTGTGGGATACCATTTCGCATCAGACACGATTCGATCCAAAGGAACGTGGTGAAACTTGAAACTGAATGAGAAAAAGTAAATTCGTAGTCGGCAGGATTCGAACCTGCGCGGGGAAACCCCAATGGATTTCTAGTCCATCACCTTAACCACTCGGCCACGACTACACAAATGCAGAGGCCCCTACGGAATCAATTGACCGGAAGGTAATTTTTAATCAGTTAGTCCCAGACAGACACACAGAATCCAATTCTGAACATTATTGTGTTCATAATAAATATTCTTGACGAAATCCAAACCCGCGATGGCACAAAAGCTCCGTTAAGGTTGCTATAGGAAAGCTTCGATAGCATCCCTTTGTTGAATTAGGAAATGTCATTTGATTTGATTAAAATTCGCAATTTGCTGTTGGACTCGGTACATTATTCTTCTGTATTTGTTGACAGGGCGATAATGCACCGACACAAATCACAATACAAACTGGAGTTAGTGCTGGATTCTTAAAGTGCTGGATTAATGGTCAGGATCCAGAAACATCTGGGTTAAAACAAACCCATTAAGCTTCAGGACACAAAAACAGAAACTTCAGGGGAAACTCAGCGGGTCTGGCAGCATCAATATAGATAGAAACGGGATTAACGTTTCCATTCCGCTTCAACTAAAAAGTATATTTTACATTCATTTTCGATTATCAGTCCGATACTGCCCTCCCTTCAGAAACGAAATGCCCAAATATCTCCAAAATATTCTCAATATTCTTCCAAATCGACGAACCACTTCACAATCAGATGCAGAAATACCTCTTTCCAACTCCCATGTTGCTGACTGCCGATGGAGCTGATCCGAGAGCACTCCAATGGCTTTCTCACCATACTCACAGCCAACCCCCCTTTCGCGCCTCATTGCTGAACCAGCCTGCCTTTGGATAGAAGATCAAACTTCACCTTCAGCTCCTTCCTCCTCATTCCATCACCCGCCAAACTCTCCCCGACCAACCGCTGTCCTTCCTCCCGCGCCTCTCTAATCACCTCTTTCTTCAATGAAATGACCTCCCACCTCACTACCGCCTTCAATGCTTCCCAAACCACGGACGGCGGGAAGCTCCCATTTTAGTTAATTTCCACATAATCCTCAATAAATTTCCCCATCTTAACGCAAAAAATCCGGTGTGTCATCAAATCTACAATGGTCAGTCATGTTAACAATAAAGAGGAAACCTGATTTCAATGTAAGATTGATGGAGTTTGAAATTATGGTTATTTGAAATCCTCCCGTGGACGTCTTTAGAGTCACAAAGCAACGTTTGCGACTTGCGAGTCCTCATTTGATCGCCATAAGGTTACATTGGCAATGCTCCGTAATCGAACCCAAACCCGTGTGTTCTTGAAAATACAGAAAAATGTGTCATTTGAAACATGGAAGTCTGGCAATATCTGGTCTGAGAGGATACAGGGAAAGATCCCACAAAAGGTTAATAGCAGCTGCAAAGAGCAGGATTGTAAAATGCAGATTCTTGCTCACAAGCAGGCTTATCAAACACGCAGGTTTCATGTGGTAATCTGAAACAATGGCTCACACCTTCATGGAATGTAACTATCTCAGGAAGTATGTGTAAAGGCATGGATGAGAGTTTCAATTGACGAATGTTTAAAGCAGGCAGGTCTTTCAAGTCATAACCAAGTTAAATTTTAGCATACAGCTCAAAGCAAAGTCTCACACCTTAATTGAAATTAACTCTTAGTAAACAGCTGGAAAGGGTGGAAGATGCTCAGTCGAATTTGGTGTCAATTCTAAAGTGTAAAATTCTACGAACATCAAGTCAATTAAAAGAAAGGCAGCACGGTGGCGCAGTGGGTTAGCCCTGCAGCCTCACGGCGCTGAGGACCTGGGTTCGAATCCCGGCACTGGGTCACTGTCCGTGTGGAGTTTGCACATTCTCCCCATGTCTGCGTGGGTTTCACCCCCACAACCCAAAGATGTGCAGGGTAGGTAGATTGACCACTCTAAATTGCCCCTTAATTGGTAAAAATGATTGAGTAAAGTCAATTTAAAAAGTCAATTAAAAGAAAATTGGAGACGAGCTGCCTACCGGAGATACAATTTCAAGTCAAAATCAAAGGCACAGTTATGAGCTGACGACAATTGGAAAATTAAGTGATGCGAAAGCACAGAAGTGGAAGTAACACCTATCAAGACCAAAGGAACTTTGAACATCACAAAGGATAATGTAATCAGATCTGAGGTGTCGTTATGCCCAAAATGAATAATTAGTCGTATTCAAATGTTTACATCAAAGATACTTTTTAACAAGCAAAGGGAAATAAGTTAATCTACAATAAGGCTCTAAAAACTTAATAATTGTTAGAAAGAGAATATAAACCCAGGGAGCAGCAGCAACAAGGACAGAGCACAGAGAAACAGCAACAGGAGAGAAGGGGAGGAGAACTCAGAGAGAGAGAGAGAGAGAGAGAGAGAGAGCTCGGTCATGGGAAAGACAAGGCAAGCAGCCGAGTTTAAACAGTTATACATCTAAGGAAGACTAGAATTTAAACAGGAGTCAGAGTCAGCTTAGAAATAGCTATCAGAGTTACCTCTTATAGCTCAGTACATGGATCAACAAGAAACAGCAACAGAGCTAACCAGCGAATACATCCCAAAATGACAAGAATTTAAAGAAGATTGAGTGTCAAGGTGGGCCTGAAGGTCCCTTCAACCAACAGGAAGGATCCAGAAGCAAGAGCTTTTTACCTTTCTGTAAAGAATGTGTTTGCAGCTTTTAAAAGAAAAAATATAATAATAAAATAACTTAACTTAACCTGAAAAAGTGGTTTATTCCTGAAAGTCTGCGTTACTTACTTAGCAATGCAGGACCCAGGACATCGATGCTACTAAGTGGTAAGTAGATAAAATCTTCGGTGAAGGTATGGGTTCGACTGGGGGATAACTGGAAAATATAGTTTGACCTGAATGGCACCCACCGAAGCCTGCATCGGAGTCAGGGAGTGAGAATCCCTGTTCACCATTTAGAATATTGGACCTTTTTGGTACAGGGGGAATTCTAAGAAGAGTAGAGAGTTTTCAAAAACACGTGCTTGGGAAACAGCCAACATTCCTGACTGACGAGTGAGTGAGTAACATTTCTCTAGATGCTGGTCTTGACATGTGCCATCTTATTTTCTAGTATTTATTCAACCATCTACAATAAATTAGCGATATACAATATCCGAAAAGCATTCACATTGTCTTTGTTTGAAGATGGCCATGATGTGGAGATGCCAGTGTTGGACAACGGTGAGCACAGTAAGAAGTATTGCAACATCAGTTAAAGTCCAACAGGTTTGTTTCGAATCACTAGCTTTCCTGCATTCACCATAGCCAATCGCTGGACAAAAAGGAAAGTTGGAATTGTTGGTCACAAGATTCAGGCTTTTACGTATCCCCTCCCTGATCAATAACGCATGCCCCGTGATCTGACTCTTAATCAGAAAGGTGTCTGTACAACTCCGTTCACTAAATAATAGCATATGTTCCATTGTGAAATTCTTATTCCGAGAGCCCAGTGTACTTCCCCAATCACTGAATAATAACATGTGCAACAGTGTCCCGACGTTTCAAATAGAGCGCACTCTGTTGGGAAAAACAACTGGTCTTTTTGAAAAGTGTGGGATACCATTTCGGATCTCGCACGATTCGATCCAAAGGAACGTGGTGAAACTGGAAACTGAATGAGAAAAATAATATTCGTCGTCGGCAGGATTTGAACCTGCGGGGGGAAACGCCAATGGATTTTTAATCCATCACCTTAACCACTCGGCCACAACAACACAAACGCAGAGGCCGATACGAATTAATTGACCGTTGGGTAATTTTTAATCAGTAAGTCGCAGACAGACACACAGAATCCAATTCTGAACATTATTGTGTTCATAATAAATATTCTTTCATTCACAACCTGACGAAATCTAAACCCGCGATGCCATAATAGTTCCGTTAAGGTTGCTATAGGAAAACTTCGATAGCATCCCTTTGTTGAATTAGGAAATGTCATTTGATTTGATTAATATTCGCAACTTGCTGTTGGACTCGGTACAATATTCTTCTGTATTTGTTGACAGGGCGATAATGCACCGACACAAATCACAACACAAACTGGAGTTAGTGCTGGATTCTGAAAGTGCTGGAATAATGGTCAGGATCCAGAAACATCTGGGTTAAAGCAAACCCATTAAGTATCAGGACACAAAAACAGAAACTTCAGGAGAAACTCAGCAGGTCTGGCAGCACCAATACAGATAGAAACGGAATTAACGTTTCCATTACGCATCAACTAAAGAGTATATTTGACATTTATTTTCGATTATCAGTCCGATACACCCCTCCCTTCAGAACGGAAATGCCCAAATATCCCAATAATATTTTCAACTTTCTTCCAAATCGACGAACCACTTCACATTCAGATGCAGAAATACCTCTTTCCATCTCCCACGCTGCTGCCTGCCGATGGAGCTGACCCGCGAGCAATCCAATGGCTTTCTCACCATAATCACAGCCAACCCCCCTTGCTCGCCTCTATTGCTGATCCACCCTCCCTTTCGATAGAAGATCAAACTTCACGGGCAACTCCTCACTCAATGCCTCGGTTCCACATGCACCACATCTCTTCCATCACCCGCCATAATCTCCCCGATCAACCGACGCCCGTCCTCCCCTGCCTCTCTAATCACCTCTGTCTTGAATGAAATGTCCTCACCCCTCATTACCTGCTTCAATGCCTCCCAAATAACGGACGGCGAGACGTTCCCATTTTGATTAATTTCCACATACTCCACAATCATTTTCCCCATCTTAATGCAAACAATCGGGTGTGCCATCAAACCCAGAATGGTGAATCATTATTGACAATAATGAAGAAATCTGAGTTCAATGGGAGATTGATGGAGTTTGAAAGTATGGTTATTTGAATTGCCCCCTTGGACGTCTTTATAGTCACAAAGCAACGTTCGCGACTAGCGAGTCCTCAACTAATCGCCAGAAGGTTTCATTGGCAATGCTCCGTAATCGAACAAGGACCCAGCGCCTGGGAAACAGCCAACATTCCTGACTGACGAATCAGTGAGGAACATTTCTCTAGATGTTGGTCTTGACATGTGCCGTCTTATGTTCTAGTATTTATTCAACCATCTACAATAAATTAGCGATATACAATATCCGAAAAGTATTCACATTGTCTTTGTTTGAAGATGGCCATGATGTGGAGATGCTGGTGTTGGACAGCGGTGAGCACAGTAAGAAGTCTTGCAACATCAGTTAAAGTCCAACAGGTTTGTTTCGAATCACTAGCTTTCCTGCATTCACCATAGCCAATCCCTGGACAAAAGGGAAAGTTGGAATTGTTGCTCACAATATTCAGGCTTTTACGTATCCCTTCCCTAATCAATAACGCATGTCCCGTGATCTCACTCTTAATCAGAAAGATGTCTGTACATCTCCGTTCACTAAATAATAGCATATGTTCCATTGTGAAATTCGTATTCAGAAAGCCCAGTGTACATCCCCAATCACTGAATAATAACATGTGCAACAGAGTCCCGACGTTTCAAATAGAGCGCACTCTGTTGGGAAAAACAACTGGTCATTTTGAAAAGTGTGGTATAACATTTCGCATCAGATGCGATTCGATCCAAAGGAAAGTGGTGACACTGGAAACTGAATGAGAAGAATAATATGCGTAGTCGGCAGAATTCGAACCTGCGGGAAGAAACGCCAATGGATTTCTAGTCCATCACCTTAACCACTCGGCCACGACTACACAAACGCACAGGCCGCTACGGAATTAATTGACCGTTGGGTAATTTTTAATCAGTTAGACGCAGACAGACACACAGAATCCAATTCTGAACATTATTGTGTTCATAATAAATATTCTTTCATTCACAACCTGACGAAATCCAAACCCGCGATGCCACAATAGTTCCGTTAAGGTTGCTATAGGAAACTTCGATAGCATGCCTTTGTTGAATTAGGAAATGTCATTTGATTTGATTAATATTCGCAATTTGCTGTTGGACTCGGTACATTATTCTTCTGTATTTGTTGACAGGGCGATAATGCACCGACACAAATCACAATACAAACTGGAGTTAGTGCTGGATTCTGAAAGTGCTGGAATAATGGTCAGGATCCAGAAACATCTGGGTTAAAGCAAACCCATTAAGCTTCAGGACACAAAAACAGAAACTTCAGGGAAAACTAAGCGTGTCTGGCAGCATCAGTGGGCAGAGAAACGGAATTAATGTTTCCATTCCGCATCAACTAAAGAGTATATTTTACATTAATTTTCGATTATCAGTCCGATACTCCCCTCCCTTCAGAACTGAAATGCCCAAATATCCCAATAATATTCTCAGCATTCTTCCAAATCTACGAGCCACTTCACATTCAGATGCAGAAATACCTCTTTCCATCTCCCACACTGCTGCCTTCCGATGGAGCTGACCCGCGAGCAATCCAATGGCTTTCTCACCATAATCAGAGCCAACCCCCCTTGCTCGCCTCCATTGCTGATCCACCCTCCCCTTCGATAGAAGATCAATCTTCACGGGCAACTCCTCACTCAATGCCTCGGTTCCAGATGCACCACATCTCTTCCATCACACGCCATAATCTCCCCGATCAACCGACGCCCGTCCTCCCCTGCCTCTCTAATCACCTCTGTCTTGAATGAAATGTCCTCCCCCTCATTACCTCCTTCAATGCCTCCCAAATCACGGACGGCGAGACGTACCATTTTGATTAATTTCCACATACTCCACAATCACTTTCCCCATCTTAACAAAAAAAATCGGGTTTGCCATCAAACCCAGAATGGTGAATCATTATTGACAATAATGAAGAAATCTGAGTTCAGTGGGAGATTGATGGAGTTTGAAAGTATGGTTATTTGAATTGCACCCGTGGACGTCTTTATAGTCACAAAGCAACGTTCGCGACTTGGGAGTCCTGAATTGATCGCCAGAAGGTTACATTGGCAATGCTCCGTAATCGAACAAGGACCCAGCGCCTGGGAAACAGCCAACATTCCTGACTGACGAATCAGTGAGGAACATTTCTCTAGATGCTGGTCTTGACATGTGCCGTCTTATGTTCTAGTATTTATTCAACCATCTACAATAAATTAGCGATATACAATATCCGAAAAGCATTCACATTGTCTTTGTTTGAAGATGGCCATGATGTGGAGATGCTGGTGTTGGACAGCGGTGAGGACAGTAAGAAGTCTTGCAACATCAGTTAAAGTCCAACAGGTTTGTTTCGAAAAACTAGCTTTCCTGCATTCACCATAGCCAATCCTTGGACAAAAGGGAAAGTTGGAAATGTTGCTCACAAGATTCAGGCTTTTACGTCTCCCCTCACTGATCAATAACGCATGCCCCGTGATCTCACTCTTAATCAGAAAGTTGTCTGTAAATCTCCGTTCACTAAATAATAGCATATGTTCCATTGTGAAATTCTTCTTCAGAAAGCCCAGTGTACATCCCCAATCACTGAATAATAACATGTGCAACAGTGTCCCGACGTTTCAAATAGAGCGCACTCTGTTGGGGAAAAACAACTGGTCTTTTTGAAAAGTGTGGGATACCATTTCGCATCAGACACGATTCGATCCAAAGGAAAGTGGTGAAACTGCAAACTGAATGAGAAAAATAATATTCGTAGTCGGCAGGATTCGAACCTGCGCGGGGAAACCCCAATGGACTTCTAGTCCATCGCCTTAACCACTCGGCCACGACTACACAAATGCAGAGGCCGATACGGAATTAATTGACCGTTGGGTAATTTTTAATCAGTGAGTCGCAGACAGACACACAGAATCCAATTCTGAACATTATTGTGTTCATAATAAATATTCTTTCATTCACAACCTGACGAAATCCAAACCCGCGATGCCACAATAGCTCCGTTAAGGTTGCTATAGGAAAGCTTCGATAGCATCCCTTTGTTGAATTAGGAAATGTCATTTGATTTGATTAATATTCGCAATTTGCTGTTGGACTCGGTACATTATTCTTCTGTATTTGTTGACAGGGCGATAATGCACCGACACAAATCACAATACAAACTGGAGTTAGTGCTGGATTCTGAAAGTGCTGGAATAATGGTCAGGATGCAGAAACATCTGGGTTAAAGCAAACCCATTAAGCTTCAGGACACAAAAACAGAAACTTCAGGAGAAACCCAGCGGGTCTGGCAGCATCAATAGAGACAGAAACGGAATTAACATTTCCATTCCGCATCAACTAAAGAGTATATTTTACATTTATTTTCGATTATCAGTCCGATACTCCCCTCCCTTCAGAACTGAAATGCCCAAATATCTCAATAATATTCTCAGCATTCTTCCAAATCGACGAACCACTTCACATTCAGGTGCAGAAATACCTCTTTCCATCTCC
This sequence comes from Scyliorhinus canicula, assembly GCF_902713615.1. Lineage (NCBI taxonomy): Eukaryota > Metazoa > Chordata > Chondrichthyes > Carcharhiniformes > Scyliorhinidae > Scyliorhinus > Scyliorhinus canicula. The sequence continues at coordinate 207,755,241 of NC_052151.1, forward strand.
CACGCTGCTGCCTGCCGATGGAGCTGACCCGCGAGCAATCCAATGGCTTTCTCACCATAATTCAAGGCAACCACCCATGCTCGCCTCCATTGCTGATCCAACCTTCCTTTCGATAGAAGATCAAACTTCACGGGCAACTGCTCACTCAATGCCTCAGTTCCAGATGCACCACATCTCTTCCATCGCCCGCCATAATCTCCCCATCAACCGACACCCTTCCTCCCCTGCCTCTCTAATCACCTCTGTCTTGAATGAAATGTCTTCCCCCTCATTACCACCTTCAATGCCTCCCAAACCACGGACGGCGAGACGTTCCCATTTTGATTAATTTCCACATACTCCACAATCACTTTCCCCATCTTAACGCAAAAAATCGAGTGTGCCATCAAACCCACAATGGACAGTCATTATTAACAATAAAGAAGTAATCTGAGTCCAATGGGAGATTGATGGAGTTTGAAAGTATGGTTATTTGAATTACACCCGTGGATGTCTTCAGAGCCACAAAGCAACGTTCGTGACTTGCGAGTCCTCATTTGATCGCCACAAGGTTACATTGGCAATGCTCCGCAATCGAACCCAAACCCGTGCTTGGGAAACAGCCAACATTCCTGACTGACGAGTGAGTGAGTAACATTTCTCTAGATGCTGGTCTTCACATGTGCCGTCTTATTTTCTAGTATTTATTCAACCATCTACAATAAATTAGCGATATACAATATCCGAAAAGCATTCACATTGTCTTTGTTTGAAGATGGCCATGATGTGGAGATGCCGGTGTTGGTCAGCGGTGAGCACAGTAAGAAGTCTTGCAACATCAGTTAATGTCCAACAGGTTTGTTTCGAATCACTAGCTTTCCTGCATTCTCCATTGCCAATCGCTGGACAAAAAGGAAAGTTGGAATTGTTGCTCACAAGATTCAGGCTTTTATGTATCCCCTCCCTGATCAATAACGCATGCCACGTGATATGACTCTTAATCAGAAAGGTGTCTGTACATCTCCGTTCACTAAATAATAGCATATGTTCCATTGCGAACTTCTTCTTCAGAAAGCCCAGTGTACATCCCCAATCACTGAATAATAACATGTGCAACAGTGTCCCGACGATTCAAGTAGAGCGCACTCTGTTGGGGAAAAACAATTGGTCTTTTTGAAAAGTGTGGGATACCATTTCGCATCAGACACGATTCGATCCAAAGGAGAGTGGTGAAACTGGAAACTGAATGAGAAAAATAATATTCGTAGTCGGCAGGATTCGAACCTGCGCGGAGAAACCCCAATGGATTTCGAGTCCATCGCCTTAACCACTCGGCCACGACTACACAAACGCAGCGGCCGATACGGAATTAATTGACCGTTGGGTAATTTTTAATCAGTTAGTCGCAGACAGACACACAGAATCCAATTCTGAACATTATTGTGTTCATAATAAATATTCTTTCATTCACAACCTGACAAAATCCAAACCCGCGATGCCACAATAGCTCCGTTAAGGTTGCTATAGGAAATCTTCGATAGCATCCCTTTGTTGAATTAGGAAATGTCATTTGATTTGATTAATATTCGCAATTTGCTGTTGGACTCGGTACATTATTCTTCTGTATTTGTTGACAGGGCGATAATGCACCGACACAAATCACAATACAAACTGGAGTTAGTGCTGGATTCTGAAAGTGCTGGAATAATGGTCAGGATCCAGAAACATCTGGGTTAAAGCAAACCCATTAAGCTTCAGGACACAAAAACAGAAACTTCAGGGAAAACTAAGCGTGTCTGGCAGCATCAGTGGGCAGAGAAACGGAATTAACGTTTCCATTCCGCATCAACTAAAGAGTATATTTTACATTAATTTTCGATTATCAGTCCGATACTCCCCTCCCTTCAGAACTGAAATGCCCAAATATCTCAATAATATTCTCAGCATTCTTCCAAATCGACGAACCACTTCACATTCAGATGCAGAAATACCTCTTTCCATCTCCCACGCTGCTGCCTGCCGATGGAGCTGACCCGCGAGCAATCCAATGGCTTTCTCACTATAATTCAAGGCAACCACCCATGCTCGCCTCCATTGCTGATCCACCCTCCCTTTCGATAGAAGATCAATCTTCCCGGGCAACTCCTCACTCAATGCCTCGGTTCCAGATGCACCACATCTCTTCCATCACACGCCATAATCTCCCCGATCAACCGACGCCCGTCCTCCCCTGCCTCTCTAATCACCTCTGTCTTGAATGAAATGTCCTCCCCCTCATTACGTCCTTCAATGCCTCCCAAAGCACGGACAGCGAGACGTTCCCATTTTGATTAATTTCCACATACTCCACAATCACTTTCCCCATCTTAACAAAAAAAATCGGGTGTGCCATCAAACCCTGAATGGTCAATCATTATTAACAATATAGAAGAAATCTGAGTTCAGTGGGAGATTGATGCAGTTTGAAAGTATGGTTATTTGAATTGCACCCGTGGACGTCTTTATAGTCACAAAGCAACGTTCGCGACTTGGGAGTCCTCAATTGATCGCCAGAAGGTTACATTGGCAATGCTCCGTAATCGAACAAGGACCCAGCGCCTGGGAAACAGCCAACATTCCTGACTTACGAATCAGTGAGGAACATTTCTCTAGATGCTGGTCTTGACATGTGCCGTCTTATGTTCTAGTATTTATTCAACCATCTACAATAAATTAGCGATATACAATATCCGAAAAGCATTCACATTGTCTTTGTTTGAAGATGGCCATGATGTGAAGATGCTGGTGTTGGACAGCGGTGAGCACAGTAAGAAGTCTTGCAACATCAGTTAAAGTCCAACAGGTTTGTTTCGAATCACTAGCTTTCCTGCATTCACCATTGCCAATCCCTGGACAAAAGGGAAAGTTGGAATTCTTGCTCACAAGATTCAGGCTTTTACGTCTCCCCTCACTGATCAATAACGCATGCCCCGTGATCTCACTCTTAATCAGAAAGTTGTCTGTACATCTCCGTTCACTAAATAATAGCATATGTTCCATTGTGAAATTCTTCTTCAGAAAGCCCAGTGTACATCCCCAATCACTGAATAATAACATGTGCAACAGTGTCCCGACGATTCAAGTAGAGCGCACTCTGTTGGGGAAAAACAATTGGTCTTTTTGAAAAGTGTGGGATACCATTTCGCATCAGACACGATTCGATCCAAAGGAGAGTGGTGAATCTGGAAACTGAATGAGAAAAATAATATTCGTAGTCGGCAGGATTCGAACCTGCGCGGAGAAACCCCAATGGATTTCTAGTCCACCGCCTTAACCACTCGGCCACGACTACACAAACGCAGAGGCCGATACGGAATTAATTGACCGTTGGGTAATTTTTAATCAGTTAGTCGCAGACAGACACACAGAATCCAATTCTGAACATTATTGTGTTCATAATAAATATTCTTTCATTCACAACCTGACGAAATCCAAACCCGCGATGCCACAATAGCTCCGTTAAGGTTGCTATAGGAAAGCTTCGATAGCATCCCTTTGTTGAATTAGGAAATGTCATTTGATTTGATTAATATTCGCAATTTGCTGTTGGACTCGGTACATTATTCTTCTGTATTTGTTGACAGGGCGATAATGCACCGACACAAATCACAATACAAACTGGAGTTAGTGCTGGATTCTGAAAGTGCTGGAATAATGGTCAGGATCCAGAAACATCTGGGTTAAAGCAAACCCATTAAGCTTCAGGACACAAAAACAGAAACTTCAGGGAAAACTAAGCGTGTCTGGCAGCATCAGTGGGCAGAGAAACGGAATTAACGTTTCCATTCCGCATCAACTAAAGAGTATATTTTACATTAATTTTCGATTATCAGTCCGATACTCCCCTCCCTTCAGAACTGAAATGCCCAAATATCCCAATAATATTCTCAGCATTCTTCCAAATCTACGAACCACTTCACATTCAGATGCAGAAATACCTCATTCCATCTCCCACGCTGCTGCCTGCCGATGGAGCTGACCCGCGAGCAATCCAATGGCTTTCTCACCATAATCAGAGCCAACCCCCCTTGCTCGCCTCCATTGCTGATCCACCCTCCCTTTCGATAGAAGATCAATCTTCACGGGCAACTCCTCACTCAATGCCTCGGTTCCAGATGCACCACATCTCTTCCATCACCCGCCATAATCTCCCCGATCAACCGACGCCCGTCCTCCCCTGCCTCTCTAATCACCTCTGTCTTGAATGAAATGTCCTCCCCCTCATTACCTCCTTCAATGCCTCCCAAATCACGGATGGCGAGACGTTCCCATTTTGATTAATTTCCACATACTCCACAATCACTTTCCCCATCTTAACAAAAAAAATCGGGTGTGGCATCAAACCCTGAATGGTCAATCATTATTAACAATATAGAAGAAATCTGAGTTCAGTGGGAGATTGATGGAGTTTGAAAGTATGGTTATTTGAATTGCACCCGTGGACGTCTTTATAGTCACAAAGCAACGGTCGCGACTTGGGAGTCCTCAATTTATCGACAGAAGGTTACATTGGCAATGCTCCGGAATCGAACAAGGACCCAGCGCCTGGGAAACAGCCAACATACCTGACTTACGAATCAGTGAGGAACATTTCTCTAGATGCTGGTCTTGACATGTGCCGTCTTATGTTCTAGTATTTATTCAACCCTCTACAATAAATTAGCGATATACAATATCCGAAAAGCATTCACATTGTCTTTTTAAAGATGGCCATGATGTGAAGATGCTGGTGTTGGACAGCGGTGAGCACAGTAAGAAGTCTTGCAGCATCAGTTAAAGTCCAACAGGTTTATTTCGAATCACTAGCTTTCCTGCATTCACCATAGCCAATCCCTGGACAAAAGGGAAAGTTGGAATTGTTGCTCACAAGATTCAGGCTTTTACGTCTCCCCTCACTGATCAATAACGAATGCCCCGTGATCTCACTCTTAATCAGAAAGTTGTCTGTACATCTCCGTTCACTAAATAATAGCATATGTTCCATTGTGAAATTCTTCTTCAGAAAGCCCAGTGTACATCCCCAATCACTGAATAATAACATGTGCAACAGTGTCCCGACGTTTCAAATAGAGCGCACTCTGTTGGGGAAAAACAACTGGTCTTTTTGAAAAGTGTGGGATACCATTTCGCATCAGACACGATTCGATCCAAAGGAAAGTGGTGAAACTGCAAACTGAATGAGAAAAATGATATTCGTAGTCGGCAGGATTCGAACCTGCGCGGGGAAACCCCAAGGGATTTCTAGTGTATCGCCTTAACCACTCGGCCACGACTACACAAACGAGCCGATACGGAATTAATTGAACGTTGGGTAATTTTTAATCAGTTAGCCGCAGACAGACACACAGAATCCAATTCTGAACATTATTGTGTTCATAATAAATATTCTTTCATTCACAACCTGACGAAATCCAAACCCGCGATGCCACAATAGCTCCGTTAAGGTTGCTATAGGAAAGCTTCGATAGCATCCCTTTGTTGAATTAGGAAATGTCATTTGATTTGATTAATATTCGCAATTTGCTGTTGGACTCGGTACATTATTCTTCTGTATTTGTTGACAGGGCGATAATGCACCGACACAAATCACAATACAAACTGGAGTTAGTGCTGGATTCTGAAAGTGCTGAAATAATGGTCAGGATCCAGAAACATCTGGGTTAAAGCAAACCCATTAAGCTTCAGGACACAAAAACAGAAACTTCAGGGAAAACTAAGCGTGTCTGGCAGCATCAGTGGGCAGAGAAACGGAATTAACGTTTCCATTCCGCATCAACTAAAGAGTATATTTTACATTAATTTTCGATTATCAGTCCGATACTCCCCTCCCTTCAGAACTGAAATGCCCAAATATCCCAATAATATTCTCAGCATTCTTCCAAATCTACGAACCACTTCACATTCAGATGCAGAAATACCTCTTTCCATCTCCCACGCTCCTGCCTGCTGATGGAGCTGACCCGCGAGCAATCCAATGGCTTTCTCACCATAATCAGAGCCAACCCCCCTTGCTCGCCTCCATTGCTGATCCACCCTCCCTTTCGATAGAAGATCAATCTTCACGGGCAACTCCTCACTCAATGCCTCGGTTCCAGATGCACCACATCTCTTCCATCACCCGCCATAATCTCCCCGATCAACCGACGCCCGTCCTCCCCTGCCTCTCTAATCACCTCTGTCTTGAATGAAATGTCCTCCCCCTCATTACCTCCTTCAATGCCTCCCAAATCACGGACGGCGAGACGTTCCCATTTTGATTAATTTCCACATACTCCACAATCACTTTCCCCATCTTAACGCAAAAAATCGGGTGTGCCATCAAACCCTGAATGGTCAATCATTATTAACAATATAGAAGAAATCTGAGTTCAGTGGGAGATTGATGGAGTTTGAAAGTATGGTTATTTGAATTGCACCCGTGGACGTCTTTATAGTCACAAAGCAACGTTCGCGACTTGGGAGTCCTCAATTGATCGCCAGAAGGTTACATTGGCAATGCTCCGTAATCGAACAAGGACCCAGCGCCTGGGAAACAGCCAACATTCCTGACTTACGAATCAGTGAGGAACATTTCTCTAGATGCTGGCCTTGACATGTGCCGTCTTATGTTCTAGTATTTATTCAACCATCTACAATAAATTAGCGATATACAATATCCGAAAAGCATTCACATTGTCTTTGTTTGAAGATAGCCATGATGTGAAGATGCTGGTGTTGGACAGCGGTGAGCACAGTAAGAAGTCTTGCAACATCAGTTGAAGACCAACAGGTTTGTTTAGAATCACTAGCTTTCCTGCATTCACCATAGACAATCCCTGGGCAAAAGGGAAAGTTGAAATTGTTGGTCACAAGATTCAGGCTTTTACGTCTCCCCTCACTGATCAATAACGCATGCCCCGTGATCTCACTCTTAATCAAAAAGTTGTCTGTACATCTCCGTTCACTAAGTAATAGCATATGTTCCATTGTGAAATTCTTCTTCAGAAAGCCCAGTGTACATCCCCAGTCACTGAATAATAACATGTGCAACAGCGTCCCGACGTTTCAAATAGAGCGCACTCTGTTGGGGAAAAACAACTGGTCTTTTTGAAAAGTGTGGGATACCATTTCGCATCAGACACGATTCGATCCAAAGGAAAGTGGTGAATCTGCAAACTGAATGAGAAAAATAATATTCGTAGTCGGCAGGATTCGAACATGTGCGGGGAAACCCCAATGGCTTTCTAGTCCATCGCCTTAACCACTCGGCCACGACTACACAAACGCAGAGGCCGATACGGAATTAATTGACCGTTGGGTAATTTTTAATCAGTTAGTCGCAGACAGACACACAGAATCCAATTCTGAACATTATTGTGTTCATAATAAATATTCTTTCATTCACAACCTGACGAAATCCAAACCCGCGATGCCACAATAGCTCCGTTAAGGTTGCTATAGGAAATCTTCGATAGCATCCCTTTGTTGAATTAGGAAATGTCATTTGATTTGATTAATATTCGCAATTTGCTGTTGGACTCGGTACATTATTCTTCTGTATTTGTTGACAGGGCGATAATGCACCGACACAAATCACAATACAAACTGGAGTTAGTGCTGGATTCTGAAAGTGCTGGAAGAATGGTCAGGATCCAGAAACATCTGGGTTAAAGCAAACCCATTAAGCTTCAGGACACAAAAACAGAAACTTCAGGGAAAACTAAGCGTGTCTGGCAGCATCAGTGGGCAGAGAAACGGAATTAACGTTTCCATTCCGCATCAACTAAAGAGTTTTTTACATTTATTTTCGATTATCAGTCCGTTACTCCCCTCCCTTCCGAACCGAAATGCCCAAATATAACATAAATATTCTGAACATTCTTCCAAATCCACGAACCACTACACATTCAGATGCAGAAATACCTCTTCCCACCTTCCACGCTGCTGCCTGCAGATGTAGCTGATCCACCAGCAATCCAATTGCTTTCTCACCACACTCACAGCCAACCCCCCCTTGCGCGCCTTCACCCACCATTGCTGACCCAGCCTCCCTTTTGATAGAAGATCAAACTTCACCTTCAGCTCCTTCCTCCTCGTTCAATTTCCCGATGTACCACATATATTCCATCGCCCGCAAAACTCTCCCCGACCCACCTCTGTCCTTCCTCCCGCGCCTCTCTAATCACCTCTTTCTTGAATGAAATGACCTCCCACCTCACTACCGCCTTCAATGCCTCCCAAACCAAGGACGGCGGGAAGCTCCCATTTTGGTTAATTTCCACGTAATCCTCAATGAATTTCCCCATCTTCACGCAAAAAATCGGGTGTGTCATCAAATCTACAATGGTCAGTCATGTTAACGATAAAGAGGAAACCTGATTTCAATGGGAGATTGGTAAGTTTGAAAGTATTTTTATTTGAAATGCTCCCGTGGACGTCTTCAGAATCACAAAGCAACGTTGGCGACTTGCGAGTCTTCATTTGATCGCCATAAGGTTACATTGGCAATGCTCCGTAATAGAACCCAAACCCGTGCTTGGGAAACAGCCAACATTCCTGACTGACGAGTGAGTGAGGAACATTTCCCTAGATGCTGGTCTTGACATGTGCCGTCTTATGTTCTAGTATTTATTCAACCATCTATAATAAATTAGCGATATACAATATCCGAAAAGCATTCACATTGTCTTTGTTTGAAGGTGGCCATGATGTGGAGATGCCGTTGTTGGACAGCGGTGAGCACAGTAACAAGTCTTGCAACATCAGTTAAAGTCCAACAGGTTTGTTTCGAATCACTAGCTTTCCTGCATTCACCATAGCCAATCTCTGGACAAAAAGGAAAGTTGGAATTGTTGCTCACAAGATTCAGGCCTTTACGTATCCACTCCCTGATCAATAACGCATGCCCCGTGATCTCACTCTTGATCAGAAAGGTGTCTGTACATCCCCGTTCACTAAATAATGGCATATGTTCCATTGTGAAATTCTAATTCAGAAAGCCCTGTGTACTTCCCCAATCACTGAATGATAAGACATGTACAACAGTGTCCAGAATTTTCAAATAGAGCGCACTCTGTTGGGAAAAACAATTGGTCTTTTTGAAATGTGTGGGATACGATTTCGGATCCGACACGATTCGATCCAAAGGAACGTGGTGAAACATGAAAATGAATGAGAAAAAAAATATTCGTAGTCGACAGGATTCGAATCTGTGCGGGGAAACCCCAATGGATTTCTTGTCCATCACCTTAACCACTCGTCCGCAACTACACAAACGCAAAGGGCGCTTCGGTATCATTTGAGCGGAAGATAATTTTAAATCAATACTCGCAGACAGACGCAGAGAATATTATTCTGAACATGATTGTGTTCATAATAAATATGCTTTCATTCACAACCTGACGAAATCCAAACTCGCGATGACGCAATAGCTCCATTAAGGTTGCTATATGAAAGCTTTGATAGCATCCCTTTGTTAAATTATGAAATGTCATTTGATTTGATTAAAATTCGCAATTTGCTGTTGAACACAGTACATTTTCTTTCTGTATTTGTTGACATGGGCGATAATGCACCGACACAAATCACAATACCAACTGGAGTTGGTGCTGGATTCTGAAAATGCTGCAATTATGCTCAGGGTCCAGATACATCCGGGTTAAAGCAAACCCATTAAGCTTCAGGACACATAAACAGAAACTTCAGGGAAAACTCAGCGAGTTTGGCAGCATCAGTGGACAGAGAAACGGAATTAACGTTACCATTCCGCATCAACTAACGATAGTATTTTACATTTATTTTCGATTATCAGTCCGATACGCCCCTTCCTTCAGAACCTATATGCCCAAATATCCCTCAAAATATTCTGAACATTCTTCCAAATCCACGAACCACTGCACATTCAGATGCAGAAATACCTCTTCCCACCTTCCACGCTGCTGCCTGCAATGTAGCTGACCCACCAGCAATCCAATGGCTTTCTCACCATACTCATAGCCAATCGACCTCGCACGTGTAATGGACAATTGTAATACTTATTATTGAATAACTGCTTACTAGTGTGATTAACTAAAGCTGCAGGCGTTTGTGTGTGTGTGTGTGTCCAAGGTTAGAGAGAGAGAGACCAAAACTGATATGCCGGCTGTCTGAAGGTCGAGATAGTAAAGCCAGGAGAAAAACAACTCCTTATATGGAATGGAGAAATAATAGTATCTTTTGAATGTGTAAAGACTGAAGGTTGCGGCACTCGGCGCACTTTCCTCTCTCTCATGTAGAAAGAGGAAGGTGTCCTCTGCAGAGGTAAGAAATATACTAACTTGCTCTTATTCATGACTGTTTGTTTCTGAGTTTTCCTTTTTCCCACCACAGTTCTTGGCGACGAGGATGGGACCCCGTTCTTGAGATAGACACTGCTAGATTCCGGGGAGGCATTAGCGCTGACGCCTTGAGGGCTTTTCACCTCATCTCAAAGGCTTCAATTGGCCATCAGCGTGAGAGGACCAGGAATTACCGTGTCACCCCAGCACCGGGATCCGGACTGAAATTTATGGTAAGGAATTGCTCTATTATCAATTATAGACAGTGGTGAACAGTCTCACAGTGACGGGTGGATTTAGACTTGGATCTATCAAACAGGTTGGACCTGTAAAAATACCTAAACGATAGGTATTGGTTTGCTGGTTTAGGAAAATGAAACCACCTAACCGGACGCACTTCCGTGCGGGAGCCTCCCAGAGGAAAATCCAGTCACAAGGGATAAGGTCACTGTGAGTCTGGGCCACAAGTAAGAGACCAGTCATGGGGAATAGCAATGGGAAAAAACAAACAAATGCTGCAAGTTTAAATAGCCCTAATATACGATACATGGTTACTAATTATGGACAAGACTCGGCGAGTCAAGTTAAAATGTGGGTGAAGGAGTGTGGTTTCCTGAATGAGGAAATTTTAGTGTAAGACAATTGGAATTATTAAAAACTCAGTTAGAACAGAGGGCAAAAGAATGTGGAAAGAAAAGCAAAAGGAAAAGAGAACCAATAAATTGGGCGGCTTATGGTCTGTGGAAAACAGAGGCAGAAATAAGAAATAGACGATCACAGGCGAAACCCAAAGAAACTGCAAATAAAACCAACTCTCTTCAGTGTGTTAAGTCTATTTCAGGTCACCCCATTCCGGATGATCCCGACCTGGATGGCTACCTCCCGCGCCCAACGGCTCCTCCACTAGTGGCCCCCACGAACCCAGGCCAACAGCCGCGACCGAGCCCTACACCACATAGTGAACCCCCTCGGGGGGCGCCTGACACGTCCATGGGAACTCTACCGTCAAGAGCTGACCGTCACCCTCTTTACTCAGATATCAGAACCATGACTACATCTGACTCCCCAGTAGCTCACCATCCCCGGAGTAAGGCGTCGTGCAGGCCTAAATCTGCCCTTCCAGATGCACCAGAACCGTTTAATTATCTCAAAGGCGACGAAGAAAGGGAAGGACACAGTCAATTTCTCGGCAGTGTCCTCAATGCTCCAATGATTGACGTGGCGGGCCCGGAAGGACAACCGATACTTGTCCACAGATCGTGGACAATGAAAGACATTGAATGTGCCTATGAACAACTCCCAGATCCCAGAGAAGCGGAAGGCCAGAAATTTGCAGGCGAGGTACGCAAGTTCTGCCTCGAGTTTCGCCCCATGTCTCATGAGATGCGGCGATTATTGGGGAGGAAATTGGGCGCAGACATCTCCGAGATCCGACACAATTGGCCAGATGATAATCTACGAGCTCGCCAAGTTCAACCAGACCATGCAGATAATGTGCCTTATAAAGCCTTTGTTACAGGTCTGGTGGACACCTGTCAAACTGCCTTTCCGGTTAGAATGGATATGCCAAAAATTGCCATATGTAAGCAGCGTGACTATGAACCTGTGTCCCAGTACCTGATCCGGCTCCCAGAAGTCCATAACGCTCATAGTGGACTTACACCACCAGCTGACATGAATACAGCTGAAGTGATCGAGCCTTGGGAAACAGCCAACATTCCTGACTGACGAGCGAGTGAGAAACATTTCTCTAGATGCTGGTCTTGACTTGTTCCCTCTTAGTTTCTAGTATTTATTCAACCATCTACAATAAATTAGCGATATACAATATCCAAAAAGCATTCACATTGTCTTAGTTTAAAGATGGCCTTGATGTGGAGATGCCGGTGTTGGACACCGGTGAGCACAGTCAGAAGTCTTGCAACACCAGTTAAAGTCCAACAGGTTTGTTTCGAATCACAAGCTTTCCTGCATTCACCCTAGCCAATCCCTGGAAAAAAGGGAAATTGGAATTGTTGCTCACAAGATTCAGGGTTTTACTTCTCCCCTCCCTAATCAATAACGCATTCCCCATGATCTCAATGTTAATCAGAAATGTGTCTGTACATCTCCGTTCACGAAATAATAGCATGTGTTCTGTTGTTAAATTCTTATTCAGAAAGCCCTGTGTACTTCCCCAATCACTGAATAATAACATGTGCAATGCAAGTGTTCTGACTTTTCAAATAGAGCGCACTCTGTTGGGAAAATGAACTCTTCTTTTTGAAAAGTGTGGGATACCATTTCGCATCAGACACGATTCGTTCCAAAGAAACGTGGTGAAACTTGAAACTGAATGAGAAAAAGTATATTCGTAGTCGGCAGGATTCGAACTTGCGCGGGAGACCCCAAAGGATTTCTAGCCCATCGCCTTAACCACTCGGCCACGACTACACGAACCTATGTGCTGCTTCGGTGTCATTTGACGGGAAAGTAATTTTTAATCAGTTCGTCGCAGACAGACACACAAAATCCAATTCTGAACATTACTGTGTTCATAATGAATATTCTTTCATTCAAACCTGACGAAATCCAAACCCGCGATGCCGCAATAGCTCCGTTAAGGTTGTTATAGGAAAGCTTTGATAGCATCCCTTTCTTGAATTATGAAATGTCATTTGATTTGATTAATATTCGCAATTTGCTGTTGGGCTCCGTACATTTTACTTCTGCATTTGTTGACAGGGCGATAATGCACCGACACAAATCTCAATTCAAACTGGAGTTAGTGCTGAAAATGCTGCAATTATCCTCAGGGTCCAGAAACATCTGGGTTAAAGTAAACCCATTAAGCTTCAGGACACAAAAACTGAAACTTCAGGGAAAACTCAGTGTGTCTGACAGCATCAGTGGACAGAGAAACGGAATTAACGTTTCCATTCCGCATCAACTAAAGAGAGTGTTTGACATTTATTTTCGATTATCAGTCCGATTCTCCCTCCCTTCAGAACCGAAATGCCCAAATATCCCCAAACTATTCTGAACATTCTTCCACATCCACGAACCACTTCATATTCAGATGCAGAAATACCTCTTCCCACCTTCTAAGCTGCTGCCTGCAGATGTAGCTGACCCGCCAGCAATCCAATGGCTTTCTCACCATACTCATATCCAACCCCACCCCCCTCCCACCCCCCCACCCCCCAACCTTGCGCGCCTCCATTGCTGAACCGCCCTCCCTTTCGATTGAAGATCAAACTTCACCAGCAGCTCCTTCAACCTCTTTAAATGTCCCGGATGCACCACATATATTCCATCGCCCGCCAAATTCTCCCCGATCAACCGCTGTCCTCCCTCCCGCGCATCTCTAATCACCTCTGCCTTGAATGAAATGACCCCCTCCCTCACTACCGCCTTCAATGCCTCCCAAACCACGGACGGCGAGACGTTCCCATTTCGGTTAATTTACACGTACCCCTCAATCACTATCCCCATCTTAATGCAAAAAATCGGGTGTGCCATCAAACCCACAATGGCCATTCATTATTAACAATAAAGAAGAAACCTGAGTTCAATGGGAGATAGATGGAGTTTGAAAGTATGGTTGTTTAAATTCCACACGTGGACGTCTTAAGAGTCACAAAGCAACTTTCGCGACTTGGGAGTCCTCATTTGATCACCATAACGTTACATTGGCAATGTCCTGTAATCGAACACGGATACATCGCTTGGGAAACTGAAATTCCTGACTGACGAATGAATGAGAAACATTTCTCTAGGTGCTGGTCTTGACTTGTTCCCTTTAGTTTCTAGTATTTATTCAACCATCTGCAAAAAATTAGCGATATACAATATCCGAAAAGCTTTCACCTTGTCTTTGTTTGAAGACGTCCATGATGTGGAGATGCCGGTGTTGGACAGCGGTGAGCACAGTAAAAAGTCTTGCAACATCAGTTAAAGTCCAACATGTTTGTTTCGAATCACTAGCTTTCCTGCATTCACCATAGCCAATCCCTGGACAAAAACGAAAGTTGGAATTGTTGCTCACAAGATTCAGGCTTTTACGTGTCCCCTCCCTGATCAATAACGCATGCCCCGTGATCTCACTCTTAATCAGAGAGGTGTCTGTACATCTCCGTTCATTAAATAATAGCATGTATTCCGTTGTTAAATTATTATTCAGAAAGCCCTGTGTACTTCCCCAATCACTGATTAATAACACATGTGCAACCGTGTTCCGACTTTTCAAATAGAGCGCACTCTGTTGGGAAAAATAACTCGTCATTCTGAAAAGTGTGGGATACCATTTCGCATCAGACACGATTCGATCCAAAGGAACGTGGTGAAACTTGAAACTGAATGAGAAAAAGTAAATTCGTAGTCGGCAGGATTCGAACCTGCGCGGGGAAACCCCAATGGATTTCTAGTCCATCGCCTTAACCACTCGGCCACGACTACACAAATGCAGAGGCCCCTACGGAATCAATTGACCGGAAGGTAATTTTTAATCAGTTAGTCCCAGACAGACACACAGAATCCAATTCTGAACATTATTGTGTTCATAATAAATATTCTTGACGAAATCCAAACCCGCGATGGCACAAAAGCTCCGTTAAGGTTGCTATAGGAAAGCTTCGATAGCATCCCTTTGTTGAATTAGGAAATGTCATTTGATTTGATTAAAATTCGCAATTTGCTGTTGGACTCGGTACATTATTCTTCTGTATTTGTTGACAGGGCGATAATGCACCGACACAAATCACAATACAAACTGGAGTTAGTGCTGGATTCTTAAAGTGCTGGATTAATGGTCAGGATCCAGAAACATCTGGGTTAAAACAAACCCATTAAGCTTCAGGACACAAAAACAGAAACTTCAGGGGAAACTCAGCGGGTCTGGCAGCATCAATATAGATAGAAACGGGATTAACGTTTCCATTCCGCTTCAACTAAAAAGTATATTTTACATTCATTTTCGATTATCAGTCCGATACTGCCCTCCCTTCAGAAACGAAATGCCCAAATATCTCCAAAATATTCTCAATATTCTTCCAAATCGACGAACCACTTCACAATCAGATGCAGAAATACCTCTTTCCAACTCCCATGTTGCTGACTGCCGATGGAGCTGATCCGAGAGCACTCCAATGGCTTTCTCACCACACTCACAGCCAACCCCCCTTTCGCGCCTCATTGCTGAACCAGCCTGCCTTTGGATAGAAGATCAAACTTCACCTTCAGCTCCTTCCTCCTCATTCAATGTCCCGGTTCCGGGTGCACCACATATATTCCATCACCCGCCAAACTCTCCCCGACCAACCGCTGTCCTTCCTCCCGCGCCTCTCTAATCACCTCTTTCTTCAATGAAATGACCTCCCACCTCACTACCGCCTTCAATGCCTCCCAAACCACGGACGGCGGGAAGCTCCCATTTTAGTTAATTTCCACATAATCCTCAATAAATTTCCCCATCTTAACGCAAAAAATCCGGTGTGTCATCAAATCTACAATGGTCAGTCATGTTAACAATAAAGAGGAAACCTGATTTCAATGTAAGATTGATGGAGTTTGAAATTATGGTTATTTGAAATCCTCCCGTGGACGTCTTTAGAGTCACAAAGCAACGTTTGCGACTTGCGAGTCCTCATTTGATCGCCATAAGGTTACATTGGCAATGCTCCGTAATCGAACCCAAACCCGTGTGTTCTTGAAAATACAGAAAAATGTGTCATTTGAAACATGGAAGTCTGGCAATATCTGGTCTGAGAGGATACAGGGAAAGATCCCACAAAAGGTTAATAGCAGCTGCAAAGAGCAGGATTGTAAAATGCAGATTCTTGCTCACAAGCAGGCTTATCAAACACGCAGGTTTCATGTGGTAATCTAAAACAATGGCTCACACCTTCATGGAATGTAACTATCTCAGGAAGTATCTGTAAAGGCATGGATGAGAGTTTCAATTGACGAATGTTTAAAGCAGGCAGGTCTTTCAAGTCATAACCAAGTTAAATTTTAGCATACAGCTCAAAGCAAAGTCTCACACCTTAATTGAAATTAACTCTTAGTAAACAGCTGGAAAGGGTGGAAGATGCTCAGTCGAATTTGGTGTCAATTCTAAAGTGTAAAATTCTACGAACATCAAGGCAATTAAAAGAAAGGCAGCACGGTGGCGCAGTGGGTTAGCCCTGCAGCCTCACGGCGGTGAGGACCTGGGTTCGAATCCCAGCCCTGGGTCACTGTCCGTGTGGAGTTTGCACATTCTCCCCATGTCTGCGTGGGTTTCACCCCCACAACCCAAAGATGTGCAGCGTAGGTAGATTGACCACTCTAAATTGCCCCTTAATTGGTAAAAATGATTGAGTAAAGTCAATTAAAAAAGTCAATTAAAAGAAAATTGGAGACGAACTGCCTACCGGAGATACAATTGCAAGACAAAATCAAAGGCACAGTTATGAGCTGACGACAATTGGAAAATTAAGTGATTCGAAAGCACAGAAGTGGAAGTAACACCTGTTAAGACCAAAGGAACTTTGAACATCACAAAGGATAATGTAATCAGATCTGAGGTGTCGTTATGCCCAAAATGAATAATTAGTCGTATTCAAATGTTTACATCAAAGATACTTTTTAACAAGCAAAGGGAAATAAGTTAATTTACAATAAGGCTCTAAAAACTTAATAATTGTTAGAAAGAGAATATAAACCCAGGGAGCAGCAGCAACAAGGACAGAGCACAGAGAAACAGCAACAGGAGAGAAGGGGAGGAGAACTCAGAGAGAGAGAGAGAGAGAGAGCTCGGTCATGGGAACGACAAGGCAAGCAGCCGAGTTTAAACAGTTATACATCTAAGGAAGACTAGAATTTAAACAGGAGTCAGAGTCAGCTTAGAAATAGCTATCAGAGTTAGCTCTTATAGCTCAGTACATGGATCAACAAGAAACAGCAACAGAGCTAACCAGCGAATACATCCCAAAATGACAAGAATTTAAAGAAGATTGAGTGTCAAGGTGGGCCTGAAGGTCCCTTCAACCAACAGGAAGGATCCAGAAGCAAGAGCTTTTTACCTTTCTGTAAAGAATGTGTTTGCAGCTTTTAAAAGAAAAAATATAATAATAAAATAACTTAACTTAACCTGAAAAAGTGGTTTATTCCTGAAAGTCTGCGTTACTTACTTAGCAATGCAGGACCCAGGACATCGATGCTACTAAGTGGTAAGTAGATAAAATCTTCGGTGAAGGTATGGGTTCGACTGGGGGATAACTGGAAAATATAGTTTGACCTGAATGGCACCCACCGAAGCCTGCATCGGAGTCAGGGAGTGAGAATCCCTGTTCACCATTTAGAATATTGGACCTTTTTGGAACAGGGGGAATTCTAAGAAGAGTAGAGAGTTTTCAAAAACACGTGCTTGAGAAACAGCCAACATTCCTGACTGACGAGTGAGTGAGTAACATTTCTCTAGATGCTGGCCTTGACATGTGCCATCTTATTTTCTAGTATTTATTCAACCATCTACAATAAATTAGCGATATACAATATCCGAAAAGCATTCACATTGTCTTTGTTTGAAGATGGCCATGATGTGGAGATGCCAGTGTTGGACAACGGTGAGCACAGTAAGAAGTCTTGCAACATCAGTTAAAGTCCAACAGGTTTGTTTCGAATCACTAGCTTTCCTGCATTCACCATAGCCAATCGCTGGACAAAAAGGAAAGTTGGAATTGTTGGTCACAAGATTCAGGCTTTTACGTATCCCCTCCCTGATCAATAACGCATGCCCTGTGATCTGACTCTTAATCAGAAAGGTGTCTGTACAACTCCGTTCACTAAATAATAGCATATGTTCCATTGTGAAATTCTTATTCCGAGAGCCCAGTGTACTTCCCCAATCACTGAATAATAACATGTGCAACAGTGTCCCGACGTTTCAAATAGAGCGCACTCTGTTGGGAAAAACAACTGGTCTTTTTGAAAAGTGTGGGATACCATTTCGGATCTCGCACGATTCGATCCAAAGGAACGTGGTGAAACTGGAAACTGAATGAGAAAAATAATATTCGTAGTCGGCAGGATTTGAACCTGCGGGGGGAAACGCCAATGGATTTTTAATCCATCACCTTAACCACTCGGCCACAACAACACAAACGCAGAGGCCGATACGAATTAATTGACCGTTGGGTAATTTTTAATCAGTAAGTCGCAGACAGACACACAGAATCCAATTCTGAACATTATTGTGTTCATAATAAATATTCTTTCATTCACAACCTGACGAAATCCAAACCCGCGATGCCATAATAGTTCCGTTAAGGTTGCTATAGGAAAACTTCGATAGCATCCCTTTGTTGAATTAGGAAATGTCATTTGATTTGATTAATATTCGCAACTTGCTGTTGGACTCGGTACAATATTCTTCTGTATTTGTTGACAGGGCGATAATGCACCGACACAAATCACAACACAAACTGGAGTTAGTGCTGGATTCTGAAAGTGCTGGAATAATGGTCAGGATCCAGAAACATCTGGGTTAAAGCAAACCCATTAAGCATCAGGACACAAAAACAGAAACTTCAGGAGAAACTCAGCAGGTCTGGCAGCACCAATACAGATAGAAACGGAATTAACGTTTCCATTACGCATCAACTAAAGAGTATATTTTACACTTATTTTCGATTATCAGTCCGATACTCCCCTCCCTTCAGAACGGAAATGCCCAAATATCCCAATAATATTCTCAACTTTCTTCCAAATCGACGAACCACTTCACATTCAGATGCAGAAATACCTCTTTCCATCTCCCACGCTGCTGCCTGCCGATGGAGCTGACCCGCGAGCAATCCAATGGCTTTCTCACCATAATCAGAGCCAACCCCCCTTGCTCGCCTCCATTGCTGATCCACCCTCCCTTTCGATAGAAGATCAAACTTCACGGGCAACTCCTCACTCAATGCCTCGGTTGCACATGCACCACATCTCTTCCATCACCCGCCATAATCTCCCCGATCAACCGACGCCCGTCCTCCCCTGCCTCTCTAATCACCTCTGTCTTGAATGAAATGTCCTCACCCCTCATTACCTGCTTCAATGCCTCCCAAATAACGGACGGCGAGACGTTCCCATTTTGATTAATTTCCACATACTCCACAATCATTTTCCCCATCTTAATGCAAACAATCGGGTGCGCCATCAAGCCCACAATGGTCAATCATTATTAACAATAAAGAAGAAATCTGAGTTCAATGGGAGATTGATGGAGTTTGAAAGTATGGTTATTTGAATTGCCCCCTTGGACGTCTTTATAGTCACAAAGCAACGTTCGCGACTTGCGAGTCCTCAACTAATCGCCAGAAGGTTTCATTGGCAATGCTCCGTAATCGAACAAGGACCCAGCGCCTGGGAAGCAGCCAACATTCCTGACTTACGAATCAGTGAGGAACATTTCTCTAGATGCTGGTCTTGACATGTGCCGTGTTATGTTCTAGTATTTATTCAACCATCTACAATAAATTAGCGATATACAATATCCGAAAAGTATTCACATTGTCTTTGTTTGAAGATGGCCATGATGTGGAGATGCTGGTGTTGGACAGCGGTGAGCACAGTAAGAAGTCTTGCAACATCAGTTAAAGTCCAACAGGTTTGTTTCGAATCACTAGCTTTCCTGCATTCACCATAGCCAATCCCTGGACAAAAGGGAAAGTTGGAATTGTTGCTCACAAGATTCAGGCTTTTACGTATCCCTTCCCTAATCAATAACGCATGTCCCGTGATCTCACTCTTAATCAGAAAGATGTCTGTACATCTCCGTTCACTAAATAATAGCATATGTTCCATTGTGAAATTCTTCTTCAGAAAGCCCAGTGTACATCCCCAATCACTGAATAATAACATATGCAACAGTGTCCCGACGTTTCAAATAGAGCGCACTCTGTTGGGAAAAACAACTGGTCATTTTGAAAAGTGTGGTATAACATTTCGCATCAGAAGCGATTCGATCCAAAGGAAAGTGGTGACACTGGAAACTGAATGAGAAGAATAATATGCGTAGTCGGCAGAATTCGAACCTGCGGGAGGAAACGCCAATGGATTTCTAGCCCATCACCTTAACCACTCGGCCACGACTACACAAACGCACAGGCCGCTACGGAATTAATTGACCGTTGGGTAATTTTTAATCAGTTAGACGCAGACAGACACACAGAATCCAATTCTGAACATTATTGTGTTCATAATAAATATTCTTTCATTCACAACCTGACGAAATCCAAACCCGCGATGCCACAATAGTTCCGTTAAGGTTGCTATAGGAAACTTCGATAGCATGCCTTTGTTGAATTAGGAAATGTCATTTTATTTGATTAATATTCGCAATTTGCTGTTGGACTCGGTACATTATTCTTCTGTATTTGTTGACAGGGCGATAATGCACCGACACAAATCACAATACAAACTGGAGTTAGTGCTGGATTCTGAAAGTGCTGGAATAATGGTCAGGATCCAGAAACATCTGGGTTAAAGCAAACCCATTAAGCTTCAGGACACAAAAACAGAAACTTCAGGGAAAACTAAGCGTGTCTGGCAGCATCAGTGGGCAGAGAAACGGAATTAATGTTTCCATTCCGCATCAACTAAAGAGTATATTTTACATAAATTTTCGATTATCAGTCCGATACTCCCCTCCCTTCAGAACTGAAATGCCCAAATATCCCAATAATATTCTCAGCATTCTTCCAAATCTACGAGCCACTTCACATTCAGATGCAGAAATACCTCTTTCCATCTCCCACACTGCTGCCTTCCGATGGAGCTGACCCGCGAGCAATCCAATGGCTTTCTCACCATAATCAGAGCCAACCCCCCTTGCTCGCCTCCATTGCTGATCCACCCTCCCCTTCGATAGAAGATCAATCTTCACGGGCAACTCCTCACTCAATGCCTCGGTTCCAGATGCACCACATCTCTTCCATCACCCGCCATAATCTCCCCGATCAACCGACGCCCGTCCTCCCCTGCCTCTCTAATCACCTCTGTCTTGAATGAAATGTCCTCCCCCTCATTACCTCCTTCAATGCCTCCCAAATCACGGACGGCGAGACGTTCCCATTTTGATTAATTTCCACATACTCCACAATCACTTTCCCCATCTTAACGCAAAAAATCGGGTGTGCCATCAAACCCAGAATGGTGAATCATTATTGACAATAATGAAGAAATCTGAGTTCAGTGGGAGATTGATGGAGTTTGAAAGTATGGTTATTTGAATTGCACCCGTGGACGTCTTTATAGTCACAAAGCAACGTTCGCGACTTGGGAGTCCTCAATTGATCGCCAGAAGGTTACATTGGCAATGCTCCGTAATCGAACAAGGACCCAGCGCCTGGGAAACAGCCAACATTCCTGACTGACGAATCAGTGAGGAACATTTCTCTAGATGCTGGTCTTGACATGTGCCGTCTTATGTTCTAGTATTTATTCAACCATCTACAATAAATTAGCGATATACAATATCCGAAAAGCATTCACATTGTCTTTGTTTGAAGATGGCCATGATGTGGAGATGCTGGTGTTGGACAGCGGTGAGCACAGTAAGAAGTCTTGCAACATCAGTTAAAGTACAACAGGTTTGTTTCGAATCACTAGCTTTCCTGCATTCACCATAGCCAATCCCTGGACAAAAGGGAAAGTTGGAATTGTTGCTCACAAGATTCAGGCTTTTACGTCTCCCCTCACTGATCAATAACGCATGCCCCGTGATCTCACTCTTAATCAGAAAGTTGTCTGTAAATCTCCGTTCACTAAATAATAGCATATGTTCCATTGTGAAATTCTTCTTCAGAAAGCCCAGTATACATCCCCAGTCACTGAATAATAACATGTGCAACAGTGTCCCGACGTTTCAAATAGAGCGCACTCTGTTGGGGAAAAACAACTGGTCTTTTTGAAAAGTGTGGGATACCATTTCGCATCAGACACGATTCGATCCAAAGGAACGTGGTGAAATTTGAAACTGAATGAGAAAAAGTAAATTCGTAGTCGGCAGGATTCGAACCTGCGCGGGGAAACCCCAATGGATTTTTAGTCCATCGCCTTAACCACTCGGCCACGACTACACAAATGCAGAGGCCGATACGGAATTAATTGACCGTTGGGTAATTTTTAATCAGTGAGTCGCAGACAAACACACTGAATCCAATTCTGAACATTATTGTGTTCATAATAAATATTCTTTCATTCACAACCTGACGAAATCCAAACCCGCGATGCCACAATAGCTCCGTTAAGGTTGCTATAGGAAAGCTTCGATAGCATCCCTTTGTTGAATTAGGAAATGTCATTTGATTAGATTAATATTCGCAATTTGCTGTTGGACTCGGTACATTATTCTTCTGTATTTGTTGACAGGGCGATAATGCACCGACACAAATCACAATACAAACTGGAGTTAGTGCTGGATTCTGAAAGTGCTGGAATAATGGTCAGGATACAGAAACATCTGGGTTAAAGCAAACCCATTAAGCTTCAGGACACAAAAACAGAAACTTCAGGAGAAACTCAGCGGGTCTGGCAGCATCAATAGAGACAGAAACGGAATTAACATTTCCATTCCGCATCAACTAAAGAGTATATTTTACATTTATTTTCGATTATCAGTCCGATACTCCCCTCCCTTCAGAACTGAAATGCCCAAATATCTCAATAATATTCTCAGCATTCTTCCAAATCGACGAACCACTTCACATTCAGATGCAGAAATACCTCTTCCCATCTCCCACGCTGCTGCCTGCCGATGGAGCTGACCCGCGAGCAATCCAATGGCTTTCTCACCATAATTCAAGGCAACCACCCATGCTCGCCTCCATTGCTGATCCAACCTTCCTTTCGATAGAAGATCAAACTTCACGGGCAACTGCTCACTCAATGCCTCATTTCCAGATGCACCATATCTCTTCCATCGCCCGCCATAATCTCCCCATCAACCGACACCCTTCCTCCCCTGCCTCTCTAATCACCTCTGTCTTGAATGAAATGTCTTCCCCCTCATTACCACCTTCAATGCCTCCCAAACCACGGACGGCGAGACGTTCCCATTTTGATTAATTTCCACATACTCCACAATCACTTTCCCCATCTTAACGCAAAAAATCGAGTGTGCCATCAAACCCACAATGGACAGTCATTATTAACAATAAAGAAGAAATCTGAGTCCAATGGGAGATTGATGGAGTTTGAAAGTATGGTTATTTGAATTACACCCGTGGATGTCTTCAGAGCCACAAAGCAACGTTCGTGACTTGCGAGTCCTCATTTGATCGCCACAAGGTTACATTGGCAATGCTCCGCAATCGAACCCAAACCCGTGCTTGGGAAACAGCCAACATTCCTGACTGACGAGTGAGTGAGTAACATTTCTCTAGATGCTGGTCTTCACATGTGCCGTCTTATTTTCTAGTATTTATTCAACCATCTACAATAAATTAGCGATATACAATATCCGAAAAGCATTCACATTGTCTTTGTTTGAAGATGGCCATGATGTGGAGATGCCGGTGTTGGTCAGTGGTGAGCACAGTAAGAAGTCTTGCAACATCAGTTAATGTCCAACAGGTTTGTTTCGAATCACTAGCTTTCCTGCATTCACCATTGCCAATCGCTTTACAAAAAGGAAAGTTGGAATTGTTGCTCACAAGATTCAGGCTTTTATGTCTCCCCTCACTGATCAATAACGCATGCCCCGTTATCTCACTCTTAATCAGAAAGTTGTCTGTACATCTCCGTTCACTAAATAATAGCATATGTTCCATTGTGAAATTCTTCTTCAGAAAGCCCAGTGTACATCCCCAATCACTGAATAATAACATGTGCAACAGTGTCCCGACGATTCAAGTAGAGCGCACTCTGTTGGGGAAAAACAATTGGTCTTTTTGAAAAGTGTGGGATACCATTTCGCATCAGACACGATTCGATCCAAAGGAGAGTGGTGAAACTGGAAACTGAATGAGAAAAATAATATTCGTAGTTGGCAGGATTCGAACCTGCCCGGGGAAACCCCAATGGATTTCTAGTCCATCACCTTAACCACTCGGCCACGACTACACAAACGCAGAGGCCGATACGGAATTAATTGACCGTTGGGTAATTTTTAATCAGTTCGTCGCAGACAGACACACAGAATCCAATTCTGAACATTATTGTGTTCATAATAAATATTTTTTCATTCACAACCTGACGAAATCCAAACCCGCGAGGCCGCAATAGCTCCGTTAATGTTGCTATAGGAAAGCTTCGATAGCATCCCTTTGTTGATTTAGGAAATGCCATTTGATTTGATTAATATTCGCAATTTGCTGTTGGACTCGGTACATTATTCTTCTGTATTTGTTGACAGGGCGATAATGCACCGACACAAATCACAATACAAACTGGAGTTAGTGCTGGATTCTGAAAGTGCTGGAATAATGGTCAGGATCCAGAAACATCTGGGTTAAAGCAAACCCATTAAGCTTCAGGACACAAAAACAGAAACTTCAGGGAAAACTAAGCGTGTCTGGCAGCATCAGTGGGCAGAGAAACGGAATTAACGTTTCCATTCCGCATCAACTAAAGAGTATATTTAACATTAATTTTCGATTATCAGTCCGATACTCCCCTCCCTTCAGAACTGAAATGCCCAAATATCCCAATAATATTCTCAGCATTCTTCCAAACCTACGAACCACTTCACATTCAGATGCAGAAATACCTCTTTCCATCTCCCACGCTGCTGCCTGCCGATGGAGCTGACCCGCGAGCAATCCAATGGCTTTCTCACCATAATCAGACCCAACCCCCCTTGCTCGCCTCCATTGCTGATCCACCCTCCCTTTCGATAGAAGATCAATCTTCACGGGCAACTCCTCACTCAATGCCTCGGTTCCAGATGCACCACATCTCCTCCATCACCCGCCATAATCTCCCCGATCAACCGACGCCCGTCCTCCCCTGCCTCTCTAATCACCTCTGTCTTGAATGAAATGTCCTCCCCCTCATTACCTCCTTCAATGCCTCCCAAATCACGGACGGCGAGACGTTCCCATTTTGATTAATTTCCACATACTCCACAATCACTTTCCCCATCTTAACAAAATAAATCGGGTGTGCCATCAAACCCTGAATGGTCAATCATTATTAACAATATAGAAGAAATCTGAGTTCAGTGGGAGATTGATGGAGTTTGAAAGTATGGTTATTTGAATTGCACCCGTGGACGTCTTTATAGTCTCAAAGCAACGTTCGCGACTTGGGAGTCCTCAATTGATCGCCAGAAGGTTACATTGGCAATGCTCCGTAATCGAACAAGGACCCAGCGCCTGGGAAACAGCCAACATTCCTGACTTACGAATCAGTGAGGAACATTTCTCTAGATGCTGGTCTTGACATGTGCCGTCTTATCTTCTAGTATTTATTCAACCATCTACAATAAATTAGCGATATACAATATCCGAAAAGCATTCACATTGTCTTTGTGTGAAGATGGCCATGATGTGAAGATGCTGGTGTTGGACAGCGGTGAGCACAGTAAGAAGTCTTGCAACATCAGTTAAAGTCCAACAGGTTTGTTTCGAATCACTAGCTTTCCTGCATTCACCATAGCAAATCCCTGGACAAAAGGGAAAGTTGGAATTGTTGCTCACAAGATTCAGGCTTTTACGTCTCCCCTCACTGATCAATAACGCATGCCCCGTGATCTCACTCTTAATCAGAAAGTTGTCTGTACATCTCCGTTCACTAAATAATAGCATATGTTCCATTGTGAAATTTTTCTTCAGAAAGCCCAGTGTACATCCCCAATCACTGAATAATAACATGTGCAACAGTGTCCCGACGTTTCAAATAGAGCGCACTCTGTTGGGGAAAAACAACTGGTCTTTTTGAAAAGTGTGGGATACCATTTCGCATCAGACACGATTCGATCCAAAGGAAAGTGGTGAAACTGCAAACTGAATGAGAAAAATGATATTCGTAGTCGGCAGGATTCGAACCTGCGCGGGGAAACCCCAAGGGATTTCTAGTCTATCGCCTTAACCACTCGGCCACGACTACACAAACGAGCCGATACGGAATTAATTGAACGTTGGGTAATTTTTAATCAGTTAGTCGCAGACAGACACACAGAATCCAATTCTGAGCATTATTGTGTTCATAATCAATATTTTTTCATTCACAACCTGACGAAATCCAAACCCGCGAGGCCACCATAGCTCCGTTAATGTTGCTATAGGAAAGCTTCGATAGCATCCCTTTGTTGATTTAGGAAATGCCATTTGATTTGATTAATATTCGCAATTTGCTGTTGGACTCGGTACATTATTCTTCTGTATTTGTTGACAGGGCGATGATGCACCGACACAAATCACAATACAAACTGGAGTTAGTGCTGGATTCTGAAAGTGCTGGAATAATGGTCAGGATCCAGAAACATCTGGGTTAAAGCAAACCCATTAAGCTTCAGGACACAAAAACAGAAACTTCAGGGAAAACTAAGCGTGTCTGGCAGCATCAGTGGGCAGAGAAACGGAATTAACGTTTCCATTCCGCATCAACTAAAGAGTATATTTAACATTAATTTTCGATTATCAGTCCGATACTCCCCTCCCTTCAGAACTGAAATGCCCAAATATCCCAATAATATTCTCAGAATTCTTCCAAACCTACGAACCACTTCACATTCAGATGCAGAAATACCTCTTTCCATCTCCCACGCTGCTGCCTGCCGATGGAGCTGACCCGCGAGCAATCCAATGGCTTTCTCACCATAATCAGACCCAACCCCCCTTGCTCGCCTCCATTGCTGATCCACCCTCCCTTTCGATAGAAGATCAATCTTCACGGGCAACTCCTCACTCAATGCCTCGGTTCCAGATGCACCACATCTCCTCCATCACCCGCCATAATCTCCCCGATCAACCGACGCCCGTCCTCCCCTGCCTCTCTAATCACCTCTGTCTTGAATGAAATGTCCTCCCCCTCATTACCTCCTTCAATGCCTCCCAAATCACGGACGGCGAGACGTTCCCATTTTGATTAATTTCCACATACTCCACAATCACTTTCCCCATCTTAACAAAATAAATCGGGTGTGCCATCAAACCCTGAATGGTCAATCATTATTAACAATATAGAAGAAATCTGAGTTCAGTGGGAGATTGATGGAGTTTGAAAGTATGGTTATTTGAATTGCACCCGTGGACGTCTTTATAGTCACAAAGCAACGTTCGCGACTTGGGAGTCCTCAATTGATCGCCAGAAGGTTACATTGGCAATGCTCCGTAATCGAACAAGGACCCAGCGCCTGGGAAACAGCCAACATTCCTGACTTACGATTCAGTAAGGAACATTTCTCTAGATGCTGGTCTTGACATGTGCCGTCTTATGTTCTAGTATTTATTCAACCATCTACAATAAATTAGCGATATACAATATCCGAAAAGCATTCACATTGTCTTTGTGTGAAGATGGCCATGATGTGAAGATGCTGGTGTTGGACAGCGGTGAGCACAGTAAGAAGTCTTGCAACATCAGTTAAAGTCCAACAGGTTTGTTTCGAATCACTAGCTTTCCTGCATTCACCATAGCCAATCCCTGGACAAAAGGGAAAGTTGGAATTGTTGCTCACAAGATTCAGGCTTTTACGTCTCCCCTCACTGATCAATAACGCATGCCCCGTGATCTCACTCTTAATCAGAAAGTTGTCTGTACATCTCTGTTCACTAAATAATAGCATATGTTCCATTGTGAAATTCTTCTTCAGAAAGCCCAGTGTACATCCCCAATCACTGAATAATAACATGTGCAACAGTGTCCCGACGTTTCAAATAGAGCGCACTCTGTTGGGGAAAAACAACTGGTCTTTTTGAAAAGTGTGGGATACCATTTCGCATCAGACACGATTCGATCCAAAGGAAAGTGGTGAAACTGCAAACTGAATGAGAAAAATGATATTCGTAGTCGGCAGGATTCGAACCTGCGCAGAGAAACCCCACTGGATTTCTAGTCCATCGCCTTAACCACTCGGCCACGACTACACAAACGCAGAGGCCGATATGGAATTAATTGACCGTTGGGTAATTTTTAATCAGTTAGTCGCAGACAGACACACAGAATCCAATTCTGAACATTATTGTGTTCATAATAAATATTCTTTCATTCACAACCTGACGAAATCCAAACCCGCGATGCCACAATAGCTCCGTTAAGGTTGCTATAGGAAAGCTTCGATAGCATCCCTTTGTTGAATTAGGAAATGTCATTTGATTTGATTAATATTCGCAATTTGCTGTTGGACTCGGTACATTATTCTTCTGTATTTGTTGACAGGGGGATAATGCACCGACACAAATCACAATACAAACTGGAGTTAGTGCTGGATTCTGAAAGTGCTGGAATAATGGTCAGGATCCAGAAACATCTGGGTTAAAGCAAACCCATTAAGCTTCAGGACACAAAAACAGAAACTTCAGGGAAAACTAAGCGTGTCTGGCAGCATCAGTGGGCAGAGAAACGGAATTAACGTTTCCATTCCGCATCAACTAAAGAGTATATTTTACATAAATTTTCGATTATCAGTCCGATACTCCCCTCCCTTCAGAACTGAAATGCCCAAATATCCCAATAATATTCTCAGCGTTCTTCCAAATCTACGAACCATTTCACATTCAGATGCAGAAATACCTCTTTCCATCTCCCACGCTGCTGCCTGCCGATGGAGCTGACCCGCGAGCAATCCAATGGCTTTCTCACCATAATCAGAGCCAACCCCCCTTGCTCGCCTCCATTGCTGATCCACCCTCCCTTTCGATAGAAGATCAATCTTCACGGGCAACTCCTCACTCAATGCCTCGGTTCCAGATGCACCACATCTCTTCCATCACACGCCATAATCTCCCAGATCAACCGACGCCCGTCCTCCCATGCCTCTCTAATCACCTCTGTCTTGAATGAAATGTCCTCCCCCTCATTACCTCCTTCAATGCCTCCCAAAGCACGGACAGCGAGACGTTCCCATTTTGATTAATTTCCACATACTCCACAATCACTTTCCCCATCTTAACAAAAAAAATCGGGTGTGCCATCAAACCCTGAATGGTCAATCATTATTAACAATATAGAAGAAATCTGAGTTCAGTGGGAGATTGATGGAGTTTGAAAGTATGGTTATTTGAATTGCACCCGTGGACGTCTTTATAGTCACAAAGCAACGTTCGCGACTTGGGAGTCCTCAATTGATCGCCAGAAGGTTACATTGGCAATGCTCCGTAATCGAACAAGGACCCAGCGCCTGGGAAACAGCCAACATTCCTTACTTACGAATCAGTGAGGAACATTTCTCTAGATGCTGGTCTTGACATGTGCCGTCTTATGTTCTAGTATTTATTCAACCATCTACAATAAATTAGCGATATACAATATCCGAAAAGCATTCACATTGTCTTTGTTTGAAGATGGCCATGATGTGAAGATGCTGGTGTTGGACAGCGGTGAGCACAGTAAGAAGTCTTGCGACATCAGTTAAAGTCCAACAGGTTTGATTCGAATCACTAGCTTTCCTGCATTCACCATAGCCAATCCCTGGACAAAAGGGAAAGTTGGAATTGTTGCTCACAATATTCAGGCTTTTACGTCTCCCCTCACTGATCAATAACGCATGCCCCGTGATCTCACTCTTAATCAGAAAGTTGTCTGTACATCTCCGTTCACTAAATAATAGCATATGTTCCATTGTGAAATTCTTCTTCAGAAAGCCCAGTGTACATCCCCAATCACTGAATAATAACATGTGCAACAGTTTCCCGACGTTTCAAATAGAGCGCACTCTGTTGGGGAAAAACAACTGGTCTTTTTGAAAAGTGTGGGATACCATTTCGCATCAGACACGATTCGATCCAAAGGAAAATGGTGAAACTGCAAACTGAATGAGAAAAATGATATGCGTAGTCGGCAGGATTCGAACCTGCGCGGGGAAACCCCAATAGATTTCTAGTCCATCGCCTTAACCACTCGGCCACGACTACACAAACGCACAGGCCGCTACGGAATTAATTGACCGTTGGGTAATTTTTAATCAGTTAGTCGCAGACAGACACACAGAATCCAATTCTCAACATTATTGTGTTCATAATAAATATTCTTTCATTCACAACCTGACGAAATCCAAACCCGCGATGCCACAATAGTTCCGTTAAGGTTGCTATTGGAAACTTCGATAGCATGCCTTTGTTGAATTAGGAAATGTCATTTGATTTGATTAATATTCGCAATTTGCTGTTGGACTCGGTACATTATTCTTCTGTATTTGTTGACAGGGCGATAATGCACCGACACAAATCACAATACAAACTGGAGTTAGTGCTGGATTCTGAAAGTGCTGGAATAATGGTCAGGATCCAGAAACATCTGGGTTAAAACAAACCCATTAAGCTTCAGGACACAAACACAGAAACTTCAGGGAAAACTAAGCGTGTCTGGCAGCATCAGTGGGCAGAGAAACGGAATTAATGTTTCCATTCCGCATCAACTAAAGAGTATATTTTACATTAATTTTCGATTATCAGTCCGATACTCCCCTCCCTTCAGAACTGAAATGCCCAAATATCCCAATAATATTCTCAGCATTCTTCCAAATCTACGAGCCACTTCACATTCAGATGCAGAAATACCTCTTTCTATCTCCCACACTGCTGCCTTCTGATGGAGCTGACCCGCGAGCAATCCAATGGCTTTCTCACCATAATCAGAGCCAACCCCCCTTGCTCGCCTCCATTGCTGATCCACCCTCCCTTTCGATAGAAGATCAATCTTCACGGGCAACTCCTCACTCAATGCCTCGGTTCCAGATGCACCACATCTCTTCCATCACCCGCCATAATCTCCCCGATCAACCGACGCCCGTCCTCCCCTGCCTCTCTAATCACCTCTGTCTTGAATGAAATGTCCTCCCCCTCATTACCTCCTTCAATGCCTCCCAAATCACGGACGGCGAGACGTTCCCATTTTGATTAATTTCCACATACTCCACAATCACTTTCCCCATCTTAACGCAAAAAATCGGGTGTGCCATCAAACCCACAATGGTGAATCATTATTAACAATAAAGAAGAAATCTGAGTTCAGTGGGAGATTGATGGAGTTTGAAAGTATGGTTATTTGAATTGCACCCGTGGACGTCTTTATAGTCACAAAGCAACGTTCGCGACTTGGGAGTCCTCAATTGATCGCCAGAAGGTTACATTGGCAATGCTCCGGAATCGAACAAGGACCCAGCGCCTGGGAAACAGCCAACATTCCTGACTGACGAATCAGTGAGGAACATTTCTCTAGATGCTGGTCTTGACATGTGCCGTCTTATGTTCTAGTATTTATTCAACCATCTACAATAAATTAGAGATATACAATATCCGAAAAGCATTCACATTGTCTTTGTTTGAAGATGGCCATGATGTGGAGATGCCGGTGTTGGACAGCGGTGAGCACAGTAAGAAGTCTTGCAACATCAGTTAAAGTCCAACAGGTTTGTTTCGAATCACTAGCTTTCCTGCATTCACCATAGCCAATCCCTGGACAAAAGGGAAAGTTGGAAATGTTGCTCACAAGATTCAGGCTTTTACGTCTCCCCTCACTGATCAATAACGCATGCCCCGTGATCTCACTCTTAATCAGAAAGTTGTCTGTAAATCTCCGTTCACTAAATAATAGCATATGTTCCATTGTGAAATTCTTCTTCAGAAAGCCCAGTGTACATCCCCAATCACTGAATAATAACATGTGCAACAGTGTCCCGACGTTTCAAATAGAGCGCACTCTGTTGGGGAAAAACAACTGGTCTTTTTGAAAAGTGTGGGATACCATTTCGCATCAGACACGATTCGATCCAAAGGAAAGTGGTGAAACTGCAAACTGAATGAGAAAAATAATATTCGTAGTCGGCAGGATTCGAACCTGCGCAGGGAAACCCCAATGGATTTCTAGTCCATCGCCTTAACCACTCGGACACGACTACACAAATGCAGAGGCCGATACGGAATTAATTGACCGTTGGGTAATTTTTAATCAGTGAGTCGCAGACAGACACACAGAATCCAATTCTGAACATTATTGTGTTCATAATAAATATTCTTTCATTCACAACCTGACGAAATCCAAACCCGCGATGCCACAATAGCTCCGTTAAGGTTGCTATAGGAAAGCTTCGATAGCATCCCTTTGTTGAATTAGGAAATGTCATTTGATTTGATTAATATTCGCAATTAGCTGTTGGACTCGGTACATTATTCTTCTGTATTTGTTGACAGGGCGATAATGCACCGACACAAATCACAATACAAACTGGAGTTAGTGCTGGATTCTGAAAGTGCTGGAATAATGGTCAGGATACAGAAACATCTGGGTTAAAGCAAACCCATTAAGCTTCAGGACACAAAAACAGAAACTTCAGGAGAAACCCAGCGGGTCTGGCAGCATCAATAGAGACAGAAACGGAATTAACATTTCCATTCCGCATCAACTAAAGAGTATGTTTTACATTTATTTTCGATTATCAGTCCGATACTCCCCTCCCTTCAGAACTGAAATGCCCAAATATCTCAATAATATTCTCAGCATTCTTCCAAATCGACGAACCACTTCACATTCAGATGCAGAAATACCTCTTTCCATCTCCCACGCTGCTGCCTGCCGATGGAGCTGACCCGCGAGCAATCCAATGGCTTTCTCACCATAATTCAAGGCAACCACCCATGCTCGCCTCCATTGCTGATCCAACCTTCCTTTCGATAGAAGATCAAACTTCACGGGCAACTGCTCACTCAATGCCTCAGTTCCAGATGCACCACATCTCTTCCATCGCCCGCCATAATCTCCCCATCAACCAAAACCCTTCCTCCCCTGCCTCTCTAATCACCTCTGTCTTGAATGAAATGTCTTCCCCCTCATTACCACCTTCAATGCCTCCCAAACCACGGACGGCGAGACGTTCCCATTTTGATTAATTTCCACATACTCCACAATCACTTTCCCCATCTTAACGCAAAAAATCGAGTGTGCCATCAAACCCACAATGGACAGTCATTATTAACAATAAAAAAGAAATCTGAGTCCAATGGGAGATTGATGGAGTTTGAAAGTATGGTTATTTGAATTACACCCGTGGATGTCTTCAGAGCCACAAAGCAACGTTCGTGACTTGCGAGTCCTCATTTGATCGCCACAAGGTTACATTGGCAATGCTCCGCAATCGAACCCAAACCCGTGCTTGGGAAACAGCCAACATTCCTGACTGACGAGTGAGTGAGTAACATTTCTCTAGATGCTGGTCTTCACATGTGCCGTCTTATTTTCTAGTATTTATTCAACCATCTACAATAAATTAGCGATATACAATATCCGAAAAGCATTCACATTGTCTTTGTTTGAAGATGGCCATGATGTGGAGATGCCGGTGTTGGTCAGCGGTGAGCACAGTAAGAAGTCTTGCAACATCAGTTAATGTCCAACAGGTTTGTTTCAAATCACTAGCTTTCCTGCATTCTCCATTGCCAATCGCTGGACAAAAAGGAAAGTTGGAATTGTTGCTCACAAGTTTCAGGCTTTTATGTATCCCCTCCCTGATCAATAACGCATGCCCCGTGATATGACTCTTAATCAGAAAGGTGTCTGTACATCTCCGTTCACTAAATAATAGCATATGTTCCATTGCGAACTTCTTCTTCAGAAAGCCCAGTGTACATCCCCAATCACTGAATAATAACATGTGCAACAGTGTACCGACGATTCAAGTAGAGCGCACTCTGTTGGGGAAAAACAATTGGTCTTTTTGAAAAGTGTGGGATACCATTTCGCATCAGACACGATTCGATCCAAAGGAGAGTGGTGAAACTGGAAACTGAATGAGAAAAATAATATTCGTAGTCGGCAGGATTTGAACCTGCGCGGAGAAACCCCAATGGATTTCTAGTCCATCGCCTTAACCACTCGGCCACGACTACACAAACGCAGCCGCCGATACGGAATTAATTGACCGTTGGGTAATTTTTAATCAGTTAGTCGCAGACAGACACACAGAATCCAATTCTGAACATTATTGTGTTCATAATAAATATTCTTTCATTCACAACCTGACAAAATCCAAACCCGCGATGCCACAATAGCTCCGTTAAGGTTGCTATAGGAAAGCTTCGATAGCATCCCTTTGTTGAATTAGGAAATGTCATTTGATTTGATTAATATTCGCAATTTGCTGTTGGACTCGGTACATTATTCTTCTGTATTTGTTGACAGGGGGATAATGCACCGACACAAATCACAATACAAACTGGAGTTAGTGCTGGATTCTGAAAGTGCTGGAATAATGGTCAGGATCCAGAAACATCTGGGTTAAAGCAAACCCATTAAGCTTCAGGACACAAAAACAGAAACTTCAGGGAAAACAAAGCGTGTCTGGCAGCATCAGTGGGCAGAGAAACGGAATTAACTTTTCCATTCCGCATCAACTAAAGAGTATATTTTACATTAATTTTCGATTATCAGTCCGATACTCCCCTCCCTTCAGAACTGAAATGCCCAAATACCTCAATAATATTCTCAGCATTCTTCCAAATCGACGAACCACTTCACATTCAGATGCAGAAATACCTCTTTCCATCTCCCACGCTGCTGCCTGCCGATGGAGCTGACCCGCGAGCAATCCAATGGCTTTCTCACCATAATTCAAGGCAACCACCCATGCTCGCCTCCATTGCTGATCCACCCTCCCTTTCGATAGAAGATCAATCTTCCCGGGCAACTCCTCACTCAATGCCTCGGTTCCAGATGCACCACATCTCTTCCATCACACGCCATAATCTCCCCGATCAACCGACGCCCGTCCTCCCCTGCCTCTCTAATCACCTCTGTCTTGAATGAAATGTCCTCCCCCTCATTACGTCCTTCAATGCCTCCCAAAGCACGGACAGCGAGACGTTCCCATTTTGATTAATTTCCACATACTCCACAATCACTTTCCCCATCTTAACAAAAAAAATCGGGTGTGCCATCAAACCCTGAATGGTCAATCATTATTAACAATATAGAAGAAATCTGAGTTCAGTGGGAGATTGATGCAGTTTGAAAGTATGGTTATTTGAATTGCACCCGTGGACGTCTTTATAGTCACAAAGCAACGTTCGCGACTTGGGAGTCCTCAATTGATCGCCAGAAGGTTACATTGGCAATGCTCCGTAATCGAACAAGGACCCAGCGCCTGGGAAACAGCCAACATTCCTGACTTACGAATCAGTGAGGAACATTTCTCTAGATGCTGGTCTTGACATGTGCCGTCTTATGTTCTAGTATTTATTCAACCATCTACAATAAATTAGCGATATACAATATCCGAAAAGCATTCACATTGTCTTTGTTTGAAGATGGCCATGATGTGAAGATGCTGGTGTTGGACAGCGGTGAGCACAGTAAGAAGTCTTGCAACATCAGTTAAAGTCCAACAGGTTTGTTTCGAATCACTAGCTTTCCTGCATTCACCATAGCCAATCCCTGGACAAAAGGGAAAGTTGGAATTGTTGCTCACAAGATTCAGGCTTTTACGTCTCCCCTCACTGATCAATAACGCATGCCCCGTGATCTCACTCTTAATCAGAAAGTTGTCTGTAAATCTCCGTTCACTAAATAATAGCATATGTTCCATTGTGAAATTCTTATTCAGAAAGTCCAGTGTACATCCCCAATCACTGAATAATAACATGTGCAACAGTGTCCCGACGTTTCAAATAGAGCGCACTCTGTTGGGGAAAAACAACTGGTCTTTTTGAAAAGTGTGGGATACCATTTCGCATCAGACACGATTCGATCCAAAGGAAAGTGGTGAAACTGCAAACTGAATGAGAAAAATAATATTCGTAGTCGGCAGGATTCGAACCTGCGCGGGGAAACCCCAATGGATTTCTAGTCCATCGCCTTAACCACTCGGCCACGACTACACAAATTCTGAGGCCGATACGGAATTAATTGACCGTTGGGTAATTTTTAATCAGTTAGTCGCAGACAGACACACAGAATCCAATTCTGAACATTATTGTGTTCATAATAAATATTCTTTCATTCACAACCTGACGAAATCCAAACCCGCGATGCCACAATAGCTCCGTTAAGGTTGCTACAGGAAAGCTTCGATAGCATCCCTTTGTTGAATTAGGAAATGTCATTTGATTTGATTAATATTCGCAATTTGCTGTTGGACTCGGTACATTATTCTTCTGTATTTGTTGACAGGGCGATAATGCACCGACACAAATCACAATACAAACTGGAGTTAGTGCTGGATTCTGAAAGTGCTGGAATAATGGTCAGGATACAGAAACATCTGGGTTAAAGCAAACCCATTAAGCTTCAGGACACAAAAACAGAAACTTCAGGAGAAACTCAGCGGGTCTGGCAGCATCAATAGAGACAGAAACGGAATTAACGTTTCCATTCCGCATCAAATAAAGAGTATATTTTACATTAATTTTCGATTATCAGTCCGATACTCCCCTCCCTTCAGAACTGAAATGCCCAAATATCTCAATAATATTCTCAGCATTCTTCCAAATCGACGAACCACTTCACATTCAGATGCAGAAATACCTCTTTCCATCTCCCACGCTGCTGCCTGCCGATGGAGCTGACCCGCGAGCAATCCAATGGCTTTCTCACCATAATTCAAGGCAACCACCCATGCTCGCCTCCATTGCTGATCCACCCTCCCTTTCGATAGAAGATCAATCTTCCCGGGCAACTCCTCACTCAATGCCTCGGTTCCAGATGCACCACATCTCTTCCATCACACGCCATAATCTCCCCGATCAACCGACGCCCGTCCTCCCCTGCCTCTCTAATCACCTCTGTCTTGAATGAAATGTTCTCCCCCTCATTACGTCCTTCAATGCCTCCCAAAGCACGGACAGCGAGACGTTCCCATTTTGATTAATTTCCACATACTCCACAATCACTTTCCCCATCTTAACAAAAAAAATCGGGTGTGCCATCAAACCCTGAATGGTCAATCATTATTAACAATATAGAAGAAATCTGAGTTCAGTGGGAGATTGATGGAGTTTGAAAGTATGGTTATTTGAATTGCACCCGTGGACGTCTTTATAGTCACAAAGCAACGTTCGCGACTTGGGAGTTCTCAATTGATCGCCAGAAGGTTACATTGGCAATGCTCAGTAATCGAACAAGGACCCACGCCTGGGAAACAGCCAACATTCCTGACTTACGAATCAGTGAGGAACATTTCTCTAGATGCTGGTCTTGACATGTGCCGTCTTATGTTCTAGTATTTATTCAACCATCTACAATAAGTTAGCGATATACAATATCCGAAAAGCATTCACATTGTCTTTGTTTGAAGATGGCCATGATGTGAAGATGCTGGTGTTGGACAGCGGTGAGCACAGTAAGAAGTCTTGCAACATCAGTTAAAGTCCAACAGGTTTGTTTCGAATCACTAGCTTTCCTGCATTCACCATAGCCAATCCCTGGACAAAAGGGAAAGTTGGAATTGTTGCTCACAAGATTCAGGCTTTTACGTCTCCCCTCACTGATCAATAACGCATGCCCCGTGATCTCACTCTTAATCAGAAAGTTGTCTGTAAATCTCCGTTCACTAAATAATAGCATATGTTCCATTGTGAAATTCATCTTCAGAAAGCCCAGTGTACATCCCCAATCACTGAATAATAACATGTGCAACAGTGTCCCGACGTTTCAAATAGAGCGCACTCTGTTGGGGAAAAACAACTGGTCTTTTTGAAAAGTGTGGGATACCATTTCGCATCAGACACGATTCGATCCAAAGGAAAGTGGTGAAACTGCAAACTGAATGAGAAAAATAACATTCGTAGTCGGCAGGATTCGAACCTGCGCGGGGAAACCCCAATGGATTTCTAGTCCATCGCCTTAACCACTCGGCCACGACTACACAAATTCTGAGGCCGATACGGAATTAATTGACCGTTGGGTAATTTTTAATCAGTTAGTCGCAGACAGACACACAGAATCCATTTCTGAACATTATTGTGTTCATAATAAATATTCTTTCATTCACAACCTGACGAAATCCAAACCCGCGATGCCACAATAGCTCCGTTAAGGTTGCTACAGGAAAGCTTCGATAGCATCCCTTTGTTGAATTAGGAAATGTCATTTGATTTGATTAATATTCGCAATTTGCTGTTGGACTCGGTACATTATTCTTCTGTATTTGTTGACAGGGCGATAATGCACCGACACAAATCACAATACAAACTGGAGTTAGTGCTGGATTCTGAAAGTGCTGGAATAATGGTCAGGATACAGAAACATCTGGGTTAAAGCAAACCCATTAAGCTTCAGGACACAAAAACAGAAACTTCAGGAGAAACTCAGCGGGTCTGGCAGCATCAATAGAGACAGAAACGGAATTAACGTTTCCATTCCGCATCAACTAAAGAGTATATTTTACATTAATTTTCGATTATCAGTCCGATACTCCCCTCCCTTCAGAACTGAAATGCCCAAATATCCCAATAATATTCTCAGCATTCTTCCAAATCTACGAACCACTTCACATTCAGATGCAGAAATACCTCTTTCCATCTCCCACGCTGCTGCCTGCCGATGGAGCTGACCCGCGAGCAATCCAATGGCTTTCTCACCATAATCAGAGCCAACCCCCCTTGCTCGCCTCCATTGCTGATCCACCCTTTCGATAGAAGATCAATCTTCACGGGCAACTCCTCACTCAATGCCTCGGTTCCAGATGCACCACATCTCTTCCATCACCCGCCATAATCTCCCCGGTCAACCGACGCCCGTCCTCCCCTGCCTCTCTAATCACCTCTGTCTTGAATGAAATGTCCTCCCCCTCATTACCTCCTTCAATGCCTCCCAAATCACGGACAGCGAGACGTTCCCATTTTGATTAATTTCCACATACTCCACAATCACTTTCCCCATCTTAATGCAAAAAATCGGGTGCGCCATCAAGCCCACAATGGTCAATCATTATTAACAATAAAGATGAAATCTGAGTTCAATGGGAGATTGATGGAATTTGAAAGTATGGCTATTTGAATTACACCCGTGGATGACTTTAGAGTCACAAAGCAACGTTCGCGACGTGCGAATCCTCATTTGATCGCCATAAGGTTACATTGGCAATGCTCCGTAATCGAACCCATCCCGTGCTTGGGAAACAGCCAACATTCCTGACTGACGAGTGAGTGAGGAACATTTCCCTAGATGCTGGTCTTGACATGAGCCGTCTTATTTTCTAGTATTTATTCAACCAGCTACAATAAATTTGCGATATACAATATCCGAAAAGCATTCACATTGTCTTTGTTTGAAGATGGCCATGATGTGGAGATGTCGGTGTTGGACAGCGGTGAGCACAGTAAGAAGTTTTGCAACATCAGTTAAAGTCCAACAGGTTTGTTTCGAATCACTAGCTTTCCTGCATTCTTCATAGCCAATCGCTGGACAAATAGAAACGTTGGAATTGTTGCTCACAAGGTTCACGCTTTTACGTATCCCCTCCCTGATCAATAACGCATGCCCCGTGATCTCACTCTTAACCAGAAAGGTGTCTGTACATCTCCGTTCACTAAATAATAGCATATGTTCCATTGTGAAATTCTTATTCAGAAAGCCCAGTGCACATCCCCAATCACTGAATAATAACATGTGCAACAGTGTCCAGACGTTTCAAATAGAGCGCACTCTGTTGGGAAAAACAACTGGTCTTTTTGAAAAGTGTGGGTTACCATTTCGCATCAGACAAGATTCGATCCAAAGGAACGTGGTGAAACTTGAAACTTAATGAGAAAAATGATATTCGTCGTCGGCAGGATTCTAAACTGAGCGGGGAAACCCCAATGGATATCTAGTCCATCGCCTTAACCACTCGGCCACGACTACACAGACGCAGAGGCCGCTACGGAATTAATTGACAGTTGGGTAATTTTTAATCAGTTAGTCGCAGACAGACACACAGAATCCAATTCTGAACATTATTGTGTTCATAATAAATATCCTTTCATTCACAACCTGACGAAATCCAAACTCGTGATCACAATATAGCTCCATTCAGGTTGCTGTAGGAAAGCTTTGATAGCATCCCTTTGTTAAATTAGGAAATCTCATTTGATTTGATTAAAATTCGCAATTTGCTGTTGAACACAGTACATTTTCTTTCTGTATTTGTTGACAGGGCGATAATGCACCGACACAATTCACAATACCACCTGGAGTTGTTGCTGGATTCTGAAAATGCTGCAATTATGCTCAGGGTCCAGAAACATCTGGGTTAAAGCAACCCCATTAATCTTCAGGACACATAACCAGAAACTTCAGGCAAAACACAGCGAGTTTGACAGCATCAGTGGACAGAGAAACGGAATTAACGTTACCATTCCGCATCAACTAAAGATAGTATTTTACATTTATTTTCGATTATCAGTCCGATACGCCCCTTCCTTCAGAACCTATATGCCCAAATATCCCTCAAAACATTCTGAACATTCTTCCAAATCCACGAATCACTTCACATTCAGATGCAGAAATACCTCTTCCCACATTCCACGCTGCTGCCTGCAATGCAGCTGACCCACCAGCAATTCAATGGCTTTCTCACCATACTCATAGCCAATCCACCTCGCACGTGTAATGGACAATGTTAATACTTATTATTGAATAACTGCTTAATAGTGTGATTAACTAAAGCTGCAGGCGTTTGTGTGTGTGTGTGTGTGTCCAAGGTTAGAGAGAGAGAGAGCAAAACTGACATGCCAGCTGTCTGAAGGTCGAGATTGTAAAGCCAGGAGAAAAACAACTCTTTATATGGAATGGAGAAATTATAGTATCTTTTGTATGTATAAAGACTGAAGGTTGCGGCACTCGGCGCGCTTTCCTCTCTTTCCTGTAGAAAGAGGAAGGTGTCCTCTGCAGAGTTAACAAATAAACTAACTTGCTCTTATTCATGACTGTTTGTTTCTGAGTTTTCCTTTTTCCCACCACAGTTCTTGGCGACGAGGATGGGACCCCGTCCTTGAGATAGACACCGGGAGATTCCGGGGAGGCATTAGCGCTTACGCCTTGAGGGCTTTTCACCTCATCTCATACGCTTCAATTGGCCATCAGCGTGAGAGGACCAGGAATTACCGTGTCACCGCAGCACCGGGATCCGGACTGAAATTTATGGTAAGGAATTGCTCTATTATCAATTATAGACAGTGGTGAACAGTCTCACAGTGACGGGTGGATTTAGACTTGGATCTATCAAACAGGTTGGACCTGTAAAAATACCTAAACGATAGGTATCGGTGTGCTGGTTTATGAAAATCAAACCACCTAAGCGGACGCGCTTACGTGCGGGAGCCTCCGGAGGAAAATCAAGTCACAAGGGATAAGGTCAATGTGAGTCTGGGTCACAAGTAAGAGACCAGTCATGGGTAATAGCAATGGGAAAAAACAAACAAATGCTGCAAGTTTAAATAGCCCTAATATACGATACATGGTTACTAATTATGGACATGACTCGGCGAGTCAAGTTAAAATGTGGGTGAAGGAGTGTGGTTTCCTGAAGGAGGAAATTTTAGTTTAAGACATTGAAATTATTAAAAACTCAGTTAGAACAGAGGGCAAAAGAATGTGGAAAGAAAAGCAAAAGGAAAAGAGAACCAATAAATTGGGCGGCTTATGGTCTGTGGAAAACAGAGGCAGAAATAAGAAATAGACGATCACAGGCGAAACCCAAAGAAACTGCAAATAAAACCAACTCTCTTCAGTGTGTTAAGTCTATTTCAGGTCACCCCATTCCGGATGATCCCGACCTGGATGGCTACCTCCCGCGCCCAACGGCTCCTCCACTAGTGGCCCCCACGAACCCAGGCCCACAGCCGCCACGGAGCCCTCCACCATATAGTGAACCCCCTCGGGGAGCGCCTGACACGTCCATGGGAACTCTACCGTCAAGAGCTGACCGTCACCCCCTTTACCCAGATATCAGTACCATGACTACATCTGACTCCCCAGTAGCTCACCATCCCCGGAGTAAGGCGTCGTGCAGACCTAAATCTGCCCTTCCAGATGCACCAGAACCGTTTAATTATCTCAAAGGCGACGAAGAAAGGGAAGGAGACAGTAAATGTCTCGGCAGTGTCCTCAATGCTCCAATGATAGACGTGGCGGGCCCGGAA
Organism: Scyliorhinus canicula; assembly: GCF_902713615.1. NCBI lineage: Eukaryota > Metazoa > Chordata > Chondrichthyes > Carcharhiniformes > Scyliorhinidae > Scyliorhinus > Scyliorhinus canicula. The sequence continues at coordinate 207,797,779 of NC_052151.1, forward strand.
GGACAACCGATACTTGTCCACAGATCGTGGACAATGAAAGACATTGAATGTGCCTATGAACAACTCCCAGATCCCAGAGAAGCGGAAGGCCAGAAATGTGCAGGCAAGGTACGCAAGTTCTGCCTCGAGTTTCGCCCCATGTCTCATGAGATGCGGCGATTATTGGGGAGGAAATTGGGCGCAGACATCTCCAAGATCCGACACAATTGGCCAGATGATAATGTACGAGATCGCCAAGTTCAACCAGACCATGCAGGCAATGTGCCTTATAACGCCTTTGTTACAGGTCTGGTAGACACCTGTCAAACTGCCTTTCCGGTAAGAATGGATATTATGCCAAAAATTTTCATATGTAAGCAGCGTGACGGTGAAACTGTGTCCCAGTACCTGACCCGGCTCCCAGAAGTCCATAACGCTCATAGTGGGCTTACACCACCAGCTGACATGAATACAGCTGCGGAACAGTTTTATGAATGGATTAAGTGAGGACATCGCTAAGAAGGTGAAAAATACATGTATTACATGGGGCACAGGGAAACTCAACTTAATTGAAGAACACGCCATACACGCTGAAAAGCTGCTGACACAAGAAAAGGCGAAGCGGAACAAAAGGAGGGAGGATCAGAGTCACCAAGCACAGCTAACTATGATGCAGATGGTGACACAGGTTGCAGAAGGTCAGCAACGAGGAAGAGGTAGAGAACGGACAAGAGGAAGAGGCAGGGGAGGTCGAGGGCAAGGACGCGGTAAGACGGATGGGTGTTTCACGTCCGGAAGCAAGGACCACGAGGCAAGAGACTGCCCAACAAAGAGACAAGAAGGGCCAAGAGACGATGATGACAATGGTAATTGACAAAGGGGAGGAGAGGACGATGGAGGTATGCCTGAAGGAGAGGGTGAGTCCAAAACCTTGATGCTTTGCAATGAAGAACCACTTAAGCTAACCTCTTGTACTAACGTTCTTGAAAACTTTACACAGACTATAGAGAGTGTGATGCACGAATCTAAACCGCGAGGCACTTATGTTAAGTATAATGAAGAATTCTATCGACGAATGCCAGTGTACGTATTAACTGTGGTAGGGGAAAGGCTTACGTTTTTAGCTGACTCCGGTGCTGGAAACTCTTTGATACAGATTAGTCAATTAAAGGCACCGATTAAGACGAGTGGGAGGTACCTGAACTCCATCGGTGCATCTGGCGTCGTTGTACAAGCACAATTTACTGCACCCTTAAGGTGTGAGACTAATTATGGAGAAAGGTTTAAATTTGCATTTTTACTCTCTGGGTGTTGCCCGATTAATCTCATGCGATGGGATTTGATAGGAAAATTGGGACTTAGCCTGATCAGCACCCCAGAGGACTAAGGGTTACGGAAGGAGAGGAAACAGCATTCCAAGGAGTTAAATTTGACGCCAGACCACTGATGTATATTTATGAATGGAGATTGACTCCAGCAGCAGTGAGTTCAGTAAACCGAGCACTCATGGGAGAAGCACGCAAACACGTTAACCCTATTAACACTGACTTTATGTCCGAGGAGAATCTGCACTGCACCGCACACATTCACTTGGGGGGGACCAGATAATCGATATGAGAATGAATGGCTAGGGAAGTTGCAAAAGTCTGAGGTGCTGCTGATACGGGAGTTATATTGGGATGAGCATAGGTGCGCTGCAAGTATAGATCTGTCTAGAATACGTCTGAGATCGGGAGTACCACACACCTTTACAATAGAAGGGTCACACCCCCATGTATCGTTAGCGAAAGGGCGCAATAGACAATGGAAAGATTTGGGACCGTGGGTCCTCAAAAATCTCAAAGTCAATGATTGGACACTGCTTTCAGACACAACTGTGTGGTTCAGTACGAGTATGCGAGCTTATAAAAAGAATCTTAACTGACTATCTCAGGCAGAGAGAGTGGTGGAAATAGTCCCCGCCTCGGACCAGAGCCATAGGGGAACAACCTGGAGTTTTGTACAAATTACTGCCGATGACCCGCGACCGCAGACAGTTCCGGGGAAACTTTGAGCAAAGGGAAAACATGATGTGGGTCTAATACGTGATTGTGAGCCCGTAAAGATTACACCAAAGTCTGATTATAGACCATGCAGAACACAGTATCCGCTAAAACCCGAAGCGGTAGAAGGGATAACCCCGGTATTCAATTCACTATTGAAAGCGGGAGTCATAGTACCCTGCGAAAACTCACCAGTGCGTACACCGATTTTCCCTGTAAAAAAGGCGCCTCTCCCGGGAGAACTCGAGGGATGGAGGTTTGTACAGGACTTGCCGGCAGTCAGTGATGCTGTTATGGCCAGAGCCCCTAATGTTCTGAATCCATATACCATTTTGGCACAGATCCCACCCGGGAGCAGGTGGTTCTCCGTAGTAGACCTCGCTAATGCATTCTTTAGCATTCCTGTTCACCCAGACAGTCAGTACTAGTTTGCTTTTCATTTAAGGGAAGTTCTTATACATTTACAAGGTTATGTCAGGGATATTGTGAATCGCCCACCATCTCCAACGAAACGTTAAAAAAGAGTTAGGAGGCACTAATCCTGTCCCCGGGATCAGCCCTCCTACAGTATGTAGACGATTGTCTAATCACAGCTCCAACCAAGGAGCAGTGTGAGCAAGACACATTGGCACTATTATGCCACCCAGCTGAGGAAGGACACAAGGCAAGCCTTTCAAAATTGCAGTTCGTGCAAGAACAAGTAAAGTTTCTGGGACATTTAATATCGGCCCAGGGTAAGACCTTAGAACAAAGCAGAGCGAAAGCAATGCAATAAATCCATAAACCCAGGACTAAAAAACAGTTAATGTCCTTCTTGGGGGTGCGCTCATGCTGTAGGATGTTTATTCCCAACTATGCCGTCCTCGAAGCCCCTCTGAGTGACATAGCCCACGGGAAGGGCTTGCAAGCACACAGTACACTCAGCTGGACCCCAGAAGCTGAAAAGGCGTTCAGCGACTTGAAATTGGCTTTGCCGTCTACACCGACCCTAGGAATTCCCAACCCAGATAAACCTTTTATCCAAACGGTAGATGAAAAACGAGGCTGCATGACATCCGTGCTGTTACAAGAGCAGAGAGGGAAACTTCGACCAATGGCATATTTCTCTGCTAAATTGGACCCAGTAGCAACGGGGCTGCCTGCTTGCCTGAGAGCAGTCGCAGCTGCCGAAAAAGCAATAGCAGTCTCTAGAGATATCGTGGGATACAGTGAATTAACTTTGTTCGTACCACATGCAGTCTCACTACTTCTCCTAGAGCAAAAAACAGCTCATATGTCTGCGGCAAGGTGGTTAAGATATAACACGATCCTGCTGGAAATGCCAAACATTACAGTGAAAAGGTGTACCATACTTAACCCCGCCACTCTTCTTTCCACCGCAGGTGATGGGGAACCACATGATTGTGTTGCTCTAACTAATGAAGTGCGTAGTCCGCGACCTGACTTGCAGGATACCCCCTACAAAATCCCGACATGGAACTGTTTGTGGATGGGTCCGCGTTCAGAGATCGAGAAGTGGGCCAGAACTGTGTGGGGTATGCCATCGTCACATCACACAACATACTAAAAGCAGAGCCGCTTCCTAGACACCTCTCCGCACAAGCTGCGGAACTGATAGCCCTTACAGAAGCATGTAAACTTGCAGAAGGCAAGTCCGTTACTATCTACACAGACAGTGGATATGCCTCTGGGGTGACTCATGGTTTTGGAACCTTGTGGAAACATAGGGGATTCTTAACATCAACAGGCAAACCAATCACGCATCAAGGGCTGATTTCTGATCTCTTGGACGCAGTCCTCTTACCTGAGTGTATCAGTCTGTAAGTGTGACGCACATACAGGGAAAACCGATCCAGTCTCACAGGGAAATGCAAGGGCGGATGCGGCAGCGAAAGCAGCAGCGCGAAAACCCATCAGTGATAATGTAAACATGCCAATACTAACAGTTCCTATCCCAACAGCGGACATACAAGACCTGCAAACACAAGCCTCACGGGAAGAAAAGAACGAATGGTCAAAGGCGGGGTTAAGGTAAAAGAAGGGGTATAGCACGGCCCCAATGATAAGCCATGTCTACCGAAAGCGCTATTTCCTCATTTCGCTAAGTTGACACACGGCAAGGACCATGTGTCAAAAGGAGGGATGTTCAAGAGTATCGCTGCACATTGGTACACCAGAGGCTTTACTAGTTACTCCCAGAAATTTTGTGAGCGATGTGTTATTTGTTCTAACAATAATGTGGGGAGAGGAATTACGATAAGCCCACGGGTGCACCCAGAACCACTGAGACCCTTCGAGCATATTCAAATGGACTTTATTGAGCTAACCCCAAGTGAAGGGAAGAAATACTGCCTCATAATGGTTGACATGTTCTCTAAGTGGGTAGAGGTGTTCCCTACAGCCAAACAAGATACTAGTGCAGTAACCAAGGCCCTGTTAACAGAAATTATTCCACGATGGGGCATCCCAGAGAAAATCAGCAGTGATAATGGCACGCCATTTGTAAACCAGGCTCTTAAGCAGGTAGGAGAATAGTCTGAAAAATAAGCTAGCAAAGTGTTGCGATGAAATGGGAATACCATGGATGAAAGCCCTGCCCGTAGTACTAATGTACACGAGGACTAGGGTCAGAGGTAATGCCAATTTAAGTCCATTTGAAATATTATTCGGCAGACCACCCAACACTGGAATTGGGCCAAAACCCGTTGCGAGGCCCCTGATTAGCCATTGTGAGGATGAAATGTTACGTTACTGTACAAAACTCTCTGCGATTTTATCTCAGGTGCAAGTTCAAGTGAAGGAAGCCCTGCCAGAACCAGCTGAGTGGAAGTTGCACGACCAGACGACTGGGTAGTGGTGAAAGACGTCAGGAGGAAGAGCTGGAGACCTAGACGGTGGCTGGGACCATTCCAAGTGCTCCTTGTGACGCAGACAGCGATAAAGGTAGCAGAACGAGCAATGTGGATTCACGCTAGTCATTGTAAGTGGGTGGCAGAGCCCCAACTCACACCGAACAAGTCAACATGAAAGGGGTAATGTCACTTATCATGATGCTTATGCCGGAACTGGTAATGGGAAAAGCGTATTGGGCTGGAGAGGTTAGAGTGACATTAACCAGAGGAGAGACAGGCACATTTACGTGTGACCCGTGGCCCTATGACTCTAAGTACTTGCGAGATGATAAGTACTTATGCCGAGACCCCTGTGGCCCATACAGCTGGAACCTGGTGGTGGCGACCACGGCGAAAGGACTCCCCAAAACTGGACCATGCATCTGCCAATGCCTGCAGAAAGCAGCAATAGCAAACCTGTCCCGCAGTTACCGGATGTTGAAACTATCTGACCCAACAGCAGCAAGGGAACAAGTTGACTTAGAGGAGGCAAACCAGTGGATACCTCCATTCGAGAATGAGCTGTCAGTAGACTAATCTTCTGTATCATATAGCTATAATGACAACATGTTTCCCATTTTATGTACCAAAGATTAATGATGGTATTATTGAAAAATCTACAGGAGTACGATAATACCTGATGTACGTTCTTTGAGCAAACATTAGTTTAACAATAAGGGAATGTAGATACTGCTTAGGTGACTGGTTGCAATTAAAATTTTGATAGATGTTGTCATTAAGATGACAAAAAGAAGGGAATTGTAATGGACAATTTTAATACTTAATATTGAATAACTGCTTAATAGTGTGATTAACTAAAGCTGCAGGCGTTTGTGTGTGTGTGCAAGGTTGGAGAGAGAGAGAGCAAACCTGATATGCCAGCTGCTGAAGGTCGAGATAGTAAAGCCAGGAGAAAAACAACTGCTTATATGAAATGGAGAAATACTAGTATCTTTTGAATGTGTAAAGACTGAAGGTTGCGGCGCTCGGCGCCCTTTCCTCTCCCTCCTGTAGAAAGAGGAAGGTGTCCTCTGCAGAGTTAAGAAATAAGCTAACTTGCTCTTATTCATGACTGATTGTTTCTGAGTTTTTCTTTTTCCCACCACACACGCCTACATTGCTGAACCACCCTCGCTTTCCATAGAAAATCAAACTTCACCGGCAACTCCTTCCTCCTCATTAAATGTCCCGATTCCGGGTGCATCACATACATTCCATCGCCCGCCAAATTCTCCCCGATCAACCGCTGCCCATCCTCGCGCGCCTCTAATCACCTCTTTCTTGAATGAAATGACCTCCACCCTCACTACCGCCTTTCGTGCCTCCCAAACCACGGACGGCGAGACGTTCCCATTTTGGTTAATTTCCACATACTCCTCAATCACTTTTCCCATCTTAATGCAAAAAATCGGGTGTGCCATCAAACCCACAATGGCCATTCATTATTAACAATAAAGAAGAAACCTGAGTTCAATGGGACATAGATGGAGTTTGAAAGTATGGTTATTTGAATCGCACCCGTGGACGTCTTTAGAGTCACAAAGCAACGATCGCCACTTGGGAGTCCTCATTTGATCGCCATAGGGTTATATTGGCAATGCTCCGTAATCAAACACGGACCCAGCGCTTGAGAAACAGCCAACATTCCTGACTGACGAGTGAGTGAGGAACATTACTCTCGATGCTGGTCTTGACTTGTTCCCTCTTAGTTTCTAGTAGTTATTCAACCAACTACAATAAATTAGCGATATACAATATCCAAAAAGCATTCACATTGTCTTAGTTTGAAGATAGCCATGATGTGGAGATGCCTGTTTTGGACAGCGGTGAGCACAGTAAGAAGTCTTGCAACATCAGTTAACGTCCAACAGGTTTGTTTCGAATCACTAGCTTTCCTGCATTCACCATAGCCAATCCCTGGACAAAAGGGAAAATTTTAATTGTTGATCCCAAGATTCAGGCTTTTACGTCTGCCCTCCCTGGTCAATAACGCATGCCCCGTGATCTCACTCTTAATCAGAAAGGTGTCTGTACATCTCCATTCACTGAATAATAGCATGTGGTCCGTTGTGAAATTATTATTCAGAAAGCCCTGTGTACATCCCCAATTACTGAATAATAACACATGTGCAACAGTGTCCTGATGTTTCAAATAGAGCGCACACTGTTGGGAAAAGCAACTGGTCTTTTTGAAAAGTGTTGGATACCATTTCGCATCAGACACGATTCGATCCAAAGGAACGTGGTGAAACTGAATGAGAAAAATAATATTCGGAGTCGGCAGGATCCGAACCTGCGCGGAGAGACCCCAATAGATTTCGAATCCATCGCCTTAACCACCTGGCCATGACTACACAAACGGAGGAGCCGCTTCGGTGTCATTTGACGCGGATGGTAATTTTTAATCTGTTGGCGCAGACAGGCACAGAATACTATTCTGAACAGTATTGTGTTCATAATAAATATTCTATCATTCACAACTTTACGAAATCCAAACCCGAGATGACACAATAGCTCCGTTAAGGTTGCTATAGGAAAGCTTCGATAGCATCCCTTTGTTGAATTAGGAAATGTCATTTGATTTGATTAAAATTCGCAATTTGCTGTTGGACACAGTACATTTTCTTTCGGTATTTGTTGACAGGGCGATAATGCACCGACACAAATCACAATACAAACTGGAGTTAGTGCTGAAAATGCTGCAATTATGCTCAGGGTCCAGAAACATCTGGGTTAAAGAAAACCCATTAAGCTTCAGGACACACAAACAGAAACGTCAGGAAAAAACTCAGCGGGTCTGGCAGCATTAATAGAGATAGAAACTGAATTAACGTTTCTATTCCGCATCAACTAAAGAGTATATTTTACATTTATTTTCGATTATCAGTCCGATACACCCCTCCCTTCAGAACCGTACTGCCCAAATATCCACAAAATATTCTGAACATTCTTCCAAATTCACCAACCACGTCACATTGAGATGCAGAAATACCTCTTCCCACCTCCCACGCTGCTGCCTGCAGATGGAGCTGACCCGCCGGCAATCCAATGGAGTTCTCACCATAATCATTGCCAACCCCGCTTGCGCGCCTCCATTGCTGACCCGCCCTCCCTTTCAATCGAAGATCAAACTTCACCGGCAACTTATTCCTCCTCTTTAAATGTCCCGGTTCCAGGTGCGCCAATTAGCCACTCGGCCACGACTGCACAAACGGAGTAGCCGCTTCGGTGTCATTTGAGGCGGAAGGTAATTTTTAATCGGCAGTCGCAGTCAGACGCACAGAATACAATTCTGAACATTATTGTGTTCATAATAAATATTCTTTCATTCACAACCTTACGAAATCCCAAACCTAGATGACACAATAGTTCCGTTAAGGTTGCTATAGGAATGCTTTGATCGCATCCCTTTGTTGAATTAGGAAATGTCATTTGATTTGATTAAAATTCGCAATTTGCGGTTGGATTCCGTACATTTTCTTTCTGTATTTGTTGACAGGGCGATAATGCACCGACAGAAATCACAATACAAACTGGAGTTAGTGTTGGATTCTAAAAGTGCTGGAATAATGGTCTGGGTCCAGAAACATCTGGGTTAAAGCAAACCCATTCAGCTTCAGGACACAAAAACAGAAACTTCAGGGGTTACTCTGCGGGCCTGGCAGCATCAATGGAGAGAGAAACGGAATTAACGTTTCAATTCCCCATCAACTAAAGAGTATATTTTACATTTATTTTCGATTATCAGTCCGACACTCCCCTCCCTTCAGAACCGAAATGCCCAAGTATCCCCAAACTATTCTGAACATTCTTCCACATCCACGAACCACTTCATATTCAGATACAGAAATACCTCTTCTTATCTTCTAAGCTGCTGCCTGCCGATGGAGCTGACCCGCGAGCAATCCAATGGCTTTCTCACCATAATTCAAGCCAACCCCCCATGCTCGCCTCCATTGCTGATCCACCCTCCCTTTCGATAGAAGATCCAACTTCACGGGCAACTCCAAACTCAATGCCTCGGTTCCAGATGCACCACATCTCTTCCATCGCCCGCCATAATCTCCCCGATCAACCGATGCCTTTCCTCCCCTGCCTCTCAAATCACCTCATGTGTTCCGTTGTTAAATTCTTATTCAGAAAGCCCTGTGTTCTTCCCCAATCACTGAATAATAACATGTGCAACAGTGTTCCGGCTTTTCAAATAGAGCGCACTCTGTTGGGAAAATCAGCTCGTCTTTTTGAAAAGTGTGGGATACCATTTCGCATCAGACACGATTCGTTCCAAAGGAACGTGGTGAAACTTGAAACTGAATGAGAAAAAGAAGATTCTTAGTTGGCAGGATTCGAACTTGCGCGAGAGATCCCAATGGATTTCTAGCCCATCGCCTTAACCACTCGGCCACGACTACACGCACCTATGTGCTGCTTCGGTGTCATTTGACGGGAAGGTAATTTTGAATCAGTTCGTCGCAGACAGACACACAAAATCCAATTCTGAACATTACTGTGTTCATAATGATTATTCTTTCATTCAAACCTAACGAAATCCAAACCCGCGATGCCACACTAGCTCCGTTAAGGATGCTATAGGAAAGCTTTGAAAGCATCCCTTTGTTGAATTATGAAATGCCATTTGATTTGATTAATATTCGCAATTTGCTGTGGGGCTCGGTACATTTTCCTTCTGTAATTGTTGACAGGGCGATAATGCACCGACACAAATCACAATACAAACTGGAGTTAGTGCTGGATTCTGAAAATGCTCGAATTATGCGCAGGATCCAGAAACATCAGGGTTAAAGCAAACCCATTAAGCTTCAGGACACAAAAACAGAAACTTCTGGGAAAACTCAGCAGGTCTGGCACCATCAGTGGACAGAGGAACGGAATTAACGTTTCCATTCCGCATCAACTGAAGAGAGTATTTTACATTTATTTTCGACTATCAGTCCGATACTCCCCTCCCATCAGAACCGAAATTCCTAATTATCCCCAAATTATTCTGAACATTCTTCCAAATCAACGAACCACTTCACATTCAGATGCAGAAATACCTCATCCCACCTTCCACGCTGCTGCCTGCAATGTAGCTGACCCACCAGCAATCCAATGACTTTCTCACCATACTCACAGACAACCCCCCTTGCGCGCCTCCATTGCTGAACCAGCCTCCCTTTGGATAGAAGACCAACTTCACCGGCAGCTCCTTCCTCCTCATTCAATGTCCCGGTTCCGGGTGTACCACATATATTCCATCGCCCGCCAAACTCTCCCCGATCAACCGCTGTCCTTCCTCCCGCGCCTCTCTAATCACCTCTTTCTTGAAGGAAATGACCTCCCACCTCACTACCGCCTTCAATGCCTCCCAAACCATGGAGGGCGGGAAGCTCCCATTTCGGTTAATTTCCACATAATCCTCAATGAATTTCCCCATCTTAACGGAGAAAATCGGGTGTGTCATCGAACTTACAATGGTCAGTCATGTTAACAATAAAGAGGGAACCTGATTTCAATTGAAGATTGATGGTGTTTGTAAGTATGGTTATTTGAAATGCTCCCGTGGACGTCTTTAGAGTCACAAAGCAACGTTCGCGACTTGCGAGTCCTCATTTGATCGCCATAAGGTTACATTGGCAATGCTCCGTAATCGAACCCAAACCCGTGCTTGGGAAACAGCCAACATTCCTGACTGACGAGTGAGGAACATTTCTCTAGATGCTGGTCTTGACTTGTTCCTTCTTAGCTTCTTATATTTATTCAACGATCTACAATAAATTAGCGATATACAATATCCAAAACTAATCACATTATCACAGTTTGAAGATGGCCATGGTGTGGAGATAGAACATAGAACAGTACAGCACAGAACAGGCCCTTCGGCCCTCAATGTTGTGCCGAGCCATGATCACCCTACTCAAACCCACGTATCCACCCTATACCCGTAACCCAACAACCCCCCCTTAACCTTACTTTTATTAGGACACTATGGGCAATTTAGCATGGCCAATCCACCTAACCCGCACATCTTTGCACTGTGAGAGGAAACCGGAGCACCCGGAGGAAACCCACTCACACAGGGGGAGGACGTGCAGACTCCACACAGACAGTGACCCAGCTGGGAATCGAACCTGGGACCCTGGAGCTGTGAAGCATTTATGCTAACCACCATGCTACCCTGCTGCCCTAAACTTAAGATGGTCCTGTGGGGGAGGGGCGGCATTGGAACCAGTTAGATTCACAACGGGAGTAAATTCGATCGTGTCCGATTTGGGGTCTCCAGAGATTTCCCCCGAATTTCCTATTTTCAACATGAAAACGCAACATTTGTTTTGACATTTTGTTTTGACTTGAAGCATTAACTAAATGGATAAAGGCACCGCTGAGATTCGAACGCAGGATCTCCTGTTTACTAGACAGGCGCTTTAACCAACTAAGCCACAGCGCCAACTTTACTAGACAGGCGCCAGATGCCGGTGTTGGACAGGATTGAGCACAGTCAGAAGTCTTGCAACACCAGGAAAAGTCCAACAGGTTTGTTTCGAATCACTAGCTGTCCTGCATTCACCATAGCCAATCCCTGGGCAAAAAGGAAAATTTGAATTGTTGCTCACAAGATTCAGTGTTTTACTTCTCCCCTCCCTGGTCAATAACGCATGCCCCATGGTCTCAATCCTAATCAGAAAGGTGTCTGTACATCTCCGTTCACTAAATAATAGCATGTGTTCCGCTGTGAAATTCTTATTCAGAAACCCCGGTATACTTCCCAAATCACTGAATAATAACATGTGCAACAGTGTTCCGACTTTTCAAATAGAGCGCACTCTGTTTGGAAAAACAAGTGGTCTTTTTGAAAAGTGTGGGATACCATTTCGCATCAGACACGATTCGTTCCAAAGGAACGTGGTGAAACTTCAAACTGAATGAGAAAAAGAAAATACGTTATCGGCAGGACTCGAAGCTCCGCGGAGAAACCCCAATGGATTTCGAATCCATCGCCTTAACCACTCGGCCACGACAACACAAGCAGAAGGGCAGCATCGGTGTCATTTGTCGCGGAAAGTAATTTTTAATCGGTCGTCGCAGACAGACGCGCAGAATACAATTCTGAACATTATTGTGTTCATAATAAATATTCTTTCATTCACAACCTGACGAATTCCAAACCCGAGATGACACAATAGCTCCGTTAAGGTTGCTATAGGAAAATTTTCCTGCCGTCCCTTTGTTGAATTAGGAAATCCCATTTTATTTGATTAAATTTCGCAATTTGCTGTGGGACTCCGTACATTTTCCTTCTGTATTAGTTGACAGGGCGATAATGCACCGACACAAATCACAATACAAACTGGAGTTTGTTCTGGATTCTGAAAATGCTGGAATAATGGTCAGTGTCCAGAAACATCTGGGTTAAAGCAAACCTGTTAAGCTTCAGGACACGAAAACAGAAACTTCAGGGAAAACTCAGCGGGTCTGGCAGCATCAGTGGAGAGAGAAACGGAATTAACGTTTCCACTCCGCATCAACTAAAGAGTATATTTTACATTTATTTTCGATTATCAGTCCGATATTTCCCTCCGTTCAGAACTGAAATGCCCAAATATCCCCAAACTATTCTGAACATTCTTCCAAATCCACCATCCATTTCAAATTCAGATGCAAAAATACCTCTTCCCACCTCCCACGCTGCTGCCTGCAGATGTAGCTGACCCGCCACCAATTAAATGGCTTTCTCACCAGACTCACAGTCAATCTCGCTTGCGCGCCTCCATTGCTGAACCGCCCTCCCTTTCGATAGAAGATCAAACTTCACCGGCAACTCCTTCATCCTCATAAATGTCACGGTTCCGGGTGCACCACATCGCCCGCCACAATCTCCCTGATCAACCGTTGCCCTTCCTCCCGCACATCTTAATCACCTCTGTCTTGAATGAAATGACATCCGCCCTCACTACCGCCTTCAATGCCTCCCACACCACGGACGGCGAGACGTTCCCATTTTGATTAATTTCCACATTCACCTCAATCACTTTCCACATCTTAATGCAAAAAATCGGGTGTGCCATGAAACACACAATTGTCAGTCATTATTAACAATAATGACGAAAGCTGAATGCAATGGGAGGTAGATGGAGTTTGAAAGTATGGTTATTTGAATTGCACACGTGGACGTCTTTAGAGTCGCAAAGCAACATTCGCGACTTGGGAGTCCTCATTTGATCGCCATAAGGTTTTCATTGGCAATGCTCCGTAATCGAACACAGATCCAGCGCTTGGGAAACAGCCAACATTCCTGACTGACGGGTGAGTGAGGTACATGTCTCTCGATGCTGGTCCTGACTTGTTCCCTCTTAGTTTCGAGTATTTATTCAACCACCTACAATAAATTAGCGATATACAATATCCAAAAAGCATTCACATTGTCTTTGTTTGAAGATGGCCATGATGTGGAGATGCCGGTGTTGGACAGCGGTGAGCACAGTAAGAAGTCTTGCAACATCAGTTAAAGTCCAACGGGATTGTTTCTTATCACTAGCCTTCCTGCATCCACCATAGCCAATCCCTGGACAAAATTGAAAGTTGGAATTGTTGCTCACAAGATTCAGGCTTTTATGTGTCCCCCCTGATCAATAACTCATGCCCCGTGATCTCACTCTTAATCAGAAATGTATCTGTACATCTCCGTTCACTAAATAATAGCATATGTTCCATTGTGAAATTATTATTCAGAAAACCCAGTGTACATCCCCAATCACTGAATAATAACATGTGCAACAGTGTCCCGACGTTTCAAATAGGGCGCACTCTGTTGGGAAAAACAACTGGTCTTTTTGAAAAGTGTGAAATGCCATTTCGCATCAGACACGATTCGATGCAAAGGAACGTGTTGAAACTTGAAATTGAATGAGAAAAATAATATTCGTAGACGGCAGGATTCGTACCTGCGCGGAGATACCCCAATGGATTTCTAGTCCATCGCCTTACCAACACGGCCACGACTACACAAACGCAGGGGCCGCAAAGGAATCAATTGACCGGAAGGTAATTTTAAACCAGTTAGTCGCAGACAGACACACAGAATCCAATTCTGAACATTATTGTGTTCATAATATATATTCTTTCAGTCACAACCTGACGAAATCCAAACCCGCGATGCCACAATAGCTCCGTTAAGGTTGCTATAGGAAAGCTTCGATAGCATCCCTTTGTTGAATTAGGAAATGTCATTTGATTTGATTAAAATTCGCAATTTGCGGTTGGATTCCGTACATTTTCTTGCTGTATTTGTTGACAGGGCGATAATGCACCGACACAAATCACAATACAAACTGGAGTTAGTCCTGGATTCTGAAAGTGCTGGATTAATGGTCAGGATCCAGAAACATCTGGGTTAAAGCAAACCCATTAATCTTCAGGAAACAAAAACAGAAACTTCAGGGGTTACTCTGCGGGTCTGGCAGCATCAATGGAGAGAGAAACGGAATTAACGATTCCATTCCGCATCAACCAAAGAGTATATTTTACATTTATTTTCGATTATCAGTCCGATACTCCCCTCCCTTCAGAACCGAAATGCCCAAATATCCCCAAACTATTCTGAACATTGTTCCACATCCACTAACCACTTCATATTCAGATACAGAAATACCTCTTCTTACCTTCTAAGCTGCTGCCTGCCGATGGAGCTGACCCGCGAGAAATCCAATGGATTTCTCACCATAATCAGAGCCAAACCCCCTTGCTCGACTCCATTGCTGAACCACCCTCCCTTTCGATAGAAGATCAAACTTCACGGGCAACTCCTCACTCAATGCCTCGGTTCCAGGTGCACCACATCTCTTCCATCGCCCGCCATAATCTCCCCGATCAACCGACGCTCTTCCTCCCCTGCCTCTCTAATCACCTCTGTCTTGAATGAAATGTCCTCACCCCTCACTACCGCCTTCAATGCCTCCCACACTACGGACGGCGAGACGTTCCCATTTTGATTAATCCCACATATTCCTCAATCACTTTCCCCATCTTAATGGAAAAAATCGGGTGTGCTATCAAACCCACAATGGCCATTCATTATTAACAATAAAGAAGAAATCTGAGTTCAATGGAAGTTAGATGGAGTTTGAAAGTATGGTTATTTGAATTGCACCCGTGGAGGTCGTTATAGTCACAAAGCAACGTTCGCGACTTCGGAGTCCTCAATTGATCGCCATAAGGTTACATTGGCAATGCTCGGTATTCGAACAAGGACCCATCGCTTGGGAAACAGCCAAAATTCCTGACTGACGAGTGAGTGAGGAACATTTCCCTAGATGCTGGTCTTGACAAGTGCCGTCTTATGTTCTAGTATTTATTCAACCATCTACAATAAATTAGCGATATACAATATCCGAAAAGCATTCACATTGTCTTTGTTTGAAGATGGCCATGATGTGGAGATGCCGGTGTTGGACAGCGGTGAGCACAGTAAGAAGTCTTGCAACATCAGTTAAAGTCCAACAGGTTTGTTTGGAATCTCTAGCTTTCCGGCATTCACCATAGACAATCCCTGGACAAAAAGGAAAGTTGGAATAGTTGCTCATAAGATTCACGCTTTTACGTATCCCCTCCCAGATCAATAACAAATAACCCGTGATCTCACTCTTAATCAGAAAGGTGTCTGTACATCTCCGTTCACTAAATAATAGCATATGTTCCATTGTGAAATTCTTATTCAGAAAGCCCAGTGTACATCCCCAATCACTGAATAATAACATTTGCATCAGTGTCCCGACGTTTCAAATAGAGCGCACTCTGTTGGGAAAAACAACTGGTCTTTTTGAAAAGTGTGGGATACTATTTCGCATCAGACACGATTCGATCCAAAGGAACGTGGTGAAACTTGAAACTGAATGAGAAAAACTACATTCGTAATCGGCAGGATTCGAACCTGCGCGGGGAAACCCCAATGGATTTCTAATCCATCACCTTAACCACTCGGCCACGACTACACAAAAGCCGAGGCCGCTGCGGAATTCATTGACCGTTGTGTAATTTTTAATCAGTTAGTTGCAGACAGACACACAGAATCCAATTTTGAACATTACTGTGTTCATAATAAATATTCTTTCATTCACAACCTGCCGAAATCCAAACCCGCGATGCCACAATAGCTCCGTTAAGGTTGCTATAGGAAAGCTTCGATAGCATCCCTTTGTTGAAATAGGAAATGTCATTTGATTTGATTAAAATTCGCAATTTCCTGTTGGACTCGGTACATTATTCTTCTGTATTTGTTGACAGGGCGATAATGCACCGACACAAATCACAATACAAACAGGAGTTTGTGCTGGATTCTGAAAGAGCTGGAATAATGGTCAGGATCCAGAAACATCTTGGTTAAAACAAACCCATTAAGCTTCAGGACACAAAAACAGAAACTAAGGGGAAACTCAGCGGGTCTGGCAGCATCAATAGAGATAGAAACGGGATTAACGTTTCCATTCCGCATCAACTAAAGAGTATATTTTACATTTCTTTTCGATTATCAGTTCCATACACCCCTCCCTTCAGAACCGAAATACCCAAAAATCCCCAAAATATTCTCAACATTCTTCCAAATCGACGAACCACTTCACATTCAGATGCAGAAATACCTCTTTCCACCTCCCACGCTCCTGCCTGCCGATGGAGCTGATCCGCGAGCAATCCAATGCCTTTCTCACCATAATCATAGCCAACCCCCCTTGCTCGACACCATTGCTGAACCGCCCCCCATTTCGATAGATGATCAAACTTCACGGGCAACTCCTCACTCAATGCCTCGGTTCCAGATGCACCACATCTCTTCCATCGCCCGCCATAATCTCCCCCATCAACCGACGCCCTTCCTCCCCTGCCACTCTAATCACCTCTGCCTTGAATGAAATGTCCTCCCCCCTCATTACCGCCTTCAATGCCTCCCAAATCACGGACGGCGAGACGTTCCCATTTTGATTAATTTCCACATACTCCTCAATCACTTTCCCCATCTTAACGCAAAAAATCGGGTGTGCCATCAAACCCACAATGGTCAGTCATTATTAACAATAAAGAAGAAATCTGAGTTCAATGGGAGATTGATGGAGTTTGAAAGTATGGTTATTTGAATTGCACCCGTGGAAGTCTTTATAGTCACAAAGCAACGTTCGCGACTTGGGAGTCCTCAATTGACCGCCATAAGGTTACATTGGCAATGCTCCGTAATCGAACAAGTACCCAGCGCTTGGGAAACAGCCAACATTCCTGATTGACGAGTGAGTGAGGAACATTTCTCTAGATGCTGGTCTTGACTTGTTCCTTCTTAGTTTCTAATATTTATTCAACGATCTACAATAAAGTAGCGATATACAATATCCAAAAAGCATTCACATTGTCTTAGTTTGAAGATGGCCGTGATGTGGAGAGGCCGGTGTTGGACAGCAGTGAGCACAGTCAGAAGTCTTGCAAAACCAGGTAAAGTCCAACAGGTTTGTTTCGAATCACGAGCTTTCCTGCATTCACCATAGCCAATCCCTGGACAGAAAGTAAAATTCGAATTGTTGCTCACAAGATTCAGGCTTTTACGTCTCCCCTCACTGATCAATAACGCATGCCCCATGATCTCAATCTTAATCAGAAAGGTGTCTGTGCATCTCCGTTCACTAAATAATAGCATGTGTTCCGTTGTTAAATTCTTATTCAGAAAGACCTGTGTACTTCCCCAATCACTGAATAATAACACATGTGCAACAGTGTTCCGACTTTTCAAATAGGGCGCACTCTGTTGGGAAAAATAACTCGTCTTTTTGAAAAGTGTAGGATACCATTTCGCATCAGACACGATTCATTCCAAAGGAACGTGGTGAAACTTGAAACTGAATGAGAAAAGTATATTCGTAGTCGGCAGGATTCGAACATGCGCGGGAGATCCCAATGGATTTCTAGTCCATCGCCTTAACCACTCGGCCACGACTACACAAACGCAGAGACCGCTACGGAATTAATGGACCGTTGGGTAATTTTTAATCAGTTAGTCGCAGGCAGACACACATAATCCAATTCTGAACATTATTGTGTTCGTAATAAATTTTCTTTCATTCACAACCTGACGAAATCCAAACCCGCGATGCCACAATAGCTCCGTTAAGGTTGCTATAGGAAATCTTCGATAGCATCCCTTTGTTGAATTAGGAAATGCCATTTCATTTGATTAAAATTCGCAACTTGCTGTTGGACTCGGTACATTATTCTTCTGTATTTGTTGACAGGACAATAATGTACCGACACAAATCACAATACAAACTGGAGTTAGTGCTGGATTCTGAAAGTGCTGGAATAATGGTCAGGATCCAGAAACATCTGGGTTAAAACAAACCCATTATGCTTCAGGACACAAAAACAGAAACTCAGTGAAAACTCAGCGGGTCTGGCAGCATCAATAGAGATAGAAACGGAATTAACGTTTCCATTCGCATCGACTAAAGAGTATATTTTACATTTATTTTAGATTCTCAGTCCGATACTCCCCTCCCTTAAGAACCGAAATGCCCAAATATCCCCAAAATATTCTCAACATTCTTCCAAATTGACGAACCACTTCACATTCAGATGCAGAAATACCTATTTCCATCTTCCACGCTGCTGCCTGCCGATGGAGCTGACCAGCTCCAGAAATCCAATGGCTCGCCTCCATTGCTGAACCACCATCCCTTTCGATAGAAGATCAAACTTCACGGGCAACTCCTCACTCAATGCCTCGGTTCCAGATGCACCACATCTCTTCCATCGCCCGCCATAATCTCCCCGATCAACGGACGCGCTTCCTCCTCTGCCTCTCTAATCACCTCTGTCTTGAATGAAATGTCCTCCCCCCTCATTACAGCCTTCAATTCCTCCCAAACCACGGACGGCGAGACGTTCCCATTTTGATTAATTTCCACTCCTCAATCACTTTCCCCATCTTAATGCAAAAAATCGGGTGTGCCATCAAACCCACTATGGTCAGTCATGATTGACAATAAATAAGAAATCTCAGTTCAATGGGAGATTGATGGAGTTTGAAAGTATGGTTATTTCAATTGCACACGTTGACGTCTTTATAGTCACAAAGCAACGTTCGCGACTTTGGAGTCCTCAATTGACCGCCATAAGGTTACATTGGCAATGCTCCGTAATTGAACAAGGACCCAGCGCGTGGGAAACAGCCAACATTCCTGGTTGACGAGTGAGTGAGGAACATTTCTCTAGATGCTGGTCTTGACTTGTTCCTTCTTAGTTTCTAATATTTATTCAACGATCTACAATAAATTAGCGATATACAATATCCAAAAAGCATTCACAATGTCTTAGTTTGAAGATGGCCGTGATGTGGAGAGGCCGGTGTTGGACAGCGGTGAGCACAGTCAGAAGTCTTGCAACACCAGGTAAATTCCAACAGGTTTGTTTCGAATCACGAGCTTTCCTGCATTCACTATAGCCAATCCCTGGACAAAAAGTAAAATTGGAATTGTTGCTCACAAGATTCAGACTTTTACGTATCCCCTCACTGATCAATAACGCATGCCACATGATCTCAATCTTAATCAGAAAGGTGTCTGCACAACTCCGTTCACTAAACAATCGCATGTGTTCCGTTGTTAAATTCTTATTCAGAAAGCCCTGTGTACTTCCCCAATCACTGAATAATAACACATGTGCAACACTGTGCAACAGTGTTCCCACTTTTCAAAAAGAGCGCACTCTGTTGGGAAAAAGAACTCGTCTTTTTGAAAAGTGTGGGATACCATTTCGCATCAGACACGATTCGTTCCAAAGGAACGTGGTGAAACTTGAAACAGAATTTATATTCGTAGTCGGCAGGACTCGAACGTGCGCGTGAGATCCCAATTGATTTCTAATCCATCGCCTTAACCACTCGGCCACGACTACACGCAGTGGTGTGCTGCTTCGGTGTCATTTGACGGGAAGGTAATTTTTAATCGGCAGTCGCAGACAGACACACAGAATCCATTTCTGAACATTATTGTGTTCATAATAAATATTCTTTCATTCAGATCTGACGACATCCAAACCGGCGATGCCACAATATCTCCGTTGAGGTTGCTGCAGGAATGCTTTGACAGCATCTCTTTGTTGAATTAGGAAATGTCATTTGATTTGATAAAAATTCGCAATTTGCTGTTGGACTCCGTACATTTTCCTTCTGTGTTTCTTGACAGGACGATAATGCACCGACACAAATCACAATACAAACTGGAGTTAGTGCTGAAAATGCTGCAATTATGCTCAGGGTCCAGAAACATCTGGGTTAAAGCAAACCCATTAAGCTTCAGGAAACAAAAACAGAACCTTCAGGGAAAACTCAGTGTGTCTGACAGCATCAGTGGACAGAGAAACGGAATTAACGTTGCCATTCCGCATCAACTAAAGAGAGTATTTGACATTTATTTTCGATTATCAGTCCGATACTCCCCTCCCTTCAGAACCGAAATGCCCAAATATCCCAAAAATATTCTGAACATTCTTCCAAATGCACGTACCACTTCACATTCAGATGCAGAAATACCTCTTCCCACCTTCCACTCTGCTGCCTGCAATGTAGCTGACCCACCAGCAATCCAATGGCTTTCTCACCATACTCACAGCCAACCCCCCTTGCGCGCCTCCATTGCTGAACCAGCCTCCCTTTGGATAGAAGATCAAACTTCACCTTCAGCTCCTTCCTCCTCATTCAATGTCCAGGTTCCGGGTGTACCACATACATGTGCACCACATGTCTTCCATCGCCCGCCAAACTCTCCCCGACCAACCGCTGTCCTTCCTCCCGCGCCTCTCTAATCACCTCTTTCTTGAATGAAATGACCTCCCACCTCACTACCGCCTTCAATGCCTCCCAAACCACGGACGGCGGGAAGCTCCCATTTTGGTTAATTTCCACATAATCCTCAATGAATTTCCCCATATTAACGCAAAAAATCGGGTGTGTCATCAAACCTACAATGGTCAGCCATGTTAACAATAAAGAGGAAACCTGATTTCAATGGGAGATTGATGGAGTTTGAAAGTATGGTTATTTGAATTGCACACGTGGACGTCTTTATAGTCACAAAGCAACGTTCGCGACTTGGGAGTCCTTAATTGGCCGCCATAAGGTTACATTGGCAATGCTCCGTAATCGAACAAGGACCCAGCGCTTGGGAAACAGCCAACATTCCTGATTGACGAGTGAGTGAGGAACATTTCTCTAGATGCTGGTCTTGACTTGTTCCTTCTTAGTTTCTAATATTTATTCAACCATCTACAATAAATTAGCGATATACAATATCCAAAAAGCATTCACATTGTCTTTGCTTGAAGATGGCCATGATGTGGAGAGGCCGGTGTTGGACAGCGGTGAGCACAGTCAGAAGCCTTGCAACGCCAGGTGAAGTCCAACAGGTTTGTTTCGAATCAAGAGCTTTCCTGCATTCACCATAGCCAATCCTGATGGGATTTATCCTAGGATTCCCTGGGAAGCCAGGGAAGAGATTGCTGAGCCTTTGGCTTTGCTTTTTAGGTCATCATTGGCTACAGGAATAGTGCCAGAGGACTGGAGGATAGCAAATGTGGTCCCTTTGTTCAAGAAGGGGAGTAGAGATAACCCCGGTAACTATAGGCCGGTGAGCCTAACGCCTGTGGTGGGTAAAGTCTTGGAGAGGATTATAAAAGATACGATTTATAATCATCTAGATGGGAATTATATGATTAGCGATAGTCAGCATGGTTTTGTGAAGGGTAGGTCATGCCTCACAAACCTTATCGAGTTCTTTGAGAAGGTGACTGAACAGATCGACGAGGGTAGAGCAGTTGATGTGGTGTATATGGATTTCAGTAAAGCGTTTGATAAGGTTCCCAAAGGTCGGCTACTGCAGAAAATACGGAGGCTGGGAATTGAGGGTGATTTTGAGATGTGGATCAGAAATTGGCTAGTTGAAAGAAGACAGAGAGTGGTAGTTGATGCGAAATGTCCAGAATGGAGTTCAGTTACGAGTTGCGTACCACAAGGATCTGTTCTGGGGCCGTTGCTGTTTGTCATTTTTATAAATGACCTAGAGGAGGGCGCAGAAGGATGGGTGAGTAAATTTGCAGACGACATTAAAGTCGGTGGAGTTGTAGACAGTGCGGAAGGATGTTACAGGTTACAGAGGGACATAGATAAGCTGCAGAGCTGGGCTGAGAGGTGGCAAATGGAGTTTAATGTGGAGAAGTGTGAGGTGATTCACTTTGGAAAGAATAACAGGAATGCGGAATATTTGGCTAATGGTAAAATTCTTGGTAGTGTGGATGAGCAGAGGGATCTCGGTGTCCAGGTACATAGATCCCTGAAAGTTGCCACCCAGGTTGATAGGGTTGTGAAGACGGCCTATGGTGTGTTGGGCTTTATTGGTAGAGGGATTGAGTTCCGGAGCCATGAGATCATGTTGCAGTTGTACAAAACTCTAGTACGGCCGCATTTGGAGTATTGCGTACAGTTCTGGTCGACTCATTATAGGAAGGACGTGAAGCTTTGGAACGGGTGCAGAGGAGATTTACCAGGATGTTGCTTGGTATGGAGGGAAAATCTTTTGAGGAAAGGGTGATGGACTTGAGGTTGTTTTCGTCAGAGAGAAGAAGGTTAAGAGGTGACTTAATAGAGGCATACAAAATGATCAGAGGGTTAGATAGGGTGGACAGCGAGAGCCTTCTCCTGCAGATGGAGGTGGCTAGCACGAGGGGACATAGCTTTAAATTGAGGGGTAATAGATATAGGACAGAAGTCAGAGGTGGGTTTTTTAGGCAAAGAGTGGTGAGGCCGTGGAATGCCCTACCTGCAACCGTAGTGAACTCGCCAACATTGAGGGCATTTAAAAGTTTATTGGATAAGCATATGGATGATAAGGGCATAGTGTAGGTTAGATGGCCTTTAGTTTTTGACTTCCCATGTCGGTGCAACATCGAGGGCCGAAGGGCCTGTACTGCGCTGTATCGTTCTATATAATATGTTCTAATCCCTGGACAAAAGGTAAAATTGGAATTGTTGCTCACAAGATTCAGGCTTTTATGTCTCCCCTCACTGATCAATAACGCTTGCCCCATGATCTCAATCTTAATCAGAAAGGTGTCTGTGCATCTCCGTTCACTAAATAATAGCATGTGTTCCGTTGTTAAATTCTTATTCAGAAAGCCCTGTGTACTTCCCAATAACTGAGTAATAACACATATGCAACAGTGTTCCGACTTTTCAAATAGCGCGCACTCTGTTGGGAAAAAGAACTCGTCTTTTTGAAAAGTGTGGGATACCTTTTCGCATCAGACACGATTCGTTCCAAAGGAACGTGGTGAAACTTAATGAGAGAAAGTATATTCGTAGTCGGCAGGATACGAACCTGCGTGGGGGGTCCCAATGGATTTTTAGTCCATCGCCTTAACCACTCGGCCACGACTACACGCAATGGAGTGCTACTTAGGTGTCATTTGACGGGAAGGTAATTTTTAATCGGCAGTCGCAGACAGACACACAGAATACATTTCTGAACATTATTGTGTTCATAATAAATATTCTTTCATTCAGCACTTCGGAATCCAAACCCGCGATGCCTCAATATCTCCGTTAAGGTTGCTATAGGAATGCTTTGACAGCATCTCTTTGTTGAATTAGGAAATGTCATTTGATTTGATTAATATTCGCAATTTGCTATTGGACTCGGTACATTATTCTTCTGTATTTGTTGACAGAGCGATAATGCAACGACACAAATCACAATACAAACTGGAGTTAGTGCTGGATTCTGAAAGTGCTGGATTAATGGTCAGGATCCAGAAACATCTGCGTTAAAACAAACCCATTGAGCTTCAGGAAACAAAAACAGAAACTTCACGGGAAACTCAGCGGGTCTGGCAGCATCAATTGAGATAGAAACGGGATTAACGTTTCCATTCCGCATCAACTAAAGAGTATATTTTACATTTATTTTCGATTATCAGTCCGATACTCCCCTCCCTTCAGAACCGAAATGCCCAAATACCCCCAAAATATTCTCAACATTCTTCCAAATCGACGAACCACTTCACATTCAGATGCAGAAATACCTCTTTCCACCTCCCACGCTGCTGCCTGCCGATGGAGCTGATCCGCGAGCAATCCAATGCCTTTCTCACCATAATCAGAGCCAAGCCCCTTGCTCGACTCCATTGCTGAACCACCCTCCCTTTCGATAGAAGATCAAACTTCACGGGCAACTCCTCACTCAATGCCTCGTTTCCAGATGCACCGCATCTCTTCCATCGCCCGCCATAATCTCCCCGATCAACCGACGCACTTCCTGCCCTGCCTCTCTAATCACCTCTGTCTTGAATGAAATGTCCTCCCCCCTCATTACCGCCTTCAATGCCTCCCAAACCACGGACGGCGAGACGTTCCCATTTTGATTAATTTCCACATACTCCTCAATCACTTTCCCCATCTTAACGCAAAAAATCGGGTGTGCCATCAAACCCACAATGGTCAGTCATTATTAACAATAAAGATGAAATCTGAGTTCAATGGGAGATTGATGGAGTTTGAAAGTATGGTTATTTGAAAAGCTCCCGTGGACGTCTTCAGAGTCACAAAGCAACGTTCGCGCCTTGCGATTCCTCATTTGATCGCCATAAGGTTGCATTGGCAATGCTCCGTTATCGAACCCAAACCCGTGCTTGGGAAACAGCCAACATTCCTGACTGACGAGTGAGTGAGGAACATTTCTCGAGATGCTGGTCTTGACATGTGCCATCTTATGTTCTAGTATTTATTCAACCATCTACAATAAATTAGCGATATACAATATCCGAAAAGCATTCACATTGTCTTTGTTTGAATATGGCCATGATGTGGAGATGCCGGTGTTGGACAACGGAGAGCACAGTAAGAAGTCTTGCAGCATCAGTTAAAGTCCAACAGGTTTGTTTCGAATCACTAGCTTTCCTGCATTCACCATAGCCAATCCCTGGATAAAAAGGAAAGTTGGAATTGTTGCTCACAAGATTGAGGCTTTTCCGTCTCCCCTCCCTGGTCAATAACGCAGGCCCCGTGATCTCACTCTTAATCAGAAAGGTGTCTGTACATCTCCGTTCACTAAATAATAACATATGTTCCATTGTGAAATTCGTATTCAGAGAGCCCAGTGTATTTCCCCAATCACTGAATAATAGCATGTGAAACATTTTCCCGACGTTTCCCGACGGGAAAAACAACTGGTCTTTTTGAAAAGTGTGGGTTACCATTTCGCATCAGACATGATTCGTTCCAAAGGAACGTGGTGAAACTTGAAACTGAATGAGAAAAAGAACATTCGTAGTCGACAGGATTCGAACGGACGCAGGAAAACCCCAATGGATTTTTATCCATCGCCTTAACCACTCTGCCACGACTACACGAACGCAAAGGCCGCTTCAGTGTCATTTGATGTGGAAGGTAATTTTTAATCGGTAGTAGCAGACAGACGCACACAATACAATTCTGAACATTATTGTGTTCATTATAAATATTCTTTCATTGACAAAGTGACGCTACAGGAAAACTTTGATCACATGCCTTTGTTGAATTAGGAAAAGTGATTTGATTGGATTTGATTTGATTTCTATTCGCAATTTCCCACTCTCTACATTGTATTCCTCTATTTATTGCCAAGAGGATAATTCATCAGCAGAAATCACAATACAAACTGTAGTTAGCGCTGGATTCTGAAAATACCGGAATTATCCTCAGGGCCCCGAAACATCTGCGTTACAGCACACGGTTTTGCGAAGGGGAGGTCGTGTCTCACTAACCTGATAGCATTTTTCGAAGAGGTCACAAAGATGATTGATGCAGGTAGGGCAGTGGGTGTTGTCTATATGGACTTCAGTAAGGCCTTTGACAAGGTCCGTCATGGCAGACTGGTACAAAAGATGAAGTCAGACGCGATCAGGAGTGAGCTGGCAAGATGGATACAGAACTGGCGACGTCATGGAAGGCAGAGAGTAGCAATAGAAAGGTGATTTTCTGATTGGAGGGCTGTGACTGGTGGTGTTCCGCAGAGATCAGTGCTGGGACCTTTGCTGTTTGGAGTATATATAAATGATTTGGAGGAAAATGTAACTCGTCTGGTTAGTAAGTTTGCAGATGAGACAAAGGTTGACGGAATTGCGGATAGCGATGAGGGCTGTCAGAGGACACAACAGGATTTAGATCATCTGGGGACTTGGGCGGAGAAATGACAGATGGAGTCTAATCTGGACAAATGTGAGGTAATGCATTTTGGAAGGTCTAATGCAGGTAGGGAATATACAGTGAATGGTAGAACCCTCAAGAGTATTGACAGTCAGAGAGATCTAGGTGTACAGGTCCACATGTCACTGAAAGGGCAACACAGGTGGAGAATGTAGTCAAGACGGCATACGGCATGCTTGCCTTCATTGGCCGGGGCATTGAGTATAAGAATTGGCAAGTCATGTTGCAGCTGCATAGAACCTTAGTTAGGCCACACTTGGAATATAGGGTTCAATTCTGGTCGCCACACTACCAGAAGGATGTGGAGGCTGTTGCGCGTTTTACTGGAGTGTATTATCACGCCTCCGTTTAAAGGCCGTGTGCTTAACACTGCTATGGCTCTGTGTATGTAATTATGCTCAGGAGTCACCAGGTGCCATATTTAGACACCTCACAAGTATATCAAGGTCAGGTTCAAAGTAATAAATCTGTACACCGATTAGTAAGTCCAAACGATTGATATTTATTATGACAAATATAACAAATACACATGCATACGCTAAAGAGACTAACTTACTTCTAATACTAAACAACTAAAATACTTATCTAGACAGGAACAGGCAAGGTCAGGGAGCAAGGCCTCCGTCCCGTTCTTGGTCTGCAACTCTCAGGTACTTAAAGTTGTCAGGGTCTAGCAAAGTCTGGATCCCATAGCGATCGTCGTAGTGGCACTTACAGTTCGATGGCTGATGGCTCAACGGCTGGTGATGGAACTGGAGTCAGGATGTGATGTATCAGCAAAGCGAAGCCGGAGCGATGAACACAGCAGAGAGCCGGAGCCAAAAACAGACCGGAGCCAAAACAGACCGAACCATGTGCAGGGTCTACTTTTATAGGTCCCCCAAAGTCCGTGCCCCTTCGGGGCGGTCTTTTACCTGCCATGTATCGATTGGGCCTTTTCCCAATCGATATCTTCCAAACCCCCCAATCTGAGGGTCACTTCTCGATGGGTGGGGCAGTACCTATGGTTCTTTGTGTTGGATACTATGGTGCCGTTCTGACTGGGCGCCTACTCAAAAGTATCCTTTCATACTTAAATGTTTCTATTGTGTGGGGTCTGGATCTGGATCACCTCATTACTATGTAGATCTTGTTGCCATTTACACCTTTGGCTGACACTCTGCACCTGGCCACAAACTGGTTTCTGTACGTGCAGAATGCTAATTAGTCTTCTGCAAACTGCTTGTCCTTGCTAAGACTGTTTTCTCCCTGCAGCCTTAGCAGTTCTCCATTTTGTAGCCCAGTGTCCATCTTAGGTGGCTACATTCCCTCCTTGTGATCCTCACAAGAAATTGTGAAGGATCACCTATGCACGTTTCTTCGAGTGCCTTTGGGTGCCCTCTTTGGGTTCCCTGACCTTAGCAAGTTCCTGGGCGTCTACGCTGTCTTTAACTATGGGAAGAAAAATATTTATCTGACATTTCTACTTGGCGCTATGTCAAAGGGGACATGCATTACCAATAACCGGGAACCTCTACCTATCACAAGTACTATCCTTATCTTACTTTAAACATTTTATTACAGTCTAAAACCTTATCCATTCACACCACATTACATATCACTTTCTGACTCGGCAGTCGAGTTCAGAACAATATAATACATTGGTATCCTTTATTAACATAGTGCTTTATTCATCAAGGGGCAAGGGGGATTGATGAAACCGAAAAATAGGGGATCAAACTCCATAAACAGTTGAGGGGCAGGAACGGGAGGCTCTCCTTTTCCACTTCCTCAACCTGAGGGTCTGTACAATTACGCAGAGGATTGCAATCACCAACAGTGATTCAATCACGTACGACATTGAATACCATGCCATAAATTTTGTGCACCAGGTCTGAACTTCGCTGATCAGAGCTGAGCACGGGGAAGTTGGTGTGAGGGAAAAAGTGACGGCGGGGGTTGTGGGGGAAACGTGACTTGCTTCCACATATACAAATACAACATTTAACAGTAATAGGTAGGCTTCCATCATGGTCTTCTCTTCGTTCTCTTTGTTCTCTTCCTCCTGTATGGCCGATCCTTGCCGTGAACCCTCTTTCGACTCTTCAAAAGCTATGGGATCAAGCACAGTATCTGTCAATACACAGTTCAATATCCGTACTTGCTAGTGTATCTGTCCTCTCATTCCAATTGACGCATTAAATCACTGGCCAAGTCACACCCTGTGACTCCCCTCATTTTTTTTTCAAAAGCGAATTTAGGAACAGAATACACCTAACAACTTTCCTCCTGCGAGCTGTCTCGCAGGCTTTGCAAATTTACCATCCGAATGTTCCTGGATGTAAATAGCATGTGGGATGGCGGCCTAAGGGCTACCTAACGAAAAATGAAAACAAATTTTGAAACAAACGGTCGAATGGGTTGCGTATGGGCCGCTACGGGTACGATTTGAATGGAATCCCCAGGTAGGCGTGCTGTGCCGTACCCGAGCTTGGCTGACCAAAGTGGGTTCTCAGACAGGGCGGGTCCTCAGTGCCGTTTGTCCACTGCCTGAGTAACCTGGAATGAACGGGCAAGAATGTGTTTACCGTGGGTTTGCAGCCTCTATTCGCTGAATAGAGGGGCACCTAAAACAAGGGAGGAGCCAAGATGCTCCAACATCTAAAAACAGTGAACAAGTCGTGAACCGTGTCGGTTCACCAGAGGATACAACTGAAGTTCTCAAAGGTTTCAGCGGAGAAACTTAAAGTGCGTGCGAGGTGGTCACAAGCCTTACAGCTGAAAAGATCTCCAATCAAACCATTGGATTGGGAACTGAAGTTCTCAAAGGTTTCGGCGGACAAGCTAAAGTGCGTGCGAGGTGGTCACAATCTTTTCAGCTGAAAAGAAGGTAGCCAACCTCCAACTGAACCATTAACATTAAAGACAAACAAACATAAACTTACAAACATACGTGCAGGTTCGATCAGAAAGGATATTGCTTCCCTCAAGCGGTCCCTATTTTACATCATCTGGACACCTCACTTTTTCTCTGCCTCTGTGAACAGGGTCACAAAGGGGTTGCCGTATCGGGATTCAGACACCGTGTCATCCTGCTCTCCCGGATCCCACACCCTTGTGTGGATCAGGCATGTAATTTTTGAATTATGTGACCGGGAATTGTCTGTAGGAATTGTCCCTGTGCCAAAGTGTTGGGTCTAAACTTGAATGGGCATTGTCGGGGTAGTCGGGGTCGGGTGGTGGGTCTGGATATTTGATATAGGTGACTTCCATAGGGTCATCGGAGTCGGGCTTTAGAGAAGGTGCAGAAGAGATTTACAAGAATGTTGCCAGGTATGGAGGGCATTATCTATGAGGAGCGGTTGAATAAACTCAGTTTGTTTTCACTGGAATGACGGAGATTGAGGGGTGACCTGATAGAGGTCTACAAAATTATGAGGGGCATAGACAGAGTGGATAGTCAGAGGCTTTTTCCCAGGGTAGAGGGGTCAATTACTAGGGGGCATAGTTTTAAGGTGTGAGGGGCACATTGTCCCCATATCTGCTTGAGTTTCACATCCATAATCCAAATGATGTGCACGCTAGGTGGGTTGGCCATGCTACATTGCCCCTTAATTAGAAAAAAATAATTGGGTTCTCTAAATTTATTTTTTTTAAACAAAATTTAATTAATGCCTTGGTTGATGGCATAGGCAGTCAGAAATCTAGATTTGCTGAAGATATAAAGTTAGGTGGCATTGTAGACAGCCTCGATGATAGCAAAAAAATTGCAAGGAGATATTGACAGACTAGGCAAATTGGTACAAATTTGTGGCAGATGGAATTCACTGTTAGCGACTGTGAGGTTCTCCGTTTGGAACCTAAAAAGGATAGAGGAGAGCACTTTCTGAATGGAAAGATGTTAGGTACAATGAATGTCCAAAGAGACTTGGGGGCTCAGGTGCATACATCCTCAAAATGCCACGAACAAGTTTGAAAAATAATCAAAAAGGCTAGTGGCCTTTATATCTAGAGGATTGCAGTAGAAAGACACAAACGTTATGCTTCAGCTAAACAAAACCCAGGTCATACTCAGCTTGGAGTCACTGTGAGCAGTTCTAGGCAACACATCCGAGGAAGAGTATATTGGCCTTTGAAGGGAGTGTGATGTAGGTTTACTAAAATGATACCTGGAACACAGGGGCTAAGTTACCAGGAGAGATTACAAAATTACATAGATACATAGAAGATAGGAGCAGGAGGAGGCCTTTTAGCCCTTCAAGCCTGCTCCGCCATTCGTCACGATCATTGCTGATCATCCAGCTCAATAGCCTAATCTTGCTTTCTCCCCATAGCCTTTGATCCCATTATCCCCAAGTGCTATATCCAGCCACCTCTTGAATATATTCAAAGATTTAGCAACAACTACTTCCTGTGGCAATGAATTCCACAGGCTCACCACTCTTTGTGTGAAGATGTGTCTCCTTATCTCTGTTCCGAAATGGTTTACCCAGAATCGTCGGGCTGTGACCACTGGTTCTGGACACGCCTATCATTGTCCCTGTCTAGTCCTGTTAGAATTTTATAAGTCTCTATGAGACCCCCCCTCATTCTTCTGAACTCCAGCTAGAACAATCCCAACCTAGTCAGTCTCTCCTCATATGACAGTCCCACCATCCCTGGAATCGGTCTGGTAAACCTTCGCTGCACTCCCCCGAGAGCAAGAACATCCTTCCTCAGAGAAGGAGACCAAAACTGCACACAATATTCCGTGTGGCCTCACCATCGCACTGTACAATTGCAGCAACACATCCCTGCTTCTATATTCGAAACCTCTTGCAATGAAGGCCAACATACCATTAGGCTTCTGCATCTGCATGCTTACCTTCAGTGAATGGTGCACAACGACACCCAGGTCCCGCTGCACCCTCCCCTATCCCAATTTACAACCATTCAGGTAGTAATCTGCCTTCCTGTTTTTGCTTCCAAAATGAATAACCTCACACTTATCCAAATTATACTGCATCTGTAATTGGTTTGCCCACTCGCCCAACCTGTCCAGATCTTGCTGTACCATCGCTGCATCCTCGTCACAATTCACCCTCTCACCTAATTTGATATCATCTGCAAACTTTGAGATGTTACATTTTGCTCCCTCATCTAAATCATTAATATATATTGTGAATAGCTGGGGTCCCAGCACCGATCCTGGTGGTACCCCACTGGTTACTGCCTGCCAATTTGAAAAGGACCCATTAATCCCTACTCTTTGTTTCCTCTCCGCCAACCAGTTTTCTATCCACCTCAATACATTTCCCCCAATCCCATGCGCTTTAATTTTGCACAACAATCTCTTATACTTTGTCAAACGCCTTCTGAAAGTCCAAATATACCACATCAACTGGCTCCCCCTTGACTGTACTGGTTACCTCTTCAAAGAATTCCAACAGATTTGTCAAGCATGATTTTCCCTTCATAAATCCATGCTGACTCTGACTGATCCTGCCACTGTTTCGAAATGTTCCGCTATAAAGTCCTTGATAATGGATTCAAGCATTTTCCCCACTACCGTTAGGCTTACTGGTCTATCATTCCCTGCTTTCTCTCTATCTCCCTTTTTGAATATCGGAGTGACGTGTGATGACCTCCAATCTGCAGGGACAGTTCCAGAGTCTATAGAATCCCGGAAGATGATAACCAATGCATCCACTATTTCCAGAGCCACCTCCATAAGCACTCTGGGATGCAGATTTTCAGGTCCTGGGGATTTATCTGCCTTCAATCCCATCAATTTTCCCAGCACCATTTCTCTACTCATGTTGGTCTCCCTCAATTCTTCCCTCTCACTAAACCTTTCATTCTTCAACATTTCTGGGATCTGATTTGTGTCCTCATTTGTGAAGACAGAACCAAAGTATGTATGAATTGCTCAGCCATTACTTTGTCCCTTATTATGCATTCCCCTGTTTCTGTCTGCAATGGGCATACATTTCTCTTTACCAATTTTTTTCTCTTCACATATCTGGCAAAACTCTTAGTGTCAGTCTTTATGTTCCCTGCAAGCTTCCTTTCGTTCTGTACTTTCCCCTTGTTAATCAATCCCTTCGTCCTTCTTTGCTGAATTGTAAACTACTCCCAATCCTCAGGCCTATTATTTTTCTTGGCCAATCTGTATGCTTCTTCCTTGGATCAGATACTATTTCTAATTTCCTTTGTAAGCTATGGATTGGCCCTCTCACCGCCTTTGCTTTAGTGCCAGACATGAATGAACAGTTGCTGTAGTTCCTCCATGCGTTCCTTGAATGTTTGCCATTGTCTATTGTAACCACCTGGGGTGGCCACGTCCCGATTCCAAAATGGACATTCGCAAAGAGTACAGGGAAAATTGGACAGTACTAGGAAAACAAGCAGGTGCAAGGTTTGCCTGTGGATTGGAACTTGCAGATCCCAGACAGAACTGATACTACAAGCCATTAGCAAAGTAATGAGCTATCTCCGGGGACAAAAGAGAAACATTTAAACAATCGGTACCAGGGCAGACTCCCCGGCGCCAGTGGAGACTAAAACAAAGGCAGGCCAACGGTTACCTAGGGCCCGTCCAGCGATCAAGAAACAGCCCCTTTATTGGAGAGAATCGATACAAATGATTGGGACATGGTCCAATTAATTGGGACCAAGTTCAGGAACCGCCCAGAAAGGTGCGAAACCCTTTGGGGTATAAAACAGAGTCCCCATGGTCAGAGCGCTCTCTTAAGAACACTTGAACTCTTCTTCTTCACCTTGGCATTTGGCTCTCAGCGACGAGAGGCCCGCCAAGCACCAGCCAAGTAAGTCTAAAGGTCAACGCACGCTACGAGATAGGTGCTCCTAGCTACTATTCTATACCAGTTCGAAGCCAGCAGTACCAGAACCGAACAACGGCCATGGCTCCTCTGACTGAGTGGGCGCCCGAAGCTAAGTATAAGCTTTTAGTAGTAGTTGTAGTTTAGTGAGTAGAGTTTATGCATGAGTAATAATTGCCTGTGTATGTAAATAAATGTGCATTGATTTCAAACTTACTAACTGGTGTATCGAGTCATTGACTTTAATCTTCACATAGATTGGGCAAATCTGATTTGTGTCCTCATTTGTGTCCTGGAGTGCATACGGGGTGGTTTTCTCGACCAATATGTGGAGGAACCAACTAGAGAGCTGGCCATGTTAGACTGGATACTGTGTAATGAGATGGGAATTAGCATAGTAATGAGCTATCTCCGGGGACAAAAGAGAAACATTTAAACAATCGGTACCAGGGCAGACTCCCCGGCACCAGTGGAGACTAAAACATGTTAGGTTTTGAACATTGTGGTGGTATCAGAAAGATACCTGGCAAATTAAGGAAAGCATAACGAGCAACATTATCCACTGTCATCCCTTTAAGTAAATCTCCTCAATCTATCAAGGCTAATTTAGGCCTCATATCCTCATAGTTCCCTTTATTAAGATTCAGCACTCTCGTCTCTGAATCAATTACTTCACTCTCCATCTTGATAATTATCGCTCATCCCCATGGGGTCTCGTGCAGCCAGATTGGCAATAATTCCCTTCTCATTACACAATACCCAGTCTAACATGGCCTGCTCTCTAGTTGGTTCCTCCACATATTGGTCGAGAAAACCATCCCGTATACACTCCAGGAATTCCTTCTCTACGGCATTGTGGCTAATTTGATTTGCCCAATCTATGTGAAGATTAAAGTCACCCATGATCACCGTACAGTTCAGTAAAATTAGACATGTCTTCACTAGAATTTAGAAGGTAAAAGTGATCTGATCGAAGTATTTAAGATATTAACAGGGAAAGACTGGGGAGACAAAGATAAACTATTTCCACTAGTTAGGGGTTGTAAAACTAGGGGGACATAGCCAAAAGAATTAGAGCTAGACCATTCAGCAGAGATGTTAGGAAGGACTTCTCCCTCAAAGGCTGGTAAAGATTTGGAACTCTCAACAGCAGTTGAAGCTGAGAACAGTTATTAATTTTAAATATGAGATAGATTTTTGCTAATAAGGATAATAATCTTTTATTGTCACAAGTGTGAAGTTACTGTGACAAGCCCCAAGTCACCACATTCCTGCACCTGTTCAGGTAAGCTGGTACGGGAATTGAACCCATGCTGCTAGCCTTGATTCTGCATGACAAGCCAGCTGTCTTAGCCCACTGAGCTAAACGCTACCCTCAAAGGACATACACCAAAGGCATATGGAGTTACGCCACAGATCAGCCACAATCTAATTAAACAGTGGGAGAGGCTCGAGGGGCTGAACGGCCTACTCCTGTTTCTACGTGTTTATGTTCCTCTTAGGCAGAGATCAATATCTCCCAGGGTTCAATGGGATTCATTGGGATATGAGGATAGTTCTGGAAGATTCAATGAATGACTTTTACTGTCCGCCGTTTCTTTGGCATGGTGTTGGAATTTATGACCATCCTGTAAAACCGGGTCAGCCAGGCAAGAATTTAGGATTTCAGATATTTCATAAATTCTGGTGCGATGTTGTCACATCATGCTACCTGCCACACTTCAAGCCCCTTGGCACCTTGTTTAGAACATAGAACATAGAACAGTACAGCACAGAACAGGCCCTTCGGCCCTCAATGTTGTGCCGAGCCATGAGCACCCTACTCAAACCCACGTATCCACCCTATACCCTTAACCCAACAACCCCCCCTTAACCTTACTTTTATTAGGACACTACGGGCAATTTAGCATGGCCAATCCACCTAACCCGCACATCTTTGGACTGTGGGAGGAAACCGGAGCACCCGGAGGAAACCCACGCACACACGGGGAGGACGTGCAGACTCCACACAGACAGTGACCCAGCCGGGAATCGAACCTGGGACCCTGGAGCTGTGAAGCATTTATGCTAACCACCATGCTACCCTGCTGCCCCATGACTCTTTAGTTCTTCAACCTCAAAGAGGGCGGGGCTGGTGTGTTGTTGATGGTGTCTCAGTTCACCCCGGATGTTACTTTTGGTGTTTTTGACCAGGGATGCCGTTGCTATGGCAAGTTGGTGGCTGGAAAGTTGGTTGAGAGTAATTGAGAGGTGATTTTTTTTTTAATAAACAATTTTATTGAGGTAGTTTTTGGCTTTGTAAACAGTTACAGACATCAACAGAAAGAAAGCAAAAAAGGCAAAAATGTGCAAACATCCACGTACATTCAATACTTCAATCTTGAGGGGTGATTTTAAATGAGTTTTTGCACTGCCCCTAGGCAACAGATTATGCTCCAGCACTTCCTACTGGAGTGCGTGAAGTCTAGCTCTGCTACAGTCCTTTTGTTGAAACCAGGGACTCTCCTTGTTCTAACGGTCACACTCCCTGTCTATCCACTTATTTAAGTCAGGCTTCATTTTGTCCATTATTTAATCCACGAGGAAATGTTGACTTCCACAGCACACCTATGGTGCAGAAGACAATTCGGCCCATCGACTCTGCACCGAGTCCCCGCCCGATCTCCGTAACCCAATCTAACTTGCACATCTCTGGACATTAAAGGGCATTTTTGAGAATGGCCAGTCCACCTAACTGTGCAAATTAAGTGTTAACTAAACACAGTCACTGGAATTGAACCCGGGTTTATCTGTTAAAAGCCACAAACAGAAAGGTCCAGTTTTCTCTTGGCGTTTGACTGAAATCAGCCTTGAAAATGATGCAGTTTTTCAGCCAGTGCAGAGATCTGGACCGAGCCCCGCCCTTCATTCACTCTGATTGGTTGGACGTCTTGGTCCTTGCTATTGGTCCTTGCTATTGGTCCTCCAGTTCCGGCCCAACTCCTAATGGTCAGTAACGGACGTCAATCACCCGGGCATTGTGTGCTGGAGCATGCGCAGTGCAGACACGAAGCTGGCCTCCGGAGGCTGCCCAGGAGGTGGTCAGAGAGTTGAGTGGTGAGGCTGTCGTACTTTTCCTAAATGTCCTGTCAAGACCTCAACCCCGAATAAAGAGCTCTCAGTCCGGGATCTGATGGGCGGCAGCTGCCGGCTCTTGTTCCGGAGTCAGGCCCGGGTGTTTGTGCGGCAGCGCGCATGTGCAAACTGAGGGACATCCTGTATCAGCCCCTCATGGTGCAGCGGATAAAATATTGTCATAAATGAATCATGGTGGGGGGTTAAAACATTATCAGTGAAAAGAGTTACTAGGAAACAGAATAGGTATAAATAGGTCAGGGTGGGGGGTAAAGTATTGACATGCATGGGAGATTGGATAAGTGACAGGAGAGTAGGTATAAAAGATCATTGTGTAGGGGCACAGAAATATTGTAATGAAAAGATTGGATAGTTAACAAGAAAGAAAATAGGTATAAATGTGTCATTGTGGGAGGGTAACAGGAAAGAGTAAACATAAACATCACAATGTAGGGCAGCGGCTCACAAACGGGTCCACAGGACCCAGGGGATCTCTGGAAGACTCCCAGAGGATCCGTGGTAAGAGAGGCATATCTTTAAAATTTGAAAAATGCTGCAGTTTACCAATTAGCAACTGGCTTCTGGAGAAGCCAACGTTTGATTGGGCGAGCATGGACAGCAGAGTAATGGGAAGAGTGCGCCTCGGAACGGAACTGTGTGCGAGACGGAGCACAGGGGCAGGGAATTGGGCCTCAGAGAGGTTGAGGTGGGTACCAGACTGGACTTTGCAACAATGGCCAGTGTGCTGGTACGAGTGGGGCAGAACGAACCTAAAAGCAGGTACTGAAGCAGGCCTCCGAGCATGAGGAGGGTTAAGTGTGTGAGAGGTTGAGTGAGTGTTGAGAGGGGAGGGGTGGGCGGGGCAGCATGGTGACATAGTGGTTAGCACTGCTGGCTCACAGTGCCTGGGACCCGGGTTCAATTCCAGCCTTAGGTGACTGCGTGGAGTTTGCATTCTCCCCATTCTGCATAGGTATCCCATGGGTGCTCCGGTTTGCTCCCACATTCCAATACTAATCTAATACCGAGTCATGACAGGATGCCTTATGAGGAAAGGTTAGACAGGCTGGACTTCATCTGCTGTAGTTTAGAAGAAGAAGAAGCCACTTAATTGAAACATATAAGATCCTGAGGTGTCTTGACAGAGTGGATGCAAAGGAAATGTTTCCTCTTGAGGGAAAATCTAGAACTAGTCTCAATGTTGAAAAATAAGGGATCATCAATTTAAAACAGATGAGCAGAACAGGGAGATCAGCATCCCCTGGCTCCGGAACCAGTAAACCATTCCAAGGAGAAGGTCACCTCCATCCAGGGAGATCAGCATCCCCTGGCTCCGGAAACAGTAAACCATTCCAAGGAGACGGTCACCTCCATCCAGGGAGATCAGCATCCCCTGGCTCTGGAACCACTAAGCCATTCTGAGACTGGCAACTCCATCCAAAGAGATCATCACCCCCTCCCTCCATTTGTCCAACCAGGGACCAGTGAACTGTGTGTAGCCGTTCCCGGCCGTATGTCTTTTCCCGTTTAGCTGATGTCTGATATCAAAACTGTAGCTTCTTAATAAAATGCTTTCAATTACCGATGAATTTGAACCTCTGTGACACTGGCAATAAAATCTTACACTTGTCTAACTGTGGACTGAAATAGTCCAGAGTAATGATGAGGTGTTAGTTGTGGCTCACTGGTCACATTCCTATCTCTGTCAGGAGGTTGTAGGTTCAAATCCATATCCAGAAACATGAGTATAAAATCCAGGTTTTATTTTGATGCAGTACTGAGGGAGCCCTGCACTGTCACAGGTCCTGTCTCCCAGATGGGATCTTCAACTATAGCATCATCTGCCCCTCAGTTGGTTGTAAAAGTTCCCATGAGGTTATTGCAAAGAGCAGGGGAGTTCCCCCTGCTGTCCGGCTTAATACTTATCCTTCAACAAACATCACTGAACAGGTTCTCTGGTCACAATCACATTTCTATTGGTGGGAATTTGCTGCACAATTTGACGACTGCATTTCCAACATTACAACAGGGACCACACTTCAAAAGAGCCTCATTGATTTGGGACATTCTGAAGTTGTGAAAGGCTCCATATAAATACAAAGCTTCCACTAACAAAGGAGAAAAATCCAAAAATGGAAGTCAGTAACAGGACATCAATCAGTTTCCTCTTGGACTCAAACTGATATCATCAACCGTCAGAATGAACATGGTTCAGTCCTGTATGTGATTAACAGCAAAATCAGCACAATAAAAACGTGCAGTCACTTGTAAATTCACTAGAGTCTCAGCAGGATAAACGGTAGGTTAAATCACTTTCCACACAGTATGGGTGCACTGGTTACTCAGATTACTTGTACTTTGAACGTTCTTCTCATAACTCAAACATTTAACGTCTATCAACATGAACCAGCTGGTTTACTGGGTTGCAATGACAGAGCAAATTCCTTCCACACACATACACACAGATGAACAGCCTTTATCCAGTACGAGTGTGCTGGTGTCTCAAAATATCAGTCAGAACATTTAATCTCTGTTTATCAGTGAGAACAAGTTGATGTGAAATGCAGGCTTAAACAAGTGAATCCCTTGCCACACACAGCAGTTGAACAAGCTTTTTTAATCCATTCAATGGATGTGGGGTTAGCTGGCTAGGCCTGCATATATTGACGATTCCAAATTACCGTAGGAAGGCGATGGCGAGCTGCCTTCATGAACCGCTGCAGTCCAGGTGGTTTTGGTACGGTACACCCTCTGTGCTGGTAAGAAGCGAGGTAAGGATATTGACCTAGTGACAGTGAAGGAAAGGTGATATATTTCCAAGTCAGAATGGCGAGTGGCTTGGAGGGGAACTTTCAGGTGATGGCATTCCCATCTGTCTGCTGCCCTTGTCCTTCTAGATAGTAGTGGCTGTGGGTTTGCAAAGTGCTGCCAAAGGAACCTCACTGAGTTCCTCCAGTGCATTTTGTAGATGGTATTCACGCCTGCAACTGTGTCAGAGTTGGAAGGAGTGAATGTTTGTGGATGAGGTGACATTCAAGTGGGCTTTTTTGTCCTGGATGGTATCAAATGTCTTGAGTGTTGTTGGAACTGAACTCATCAAGCCAGGGGAGAGTATTCCATCACACTCCTGATCAGTGCCTTTTAAATGGTGGACAAGCTTTGAGGAGTTAGGAGGTAAGTTACTCGCAATAGGATTCCTAGCCTCTGACCAGTCTTGTCGCCAAGGTTTTTATATGTTTAGTCCAGTTCAGTTTCTGGTCAATGCTAAACCAGGATGTTGATAGCCTCTCCCCAGTATGACCTAATTTGTGTCTCAGCAGAATCCCTCTGATTTTAACATCTCACAGTCACAGCATTTACACTGTCCCTTCTCAGTGTGAACAAGCTGCTGTTTACTGAGCTGCGATGAGTGAATCACTTCCACACACAAGGAGCCAGTGAATGGCCTCTCCCCAGTGTGAATACGCTGGTGTTCATTGAGATGAGGTGAAGCAGCGATTCCCCGCATGGTCAAAGCACTTAAGATGAAGAGAGATTGAACAGTTTAGGCCTAAACTCTCTCGAGTTTAGAGGAATGAGAGGAGATCAAATTGAAGTATACAAGATGTTAAAAGGTACGGATTAAGTAGACGGAGAGGATGCTTCCTCTTGAGGACCATTCTAGAATAAGAGGTCATAGATTTAGGATAAGAGGTAGAAAATTTAAAACAGAGTTCAGGCAAAACTACTTCTCCCAAAGGACTGTGAATCTGTGGAATTCGCTACCCCAGAGTGCAGTGGATGCTGGGACAGTGAGTAAATTTAAGGAGTTGGACAGATTTTTAATTGGCAATGGGTTGAAGGGTTATGGAGAACTGGCAGGATGGTGAAGTTAAGGCCAAGATGAGATCAACCATGATCGAATGGCAGAGCAGATTTGATGCGCCAAATGGCCTAATTCTGCTCCTATATATCTTATAAAATGTCTCCCTTCAGTGAACTTGTTCATGTTGAATTAAACCCTCGTTGCTCTTAAAACACTTCCCACAATCAGTGCATTCAAATGGTCTTTCCTCAGAGTGAACTTGCTTATGTTGAACTAAACCACCAGAGCTCTTAAAATACTTTTCACAGACAGAGCATTGAAAAGGTCTGTCCTCAGAGTGAACTTTCTGGTGTTGAATTAAACCCCCAAAATTCTTAAAACTTTTTTCACAGTCACAACATTCGAAAGGTCTCTCATCGGTGTGAACCTGCTGGTGTTGAATCAACCCCACATTGCTCTTAAAGCTTTTCTCACAGTCAGAACATTCGAAAGGTCTCTCTTCACTATGAACCTGCTTGTGTGACACTAGATTAAATGCCCGAGCAAATCCTTTACCACACACAGAGCAGGTGAATGGTCTCTCCCCAGTGTGAGTGCGTCGATGAATTTTTAGCTGAGATGGGGATTTGAATCCCTTCCTACAATTCGAACATTTCAACAGTTTCTTCATGAAGCGGGTTTTCTTGTGTCGCTCCATGTTGAATAATCAGTTGAATCCTTGTCCACACACACAACACATGTATTGTTTCTCCAGACTGTGAATGGTGTCAGGCTTGTAACTGGTTAAAGCTCTTTCCACAATCACTGCACTGAAAAGTCTCTCTCAGGTATGGGTGTCTCTGGGCTTTTCCAGTCACATTGATGTTGGCAAACGTTTCTCAGATAGAACAGACAGAACATCTCCTTCCACATTCAAAAGCTGATGATATTCAGATTATGATGAATCGAGAGACTATGTCAGATCTTGATGTGCTTTTGGTTTAAGTTTCCGTCTGGAACTCCAATCATTCCAAGAACCTGGAAAGGAAGTTCATAGATGTTATCAATGTCAGTACAGGATAGAAATTCAGAACAGACAATTCTCGTTTCTATGGAATATTGTTCTCCTTTTGTTTCTCCAAATTTGTAGTTAAATCAAACAAAACGGTGCAAAACTCAGCAACAAATTCAGAACAGAAGCAAAGGGAACTTTAATCTAAATGTGATTCCCAGTGTCCACGAGACCCTCTATACCCCGAGGTGCCCAATGGCCATGGAACATAACAACTGTACTGGTGTACACCACATCCTCCCTCTCCAGAGCCTCCCAGACACTGACACAGCCACAAAGGAGTGGCAGCAACTGGAATGACTCATTCAACCCCTGCCATGGCTACCACCCATCCTGGATCTGCCAATTCCTCTTTGAATCAGACCCAGGAACAGGTTCAGGAGATGGTCCTCCAACTTATCTCCATCTCCCTCCACGTTGAGAGCCAAAGATTAGGAGCCTGTAGTGACCAGACGGTGAGGAGCAGCCACTTCAACTATCTATACGGGGGCTGCAACCTCTCACACTGAATATACACACAGCCCACAGACCGCAGGTTGTAAATAGTGGATGAAGCTGCTTAAAAACATGTTGCCCATAATGTCCCCAAGGAGGCACGGGAGGATCGAGAAAAGCATCAAGGGAGTCAATGCTGAGAGCACTTTGGGTGAAAATAAACAAAGTGGGTCAGGAAGAGGCCATGAGAGTAACAATGGGAATGAGGCATTAGGCCAAAGGTGATGTCAGTGATACTTCAAAAAATATCAAAGCTAAATGCCCCAGATCTAAATGTATGAAGCATTCACAATAAACAAGATGAAACACAGCACAGATATAAATGAATAGGTTTGATTAAATAACTAATGTGAAGGCATGGCTATAAAGTGACCAATGTTTTCCACAGAATCTCTACAGTGCCGAAGGGGCCATTCGGCCCATCGAGTCTGCACAGACCTTCTGAAAGAGCACCCTACCTAATCCCATTACCCTCCCCTACTCATAACCCCACATAGTTATCATAGAATTTACAGTGCAGAAGGAGGCTATTCGGCCCATCGAGTCTGCACCGGCTCTTGGAAAGAGCACCCTACCCAAGGTCAACACCTCCACCTTATCCCCATAACCCAGTAACCCCACCCAACACTAAGGGCAATTTTGGACACTAAGGGCAATTTATCATGGCCAATCCACCTAACCTGCACATCTTTGGACTGTGGGAGGAAACCGGAGCACCCTGAGGAAACCCACGCACACATGGGGAGGATGTGCAGACTCCGCACAGACAGTGACCCAAGCCGGGAATCGAACCTGGGACCCTGGAGCTGTGAAGCAATTGTGCTATCCACAAGGCTACTTTGCTGCCCTAAATCATAATCTGCACATCTAAATTGGAACAAATTCCATGAAGCCACTGACTTTCAATTCTCAGTTACAAAGTCAAAGCGCAGCGTGGACAGAGGCAAATCCCTAATCCATCTCTTTGCCTGCTCCAAAAAACAATTCAAACTGAATCCAATTTATGGTCCCCGCAAGAGACACATACCAGATCGAAGCTGACAAGAACAGGCATTACACCTGATCTCAGGTTTTCAGAGGAAGTTGCAGACTGAGTGGATCCATTCGTTCACATCATCCAGAATTTGACTGGGACCCTGAAACCGCGCGCACTCCCAATTCCCTTACCAAGATGGCCACCCATGTGTCCTTCCTCTCAGAATCCGCCCAGCTTTCCTCACCCAGAATGGCGGCTGGTTGCCTGGGTAACCCCGACCTGTCAGTCAGAAGTAAGCCTCGCCTCCCCGATTCGCACTGATTCCCACAGGCAAGATGGCGGCCAGCCATCCGCTCCCCGGGGTCTGTCACCGCGCGGTAAACACAGGGCCTGAGGCTTCTTATTTGGGGCCTCGGACCTATCCCAGAAGTTTGTAAAGTTTTCAGGCCACCGGCGGTTTCCAATCCTACCTTGTGTTCACATTCCGCTCCCGCCTCCCGAACCATCCACTCCTCCACAGTCCATCACCATCACTAACACTGAGCATGCTCAGAGCACACACCGTGCCGGCACCTGCGCACTGGTGTCCTCTAGTCATTGATGGGGGACTTTCTGCAGCTCAAGGTGTTTGGGGTAAATAATCCACCATTGGGGACATAAAAGTGTTTGGCATCTCAAGTGAAATCGGGGCCAGAGCGGAAGCACATAAATGATAAATAAACACAACCCTGGCAGATTACACGTTTTCCCCGTCTGTGTGGATTTCCTCCAGGTGCTCCGGTTTCCTCCCATGGTCCAAAGATGTGCAGGTTAGGTGGATTGGTCATGAGCAATATGTGAGTTTATGGGGATAGGGCGGGAAGTTTATGGGGATAGGATGGCATGGTAGCACAGTGGTTAGCACTGTTGCTAGCATATAAATCCAGCAAGATATTAGGCAGACTAATTGAATGTTAGCTATTAGTGCAATCTGATTTGAATACAGGAGTAGTGAGGCCATGTTTCAATTGTACAGGGTGGTGGTTGAACTACACCTGGAGTGGTATGTGCAGTTTTGGTCCCCTTACTTCAGAAAGGATACTATTGCCATAGAGGGAATGCAATGAATGTTAATCAGACTTGTTCCAGAATGGAAATCACCAAAATACTTAAAAAGAACAGACAGGGTATATGGCAGTTAAGATGTTCCCTTGGTTGTGAGCAACCTAGGGTTGCTGGCGTCCCGGGCAGGCTGAACTTCAGCGCCCTTGGGGTGGGGCGGGGGCGGGGGCGGGGGCGGGGCGGGGGGCGTGTTCGCGCATTTGAGAGGACTGAAGGCGGACCTGGTAATGCTGCAGGAGATGCACCTTCGAGTCGCTGACCAGATTAGGTTAAAGAAATGTTGGGTCAGACAGGTTTTTCACTCGGGACTGGACTCGAAGACCCGGGGGGGGGGGGGGGGGGGGGGGGGGGGGGTCGCAATCCTGATCAACAAGCGAGTGGTGTTTGAGGCGGGAAGAATAGTTTCAGATGTGGGAGGCCGGTACATTATGGTCAGTGGGAAATTGGAGGGAGTGCAGGTGGTACTAGTAAATGTATACGCGCCAAACTGGGATGATGTGGAGTTGATAAAGAGGATGCTAGGGAAGATACCGGACCTGGATTCACATAAACTGGTCATGGGAGGGGACTTTAACACAGTTATTGACACTGGTGTAGACCGGTCATGCTCAAAATGGGCAGGGTGCCAGCAATGGCTAAGGAGCTAAAAGGGTTCATGGAGCAGATGGAGGGGGGGTGCACCCATGGAGATTTGGGCAGCCAAGAGTAAAGGAGTTCTCCTTCTACTCACAGGTGCATAAAGTCTACTCCCGGATCGATTTCTTTATTCTGAGCAGGGCTCTACTGACGGGGGTTGGGGGACAGGGGGTACTCGGCGATCACAATCTCAGACCATCCCCCGCACTGGGTTGACCTACAGGTTAGTAAAGACAGTAATCAGCGCCCATACTGGGGGTTAGACATGTGGCTTTTAGCAGACGAGGAGGTGTGCGGGCGGTTGAGGAAATGTATTCAGAATTATCTGGAGGTCAATGACACAGGGGAAATTTCAGCAGTGGTGGTCTGGGAGGCATTGTAGGCGGTGGTTAGAGGGGAGCTGGTCTTGATACGGGCCCATAGGGAAAAGGAAGACAGGACAGAGACGGACCGACTGGTAAAGGAGATACTACAGGTC
The DNA here is from genome assembly GCF_902713615.1 of Scyliorhinus canicula. NCBI lineage: Eukaryota > Metazoa > Chordata > Chondrichthyes > Carcharhiniformes > Scyliorhinidae > Scyliorhinus > Scyliorhinus canicula. The sequence goes on from NC_052151.1 coordinate 207,842,412, forward strand.
GACAGGAGGTATGCGGAGACCCCAGAGGCAGGGCTTTTATGGGAATGGCGGAGGCCACAGGCAGAGTTCGGCTTATTAACCACAGGGAGGGTGGTAGAGCAGCTGAGAAAGGCGAGGGGGGCGATTTATAAGCACGGAGAGAAGGCCAGCAGAATGCTCGCACAGCAGCTTAGAAAGAGGGAGGCAGCCAGGGAGATTGGGAAAGTAAAGGATAGAGATGGGAACCTGGTTAGAGACTCAGCAGAGGCGAATAAGGCGTTTAAGGAGTTTTATAGTAGGCTGTATGGGTCAGAACCCACTACGGGTCCGGAGGGGATGAGGCACTTCCAAGGGAGGCTGAATTTCCCGAAGGTGGACGGGGAGCTGGTAGAAGGGCTGGGGGCCCCGGTCAGGATCGAGGAGATAGCGGACGGGATGAAGGCCATGCAGTCGGGTAAAGCACCGGGGCCGGATGGGTACCCAGCAGAGTTTTCTAAAACGTTTGCTGGGATATTGGGGCCACTGTTGATGATGGATGGAAGAAATCATGAGGATTCTGGGGGAATTTGGCCGGTTTTCGGAATACAAACTAAATATGGGGAAAAGTGAGCTGTGTGCGATCCAAGCGAGGGGACAGGAGAGACGACTGGGGGAACTGCCGTTTAGAGTGGTAGGGGAAGCTTTAGGTATCGAGGCATCCAAGTGACGTGGGAATGGGAACGGTTGCACAAACTTAAACTGCCCCGTCTAGTGGACCAAATGAAAGACAATTTTCGGAGATGGGACGCGCTCCCGTTGCCATTAGTTGGGAGGGTCCACACGGTGAAGATGACGGTCCTCCCGAGATTCCTGTTTGTGTTCCAGTGTCTCCCCATCTTTATTCTGCGGATCTTTTTTAAACAGGTTAACAAAGTGATCACTGGCTTTGTATGGGCGGGCAAGACCCCACGAGTAAAAAAAGGGGATGATTGAGTGGAGCAGGGCGAGGGCGGGGTCATTGAATATTTATAACACTGAGTTAGATGGATTCTTGGTTAACAAGGGAGTCAAATGTTATAGGAGGTACACAGTATGGTTGGGGCTACAATCAGATCAGCCATGATTTTGTCAATTCGCAGAGCTGGCTTGAGGGATTCAGTGGCTGACTCCTGCTCCTAAATTGTATGTTCATGTAATTACCTGTTAATTTCAGACTGGAAACTTAAACCTGCTGTTTCACTTTGTCAGGGACAGATCCCAGTTTTATACAAAGACAGCACATTTCCAGCATTCACCATTGTTCTTCCTGACTCTAAACCCAGTTGTAAAGGAGCTTCTGTTCCATGTCTCAGAGCTCTGAACCCTGGAATAGAGGGCCTGGGACAGATTTCTAATACGCCTCCGGATCCACATGTTCAGCCATAGATGTGATTTAACAGCAGCAATAACAGCAGAACCCAAACCCAGCCGTCACTTGTGAAGTTGCTGGTATCTCAGCAGTTGGGATGAGTCAGTGAATCCTTTTCCACACATGGAGCAGGTGAATGTCCTCTCCCCTGTGTGAACTCATTGGTGACGCAGCAGGGTGAATGCTCGACAAAATCCTTCCCACACACAGAGCAAGTAAATGTCCTCTCCCCAAACTGAGTGCACTGGTGTCTCAGCAGATCATTGCTGCTTTTAAAGCTCTCCTCACAGTCAGAACATGAAAAGTTCTTGTCTCAGTGTGAACTCGCTGGTGTCTCAGGAGATTGGATGAATGAGTGAATCCCTTCCCACGTCTGAACAGATGAACGGCCTTTCCCCAGTGTGAACACGCTGGTGTATCATGAGGTCAGACGATGTCCTGAACCCAGTGCCGCAGTGAGAGCATCTAAAACGGTCTCTCGTCAGAGTGAACACGTTGATGGCGAATCAGTTCCCTGGAACTTTTGTAGCGCTTGTCACAATCTCGGCATTTAAAGGGTCTCTCGTCAGTGTGAACTCGCTGGTGTTTCAGCAGAGTGGAGGAATCGGCAAATCGCTTCCCACATTTGGACCAGATGAACGGTCTCTCCCCAGTGTGAACCCGCTGGTGTGTCAGTAGGTTAGAAGAGCTGGTGAATCCCTTCCCACACTGGGAGCAGGTAAACGGTCTCTCTCCAGTGTGAATGAGCTGGTGTTTCAGGAAGGTGGGGCATCTAATGAATCCCTTCCCACATTCAGAGCAGGTGAATGGCCTCTCTCCAGTATCATTTCTCTGGTGTGTCTCTAAGCTGGATAACTGTGTGAATCCCTTCCCACACTGGGAGCAGGTGAATGGAATCTCTCCAGTGTGAACCCATTTGTGTTTCAACAGGGTGGCGGATCTAGTAAATCCCTTCCCATGGCCACTCCCCAGTGTGAACACGTCGATGGATTTCTAGGTCAGACGGACAATTGAAAACTTTCCCACAGTCCCCACATTTCCACGGTTTCTCCATGGGTATCCTTGTGTCTCTCCAGCTTGGACAGCCAATTGAAACCTCATCAACTCACAGAACACATGTACAGCTTCTCTCTACTGTGAATGGTGTGTTGTTTTCTCAGGCTATTTAACTGGTTCGAGCTCTTTCCGCAGTCAGTGCACTGAAATGAAAATCGCTTATGGTCACAAGTAGGCTTCAAATGAAGTTACTGTGAAAAGTCCCTAGACGCCACATTCCGCCGCCTATTCGGGGAGGCTGGTACGGGAATTGAACAGTGCTGCTGGCCTGCCTTGGTTTGCTTTAAAAGCCAGCTCTTTAGCCCTGTGCTAAACCAGCCCCCACTGGAACACTCTCACTCAGGTGTGTGTGTCTCTCGGTGCTTTTTCCAGTCACACTGATGTTTGAAATATTCTACCACAAACAGAACATTTCTCCTTCCATGTTCAAAGGCCGATGGTATTCTGGTCATGATGAAGTGAGAGACTCTGTCCAATCTTGATGTCACGTTTGGTCCTATCTGTCAATCCTCATCGAGTAATACCTGGAAAAGGAAATAACAAAAATAATTATTGCAAGTTCAGGACAGGAATTCAGAACAGACAATTCTAGTTCCTATGGAACATCTTCTCCTCAAAGCAGTTAATCTTTATTTCACACATTCCCCCTGCACAGATAAGGATCCAGATAAGTTCCTTTCCTCCAATCCCAGTTTTCTCCCTCCCTCTCTCTCCTCTGGCTGGGTTCAGTTCTCCATTCCAGTGCGCAGACTGAGAATAAAACAAATTAGGCAATATTTTTCTCTGCTGGTCACTGGGACTGTGAAGCCCCAGCTACCCACTGTCCCCTCCCCAAGATGGACATGCATGCGCCCTGCTGGCCAGACAAGCACCGCCTTTCTCACTCAAATGGCCCAGTAACCTGTGTAACCTGGGCCTGCCACTGGGAAGGGCTGCCCACCTCCCTGATCTGACCGGAGTCTCTTGATATAAAGGGACTGGCTTAGAAAGAGGATGAGTCGCTCCCACACTGGTTCAATAGATTCCGAGATGGCTGATTATTCCAATGTCTGATCTACACTCGGTCACACGTGGGGCAGGTGGTTCCTGAGGGTTGGGTAGCTGGCTCATTTGAAGCTCCCTCAGACCACTCGACTTTGCCTCAGCACATTTTCGACTAATTCTCTTGCTGTGTTCAGTGACTTCCCGAAGGAGCATGCTCCATTTTGACTAATTGCAATCCGGTATGTCCCATGAGTTGGTGGGGATAGTTGATCTCTTCAGTGGGCACATTGAGGACATCTCTAAAGTGTTTCTGTGACCTCCGGAGAGTCTCCCGTTGTATCTGAGGTCCAAGTAGAACAGTTGCTTTGGGAGTCTCGTGTCAGGGACACAAACAACATGTCCCACCCAGAGGAGCTGGTTTTCAGTGATTCTCGCCTCGATGCTGGGTGTATTGGCCTGAGAGAGAACCCTGCTTTTGGACCATCTTTCTTGTGATCAGATTTGAAGAATTCTGTGTCGGGCAAGACTGGTAATACTTCTCCATTGCTTTGAGGTGTTTGCTGTCGGCTGTTCATGTCTCCAAAGCATTTCAGAGTGCGGGAATCACTGCTGCCAGTTAAACCACAGCCTGAGTCTTGGATTTGACATCTTGGTCCTTAAGTGGGAAGACAGTGGATTTCTGGTCGGATCACTGGATGAACAACCAAGAGGTCCAGACTTACCTGGTCTGGTCTACATGTGACTCCAGACTGACAGCAATGTGCTTAACCTTTTTTTAAAATTATTTTTATTTCCTCCTTTTTCGCATTTTCATCAAATTTACACCCACCAACAAAAAATCAACAATAACAAATACAATGGCAATCCCCTGGCCAACAATCCCTTTGTCCCACCCACCTTTTCAATACAAAACACAAATGAAAAAGAATCAGGAATCCACCCTCACCTCCATACATAATCATCAATAACTTATACATTCCAATACCCCTCCCAACCATCCCCCGATTCCCTCCTCCTAATGTTCAATGTATCCAATTCTTGAAAATGCATGATATACAAAGCCCATGAGTTGTAGAACCTTTCCATCCTTCCCCTCAATTTGAACTTCACTTTCTTGAGATTTAAGAACTCCAGCAGATCCCCCCACCACACCGAGGCACAGGGCGGAGGGGAAGCTGACCTCCACCCCAACAGGGGGGCTATGGCGATCAGCGAAGCAAAGGCTGAGACACCCGCTTCCAACCCCGGCTTATATGAAACCCCGAATATGGCTTCTAGGGCACCCAGTTCGAGTCTCATATTCACCATCTTCGAAATTACCCGAAAGACCTCCCTCCAATTCTGGACAGGACCAAAATATATGTATGTGATTTGCAGGCCCGCCCCCGCCCCCCCCCCCCCACCCCGCCCCCCCCCCCCCCACCCCGCCCCCCCCCCTTCCCCTTCTCCATAACCCCTGTCGTCAGTACCTCTTCCAACAGTGTGGGGGCTGGTGCCACCGGAAAGCTCTGTACCTCCTTCCCAGCAATACTCGGACCTACACATATGTAAACAGCTTCCCCCGCCCCAACCCATATTTCTCCCCCAGCTCCTCCAGCCTCGCAAACCGGCACCCCAGAAACAAATCCTTTAATACCCTAACTCCCCTCTCCTCCGATCTCCGAAAACGCCCATCCCACTTTCTTGCCTCAAATCTATGATTCCCCGGAATCTGCATTTCCCTTGACCCCGCCCACAACCTAAAGTGCTGGAGCAGCTGCCTCCAGATCTTCAATGTCGCCACTTCCACCGGACTCCCCGAATATTTTCCCGGGGCCATCGGGAGCGGCGCTGCTGCCAACGCCCTCAACCCCGACGCCCTGCACAGACTCTCCTCTATTCTAACCCACTGGGAGTCTGTCCCGTTTCCCCCCCCCCAACCGTCTAACCCAGCTCCTCAGCTTCTCAGCATTTGCCCAGTAATAATACAGTAAATTCAGGAGATCCAACACCCCTGACTGCCATTCTCTCTGCAACAGCACCTTCCTAATCCTAGCCACCTTCGCACCCCCCTCCCCCCCTCAAAATGAACACGGTAATCATCTTTTCTACTTTCTTAAAAAATGTCCTTGGCAAAAAGATCGGCAGGCACTGAAACATGAACAAAATCCGTGGCAACACATTCATCTTAACTGCCTGTACCCGACCTGCCAGCGACAGAGGAAGACCATCACACCTTGCTAAATCCGCTTTCACCCTCCCCACCAAACTACTAATATTATACCCCAATCTCCTCTCACCTGCAGCACCCCCAGATATTTAAAGTGGGTCGCTGCCCTACGGAATGGCAGCCCTCCAACTCCTGCCCCCACCACAATATTTTGGGACACCACAAAATATTTGCTTTTGTCCAAATTTTAATTATACCCCGAAAAAGACCCAAACACTCGGAGTAGCTCTAGTATACCACCCATCGATGCGCTCGGTTCCGACACATACAATAGCAAGTCGTCTGTGTACAAAGATACCCTGTGCTCCACCAAACCCCCTGCACTATCCCCCTCCACACGCCCAAACTCCTCAACGCGATGGCCAAAGGCTCATTCGCAAGCGCAAACAACAGGGGGGACATAGGACATCCCTACCTGGTCCCTCAGTGCAGAGAAAATACCCAGAATTCAGACTATTTGTGCGGACACTCGCCCTTGGCTCCCTTTATAGTAATCTTACCCATTCCACAAATCGCAGCCCAATCCCAAATCGTTCCAAAACCACCATCAAATACCCCACTCTCCCTGGTCAAACGCCTTCTCAGCGTCTAACGCCACCACTACCTCTGTCTCCCTCCATTCCGCCGGTGCCATAACTATATTCAATACTCTCCTAATGTTCAAAACGCGCTGCCTCCCTTTCACAAACCTGGTCTGATCTTCCTCTATCACCTTCGGAAGGCACTCCTCCAGCCTTATACGTCAACACCTTCGCCAACACATTTTTATCTACATTCAAGAGTGATATGGGCCTATGCAACCACACTCTGTCGGATCCTTATTCTTCTTGAGCAACAAGGAGATCGATGCCTGACTCAAATATCCCCACCATCAGCGTTGCCAACTTATCCCTAAATTTCTTATAGTACTCCACCGGAAACCTATCCGCCCTGCTAACTTTCCCGACTGCATCCGCCCAATCGCATCCTTTATCTCCTGTTCTCCTATTGCCCCCTCCAATGTGGCCCTATCCTCCTCCCCTAGCCTCGGATATTCGAAACCTTCCAGGAATTCCTGCATCTCAGATCCTCCCCCGGTGGTTCCAACCTTTAGAATCTCTCCTAAAACTCCTCAAACACCCTATTAATCTGGTCTGAAGCCATCACCAACTTCCCTTCCCTCTCCCGCACCTGAATAATTTCCCTCGCCGCTGCCTCCCTCTGAAGTTGCTGCACCAAACTCTCCTCCTTATCCACCCTTGCCTTAAACGATATTGCCTCCCCCTCACCACTGCCTTCAAAGCTTCCAAAGCCTGCGAAACCTCCCCATGTACAATTAAACACCACATATTCCTCAATTACTTTCACAATCTTATCACAAAACCCTCGGTACCCCAACAGCCCCACATGTAATCTCCATCCCGGGCTCTGCAATGCTCCCTTCTCCAATACCATGTCCACCCAATGAGGTGCACGATCCGATACAGCAATTGTTGAATATTCCGACCCTTTGACCCGGCCACTGGCGCATTGCCCACCACAAAGAAAATCTATCCGCGAATAGACCTTATGAACCAAAGAGAAAACGGCAAAAACCTCCAAAGATCCACTCCTCCCAATCCCACCATTAGTCCAGCCAACGCTTTCGCCCTTCCTGACTGGGCAAGCGACCTCGGTCACGACCTGTCCAATTTTGGTTCTTGCACCAATTCCAGACTATACCCACTATCAATTCACCTGAATCCAAATCGGGAATGGCCCCACACACCTCTTTACAAACTTCATCATCCCAGTTGGGACCATACACGATTACCAAGGCCACCAACCTCCCCTCCAATGCCCCTGTCACTATCACATGCCGACCTCCCTGAACTGCCACCTTTTTCTCCATTTGGAAGCTCGCTCTTTTCCTGACCAGGACTGCAACCCCTCCGCGCCCTACTATCAAAGCCCAAGTAAAACACCTGACTAACCCAGCCCTTCCTAAGCCTCACCTGATCCTTCACCCTCAAGTGAGCCTTCAAACCTTTCAGGTGCGCAAGCATCCTCGACCTCTTCACTGGGCCTCCCAACCCCTTCATGTTCCACGTAACTATCCGAACATGGGGTCTCTTCCCCACCCCCCTCCCCCTTCCTATCCACCATCATCATAACCCCTGTCCCTACCCGCTAGGCCTGACCCTCCTCCACCCATTGTTACCATCGACCCCTCGCCCCTCCCATAATGCCCCCTTGCACTTCCTCTTGAAAAAACCTCACCCAGTGTTGATCCCCTCCCCCGCCCTTTTCACACCTCCTAGGCCCATTTAAACCGGCTCGCCAGGCTCCAATGTCCACAGCTCCTCCCCCCACCACAACTCCGTTCAAAGTGGAGTTAAATTTGCCAGTGCAGGGGCCCCTGCTCAGGCCTCCCTCCCCTTCCACCCAGTCCCAGGAAAAACAATCAAACATACACATCTCAGAAAAAAAATCACCACAAAGAAAACAATCAAAAACTTAACCTCTTTCACAGTATGAAGTAAAAACATAAGTCAAAACTACATATATATATTCTCCCAACTCCCCTTCCACAGTCCACAACACCTCTTCAGCCCCATTCTTCACTTCTGCCTAAGACCTTTTCCTTTACAAATGCCTCCACCACCGTAAAAGTCTCTGGAGTTGTAGGTCACCCTCAGCTTCACTGGATACACCACACCAAACCCACCCCACTGTTGTACAATGCCGTCGTCACTCGGCTGAAAGCCGCTCGCGTCTTTGCCAGTTCCACCGTCAAGTCCTGATAAAAGCGAACACCAGCACCAGCCCACTATACCTCCCGCTTCTGTTTTGCCCAGTTCAAGTCCTTCTCCTTGATGTGGTATCTGTGAAAACTGATGATCACAGCCCTTGGTGGCTCGTTCAACTTCAGCTCAGGCCTCAGCGGCCCATGAGCTCGGTCCAGTTCACACTGAGAGGGTTCCTCTCCCTCCCCCATCAGCTCCACTAACCTTGGCAAAGTACTCCGTCGGTCGCAGGCCCTCCACCCCCTTGGACAGACCCAATATCCTTACATTTTGCCGCCTCGAGCGGTTCTCCAAGTCCTCCAACTTTGCTCGCAGCCTCTTATTGGCCTCGACCACCCTCCACAGCTCATCACCCATCAAGGTTAGCTGATCGCTGTGCTGCGAGATGGCCTCCTCCACTCCCTTCATCTTCTCACTCTGCTCCCTCACCTCGGCTGATGTTTTCGCCACAGCCACCCTCACTGAGGCAATTGACTCCTTCACCAACGCCTTCAATGCCACCGCCATCTCCTTTCTCAGCACCTCCATATGTTTCTCGAACTGCTTCTCCAACTCCAAGAACATCACCTCAGTCATCTTCTCTGTCGTAAGCAGTGCGTTCCCACCCAGCAACCCAGCCTCCACCATCTTGTCAGCCCCCGGGCTGGTCCACTCACTGAACGGTGAGCCCTCACTCTCTCCCTTCTTCACTGCTGTTTTCCTTTGATTCTTAGGCATTTTTTGCATTCTTTATAGCTTCTTACACCTAATCCTTCACAAACTGCCCCCAAGACTGGACATTAAAATTCCAAAACATATGCCTCAGGCAGGAACACCCAACGTGTGACGTCCCCTCTACATGCCGCCACCAGAAGTCATCGCAATGTGCTTGACTTTTAACTTTTTTTAAATGAGCCGAACAAACCTCCCGTTCAAGAGCAATGGGATGGGCAAAAAATGCTGGCATTGCCAGTGATGCCCACATCCTATCCTCAGTCAGCTGAAGGCTGAGATGGCATACAGGAGCCAATAAAGAATTTTTATCATCTATGTCCACCTTCATTGAGAGGAGGCTCACAAGATACAGAAAATGGTCCACATTCATGAGAAGTTCACCATTATTTTTCATCAACGGGGAAGGCGTGGCAGTGGCAAAACATACATAGAAAATAGAAGCAGGAGGAGGCCATTCAGCCATTCGAGCCTGCTCAGCCATTCATTATTATGTGACAGTGACCCAGCGGGGAAACGAACCCGAGACCCTGGCGCTGTGAAGCCACAGTGCTAGCCACTTATGCTACTGTGCTGCCCATAAGGATCTTCAAAGAATTCCAGTAGATTTGTCAAGCATGATTTTCCTTTCATAAATCCATGCTGACTTTGTCTGATTATACCACTGCTATTAAATCCTTGATAATGGACTCTACCGATGTTAGGCTCACTGGTCTGATTTATAGTTCCCTGTTTTCTCTCTGCATCCCTTCTTCAAAGCGAGGTTATATTAGCTACCATCCAATCTGTAGGAACCATTCCAGAGTCCAAAGAATTTTGGAAAATGACCGCCAATGGATCTACTATTTCTAGGGCCACTTCCGTTCATACTCTGGGATGAAGATTGTCAGGCTCCCGAGATTTATCCGCATTCAATCCCATTAATTTCCGTAAAACTATTTCTCTGCTGAGACACATTTTCTTCAGCTCCTCATTGAAACATGTGTTTCTCAGAACTTCCAGTACATTATTCATGTCTTCCTTTGTGAAGACAAAGCAAAATAAGAAATCAGTTCCTCGGCCATTTCTTTGTTCCCTTTTAAGAATTCCCCCGTTTCTGACTGTAAAGAATCTACTTTGTTTTTATCAATCTTTTTCTCTTTACATACCTGTGGAAACTTTGACAGTCAGTTTTATGTTCCCCACTAGCTTATTTTCATATTGTACGTTCCCATTTTTAATCAATCCCTTGGTGCGCCTTTGCTGAATTTTAGACTGTTCCCAATCCTCAGGTGTATTGCTTTTTCATGCTAATTTTTATGCCTCTTCTTTGAATCTAAAATAATCTCTAATTTCCCTTGTACGCCATTGTTTGACCACAATTCCCTTTCCAATCTTCTGCCAAACAAAAATAAACAACTTTTGGAGTTCACCTATTCGTTCCTTGAATACCTGCCATTGTCTGTCCACTGTCCTTCCTTTGAGCAATGTTTCCCAGTCCATCATAGCCAACTAATGTCTCATTCCATCTTAATCACCTTCATTGAACTTCAGGACCCTGGTCTCAGAATCAATTGCCTCACTATCCACCTTGATAGAGAATTCTACCATATATATTAAGGTCACTCATTCCCAAGGGTTCTCTCACAACTAGGTTGCCAACTAATCCTCTCATTGCACAACATCCTGTCCAAGATGGCCTAGTCTCTTGTTGATTCCTCAATGTATTGGTCCAGAAAACCAACCCGTATACACTCCAGAAATTCATCCCCTATTGTAATGGGACTTATTTGACTCACTCAATCTTTATGCAGATGAAAGTGACTTATAATCACAGATGTTCCTTCATCACATGCATCTCTGACTTCTTGTCTAATGCTATTAGACAGGAAACACACAACAGAAATAATAAATGGTGTGTAGAAAGTGCACAAGAGATCTACCCACTCACAAAAACCAACGGCATGTGCAGATTCTTCATCAATGTCAAGACATTCTATGACCCAAGCACTCAATGGCGCACCCATTCATAGCCAAGTATTCAGGGTAAGTCTGTCGTATTCAATATTTTCCCCGCTTCGGGACTGTGATAGAGAAATTCAAACAGTATTCATTAGGTAAGCAAAACTGAACTTTATTTACGAATTAGAACTGACTGCTAGCAGTAATGGCTGAGACTTGAAGTCGGAAGGCAGTCAATTACAAACTGCTGAGTCCGTCCCAAGTCTGCGATATTACAGAAGAATAAGGCGATTTTTATACATTATAGGATCAAGATAACATGAATACAACTTGGTCAGGAATTTGATCGAAAGTAAAACATAAGTAATAATCGTTACAATGGCGTCACCTTGCTGACCTTTAGGGGACTGGAGTTTCATATCATTATCTTGTCTTTGTTTTAAGAAAGGGACAAATTTGTTTACGTACAGGAAGAGACAGTTTTTCAGCTTGGTATGTATTGAGATTGCTTCTAGGTTCATGACGAACAAGCCTTATCTAGAATTTCAGAGTCAACCAGTTCTCAGGTCATGTTGACCTCGGCTGTATGTGTGTATTTTGTATCTGTGCCTTAGGTTATATGAAATCAGTTTAAATTCAATTGTACCAAGAAGACTTGACTAGTTTTCCCATCATGCCATTATTTGCTTCACACAATACCACAAGTCCTTCAGGATGAGGAAACAGTCAGTGTTCACTGGAGAGATAATTATTCAGGACTCCTCAACCAAGACTCCAACTTTGACTTCAATATCCTCAATTGCGTTCCTCAATACCCTGTCCAATTCAGTATCAGCGCTACAACAGTCTGGTGTCAGGGTAAAAAAACAAAACAGCCTCTGGACTTAATGGAATTCCTGCCGAAATTCAGAAAAATGGTAGAGTTACACATTTAGATCAGCTGCACATCCCCATATTGCTCGCCTGGGTAAAGGGATGCATGCCTGGGGAACTCAGGGACTTTCTGGTTATAATCAAGAAGGGAGACAAGTCCGCTTGTGGTAATTAGCGAGGAGACTTCCCCGTTACAGGGAAGATCATTGCGAGGCTGGCTTAGTGGCCACAAAGAGCTCCTTCCAGAGTCACAGTGCAGTTTTACTCTCATTGAGCAGCTTCACAGACGTGGCAAATCTAAGAAAAATGCGCTGTGGTTCTTGACCTTTTTTGACCTCACAAAACCCTTTCACAGAGTCAGACGTGAAGTTGTATTCCTTATCCTTCTCCAATCTGACTTTCCTCAGAAATTCATCATCATTCTCTGCCTACTTCACAATGACATGCAAGCAGTGATCCTCCTCACTGAAACCACCAGACCCTCTCTGAGTGAGGACTGGGAGCAGACAGGCTGTGTTATGCACTCTAACTTCTCCACTTTTCTCTCTGCACCTCACCTCGAGCAAACTACCCACAAGCACTGAGATAATCTACAGTTCAGGGAGTAAACTTACATCACCATTAAAACTAAACCAGAATTGTTCCAACTACAGGCATTGAACACCAGTATGCAGATCCCTGATCCATCCAACTGCCTTGACTCCATTACCGTTAACACTCTTGCTTCACAACAATCTCAGTTTGTAAATTTTCAATTGACTGAATCTCGCCATAGTTCAAGATTTCCACTATATTTCCTGTGAAGTGATTTCTGACATTGCTCCTGAACAACCCAGTCTCAGTTACACAAATATTACTGATTTGTACATTTAAATGGTTAGTTATTTTCTTAACTTGCTTTGCAACAAAATAAAACATAATAATAAAGACTATACGGTGGAGATGGTGTAAATCTGAACGAAAAGCAAAATTCTGGAAATTCTCAGCAGGTTTGGCAGCTTCTGTGAAGGAGAAAGAATCAACATATCCAATCCGATATAATTCTTCAGAACTTCGTATTTCCACCATTCTGATTTCATTTCAAACTATAATTCGTGTAAATGCTATTGTTCAAACAGATATCTTATGTGAATCTGACATTGCTCTGAACGGTTCACAAACTTACCTCCATTCCTTCACCAAAGACCCGGATAGAAAATCACCACCACAAGATGGCGCCCCCTGGTTGCCGGGCAACCCCGGCCTGACAGCTGAGAGGAAGCCCCCACCCACTCCCTCTTCCATCACCAAGATGGCGACCCCTGAGATCCGCTCAGTGAACAAGCCCGCCTTCCTCTGCTAAGATGGCGGCCGCTGAGATGGCGTCCAGTGCGCAGGTGCAGTGTGTGTGTGTGTGTGTGCGCGCGCGCTCGGAGCACAGTCGCAGTGAGGGGATGTGAGCACAGGGAAGCCGAGGCTGGACCGGGAACTTAATTAACTGCTGGGGTCGGCCTGAGGCCCCGAATAGGCCGCGATTACCCCGCGGGGATGGGCTGGGGAGACTTGGAAAGGTTTTGTGAGGCAATTCCGAGGCAGGGTTCAGTTGGTGCAGCTTTTAAACCTGGCCTCGAATCCCACATTGAGTGGTTGTGTTTAAAATGTTTTTTTATTTACCGTTTATCTACTGAGAAATGTATTAATTTGTTTAAAACATTTTACAGTAGACAAAAATAGAAACACACAGAAAATAGAACCAGGAGGAGGCCATTCAGCCCTTCGACATTGCTCCATCATTCATTATTACCCAATCCCTTTAGCCCAAAGAGCATATCTAATTCCTTCTTGAAATTACATAGTTCTGGCCTTTACTACTTTCAGTGGTATTGAATTCACAGATTCATCACTCTTTGGGTGAAGACATTTTTATTTCAAAACGTGATTGAGAATGTCCAGGAGCAAATGGTAAAATGAGGCATAAGACACCAGGTGCACTGAGAATCATATCTCACTTTCTGTGACTTGCTGCCTTTGTGCCTCTGGGGGAAGTATTCACCCTGGTTTTGTGGCACAAACAAATACAGCTTTTCCTGGGACTAGGTCCATGGTAACGGTCGCCATGTTTCAGCATCGAACAGAATGTGTGTGGTCACTGTGGGAATGGAAGACAGAGTGGCTGTGACTTCATGGTCCTGTAAGCAGGAGAGAAAATTATTGACTTGTTGATCTTATTCAGTATGGTGGGATTCGCGGGTTTGGAGTAGAGATATAAAATGCAAAAAATGCTGTGATGCGTTTAGATTGTTCAGATTTGTGTGTAGGACAGAGGGAATTTTCTGGGTGAACGAGAGGAAATGTTCTATAGAAACAAGATTTGTTTGTTTTGAATTTGTTTTGTGAATTTCACAAAATGTACAGTGCAGAAGGAGGCCATTCGGGCCATAGAGTCTGTACCGGTCCTTGGAAAGAGCACCCTATAAAAGTCCATACCTCCACCCTATCCCTGTAACCCCACCTTACCTGCACACTAAGGGCAATTTAGCATTGCCAATCCACCTGTCCCTGCACATCTTTGGACTGTGGGAGGAAACCGGAGCACTCGGAGGAAACCCACGCAGACATGGGGAGAACATGCAGACTTTGCACATACAGTGACCCAAGCCGGGAATCGAACGTTAGACCCTGGAGCTGTTGAAGTCATTCGTAGAATTTCTTTTCTAGGATATTAGAAAAGGAGGATTTACAGACAGGAAACTCAAAATAAGATTCACATCAAGGTCTAACAGCCATTTGATTCAACCTAAACATCATTGGATTATGACAGTGGACAGATAAATATTTCCTTGTTCTCTCTGTGGAAGATTTCAAAATTCAGTGTGATTGAAAAAACACCGAGATCCACACACAATCCCGGTTGAGAGCGTGAAGAGAATCGTGAACAAGGACTCCCAAGTTCCTTTGTGCTTCTGATTTCCTAAGCATTTAGAATTAGGGAGCATAAAATGGGAACAGAAACTGTCAGGCAAAGGCACAAATGAAAAGTGGAGCTTGTTCAAGGAACAAATACTGCTTGTCCTTGATAGGTATGTCTCTGTCAGGCAGGGAGGAAATGGCTGTGAGGGAACCATGGTTCAGAAAAGAGGTTGAATGTCTTGTCAAGAGGAACAAGGAAGGGTATGTAAGGATGAGAAAACAAGGTTCAGTTGGGTCGCTTGAGGGTTACAAGGTAGCAAGGAATGAGCTAAAAAAAAAAAGGGCTTAGGAGAGCTAAGAGGGGGCATGAGAAGTCCTTAGCGGGTCGGATCAAGGAAAACCCCAAGGCTTTTTACTCTATGTGAGAAATAAAAGAATGACCAGGGTGAGGTTAGGGCCGGTCAAGGACAGTAGTGGGAACTTGTGCATGGAGTCAGAAGAAATAGGAGAGGCGTTGAATGAATACTTTTCTTCAGTGTTCACCTAGGAGAGGGGCCATGTTTTTGAGGATGAGAGTGTGACACAGGCGGGTAGGCTGGAGGAGGTAGATGTTCTGAGGAAGGATGTATTAGCAATTTTGAAAAACCTTAGGGTCGACAAGTCCCCTGGGCCAGATGGGGTATATCCAAGGATTCTTTGGGAGGCAAGGGATGAGATTGCAGAGCCTTTGGCTTTGATCTTTGGGTCCTCATTGTCCACGTGGATAGTGCCGGAGGACTGGAGAGTGGCGAATGTTGTTCCTCTGTTCAAGAAAGGGAATAGGAATGTCCCTGGTAATTATAGGCCGGTTAGTCTTACTTCGGTGGTTGGTAAGTTAATGTAAAAGGTCCTGAGGGATAGGATTAATGACCATTTGGAAAGACGCAGCTTAATCCGGGATAGTCAACCTGGATTCGTGAAGGGTAAGTCTTGCCTCACAAATTTGATTGAATTCTTTGAGAAGGTAACTAAGTGTGTAGATGAAGGTAGAGCAGTTGATGTCGTATACATGGATTTTAGTAAGGAGTTTGATAAGGTTCCCCATGGTCGGTTTATGAAGAAAGTAAGGAGGTGTGGAATAGAGGGAAATTTGGCCAATTGGATAAGTAACTGGCTATCAGATAGAAGACAGAGGGTGGTGGTGCATGGAAAATTTTCAGACTGGAGACCAGTTACCAGCGGTGTACTACAGGGATCAGTCCTGGGTCTGCTGCTATTTGTGATATTTATCAATGACTTGGAGGAGAGGGCCGAAGGGTGGGTCAGTAAGTTTGCTGATGACATCAAGATTGGTGGAGTAGTGAATGAGGTGGAGAGCTGTTGTAGGCTGCAAAGAGACATTGACAGGATGCAGAACTGGGCCGAAAAATGGCAGGTGGAGTTTAACCCTGATAAGTGCAAGATGATTTATTTTGGGAGAAAAAATTTGAATGCGGATTACAGGGTCAACGGCAGGGTTCTGAGGAATGTGGAGGAACAGAGAGATCTTGGGGTTCATGTCCACAGATCTCTGAAGTTTGCCACTCAAGTGGATAGAGCCGTGAAGAAGGCCTATAGTGTGTTAGCGTTTATTAACAGAGGGCTTGAGTTTAAGAGTCGTGGGGTTATGCTGCTACTGTACATGACCCTGGTGAGACCACATTTGGAGTATTGTGTGCAGTTCTGGTCACCTCACTATAGGAAGGATGTGGAAGCTTTGGAAAGGGTGCAAAGGAGATTTACCAGGCTGCTGCCTGGTTTGCAGGATAGGTCTGATGAGGAAAGGTTGAGGGAGCTAGGGCTTTTCACTTTGGAGCGGAGGAGGATGAGAGGTGACTTCATAGAGGTTTATAAAATGATGAGGGGTATAGATAGAGTGGACATTCAGAGACTATTTCCTCTGGTGGATGTAGCTGTTACAAGGGGGCATAACTATAAGGTTCAGGGTGGGTGAAAGTGAGGTTTCATTTCTGTGCCGTCTGGAGAAAACGGTGGAGGTTGGCGTCGTGGTCCTGCTGGTCATAGCCGCAGATGGTGACATTGTCCAAGTACGGAAACGTGGCCCGCAGCCCGTACTGGTCCACCATTCGGTCCATTGCTCGTTGGAACACCGAGACCCCATTAGTGACCCCAAAGGGGACCCGGAGGAAATGGAAGAGGCGGCCATCGGCCTCGAATGCCGTGTAGTGGCGGCCCTCCGGGCGGATTGGGAGCTGGTGGTATGCAGACTTCAGATCCACCGTGGAAAAGAGCCGATACTGGGCGATCTGGTTTACCATGTCTCCAATCCTGGGGAGGGGATACGCGTCGAGGAGCGTAAAACTATTTATAGTCTGACTGTAGTCGACAACCATGCGGAATTTTCCCCCGGTCTTAATGACCACCACCTGAGCTCTCCAGGGACTATTGCTGGCCTCTATAACCCCCTCACTGAGTAGCCTTCGGACCTCTGATCTGACAAATACCCTATCCTGCAGGCTATACCGCCTGCTACGAGTGGCTACGGGTTTACAGTCCTTTGTGAGATTGGTGAAGAGGGGAGGAGGGGAGATTCGCAGCATAGCGAGGCTGCAGATAGTGAGTGGGGGCAGGGGCCCGCCGAAGCTGAGGGTGAGGCTCCTAAGGTTACACTGAAAATCTAGGCCTAATAAGAGTGTCGCGCAGAGGTCGGGCAAAACGTAGAGTTGAAATTTTGAGTAGCCAGTGCCTCGGATTGTGAGTGTCGTGGCGGTGTGCCCCTGGATCTGGATAGAATGGGAGCCTGAAGCGAGCGAGACAGTTTGCCGCACGGGGAAAACGGGGAGCGAACAGTGTCTTACTAGGTCTGGGTGTATGGAGCTCTCAGTGCTCTCGGAGTCGAAAAGGCATGGCGTGTTGTACCCATTGATTTGGACCTCTGCCATCGAGTTTCGCAGATGCTTCGGGCGTGATTGATCCAGGGTGACTGCGCCGAGTTGCGGGTAGTTGGCGGCTCGATCAGCTGTGCTGGAGTGGCCCCGTGATGACTGCCCTCAGAGTTCGTAGTCGTACTCTTCCGATGTGTTGTCTGAGCGTGGAGATGGAGGTCGGGACTGTGGATCGCACGTGGCGGGCGGCGAGGAAGATGGCATCCAAGATGGCGGCCCCCGTGAGTCGCACGGGGCCGGCCGCGTGGTGGAGGTTTGCCAAGGTGGCTGCCCCATGGGTCGCATGTGGCGGGAGGGGGCGGGGTCGGGGCATAGGCCGTAGCGTTTCGGGCCCCGCGGGCCTGCGGGTGTGGGGAGCGATTACTTTGTGCCGCTGGGGAGTTGGAAGCTGGGGCCCTTTTTGCGAGGCACACTCTCACGTAGTGGCCTTTCCGCCCGCAGCTGCTGCAGGTCGCGTTGCGGGCCGGGCAGTGCTGCCACGGGTGCTGATTCTGGCTGCAGAAATGGCAGGCTGGAGAAGCATAGTGGCAGGCTGGGGCAGCATAGTGGCAGGCTGGGGCAGCATAGTGGCGCATAGTGGCTGGCTGGGGCAGCATGGTGGCTGGCTGGAGCAGCATAGTGGTGCATAGTGGCTGGCTGGGGCAGCCTGGTGCCTGGGCGGCCGCGTGGCACAGACCTGGGGGAGTCACTGGTCGGGGGCCCATGATTGGGTCGCAGGGTCCGCGGGGAACGAGGTGAGGCTGCGGAAGGAGACCTCCATCGTGGTAGCAATTTCCACAGTTGATTCTAAGTCTTGGGCCCCCTTTTCCAGCAGTCGTTGGCGCATATAATTAGACCTGAGGCCCGCTACAAAAGCAAGTTCTCTATGTTCAGCCGCGGTAACCACTTGATAGTTACAGTCATTTGATAGATTAATGAGCTCTCTTAAAAATTCGGCGAGTGATTCTGTAGGCCGCTGGCGGCGAGTCGTGAACACATGGCGTGCGTAAACTTCGTTAATGGGCCTTACATACATCTTGTCGAGTATCACTAGCGCTGCAGTATATGAAACGGCCGAGTTTAGTTGCGTAGAAATTCTGTGGCTCACCCTCGCGTGCAGTAGACTTAACTTCTTTTCCTCTGTTGTTTCGGCTTGCTCGCTTCTTCCAGGTAGGCCTGAAAGCACCGCAGACAGTGGGAGAAGATTTATTTTGCCTCTGCATCCTGTGGGTCGAGTTCCAGGCATCCAGGCTTGAGGGCTGATTCCATGATCGATCCTGACTGTTCTTAAGTAGATTAAATTGATGGAACCATCAATTCACTAGACACGTGCTTTAAGATATGAACAGCAGTTTTAATCTACTTACTACAGAGCCAGCCTGTTACCCGTTGAACTCTCGGTGAACTGCAGGCTGACTCTGGACAAGGGTATTTATACAGCAAGTCCAGGGGGAGGAGTCATGGGCGAAGCCAAGGGTGAAACCCTGTACAAACTCCTGAGCATTCCCAGAGCTACTCCCCCGAGTGGTCGGATAACGCTACTGCGCTTACAATGGTATTGGTAAATACAGTGCGAATTACTAAGTTACATTCACCACAGCCGCCCAGTAATAATACAATAAATTCAGGAGGCCGATCCCCCCTGCCTGCCGTCCTCTCTGCAAAACTAGCTTCCTAATCATGGCCACCTTCCCTCCTTCCACAAATAAACGAGGTAATCAACTTCTCCACCTCCTTGAAAAACACCTTTGGTGAAAAGATCGGTAGGCAGTGAAATATCAACAAAAAACACGGCAACACATTAATTTTAATTGCCTGCACCCCACCTTCCAGCGACAGAGGAAGACTATCCCACCTTGCCAAGTCCGCCTTCACCCTCCCCACCAAACTAGTAAATTGCATGTACGGAGCTCCCCCCCCCCCCCCCATTTCCGTGCCACCTGCGCCCCCAGATATCTAAAGTGGGTCACCGCCCTACGGAGTGGCAGCTCTCCCCCACCCCCAGCCGGGACTTCACAAGGTATTCACTTTTGTCCAAATTTAACTTGTACTCCGAAAAGGACTCAAACGTACGGAGCAGCTCCAGTATACACCCCATCGACGCATTCGGCTCTGACAGATACAATAATAAATCATCTGCTTACAAAGATACCCTATGTTCCCGCCCACCCCCACCGCGCCCGCACTATTCCCTCCCACACCCCCGAAAGCTTCAACGCGATGGCCAAAGGCTTGATTGTTAGCGCAAAGAACAAAGGGACATAGGACACCCTGCCTGGTCCCCCGTTGCAGAGCAAAATACTCCAAACTCATACTGTTTGTGTGGACACTTGCCATCGGCTCCCTATACAATAACCGTACCCACTCCACAAATTGTGGCCCAATCCCAAATCATTCCAACACAGCCATCAAACACCCCCACTCTACCCGATCAAATGCTTTTTCTGCATCCAGCGCAACCACCACCTCTGTCTCCCTCTCCTCCACTGGTGTCATAACTACATTTAACACCCTCCTAATATTTGAGAATAGCTGCCTCCCTTTCGCAAACCCTGCCTGGTCCTCCCCTATCACCTCTGGGAGACACCCCTCCAACCTAGCCCCCAGAACGTTTGCCAATATCTTCGCATCTACATTCAATTGCGATATAGGCCTATCCAACCCACACTTTGGTAGCAAGGAGGCGGAAGCCTGCTACAAAGTCTGTGGCAGGACCCCCTTCCCTACAGCCTTCTCAAACATCCCCACCATCAGCGGCGCCAACTTGTCCCGAAATTTCTTTGTCGTATTCCATTGGGAACCCATCCAGCCCTGCCACCTTCCACAACTGTATCCTCCCAATTGCCTCCTTTACCTCCTGTTCCCCTATCAACCCCTCCAATGTGGCCCTCTCCTCCTCCCCAACCTCGGATATTCCAAACCGTTCAGGAATTCCCTCATCTTCAGTGGCTCCAACCTACAAAACTTCTCGTAAAACTCCTCAAACACCCTATTAATCTGATCCGAGGCCACCATCAATTTCCCCATCCTGTCCCGCACCTGGACAATTTCCCTCGCAGCCGCCTCCTTCTGAAGTTAACCTGCCAACATGTGTCCCGCATTCCCCCCATACACATAAACTGCCCCCCTCGCCCACCTCAATTGGCGCACCGCCTTCCTTGTGGACAACCGATTAAAACTAGCCTGTAGCTCCTTCCCTCGATCCAAAAGTAGGGATCTGCATCTCCAGCATACCTCCTGCCCACCTCCAACCTTTGCTGCTCCACCCTCTCCACATTATCCACCTTCACCTTAAACGATATTACCTCCCTCCTCACCACCACCTTCCAATCCTCCCATACCACTGCCTGTGAAACCTCCCTGCACAATCAAACCTCACGTATTCCTGAATTATCTTCCCAATCTTTTCACTAAAACCTCGGTTCCCCAGCAACCCCACAACCAATCTCCATCCCGATCTCTGCGCTGCCCCTTCTCCAAAACCATATCCACCAACGCGGTGCATGATCCGAAATGACTGTCGCTGAATACTCCGATCACTTGACCCGGGCCAATAGCGCCTTCCCTACTACAAAAACAATCTATCCTCGAGTAAACCTTATGGACCGAGGAGAAAAACAAATACTCCTGCTTCCCCGGGTGCAAAAACCTCCAAGTGTCCACTCCTCCCATTTCCTCCATAAGACCAGTCATTGTCTTTGCCCTCCCCGACTTCAACCTGTCCAGCCTTGGCTCCTGCACCAAGTTCCAGTCCCCACCCACTATCAGCTCCAAGTCAGGAATGCCCCCCCCCCATACCTTCCTCATGAACGCGACAATGTCCCAGTTGGGACCATACATGCTTGCCAACCCCACCAGCCCCCCCCCCCCCCCCCCCCCCCCCCAATGCCCCTGTCACTATCACATACCTACCCTCCCCTCGTCTGCTACCACCTTCTCCATCTGGAATCTCACTCTCTTACTAACCAAAACCGCTACTTCCCGCTCCCTCCTGTCAAACCCCGAATGAAACATTTGGCTTACCCAGCCCTTCCTAAGCTTCATCTGGTCTTTCATCCTCAACTGAATCTCCGGTAACAAAGCCACATCGGCCTTTCAACTGTTTAGGTGCGCGAGCATCCTCGACCTCTTCACTGGTCCTCCTAACATCCTCATGTTCCACATAATTAACCTAACCGAGGATCTCTCACCCTCTCCCTCACATTCCTATCCACCATCATCCTAACTCTGGGCCCTACACCTGACCCGCCCCCACCCATTGTTACCATCGAACCCCTCCCCCCTCCCATAATGCCCCCATCCACTTCCTCTTGAAAACACCTCACCTGGTATCGTTCCTCTCCCCCCCCCCCCACACTTTTCACACCTTCTAGGCCCACTGAAACCGGCTCGCCAGGCTCCAATGTCTCTCCCCCACCACACCTCTGTTCACTAGCTAACTTTTTAAAAATAAATTTAGAGTACCCAATTCATTTTTCCAATTAAGGGGCAATTTAGCGTGGCCATTCCACCTACCCTGCACATCTTTGGGTTGTGGGGGCGAAACCCATGCAAACACGGGGAGAATGTGCAAACTCCACACAGACAGTGACCCAGAGCCGGGATCGAACCTGGGACCTCAGCGGCGTGAGACAATAGGGCTAACCCACTGTGCCACCGTGCTGCCCTTGTTCACTAGCTAATTAAGCTTGCAGGAAGGGGGCCCCTGCCCAGGCCCCCCCACCCGGTCCCAGGAAAAGAACCAGAAAAAACATATCCCCCTCAACCAAACATATCCAGTGCAAACATACAAAACCCAGAAAAAGACCCAGATTAAGTCAAAAATAGAAAACAGAACTATATATATACTCCTCCGCCACCTCTACCGTCTCAAAGTAAAAGTCTCTGGAGTTGTAGGTCACCCTCAACTTCGCTGGGTACACTACGGCAAATCGCACCTTGACGTTGTACAGTGCCGTCTTCCCTTGGCCGAAGGATGCCTACCCCCTCGCCAGCTCCACAGTTAAGTCCTGGTAGATATGAACACCAACTCCAGCCCACTGCACCTCCCGCTTCTGCGCCCAGCTCTGGTCATTCTCCTTCACATGGCTCCTGTGGAAGCAAACAATCACTGCTCTTGGCGGCTCATTCGCCTTCGGTTTAGGCCTCAGCGACCGATGAGCTCGGTCCAGTTCATACCGAGAGGGTTCCTCTCCCTCTAAACTCACCAACATCATGGCAAAGTACTGCATCAGCCTCAACCCCTGCAGCCCCTCGGGCAGGCCCACCATCCTCAGATTTTGCCGCCTCAATCGATTTTTCAAATCGTCCAACTTTACTCGCAGCCCTTTGTTAGCCTTGACCACCCTCATCAACTCCTCCGCCATCGAGGTGAGCTGATCGCTGTGCTGCGACATGGCCTCCTCCACTCCCTTCATTTTCTCACCCTGCTCCCTCACTTCATCCGACGCCATCGACACAGCCACCTTCACCTGGACAATTGCCTCCTCCACCAACACCTTCAACTCCACCGTTATCTCCTTCCTTAATACCTCCATGTGCTTTGTAAACTTGCTTCTCCAATTCCAAAGCCATCACCTCGGTCATCTCTGCCTTAAGCAGTGCGGCCCCACCCAGCGGGCCAGCCTCCGCCATCTTTCCAGCTCCTGGGCTGGCCCTTTCACTCGACGGTGTACCCTGCTTCAAAGCAGCTTTTTTTCTGATTTTTCGTCATTATCCGCCTTCCTTCTGCCTTCCTCCACTCGATCATCAAAAAACTGCCCCTGGGACCGGGCATTAACTCAAAAAAAAACTAGCCTCGAGCAGGAGCCACCCAAAAGTGCAACTTCCCCCCTACATGCTGCCACTGGAGGTCCATTGTTTGTTGAGTTAATCAATCCCTATCAATATGTCTCTAACAGACCAATACACCATTGTTCTCTTTACATTCTAACAGAAATTGCCAGATGGTTGTAGCACTGTGACCTTGTGCTGTGGATAATCACATAGCCTTCTCTGTCAATGTGCAGAAGGGCTGATGTAAATATAACAACTTAGAAATAGAAAATAGAATAGAAAATCGCTTATTGTCAAGAGTGGGCTTCAATGAAGTTACTGCGAAAAGCCCCAAGTCGCCACATTCCGGCGCCTGTCCAGGGAGGCTGATACGGGAATCGAACCGTGCTGCTGGCCTGCTTGGTCTGCTTTAAAAGCCAGCGATTTAGCTCAGTGAGCTAAACCAGCCCCTTGGTCTACAATATAAAATTGATGTGAGAGTGATTGGAATGTGCATGTGTTTTTTTTAATAAATATTGTTATTAAGGCATTTATAAATCAAAAACATCAAACACAACCAAATTGTTCTCCCCGTGTGTGCGTGGGTTTCCTCCGGGTCCTCCAGTTTCCTCCCACAATCCAACGATGTGCACCTTAGGTGGATTGACCATATTAAATTGCTCCTTAGTGTCCAAAAGGTTAGGGTTGCGGGAATATGGCAGGGACAGTACAGACTTGATGGGCCAAATGGCCTCCTTCTGCACTGTAGGGATTCTATGATTCTATAAACCATTTGATGCCAGATGGTATGGGACAGTGTGGACGTGCCGAATCCTGTTGCCTTTCATGAAAGGGGTAAATTCTTCATTCGTGAAAGAGATCCCACTATCTGTTACGAGCACCTAGCTTCTCAATGGTGGTCCATGAAGTGGGTGGAAAAAGAAATGTGCATAAACTCGATGGTCGGGGATTGTCACCATCTTATGAACCTCCAGCCGTTTAGAATGGGCGTCCACCAGAATGAGAAACATTGAACCCAGGAATGGACCGACGGAATTGATGCCCAAGGGTTCCCAGCCACTCCCAAGGGTGTAGAGATGTCGCCGCGGGAAGCCTCTGGTGCTCTTGACAGATTGAGCCAATGTCTCAATGTCCGTGTCCAAACCCAACCATCAGATATAACGTCTCGCCCCTGGGTGCCCGTTATGAGGTTGGGAGGTTCCCTGAACAGGATTTGCTGGAACAACAACACTCGTGCCCTGCATCCTTCTTTTTTTTATTAAGAGTACCTAATTCATTTTTTTTCCAATTAAGGGTAATTTAGTGGTGGCCAATCCACTTAACTTGCACATTTTTGGGTTGTGGGGGCGAGACCCACGCAAACACAGGGAGAATGTGCAAACTCCACACGGACAGTGACCCAGAGCAGGGATCGAATCTGTGACCTCGGTGCCGTGAGGCAGCAGTGCTAACCCACTGTCCCTCATCCACACGGACAGTGACCCAGAGCCGGGATCGAATCTGGGACCTCGGTGCCGTGAGGCAGCAGTGCTAACCCACTGCCCCACATCCACACGGACAGTGACCCAGAGCCAGGATCGAATCTGGGACCTCGGTGCCGTGAGGGCGCAGTGCTAATCCACTGTGCCACCGTGCTGCCTTCTCCCTGTATCCTTCTGAAATCCATGTCATGTGTGCATCTCTCATTAATACAGTAAGAGCCCTAACTGAAGGGACGGTTGGCGTCTGGTGTGTGTCGCTGAATGTGGTGTCCATTACAGTCCAGTGCGTATTTGTTTTTGCAGTTTCCATGAAAGAGACATTAAATAGAATCCTTGATAATAATTGGTGCAGTCCGATGTCTCTTTGCCAAGTGCATTGTGGCGCCTGAACAGTTCAACTGGCCGAGGAACTGAGGGCAGCACGGTCGCACAGTGGTTAGCTTCACAGCACCAGGGTCCCAGGTTCGATTCCCGGTTTGGGTCACTGTCTGTGCGGAGTCTGCACGTTCTCACTGTGGCTGCGTGGGTTTCCTCCGGGTGCTCCGGTTTCCCCCCATAAGTCCCGAAAGATGTACTGTTAGGTGAATTGGAAGTTCTGAATTATCCCTCTGTGTACTCGAACAGGCACCGGAGTGTGGCGACGAGAGGATTTTCGCAGTAACTTCATTACTGTGCCCATTGTGACAGCAATAAAGATTATTATTACTTTGAATCTGTGGGTCCACTGTGCAAGGTGCTCTTCTCAAGCAAACACATCTAAAAATAAAGATTGTTTGCAAATGAACCAGGGGACATTGAGAATTATTTTTATGCAGCAAGTTGAAACAAATGACCTCGAATGCACTGCCTGAATGGGCGATGGAAACAGATGCAGTAATAACTCTGAAAAGGGGGGTTGGATATATGCTTGAAAAGTAAAACTTTGCAGGGCTGGGGACGAGGATTAATTGAATAGCTCTTTCAAATAGTCGGTACATGCATCATTGATTAAATGGCTCCCTGTGCCGTTCCATTCTGTTCTACTGCCTCCTCTGCTGTATTCTGGGGTGTTTATGACCTGCAACTTTGCATTAATCTATGTATGAAAATAAGTAGCATCTACACCTGGCAACTTGCTGACAAGCTCGAGTCATCCTGTAACTCCAACTAGTAAACTTTGGTAAAGCAGCTGCAGTCTCTCCAATTAAACAAAGGTCTACCAATTAATCTACTACTGATGTCAGTCAAGCACGGCAATTGCAACCTGCAGTCCTAAATGTGCACAGGAGAAGGACACCCAGCTGCTACATGACAGAATAATATATGGTACAAGTATGTAAAACAGCACAACTCACCCTCAGCAATGCCAAGGGACATCACTGTCAGAATTGGTTAATTATTGCACCAATAGCATTGTGTCTGAATTTTCCGATCAAGTGAGAACACTTCCTCATTTAAGAATGCGCTTTCACTGGTGTTAACAATGTGTTGTTCCTCGTGTCTTAATAAAGCTCATAGTCTCAAAGTTGGAGAAGATGCTTTGTTGTGAATTTGTTCTGTTTTCAGAGCTTAACTTAGGGCTACCTCAAATGCTGCCTGTCTGTGTCCTGCTTTCAGTTCTGCCTTCCGTGAAGTGTGTCCTCACTTCCTGTCCCTGTGTATTTATAGCTCTCCCGTGCTCCCTCTTGCTCAGTTGTATTGCATCTACTCAGATCTACAATCACCACAAACAGCAACTGGTGTTATCAGTCTTTTGTCTGATCCTGACCGTGCACTAAACTATCCATTATTGCTGTGTTTGCTTGATCAGGTTTAGCCCATCTAGCAGCATTATTTGTACCATGCCTGAGCACCACAGAGTGAGGAGCGAGTCACCGGGCAAAAATGAGGAGCAAAACAAGGTAACTGACAGGTAACTCCATCTGTGATAGTGAAACAATCTCGCTGAAATTACAACCTGAAGAATAGTCATATTGAACTATAGACTCTGTGTTCTTTCCGTACGTATGCTGCCAAACCTGCTGAGTTTTCCCAGCACTTTGTTTTTATTTAAGATTTTCAGCATCTGCAGTATTTTGTTCTTATCCTTATAATGCTGACAGGCCTGCTAAGCATTCCAGCATGTTCTCTTTATGATAATTTCATGATGATCTAAGAACGTAAGAACTAGGAGCAGGAGTAGGCCATCTGGCCCCTCGAGCCTGCTCCGCCATTCAATGAGATCATGGCTGATCTTTTGTGGACTCAGCTCCACTTTCCGGCCCGAACACCATAACCCTTAATCCCTTTATTCTTCATATGTATTGTAGTCAATGAGGAGTCCTTAAAAGGTGAGTCAAAAGTAGTTTATTCCGTCCTCACAGTTAGGAAACACAGCAACTAATCATCTGGACAAGTCCCAGCCGGGATCATCCTGCGATGTCAGCTCCTTCCTGGGCCGGCTTTTATCTCCTCCTCTCCGGGGGAGCTTGTACTCCCATGAGCCCCACGGGGAGATCAATCAGCTCGTCGTCCTGGGGGTTATAACGAGACGATGGTGGAAAATCTACCAGTTTGACTTGAGTCTTTCTATCTTTCACCAGCTTGTACTGAACTAAGTTCCTCGCTTGATTAAATAACACCATGAAATTGGGCTGAGTTTGTACAAGTTTGTATGAAGGGAAGTGGTGGCATTGTGGTATTGTCACTGGATTAGTAACCAGAGACCAGAGCTTTGGGGGCCCAGGTTCAAATTCCGCCACTGCAGATGCTGAAATAATTGAATTTAATAAAAATCTGGAATTTTAAAAATCTAATGATGACCAGGAAATCATTGTTGATTATCAGGAAAACCCATTTGGTTTTCTTTCGGGAAGGAAATCTGCCATCCTTACCTGGTCTGGCCTACATGTGACTCCAGACCCACAGCAATGTGGTTGACCCTTAACTACCCTCTCAAGGGAAATTAATAAATGCTGACTCAGCCTACCGCCGCCTACGTCCCATGAACGAATAACAATAATTCTGTAAAAGTATATCTGAGAATGCCACATTCATCTGAGCACTCTGTTATAGAATTGAAGGACAAGAAACTCATAAAATCACTACTGCACAGAAAAAATCTCTGAGCCAATGCTGATATGGAAAGTAATTTTTCATAGTTAAAATAGTAACCTGCTTTAAGCCTGCTTAATATCTGATATGGTGAGACTGTTGTTAATACTGATCTGGCTGATAGCTGGTTGTGATCTGTGATTGGATATGCATGCAGTTGAAGGCCATCTTTAACCACTAAAACAGTTCTGTTTACTTATACCAGAATGTTAGTGGAGTCACACTTTATCTCTGGTTTGCCTGATCCATTTTATCAATGTCTGCATCAATGAAGTGATTCACAAATTGTTTCTCTTTTACCATTTTTCAAAAAGCATTGTTCAAATGCTTTTAATGTATTCAACGAACATATGTGGGCAGCACGGTAGCACAATGGAGAGCACGGTTGCTTCACAGTGCCACGTTCCCAGGTTCGATTCCCGGCTTGGGTCACTGTCTGTGTGGAGTCTGCACGTTTTCCCTGTGTCTGCGTGGGTTTCCTCCGGGCGCTCCAGTTTCCTCCCACAGTCCAAAGATGTGCAGGTTGGGTGGATTGGCCACGCTAAATTGCTCTTAGTGTCCAATAAGGTTAAGTGGGGTTCCTGGGTTACGGGGATAGGGTGGAGGTGTGGGGCTTAAGTCGGGTGCTCTTTCCAAGGGCCGGTGCAGACTCGATGGGCCGAGTGGCCTCCTTCTGCACTGTAAATTCTATGTTCTAAATTCTATGAATATTCAGTTATTCGTTCCTTTGACTAAAGTCAAACCATGTGGTATTGGTTTTCTTACTTCTGTTTTCAGTTTTTCTCGTGAGTGAGTTCCTTTTTTGCCAACGTAATGGCCTGTCCGGTCTCCGTACATGAAGCATCGTTTCCAAGTTATCTCTGCTGGATCGTGAAACAGGTGAGTCATTCAGAAAGCGAACACGAGAGATGCCGGTAAACGACACAGAGGGCAAAGTTCTTTCAGTGTCATAACACTGAGAGGTGGAAAAGGAACTAAGTACAGAGTTGAGTTTGCATTGGGGAGCCGGGAGGAATGAGACTGAGGGAGAGGACTGGTATTCTCCTATTCTGTAGAAATTATTGGTTCAGTTATTGGAGATGCCATGAATTCAGACAAATGTTTTGTGGAAAGACAGAGAAATTATGAGCCATTGTGGGTTTTGCCAGTTTCCAGTCAGATTGTCAGTTTCACATAAACTACGTTGTTGCCGAAAATATATCTGTGCAATTATTATCCGTCTTCACTACACACCAAAAACATTTAAATTGAATAAGGAACACTGTTGTAAAAACTGTTATCAGCGCAACAAATAAAGCCTCTTCCCTGAACTGTTGGAACATCATGTTACTGTTTTCCTTCTAGCACAAGATCAGGAAGGGCCTCTTTTTGTGCTGTAAAACTATGATTCTATGGTAAACCCCATTGCCCTGGGACCATCTCACATTCCATTCACTCATGTTTTTAAATTTGTGTAGGTGTTGCAAACTTTTATATTGTTCTTTAGAAATTAATCATTTACATTCTTGGCTAGTTCAGGTTATTTTAGATCGTTAGTATTGTAGCAGGAATTGAAACTAGCTGACAGCACTTGAAATGCAGCCACTATTCCTGGTGCAGTTAAAATACTTGCAAAAGACAAAGCTAGCGGAACTGATTCCACAGTGTGTGCATTTTTAGAAATGTTTAAGTGAACTGATACGGCCGTTGGAGAGAGGAAAGTTCAGTTTCAGCCTTACAAAACCTTCCAGAATTAATATTCTGCTCATAGTCATTTACAGCAGAGAAAGAGGCCCTTTGGCCCATCAGTGAAATTACTGCACAATAATTACTGTTCAGTCATTAATCAGTGAGATTTCTACCACAGTGCAGGTATGCCTAGACTGAAGAATTACCTGGACAGGACAGTGAAATGGCAGAAATGCGATAAATGCAGGTCAATGTGAAGGAAATGAAATGAGATGAAATGAAAATCGCTTATTGTCATGAGCAGGCTTCAATGAAGTTACTGTGAAAAGCCCCTAGTCGCCACATTCCGGCGCCTGTTCGGGGACGCTGGTACGGGAATCGAACCGTGCTGCTGGCCTGCTTGGTCTGCTTTAAAAGCCAGTGATTTAGCTCAGTGAGCTAAACCAGTGTGAAGTGATGAATCATAGAATTTACAGTGTAGAAGGAGGCCATTCGGCCCATCGAGTCTGCACCGGCCCTTTGAACAAGCACCCTACTTAAGCCCACACCTCCACCCTATCCCCGTAATCCAGGAACCCCACCTGACCTTTCGACACTAAGGGCCAATTTGGCATGGCCAATCCACTCAACCTGCATATCTTTGGAATGTGGGAGGAAACCAGAGCACCCGGAGGAAATCCACGCACACCCGAGGAGAAAGTGCAGACTCCACAAAGACTGTCACCCGAGTCCCTTATGCTGTGAGGCAGCAGTGCAAACCACTATGCCACCGTGCTGCTTGGGGAACTAATGTGGAAAGATGATATTCTGTCAACGGCACGGGTTTGAGAAGACGTAGATGAATAGAAAGACCATGGTGTCCATAAACATAAATGGTGGCAAGACAAATTGAAAAGATGATTAAAAATCAAGTGTAACTTTCTTTCACAAAGGACAAAAACAGGACGTGTGAGTCAAAAGAACATGCTGGAACTTCAAATCATTGGTTGAACATCTATAGAGTATTATGGAGAATTCCGGGCACTGAAATTCAGGAACGAGGGAAAGCCATCAGAAGGGGGTTGGACATAGACCCCCAAACTGTAATGGTAATGTTGAAAATGGCTTCAGACAGGATATTAGAGATGCATACAAAAAATAAATGACTTTAATTATGGGTGAATTTAAAGTGCATATAGATTGGGCAAATAAAATTAGTCACAATACCGTGGTGGAGGAATTCCTGGGATGTATACGGGATGGTTTTCTGGACCAACCCGTTGAGGAACCAACTAGAATACCCTGGACTGGGTATTGTGTAATCATAGAATTTACAGTGCAGAAGGAGGCCATTCGGTCCATCGAATCTACACCAGCCCTTGGAAAGAGCCCATGCTCTACACCCTATCCCCATAATCGCACAACCCCAACTAACCGGCACATCATTGTACACTAAGGGGAAATTTAACAGGGCCAATCCACCTAACCTGCACATTTTTGCACTGTGGGAGAAAAATGGAGCACCCTGAGGAAACCCACGCAGACACGGGGCGAATGCGCAAACTTCACACCCGGGTCCCTGGAGCTGTGAGGCAGCAGTGCTAACCACTGCATCACCACGCTGCCCAGTAATGAGAAAGACATAATTGGCAATCTAGTTGTGTGAGACTATTTGAGGATGAGCGACAATAATATGATAGAATTCTTCATCAAGGTGGAGAGTGACGAGTTGATTCTGAGACTACGGTCCTGAATGTTAAAGGAAACTGCAATGGTATGAGACGCGAGTTGATGGATTGGGAAACCTTAGTTAAAGGGATGTCGATGGATAGACATTGGCAACATTCAAGGAGCGCGTGGTTGAACTGAAACATTTGCTTATCCCAATCTGGCGCAAAAATAAAACGGGCAAGGTGGCCAAATCAGGACTTACAAGAGATATTGAGATAATATTAGATCCAAGGAAGAGGCATACAAATTAGCCAGAAAAAACAACAGACCTGAGGACTGGGAACAGTTCAGAATTCAGCAAAGGAGGAGCAAGGGATTGATAAAGAAGGGGGGGAAAATAAAGTCTGCGAGTAAGCTTACGGGGAACATAAAAACTGACTGTAAAAGTTTCTTTAGGTATATAAAGAGAGAAGAATTGGTGAAGACAAATGTTAGGTCCCTTACAGTCAGATATGGGAATTTATAATGGGGAACAAAGGAATGGCTGGACAACTGAAGTTTGGTTCTGTCTTCACAAAGGAAGGCACAAAAAATACCATAAATGTTGGGCAATGCAGGGTTTAGTGAGAGGGAGGAACTGAAATAAATTGGTATTAGTAGGGAAATGGTGTTGGGAAAGTCGATGGGACTCAAGGCTGATAAATCCGCAGGGCCTGCTAATCTCTATCCCAGAAGACTTGAGGACACGAGAAATAGTGGATGCATTGATGGACATCTTCCAAGATGCTACAGACTCTGGAACAGTTCCAAAAGATTGGAAATTAGCTGATGTAACCCCACTATTTAAAAAGAGAGCTAGAAAGAAAACAGGGAATTATAAACCAGTCAGCCTGATGTTGGTAGTGGGGAAAATTCTAGAGTCCATTATTAGAGATATAATAGCAGAGCACTTGAAAAACAGTGGAAGAATTGGACAGAGTCAGAATGGATTTACGAAAGAGAAATGGTTCACAAAAGAGGTTGAATGTCTTGTCAAGAGGAAAAAGGAAGCGTATGTAAGGATGAGAAAACAAGGTTCAGTTGGTTCGCTTGAGGGTTACTAGGTAGCAAGAAATGAGCTAAAAAAAAAAAGGGGTTTAGGAGAGCGAGGAGGGAGCATGAGAAGTCCTTGGTGGGTCGGATCAAGGAACGCCCCAAGGCTTTTTACTCTTATGTGAGAAGTAAAAGAATGACCAGGGTGAGGTTCGGGACGGTCAAGGACAATAGTGGGAACTTGTGCATAAAGTCAGAAGAGATAGGAGAGGCGTTGAATAAATACTTTTCTTCAGTGTTCACCAAGGAGAGGGGCCATGTTTCTGAGGATGAGAGTGTGATACAGGTGGGTACGTTGGAGGAGGTAGATGTTCTGAGGGAAGATGTATTAGCAATTTTGAAAAACCTGAGGGTCGACAAGTCCCCTGGGCCAGATGGGCTATATCCTAGGATTCTTTAGGAGGCAAGGGATGAGATTGCAGAGCCTTTGGCTTTGTCCACAGGGACAGTGCCAGAGGACTGGAGAGTGGCGAATGTTGTTCCTCTGTTCAAGAAAGATAATAGGAATGATCCTGGTAATAATAGGCCGGTTAGTCTTACTTTGGTGGTCGGTAAGTTAATGGAAAAGGTCCTGAAGGATAGGATTAATGACCATTTTGAAAGATGCAGCTTAATCCGGGATAATCAACACAGACTCGTGAAGGGTAAGTCTTGCCTCATAAATTTGATTGAATTCTTTGAGGAGGTAACTAAGTGTGTAGATAAAGGTAGAGCAGTTGATGTCATATACATGGATTTCAGTAAGGCATTTGATAAGGTTCCCCATGGTCGGCTTATGAAGAAAGTAAGGAGCTGTGGGATAGAGGGAAATTTGGCCAATTGATAAGCGTGAGGTGATTCATTTTGGAAGGACAAATTTGAATGTGGGTTGCAGGATCAACGGCAGGGTTCTGAGGAGTGTGGAGGAACAGAGAGATGTTGGGGTTCATGTCCACAGATCTCTGAAGGTTGCCACTCAAGTGGATAGAGCCCTGAAGAAAGCCTATAGTGTGTTAGCGTTTATTAACAGGGGGCTTGAGTTTAAGAGCCATGGGGTTATGCTGCAACTGTACATGACCCTGGTGAGACCACATTTGGAGTATTGTGTGCAGTTCTGGTCACCTCATTATAGGAAGGATGTGGAAGCATTGGAAAGGGTGCAAAGGATATTTACCAGGATGCTGCCTGGATTGGAGGGTAGGTCTTATGAGGAAAGGTTGAGGGAGCTAGGGCTTTTCTCTTTGGAGCGGAGGAGGATGAGAAGCGACTTAATAGAGGTTTATAAGATGATGAGGGGGATAGATCGAGTGGTCGTTCAGAGACTATTTCCTCGGGTGGATGTAGCTGTTACAAGGGAGCATAACTATAAGATTCAGGGTGGGAGATATAGGAGGGATATCCAAGGTAGGTTCTTTACTCAGAGAGTGGTTAGGGTGTGGAATGGACTGCCTGCTGTGATAGTGGAGTCGGACACTTCAGGAACCTTCAAGCGGTTATTGGATAGGCACATGGAGCACACCAGAATGACAGGGAGTGGGATAGCTTGATCTTGGGTTCAGACAATGCTCGGCACAACATCGAGGGCTGAAGGGCCTGTTCTGTGCTGTACTGTTCTCTGTTCTATGTAAATCATGCTTGACAAATTTACTGGGATTCTTTGAGGATGTAACTAGTAGAGTTTAAAAAAAAATTTAGAGTACCCAATTCATTTTTTCCAATTAAGGGGCAATTTAGCGTGGCCATTCCGCCTACCCTGCATATCTTTGGGTTGTGGGGCAAAACCCACGCAAACACGGGGCGAATGTGCAAACTCCACACGGACAGTGACCCAGAGCCGGATTAAGCCTGGGACCTTGGTGCCATGAGGCAGCAGTGCTAACCACTGCGCCACCATGCTGCCCTGTAACTAGTGGAGCTGATGAGGGATTGCCAGTTGTTGTGGTTTATTTGCACTTTCAGGAGGCTTTCGGCAAAGTCCCACATAAGAGACTAGTGTGTAAAATTAAAACTCATCGGATTAGGAGTAGTGTATTGAGATAGATAGAAAACTGATTGGCAGATAGGAAACAAGAGTAGGACGGATATTTTCCAAATCGCAGGCAGTGACTAGCGGAGTATTGGAGCAATCGGTACTGGGCAGGGAGGATGTTCCCGATGGTGGGGTAGTCTAGAACCAGAGGTCACAGTCTGAGGACTATTTCGGACTGAGATGAGGAGAAATGTCTTCACCCAGAATGTGTTGAGCCTGTGGAATTCACTGCTACAGAAAGTAGTTGAGGCTAAAACATTGTATGTTTTCAAGAAGGAGTTCGATATAGCTCTTGGGACGAAAGGGATCCAAGGATATGGGGGGAAGGCAAGATCAGGCTATTGAGTCGGATGATCAGCCATGATCATACTGAAGGACAGAGCAGGCTCGAAGGGCCGAATGGCCTACGCCTCCTATGATCTATGTTCCTATGGTTTCATGGGGGATTTACCATGATATTATTCGGGATGAGGGATTTAGTTAATGAATAGTGTTTGGAAAAGTAAGGCCTGTTCTCTTTAGATTATAGAAAGCATTGAGGTTTTCAAGATGACACAAACTTTTCAATACCGAATAAAATTCCCCCTGGTAAGTGGACCAGGACATATATTCAGAATGGTTGGCAAAAGATCGAAAGTTGGATAAAGAGGAAGTTTTTCACTCAGTTGATGAAATCTGCAAAGCTTTATCTGAAAATATTAAAGGGAAATTGGTCAGGGTACTTGGGGTCAACGAATGTATAGGGTTACAGACAAAAAGTGGACATGTTGCCCTTTCAGAGCACCAGCACAGACTATGCTGCAAAATCCAAGTTGGACCATTTGAAAAACGGTTGCGAGTGCATCAATCTTTGCTCACAGACTTCTCTCTCTCTTTCATTGATGTGCAGATTTCATCAACTGAGTGAAAAACTTCCTCTTTAT
Organism: Scyliorhinus canicula; assembly: GCF_902713615.1. Classification (NCBI taxonomy): domain Eukaryota; kingdom Metazoa; phylum Chordata; class Chondrichthyes; order Carcharhiniformes; family Scyliorhinidae; genus Scyliorhinus; species Scyliorhinus canicula. The sequence goes on from NC_052151.1 coordinate 207,877,778, forward strand.
CCAACTTTCGATCAGGGGGTGCTGAAGACTCACATGACCTAGGGACATGGGAGGTAGAAACAGGAGTAGGCCATTTGGCCCCTCAAGTCTGCTCCACAGTTCAGCTAGATCATGTCTGATCTTCCACTTCAAAGACCCTTCCACGCACTATCCCCTTGTTATTTGATAGAACATAGAAAATACAGCACAGAACAGGCCCTTCGGCCCACGATGTTGTGCCGAACTTTTGTCCTAGATTAAGAACAAATCAATCTACACACCATCATTCTACCGTAATCCATGTACCTATCAAATAGCCGCTTGAAGGTCCCTAATGTTTCCGACTCAACTACTTCCACAGGCAGTGCATTCCATGCCCCCACTACTTTCTGGGTAAAGAACCTCTGACATCCCCCCTATATCTTCCACCATTCACCTTAAATTTATGTCCCTTTGTCATGGTTTGTTCCATCTGGGGAAAAAGTCTCTGACTGTCTACTCTATCTATTCCCCTGATCATCTTAAAACCTCTATCAAGTCACCCCTCATCCTTCTTCGTTCTAATGAGAAAAGGCCCAGCACCCTCAACAATTCCTCGTAAGACCTACTCTCCATTCCAGGCAACATCCTGGTAAATCTCCTTTGCACCTTTTCCAAAGCTACCACATCCTTCCTAAAATGAGGTGACCAGAACTGCACACAGTACTCCAAATGTGGCCTTACCAAGGTTTAGTACAGCTGCAGCTGATTGATGTCTTTAATATCTGGATATCTATTGATCTCTGCCTTTAACGTACCCAATGAGCCCTCCTGCATGGAGAATTCCCAAAATTGAACCCTCCAAGTGAAGAAATTCCTTCTCATCCCAGTCCTACTTTGGATTTGACAGGGTAGTTGCTTAAAGGATGTTTCCGCTTGTGGGGGAGACTAGAACTAGGGGGGACTGTTTAAAAATAAGCACTCCCCCATTTAAGATGGGGATGAGGAAATTATTTTTCTCTCCGAGTGTTTTGTGCCTTTGGAATACTCTTTTCCAGAGAGCAGTGGAGGCAGACTCATTGGGTATTTTTAAGGCAGAGCTTGATAGATTCTTGATTAACAAGGGAGTCAATGGGGAATAGGTCGAGATATGGAGTTGAGGCCACAATCAGATCAGCCTGTATCTTATTGAATGATGGAGCAGACACACTGGGCTGAATGGCACACTACGTCTAGTTCACAGTTCAAATGTACAACCCCTTATTCTGAAGTTATGTCCCCTCGTTCTAGACCTCCACATGAGGGGACACATCTTTCATGTGTCACCCTATCACGCCTTGTAGTGATTTTGAATGTTTCAAAGAGATCATCTGTTATTCTTGTAAACTCTAATGAGCACAGACCCAGCGTCCTCAATCTCTCCTCAGTCAGCTTGTAATGCAGAACAATGCCAGCAGGTATGCCAGAAGGGATCGCCTTAAGTTAGGCGATCCAGAGCAGCACAATGGTACAGTGGGTTAGCACTGCTGCCTCACGGTGCTGAGGTCCCAGGTTCGATCCCGGCTCTGGGTCACTGTCCGTGTGGAGTTTGCACATTCTCCCCGTGTTTGCATGGGTTTCGCCCCAACAAGCCAAAAGATGTGCAGGGTAGGTGGATTGGCCACACTAAATTGACCTTAATTGGAAAAAATAAATTGGGCACTCTAAATTTATTTTTTAAAAAGTGAGGAGATCAAACCCATGCACAATACTCCAGGTGCAATCCCACCTTAGTCCACACAATTGCAGCGAGACCTTTTTACTCCTGTACTCGAGTCCTCTCGCAATGACTCCGATTAATGGTTCCACTGAGCTGCAGCTGACACCTGATGGAAATTCAAAGCATTTTTCAAATGATTTCAGACATAAAGGCCAACATACCATTTGCGTTTCAGATTGCTTGCTATCCTGCATGTTAGCTTTCGGTTCAGTGTTCAGAATTGATCATCATTAGATTGCACAAATCAGAGGCTGGATTCTCCGATGCCAAAATCCCGTTCGCCGATTGACCGGAGTATCTGTTATAACGCCGAAATCGGGGGTGGTGCCGTTTTTCGGATGCTCTGCCCCCTCGCTGAGTACGCCGTATACCGTTGGGACAGCCTCAGGACGTCACCTGTGGCCCGCCTCCAATGGGCCGACTTCCTTACGGTGTGGGGCACGGGTGCTCAAAGTTTTTGGGGACTTCGCATGTTGGGGGCGGTGGGGCGGTGGAGGGGGGAGGGACCATTCCGCTGGAGGGGGGGCTTCGGCGGGGGCTGGGGTGATTGGTGGGGCGTTGTCAAGGGGTGGCGAGGGGGGTTACGGGGGGGCTCTATCTGCTTGCGGCCGTCGCCATGTTGTATGGTGCGGCTGCCGCCAGTCATCACCATGCGCATGCACGTTCACGGATCCATCAATTCTCCATCTGTATCTGCAGGTAAAGCTGGGAGCTTTACGGGGCGGGGCTGCTAGCTCCCCACCGGGCGGAGCATTGGTGCGGGGGAGGCACTGACCTCTTGGTCGTAAGACTAGACACATGCTCCGGACATAGCCTCAAAATCAGAGAATCCAGTCCCAGGTTATTTGGTGACCAAAACTAAACATAAAATTGGGCTGACTGTCACATCCTCTTATTGTATTGTATTGCCTTTTGATTACGTTTCGTACCTGTACCTATCCTTTAGTAATTTGTGTCACAAGTTTAAAATACCCCTAACCCACCATCATTCTGAAAATGTTCCAATTTCACAAAGTAGATACCCTCTCATTTTCCCACATTGCACTCCATTTGCCAACATGTTGCTCACTCACTTTGAGATTCTTTATGACCCACGATAATCTGCTGCCCTGATTTATCCGACCTTTCTAAACTCGGGCAATGCACAAACTTTAACACGCCTCTTTCTTATCCTTTATCTGAGCAATTGGTAGATATAGTCTGAAAGTCTGAAGCCCCAATACAGATGAATATTTTTCACAGCTCACCAAGCTGAGAAGGTTGTTTGTACCCCAGCTCCTACTTCTCAGCCCATCACCACCAATGTTGTGTTTGTTTCCATGTCTGTGCTAATGGGCTAAACAGCTGGCTTGTAACGCAGAGCAAGGCCAGCAGCGTGGGTTCAATTCCCGTACCGGCCTCACCGAACATGCATCGGAATGTGGCGACTAGGGGTTTTTCACAGTAACTTCATTGAAGCCTACTTGTGACAATAAGTGATTATTATTATTATTTTCTATTCAGATAGGTATGACCTGTGGTACTGAGGTACACTTTAATTCTGGGCAGTGTAGAAGGGTAGCATTTCATTCACACTCCTGGAGTGACATTAGAATCAGCACCATTGTCATAATGTTTCCCTTTTTTGTTTGAGCAACTTATTTTTCCACTTGCACCATTTCCCATTATCGTGGTCTTTTGGCTTTTTTGTTCAATGCAAATCCTGCTGTATCCCCTCACCCTTCTTGTGGTAGGAGTGGCATCCATTGCCTATTGGTGGGTAGGCCGGCATTTGTCGCGGCGTCTCAGTTTAGTATTCTTGTCTCCCATTTTGTAGTGTGTCGGTTTGAATCTGCAAGTTCCTGTTCTATTCTAATATGCTTTGCTATAACTTGGAGTTAAATGTTTTCCAGATATGAAATCAAGAGAGACTCCACTCTCATCAAGTAAAGCTTGTAGTGCAAGTGAACAATGTCAGACCCAAGACCTTCCAGCAGGGGAAGGGGATCAGACCACAGGAACTGGTCCCAGTGAACACAGACAGATTCAAGCTCCTGCTCCTGGGGACGATGATCAGACCACAGGAACTGGTATCAGTGAACACAGTCAGATTCAAGCCCCTGCTCCTGGGGAAGATGATCAGACCACAGGAAGTGGTCCCAGTGAACACAGTCAGATTCAAGCTCCTGGGGAAGGGGATCAGACCACAGGAACTGGTCCCAGTGAACACAGTCAGATTCAAGCTCCTGTTCCTGGGGAAGGGGATCAGACCACAGGAACTGGTCCCAGTGAACACAGTCAGATTCAAGCTCCTGCTCCTGAGGAAGATGATCAGACCACAGGAACTGGTACCAGTGAACACAGTCAGATTCAAGCTCCTGCTCCTGAGGAAGATGATCAGACCACAGGAACTGGTCCCAGTGAACACAGTCAGATTCAAGCTCCTGTTCCTGGGGAAGGTGATCAGACCACAGGAACTGGTCCCAGTGAACACAGTCAGATTCAAGCTCCTGTTCCTGGGGAAGGGGATCAGACCACAGGAACTGGTCCCAGTGAACACAGTCAGATTCAAGCTCCTGTTCCTGGGGAAGGGGATCAGACCACAGGAACTGGTCCCAGTGAACACAGTCAGATTCAAGCTCCTGGGGAAGGGGATCAGACCACAGGAACTGGTCCCAGTAAACACAGTCAGATTCAAGCTCCTGCTGCGGGGACGGGTGATCAGACCACAGGAACTGGTACCAATGAACACAGTCAGATTCAAGGCGCACCAACCAATGTTATAGCAGCTGCTCCTATTGAAATGATTCCATCTTTCGGACATTCGGAGAAAAAAGTCAACCGAAATGCAGGTTTGTCAAATAACCATCAGTTCAATGAGCAAAAATATTCTGAATTGTTTATTGATGCATGATCAATTGTACAAAGATTAAGGTTGGATACAACTGTGGCTTTATTGCAGTAAGGTGTGTGACCTCCCACAGCAGCTGGCGAAATGGCTGTTGAATAGAGACCACGCTCCTCCTACTGGGCGGAGCCAGTAGGCAGCAGCTACCGGCGAACCTGTAGTACAGGTCCTACCTTACATCACCTAATACAGGTGAAACAGTGGTTTACCACATTCACCCCCTGTTAAAAATGAGTCCAGCGGGAGTGGTGGAGAACGATATATAGTAATGAATTCATGTACAGTGTTTTATCAGGGAAAATAAAAAAAGAATGTCGTTTAAAAGTCTGGTGCCAGTTAGAGATTCAACCGGTCTGGTGCCTTGACGTTCCGCTGGGAGCGATGGAGCGGTGGCGGCGATGTCGATGCTGGCGATGTCGATGCTGGCCTGATGTTGGATGACTCCGGGAGTGTGCCGAAATCCTCTTCATCCTCTGGCATGGGCAGGGGAAGGAGGCATGGTCCTGGTGGGGTTAATGTTGGGAGCACCGGGGAGGGGAGGGTGGCACCGGGCCAGAGAAGTGTGCATGGGTGGAACCTGCTGGTACCAGGTCCCTGAGGGAGACAGTATCTTTGCGGCCGTCGGGGTACACCACGCAGGCATACTGGGGGTTGGCATGGAGCAAGTGCACCCTATCCATCAAAGGGTCCGCCTTGTGGAGTTGGATGTGCCTACGGAGCAGGACCGGTCCTGGAGCTGCCAGCCATGTAGGGAGCGACACCCCGGATGTGGACTTCCTGAGGAAGGCAAAAAGATGTTCATGGGGTGTGTTAATCGTAGCGGTGCACAGTAGTGACCAGATGGAGTGTAGTGCATCAGGGAGGACCTCCTGCCAGCGAGAGGCTGGGAGGTTCCTGGACCGTAGGGCCGGCTGGATGGCCCTCCATACTGTCCCGTTCTCCCCCTCTACCTGCCCGTTACCCCGGGGGTTGTAGCTGGTCGTCCTGCTGGAGGCAATACCCCTGCTGAGCAGGAACTGACGCTGCTCATCGCTCATGAATGAGGATCCCCTGTCACTGTGGATGTAGGCGGGGAAACTGAACAGAGCGAAGATTATGTTTAGGGCTTTGATGACGGTGGCAGACATTATATCGGGCCGTGGGATGGCAAAGGGGAATCTGGAGTACTCATCGACCACGCTGAGAATGTACGTGTTGCGGTCGGTGGAGGGGAGGGGCCCTTTGAAATCCACGCTGAGGCGTTCAAAGGGGCGGGAGGCCTTCACCAGGCGCGCATGGTCTGGCCGGTAGAAGTGCGGCTTGCACTCCGCACATTCCTGGCAGTCCCTGGTGACTGTCCATACTTCCTCGATGGAGTAGGGCAGATTGCGAGCCTTGACAAGATGGTACAATCGTGTGATCCCCAGGTGACAAAGGCTGTCGTGTAGGGCCCGGAGTCGGTCGACAAACCATACCGGTCGACCATTCGGTCCATCTCTCTTTGGAAGACTGAGACCCCGTTAGTGACGCCGAAGGGGACCCTGAGGAAGTGATAGAGACGACTGTCCGCCTCGAAAGCAGTGTATAGATGGTCCGATTTACGAATGGGGAGTGTTAGTAGGCGGATTTGAGGTCTATCGTTGAGAAGACCTGGTACTGCGCAATCTGATTGACCATATCAGATATGCATGGGAGGGGGTACGCATCAAGCTGCGTGTACCGATTGATGGTCTGGCTGTAATCCACGACCATTCTGTGTCTCTCCCCAGTTTTAACGACTACCACTTGGGCTCTCCAGGGGCTGTTGCTAGCCTCGATGATGCCTTCCCGAAGCAACCGCTGGACCTCGGACCTGATGAAGGTCTTGTCCTGGGTGCTGTACCGTCTGCTCCTGGTAGCAACAGGTTTGCAATCCGGAGTTAGATTGGCAAAGAGGGAGGGTGGGTTGACCTTTAGGGTCGCGAGGCCGCACACAGTGAGGGGTGGTAGGGGCCCGTTGAATTTGAGGGTAAGGCTCTGGCGATTGCACTGGAAGTCCAGGCCTAGTAGTAGTGCAGCGCAGAGATTAGGAAGGACGTAGAGGCGGAAGCCGCTGAATTCTACGCTCTGGACCGTGAGAATGACCGTGCAGAACCCCCGTATCGCGACGGAATGGGATCCGGTGGCCAGGGAGATTCTTTGATTGGCGGGGCGGACTGCAAGGGAGAAGCGCCTTACTGTATCCGGGAGGATGAAGCTTTCGGTGCTCCCGGAGTCCAGCAGGCAAGAGGTCACGTGACCGTTGATTCTCACACTGGTCGAAGCGGTGGCCAGGTTGTGCGGACGTGACTGGTCTATCGTCACTGAGGCGAGCTGCGGGCGGTCACCGCTGGTGTCAGAAGATGGAGAGCGTGGGGGGGCCCAGGCCATGGAATGCTGTCGGCATCCATACCCCGTGGGGAAGACAAGAGGGCGGCGCCTGAAGATCCTGTGGGGGACAAAATGGCGCCGCCCATGGGCCGCACGTTGCGGGGGCTGGACAAGATGGCGGTATCCATGGGCCACACGTGGACTGAGGGAGGGGAGATGGCGGCGCCCTCTGGCCGCTCGCGGCCCCGGGAGGTGAAGATGGTGGCACCCACCGGCCATGCGTGGCCCCGGGAGGTGAAGATGGCGACACCCACTGGCCGTGCATGGTCCGGGATGAAGATGGTGGCGCCCATTGTGTGTAGGTCAGGGGGGAGGGGGGACGATAGCGGTGACTGCGCGGGCCTGGCACACCGCGGCGAAGTGCCCCTTTTTGCCGCAAGCCTTGCAAATGGCAGTGCGGACCGGGCAGCGTTGGCGGAGGTGCTTCTGCTGGCCGCAGAAGTAACATTGGGAACCCCCGGGGTGCGCGGATTGGCGTGTGGCGCAGGCATACTGGCTGGGTAAAGCCCTGGCTGGGGCACCATCTGTGGGGTCCACGAGGGATAGGAGGGGTGGGCCGCGCGGCCGGAGGCGTAGGCCTGAGCATTACGTGAGTCGACCGTCATGGAGAGTGCTAGCTTTTTAGTCTCAGCTAGGTCAAGCGCGGCCCCTTCTAGCAGTCTTTGGCGTATGAGGTCCCACCCAATCCCCGTTACAAACACATTGCGCATAAGAAGGTTGGAATATTCGGTGGCCGTAATGGCCTGACAGTCACAGTCCCGGACGAGTGGGATTAGGGCCCGCCAGAAGTCTTCTATGGACTCACCAGGGAGTTGAGAGCGAGTGGCGAGTACGCGCCTGGCGAAGAGTGTGTTTGTTTTCTGTGCGTAGGTTTCTTTGAAGAGCGCCATGGCGTCTGCGTAGGTCAGGGTGCCCTGGATCAGTGGAAACACGTTGGAGCTCAACCTTGAGTACAGGATCTGTATCTTCTGAGCCTCCATCGGAGGGGTGGTCGCTGAGTTGATATAGGCCTCGAAGCAAGCTAGCCAGTGATTAAAGTCCTTTTTGGCGTCGCTTGAGTGTGGATCCAGCTGCAGGCGATGTCGTTTGATTCGGAGGTCCATCTTTTCGAAAATCTTACTGCAATAAATTGATGCACGATCAATTGTACAAAGACTAAGGTTGGATACAACTGTGGCTTTATTGCAGTAAGATGTGTGACCTCCCACAGCAGCTGGTGAAATGGCTGCTGAATAGAGGACACGCTCCTCCTACTGGGCGGAGCCAGCAGGCAGGGGCTACCGGCAAACCTGTAGTACAGGTCCTACCTTACATCACCTAATACAGGTGTAACAGTGGTTTACCACGTTTATAATATGTTTTGTCCTGAAGAAGGGGGTCTGATCTCAGTCAAGAACCTCCTGTTCACACAGAAAGAGAGAGCATTAAAGGGGTTGACTAGAAACAGGAAGGTCAGTGATGTTCTGGATGAATGTCACAGTTGGAAGGAGCCCCTGAATACTGGAACTGTCCAACAGGAACCTGGATTCTCCAGCACCCCAGCCGCTTGTTGGTGGCTGCATTCTGTCTTCTTGCCCCTTGTCAATGGGATTTTCCATTGAAGCCACCGGGAAAGCTGCGAGTGGAGGTACGCAGCCGGTGGGAAAAGGGAATCTCAACAACCAGAGAATTCTGGTCCCAGTATTGTTGTGTTCTGCTGCTTCGGATAACACAGGCTGCTACCTGATGCAGTCTTAACTAAAGGATGCTCCAGACTCCGAAATGAGTTCAATGTGTTTATTGAACTATTAACACAGTTCTCAAATAAGTTCGACTCTCTGCTAATCTAACTGTAGTAACTCAGTCTAACTGTACCAGCTTGCTCTAAGCCACGTGCTAGGGCAGGGGTGGGCAAACTATGGCCCGCGGGCCGCATGCAGCCCGCCAAAGGTCTTTATGCGGCCCACCAAGTCATTTTTAAAAAAATTTAAACATTTAAAAAAAATTTTTTTTATTATTTATTATTTTTTTAAGGTTAATGGGGGGGGTGTTGGGTTACTTACTGGTATTAGGTGGATACGTTGACTTGAGTAGGGTGATCATTGCTCGGCACAACGTCGAGGGCCAAAGGGCCTGTTCTGTGCTGTACTGTTCTATGTTCTATATGAGGCGCCCAGAATCATAACCGGGTGAAGTAATTATTTTACTTAATATACTATGCGGCCCTTTAAAATTGTGAATTTCTGAATGTGGCCCTTGCAGGGAAAAGTTTGCCCAACCCTGTGCTAGGGTGTGATGCTGCTGATCAACCCTGTCTAACTCTCTAGATGTCTGTCTGTGGAAAGAGGCGGGGTGTGAGTGCCTCATCCCTTTTATAGTGTTTATGTCATGCCCCCTTGTGGTAATGCCACCTCTGAGTGTCCTGACTGCCCATTGGTTGTGTCCTATTCTGAGTGTTCATTCTTTGCATGTTTGGATATCATTACAGGTATTAGGAATTATAAGGTGGATAGAGAAAGCGGGGCTGAGTTTTCCAGTAGTTATTGGGACTGCAACATTGTCACCATATATGTCTTCTAACCACAAAAATACCCAAGTCCCTATAGGTTGTGCATGCTTCCTGGAAATGGCTAGTTACTCCAAAGGAAAATAAAAGTTCAAAGTGATGAAATCCCAGTTAAAACCAGTAATACTGAAGCTCCACGTTAAGATATACAAGACTATTTTGGAGAATGTTTGCTGGTATCCTTCATTTCCAAGTTTTACTTTATTTTGGGGTGAAAGGCTGCCTCTGCAAACGTCATCCAATTGGGGCTGGCAGGCGGGGAGTACGCGTGGGACGACCAAGTGAAGGTTCTCAGGCTCTCATTGGCTGGCAGCCCGAAGGAAAAGGTGGGTTGCTGCTATTCTAACTGGGGGACCATGAGGGTGACTGAAGATAGGTGCATCGTCTGAAAACTTTTAGAATTGTGGCTCCAGCTGTCAGCTCATGATTCTCGAGAGAGCCAACTCCATAGGGGCGGCACGGTGGCAGAGTGGTTAGAACTGCTGACTCACAGCGTCAGAGACCCGGGTTCGATTCTGACCTCCGGTGACTGTGTGGAGTTTACACATTCTACCCGTGTCTGCGTGGGTTTCCTCCGGGTGCTCTGGTTTCCTCCCACTGTCCAAAAGGCGTGCAGGTTAGGTGGGTTGGCCATGCTAAATTGCCCCCAGGTGGGGTTATGAGGATGGGGTGGGGGATTGGGCCTAGGTAGGGTGTTCTTTCAGAGGTCTGGTGCAGACTCAATGGGCTGATTGGCCTCCTTCTGCACTAGAGGAATTCTATTCTATGATAGGACGCCTGCACCTGTGGATGTACTTCAATGTTGCAACTCTGGCTGGGCCCATCGAACAAGCAAATGATGCTTAAGTGGGCCCTTATTTGTCTCAATTAGTTGCCTGCTTTGTGGAGTGATCAACCAATCACGGCACAACCTGAGACTGGCAAGATTTTCGCTGAGGTAAGTGATTTGTCAGGGAGTCGTCTTGACACAGATTCCACCATCCTCTGGTCTCCTCGCCTTCAAAGTGCTGGAAGATGCAGCCTGTTGACTCGGCGGATGCTGTTTCTGAACAAAAGTGTGACGCCATAGTGCAAAAGGCCATCTGTGTAGTGAGGGGCCTGAAGGTTGAGAAAGGTTAAACCACAGGAATAGGAATGCATTGATATTGGGGCATTCTGTAGACTAGGCACAAAAGGCAATTCCTTAAAGTGGTCAGTGAGCTAAGGAGTTTGTGTGTCTGTAATATGGAGCTCCCTTTTAATTTACAAATGGTTCAATCCAAATAAAAAGCAGACAAACTTTAGACTTAAAAAAGATAAAGGCTAGTTTGTACAAAGCTACTGCGGGAATTATTTAAACAGAAGTGATAAAAATAATGAACTAAATACAGATAAAGGGAAAGAAACTTAAAGATCAGGGGCAGGATTCTCCAATAATGGGGCTTTGTCAGCGAAAAAACATACGCAAATCACTCTGGACTTACCTGGAGAAAGTCCAGAGTAATTATCCTACCTGTAGGGAGCTAACAGGGCCCCTGAATGCTCCTCGCAGCTCCGGCTGCTGATACGGGACCCTGCACATCCGGTCTGGGGTCTGCGCGTGAGCACGATGGCGGCCTGTGTCGGCCGCCCCGCGCGACATGGCCGACCCCCATTGCTGACCGGCACCAAGAAGATAGGCCCACCCACCCCCCCCCCCCCCCCCAGATCGCGCGGATCGGTGGCCCCCGATCAATAGCTTGGCTATCCTGGAGGCTCCCCCGGTGAATTATCCCCCTGCCCCCCCACCAGGGCGCAGCCGAGTGCCCGCCGGGTGGGACCATGAGAGAACCACGCCGGTGGGAACTCGGCCTCACGGGGGCCTCTTTCAATGGCCCTCGACCGGCGCCGCGTCGACCGCATGCACCCGAATTGGCGGCTACTCTCCGGGGACCGGAGAATCGCGGCAGCGCTGTCGGACCCGATCTCGGGTTTGACGCCCATTCTCCGCCCCTGCGCCGAGCGCAATTTCAGCGTCGGTGCTCAGACAATCCCGCCCGAGATTTCAAAAATTATCCTGTGTGAAATATCCTTGCAGTCTGTTGCTGGAGATTGTTCTTTCCATATTGAAGGGGTTGAAACTTGACGTTTGGTTTAGCAGCTGGAGTTCAACAGTCGGTCTTTGACTGTTTTTAGGTAGACCCAGCACGTCAGCAAGATAGAACATAGAACATAGAACAGTACAGCACAGAACAGGCCCTTCGGCCCTCGATGTTGTGCCGAGCAATGATCACCCCACTTAAACCCACGTACCCATAACCCAACAATCCCCCCATTAACCTTACATTACGGGCAATTTAGCATGGCCAATCCACCTAACCCGCACATCTTTGGACTGTGGGAGGAAACCGGAGCACCCGGAGGAAACCCACGCACACACGGGGAGGACGTGCAGACTCCACACAGACAGTGACCCAGCCGGGAATCGAACCTGGGACCCTGGAGCTGTGAAGCATTGATACTAACCACCATGCTACCGTGAGGCCCCTAAGCCTCTTAGTCCCTAAGCCCCTAAGCCTCATGGAGAAGGTTTCCTGTACCTCGCTAACTCTGTGATTACAACACTTGTAGTTTGCCTGGACTCTTTTGACAGAAGAGCAATAGATTGCTTAATATCTTCCTCTCCCTTAGCCAAGCACAGTGGAACAGTGGTTGGCACTGTTCCCTCACAGCGCCAGAGTCCCAGGTTCAATTCCAGCCTCGAGTGACTGTCTGTGTTGAGTTTGTACATTCTCCCCGTGTTTGCTTAGGTTTCCTCTGGGTTCCTCTCACAGTTCAAAGATGTGCAGGTTAGGTGGATTGGCCATGCTAAATTGCCCCTCAATGTCCAAAGATCTGCAAGTGAGAAGGGGTTATGGGTATAAGGTAGGGGAGTGGGCCGAGATCGGGTACTCTTTAGGTGGGTCGGTGCAGACTCAATGGGCCGAATGTCCTCCTTGTGCACTATAAGGATTCTATGAATCCTCTCTGTAGCAATTTCTCAGAGTTCTTCTTAGGGTTCTGCACACAAGAATGGCTGTTCGCAAACTGTGGGTGGGATTTTCTGACCCTTCCGCCAGTGGAATCTATGAGCCAGCGAGCCACGCAAAATGCCACAGACAACGCCAGACCGGAAGATTGGCCCAGACATGAATGGCAAGATGCCTCCGCTGTCAGAAAACAGGCCACAAAATCCCTCCCTGTATTTATCACAAAATAGCTGCGATGTCAGTTTTGACTCCGCATTGTTCCACCTGGTGGAGTGGCTTTGTGTGGTCCTCTGAAGTTCCTTCCTGCCTCCTGTTCCTCAGATGTAAAAAGATATTTATCACATTTTTTGCACTCCGTGAACATCCCTGGAAGGGACTTTACATTTGGAATGAGTCTTTGTAGTCAGATTAGAGATTGGGTGGGATTGTCCCCTACCCGGCGGGGCGGGGGTGTCCCGATGGGACAGTGTGGTGTGAACCACTCCGGCATCAGGCCGCCCCAAAGGTGCAGAATCCTCCGCACCTTCAGGGGCTAAGCCCGCCCCGGAGTGGTTGGCGCACCGCCGGCCGGCGGGAAAGGGGTTTGGCGCCACGCCAACCAGCGCCGAAGGGCCTCCGCTGGCCGGCGCAAGTCGGCTCATGCGCGGGAGCACCAGCGGGTGCTGGCATCATCCCCGCGCATGCGCAGAGGGATTCGCTGCCGCACCGGTAATGGCGGAGGACCATGGCCTCCGGTGCGGAATAATAGTGTCCCCACGGCACAGGCCGGCCCTCGGATCGGTGGGCCCCGACCGCGGGCCAGGCCACCGTGGGGGCACTTCCCGGGGCCAGATCCCCCCGGAACCCCAGAGCCCACCCCCGCCGCCTGGTCCCGTCAGTAAGGGACCTACTCTAATTTACGCCGGCGGGACTGGCAAAGAACAGGCGGGACTTCAGCCCATCGCAGGCCGGAGAATTCAGTCAGCCCCGGGGCCCATTGAGTCGCGCTGGGCCCCGCCATTCTCCGAGGCGGGTGGCGCGACTCACGTCGGGGCAATATTTTGGGGGGCGGAAGAATTAGGTGGACGGCGGGGGCGGGATTCACGTCGATCCCCAGCGATTCTCCCACCCAGCGAGGGGACGGAGAATCCCGCCCATGATTGTCAACACCATTTGAATAACGCCGGAATGTGTCATGCTGTCTGGCCATACTTACATTTTTTTTTTAAAGGCTTTTAAAGCTAATATAAAGATTTGGAAATGGAAATGTGCCTTTAAAACCGTTTCTCTGAAACTTTGCAATGTCTTAATTACACATTTGCAACACTGGGGAAACCACAGCCTCCTCTTGAAGGCCTGAAAGTGTCTTGAATGGTAATTTTCCTTCCCAGTGCAGAGGAAATATCATCTTGAAATGGTGTAACGATTCTGGGAAGGAAAGAGGAACAGCAAACAGGAATAGCTGTGGTTAGAGCCTGTAACATGGGCTTTGCAGAAAGCAAATGCAATGAGGATGTGATCTAGCACAGTATAAATAAAGGGAAGGGAGGATGGGAATGGTAAATGAGGGAAGCCGCTCCACACCAAACATAGCTGACCAGGAGTCTCCTAATCTTACTGTCTGCCAGTGGCATGTTGGAAGGATTCAACCTGTGGCAACATTTGAATGCACCTTGCTTGGCCATTAAGTCCTGGGGTGAGACTTCACAGAATCACAGAATTTACAGTGCAGAAGGAGGCCATTCGGCCCATTGTGTCTGCACCAGCCCTTGGAAACAGCACCCCACCCAAGCCCACAACGCCACCCTACCCTCACACCCCCACCCTATCACCGTGACCCCACCTAACCTTTTTTGGACACTTAAGCTTAAAGGCAATTGAGCATAGCCAATCCACCTAACCTGCACATATCTGGACTGTGTGAGGAAACCGGAGCACCCGGAGGAAACCCACGCAGACGTGGGGAGAACGTGCAGACTCCGCACAGACAGTGACCCAAGCCGGGAATCAAACCTGGGACCCTGGAGCTGTGAAGCAACAGTGCTAACCACTGTGCTACCGTGCTGCCCCAGTGCTTCCGGCTCAGAGGCTGGGATGATATCCACTGCAGCGAAAGACCTGCATGAGATTTAGAACATAGAACATAGAACAGTACAGCACAGAACAGGCCCTTCGGCCCTCAATGTTGTGCCGAGCCATGATCACCCTACTCAAACCCACGTATCCACCCTATACCCGTAACCCTACAACCCCCCCCCCCCCCCTTAACCTTACTTTTATTAGGACACTACGGGCAATTTAGCATGGCCAATCCACCTAACCCGCACATCTTTGGACTGTGGGAGGAAACCGGAGCACCCGGAGGAAACCCACGCACACAGGGGGAGGACGTGCAGACTCCACACAGACAGTGACCCAGCCGGGAATCGAACCTGGGACCCTGGAGCTGTGAAGCATTTATGCTAGCCACCATGCTACCCTGCTGCCCCAAAAATGTCCTTTATCTTACTTTCCAATCCGATCTCTCTCAGTCAACATATAGTCCCCTATATATTCGCATTGTCCGTCCGATATCACAAACACACGTATTTTTCCGGTCCCTGTTGCTTCATTGCCCCTTGGAACACGGCTGTTAATAATAATATAATAGCTTATTGTCACAAGTATGCTTCAAATACGTTACTGTGGAAAGCCCTTAGTTGCCACATTCTGACGCCTGTTCGGGCAGTCCAGTACTGGAATCGAACACGCGCTGCTGGTCTTGATCTGCATTACAAGCCAGCGGTTTAGCCCATTGTGCTAAACCAGGAGCTTTAGTTTTGATAAAAGTAGCTGCAGACACTAACTGGTATTAACAATTTCAAAAGAGTACAGGCAATTTACAAGTGGCAGAATCACAGAATTAGTGAGGTACAGGAAGCTTTCTCGCCCTCCCAAAAACTTGCTGACCTGCTGAGTCCACCTGAAAAAAGCACAAAAGACAAACCAGGTTTTCCAATGAAGGAATAATTTAGCATGGCCAATCCACCTAGCCTGCGTATCTTTGGGTTGTGGGGATCAGACCCACACAGACACTGGGAGAATGTGCAAACTCCACACAGACAGTGACCCGGGGCCGGGATCGAACACGAGTCCTCGGCGGCGTGAGGCAGCAGTGCTAACCACTGTGCCACCTGAAAAACAAACAAGTTAATGATGTTCCAAGGAGCTACGTTAGGACAATATCGATGTGGACACAATTCAGCAATTAGAGGGAAACAACATAATTATCTTTGGGCTTGACAGGTTAGAAGCAGTGAAGGAGAGAAAATTGAACTCGGGAAATGTGATTGTGAATGATGCTTTGGGCAATTCATAATTTTGTCTTCAATCTTTTAAAAATAGCCCGGTTGAAGTGAACATGTTGTGTTACTTGAAGTGTACATAGCTGCACAGTTCGAGATTCACGAAAAGTAATTTTGATCGAAGAAACAAATCAGTGGTTGTTCTGTGTCATAACCCTCACAAGGACCACAGAGAAGCTTTCATTGATCTCCCCATGGGACTCGTGGAGTACAAGCTCCCCAGGTAGGGAACAGAGACCTACCACCTGCGGCTCGTTTGAGCAAAGGTTAAAAGCAGGCCCAGATCAGGGCCTGGTGAGAGGAGTCCTCCGAGCTAGGATTGCACTGGGATGCTGCGTTATGCAGACCCTTATAAACACTTTTGTAAGTAAATCTTTATTAGGTTTACCGTCTGCCTCCGCTGTGTCATTATACTGGCGACGAGGATTAACAGAATCTCCTGACTTGCCCATTGATTCGCCTAGCCACTGGAAGTTTACTGTGGAGAACACCATGTCTTATCAATAAGAATGGCATTATTGGGAAACTGGAGAATTGGAATCAATATGTGGAATATATGCAACACTTCTTCCAGGCAAATGGGATATTGAGTAAAGACAAACAAAGTTCTCCTGTGGAGCCCAGACATTTGGGATCATAAAGGGTTTGATGTACCTGCAGCACCGGATTCCAGGGGCGGATTCTCCGCGGGAATCGCAAAACACAATTGGGCGGAGAATTGGTTCCGATGCCGAAATCATGGCGGGCGCTGATTTCACATCAAATCGCAATTCTCCATTGCTCGACAGCAGGGTCAATGCGTTCCAGAATGCCCAAACATTAAATGCCATTGGCATATCATTAGCAGGTCTGACCCAGTGTTCTCCGGGGCCCCCATGATTCTCCGGCGTCGTGGCTGCTGAGGGAGAGAGTGGGTCCAGAAATTGTCCAACATTGCCATAGTTTGCTGGCAGTTGTGCTGCTGTCCAGGGGATATCTGCCAGGGCAGGAGGCGGTACCAGGGATGGCCAAGAGGTGGGCTGTAGGATCGGGATGGATGGGCATGGAACACCATTGCCGCAGTCGGAAAGGCAGAGATGCAGCTGCGTATGCCGTGACAGCGCACTATGAACTTAGTGACCCCCCAGGCCACCCCCGCCCCAAGGTATCCTCTGGCTCCAGCCGACCCATCAACTGTATGAACACGCCCTAGCACAACCAGTGCCATCTTGTTGGCTGCGATGAGTGTGTGTGGGATTGTAATGTGTATCTGCGGCTGCAGCTTGTCAGCCTCCTGAGTGTCAATCACAGACCCGGTGAATCTGGCACCATTTGTCATTGGAATCGATTGTGTTCCACGTGGCGCTGTTCATAGCCCCTCCATAGTAGCTGAATCGGACCAGGTTCAGTGCCAGTTTGGCTGTCGTGAAAGTCCACGAATCCTGCCCCAGCGTCAAGACTTAGTCTCAGGAACGGAAAATCCAGCCCCAGGTATTGCTAGCTTTGGGGTGGAATTCTCTGATCACAGAATTTACAGTGCAGAAGGAGGCCATTTGGCCCATCGAGTCTGCACCGGCCCATGGAAAGAACACCCTACCTAAGTCCACACCTCCACCCTATCCCCACACTTCCACCCTATCCCCGCAATCTCACCTTACCTTATCTTTTTTGGACACTAAGGGCAATTTAGCATGGCCAATCCACATACCCCTGCACATCTTTGGACTGTGAGAGGAAACTGGGGCACCCGGAAGAAACGCACGCACACACGGGGAGGACGTGCAGACTCCGCACAGACAGTGACCCAAGCCGGAATCGAACCTGGGACCCTGGAGCTGTGAAGCCATTGTGCTAACCACTGTGCTGCCCGTGTTGATAATGGGGCCATGTCCCCACGCCCACGAGAAATCGGGCATGAATCACTCTGGACTTTCCTGGAGAAAATCCAGAGTGATTCTGCGATTTCCAGAGGGCTAACCCGGAGTAATCCTCGCAGGTCCGGCTGCCGATACGGGGCCCTGCACTTCCAGCCGCAGGCCCGCGCATGCGCGCAGCGATGGCCTGCGGCGGCGGCCCCGCTCAACATGGCAGACCCACACTGCAGACCAGCCCCGACAATATAGGCCCCCCCCGAGATCATGCCCACCCACCGATTTGGTGGCCCCTGATCGTGAGCCTGGCTGCCCTGGTAGGCACCCCACTGGTGACGGATCCCCCCACCCCCCCCTCCACCAGGGCAGCCGCGGATTGTGTCCGCAGCCGCCACTCCGAGCTCCCATCGGGTGGAACCATGAGTGAACCACGCCGGCGGGAACTCGGCCAGTTGTCGGTGGAGAATCGCAGCGGGGGCCTCTTTCAATGGCCCCCGACCGGCGACGCATTGACCAAGTACAATTGGCGGTGATTCTCCGGTCCCCGGAGAATCGAGGGAGCGGCGTCAGACCTGATCATGGGTCTGACGCCCATTCTCCGCCCTCGCGCCGAGCACGATTGTGGGGCAGAGGCTTGGAGAATCCTGGCCTTGGTCTCCTCGCTACTATGATCCCAAGCCTTCTGTAATTATGCAAAGATATCAGTTTAACATAATCTTTATTATTGTCACAAGTAGGCTTACATAAGTACTATAATGAAGTTACTGTGAAAATCCCCTAGTCGCCACATTCCGGCGCCTGTTTGGGTACACTGATGGAGAATTCAGGATGTCCAATTCACCTAACAGCACATCTTTTGGGACTTGTGGGTGGAAACCGGAGCACCCGGAGGAAACCCACACAGACACAGGGAGAACATGCAGACACCACACAGACAGAGACCCAAGCCCGAAATCGAACTTGGGACCCAGGCACTGTTAAGCAACAGTGCTAACCACTACCCTGCCGCCCATGGCGGTGCGCTCTCCTGGTGAATCAGTCATGGCCATCTTGACCTGGCTGCGGTGCCTGGCTGAACACTGTGATTGGGCCATCTCTGTTGAAGATGTTGCGGGACTGGCTGGTGTGTGGCATTAACAATACGGTTATGCAGATGAAGCTGTTAGCAGAAACTCCATTGGATTTGAAGCGGGCCATTGAGCTGCCTTCTCTCATGAACATACTGAGAATAGTGTGCAGGAGCTGCAGGGTTCCATGGATTTTAGTGTCCATAGTTTGGGCCACCCTCCTTTTCGGACTCCCTATCAGTCATGGGGCAGTGAGGACCGGCCAGGCTTCTTCCAACAGAGCAACCCCCAAGTCAGAGGTCAGGTCTCGGGCATTGCCCGCCGAGCGCCGTTACGTATAAATAGAGAAAGGAGGTTTGGCTGCGATTTTCAGCGTTAAAAGGTTCCACCAGTACATGTATGGGTCATCATAATGGACCACAAGCCATTGCTTAGCCTCTAGAAGAGAGGATAAGGGCAACCCACCAATCGCGTTGTGCGCTCCTCCTGCCCATTCACAAATACTCTCTTCAGGATGGCCCAGGTGCCAAGATTGCCCATACTGATGCCCTCAGCCATCTGCCATGAGCCATGAGTGCCCCATCCACGCCTATGGTGGATGAGGTGATTGTGACGCTAAATGTTATGGACACCGTGCTGGTGACGGCTGATAGGGTGGACACAGCAAGGCCTGGAGTTGGCAAAGCTGCGAATCATGTTACTGAGCGGCGAGACAAAGAAGGCTGCCTCGTTTCCTGTTCGCTTATTGTCAACTGGGATTGCACCTGTAGAGCTTTTGGTGGGTCAGCAGCTCCGGACTCGGCTAAGTCTGCCTTTCTCATGCCTCGGTACCACAGTCAAGCGGCAACAGGCATTGCAGAAGCGACACTGTGGTTTGAGTGTGCCGGAACGAACATTTTGCACCGGGGACATCATATATTCATGAAACTTTGAACATGGAGCTGTGTGGTTGCCGGGGTGATCCTGGAATGGACAGGTCCAGTTTTTTTCTCAAGTCCAGATTCAGGGGAAGACCATCAAGAAACATTTGGACCATTTGATCAGGCGTGAGCCTGCTGGTCAGGGCGCACAACCTACAATTGTTCCACCATTGCCAGATCAGGAGTCACCCCTCTAGTTCAGGGCCCAAACGTCCTGGATGCCGCACCCAGTCCAGCATGACGATGATGATGATTCTCGGGCCGGAAAGTGGAGCTGAGTCCACAAAAGATCAGCCATGATCTAATTGAATGGCAGAGCAGGCTCGAGGGGCCAGATGGCCTACTCCTGCTCCTAGTCCTTATGCTCTTATGTTCTTATGATTCTGGTTCTGACATGGACAAGGATGTGTCCACACTGGCGGGTGACAGCGTATCCAGCGTAGCTCTTCAGCGGTTGACTAGGAAGCATCGTTCGGCTACTCGATACGCTCCACCCAATCCAGGTGGGCGGATTCAGAGCCCCGGGTGAAGTAGCGCAGAAGGCCCCCTCTGTTGGAAGCTGAGGGGGAGCTTGTGAGCTGTAGGAAGAAGGGATGTCACAACCCCCAGGAGGACCACTGAGAAACCATCATTGATCTCCCTGTGGGACTAGTGGAGTATGAGCTTCCGAGATAGGGGGTGGAGGCCGCATGCCTGAGGCTCGTTATGAGCAAAGGTTAATAGCCTCCTGGTGAGATACATCCTCCCAGTTCGGATTGTACTGGGAGCGAGATACTGTGTTACGTAGACCCTTGTAAATAAATCCATATTTAATTTACCGTCCATCTCCTCTGCATCGTTATGTTACTGAGTCCGAGCGAACTTACTCTGGGCAATTAAAGAAATCCGAGTGGAAATAGGAGGAATTCTGACCAGAGATATCCCACCCTCATTCAATCTGAGAAATGTTCCAATGGACTGAAGGAGCTGGCATGATTTCTTTGCTAAATTTGGATGAGAGAATCAACCGGATAACTTGAGACCAAATTGTTGGGGGGGGGGATCTTTGCAAATTTCTAATTCCGTGATTATGGAACATCAGAAGATGAGGATGGGAGGTTGGATGATTTTCTTGTATTCAACTCATAATAGCAAATACAATAATACTTTGATGAGGTGTGACAATATAGTTCAATGGACTGTATTTGGGTATCAGAATGTATTGGTTAAGGTGACTCACAAGATGTTTCAGCTGTTTGGTGTTAAGTAGACATGTAACCTTAAGTAGAATTAATGGTGTTTACTTTTCCCGTCTTTTATTCACAGATTCGATTTCTATAACCCCTGAGTTCTCGACAAATAGTGATGGTTGCCACCTGATCCAGTTGACAACATTATATTGGGACAGACTAGAACAGGCGATTGAAGAAGTGGTGGATGGAGTCAGCTTGTTGTTAACGTACGAGAGGATTTTCAGTGGACAAGAACATGGGGTGAGTGTGAGGAACACAGAATGAGTTTGGACTGTTTAATCATCACAAAACTGATAGGATACCAGACCAGAGTCGGTCAAAGAATGTTACAACTGAGAAATAGACCATTCAGGAAATAAATGGTTCAAGCTAACAATATTGCGAATTGGAAACAATGTCATGAAAATACCCTGCGGATCAGTCAGTATTTATAAAAGGGACAGGGAACGGTTCAGATACAAATCTTGTGCAGACTCGAAATAATGGGGAAGTTTGGTCAGACTGGGAAAATGAGGGACGAGAGGCAACAGACAGGGTGTTAGGCAAGATTATGAATTTGTTGATCTGAAAGCTACTTCATAGAATCATGGACTCTCTACAGTGCAGAAGGAGGTCATTCGGCCCATCGAGTCTGCACTGACCATTCAAATGAGCACTCTACCCATTTACACTCCCTGGTCCACACCACCTTATCCTCGTAACCTGCATATCCCTGGACATTAAGGGGCAACTTATCATTGTCAATCCACCTAACCGGGGATGGGACAATTGGGCGCGGCCGTTTTGGCGCGGCCGTTTGGACGCAGCCGTTTGGGCGCCATAGGACAATTGGGCGCAGCCAATTTGGCGCGGCCGTTTGGGCGCAGACGACAGAAAACCTTAAATTAGTTCATTTAGTTTAGTTCATTTGGTGATTATGAGCAAGGCTCCTCAAGTACTCAAATTTTCAAATTTAAGAACACTTTCATGTATTCTTTTATCTTTATTGTAAATTAAAAACCTTAAATTAGTTCTTTTAGTTAAAAACCTTAAATTAGTTCATTTAGTTAAAAACCTTAAATTAGTTCATTTAGTTAAAAACTAAAGTTAAAAAACCTTTAGTTTAGTTCATTTGGTAATTGTTCATTTAGTTAAAAACTAAAGTTAAAAAACCTTTAGTTTAGTTCATTTGGTAATTATGAGCAAGGCTCCTCAAGTACTCGATAGCATCCATGTTTTCAAATTTAAGAACAGTTTCATGTATTCTTTTATCTGCATCTCTATACTTTTTTAGTTTTTGTGGCGGTTCATGGCCGGCTAGTAACCTTTCATAATATGCATCTCTACCTTTCTGTACTTTACGCAGGCCATCAATTAGTTTCCATATGGTGGGATGATGCATGCCAAGTTCATATTTCAATCGACGGTGGGCTGCCTCCGCATTATTGTTTGTGCGGTCTTCCCCGTTTAATGTTCTCTGATAAAGGTTCCAAATCTCAGGGCGAAATAAAGGTGTTCGTCTACCATTTCCTTGTCTGTTCAGACGACCAACATATGTATCTTCAAACCAGTTCAGTAAATCTTGAAGTTCTTGCGGCAGTTGGGTCGCTAAAGCATCCAGATATTCATCGATTTTGTTCAAAGGGACAAAGGCAATGGCAATAATCATTTTAGCTTTTAACGCAAAATCTGGATCAGTGTTATACAAACTACGGAACCCCATACTAGCTAGATGTTTTTGCATATTTTGAGCTAAATGAAAAAAACATCCTTTTATTTGAACATCAGGGAATATGTCTTTCATAGCACTGTGCGCAGCTTGTTCATAATCACAGACGATTGAACTGGGTTTCAAGTTGGGTTCGATTTCTTTCAATAATGCGAACATTCTCGTATATGTGGTGCGTTGCTTGTTGGGCAAAAGAGCATAAACCGTAGGAGTAACTCCTCCGTGTTTTTTTACCATAATTACATATATCTGAGAAAAGAGGCTGGGAGCAATACTGAATGTGCCATCTGCAAACCACATATCAGATGTCAATAAGTGCCAGCTCTGTCTTCCGAAGATTAATATCCGGTCGTGACCTGGTCCGCTATCACAAAGTAAAAAATTTTCTTCCACTCCTGGTTGAGGGACATATATCCTGTAGCATTCTGGCACAATCAATTGTTGTAAATCACTTGGATTGGTGGGGGCGTTCAATACATAATTACGCTTTCTGCTTATCATTCTCCTCAAAGCAGATATATTAGGAATGGCTGGTAGACTAGCTTGGGATATGTCTGTCAAACATTCATTAACAACTACAGTCGGTGCCTCAAGGGTTTCCTGTGCTCTCTTTTTTATTTTAGTTTTCACGAGTGCAACCTCTACTTGTGCAGCAGAAGCATCATGCGAATGGCTGTTCAGCTGCCTCACCACGTTTGCAGCTTTAGTATGGAGACGTGCTTTGCACCGGTTTTTTTGCTCACAACGCCAAAATTTCACTTCGCTGTCACCTTTGCTTGTTTTGTCAAAGACGTAAAGGAATCCGTTATGAACAAATTTTTCTTTACCACGTTTCGTTGATACTGCCTCAGCCATCATATGGGTATGCGAATTGGTTTAGTTACAAAATATATAAAAAGATGGTGATAGAACGCACCAGCACCCAACTCAACGCACCCGCACCAGCCAACTCACCTGAGGCTAATAATAAAGAAATGTTATTTTGGCGCCAAAACGTCCGGCGCCAAAACAGCCGGCGCCAAAACGGGTTGGCGCCAAAACGGCCGCGCCAAAACGGCCGCGCCCAAATGGCTGCGCCAAAAAGTACCTAATCCCACCTAACCTGCACATCTTTGGGATGAAATCCATGAAGACACGGAGAGAACGTGCAAACTCCACACAGTCAACCAAGGCCAGATTTGAACATGGGTCCCTGGTGCTGTGAGACAATAGTGCTAACCACGGTGCCACCGGACCACCGTGAAAGTTGGTCGGTGCAGACTCGATGGGCCGAATAGCCTCCTTCTACACTGTATGCTCTATGTTTGAAAGGGAATTGAACAGAGTGCTAAACCAGGAAAGTACAGAGCTGTCAGCCTAACACATGCCATATGTGTGCTATTGAAAGCACATTATCAGTGACACAGTTTCATATGGAATGGTATGGATTAGTCAAGGAGAGTAAGCGTACACTTGTTAAAGGTAACCTTTGCCTGGATGACTAACCTGGTTGAATTATTTTATCACGTAATAGATAACATTGATCAAGATTGTGCAAAAGATGTATATATAAACCTTAGAAAAACTTTTCAGCAAGGTTCCAAACACTAAGAAGATAGAACCCCGTGGAAGAAAATGAAATTTTAAAAATATATATTTTTTTACTGAGGTTTACAGGCTGGATTCTCCTGCCCAGCGCAGGAACGGCACGGGCAAGACGGCGACAATGGAAAAATCCATTGACCTCGGGTGGGAATCGCCGGTCGCCGGGCGAATGAGGCCGAGAATCCCGCCCTACATTTTCACACTGTACAGGAGATGATTGAAATGGTTATTAACTACAATTTGCTCCCACCCCCGCCCCTGCCCCCTTTTCTACTATTTTCAGGCCCTATCTTAGGCCCTTTCCTCCCCCGTAGATGATTTATTTGTCGCCCATTTTGCTCATAGCCTT
This sequence comes from Scyliorhinus canicula, assembly GCF_902713615.1. Lineage (NCBI taxonomy): Eukaryota > Metazoa > Chordata > Chondrichthyes > Carcharhiniformes > Scyliorhinidae > Scyliorhinus > Scyliorhinus canicula. The sequence continues at coordinate 207,902,335 of NC_052151.1, forward strand.
GTGTTTGTGTGTGGGGGGGGGGGGGGGGGCTGACCCCCAGCCTCCGCATTCGTCTCTCACTGGGTTCCCTCCTGGCATTTCCTTGGGTGTCTCCTCCATTGCCCCCCCCCCCCCACCCCCTCCCCTCCCGCCCCTGTCTGCTTTCTGTGGCCCTGGTGGTTCCCATGCGTCTCCCCCCCCCCCCCCCCCGCCCCCTTCCTCCCTTTCTATCGTTGTTGGCTTTAATCTAGTCCTGGAACAGGCTGATATACGGTCCCCAAGCTTTGTGGAAGCCCTAGTCCGACCCTCGGATGGTGCACTTGATCTTCTCCAGATGGAGAAATTCTGATAGGTCTGCCAGCCCGCCTGCAGCTGTGGGTGGTGCTGCTGATGGCTAGCCGAGCTCGATTCTCTGGCGTGCGATTGGGGAAGCAAAGGCAAGGGCGTCGGCCCCCTTCCCCATGTGTAGTTGTGGCTGGTCCGATACTCCGAAGATTGCTACTCTCAGGCACAGCTCAATCCTCATTCCCACAACCTTGGACATTGCCTCGGAGAAGGCTGTTCAGAACCCGACAAGGTTGGGACAAGCCCAGAACATGTGGGTGTGATTGGCCGGGCCACTCTGGCATCGTTCACATTTGTCTCCCACCTCAGGCAAGAACCAGCTCATTCGGATTCTGGTCAGGTGTGCTCTATGCTCCACTTCAAGCTGCATTGGGCCTTGTGCAGGAGCAGGTGGAGTTGGCCCTGCTTAGTACTTTGCTCCAGCGTCCCCATCCTACTTTTGTCCCCAGTTTTTCCTCCCACTTCTGCTTAGTGGTGCTCTCCACCCTTTCTAAAAGTCATCCATATATGTCCCCGCAGTTCCCTTTTTCCATACTGTCCGCGTCCAGTAGCTCCTCCAACATTTATTATCTCGGCCTTTCTCTTGTGGAGAAAGTTTTTGACTTTTAAATGTTGGACTTCCTATCCAGCCGGTAGTTCCAGTCTCTCTGTCAGCTCTTCCAAGGTGGCGAGTCATCCCCATGTAAAAGTCATGATCGCTAGGTTCCCCCCGTCCTGTCTCCACCTCTTAACGGTAGTGTCCAGCATGGCTGGTGGGTAGCTGTAGTTGCCGCATGTGGGGGCCATGGTGGATGCCTTGCTGAAGCCGAAGTGTTGTCTCATCTGGTTCCAGGTTCTGGGTGTTGCCATTGCCACTGGGCTGGATGTGTGTTTTGCCAGTGGGATGGGAGCAAGGGGTTGGAGGGTAGTTTGCGTGCACGGGGACCCCTCCATCCCCACCCATTCCATGTTTGGTTCCACCACCCACCCCCTCACTCTCTCGGCAGTGGCTGCCCAGTGGTAGTATTGCAAGTTTTAGGAGGGCCAGGCCTCCCGTGCTTCTTCTCCTCTGCAGTGTTGTCTTAGGGATTCTTGGGTTCTTCTCCCCCCCCCCCCCCCCCCCCCGCCCCCTCCAACCCCAATACAAATGGCATAATCATTTTATCAATTCTTTGGAAAAGGCCTTGGGGATAAAGATCGGTATGGATCTAAACAGGGGAGAGTACGTTCATCTTGATCGTCTGCACTCTTCCCACCAGGGAGAGCGGGAGTGCATCCCATCTCTGTAGGTTATTTTTACTTCCTCCGCCAGACCGATCAGATTCCACTTTTGTGTCCAATCGTGGACTATCTGGATCCCCAGGTAGCAGAATTTGTTTTGGGCTATTTTGATCAGTAGACCCACCAGTTCACCCGGGAAAACCTCACTTTTGCCCAGGTTGAGTTTGTAGCTCGAGAAGGCCCCAAACTCTTCCAGGAGCTTCATGATTTCTTTCATGCCGTTCTGCGGATCCGAGATGCAGAAGCAGATCATCTGCATCGAGTGAGACTCTGTGCTCTCTGCCTCCTCAAGATACCCGTCCATTCTCCCGCGTCTCGCAGGGCCGTCACCAGGGGTTCAATTGACAGGGCGGACAGGAGCAGGTACAGAGGGCGTCCCTGCCTTGTGCCTCTGTGCAACTGGAAGTATTCAGAGCTGGTGGTGTTGGTCTGAATGTTCATCTTAGGGGCGTTGTACAGGAGCTTCACCAATCAGCTGAATGAATCCCGTCCCGAGCCGAAACCGCTCCAGTACCTCGATGAGGTACTTCCATTCGACTCTGTCGAAGGCCTTTTATGCGTCCAGGGAGAAGACCAATTCAAGTGTTCTCTCCCTGGATGGGGTAAGTATCACATTCAGCAGGCGTCTGATGTTTGCAGTTAGCTGTCTACCCTGGACAAAGCCCGTCTGGTCCTCTGCACCCACCTCTGGTAATCAGTTCCCCACTGTCTTGGCCAGTAATTTTGCGACTACGTTCAGCAGCGAATTGGGTCTGTATGATCCACATTCCATCGGGTCTTTGTCTTTTTTGGGTATAAGCGATATAGTGGCCAGGGATAGTGTAGGAGGCAGGGTGCCCCTGGCTAGTGAGTCTGCGAACATCTCCCATAGGTGCAGGGCGTGAGCCACTGCAAATTCTTTCTTGAAGTTCTTTGGGAACTCGTCCGGTCCTGTTGCCTTCCCCGCCTGCATGGAGCTGATACACTCCATGACCTCTCCCGGTCCTCGTGATGCTTCCAGCCCCTCCGTGCAAACTCCAGACGGACAGAGTGACCCAGAGCTGGGATATGAACCTGGGCCCTCAGCACCGTAGGCAGAGGTGCTAACCACTGTGGCACATGCTACCCCTTTGCTGTATATTCTGTACAATTCATTACCATTAATATCTAACTTGAATAAAGTCCAATCTCCTGCTTACCACGTCAAAATTGCATTTAGTCTAATCCCATGCCAGGTCCTGTTTGGTATCAGCTCCTGGTGTCACTCTCGTTCACAAATGCCTTCACTTCAAAATTACCATCCGTCAATAAAAAGCTTTTTGTAGACTTCCACTTCCTTATCTTTGAAACCTGACCCAGCCGTGGAAATATTCTGTCGGCCTCACCATATCGGTTCCTTTGAATCCAGTACTCTGTGCACCCCACTTCACCTTGCCAACCGTGACTAAATGTTTAATAATAATCTTTACTGTCACAAGTAGGCTTACATTAACAATGCAACAAAGTTACTGTGAAAAGCCCCTAGTCGCCACATTCCGGTGCCTGTTCGGGTACGCTGAGGGAGAATTCAGAATGTCCGCTTCACCAAACAGCACGTCTTTCGGGACTTGTCGGAGGAAGCCGGAGCGCCCGGAGGAAAACCACGCACTCACGGGGAGAACGTGCAGACTCCGCACAGACCGTGACCCAAGCCGGGAATCGAACCTGGGACTCGGGCGCTATGAAGCAACAGTGCTAACCACTGTGTTAGTGTACCACCCTTGTTTGGTCTTCACCCCTCACCATATTAATTATTGTTCCTTGCAGAAGATCCTGGATCTTATGGAAAAGGGAAACCGGGCGGACAGTTCTAAACTTCTCCTAAATCTGGTGATGGAGAAAGGCTCTCGGGCCCGAAGGGTGATGTGGGAATCCTTTGAGAAAATGCGCCATTCTCTACCAAAGTTGGACAAAATACTGAAAGATATACAGGAACGTGGTATGGTGAAATCACATTGTGAATTAAAATTGAAATTCAAACACTGCAGATATGACTATAATGTTACAAATATCTGATTTTGTGAAATCAAATTGATTTAAACAGGTGCCAATTCATGTGATGACCTGACTTCCAAAAAAGGCTTATTTACAATCCCCAGTCTACTGAGTGGTAAGTGATGAAGCGGAAATTTCAAACTGCGTCCTTCACTTCGAAGATTCTGTTTGGCTGTCACAGTTTGTTCGAAAGGTTCTCAGAACCTTGATTTAGAAGTTCAAATGTTGAAGAAAACATTATGACAGTTTCAAGGAATTATTTATTTTTTCATCTAATCTGCAGTAATATTTGTTCAGTTATTATTCAGCTTTAAAATTCAATTCACACCTGACAGGATCCAGATACACAGGATAGCGCAGTGGGTAGCACTGTTGCCTCACGGCGCTGAGGACCTGGGATCGTTCCGGGCCGTGGGCCACTGTCCGTGTGGAATTTGTACATTCTCCTCGTGTCTGCGTGGGTCTCACCCCCCACAACCAAAAGAAGTGCAGGGGAGGTGGATTGGTCAGGCCAAAATGCCGTTGATTGGAAAAAAATGTTGTTTTATTGATTCCTGATACACTGTGTAACCCTGTACACACCTGGCAGGATCCTGATACACTGAAACCCTGTACACACCTGGCAGGATCCTGATACACTGAAACCCTGTACACACCTGGCCGGATCCTGATACACTGAAACCCTGTACACACCTGGCAGGATCCAGATACACTGGGAAACCCTGTACACACCTGGCAGGATCCTGATACACTGTGAAACCCTGGACACACCTGGCAGGATCCTGATACACTGAAACGCTGTACACACCTGGCAGGATCTTGATACACTGAAACCCTGTACATACCTGGCAGGATCCTGATACACTGTGAAACCCTGTACACACCTGGCAGGATCCTGATACACTGTGAAACCCTGTAAACACCTGGCAGGATCCTGATACACTGTGAAACCCTGTACACACCTGGCAGGATCCTGATACACTGTGAAACCCTGTACACACCTGGCAGGATCCTGATACACTGTGAAACCCTGTACACACCTGGCAGGATCCTGATACACTGTGAAACCCTGTACACACCTGGCAGGATCCTGATACACTGTGAAACCCTGTACACACCTGGCAGGATCCTGATACACTGTGAAATCCTGTACACACCTGGCAGGATCCTGATACGCTGTGAAACCCTGTACACATCTGGCTGGATCCTGATACACTGTGAAACCCTGTACACACCTGGCAGGATCCTGATACACTGTGAAAGCCTGTACACACCTGGCAGGATCCTGATACACTGTGAAACCCTGTACACACCTGGCAGGATCCTGATACACTGTGAAACCCCGTACACACCTGGCAGGATCCTGATACAGTGTGAAACCCTGTACACACCTGGCAGGATCCTGATACACTGTGAAACCCCGTACACACCTGGCAGGATCCTGATACACTGTGAAACCCTGTACACACCTGGCAGGATCCTGATACACTGTGAAACCCTGTACACACCTGGCAGGATCCTGATACACTGTGAAACCCTGTACACACCTGGCAGGATCCTGATACACTGTGAAACCCTGTACACACCTGGCAGGATCCTGACACACTGTGAAATCCTGTACACACCTGGCAGGATCCTGATACGCTGTGAAACCCTGTAACATCTGGCTGGATCCTGATACACTGTGAAACCCTGTACACACCTGGCAGGATCCTGATACACTGAAACCCAGTACACACCTGGCAGGATCTTAAGACTATAAGACCATAAGACATAGGAGTGGAAGTAAGGCCATTCGGCCCATCGAGTCCACTCCGCCATTCAATCATGGCTGATGGGCATTTCAACTCCACCTACCAGCATTCTCCCCGTAGCCCTTAATTCCTCGCGACATCAAGAATTTATCTATCTCTGCCTTGAAGCCATTTAGCGTCCCGGCCTCCACTGCACTCCGCGGCAATGAATTCCACAGGCCCACCACTCTCTGGCTGAAGAAATGTCTCCGCATTTCTGTTCTGAATTTACCCCCTCTAATTCTAAGGCTGTGACCACGGGTCCTCGTCTCCTCGCCTAACGGAAACAGTTTCTTTGCGTCCACCCTTTCTAAGCCATGTATTATCTTGTAAGTTTCTATTAGATCTCCCCTTAACCTTCTAAACTCCAATGAATACAATCCCAGGATCCTCAGCCGTTCATCATATGTTAGACCCACCATTCCAGGGATCATCCGTGTGAATCTCCGCTGGACACGCTCCAGTGCCAGTATGTCCTTCCTGAGATGTGGGGCCCAAAACTGGACACAGTACTCCAAATGGGGCCAAACCAGAGCCTTATAAAGGCTCAGTAGCACATCGCTGCTTTTATATTCCAACCCTCTTGAGATAAATGACAACATTGCATTCGCTTTCTTAATCACAGATTCAACCTGCATGTTTACCTTTAGGGAATCCTCGACTAGCACTCCCAGATCCCTTTGTACTTTGGCATTATGAATTTTCTCACCGTTTAGAAAGTAGTCTATGCTTGGATTCTTTTTTCCAAAGTGCAAGACCTCACATTTTCTCACGTTGAATTGCATCAGCCATTTCCTGCACCACTCTCCCAAACTGTCTAGATCCTTCTGCAGCCTCCCCACTTCCTCAGCACTACCTGCCTGACCACCTAATTTCGTATCATCGGCAAACTTTGCTAGAATGCCCCCAGTCCCTTCATCCAGATCATTAATATATATGGTGAACAGCTGTGGCCCCAACACTGAACCCTGTGGGACATCACTGGTCACCGGCTGCCATTCCGAAAAAGAACCTTTTATCCCAACTCTCTGCCTTCTGTCAGACAGCCAATCCTCAACCCATGCCAGTAGCTCACCTCGAACACCATGGGCCCTCACCTTACTCAGCAGCCTCCTGTGTGGCACCTTATCAAAGGCCTTTTGGAAATCCAGATAGACCACATCCACAGGGTTTCCCTGGTCTAACCTACTTGTCACCTCCTCAAAGAATTCTAACAAGTTCGTCAGGCACGACCTCCCCTTACTAAATCCATGTTGACTTGTTCTAATCCGACCCTGCTCTTCCAAGAATTTAGAAATCTCATCCTTAACGATCGATTCTAGAATTTTACCAACAACCGAGGTTAGGCTAATTGGCCTATAATTTTCCATCTTTTGTCTTGATCCTTTCTTGAACAAGGGGGTTACAACAGCGATCTTCCAATCGTCCGGGACTTTCCCAGACTCCAGTGATTTTTGAAAGATCTCAACCAACGCTTCCGCTATTTCTTCAGCCACCTCTCTCAGAACTCTTGGGTGTAGCCCATCGGGGCCAGGAGATTTGTCAATTTTAAGACCTTTTAGCTTTTTTAGCACCATCTCTTTTGTAATGGCAACCGTACTCAACTCAGCCCCCTGACCCTCTATAATTTTTGGGATATTACTCATGTCTTCCACTGTGAAGACAGACGCAAAGTACTTATTAAGTTCTCCAGCCATTTCCTCGTCTCACATCACTAGCCTTCCGGAATCAGTTTGAATTGGCCCAATGTCTACTTTGGCCTGTCGTTTGTTTCTTATGTATTGAAAGAAACTTTTACTATCATTTCTTATATTACTGGCTAGCCTGCCTTCATATTTCATCCTCTCCTTCATTATTTGTCTCTTTGTTAACCTCTGTTTGTTTTTGTAGCCTTCCCAATCTTCTGATTTCCCAGTGCTTTTGGCCACTTTATAGGATCTCTCTTTTTCTTTGATACATTTCCTGACCTCCTTTGTCAGCCATGGCTGTCTAATCCCTCCCCGGATAATCTTTCTTTTCTTGGGGATGAACCTCTGTACAGTGTCCTCAATTATGCATACAAACTCCTGCCATTTTTGCTCTGCTGTCTTCCCCACTAGGGTCTGCTTCCAGTCGATTTTCGCCAGTTCCTCTCTCATGCCCTCGTAATTACCTTTATTTAACTGTAACACCATTACATCCGATTTTGCCTTCTCTCTTTCAAACTGCAGACTGAACTCAACCATATTATGATCGCTGCTTCCTAAGTGTTCCCTTACTTTAAGATCTTTTATAAAGTCTGGTTCATTACATAGCACTAGGTCCAGAATAGCCTGCTCCCTTGTGGGCTCCATGACAAGCTGTTCCAAAAAGCCATCTTGTAAGCATTCCATGAATTCCTTTTCTTTGGATCCACTGGCTACGTTATTTACCCAATCCACCTGCATATTGAAGTCCCCCATGATCACCGTGACCTTGCCTTTCTGACATGCCTTTTCTATTTCCCGGTACATGTTGTGCCCCTGGTCCTGACCACTGTTAGGAGGTCTGTACATAACTCCCATTATGGTTTTTTTGCCTTTGTGGTTCCTCAATTCTACCCACACAGACACCACATCATCCGACCCTATGTCGTTTAGTGCCATAGATTTAATTTTGTTCTTAACTAACAAGGCAACCCCACCCCCTCGGCCCACCTCCCTGTCTTTTCGATAGGTTGTATATCCTTGGATGTTTAACTGCCAGTCCTGAACCCCCTGCAGCCATGTCTCTATGATGCCTACCACATCATAATCATTCACGATGATCTGTGCCATTAGTTCGTCTACTTTGTTACAAATGCTACGAGCATTCAGGTAAAGTACCTTAATGCTAACTTTCTTATCATTACAGATATTGGAAGTCCTAAGATGTCCAAAGTTATCCTTCCTTTTTGTTGAATTCCTAGTCTGCATCAAGCTTAAATCCACCTGCCTACATGTTATCCTCCTGCGTATCTTGCCATTTAACTCCATGCTCCCAGTCGCTTTCACTTTCCCTTCCCCCCAACTTCTTGATACACTGTGTAACCCTGTACTTCTTCTGTACCAACTTCTTGATACACTGTGTAACCCTGTACACACCTGGCAGGATCCTGATACACGGTGAAACCCTGTACACACCTGGCAGGATCCTGATACACTGTGAAACACTGTACACACCTGGCAGGTTCCTGATACACTGAAACCCTGTACACACCTGGCAGGATCCAGATACACTGTGAAACCCTGTACACACCTGGCAGGATCGATACACTGAAACCCTGTACACACCCGGCAGGATCCAGATACACTGTGTAACCCTGTACACACCTGGCAGGATCCTGATACATTGAAACCCTGCACATACCTGGCAGGATCCGGATACACTGTGAAACCCTGTACACACCTGGCAGGATCCTGATACACTGTGAAACCCTGTACACATCTGACAGGATCCTGATACACTGTGAAACCCTGTACACATCTGGCAGGATCCTGATACACTGAAACCCTGTATACACCTGGCAGGATCCTGATACACTGTGAAACCCTGTACACACGTGGCAGGATCCTGATACACTGTGAAACCCTGTACACACCTGGCAGGATCCTGATACACTGTGAAACCCTGTACACACCTGGCAGGATCCTGATACACTGTGAAACCCTGTACACACCTCGCAAGATACTGATACACTGTGAAACCCTGTACACACCTGGCAGGATCCTGATACACAGTGAAACCCTGTACACACCTGGCAGGATCCTGATACACTGTGAAACCCTGTACACACCTGGCAGGATCCTGATACACTGTGAAACCCTGTACACACCTGGCAGGATCCTGATACACTGTGAAACCCTGTACAAACCTGGTAGGATCCTAATACACTGTGAAACCCTGTACACACCTGGCAGGATCCTGATACACTGTGAAACCGTGTACACACCTGGCAGGATCCTGATACACTGAAACTCTGTACACACCTGGCAGGATTCTGATACAGTGTGAAACCCTGTACACACCTGGCAGGATCCTGATACACTGTGAAACCCTGTACACACCTGGCAGGATCCTGATACACTGTGAAACCCTGTACATACCTGGCAGGATCCTGATACACTGAAACTCTGTACACACCTGGCAGGATCCTGATACAGTGTGAAACCCTGTACACACCTGGCAGGATCCTGATACACTGTGAAACCCTGTACACACCTGGCAGGATCCTGATACACTGTGAAACCCTGTACATACCTGGCAGGATCCTGATACACTGAAACTCTGTACACACCTGGCAGGATCCTGATACAGTGTGAAACCCTGTACACACCTGGCAGGATCCTGATACACTGTGAAACCCTGTACACACCTGGCAGGATCCTGATACACTGTGAAACCCTGTACACACCTGGCAGGATCCTGATACACTGTGAAACCCTGTACACACCTGGCAGGATCCTGATACACTGTGAAACCCTGTACACACCTGGCAGGATCCTGATACACTGTGAAACCCTGTACACACCTGGCAGGATCCTGATACACTGTGAAACCCTGTACACACCTGGCAGGATCCTGATACACTGTCAAATCCTGTACACACCTGGCAGGATCCTGATACACTGTGAAACCCTGTACACACCTGGCAGGATCCTGATACACTGTGAAACCCTGTACACACCTGGCAGGATCCTGATACACTGTGAAACCCTGTACAAACCTGGCAGGATCCTGATACACTGTGAAACCCTGTACACACCTGGCAGGATCCTGATACGCTGTGAAACACTGTACACACCTGGCAGGATCCTGATACGCTGTGAAACCCAGTACACACCTGGCAGGATCCTGATACACTGTGAAACCCCGTACACACCTGGCAGGATCCTGATACACTGAAACCCTGTACACATCTGGCAGGATCCTGATACACTGAAACCCTGTATACACCTGGCAGGATCCTGATACACTGTGAAACCCCGTACACACCTGGCAGGATCCTGATACACTGTGAAATCCTGTACATACCTGGCAGGATCCTGATACACTGTGAAACCCCGTACACACCTGGCAGGATCCTGATACACTGTGAAACCCCGTACATACCTGGCAGGGTCCTGATACACTGTGGAACCCTGTACACACCTGGCAGGATCCTGATACACTGTGAAACCCCGTACGCACCTGGTAGGACCCTGATACACTGTGAAACCCTGTACACACCTGGCAGGATCCTGATACACTGTGAATCCCTGTACACACCTGGTAGGATCCTGATAAACTGTGAAACCCTGTACACACCTGGCAGGATCCTGATACACTGTGAATCCCTGTACACACCTGGTAGGACCCTGATACACTGTGAAACCCTGTACACACCTGGCAGGATCCTGGCACACTGTGAAACCCTGTACACACCTGGCAGGATCCTGATACACTGTGAAACCCTGTACACACCTCGCAGGAATCTGATACACTGAAACCCTGTACACACCTGGCAGGATCCTGATACACTGTGAAACCCGGTACACGCCTGGCAGGATCCTGATACACTGTGAAACCCTGTACACACCTGGCTGGATCCTGATATACTGTGAAACCCTGTACACACCTGGCAGGATCCTGATACACTGTGAAACCCTGTACACACCTGGCAGGATCCTGATACACTGTGACACCCTGTACACACCTGGCAGGATCCTGATACACTGTGAAACCCTGTACACGCGTGGCAGGATCCTGATACACTGTGAAACACTATACACACCTGGCAGGATCCTGATACACTGTGAAACCCCTTACATACCTGGCAGGATCCTGATACACTGTGAAACCCCTAACACACCTGGCAGGGTCCTGATACACTGTGAAACCCCGTACACACCTGGCAGGATCCTGACACACAGTGAAACCCCGTACACACCTGGCAGGATCCTGATACACTGTGAAACCCTGTACAGACATGGCAGGATACTGATACACTGTGAAACCCTGTGCGCACCTGGCAGAATCCTGATACACTGTGAAACCCTGTACACACCTGGAAGTATCCTGATACACTGTGAAACCCTGTACACACCTGGCAGGATCCTGATACACAGCGAAACCCCGTACACACTTGGCAGGATCCTGATACACTGAAACCCTGTACACACCTGGCAGGATCCTGATACACTGAAACCCTGTACACACCTGGCAGAATCCGGATACACTGAAACCCCGTACACACCTGGTAGGATCCTGATACACTGTGAAACCTTGTACACACCTGGCAGGATCCTGATACACTGTGAAACCCTGTACACACCTGGCAGGATCCTGATACACTGTGAAACCCTGTACACACCTGGCAGGATCCTGATACACTGTGAAACCCCGTACGCACCTGGTAGGACCCTGATACACTGTGAAACCCTGTACACACCTGGCAGGATCCTGATACACTGTGAATCCCTGTACACACCTGGTAGGATCCTGATAAACTGTGAAACCCTGTACACACCTGGCAGGATCCTGATACACTGTGAATCCCTGTACACACCTGGTAGGATCCTGATACACTGTGAAACCCTGTACACACCTGGCAGGATCCTGATACACTGTGAAACCCTGTACACACCTCGCAGGAATCTGATACACTGAAACCCTGTACACGCCTGGCAGGATCCTGATACACTGTGAAACCCTGTACACACCTGGCTGGATCCTGATATACTGTGAAACCCTGTACACACCTGGCAGGATCCTGATACACTGTGAAACCCTGTACACACCTGGCAGGATCCTGATACACTGTGACACCCTGTACACACCTGGCAGGATCCTGATACACTGTGAAACCCTGTACACGCGTGGCAGGATCCTGATACACTGTGAAACACTATACACACCTGGCAGGATCCTGATACACTGTGAAACCCCTTACATACCTGGCAGGATCCTGATACACTGTGAAACCCCTAACACACCTGGCAGGGTCCTGATACACTGTGAAACCCCGTACACACCTGGCAGGATCCTGATACACTGTGAAACCCCGTACACACCTGGCAGGATCCTGATACACAGTGAAACCCTGTACAGACATGGCAGGATCCTGATACACTGTGAAACCCTGTGCGCACCTGGCAGAATCCTGATACACTGTGAAACCCTGTACACACCTGGAAGTATCCTGATACACTGTGAAACCCTGTACACACCTGGCAGGATCCTGATACACAGCGAAACCCCGTACACACTTGGCAGGATCCTGATACACTGAAACCCTGTACACACCTGGCAGGATCCTGATACACTGAAACCCTGTACACACCTGGCAGAATCCGGATACACTGAAACCCCGTACACACCTGGTAGGATCCTGATACACTGTGAAACCTTGTACACACCTGGCAGGATCCTGATACACTGTGAAACCCTGTACACACCTGGCAGGATCCTGATACACTGTGAAACCCTGTACACACCTGGCAGGATCCTGAAACACTGAAACCCCGTACACACCTGGCAGGATCCTGATACACTGTGAAACCCCGTACACACCTGGCAGGATCCTGATACACTGTGAAACCCTGTACACACCTGGCAGGATCCTGATACACTGTGAAACCCTGTACACACCTGGCAGGATACCGTGAGGGGCAGCACGGTAGCATGGTGGTTAGCATAAATGCTTCACAGCTCCAGGGTCCCAGGTTCGGTTCCCGGCTGGGTCACTGTCTGTGCGGAGTCTGCACGTCCTCCCCGTGTGTGTGTGTGTTTCCTCCGGGTGCTCCGGTTTCCTCCCACAGTCCAAAGATGTGCGGGTTAGGTGGATTGGCCATGCTAAATTGCCCGTAGTGTCCTAAAAAGTAAGGTTAAGGGGGGGTTTGTTGGGTTACGGGTATAGGGTGGATACGTGGGTTTGAGTCGGGTGATCATTGCTCGGCACAACATCGAGGGCCGAAGGGCCTGTTCTGTGCTGTACTGTTCTATGATACACTGTGAAACCCCGTACACATCTGGCAGTATCCTGATACACTGTGAAACCCTGTACTCACCTGGCAGGACCCTGATACACTATGAAACCCTGTACACACCTGGCAGGATCTTGAAGATCCACTTTTGGTCTATCGGGGAGGCATAGGCCTCACCGGCCTCTCTCCCCACCTGCACTCCCGAATTCGCCGACACATTGGCTCGGCCCACCCGAGGGCTAGGACCACATTCACTCCCCAATTCTCTGACATGACCTCCCAAAAAGGCCTTCCAAAACTCCACCAATTTTGTCCAAGACCAGAACATGTGAGGCCCCCTTAAACTCCGCCCACATTTATCCTCCACCTCCAGGAAGAAGCGAATCATCTGCATTACTGTCACGTGTGCTCGATGCACCACTTCAAATTGAATTAGGCTCAGCCTCGTCCACCTGGAGGTCGAATGTATCCTCCGCAGGGCCGCACTCCAAAACCCTACTGCAATATCCCACCAGCTCCTCCTCCCACTTCCATTTTCCTGACTCCACCGAAGCCCTCACCCTCTCCATTAACTCCCCATAAATGTTGTAAATTCGACCCTCCGCTTGAACACAATCTTTTCAAGCAGCTCCTCAAGGATCATGGGGAAACCAGTCATCCCCACACCATATGTCCCGTGCTGGTTATTATGGCAAAGGCGGCAATGTGGCACAGTGGTTAGCTTTGCTGCCTCACAGAGCCAGGGTCCCGCGTTTAATTCCGGCCTTGGCTGACTGTGTGGAGTTTGTACATTCTCGGGTGTCTGTGTGGATTTACTCCGGGTGCTCCGGTTTCCTCCCACTGTCCAGAGATGTGGAGGTTAGGTTATGAGGTTATGGGGATAGGACAGGGGAGGGGACATAACACAGTGCTGTTTTGAAGAGTTGGTGCAGACTCACTGGGTCCAATGCCCTCCTTCTGCAGCATAGAGATTCTATACATATATATTACATTCTCCCCCCCCCCCCCCCCCCCCACCCCTCCAATATAGAAGATACCCTCGAAGGATGATGAGAAGATAACAAAATTGCAAAAATCATTGACGGCGATGAAGAAGAAACCGATGCAACACTTGCAGCAGTCGGTTGACGAAGATGTTTCGGCTCCGGCAGGTCGACGTCAAGCGGAGGAGTAGGACCAACCGGCACGTACCTTTCTGGTGACCCACGTTTACATTAGGAATGCCTCTGCTGGTCAGCAGCCAAGGGCAGTGGAACCACACCATCGGAGATCCTAGATGATTGCGTCTCCATGTCGGAGTCTGGGGATAGCATTTCTGTCCTGTCTGCATCACGGGAAAACAAAGGTGTCGCAGCAGGCCGTACCGACAATGAAACCGGATAATCTAACGAAGAGCTCTTCCGCGTACCTGATGAAGAAGAAGCTCTGGGTCACTGCCCGTGTGGAGTTTGCACATTCTCCCCGTGTTTGTGTGGGTCTCGCCCCCACAACCCAAAAAGATATGCAGGCTAGGTGGATTGGCCACGCTCAATTGCCCCTTCATTGGAAATAATGAATTGGATACACTAATTTTTTTTTAAACGATCCAGGAGTCGCTGCATAAGCTGGCCACAAACACGAACCTGATAAGATACAGGGCCCAATTGATGTATGATGATCTCAGAGAAAAGCGAGCGCCTTCGGCAAAGTTACAGTGTAGACCGGGTCACCTGGTACAAAGCCTCAAAGAGGTCGTGTTGAGCCGGGCAAAACCCTTGCTATTTTTGGTTACTGTGCAGCTTAGCCCCAATGTCTGGCATCATCAAACACTGTTGCATCTGATGTCGTCGACGCATTAACAGCTTGGCAAATGACATCCCAGACACCGCGTGAGGGGTTCTGTTCGAAAACAGGAACTTGCCAGGAGGGTGTCCATCTAGCTTCTGTCTGCTCTTTCAGTCCCTTTTTTACAGTCTGCATGGCTTTCTCGACTAAGCCTTTCAACGCAGGTGATAAGGACGGTGCGGACATGGGGAATTCCATTGTGCTTTGCATTCCCTTGTAAACGAGGCTCCATTATCAGTGACGAGCACCGCGGATATGCCATAAACCGAAAAAGTACACAGGCACTCTATGGTGGCTCAGGACGTGACGGACGTCATTCTGTGGACCTCCACAACTGGCAGGGAAGACAACTCAATGCATCCACATTCCCAATTTGTGTCCCTGGACGGTGTTCAAGAGAGTACTCATATATGTGGCTGACAGCAAAGCCCAGCACTGGATCCATGCAGACGCTGTTGGCAGGAATGCTTTGTCCTCACGAAAGAGGCCCTGTAGCAGCTTATGGTCAGTTATGATGACAAAATGGAGTGCAGACCCTTATTGATGAAAATGTTTGAAAATGAAATGAAATGAAAATCACTTAATGTCACGAGTAGGCTTCAAATTAAGTTACTATAAAAAGCCCCTAGTCGCCATATTCCGGCACCTGTTCGGGGAGGCTGGTACGGGAATTGAACTGTGCTGCTAGCCTGCCTTGGTCTGCTTTAAAAGCCAGCTATTTATCCCAGTGTGCTAAACCAGCCCCAAAAGCTGGTGCTTTTATGTTTGACACCAATATTTACATAGTTCTTCTCGGCAGCCATCAGTGTCCGGGAGGCAAATGTAATTTGACAGTAACAGCCGTCAGACATACGATGGGGCAGGGCCGCTCTCCTGATGTGCAACTACTCAGTACATCCCCATCACCAGAAGTCCTGAGAGCTCCTCATTCGTGAAAGGAGCGCCATTCGGACTTCCGGTGGCGGCGATGTCCGAGTGAGCCGCACATTCGGTGGGCTCTCACTCCGGCGGGACTGAACAGCTGTTTCCCCGCGATAGCGGGACCACGGAGGCGGCAGAAAGGCTGCCGGGAACAGAAGAGGAGAGCGGGCTGCAGAAAATGAAAGTGTGGGAGGCCAGCAGGTGAGGAAGAAAGAGAGAGAGAGACGGAGGCAAGGAGGAAGCTGACCTGAAGGGTAAGATGGCGGACCCACGGACCTTCCTTCCTCCAGGACAAAGGGAAAAAAAAGTTTGGAGTTGCTGAGGAGGGACAGCTTGGACCCACTTCAGATGCCCAGGAGGGGGGGTAAAAATTTAAGGTGCTGGGCAAAGGAAAGCGGCAGCGAAGGCGCTGAGGAGCGGGCTGCGGCATATGGAACAGCGGGATTCCAGAAGGCAGAAGAAGAAGGAGAAAAAGGGACAGAGACAAGGACCTGAAGAAAATTACCTGGGACCTAAGATGGCGGACACGCGGACCCCGGACTCAGCAATCCAGTTGGCGCTGGATAACATGCTCCAGGTAATGAAGTCCAGTTTTGAAGCGCTGAAGCGGGACAGCTTGGACCCAATCCAGAAAGCGGTGGATCAGCTGAACCAGAGGATGGACGCCCAGGATGTTAAAGTTAAGGAGCTGGGAGAGGCGGTGGAGGAGCAGGCGGATGCGCAAACGGTTGCAGCGGTAGAAGTGGACGGCCTGAAAGAGCGGCAGAGAAGACTGCTGGACAGAGTGGAGGAGCTGGAGAATAGAATCCGCAGGAACAATCTGAGGATGGTCGGCCTCCCGGAGGGGGCGGAGGGAGCTGATGCTGCAGCGTTTGTAGCAGATCTGCTGAAGCAGCTGATGGGAGCCGAAGCCTTTCCACGACCGTTGGAGCTGGAGGGGGCACACAGAGTGCAGGCAAGGCAGGGGCGGCCGGGCGGACCCCCCCGCCCGATGGTGATTAGGTTCCACAGGTTCGTGGACAAGGAGCGGGTGCTGCAGTGGGCAAAGAGCGCCAGGAGCAGCACGTGGAACAACAGTGTTCTCCGCATTTATCAGGATCTAAGCCAGGAGGTGGCTCGGCGGCGAGCAGCCTTTAAGAATGTCAAGGAGGTGCTGTTCAAGAAGCACGTGAAGTTTGGTCTGCTGTTCCCAGCCCGGCTATGGGTCACGCACCAGGGTCAACACCACTACTTCTCCGAGCCCGAAGAAGCGATGGATTTTGTGAGGGACCTGGGGCTGGTCCCGAAAGGAGGCCCCAAGGACGCGAGTTAGGGCCCGAGGATTTTTGTGGGAAGGAACGTCGAATGTGCCTGGACCGCTGCTCAACGGTTTGCTGGGCCAAAGGGGCCAAGCGGAACATTTGAGACTCTTTCCTTTGTTCATGGACATTTATGTGCTTTTTCTCTTTTTTTCTGTGGTTTTTTCCCTTTTTATGTTTTTTTTTTCCTGTTTGGGCTTTTTGTGCAGCTCGTGGAAGACACTGGAACCGGCTTGCCCCAGTGGGGGGGGGAGGAGGACGGGGGAACAAGGGGAATGGGACAGGAAGGCGCCGGAGTGTTGAGTCACCGGGCTAGCAGATTGGCTAGTCAAGGAAGTCAGATGGGGGGGGAAGTAACAGCCAGTAGATGGCGGGGGGGGGGGGGGGGGGGGGGGGGGGGGGGGGTTAGGGGAGGGGGGGGTTGTTCTGCTGACGGGAGAGGGACTTGAAATAGGCACTGGAAAGGAGGTCGAGGGTGGAGGCAGCCAAAGGGCGGGCCAGGAATGGCGCGACGCACGGGTCAGGGGCCGGCCCGAGAAAGGCTATGGCTGACCGGCGGGGTGGGGGGGGTGGGATGTGCCCCCCGACCAGGCTGATCACCTGGAACGTCAAGGGACTGAATGGGCCGGTTAAGAGGGCGCGGGTGTTCGCGCACTTGCGGGCCCTGAGGGCGGACGTAATTATGTTGCAGGAGACACATCTGAAAGTGTCAGACCAGACCAGGCTAAGGAAGGGCTGGATTAGCCAGGTCTTCCACTTGGACTTGGACTCGAAGTCCAGAGGGGTGGCAATCATGATCAACAAGCGCGTGCAATTTGAGGCAGAGGGCATATCTGCAGACAGGGGGGGCAGATACATGATGGTACGGGGCAGACTGGAGGGGAGAAGGGTGGTGCTGGTGAATATATATGCCCCGAACTGGGATGACGTGGACTTTATTAAAAGAGTGCTGGGGAAGATCCCGGACTTGGATTCTCGCAAGCTAATAATGGGAGGGGACTTTAACATGGTCCTTGACCCGACTTTGGATCGGTCGGGTCCCAGAACGGGTAGACTCTCAGCAATGGCAAGGGAGCTGAAAGGGTTTATGGGGCAAATGGGGGCAGTGGACCCCTGGAGAGAGGGACAGCCAACAGGAAGGGGCTACTCGTTTTACTCGCACGTCCATAAAGTATATTCCAGGATAGATTTCTTTGTAATAAGCAGGGACTGTATGGGGGAGGTAAAGAACACGGAATACTCAGCAATTACCATTTCAGACCATGCCCCGCATTGGGTGGACCTGCAGTTCGGGGGAGCGAGTTATCAACGCCCGCAATGGAGGCTAGATGTGGGACTGCTGTCGGAGGAGGGGATCTGCGAGAGGCTTCGGAAATGTATAAAAAATTACCTGCAGGTGAATGACACTGGGGAGGTCTCAGCGGCGACCGTGTGGGAGGCGCTAAAGGCAGTAGTTCGGGGGGAGCTGATTTCAATTGGGGCCCACAAAGCCAAGGCAGACCGGGCAGAGATGGATAGATTGGTCAGGGAAATGGGTCGGATAGATGAAGAGCACGCGGAGTCCCCGGGGGAGGTTTTACTCAGGGAAAGGCGGAGGCTACAGGCGGAACTGGGGGCACTATCCACGAGCAGGGCCGTGGAACAGCTTAGGAAGGCGAGGGGAGTGGTGTACGAGTATGGGGAAAAGGCTAGCAGACTGTTAGCGCAGCAACTCAGGAGGAGGGAGGCGGCCAGGGAAATAGGTAGAGTGAGGGACGAGGGGGGGCGCAAAGTGGAGGATCCGGCAGAATTGAATAGGGTATTCCGGGACTTCTATCGTAAGCTGTATACTTCGGAGCCGCCGGAAGAACCGGAGGGGATGAAAAGGTTTCTGGACGGGTTAACATTCCCAACAGTTGGGGGGGGGCAAGTGGAAGAGCTGGGCGCCCCGATTAGAGTAGAGGAGGTATTGGGGGGCCTAAAGGCCATGCAGTCGGGGAAGTCCCCGGGGCCGGATGGATACCCAGTAGAGTTTTATAGGAAGTTCTCTGAGCTGGTGGGCCCGGTCTTGGCGAGGGTTTTCAATGAGGCAAGGGACAGAGGGACCCTGCCGCCGACAATGTCACAAGCCACCATATCTCTGATATTGAAGCGGGGTAAAGACCCGGAGGTGTGCGGGTCCTACAGGCCAATCTCCCTGATTAATGTAGACGCCAAGCTCCTGGCAAAGGTACTGGCGGGGAGAATGGAGGACTGTGTACCGGAGGTGATTGGGGAGGATCAAACTGGGTTCGTTAAAGGTCGGCAGCTGGCGGCCAATCTGAGGAGATTGCTCAACGTGATAATGATGCCCCCGGCGGGTAGAGAGGTGGAGGTAGTGGTGGCAATGGACGCCGAGAAGGCCTTTGACCGGGTAGAGTGGGACTATCTATGGGAGGTGCTCGGACGGTTTGGGTTCGGGGAGGGATTGGTGGATTGGATCAAATTATTATATCAGGCCCCGAGGGCCAGCGTCAGGACTAACAGAGAAGTGTCGGAGTACTTTAGGTTGTACCGAGGGACTAGGCAGGGCTGCCCGCTCTCCCCGCTGCTGTTTGCGCTGGCCATAGAGCCGCTGGCGATGGCGCTGAGAGCCGCAGAGGGTTGGAAGGGGATGGTGAGGGGCGGGGTTGAACACAGGGTTTCTCTTTATGCAGACGACCTGCTCCTGTACGTGTCGGACCCAGTGGCCGGGATGGGAACTATACTGGGAATGCTGAGGGAGTTCGGCCAGTTCTCAGGATACAAATTAAATACGGTCAAGAGTGAAATGTTTGTGGTCCAGGCAAGGGGCCAGGAGAACAGATTGAGAGGGCTACCGTTTAGGCTGGTTGAGGAAAATTTCCGGTATTTGGGAATCCAGGTGGCACGAGACTGGGGCAGGCTGCATAAGTTAAATTTGGCCAGGGTGGTGGAGCAAATGAAGGGAGAGTTTCGGAGATGGGATGCACTCCCGCTGTCGCTGGCAGGGAGGGTGCAGACTGTAAAGATGACAATCCTCCCTCGATTTTTGTTTATTTTTCAGTGCCTCCCGATCTTTATCCCACAGTCCTTCTTCAAAAGAGTTAACGGGCTGATCATGAGCTTTGTCTGGGCGGGAAAGTCTCCGCGGGTAAAGAAGGCGATGTTGGAGAGGAACCGCAGCGAGGGAGGGCTGGCTTTGCCGAGTCTGGTCAATTATTACTGGGCGGCCAACATCGCTATGATAAGGAAGTGGATGGTGGGTACGGGGTCTATTTGGGAGCGGGTGGAGGCGGCTTCGTGCAGGGGCTCCAGTTTGGAAGCCCTGGTCACGGCTCCTCTACCGCTGCCGCCGGCCAAGTACACCACCAGCCCGGTAGTGGTGGCGACCCTGCGGATATGGGGCCAGTGGAGGAGGCATGTGGGGGAGATGGGGGCGTCTGTCTGGGCGCCAATCTGCGACAACCATTGGTTTGCCCCCGGCAGTATGGATGGGGGGTTCCGAGTATGGCGGCGAGCAGGGGCGGGAAGGGTGGGTGATATGTTCCTGGAAGGGAGCTTCGCGAGTTTGAGGAGCTTGGAGGAGAAATTTGGGTTGGTAAGGGGAAATGATTTTAGATACCTACAGTTGCGGGACTTTGTTCGTAGACAGGTCCCATCTTTCCCGCGCCTCCCGCCAATGGGGATCCTAGACAGAATAGTCTCTGGGAGGGATGAAGGGGAGGGTAGAGTCTCGGGTATTTATAAGGTGCTCATGAGGGAGGAAGGGTCCCAGACAGAGGAACTGAAACTTAAATGGGAGGAGGAGCTAGGCGGGGAAATGGAGGATGGGCTGTGGGCAGAGGCCCTGAGTAGGGTAAACTCGACCGCGACATGTGCTAGGCTCGGGCTGATCCAATTTAAGGTCGTTCACCGGGCCCATATGACGGTGGCTCGGATGAGTAAATTTTTCGGGATAGAGGACAAATGCGCTAGGTGCGCGGGAGGACCAGCGAACCATGTTCACATGTTTTGGGCATGCCCTGAGCTGAGGGGGTACTGGGAGGGATTTGCGGGGGTCATGTCCCAGGTGCTAAAAACAAGGGTGGTGATGAGCCCAGGGGTGGCAATTTTTGGTGTTTCGGAAGACCCGGGCGTCCAGGGGGAGAAAGAGGCCGATGTGCTGGCCTTTGCTTCCCTGATAGCCCGGCGACGAATATTATTGGCGTGGAGGGACTCAAAGCCCCGAAGACGGAGTGGTGGCTTGCGGACATGTCGAGTTTCCTGGGGATGGAAAAAATCAAGTTCGCCTTGAGGGGTTCTGTGCAGGGGTTCACCCGGAGGTGGCAACCATTTATTGACTTCTTTGCGGGAGAGTGAGCGTCAGCAGGGGGGGGGGGGGGGGGGGGGGGGGTTAGAGTAGAGTAGGAGGGAAAATATGGCGGGTAGTACCGGTGGGAGGGGAGCGGGCTTGTGCAATATGTTACGGTGGAAGTATTGAAAGAACGTGGATGTTTGCACATTTTTGCCTTTTTTGCTTCCTTTCTGATGATGTCTGTAACTGTTTATAAAGCCAAAAACTACCTCAATAAAATTGTTTATTAAAAAAAAGAAAGGAGCGCCATTATCGGTGACCAGCAATTCAGAGAGGCCTTGCATGCAAAACAAGAAACGCAACTTCTGGATGATCGCCCGGGACGTGGTTCCCGCCATCTTGTGTACCTCAAGCCACTTCGATTGTGCATCAATCACTAACTGGAACAGAGACCCCTGAAAAGGACCGGCAAAGCTGGCATGCGTGTGTCCATTGCCGGGGTGTGGCTGGCAGGAGCTATTGATGTTCTTGGCAAACACAGTATTGTCTCGATGTCTGCGTCCAGGCCCGGCCACCATAAGTAACTGCGTGCCATCATTTTCATCTTGGACACACCTGGACGGCCGCTGTGGACGTCTTTCAGAATTAACTCCTGCCCTTTGTCTGGGATGACAGCTTCGAGGAAAATGCCTTCAACTGGCCTGGGAGCAGTTGATGCTGTTCCCTTGCAGGACCACGTGGAAAGGATCGGGTCCATCTGAGTCCATTCACGGATTCAGGCCATCGTGGGGGTCGACAAGGCGCCTGTTGACGACGGCAACTGGCTCATTCGCAATTTGAATCCCCGGTCTATGATCAAAATAATACCCGTGCTAGGGCCCAGCGCTCGATGCAGGTGGAAGCAAAGGGCGGAATGGCTTTATCCTCTCTGAAAAGTCCGAGTAAAGGTTCACGATCCAAATGAGTGTAAATTGGGGGCCGTAGACATACTAATGGAAAGCGTTTCCTGGTGAACCCCACCACCAGGCCCTTCTTATCCACGCATGCATTTTTTTCACTACATCCAACAATGGGAGGCAAAAGCTATCGGCTGTTCCCTTCAGTCCTCTATTTGGTGGTAACAGACAGCCCCAATACCACAAGGGGAAGCATCACATGTGATGAACAAGGGCTTGGCAGGATCGTAATGGGTCAGCAACCTGGAAGATGGCAACTGCCCTTTTACCTACGAAAAGCTACTTCCTGCAGCCAGCACCAAGTCCATATGTTTGACAAAGAGTCATCGGACCCGAAACATTAGCTCTTTTTTCTCCCGACAGATGCTGCCAGACCTGCTGAGATTTTCCAGCATTTTCTCTTTCGTTCCAAGTCCAAACGTGATCCTTTTTTTCAGAAGGAGGTGCATGGGAACCAATGTGGTAGCCACGTTCGAAAGGAACTTCCCGTAATATTAAATGATACTGAGGAAAGATCGAAGCTCCGAGGCATTCGTCGGGTGGGGTCTGCCGGATGGTGCGCATATTCTCCGCGACAGGTGGAAGACATAGAAACATAGAAAATAGGAGCAGGACTTCCGGTGATGGGGATGTACTGAGTAGCCGCACATCATGTAGCTCTCCTCCCACGAACCCGAAAGCAGGCTCTTTCCCCCAAAATAGCCCGCTAATACAGGGAAAAAGGGTTCTGCGCACCTCAAACAACACAAACAGAGATGCTGAGAAAAAACAACTTGAGGGGCCGAGAGAGACACGAAATGGGAAAAAGTGGCTGGGATGGCCGACGCATGAGGCAATGAAACCCGGGACACACCAGAGCAAGAAGGACCGACCCACCGCACAAGGAGCCACCCCTCTTCGCCAAAGGGTGGGTGGAGGATTTTCTCTCAAGGGAACCGAGAGAGCATAGAGAGGAGACGAAGACAAAGACCAGTATCCAGGTTGCGGTCTGGGTGGCGATCGCGGAAGCTCTGGCGACCATGCAGGTGGTCCTGAACAAGGTGGAGAGGCGACTGGAGGCCCAGTAGAGCACCCTAGAGGTGCAAGAGAAGGCCTCAACAGACCAGAGTGACTGAACCGTCGCCCTGGCGAAGGAAATAACAAGTTTAGTCGTGAAACAGGGGAGTCTGAGAAAGATAGAAGATCAAGAGAACTGATCAAGGTGCCAAAATCTGTGGATAGTGGGCCTGCCGGAGGGGATTGAAGGCAGGGACCCCACAGACTACGTGGCCCAAATGCTGGGCATCTGGTGGGAAGGGACAGCTTCCCCAACCCACCAGAAATAGACAGAACCCACCGGTCGTTCATCTGGCCCCTGCATGGAGTTGACACTCTCCATGATTTCCCCTAGTTCTAGTGAAGCATCCAGGCTCTGTCTCTTATCTTCCCCACGAACGTCATGTCTGTACATCGAGGAACTGCTTCACCTTCGACTTCCCCTCCGGGGGCTTGGAGGTGGGCAGCCCTTGGTAGAAAGTTGTGACAACTTTGTTGATCTTTTCTGGCACGGCGATTCACCTGCCACTTCTGCTTTAACCTGAGCTATTTCCCTGGTGTGTCTCTGTGTTTGTAAAAGATCGTCCGTGTCTGGCAGAGCTGGTGTACTGCTTTCCCAGTGGAGAGCAGGTCAAAGTCCATCTGTAGCTTTTTCCTCTCTGCCAGCAGTTCCACAGTCAGGGCTGCGGTTGGAGTCATACCTGGCACAATGGCTGTGGTGATTGGAGGTCAATCATCTCAGCTCCAGGATATCACTCCAGGACATCACTGCAGGAGTTCCTCAGGGTAGTGCCCTTGGTCCAGCTGCTTCATCAATGACCTCCCTTCCACCACAAGGTCAGATGTTGGGAGGTTTGCGGATGACTACACAATGTTCAGAACCATTCACGACTCCTCGGATAATGAAGAGTCCATGTACAAATGCAGCAAGACCTGGACAATATCCAGGCTTCGGTTGATGAGTGGCAAGTTACATTTGCACCATACAAGTGCCAGACAATGATCATCTCTGACAAGAGAGGATCTAACCATCGCCCCTTGACATTCAATCATGTGGCATTATCATTGGTGAATCCCCCACAATCAACATCCTGGAAGTTACCATTGATCAGAAACTGAACTGGACTAGCCATATTAATACTGTGGCTACCTCTGTGGAGTGTGGTCGGAGATTACGATTGTGGAGTACTCCGTTCCCACTATCCCTGGAAGAACCGCTTTCCCAACTATGAAAATGTCGATCCTGGTTGAGACCATGTACCTGGGAGAAGAAGGCAAAGTCCTTCTCCTCTGGGTGTGTGAACCTCTATGGGTCCACTGTCCTCATCTGCTCCATGAAGATGTTCAATTCCTTTGCCGTGTTTGACCTTTTCCCCGTCTTGGAGTTTGACCTGTCTGTTCGTGGGTCCTGTAACCGGTTAAAGTCCCCCCACCACACTGCAATGGTGAGTTGGTGTGTGTCTATGTCGGGGATTTCTGCCATGGTTTTCTTCATAAATTCCACGTCATCCCAGTTGGGAGCGTTCACGTTTGCTAGGACCACTGGTGCTCGTTCCAGGACACCACTATCGTGTACCATCTCCCTTGGTCCATAGCTGTCCTTATCGCTGTAAATGCTGTCCTTGAACAGTATGGCCACCATCCTAGCCCTCGCCCCGTAGCACGATTGGTCCTTCACCCTCAGGTGATTCACCTGGAGGAAGACGATGATGGCTGTCAGGCGTTTCAAATGTGCAAAGGCTCTGGGCTTTTTCGTCGGGCCGTCAAGTCCCCTCACATTAAAGGTAAATATTCTGATGGGGTGTTTCTGTTCTGTTCCTCCCCCTTCCTGTGGGGTAAACCATATTTACCTTGTGGGGGCGCCCCTGCACACCGGGGATTTCCCTTTGTTTGGGGGCCATTGTTGGCTGGTGTTGCCATACCCACCATCTGGCAGCAGCCCTGCGTCCGGGTTTTCCTTTTGTCCAGGGGCCAATCAAGGTGGCCACCATCGTTGTGTACGGCATGTAGATGCGACCCTGTACTCCAAGGTTTCTCTTTGTTTGGGGGGGTCACCAAGATGGCTGTTTGTGGTGCCATTGTTTCCGTTGTCACCATGTGTGACCTGTCATGATCAGCGTTCTATCCAACCCTCCCTCCCCCCACCCTTCGACTTCTCCCTGGGCCTGTCTGCCCATGCCCCTGCAGGCCTTGCCTCCCCCCGCCCCTGTTTTATCCCCCTACTTTCCCTCCATCTAGTTTTCTCCCCTTGTTCTGCCAGAGATTGTCTCCTCGCCCGTGCTTCCTGTGCTACCCGCTAGTGTGGTGCCTGCCCACCCCCGGTGTGATCTTTACCTTCCCCTACTTTTTGCATTTCTCCCCACCCCTTTCCCTCTCCTCACCCCTTTCTGTACCTTACCACTCTCACCCCCTCCTTCCCGAGACTCATAGCCAGACTGAAGACAAGGCAGATCAATCCTGTGCAATTAGTCCCTTCTTTTTAAACAGAGGAAACAAGAGTTCAAGTTCATTGCTGGTGTCACAGCCTTCCCAGCCCGTGTTTGCTCACGACATCGTCTGTTTGTGCCGGTGCAGTGAAGTAGAGCTCCTTACCCTGGGAGGATACCCAGAGCTTGGCCGGGTAGAGCATCCCAAACCGCACATTGCTCTTGTCTTGGGTCACCTTGGCTGCGTTTGAATTCAGCCCGGCGCTTGGCTAGGTCTCCCCCAATGTCCTGGTACTTGTGGATTGAGAGTCCCTCCCATTTACAGGACCGTGTGTGCCTTACCCAATTCATGATCGTTTCCTGGTCTTGGTACCGATGCAGTTTCGCAATGATGGCCGGCGGCTGCTTTGGCCGGAATGACCTGTCGACTCTGTGGGCTGTGTCAATGATGGCCCGTGGCCGCTTTGACCGGAATGACCTGTCGACTCTGTGGGCTGTGTCAATGAAGGCCCGCGGCCGCTTTGGCTGGAATGACCTGTCGACTCTGTGGGCTGTGTCAATGATGGCCCGCGGCCGCTTTGGCCAGAATGACCTGTCGACTCTGTGGGCTGTGTCAATGATGGCCCGTGGCCGCTTTGGCTGGAATGACCTGTCGACTCAGTGGGCTGTGTCAATGATGGCCCACGGCCGCTTTGGCCGGAATGACCTGTCGACTCTGTGGGCTGTGTCAATGATGGCCCACGGCCGCTTTGGCTGGAATGACCTGTCGACTCAGTGGGCTGTGTCAATGATGGCCCACGGCCGCTTTGGCCGGAATGACCTGTCGACTCTGTGGGCTGTGTCAATGATGGCCCACGGCCGCTTTGGCTGGAATGACCTGTCGACTCTGTGGGCTTTGTCAATGATGGCCCACGGCCGCTTTGGCTGGAATGACCTGTCGACTCTGTGGGCTGTGTCAACTTCCAGGGGCTCGGGGAAGCTTTCGCTTCGAACCAGCTTTCCAAGCATCTGGGCCAAGTACTGTGTGCCTCAGTACCCTCCTGAAGATGACAATGAGGAGGTTTTGACTGCATGACCGATACTCATGGTCCTCGGCCTTTCGCTTCACGTCCCTTGTGTCACCACCACCTTGCTATCTCCATCTCCATTGAGGCGATCCAGTCACTGCCTTCTCTAGCTATCTGATTGTCACCTCATGTGCCAACAGTCGCCGCTCCCCCTTTTCCAGCTCTGCTTAGAAGGGGCGAACACTGCCATCACCGTCGCCATCATTTCTAATTTGATGGCGTCTCTGTGCAATTGGAACTCCTGTGTTCGGAGGTCCATCCATTAGTTTATTGGGGGATAGCCCGGATATGCCCTGGTGGCCTATCCTGTTTGGGTGCAGCCAATTCCTCATCGCCTCCCGTCTTCTACATGGCCTCATTCTTCCTCCAGGCTTTTACTGATTCTTCTGGCCTTTTGGCTCCTAAAATTGTTGCCTGTTCGTTGTGGTGGTATTAGGGGAGGATGGGGGTTTTTGTTCCCTGATTTTGCTGCCTAATTTGGGGCTAAAAGTGCACACTTTCGAGTTTCGAGGAGGAGACCCAGCTTTCCTGAGTCTGCTCAACACATCCACCGTCACCAGAAGTCTCGCAAACCGTTAATTTTAACCACCAGAGGGAAATTATCACTCACATAGAATTATTCATGTTAAGTGAATACGAGAATCAAGTAAAGATGTGAAACATTTTAGATCACTGTTCATGTTCAAGCAAGGTTTGCATTACCAAATTGTAATTGCAACTTTGAAATGTATTGAAACTTTGAACTAAGTCTTGCACCATTTTAGTGAACAATGAAATGTTATTGTGAAGCATTTTTTCCCATGTCAGTAAAACTAACACTTTATGTTCTAATTGAAGATGTTCAGCGGAAACACAAGGAGACACTCCGAGTACAAACTGAAACACTGAGAGTGAACACTATCCTGATAAAGGAGAAGGTGAAGATCTCCCAGCTGGTTGATCGATACGCTGAGCTTACGATCATTTCTACTGTTCGAGATCGGACACTTGTAGAACATGAACTGCTGGCAAGAGGCCGAGACCATGAAGAGTGGAGAGAGAAAGAGCTCCGGAGGGAATTGGAAAAAATCCGAACTGATCAACTGTTCCACAGCAGCTTTTCCCAGAGAAAATCCAAATCTGGGAGTTCAGCAGCAGTGAGTGGAGTCCCGGGAATTGGAAAAACAACAATGGTACAAAAGATGGTTTATGACTGGGCCACTGGGAAAATATACCCACACTTTCAATTTGTTTTCAGTTTTAAATTCCGAGATTTGAACACAATTAACTGTAGAATAAACCTGAGGAATCTGATACTGTTTTTCTATCCTTACTTTGGGAATGTTCTGGGAGAGCTCTGGAAGAATCCAGAGGGATTGCTGTTTATATTCGATGGTTTGGATGAATTCAAGGACAGGATTAGTTTTGCTGACAATCGGAGAAATACAGAACCTCAGTCCACGTGCACAGATCCCGAATGCTGGTGTGAAGTGTCTGACATTGTGTACAGTTTAATACAGCACAAGCTGCTCCCAGGATGTTCAGTGCTAGTGACCACCCGCCCCACTGCATTACATTTATTGGAAAAGGCTGAGATCAGTGTCTGGGCTGAAATCCTGGGATTTGTTGGTGATGAACGGAAGGAATATTTCAATAAGTTTTTTGAAGATCAGACGGTGGCAGCAGCTGTTTTCAAACATGTGGAGGAGAACGAGATCCTGTACACCATGTGCTACAACCCTTCCTACTGCTGGATCCTCGGTCTGTCACTGGGTCCCTTCTTTACACAAAGAGACAGGAAACTGCAGCAAGTTCCCAAGACCATCACCCAACTATATTCCTACTATATTTACAACATTCTGAAAAACCATGGCCGAGAGATTGAAAGCCCCCGTGATGTGTTACTGAAGCTTGGTAAGATGGCCTTCACAGGAATCTCCAAGAAGAAGATTGTGTTCAGAAATGGAGATTTGATCAAGTCCAATCTGCAACCTTCCCAGTTCCTGTCTGGGTTCCTGATGGAACTTTTGGAGAGAGATGATTCTGCCCAGAGTGTGGTTTACACATTCCCACACCTCACCATCCAAGAGTTTGTAGCTGCACTCGCACTATTCCTAACACCAGATACCGGCGACATTGGGAAACTCCTCAGTGAAGCCCACAGCGAGGAAGATGGGCGATTTGAGATATTACTCCGTTTTGTTGCTGGTCTCTCCTCCTCACAGGCAGCTCGGCCCCTGGAGAAGTTCCTGGGCCTATTCCTTCGTCAAACAACCTGCCGAGTGATTGACTGGGTGAAGGAGAAGGTTGAAGGTCAGATTATAAACACAGAAACAGAAACTGGAAAAAGGAACCTTCTGAACACATTCCACTACCTGTTTGAGTCTCAGAATAAAGCACTGGCTCAGAAGACAGTGGGGTCTGTGGAAACACTTACATTTAGTCAAATGCGACTGACCCCGATTGACTGTGCTGTCCTGTCTCATACCATTGGTCTCTGTGTTATAATAAAAGAACTCAATCTCGGGAACTGCTGCATTCAGTGTGAAGGGCTCCAGCGGCTGAGATCCACGCTTCACAATTGCCAGGAATTGAGGTAAGTTTATTGCTGCATGAATTGCGAGTATCTGGCATTATGGTCTGGATTCTTTTCACGGTTGGGACATAGAACATAGAACATTACAGCGCAGTACAGGCCCTTCGGCCCTCCATGTTGTGCCGACCTGTGAAACCCCTCTAAAGCCCATCTACACTATTCCCTTATCGTCCATATGCCTATCCAATGACCATTTGAATGCGTTTAGTGTTGGCGAGTCCACTACTGTTGCAGGCAGAGCATTCCACGCACTTACTACTCTCTGGGTAAAGAACCTACCTCTGACGTCTGTCCTATATCTATCTCCCCTCAATTTAAAGCTATGTCCCCCTCGTGCTAGACATCACCATCCGAGGAAAAAGGCGCTCACTGTCCACCCTATCTAATCCACTGATCATCTTGTATGCCTCAATTAAGTCACCTCTTAACCTTCTTCTCTCTCACAAAAACAGCCTCAAGTCCCTCAGCCTTCCCTCATAAGATCTTCCCTCCATACCAGGCAACATCCTGGTAAATCTCCTCTGCTCCCTATCCAATGCTTCCACATCCTTCCTATAATGCGGCGACCAGTATTGCACGCAATACTCCAAATGCGGCCGCACCATTTGGAGCCCATCTTTGGGACCAATTCCAGGACCCAAACCTGCACCATGTAGCATAATGCGCGCAACGTGATTTTAGAGAAAACGGCCAATTAGTGGGTCGTGGGCACAGTGGTCATCCAATTGAGGATGGGGTAGTGGGGTCCCAAAGCTGGAGGAACAATAGGATGCCGTCCAATAATTAGAGAGTGGCAGCCCCATCATTCGAGCTGCCATTTCATGCATGACAGATAAAGAGGGTGTCTCTGAGAGAAGCTGCCCTTTAGCAGTTGAGAAATGTTTCTGATTTAAAACTGTCTTCAGCTGCCAGACCATCATTGAGAAGGTGGTATTCTTCCATATGGCATTCTGCAATCACAGCTAGGGGCATAACTGTAGAGTTCTAATCAGTCACAGAACTTGCCCACACTGCCAGGAAACTCATGAACGGGGATGCACCCCCTCAAACCCCCTGGGTTCATCTTCAACTTAGTGAGCTACTCTCTGTGTACCACCTTCAGCTGCATCAACCCCAGCCTCGCACACGAGGTTGACATATTCACCCTCCGCAGCACCTCACACCATAACCCCTCATCCAGCGCTATCCGCAGCCCCTTCTCCGACGTAGCCTTCATCCCCTCCGGAGATGCCTTATCCTCAACCACAAGCCTCCCAGAGATCGCCGAGCAGTTGAGAACCCCCTCCCGCCAACCCCATCACCGACAACAACCCCCTCCAACACGAGGAGGTCAGTGTCACAGGAAAGGTCGGAAAACCTTTTTCCACAAAATCCCGCATCTGCATGTACCTGAGGCCTTCCTCCCTGACTCGAACCCGTGGTTCTCTCGGGTCGACATCAACTACGACCCCGCCCTCAACCTACCGGGCAGCACGGTAGCATAGTGGTTAGCTACTATGGTCCCAGGTTCGATTCCGGCTTAGGTCACTGTCTGTGCGGACTCTGCACATCCTCCCCGTGTGTGTGTGGGTTTCCTCCGGATGCTCTAGTCCACAATCCAAAGATGTGCAGGTTAGGTGGATTGGCCATGATAAATTGCCCTTAGTGTCCAAAATTGCCCTTTGTGTTGGGTGGGGTTTCTGGGTTATGGGGATAGGGTGGAGGTGTTGAACTCCATACTGGGTGGGGTGCTCTTTCCAAGAGCCGGTGCAGACTCGATGGGCCGAATGGCCTCCTTCTGAACTGTAAATTCTATGATTATCTATGATAAAGTGCTTTCGAAATTTCCTCCATATTTTCAGCGTGGCCACCACCCCGAGAACATCCCTGAGGCAAATGGGAGCAGCGCTGTTTCCAGCGCCCGCAGCTCCGACCCCTTGCGGAGGGTCCCTCCAGCGGGGAATCCAGCCCCTTGTCCTTCTTGAGTGACAATGAAATGGATGCCTGTCACATTTTCTCTGGCAGTGCCCCCTTACCATCTGTGTCCTCAAATATCTCCACCAACACTATGGCAACTTATCCATAAAGTTTTCATAAAACTCTACCGGAAAACCAGTGCCTTAACTACTGCATTTTCCCTATCGCTAACCGCAATTCTTCCACCCCCACTGGCTCCTCCAATCCTGCCTTCTCTTCCTCTCCTACTTTGGGATACTTCAAAACACCAAAAACTCCCTCATTGCCGACTCATCCTCTGGAGGCTCTGACTTGTACAAATATTTATAGAGTTCCTCAAATGCCTTGTTCACCTGTTCTGGTGCCACCACCAGCAACCCTGTCCTATCCCGGGCCCGGACAATCAACCAGCCATCTGCCAGTGGAGCTGGCCTGCCAACAAGCGGCTGGCCTTCTCCCCATTACTCGTTCACGGTTCCCCTCGCCTGCTTCAACTGCCGAACGGCCTTCCCCGTGGACACAAGGTCAAACCCGTCTGTAGCTCCTTCCTCCTCATCAGAAGGCCCAGAGTGGGATCCTCCACATACCTTCCATCCACCTCTAAAATCTCCTCTACCAACCACTGTCGCTCCTCTCTAGCATTAAACAAGATGACCTCGCCCCTCCCCTCTGCCTTCAATGCTTCCCCACACAACTGATGGTGAACCCTCCCAGTTCCTACTGAATCCTACATAATCCTCAGTCACCTTTCCCAATTTGGTACAGAAATGTGGGCCCATCAATAACCCCACATCCAACCTCCATGCAGGCCTCTGAGTTGGCCCCTTCTCCAGGGCCACATCTACTCAATGTGGAGCATGGTGAGAGATAACAATCGCCAAAGATTTTGCCTTCCTCGCAACAGCACCTTTCCAATAACA
This sequence comes from Scyliorhinus canicula, assembly GCF_902713615.1. Classification (NCBI taxonomy): domain Eukaryota; kingdom Metazoa; phylum Chordata; class Chondrichthyes; order Carcharhiniformes; family Scyliorhinidae; genus Scyliorhinus; species Scyliorhinus canicula. The sequence continues at coordinate 207,934,916 of NC_052151.1, forward strand.
AAAAAAAAATCAATCCTTAATACATATTGTGCACTGGCAAAAAAGAATGAGTACTCCCTATCCCGCAGGCGCAGAAACCTTCACTTGTCTGCCCCTCACATCTCTCTCATAAAAACTTACATTAACACTGCAATGAAGTTACTGTGAAAAGCCCCTAGTCGCCACATTCCGGCGCCTGTTCGGGTAAGCTGCTACGGGAATTAAACCCACACTGCAGGTCTTCTTCTGCATTACAAACTAGCTGTCTAGCCCACTGAGCTAAACCAGCCCCAGATTGGACTATTATCTGAACAGAAGGATCGGCACATAGGAAGTACAAAATAAGTGCTCCAAGGATGATGTTGAAACAGTGGAGGATGAGAGCCCTGGAATCTTGGTAGACTCAACATTATGTCCAACCTTAGAGAGCTTCCATCAATAAAGACCCCTCAGGCGGGTCTCAAGGGGCTAAATGACCTACTCCTGCTGCTATGTTCCTACACTCCTGTTCCTGAGGCAGAACTGACCAACTCTCTCTACAGAAAGATAGAGGCCTGAATGGGAATCTCAAACTGAAAGCAAAGTTGAAAAGCAATGGGTTTTATCAGAAGGTCTGTCGCCTGTGAGTGCTGCATTTCTAAACTACAGGGACCCTGAATGAATGAAACTACCAAGAAGACCATTACAGGCTGCAGACCAAAGACTTTAATCAGCAGGCTTGCTGTGAAGAAAGTGTGTTGAAGAATCACTATATAAAGCAAAGGCTGGATAAAGGGGCTGATTTAGCAAGTGGGCTAAATAGCTGGCTTGTAATGCAGAACAAGGCAGCAGTGCAGGTTCAATTCCTGTATTGGCCTCCCCGAACAGGTGCTGGAATGTGGTGACTAGGGGCTTTTCACAGTAACTTCATTGAAGCTTACTTGTGACAATAAGCGATTATTATTTTTATTAGGCACTAGAGTGGCATTCTCCGGTCTGCCATTGTGTTTTCCACCGCGGCACGGCCCCACCGGCAGCAGGATTCTCCGTTCCCGCAGCCAGCCAATGGAGTTTCCCATTGTAGCCACCCCGTGCCATCGGAAAATTTGTGGGCATGGGAGCACTCCCAACGGACCGAAGAATCCTGCCAAAGGGGAATTCTCCTGCTTATCTTTTGACCTTCATCCTTATTATTTTTTTTACCCCTTTTCATCCCTGTGTTTGTCTGTCTTTTGTGTGTGGATAGAGGGTGGGACAGTTAAAGTGGGTTGTAGGTATTAGCTTTCCATTAACCAGTTGTATTTACTGCATTTTGCACGAAAGTCCTTGTGAAAAAGAAACAGTAATTGTGTTTAATTTTACAAACCTGGTGACTGTAATTATTGGGCAGCCAAGGTATTTTTTTAAAGAATTATTGGTTAATTCACTTGTGTTAAGACTCCAGGGCACATGGGGCGCATGGGGCTAGAATTGACTGTGCACTAGCCCAGGGTACATGAAGAGTTTGACAGAATAGAATTTATTGTCCGTTTTAGATAAATCAGTTAATTAGCTTCCTGAGATTTCTCTCTTTTTGTTCATATTGGAGAGATATCATTGGGGTTTGATTCAGTTTGTTTCTTGCACTCTGCCTGTGTTTAGACTAGGAAACAATGATCTGGGAGATTCAGGAGTGAAACTACTGTCTGCGGCTCTGAGGAATCCGGACTGTAAAATACAGAAACTGGAGTAAGTACCAGACAAACAGATTATATTTATCCTAAAAATTATTCTTCGTATAACAATAAACAGTGAAGATTTTCTCTGATCCCTGATATTTCTCTCTCTCCGACCTTCAGACTCTATGAAAACAATCTCACATATTTGTGCATTAAAGATCTCACCTCCGCTCTCACTGCAAACCAATCACTGATCATTCTGACCCTGGATTACAATGAACTGGGAGATAAAGGAGTGAAACTCCTATCTGCAGCTCTGAGGAAGCCAGACTGTAAAATACAGAAATTGGAGTAAGTACCAGAGTGTGTGAGAATGTGTTTATAATAACTGGATTTCTGGCACTGTATGTTATAATCAGCAAGAGTGTTATTAATAAACACTAAATAACTGCTGGTGTAATTAACAGTCTATTTAATAAATTGTGCACTTAATTGGGGCTAGAATTCTCCAGCCGTCGCATTCTCTGTTCCTGCTGGCAGCTCACCCCTGCCCATGGGTTTCCTGGTGGGGTGGCTTCAATGAATATTCCTGAGTGGGATTCTCCGTTTGCCCAGCCGCGTATTCCCTGGCGGTGTGCCAATCACTCTCAGGATTCTCACCTCCCGATGCTTGTCAGTGGGATTTTCCATTGAAACCACCACACAGCGCCGGGAAACCTGCAGGCGGGGGTTATCCTGCCAGCGGGAAAAGAGAATCCTAAGGGCCAGAGAATTCCGGCCCCATTGACGAGGGGTGGGAGGAGAGAATTCCTCCGCCAGTGAAACATGTGGCTAATATTGTAATATTGTTAACACTCTTGAATTGAATGGCTCTCTGGGCTATATCAGGGAACAGTTAAGAGTCAAGTGAGGACCAGGTGAGGACAGCCGAGTATCTTTCCTCAAGGATATTAGCGAACCAGTTGGAATATTACAACAATCGATGATTAATGGCGGGATTCTCCAGCCACAGAGCCCTGCATTCCTCGGCAGTCCGCCATATGGTGGCAGCGGGATTCTCTATGCGGAAGGTGTTTGATAAGGTGCCGCACAGAAGGTTCATTCGCAAGGTTACATCACATGGGACTTGGGTAATTTATGAGCTTGGATAGAAGACTGGCTGACGGACAGAAGCAGAGTGTCGGGAGCCATTTGTCTTTCTCTGGATGGCAAGATGTAACTCTTGGAGTGCCACAGGGGTCGATCCTAGGGCCAAGCTATTTACAATCTATAAAAATGACATGCATAGAAAGTTCTAGAGCCAAATTTGCAGACGACACAAAAATAGTTGGAACAGTAAGTTGCAATGAGGAAGTAAGAACATTATATGTGGTTTAGCTCAGTAGGCTAGAAAGCTGGTTTGTGATGCAGAACAAGGCCAGCAGTGTGGGTTCAATTCCCGTACCAGCTGAGAATTCTCAATTCTCCCTCTGTGTACCCGAACAGGTGCCAGAATATGGCGACTAGTGGCTTTTCACAGTAACTTCATTGCAGTGTTAATGTAAGCCTACTTGTGACAATAAAGATTATTATTACAAGGCTAAGGACCAAATACGTGAAAATGACCTTAGAATACTTGATGGCTGGCGGTCATGATGGGCCAAATGTCTCTTTTTGTGTGCTGGAAACCTCGATGATTCTTTGTCCACAGAAGGTTGTCAAAGCCAAGTTACTGAATAAATTTACAAAGGGAATAGATAGAATTCTAGACTCTATGGGCGGTATTCGCCAATACTGGGGCTACGTCCCCACGCCGGCCTGAAAAGTGGCGTCAACGGTCCCCGATAATGGGGAATGCTCCCCTTCCGAGGGGGCTAGGTCGGCGCTGGAGTGGTCCCTGCAGCTCCAGCCAGCGCGGAACGGCCAGCGCGAGTTTCCACATGCACGGGGGTTCCCGTCTCTGCGTCGTCCTCCGGGCACTATGGCGGAGCCCTACATGGGCCCGACGCGGAGGAACAGAGGCCCCCACGGAACCAGCCGCCCGCCGATCGGTAGGCCCTGATCGCGGGCCAGGCCACCGTGGGGGCCCCCACCCGGGGACAGATCCGCTCCCTCCAGGACGGCCTCCACAGACTCACCTTCCTGATCCCGCCGTGTCGGACCTGAGTAACCCACGCCGGTGGGACTCGGCCGATCGGGGCCCGGAGAATGGCCGTGGTGGCCGCTTTCAACGCCCCTGACTGGCGCGACAGGTATCCCACGAGCGCCCAAGAATCAGCGGGGGGGGGGGGGGAATCGGGAAGCCGGCGTCGGGGCGCGATTCTCGCGTCCCCCGGGGATTCTCCGTCCCGGCGGGGGGTCAGAGAATCCCAGCCGTAAGGGGAAGGGGAAAGCACTGGAGTGTGGCCTTGAGATAAAGGATTCGCCATTATCATATTGAATGGTGGAGTAGACTCGAAGGGTTAAATGACCTACTATTTTCTGTATTTCCACATAATAAATACTGTAGATTATAAAATTATATTAATAAGCTTTGTACATTATTAATCATATCAATGACAGTGACTAATAAATACAGTACATTGTTATTTGTTTCAGTAACAATGTTATTCATAAATGATTCACATTATTAGTATCAGTGGCAATATTATTAATTAACACGATAAATTATCAGTGTCAGGGATTGTTATTAATCATTATTATTTGTGTTACTGTGTCAATAAATTTGTTATATCAGTGGCAATATTATGAATAAGCGTTGTATTTTTATTAGTATCAGCGCTAGTTTTATTACAAATCCCTGTATAATATTGTTATGAATAAATGTGGTAAATTATTAATGCCATTGATATAGTGTTATTAATAAATACTGGATTTACCCTGATTCCTGTCATTCCTCTCCCTGATCCCCAGTCTGTGGGATGTTGGTCTCACAGATTCTTGTATTGAGGACCTGGTCTCCGCTCTCAGTACAAACAAGTCGCTGCAAGTTATGTATCTGGGATCAAACCTTTTTACAGACCAATCTGTCCCCGCATTGTGCCACCTCTTAAAGACCTGCAGGACACTAGAGGAGATGTGGTGAGTGGTTTTCTTAATGTTTAATACAAATAAAATATAAGTGGAATTCCGGCAATATTACGGTAAGCATTATTCAAATATTAACCTCAGTCTCCATTAATTACACTGTTGTTCAAGCTGTTTATTTTCTGCTTAATCTGTTTCAGGCTGAGGCAGAATCCATTCAGTCCAAATGGAAAGAAGCAGCTAGAGTCACTTCAAGATTTCAGACCAGGACTGAGTGTGTTTGTCTGAGCATTTTGATTGATGAGCACTATTGATCTCATTATGTGAATATTTCTGACTGATTTCCTGTGCCTCCCTTTTAATAATAATAATAATAATAATAATCTTTATTCATAATGGGTGCAGAGGCAGATGTTGTAGCCTTCACCTCGTTGATCGCCCAAAGGCGGATTGTGATGGGATGGAGAGCAGCCTCTCCACCCTGTGCCCTGGCGGGGTGGGGGGGGGGGGGGGGGGGGGGGGGGGGGGTCTGTTGGAATTCTTGACTCTTGAGAAGGTTAAGTTTGAACTGAGGAGAAGGATGGAGGGGTTCTACAATTCATGGGCATTATTCATTATGCACTTTCAAGAACTGGATAATATCGAACATTAGTTGGGGTGGGGGTGGGTGGGAAGGTTAGGGGGAGGGGGGGCCGTGTGTGTTAATGGTGACTATGGGTGATTCCTGATTCTTTTTTGTCGTTTGTTTATGTGAACATGCGGGCTAATGTTTGGGGTTTGGTGGGAGGATGGGATCGTTGTTATTCATATGGGGATTGACATATTTGTTACTGATTATTGTTTATTGTTGGTGGGTGTAAATTTGGGAGAAAATGTGAAAAAGGAGGAAAATAAAATATTTTAAAAAAAAACTTTATTCATGTCACAAGTAGGCTTACATTAACACTGCAATGAAGTTACTGCGGAAAGCCCCTCATCAACGCACTCCGGGGCCTGTTCGGGTACACAGGGAGAATTCAGAATGTTCAATTCACCTATGAAGCACGTCTTTTGGGACTTGTGGGAGGAACCCGGAGCGCCTGGAGGAAACCCATGCAGACACGGGGCGAACGTGCAGACTCCACACAGTGTCCCAAGCTGGGAATCAAACCTGGGATCCTGGCTGTGTGAAGCAACTGTGCTAACCACTGTGCTACCGTTTTAATGGGCGGGGCTCCAGATTGAAATCCTATTGGCCATTTCCCAGTTTCAAACTGAGTGAGTGTCATCTCCCATTGTGACATCAGAGGCCCAGCAACAGGGTCACCATAAGACCATAAGACATAGGAGCGGAAGTAAGGCCATTCGGCCCATCGAGTCCACTCCACCATTCAATCATGGTTGATTTCAACTCCATTTACCCGCTCTCTCCCCATAGCCCTTAATTCCTCGAGAAATCAAGAATTTATCAATTTCTGTCTTAAAGACACTCAACGTCCCGGCCTCCACCGCCCTCAGTGGCAATGAATTCCACAGACCTACCACTCTCTGGCTAAAGAAATTTCTCCTCATCTCTGTTCTAAAGTGACTCCCTTTTATTCTAAGGCTGTGCCCCCGCGTTCTAGTCTCCCCTGCTAATAGAAACAACCAGACTGTGTTTAGCTGAGATGAAACCCACCACCTAATAGGGGCCAAAAACAACTGCTGATGGTGACCTAGGCCAGGGAGCATGTCCAAATGGAGAGGTTTCTGAGACTAAGGGAAAAGCAGATGGTGAATAATGTGTTTACTGTACAATGTGTTGATTGGTATTCCTGTATTTGCACCTCTGAAGCGGTTAATTTCTAAGCAGCTGGAACTACACATACTGAAGAGTGTCAACAAACAGGTGCATGGCAAATTCACCTCTTGCTTAAGGAGTACCAAGTTTGAAAGTGTAGTGATCCAGTTAAACTACAGCACAGTAAACATCCATCTAGCGATCTGCATCTACCATTACATTTTTTGAGATTGGACTCCAGTATTTACCCACCATCGACGTCAGTCTGATCCATCTATAATTCTGTGTTTTCTCTCCGCCTCCCTTTTTAAATACTGGAGTTCCATTAGCTACTCTGCAATCTGTAGGAACTGTCCCAGAGTCTTTAGAATCTTGGAAGATGACTATCAATGGATCCACTATTTCTAGGGCCACTTCCTTAAATACTCTGGGATATAGATTATTAGGCTCTGGTGATTTCTCAGCCTTCAATCCCATCAATTTCCCCAACATAATTTCTCTAATAATACTAATTTCCTTTAGTTCATGGAATTATAGACTTTACAGTGCTGAAGGAGGCCATTCGGCCCATCGAGTCTGCACCGGCCCTTGAAAAGAGCACCCTACCCATTCTATGATTCTATACCCAGTCTAGGAAGCCCTGTTCTCTCATTGGTTCCTGAATGAATTGGTCCAAAAAACCCATCCCTTAAGCATAAGATAAAGGTGCACGGCGTTACAGGTAATGTATTAGCATGGATAAAGGATCCGTTAACTAACAGAAAGCAAAGAGTGGGGATAAATTGGTGTTTTTCTGATTGGTGATCAGTGGCTAGTGTGCCTCAGGAATCAGTTTTGGGACTGCAATTGCTTACAATTTACATAGACGATTTGGAGTTAGGGACCAAGTGTAAACGTGTCAAAGTTTGTGGATGACACTAAGATGAATGGTGGAGTAAAGTGTACAGAGGACACTGAAAATCGGCAGAGGGATAGTTTAAGTGAGTGGGCAAGGGTCTGGCAGATGGAGTACAATGATGGTAAATGTGAGGTCATCCATTTTGGCAGGAGTGCAGGTCAAATTCCATTTGTAATTTTATTTTCTCCGCCAGTAGTTCCACAGCCAGGGCCGTGGAGTTCTGCCGCCTGATCACCTCCAGTATGGAGTCGATGAGTTGTTCCCGAATCTGCCTCGCCTTCCTACCTTTGAATGCCCTGTATGCAATCATCACCCCCGTTATCACCACATTCAGTGCCTCCCAGTATGTGGAGGGTGAGACCTCCCCATTCTGGTTGCAGGTTACATACCCATCGATGGCTTGTGATATCCTCTCACAGAACGCCTGTCAGCGAGGTGGGCTGTGTCCAGCCTCCATTGGGCTTGGGCCAGGCCCGTCTCCAACCTCACATCCCCGTAGTGTGGAGCATGGTCGAATTGCTATCGGAAGCACCGATATTCCCACTACAAAGAAGTTGATTCCGGTGTAGACCTTGTGGCCTTGGGAAAATTCCTTCTCCCTCGGGTGTGTGAAACTCCATGGGTCCACTGCCCCCATCTGCTCCATAAAGCCGTTCTCTCACCATGTTTGACTATTTCCCTGATTTGAGTCTCAATCTGTCTGTCCGTGAATCCTGTATTAAATTATAATTTAGATCAGTGTCTGAGATTACTGCAGATTGGGGAGATACATTTTGTATCAATTATTTAGGAATTTCATTAAAGTATTCACTATCCTGTTAGTAAATGGGCCATGATTTTTGTGCTCGGCCCGATTCTCTTTTCCATTGATTGTTTCTTTCACCAATGAGGCGTTGATCCATGGCGCTGTCTGTTTGTTGAAGCTGTCATGTGAGAGTATCTTTAAGAAATTGTTGTTTATTAATGGGTGTGTATGTATCTGTAGTGAGAGTACCTTTAAGAAATTAGTGTTTACTACTGCAGTGATGTCAGAGAGTGGGTGGAGCTGGGCTGTCTGTCAGCTTTTTACTTTCATTTTAGGCTGTTTTCTGCAGGGTGTGTTTTAGTTTCGTTTTCAGAACTGGATAGCTGCAGTCACAGCCAGAAGGTGTATTAGAGTCTCTCTCTGTAATCTAAAGACTGTAAATTGATCCTGGTGATTTAAAATAACAGTAGTGACATTAACCTGATGTGCTTCTGGTAAAAGGTGTTTTAAGTCTTATGGATGTTAAAGGGAAAGCTTAAAGGATTACTTAGTGTTGTATTCTTTGGGGATTGTATTTGAATTAATGGTTGCTAAGATGTTCACTGTATGTTTTAAAAAGGTTAACTTGAGTTCATAGAATAAACATTGATTTGCTTTAAAAAATACTTTTCCATTTCTGCTGCACCACACCTGTAGAATGGGCCGTGTGCTCCCCATAACCAAAATCTATTAAAAGTTGTGGGTCAGGTGAACTCCATGATACACTTTGGGGTTCTCTAAACCATGGCCCATAACAAAGCAGATACAACAAATCCCAACAACTCTAACACAAGGAGATAAGGGGAGCTCCCCAGTGTCTGCATGGACATTTATCTCTCAACTTGCTGTGCAGGTGAGTAACTGACATTAGAAATTGGCGGCCTCACAAAATCCTTTCCAGTTCTATTTCAAGGATCTGAAACCTCGGTTACAAGTTTCTTTTCCACCCATTTCCCAGCTGTGGTTGTCACTGGTAAAGTCACAACAATGCTCGACTCAAATTGCTCTGAGATATTGCTGTTGGGCCGTCTTCTTGAAAACAAAGCAGAGTAAGAGGACACTTCAGAGGCTGTGTCTGTAACAGTCAATCACATTGGAGAGGGTCTGGAGTCAGATACAGAACAGACCAAGTAAGGATGGCACATTTCATTTCCAAAACCTCAGACAGATTATTGACACTGACAAGTTTCTTTTTAAAATCCAGTTTCTATTAAACTGAATTAAAATTCTCAAACTATCATCTAAACTCATGTTCTCTGGGTTATTAACGTAACCTCTGGATTGTCAGAGCAGCAACATAACAACAGGCTCGCTTCCTCTGATAACTGAAATCTACTCCATTAAATGTCCATTTATCTCATTGTAATTTGTGGGTTATGAGTGTGAATTGGGTCGCGGTGAGAGTATCAAAAAAGTATGTGGAAGCTTTTATTTAAAAAAGTTTCTGTTACCTGTTCTTTCCACTATGTATCAATTTCTCAGTACTCTATGGTGATTGTTTTGACATTTCGGAGTTGTGTTTTTTACATTAAACCATAAAGTTCTTTGAGAGTACAGAACGTGAACATTGATGAAAATACCTGACTGTAAATCCCAGTGATTGTATCAAACAGCTTCGATGTTCACAAGCAAAGTACTGATTGTACCCAACCGACCCATTTGTAAAACTCTATAGTATCAAATATTCATTGTGATTCTGTGATTGGACAACATTTGCTAAACAATCCTGATTGTGCTGACTGAATAGTGCTGTATGAATCCACTTGGGGCTGGTTTAGCTCCAGGGGCTGGTTTAGCTCACTCAGCTAAATCGCTGGCTTTTAAAGCAGACCAAGCAGGCCAGCAGCACGGTTCAATTCCCGTACCGGCTTCCCCAAACAGGCGCCGGAATGTGGTGACTAGGGGCTTTTCACAGTAACTTCATTGAAGCCTACTCGTGACAATAAGCAATTTTCATTTTTTCATTTTCACTTAAACATTCATATTCACGCACTCGGCCCTGTCATTTCAAGAGGGAGCACGTCCACATATTGCACCTTTTTCAACTAAACAAAAGTTTATGGAACCATCATTCCCTGGTTCATTCCCCATGGACTGCCTTGACAAATCAGAATCGAACTGCCCAGTTTGTATGTGAACAAAGTTGTGAAGTTAACTGTTTATACTACATTCTCCATGACAATGCCTCCATCAATCTGAGTATACATTGTGATATATTATATTTCATATTTGTGGCAGTAATGTTACAAAAACCCTGGTTTAAAATAGTGCCTACTAAAGCTGTTATTAAGCAGTCGTAAAAGTTGAGGTCATTATTGATTTTTAACCATCTACGTCCTTTACAGAGAGATGGCTAATGGAACATTGTTTATATTTTGGATGGTTCCTTGGAATGTAGAACATTTATGAGGGATTATATTTATTACTAGCTGAGCAGATCATGGAACTTAGCGGGATACAGTTAATGCAATAAATGGGAGGAGACACATCTGTCTGTAGTTTTGCAGTATGTTATAGGATTTTAAGTTGAACAAGAGTTTTGCCAAATGCTGTTAGTTTGAGCAGAATTGTTCTGGATCTGCTCTCGAAAGGGTCTCTGTCCAAAGGTCTGCACAGATAAGTGAACCATTTTGTCAACTTCATATATAAGTGGCATTTGAACTGAATTGGGTTTCATAATTGGCATTTGGTGGCAGGTGTAGATAGAAAGGTAAAGCTTTCCCTTTTATTTAAGAACTACTTAACTGTTAATTATAAAGCTATATCATTGGTGTTAGTGTGGTTAATTATGTGTTTAAATTAAAGTTAGTTTTAACATAAAAGCTACCTATTGGCTTTGCTTGTGAACACCGAAGGGATGGGCTGTTTGATACAATCACTGGGAAGCATCCTTTCCTCACAGTGTTACAAATAGCACAATTGTTTGGGGTTGTTTATTGGTATCCTAACCAAAGTTAGGGTCTGGTCCAGTATCCTAACAGAGTCCACTTGACAAAATAATCAGTACTCTCTTCTCATGCAGTATAAATTGTTGTTCAGCAATTATTGTTGGAAATCTCTGGCAAGTTATCCTGATGAGTCCAAAATGAAAAGGTTTGATAGCATGTCTAATTTTTCAGCAAAAGTAGAATCTTCTCCCTCTGTCCCTTGATGGGTTAGTGTATGGCCTCAAGCGATATCCAATACCACATCACCTTTCTTGTGTGAGCTTATTGTTCGAATCTGGTCACTGCTGATTACAAAATTCTTCGTTCCCATTTCTTGATTTTTAAAGTCTGATGAATGCAAGGAAACTTCACCATTTATTATAAATAAAACAGAAAATACTGGAAGACTTCAGCAAGTCTGACAGTATCTGCAGAGAGAGAAGCAGAGTTAACATTGAGTCTGTAGAAGTGGATTTCATTTGGAACTTCGCTGATAGGGTTAATATAACAGTTCTGAAAAGCTCTGTGAAAAAGATGTCAACAGGTCAAGGGATGAAATAAAGGGAGCGTGTTCTGACCGGTATCTGTGAAAGCAGAGATGTCAGAAGGTCATGGGATGGAAAAAGGGGAGTGTGGCTTTAGTACTATTTAATGTTCTGACCCGCATCTGTGAAAGCAGAGAGGTCAAAAAGTCAAAGAATGGAATGAATGGGAAGCGTTACTTTATTGCGGAGATAGAACATAGAACATAGAACAGTACAGCACAGAACAGGCCCTTCGGCCCTCGATGTTGTGCCGAGCAATGAAACCCACGTAACCCGTATACCCGTAACCCAACAATCCCCCCATTAACCTTACACTATGGGCAATTCAGCATGGCCAATCCACCTAACCCGCACATCTTTGGACTGTGGGAGGAAACCGGAGCACCATAGCGCAATTAAGCTCGTTTGACCAGTTGAAACAAATAAACATTGAAATGTAAAAGGAATGGGCTTTGGAGTGAGTTAAGCCAGATGGCCATGGGATAAGAAAAACCTTTGTAACAATATTAATAGTGACTTGTGCTAATGATTATGTCAAAATAACCTCCCGACCTCGAAGAATAATTCCATATATGTACATGTTCTGGATCCTTGCCAAATCAAAGGTGTATCTAGGAATTTAAGGGGACCACCCCTAAGCTGTAAAATGTATAAAAATACAGTCCTTATTCTGGGATTTTGGCACTTCTCGAAGGTGGTTACCCGACTGCTTAGAGATTTGTCCCGGCCGTGAATAAACAAATATTCGTTACTGACGTGTTCGAGTGTTTTACTTCTGGACTGACGATCAGATACGTGAAAGCGCAATTCACAAGTCCATGTGACTTCAGAGCTAAAGTGAGGGAGAAATGTGTTGGATGTTATACTGTAAGAGGGGATGGAACAAAGAACAGGTTCAGTAATAGTTGGGGGTTAGGCGGAACTGCACAAAGTTGTGGAAGACGCAAGACAAAGGAAGTGTTAATAGCAGCATGAAGGACTATCAAAGCTGTTAATACTGGCATAAAGGTAAGATGTAGAATGTGTTACTGGGAGAACAAAAGTCAGTGCTCAGTCAAAGGAAAACTTCAGAGCAAGTAACATCTGGCCCTGTGGGGGTGGCGGGATTGCATTGGTACAAATTATTTTTGGATAAAAAATGCAGGGGGTCAGATGAAAGAGAAAGGTCACAGTCTTAAAGTTGTTGAACTCAGGTGTTGAGTCCCGAAGCCTGTTATGGGCCCAGTTGGAAGGTGTGGTTCTATCCTTCTAGTTTGTGTTGGTTTCACTGGAATATTGTAACAGGCCAAGGACGGACATGTGGGCATGAGAGCACGATGCTGAGTTGAAACGGTAAGCAACAGAAAGGTTGGGCTTATGCTTGTGGACTGAGCACTAGGATTAGCTAACTAAAAAAAAAAGATCCCAATGCAACCTCCCAAACAGCCATTTGCTCGTAAGGTTTGCTTTCACTCAGCGTTGATTTTTATTTGTCCTGTGCCCTACACATTCTTGTGCAATCTCTTCCAGCTCACACATATCACTGATTTCATCAATTTTTCCCTCTCTTTAACTGAGAAGAATCACATGGATTTGAAATGTTAAACTCTGAAGAGTCACATAAGAGCTGGTATTTACTGCTCCTGTTTGCATTGAGCGGGTCCAGCAGTGGGAGCAAAGAATATTGCGAGAAGGCCAAAGTCGCTGTTCACAGTAATGTATAAGCAGGCAGTGATTGTCTCCGCTCCCCTTCAGTGACGGATAGCTCCAGAGGTTCAACGTCAAGAACTTCTTTGTAATACAGTAAGAAGTCTTAAAACACCAGATTAAAGTCCAACAGATTTGTTTCGAATCACTAGCTTTCGGAGCACAGCTCCTTCATCAGGTGAATGAAGAGGTGGGGTCCAGGAACATATATATCGACAAAGTCAAAAATGCAAGACGATTCTTTGAAGGCGAGTCTTTGCAGGCAATTAAGTCTTTACAGGTCCAGACCGAGCAACTGTTCACACGACTCCAGATGTGATCTTTAATATCTCTGATGACACTCAGCCTCATCCCCAACTTTCACTCCCCCAGTCACCTTACATTTTAATTTTTTACATTTGTTCACCTCTCCCTAATCATTAGACTGGCCCTGCCTGTTCATTCTTTCACCTCTGTCATCTCCTCACATGCGACCTGCTGCTCTGGTTCCTATCAACCATTATACTTCTTGTAATTTTACCCTTCCCTTTCCCTATTTTCTAGTTTAAAGTCCTTGTGACCACCTTATTTATCCTTTCCGCTAGAGCACTGGTCCCAGATCAGTTCAGGTGGAGACCGTCCCAACGGTCCAGATCCCTCCTGTCCCAATAGTGTTGCCAGTGCCCCATAAAATGGAATCCCTCTTTCCCACACCACTCCTTTAGCCACATGTTTACTTCCCTAATTTTCTCACCCTACATCAATGTGCACGTGGCTCGGCTAGTAATCCCGAGATTATAATCCTTATGGACCTGTTCTTTCATTTTGATCTTAGTTCCTGATAATTCCCAAACGTGTCCTCTTTCCTAGTCTTGTCCCAGGGAAAGGATTGGCTCACTGAAGGATAGGCAAGGGAATCTATGTGTGGAGCTAGAGGAAATGGGCGAGGTACTAAATGAATACTTTGCATCAGTATTCACCAAAGAGAAGGAATGGTGGATGTTGAGTCTGGAGAAGGGTGTGCAGATAGCCTAGGTCACATTGAGATCCAAAAAGGCAAGGTGTTGGGCATCTTGAAAAATATTAAGGTAGTTAAGTCCCCAGGGCTTGATGTGGCCCAGAATACTGAAGGAGGCTGGAGAGGAAATTGCTGAGGCCTTGACAGAAATCTTTGGATCCTCACTGTCTTCAGGTGATGGCCCGGAGAATAGCCAATGTTGTTCCTTTCTTTAAGAAGGGTAGCAAGGATAATCCAGGGAACTACAGGCCGGTGAGCCTTATGTCAGTGGTAGGGAAATTACTGGAGAGAATTCTTCAAGACAGGATCTTCTCCCATTTGGAAGCAAATGGATGTATTAGCGAGAGGAAGCACGGTTTTGTGAGGGGGAGGTCGTGTCTCACTAACTTGACAGAGTTTTTCAAAGAGGTCACAAGGTGATTGATGGAGGTAGAGCAGTGGATGTTGTCTATCTAGACTTCAGTAAGGTCTTTGACAAGGTCCCTCATGGCAGACTGGTACAAAAGGTGAAGTCACATGGGATCAGGGGTGAGCTGGCAAGATGGATACAGAACTGGCAAGGTCATAGAAGGCAGAGAGTAGCAATGGAAGGGTGCTTTTCTAATTGGAGGGCTGTGACTAGTGGTGTTCTGCAGGGATCAGTGCTGGGACCTTTGCTGTTCTTAGTATATATAAATGATTTGGAGGAAAATGTAACTGGTCTGATTAGTAAGTTTGCAGACGACACAAAGGTTGGTGGAATTGCGGATAGCGCTGAGGACTGTCAGAGGATACAGCAGGATTTAGATCGTTTGGAGACTTGGGCGGAGAGATGGCAGATGCAGTTTAATCTGGATAAATCTGAGGTAATGCATTTTGGAAGGTCTAATGCAGGTAGGAAATATACAGTGAATGGTAGAACCCTCAAGAGTATTGACAGTCAGAGAGATCTAGGTGTACAGGTCCACAGGTCACTGAAAGCGGCAACACAGGTGGAGAAGGTAGTCAAGAAGGCATACGGCATGCTTGCCTTCATTGGCCGGGGCATTGAGCATAAGAATTGGCAAGTCATGTTGCAGCTGTATAGAACCTTAGTTAGGCCACACTTGGAGTGTAGTGTTCAATTCTGGTCGCTACACTACCAGAAGGATTTGGAGGCTTTAGAAAGGGTGCAGAAGAGATTTACCAGGATGTTGCCTGGTATGGAATGCATTAGCTATGAGGAGCGGTTGAATGAACTCAGTTTGCTCTCACTGGAACGACAGAGGTTGAGGGGCGACCTGATAGAAGTGTACAAAATGATGAGGGGCATAGACAGACTGGATAGTCAGAGGCTTTTTCCCAGGGTAGAGGGGTCAATTACTAGTGGGCATAGGTTTAAGATGCGAAGGGCAACGTTTAAAGGAGATGTACGAGGCAAGTTTTTGACACAGAGGGTAGTGGGTGCCTGGAACTCGCTGCCGGAGGAGGTGGTGGAAGCAGGGATGATAGTGACATTTAAGGGGCATCTTGAGAAATACATGAATAGGATGGGAGATGGAACCATCAATTCAGCGAACACGTGTAGTTGGATCTGAACAGAGGCTTTAATACACTTACAATAGAGCCAGCCTATTCGTCGTTGAACTTCAGGTGAACTGGCAGGCTGGCTCTAAGGCACTGATCTTTATACATCACTCCTAGGGGGAGGAGTCCTGGGAGGAGCCAAGGGAGGAGCCCAGTACAAACTCTCACATACTCCCAGAGCGACTCCCCCTGGTGGTCGGATAGTGCAACTGCGCTTACAATGGGTAGATAATGAACATATATACATAGAGTAATATTGGCAACTATATATAGTGTGAATCACATTCACCACATTCACCCCCTGTTAAAAAAAATCAAGTCCGGCGGGGGTGATGGCTCAAAGAGTCAGTCTGTCCGGTGGACGAATTGTCCATTTTGATCTGCGAAGCACCGGGGTTGCAGCCTCTTGCGGTGGCTGGGCAGGCGTCGAGGTCTGGGGTACCGTTGTCGGTTCCGGGGCGAGTCTTGTCCGAGCCTCATACACCTCCTGGTCGAATGAAGACTGGGTGCGCGGAGAGCGGGCTGGTGCTGGCACTCGGGACTGGTGGGGTGAGCTTGCAGAATCGGTGGCGCAAGGGGGCGGCCACATAGGGAACGGGGAAAGGAGTTCCTCGGTGGGGGTAGATGGGGGGCTGGATCCAGTGGGTGCCAGGTCCCGGAGGGATACTGTGTCCTGGCGACCGTCCGGGAACTCAACAAATGCGTACTGTGGGTTGGAATGAAGCAGGCGCACCTTTTCAACAATGGGGTCGGTCTTGTGCGCCCTGACGTGCTTCCTTAGGAGAACCGGGCCTGGCGTCCTCAGCCACGCCGGAAGTGAGACCCCTGTGGTAGCGCCCCTGGAAAAAATGACGAGCCGCTCGTGGGGGGTTTGGTTGGTAGCTGTATACAGGAGGAATCTAATTGCGTGGAGCGCGTCAGGGAGGACTTCCTCCCATTGGGAAACTTGGAGCTTCCTGGACCTGAGGATCAGTAGGACGGTCTTCCAGATCGTTACGTTCTCTGTCTCCACCTGTCTGTTCCCCCTGGGGTTGTAACTGGTAGTCCTGCTCGAGGCGATGCCCTTGTCGAGCAGGTACTGACACAGCTCGTCACTCAGAAAAGGACGCACCCCGGTCCCTGTGCAAGTAGCTGGGGAAACCGAACAGGGTGAAGACACTATGCAGGGCCCTAATGACTGTGCGGGAGGTCATATCGGGGCATGGGATGGCGAAGGGGAATCGGGAGAACTCGTCAATAATGTTAAGTAAATGTTTTTGTTAGTGGAGGGGAGTGGCCCTTTGAAATTGATCGCAAGGCGTTCAAAGGGCCTAGAAGCCTTGACCAGGTGGGTCCTGTCTGGTCTATAGAAGTGCGGTTTGCACTCCGCACAGATCGGGCAGTCCCTGGTGACTGCTTTTACCTCCTCATTGGAAAAAGGCAGGTTTCAGGCTCTGATGTAGTGGGCGAGCCGGGTGACCCCCTGGGTGGCAGAGGACATCGTGGATGGCGTTTAGGCGGCTGATGTGCGCTTTGATGCCTGTCCCACGGGATAGGGCATCCGAGGGCTCGTTGAGCTTCCCCGGTCGATATTTGATATCGTAATTGTAGGTGGAGAGTTCAATCCTCCACCGAAGAATTTTGTCATTTTTAATTTTGCCCCTTTGCGAGTTGTTGAACATGAAGGCGACCGACCGTTGGCCAGTAATAAGGGTGAACCTCCTACCTGCGAGGTAGTGCCTCCAGTGTCGGACAGCCTCCATGATGGCTTGTGCTTCCTTCTCGACTGAGGAGTGTCGGAGTTCTGAAGCGGACAGGGTACGGGAGAAAAATGCAACGGGCCGCCCTGCTTGGTTTAAAGTGACTGCTAGCGCTATCTCTGAGGCGCCGCTCTCAACCTGAAAGGGAGTGGATTCATCCACCGCCCGCATGGCTGCTTTGGCGATGTCGTCCCTGATTGAGCTGAAGGCCTGGCGCGCCTCAGCTGACAGGGGAAATAGTGTGGCCTTAAAGAGTGGGCGGGCTTTGTCCACATATTGGGGGACCCACTGGGCGTAGTACGAAAAGAGCCCCAAGCACCGTTTGAGGGCCTTGGCGTCATGGGGGAGGGGGAGTTCTAAGAGGGGGCGCATGCGATCCAGGTCTGGGCCCAGGACTCAGTTCTCCACGACGTACCCGAGGATGGCTAGTCTGTTTGTGCGGAACACGCATTTCTCCTTGTTATAGAACAATACAGCACAGAACAGGCCCTTCTGCCCTCGATGTTGTGCTGAGCAATGATCACTCTACTCAAACCCACGTATCCACCCTATACCCGTAACCCAACAACCCCCCCCTAACCTTACTTTTTAGGATACTACGGGCAATTTAGCATGGCCAATCCACCTAACCCGCACATCTTTGGACTGTGGGAGGAAACCGGAGCACCCGGAGGAAACTCACGCACACACGGGGAGAACGTGCAGACTCCACACAGACATTGACCCAGCCGGGAATCGAACCTGGGACCCTGGAACTGTGAAGCATTTATGCTAACCACCATGCTACCATGCTGCCCAAAAGGTTTAATTTTTGGGCCGTCTGGAGAAAACGGTGTAGGTTGGCGTCGTGGTCCTGCTGGTCATGGCCGCAGATGGTAACATTATGCAGATACGGAAACGTGGCCCGCAGCCTGTACTGGTCTACCATTCGGTCCATTGCTTGTTGGAACACCGAAACCCCGTAGTGACGCCGAAGGGAACCCAGAGGAAATGGAAGAGGCGGCCATCGGCCTCGAACGCCGTGTAGTGGCGGTCCTCCGGGCGGATTGGGAGCTGGTGGTATGCAGACTTCAGATCCACTGTGGAAAATACCCGATATTGGGCGATCTGGTTTACCATGTCTGCGATTCTGGGGAGGAGATACGCATAGAGGAGCGTAAAGCGATTGATGGTCTGGCTATAATCGACGACCATGCGGAATTCTTCCCCGGTCTTGACGACGACCACCTGAGCTCTCCAGGGACTGTTACTGGCCTCTATGATCCACTCACTGAGCAGCCTTCGGACCTCCGTTCTGATAAATACCCTATCCTGCAGGCTGTACCGCCTGCTGCGGGTGGCTACTGGTTTGCAATCTGGGGTGAGGTTGGCGAAGAGAGGAGGGGGGGCGATGCGCAACGAGGCTGCAGATAGTGAGTGGGGACAGGGGCCTGCCGAAGCTGAGGGTGAGACCCTTGAGATTATGTTGGAAATCCAAGCCTAAGAGGAGTGGCGCGCAGAGGTCGGGCAAGACATAGTTTAAATTTGGAATAGCTAGCGCCTTGAATCGTTAGCGTTGCTGTAGTGCGGCCTTGGATTTGGATGGAATGGGAGCCCGAAGCGAGGGCGATAGTTTGGTTGTCGGGATAAATAGGGAGGGAACAGCGTCTTACCAGCTCTGGGTGTATGAAGCTCTCTGTGCTTCCGGAGTCGAAGAGGCACGACGTGTTGTACCTGTTGATCTGGACCTCCGTCATCGACTTTCTCAGATGCTTGGGGCGAGATTGGTCGAGGGTGACCGTGTTGAGTTGCGGGCCGCGTGGTGGGTGCCCGGGGGAGTCGAATTCTTCCGATCGAGCATCCTGTCAAGTAGATGCCGCTGCGTTCTGGCAGGCTTGATGCAGGAACACTGCGCTGAGTTGCGGGCCATGTGGTGACTGCCCGGGGAGGTCCTACTCGTCCGATGAGCTGTTTGAGTCTGGGGATGCAGTTAGGGCCCGTGGATCGCAGGTGGAGGGTGGTGTTGAAGGTGGCATCCAAGATGGCGGCCCCCATGAATCGCACGTGGCCGGCCGCAAGGTGGAGGTTTGCCAAGATGGCGGCCCCCATGGATCGCATGTGGCGGGAGGGGGCGGAGCCTGAGCGTAGGCTGCAGCGTTTCAGGCCCCGCGGGCCTGCTGGTGCTGGGGGCGATGGTTTTGGACTGTTGGGGTGTTGAGGGCTGGGGCCCTTCTGCCGAGGCACACTTTAGCATAGTGGCCTTTCTTCCCGCAGCTGCTGCAGGTCGCAGATCGGGCTGAGCAGTGCTGCCGCGGATGCTGGCTTTGTCCACAGAAGTGGCAGGCTGGAGCAGTTGAATAACTGGTTTGAGGAGCTGAATAGTGGCAGGCTGGAGCAGTTGAATAACTGGTTTGGCGAGCTGAGTAGCTGGCTGGGGGAGCTGAGTAATTAGCTGGAGCAGCTGGATAGTTTGAGTAGTTGACTGGGACAGTAGGACCGGCTGTGGCAGCGCGATAGATGGGGGGCCTTGCGGCACAGGCTTGGGGGGTCCTCAGGTCGGGGGCCCATGCGGGGTTAGCGGGGTCCGCGGGAAACGAGTTGAGGCGGAAGGAAACTTCCATTGTGATAGCAGCCTCTACAGTACTCTCTAAGCCCTGGGCCCCATTTTCTAATAGTCTCTGGCGTACATAGCTAGATCGAAGGCCCGCTACAAAAACATCCCGCACAGCAAGCTCCCTATGTTCGGCCGCGGTTACGGCTTGGTAATTGCAGTCATTTGAGAGATAGTTCAACTCGCGTGCAAATTCAGCTAAAGTTTCAGTAGCCCGTTGTCGGCGAGTCATGAACACATGTCAAGCAAAGACCTCGTTCGTGGGCCTAATATACATTTTGTCCAAAATCGCCAGCGCAGCGGTGTAGGAACCGGCTGGATTTAATTGTGTAGAAATTATGTGGCTTACCCTCGCGTGCAGTAGGCTGAGCTTTTGTTCCTCCGTAGTTTCAGCGGCGCTGATCTCGGCCAGGTAGGCCTTAAAACATTTCAGCCAGTGGCAGGTTTCTTTCGCCTCTGCATCCTGCGGATCGAGTTCTAGACGTCCTGGTTTTAGAGCGGATTCCATGCTTTACTTCGGCAGCTTAAGTGTATTAAATTGATGGAACCATCAGTTCAGCGAACACGTGTAGTTGGATCTGAACAGAGGCTTTAATACACTTACAATCGAGCCAGCCTATTCGTCGTTGAACTTCAGGTGAACTGGCAGGCTGGCTCTAAGGCACTGATCTTTATACATCGGTCCCGGGGGAGGAGTCCTGATCGGAGCCAAGGTAGGAGCCCAGTACAAACTCTCGCGAACTCCCAGAGCGACTCCCCCTGGTGGTCGGATAGTGCAACTGCACTTACAATGGGTAGATAACGAACATATATACATGGAGTGATATTGGCAACTATATATAGTGTGAATCACATTCACCACAATGGGAATAGAGGGATACAGACCCAGAAAGTGTAGAAGATTTTAGTTTAGACGGGCAGCATGGTCGGCACGGGCTTGTAGGGCCAAAGGGCCTGTTCCAGTGCTGCACTTTTCTTTGTTTTTTTGTTTGTTCTATCTTGTTGGTCCCAAAATGCACCACAACAACTGGACCCACTCCCTCACTCTCCAATATTCTTTCAAGTCGGTTAGAGATGTCTCTCACCCTGGCATTGAGCAGGAAACATACCATGTGGGACTTACAGATGCTGTCTGTTCCCCTAATTATAGAATCAGCTACAACTACCACTTGTCCTTTTGCTCCCCCTGCTTGAATAGTCTCCTGTGTCACAGTGCAGTAGTCAGCTGGCTCATCCTCCTTACAGTCCTTTTCCTCATCCACACAGGGAGCAAGCAGCTCGTCCTTGTTTGAAAAGGTCAAGAGCTGAGATCTGAAGATTCCAGCATCTGCAATAATTTACATTTATCAAGAGCTGAGGCCCTTCCATGCCAGAACTTTGGATCCCTCTACCTCCCTCATTCACAACCACTGGCCAAATTCAAGGCCTAAGGGATGTAACTGCCTCCTGAAACACAGTATCCAGGTACCTCTCCCTGATGTTGCAGATCCGAAGCTCAGACTCTAGCTCAACTCTGAGCCGAGTTCCTCGAGCAACCAACACTTAACACAGATGTGGTCACTAGGAACCACAATGGGGTTCACCAGCTCCCTCGTCATGCATCATCACATGACTCAATTAGCTTTTTACTTTTTAAAACTTTTAAAAATATCCTCCCTATTATCTCAATCTGAACACAATTTATAACCAGTAATTTAAAATGGGATTTTCAAATTTGCACATTCCTTATTAGCCAATCAAATCACAGCCTTCTTGTGATGGGTTTAATTCCCGTCCTATCTGAGAGTTCTGAATTCTCCCTCTGTGTACTCGAACAGGTGCCGGAGTGTGGCGAATAGGGGATTTTCACAGTAACTTCATTGCAGTGTTAATGTGAGCCTACTTGTGACAATAAAAGATTATTATTATTATGCCACATTTCAGTTTCTCCCCCATTAAAACACTCAGTCAGTGAAACCACTTACCATTTCAGGTTGCTGTTCAAAAATCTCCCAGTCAGCTCTGCTCCCGCTGTTTCGGTTTCACCTTCTCCCAGCTTTAACTAATTCCCTGTTTTTTCACTTAACTCTAAAGCACGCTTGCCCAGACAAGTAACACTGAGAGGAATATCCAACATGGTTTGTGTGTGAGAGAGGAAATATTAGACAGGTACTTTATCCCCAAACCCAGCAATACTGAGTGTAATTATCAGTGTCCCCTGCAATCTAGTGGAAGCTGGGTCCTTCCTGTCTGTACATTTCCCCAGTGCCCTATTGGGAAACATTCAGCCCCGGATCTCCTGCAGAATCAGTGTGGCCGAGAGGCGGGGCCTCTGACGTCACAATGGGAGATGACACTCACTCAGCTCGAGGTGGGAACTGGGAATATATTGACCAGTTGTGGGACAGTCAGTGAATAATGAAACTGCACATTACAAAGTGTGGAGATAAGAATTCATAAATACTAAATCTGGAGACCGTGTTTCTTGTATGTACCGTAGTTACACATGTTGTACCTGTAAAACCTCAGGTACCTTTGATCAGTTTACTTATTCAAAGGATTTACCTCGGGTGTCGTTATTTACAAGGAAACAAACCACAAACACAAGTTCAAAGTTCAACAATATTTATGAACACAATTAACCCATAAATTACCCACAAAATACTAGAGGTGCCCAAGATCAGTGTATACTACCCGTAACGATGGCTCAGTAAGTTATGGATCTAATAGCTGGAATTCCTTTGGCCCATCTTCACAAAGGTGGTTCTCGCTGGCGGTCTCTTCGTTCCTTCCGGTCTGGTCAAGGTCACCTCGCACAGATTCTTTGCTTCCGAGGGATCCTGAGTGCCAGTTTTTATGCTCCTTCCTTCACATCCTTTTACCATTTCCTCTGGCCTTCTGCCAATGATCCCTCAGGAGAGAGTCTGAGCAGCCAATGGTCCGGTTGCTGACCGTTTGACAGGCCACCTGAACCCACCCCAGGTGTCCCATCTCTGGTGGTATGGGCTGCACATAACCTGTTCCCAGATAAGGTAACAATAGAAACTCTGGTGACGGAAAGTCTGGCTCGATCTGGGCAACTGACAATAGACGTGTGCATATCAATAGGGTGCAATGATCTCCTTGATGGGTGATTAACGGAGCAGGTCCAGACATATTCGGGCAGCTTGTGTGTTGGTCGTGTCTTTGACTTTGGCCAAGTCTGAATGTGAACAGCTTGCCAGAGGTTTGACTGCAGTATGATTTTAAAATGCCCAATGCTATAATTTAGGATGTCCAATAATCGGGTGGATTCTTTATTTTCAAATACCCAATTTTAATTGGGCCTAAATCTAGGCCGTGCTCGGTTACTACACACAGAAGTTGGGGTCACAGGCAAGGCGGACGCTCCATTAGTCTGATCTGGAACCTGTCCTCAATCCATTGAGACTGCAACAGGAGCGGAACCTGGTCATGTGATCCTCTATTACTACAAATGGGAGGAGCTTGCTCTGGCTGCTTTGTGATTGGTTGATGGCTCTTTTTGTGATGTCACCTGGCGACGAGTATTGTCCTGATTACAATGAATTAATTTCAGTTACTGTGGACGGGAGCTGGGGTTAGCAACTGTGAGTGAGTTTGACCATATAAATAGGAAAGACGGGGAGAAAGGTACATTTTAATGTTAAAATAACTGAATCACGCGTTTCTTTTTATTGTTGTGCAGGTGCAGATTCTAGACTCTGAACCGTCCGCCAGCAGTTGTAGGTCCAGGATCTATCAGCCTGAGAAGGTTCCCTACCTCTGGCTAAGCACCTTAACATCGCAGCGTCCCCTTTGATCAGGGTAGGAGTGAACCCAACACTTGGCAGCGCACGGCATAGAGCAGATTAGTTTGTGTTATTACAGCAATCTACACATAGCCCCACCCCACAATGGAAATTTTGACCCCCACTGACAACGGTAGCAACTCCAACCAATCAGCAAAGAGGGATATCCTCCCCCACACCACTGAAGTAACGGGTGCCCCCCCCCCACCCCCCCCCATCCTCGCAACACGCACGCAGGGTGACCTAACCTCCTCCTCAGCCCCGTCGCTTGGCATTGCCAACGGCACACTGCCCCTGGCACTGATTGGCAGCTTCAAAGTTTTCACTGTGCACAGACAAGGATGATGATTTTGGTCAGAGAGCTGTCTGAAGTCAACATGCCAAGTTTTCCCAGGGTTCAAAGGGGCAGGCGAGACACAGGACCGCATCTCGGGGTAGAGTCCCCCAGTTCGAGCCCACCCAATACTCAGGACCCTCCGTCTGCAGCCTGGCAGCGGCACGTGGACAATGGAGTTACCTCCTTGAACCTCTCCCTCGGGGTCCATCGAGGTCAGGACCTGCTTTGGGTGGGAAGCCTGTTTAGGCCAGTGGGGCCAGACTGGGGACCTGCGACGGGTCGGCCGCCTGGCGCCGATCCTGATTTTGGACTGCCGCAGAATTCTCCAGGGCGTGGAGATTCCTGGCCATTGTTTTAACAACTGTTTTCTTTCTTAGGGAAGGAAGAAAAACATTAATACTTTCAGTCCAATTCCCGGTTACACAATTCGCTTAAATCTCCCCAATGGGATACCCTCGCTGGGTCACCCCATGCAGTGGGTGTTTTTCCCTATTGGATGGTTGGATCTATTCAAGTTGAACAGGCATTGTGGCCATCCTGAACCTACACAGATTCACTTCCCAGCAGGGTCACGGGCACGGATACTGAGCAGGAATCCTGCGTACTTTACCCTCCAAACCCAGGAATACTGAGTGTAATTGTCACTGCAGCTCAGACTGAGGTCCACCCTGGGCCCTTTCTGTCTGTACATAGACATAGAATTTACAGTGCAGAAGGAGGCCATTCAGCCCATTTAGTCAGCACTGGCCCTTGGAAAGAGCAGCCTACCCAAGGTCGACACCTCCACCCTATCCCCATAACCCAGCAACCCCACCTAACACTAAGGGCAATTTTGGACACTAAGGGCAATTTATCATGGCCAATCCACCTAACCTGCACATCTTTAACTTGCCCCAGTGCCCCATTGGGGAACATTCAGCCCCGGATCTCCTGCAGAAGCAGCGCTGTGGGGCCGGGAGGCGGAGTCTGGTGGGGCCGCGAGGCGGAGTCTGGTGGGGCCGGGAGGCGGCGTCTGGTGACCCTGTTGCTGGGCTTCTGATGTCACAATGGGAGATGACACTCACTCAGCTCGATCGGAAACTGGGAAACGGCCAATAGGATTTAAACCTGGAGCCCGGCCAGTTAAAGGGGAGGAACAGGGAATCAGAGTGAGAGCAGGAATGTTTATCAATTGAAATATTCACATTGTCACATTCACTCGGGGTCCCCGCAGCGACTCCAACTGTCTCTTTCCACTTGGACTAAACTGATTATCCCACAGCCTGAAACAGATTAAACCAGAAATAAACAGTTTGAACAGCAGTATAAAATACAGGGAGACTGGAATTAATATTTCAAAAACAGTTACAGACAAATAACAACCAGATCTGTGACTGAATCCCTTTCATGTGAAATCAAAAATTAACACAAATACTGACATTATCCGTTGCAAACTCCCGCAGTCCTCGATGAAGCGGCAGAGAGCGGGGACAGATTGGTCTGTGAGGGAGTTTGACTGCAGGTTCAGAAACATCAGTGAATGGCTGGTACTGAGAGCAGAGGTGAGATCCTCGATACAAGAATCTGTGAGACCGTTCTTTCCAAGACTGGAGTCCCAAAATAATAATAATAATAATCAGGTTAAAGAACTGTCACAAGAGTAAATGCACAATGTTTATTAATAACGCTATTACTGATACTACTAATATACAGGGCGGGATTCTCCCAACGGGAGACTAAGTGCCGACGCCGGAGTGAAAACCGGAGTGTTTCACTCCGGCGTCGGAGGCCGCTCCTCGCTCCCTATTCTCCCACCCCTGGGGGGCTAGGAACGGTGCCGCATCATTTACGCGCGCTGGGCCTTGGCGCCACGTAAAAGCGGCGCCGCGTAAATGACATCACCCACGCATGCGCGGTTGCCTCCCCGCAGGCGCCCCGCAAGAAATGGAGGAGTGATCTTGCGGAGCGGCGGAGGAAAGGAGTGCATCCTTCAGAGACGATGACCCGCCGATCGGTGGGCACCGATCGCAGGCCAGACCCCCTTTGAGCACCCCCCCGGTGCTCGACCCTCCCTCCCCCCTCCCACAGGCCGCCCCCGCAGCGTTCGCGTGCTGTTCATGCCGGCAGCGACCAGGTGTGGTTGGCGCCGGCGTGAACCTGTCGTATTGGGCAGGTCACTCGGCCCATTCAGGCCGGAGAATCACTGCTCGTCCGTTACAAACGGCGAGTGGCAATTCTCCGAGCGGCCTGCCGTAAATCTCGGCACGCAGTTTGGGAGTGGTGGGGGATGGGAGAATCGCGTGCGGGTGCCGGGGGGAGGGGGAGAAATGCGCCCATAGTGTCAGACATCCAGCCATTATAAACACAGGGCGCGATTTAATGGCCACACTGCACTCGAAAAGCAGCTTGCGGCGCAGCATGGCTGATAAAAGCCGAGAGATCCCGGTCCTGGGATCTACCCGGTTTGCAACACCGATCTCATGAGATGTTGCGATGTAAATCCCACACATTGTGGACGGGATTACTTTTGAGCAAATCTGCATATTAAAGCGGGACAGCCTGTCTCACTTTAATGTGCAGATTCCTGAGTTACCCGAGGCGTGGGATCAATCTCTCTCGCCTTGGAGACCTCGTGCTAGGGCCTTTCAGTACTGGACTTCACAAACGGGAACCAGACGGAACAGCACTTGAGGGGGTCTATCAGGGGATCAGAGCCCCCCCCCCCCCCCCCCCACCCCCCACCCGTGCATGCCCCTGAGGCACGGCTGTACCCTGGCATGGCTGGTGCCACCTGGGCACACTGGCAGTGCCACCTGGGTGCCAGAGGTACTGCCATGGTGCCAGGGTTGCATTTTTTTTGCACGTGTGCGATTGGGCCGTGAGATGCCCTGTGTGGGTGTTGACGGGTTGCAGGGGGGCCAGGAACCCTCCCACAGTGGTTTGGGGTTGGGGTTGTCAGGGGCCGCTTTGGGGGCCTTGCAGATCTACACACTATTTAAAAATGGCATCCCGATCTCTCGCTATACTGAGAAGTTCCGACGAGTGGAGTACCTCAGTGTACAAAACGGGGCTGTGCAGCGTCGGATGTGCGTTCCCCGTTGAGGCCCGTTATCAAACACGCGTCACGTTTTATAGCTTTGTGTTTCTTGGCACTGTGAGCGCCGGGAAACACGTGGTTAAACACGCTGGTTATGGGCCTTTGTTCCCATTTAATTAAAGCGCACCCAAAATCTTACAACGTCTGATACTTACTGCAGTTCCTGTATTTTACAGTCCAGATTCCTCAGAGCCACAGACAGTAGTTTCACTCCGGAATCTCCCAGTTCATTGTGACCCAGAATCAGAGCCGTCAGTGACCGGTTTGTACTGAGGGCGGAGGTGAGATCTGCCACGCATGAATCTGTGATAGCATTATGAGCCAGCCTGGGAATTGGAGGGAGATATGTACAGGGTTCAGGGTAAATGCCCAGTGTTTTTAAGAACACTAACAATGAAAATAAGAACGTGCAGTGTCAGACGTTAATGTCCATAGAAAGCTAAAATACTATTGATGCCGCAAAAGATGCTGAACATTGTGCAATCGTCTGTGAACATTCCCATTTCTGACCTTATGATGGAAGTTAGGTCATTGATGAAGCAGATGAAGATGGTTGGCCCTAGGACA
This sequence comes from Scyliorhinus canicula, assembly GCF_902713615.1. Classification (NCBI taxonomy): domain Eukaryota; kingdom Metazoa; phylum Chordata; class Chondrichthyes; order Carcharhiniformes; family Scyliorhinidae; genus Scyliorhinus; species Scyliorhinus canicula. The sequence continues at coordinate 207,962,776 of NC_052151.1, forward strand.
TTATCCTGAGGAACTCCTGCAGTGATATCCTGGAACTGAGATGATAGATATCCAACCATCACCACCATCATCCTCTGTGCCAGGTATGACTGCAACCAGTAGAGGGTTTTCCCTGATTCTCACTAACTCCAGTTTTGCTGGGCTCCTTGATGCCATACTTGTCAAATGCTACATTGATATCAAGGGTAGTCACCCTCACCTGACAATCAGATTATTTATTCATGATTGAACCAAGGTTGTAATGAGATCATGAGCTGAGTGACCCTGGCGGAACCCAAATTGAGCATCCGTGAGCAGGATATCGCTGAATAAGTTCAGCTTGATAGCACTGTTGATGACCCCTTCCATCACTTTGCTGATAATCAAGAGTAGACTTTATTGGCCGCAATTGGCTGGGTTGGATTTGTCCTGTTTCTTGTGTACGGGGCATGCCTGCATAATTTTCCACTTTGCCAGGGTGATGCCTTCCTGGAGGTGCTCCCCCAGGCTGCTTGGGCTTGGACGGAGATCCCGCTCTCTTAGGATGGGAGAAGATCAGCCACGTCAATCCAAGAGTGTGTAGATGGAGATTGTCGAAGAGGTGAGCAGGCATGAGGCACGTGGTTCTGGTGCAGTGAATGTAGCGCACAATGTTACATTCATAGTGAATAAGGATAGGAGTGAAATTGGTAGAAAGGGCATATCCACCCAGCTACTGGCAATGTGCAGGAAGCAGTATTGGCTGTTAGAGGCATGTCAGCCTCTCTGTGGAGGACCCCGATCAGTCAGAGTTGAGTCTGGTACTGCCATAGGAGTGGCCATATGCAGGAGGCATCCTTGTTTGGCACCATGATGGACAGCTAGGCTGGCATCAGCATTTCATAGAATTTACTGTGCAGAAGGAGGCCATTCAGCCCATCGAGTCTGCACCGGCTCTTGGAAAGAGCACCCAACCCTATCCCCATAACCCAATAACCCCACCCAACACTAAGGGCAATTTTGGACACTAAGGGCAATTTATCATGGCCAATCCACCTAACCTGCACATCTTTGGACTTAGGTTAGCACCTGTCTTTGATGCGTAAGTAACAATGGAAATGATCAAACTGGGTGGCAGTTTCTCGATCTCGCCATCCTTATACCAGGGAGCGATGAAGCGCTGAAGCTGGAAGACTCAGAGGCAGGGCTGACACTAACAATAATGGACAGTTTTTATTTATCATACAAACAACAGTGCTCAGAATGCATTGTTAAATATACTGAAAGTGTTAAATATTCTGTAATTATCAACACAATTTCACAGGGTTTACTACTTACCCCAGTTTCTGTATTTTACAGTCTGGATTCATCAGGGCCACAGACAGTAGCTTCACGCCAGAAAATTCCAGTTTATTATAACCCAGGTCCAGACTGGTCAGTGACTGGTTTGTACTGAGAGCAGAGGCGAGATCCTCGGCACAAGAACTTGTGAGAGCGTTAGCACACAGACTGGGAATCGGAGGGAAAAAAACAGGAATCAAGGTAAATCCCCAATGTTTTTCGGAATATGTAATGTCAATAATAACGTAATGCCAGGCATTCAAGGAACACAACGTCCATTTATCTGGAAACAAAATAATATTGATGCTGTAAATCTGAGATATATAAACATCCTCCCCGTGTGTGCGCGGGTTTCCTCCGGGTGCTCCGGTTTCCTCACACAGTCCAAAGATGTGCAGGTTAGGTGGATTGGCCATGATACATTGCCCTTAGTGTATAAAATTGCCCTTAGTGTTGGGTGGGGTTACTGGGTTATGGGGATAGGGTGGAGGTGTTAACCTTGGGTAGGGTGCTCTTTCCAGGAGCCGGTGCAGACTCGATGGGCCAAATGGCCTCCTTCTGCGCTCTAAATTCTATGAAATTGAAAATGCTGGAAATACTCAGCAGGTCAGGCAGTATCTGTGCAGAAAGAAACAGATTTAACATTTCACTTGGATGAGCCTACATTAGAGCTGAGCGCGGGACACACACACCGAATTAACTGGTTTGAAACAACAGCGAAATTGGGGCAGGGCAGAGGCAAGGAAAGACCAAAATGAAAGTGCAGAAATAATAAAATGGCAAAGGGATGATGTGTAAAACAAAAGCACGGCATTCCCATGTCCTTTCCGAGTCACGAGGTAGTGGCAAGATGTAGTCAGTGTATTTTATCGGAACTTTTCTTTCATTCATTCATGGGATGCGGGCATCGCTGGTTATGCCAGCATTTATTGCTCACCTCTATTTCTGTTGAGAAGATGGTGGTGAGCTGCCTTCTTGAACCGCTACAGTCCATATGTTGTAGGAACCCCCACAGTCCTGTCAGGGACTGAGTTCACAAATTTTGATCCTGTGATAGTGCAGGAATGGAAATATAGTTCCAAGTCAGAATAGCGTGGGCCTTGGGAGGTGTTATGTATTGTAACCAATGCATCTCTGCGTAGTGTGCTACTTGGGAGATTTTCCCTCTCTTCCATCTTAGACCACGATGAAGCAACATCTATCTCAATGGACTCTGACTCGTTGGTTAAGCAACTCATGGTGTGAGACAACCTATTCTCTTGCTCTTTGCTGTTTACGATGTAAGGTACCCAAAAACATAACAGTAAAGAACAGCACTGGCGACAAGGAGGTCTTTCAGAAGGATTGTAACAAGTCGAGTTTTATACAAAACTGCCGACAAAGGACATTTTCCAGAAGGAACATCTGTTTTCAAACAAAATTGGTGAGGAGGTGTCGTTTGCCAACAGGAAAGTCAGAAAAAATAATTTATCTGGACTTCGAGTCAAGAGTAGATTTTGAGGGTGTTAGGGCACCAGACCTGAACTTTTCTGAGGAAACTGGATGGTCTGTAAAACTATGAGGAAAGGATACTTCACCCCAGGAGTGATGACGATGATCAATAGGTATCTTTTGTGTTAAAATTAATTTTAAACACAGAATTAACCACATTAACGTCAAAGAAATATCGTGACAATTCACAGGTTTTTAAAAATAAATTTAGAGTGCACGATGATTTTTTCCAATTAAGGGGCAATTTAGCGTGACCACCTACCCTCCACATCTTTGGGGTGTGGGGGTGGGAGAATGTGCTAACTCCACACAGACAGTGCCTCAGCACCATAGGCAGCTGTGCTAACCACTGCACCACCACGCCACCCCTACAATTAACAGTTAAACAGTTGTTAAATAAAAGAAAAAAAAATAACCCACTATCTACACCTGCCACTATATAGATTCCAATGAAGCAACCCAGTACAGTTCAAAATGAACTCAAAAATAAAGTCAGCATCCAGGGTTACCTGCAGTTCTTTGTGCAGACTGTTGAAGAGAGACTCTTTCAGGAACAACTTGAAAATTCTTTTGTCTTGTCAGGGTCAAAATCTTTGGAAAAACTGCTGCACAACTTAAAACTCCTAGCACACTGTGAAACCCATATCAAACTTCAAAACTATAGACAGACCAGGCTTCTCCCATTAATTACATCATCCATATTCCATTAAGTTGTCGGATGACGTGCACAACTAGGACTAAACACAATCCCTCAAATTATCTGCTTCTCCAGCAATCAAAACAATGTTCCATTGTAGACAAGTAAATAGTTAAAATCAACGATTACCTCACCTTCTACGACACTTTAATTACAGCTTTAGTAGACACACTGCCTGTATGTATTTTAAACCAGGGTTTCTAGTAACAATGCCACAAATATAAAATGAGGTATGTAACAAATTATTTCTTTCAGCACAAGAGGACCACCCCACACCATCAATTAAAAAGTGTGGTAAATTGAGCTGTGGTTTTTAGCATTTGCTGTGGTTAAATATTAACTTTCAAGTTGACAAAAGCACTCTGGATTATTCCCCTATTTATTCTTTTAAACCGACACGACCTCGAGGCAGCTCAAAGAACCGGAGCATAGGAAAAGTAATTGGTTAAAATAGCGGCAATACTGCTTAATTTAAGGAATCGGGGAGTTGAAAATCCCATAACAAATGTGTTTAAAACGGCAGTAAAACAAAAGAAAAATATATACTTTTACTTATTGAGTTGAAGAGTCTCCTCCAGCTGTGAGTGAGACAATAGAAATGCAACAAAATAAAGATAAATCAGGATTTAAATATTCTGGTTTAAAGCAAGATTGATACTTGCTATAAAAATATATTTTATTTCTCTCCAAATCACATTTAGAAGAGAAAAAGGAATAAGAAGGGAGGACATGAAAGGAAGAACTTAATATCCAGGAATTAGTATGGTAATGACGAGCAAAGGCGGCGCTGTAGGGACGTTTGAAGAGAATATGCAAATATGGAATGCTTATGAAGAGAGATTTCAATGTTGTTATCTGGCTCGCGAACAATATACTGGATGAACTTTCCTAAGCGTAGCAGTGCGTGAAATCTTTACATTGTGACGGTCTCTACCTCCACCAACCTTTCAGGCAGCGAGTTCCAGGCTCCCACCGTCCTCTGTGCGAAAACGTTTTCCTCACATCCACTCTGAACCCCCTGCCCCTGACCGTAAATCTATGCACCCTGGTCATTGATCCCCCCCCCCCCCCCCCCCCCCTCCTTCACCAAGGGGAGAAGATTCTTCCTGTCTATCTATGCCACTAAAAATTGCAATCATGTCCCCACTCAGTCTGCTCTCTTCCAAGGAAAACAACCCCAGTCTATCCAATCTCTCTTCATAGATTTGTGAAGAGAAAGAGATTGGTAAAGAGAAAGGTAGGCTCCCTACTGGCAGAAAAAGGACAATGCATAAAAGAGATGGCTGTGCAACTGAATACATACTTTGGTTCTGTCTTCACAAAAGAGGACACAAATCAGATACCAGAAATGTTGGAGAATGAAAGGTTTTGTGAGGGAAGAACTGAGGGAGATCAACATTAGTAGAGAAATGGTGTTGGGAAAACTGATGGGATTGAAGGCGGATAAATTCCCAGGGCCTGAGAATCTGCATTCCAGAGTGCTTACGGAGATGGCTCTGTAAATAGTGGATGTATTGGTAGTCATCTTCCGGGATTCTATAGACTCTGGAACTGTCCCTGCAGATTGGAGAGTAGTTCACGTCACTCCGATATTCAAAAAGGGAGGTCGCGAGAAAGCAGGGAATTATAGACCAGTAAGCCTAACATCGGTAGTGGGGAAAATGCTTGAATCCACTATCAAGGACTTTACAGCGGAACATTTGGAAAGCAATGGCAGGATCAGTCAGATCCGTTATTTACAATCTCTTTTCTCTCCCTACAGATGCTGCCAGACTTGCTGAGCTTTTCCAGCACTTTCCTTTTTGTTTCAGTCAGTCAGCATGGATTTATGAAGGATAAATTCCAGCATGGAAATCATGCATGACAAATCTGTTGAAATTCTTTGAAGATGTAACCAGTACAGTTGACAAGGGGGAGCCAGTCGATGTGGTATATTTGGACTTTCAGAAGGCGTTTGACAAAGTCCCGCATAAGAGATTATTGTGCAAAATGAAAGCGCATGATTGGGGGAAATGTATTGCGGTGGATAGAAAACTGGTTGGCAGAGAGGAAACAAAGAGTAGGGATTAATGGGTCCTTTTCAAATTGGCAGGCAGTAACTAGTGGGGTTCCACAGGGATCAGTGCTGGGACCCGTTATTCACAATATAAATGATTTGGATGAGGGAACAAAATGTAACATCTCAAAGTTTGCAGATTATACCAAGTTAGGCGGGAGGGTGAGTTGTGACGAGGATACAGAAATCCTACAGCATGATCTGGACGGGTTGGGCGAGTGGGCAAATCAATGGCAGATGCAGTATAATTTGGATAAGTGTGAGGTTATTCATTTTGGAAGCTAAAGCAGGAAGGCAGATTACTACCCGAATGGTTGTAAAGTGGGAGAGGGGAGTGAGCAGCGGGACCTGGGTTCCCTTGTGCACCATTCACTGAAGGTAAGCATGCAGGTGCAGCAGGTGGTAAAGAAGGCCAATGGTATGTTGGCCTTCATTGCGAGAGGTTTCGAGTATAGAAGCAAGGATGTGTTGCTGCAATTATACAGGGCCTTGGTGAGGCCACACCTGCAGTACTGTGTGCAGTTTTGGTCTCCTTCTCTGAGGAAGGATGTTCTTGCTCTTAAGGGAGTGCAGCGAAGGTTTACCAGACTGATTCAAGGGATGGCGGGACTGTCATATGAGGAGAGATTGACTAGGTTGGGAATGTCCTCGCTGGAGTTCAGAAGAATGAGGGGGGTCTCATAGAGACCTGCAAAATTTTAACGGGACTAGACAAGGTAGATGCAAGTAAGATGCTACCAATGATGGGTGTGTCCAGAACCAGGGGTCACAGTCTGAGGATTCGGGGTAAACCATTTCGGACAGATATAAGGAGACATTTGTTCACACAAAGAGTGGTGAGCCTGTGGAATTCATTACCATAGGAAATAGTTGATTCTAAAACATTTAATATATTCAAGAGGCGGCTGGGTATAGCATTTGGGGAGAATGGGATCAAAGGTTATGGGGAGAAAGCAGGATTAGGCTATTGAGTTGGATGATCAGCCATGATTGTGGTGAATGGCGAGAGCAGGCTCGAAGGACCAAAAGGCCTCCTCCTGCTCCTATCTTCTATGTAAGAAGTCTTACAGCACCAGGTTAAAGTCCAACAGGTTTGTTTCAAATCACTAGCTTTCGGTGCACTACTCCTTCTCAGGTGAATACAGCTGAGGAAGGAGCAGTGCTCCGAAAGCTAGTGATTTGAAACAAACCTGTTGGACTTTAACCTGGTGTTGTAAGACGGCTTACTTTGCTCACCTCAGTCCACATCATCTCCACATCATGGCTATGTATCTATGTATAACTAAACTCTCCAGGCCAGGCAACATCCTGAAAAATCTACTCTGCACATCCCTCCTATAATGTGGATTCCAGAATTGCACACTGCTATCTCTTAACTTGAATTCATCTTGTGGTCAACTGTTACGAAACATTGTTACTCTCCTTGACCTTTAAATTGTTTCAATTAAAATGCCCCCTTTTCTCCCACAAGCATGATTATTTTAAGGTGGTCTTAAGGTTTGTTTCTCCATTATCTTGATTTTCTTGAAAAGTATTTTTAATTTTAAGAGTTAATTTAAAACTGTGATCTTGCCTGTGTAGGTTTATTATCAACGCTTATATGTTATCTAGCTAGAAACTGTGCTTCTAAAAAGGTTAATAACCTTGCTGGCGAGTCCTGCTGATCTCAAGTCCTTGAGATATATAGCATTTGACAGGCATGGCTTTTACTCTAATGCAGGGGAGTTAGAATATTCCCCCCTTTTCTAAACCTAGTTCACTATTACATTGGTGTTCCACTTCTTTCTTTAATCCTCTGTTGGAATGTCATATTCGTGAGCTTTCTTCACACATTTTCATATCAATTGGATGTCGTCCCTTGTTTTTTTTAAACCAGACAGGGTTATTTTGCCATGTTTGGTGGCATCTCTCTGCCTTCTCCCACAAATTGTTGGTTTGCAGGTTCATCAGGCGTATTGGGATTGTGATGTGTATTTTACCAATCCAGCTGGTATGAGTTGTAAATGGTGCTGGACATTATGTGACCATCATCCCTAACACTAACTTCTGATCTTGTAATGGAAGAAAGATCATTGATGAAACAGCTGATGGTTTAGCCTAGGATATGAACCTGAGGGAATCCTGCAGCCATGTCCTGGGACTGAAATGTTTGACCTCCAACAACAAAAATCATCTTTCTCCGTACTAGGTATGACTGCAACTAGCGGGGAGCTTTCTTCTTATTCCCTTCAACTTCAATTTTGCCAGGGCCCCTTGATGCCACAATCCATCAAATGCTGCCTGATGTCAGGGATAGTGAGTCTTACTAGGAATCTGAGTAAATCCGTGATATTTATTAACAGCACTGCTACTGACAGTAATGAGAATGTAGTGTTTATTTTTTTTAAAAATGTAGTTCGCCAATTCATTTTTTTCCAATTAAGGGGCAATTTAGCATGGCCAATCCACCCAGCCTGCACATCTTTGGGTTGTGGGGGCGAAACCCACGCAAACACGGGGAGAATGTGCAAACTCCGCACGGACAGTGACCCAGAGCCGGGATCAACTTGGGACCTTGTACAGTGTTTATTAATGACATTATTACTGGTACTGATAATAACATACTGAATGGGCTTGTGGCGCAATGATAGCGCATCTGTCTCCAGATCAGAAGGTTTAGTAGGCACGGCACGGAGGCACAGTGGTTTGCACTGCTTACTCACAGCTCCAGGGACCCGGGTTTAGTTCCGGCTTTGGGTGGCTGTTTGGAGTTTGCATTTTCTCCCAATGTATGTGTGGGTTTCCTCCGGGTGCTCCCGTTTCCTCCCACAGTCCAAAGATGTGCAGGTTAGATGGATTGGCCATGCTAAATTGCCCCTTAGTGCCAAAAATGGTTAGGTAGGGTTTCTGGGATAGGATGGAGGCGTGGGCTCAAGTAGCGTGTTTGTTCCAGCGACCGTGCAGACTCAATGGGCCAAATGGCCTCCTTCTGTACTGTAGGGATTCTATGATTCGAAGAATACCAATGATTATAAACATTGTCATAGTCTGGTACTGACCTCAGTTTCCGTATTTTACAGTCTGGGTTCTTCAGAGTTGTAGACAGTAGTTTCACTCCTGAATCTCCCAGTTTATTATGACCCAGATCCAGATTTTTCAGAGACTGGTTTTCCCTGAGAGTCAAGGCGAGATCTTCGATACAATCGTCTGTGAGAGCATTATTACCCAGCCTGGGGATCAGAGAGGGGAAACAACAATGTAAATCTGGAGAAAATCAGATCAGGATGAAATTGGGCATGGATGGGGTTGCAGAATAGATTTCCTGTGATAATTAATCTACTTCAATAGGCGTCAACATCAGATGTTTCTAAAGCCAACAGCAAATTTGATTTAGTCTGTTTTGCATCCATACCCATGTCCATTTTCACCCCCACTGTTTAATATCAATACATTACTGACCCTCGTAATAATATAGTGCTTATAAATGGCATGATTCCTGATACTAATAATTCACATTGTAAGGCGTCTAGTTATTATAAACAGAATCTGGTACTTACTTCAGTTTCTGCATTTTACAGTCCGGATTCCTCAGAGCCGCAGACAGTAGTTTCACTCCTGAATCTCCCAGATTATTAAGAATCAGTCTAAACATAGAGAGCAAGGAACACATTAAAATGGACTAAAGTTTCGAAGAGATAGGTTTATTTTCGAGACAGAAATCAATGGGAACCCGATTTAAGTTATGAATTTCAAACGGAGATATAATTCATTGGTATGGAGTCCAGTTTTCTGTTCACTTAGCACCAGTGGGGGTGGGAATGGAGGTATTAATTTGGCCTCACATGGCAGCCATCACCGAGGCTGCTGTTTATCCTGAGGGAGAATCTGTGGTTTGTGTCAAAGCCTCCTTAACACCAGAGGGAACGGAGATGTCACAGGGAAGCCAGAGGTCTGGCGCTTGAAGCAGGGCATCCCTCACTTAATCTATGCATACGTATGATCATAAATAATCAAATGATTTCTACCGGGGAGGGTCCTCTAACCTGAGGGTAGCAGCAGGAGGCAGCATCGGTTACTGAAAATTATATTTATTAGGGATAATTCGATCTTTTGTTGATAATGTATGATAGGTAATATTGGATCATGCTCCCATACTACACCTGACGCCATTGTCTTTTCAATTGAATGGAAAAGAAAATAGTGAGCATTGCAAAAAAAACTTCACCATCATTAGTTTGACTCTCTTGGTAAATACCACTCTCACCCCTCTCAGTATTTATTAGATAGAGAGTTGTCTGTGTGCAGTCTGTAAACATCACTCTGTCTGGTCTCATTCTGTGGGCGGCATGGTGGCGCCGTGGTTAGCACTACTGCCTCACGGCACTGAGGACCTGGGTTCGATCCTGACCCCGGGTCACTCTCTGTGTGGTGTTTTGACAAAGCTGAATGACCCTGTTCTCCTAATTTATAGGGAAGGTGTGTATCCCACTTTATTCTCCATTAAACAGGCTCTACATTTACTACAAGTACGGTTATTGTTTAATTTCTGGGAGATTTTGACTTCCAGCAGATCTTCACATGAAGGTTGGATTACTGCAAAATGCTGTTCTATATCTCTGAGTTTTTTTTTCTTTTCTTTTTTTAAATAAATTTAGAGGTTTTTTTTCCAATTAAGGGGCAAATCCTCGTGGTCAATCCACCTACCTGCACATCCTCGGACTGTGGGGGTGAAACCCACGCAGACACGGGGAGAATGTGAAAACTCCACACAGTGACCCGGCTCCTCAGTGCCGTGGGGCAGCTGTGCTAACCACTGCATCACCGTGCCGCCCTATCACTGACAGTTTTACCAGAGAACCAGTCGATGATACACATTCTTGGAAATTCCTCCCAGGTATCCAGCCTGTGTCCATCTGGGGTATAAATGGCTAATGGGGGAATTTGAGCCTTAAACCTGCAGCAAGTTTCCTCTTTTAATGAACAGAATTGGGAGCAATTTTAAATAATTAGACCTGAAAAGGTTGTCTTACATAAAGTCTCAAAGATTTTTCACCTTATCGGGAGAAACCATTTAATTATTTATTATCATATGTATGTAGAACTTATTTTTCCTCTGATCTGTGCAAGTTACAATTAATATCTTTAGCTATGAGCATTTAATCTCATTTTGATCTGCACAGATTTTTTAAAAATACTCATTTAATTATGTTAAGAATATTTATATTTTGTTCTTGCTTTCATCTTAATTCCATGGTCAAATTCTATGAGTCAACAATAAGTAAATCAACAACATTTCAGCAACAAAATCATTCTCATTTTCCATCTTCGAAATTTATACTTGTTTGCTTATTTTGGGAAGTTTTTATGACACTGCGTCTCTTTGCATGAACTGGAAGGTATTACATAAGAACATAAGAACTAGGAGCAGGAATAGGCCATCTGGCCCCTCGAGCCTGCTCCGCCATTCAATTAGATCATGGCTGATCTTTTGTGGACTCAGCTCCACTTTCCGGCCCGAACACCATAACCCTTAATCCCTTTATTCTTCAAAAAACTATCTATCTTTACCTTAAAAACATGTAATGAAGGAGCCTCAACTGCTTCACTGGGCAAGGAATTCCATAGATTCACAACCCTTTGGGTGAAGAAGTTCCTCCTAAACTCAGTTCTAAATCTACTTCCCCTTATTTTGAGGCTATGCCCCCTAGTTCTGCTGTCACCCGCCAGTGGAAACAACCTGCCCGCATCTATCCTATCTATTCCCTTCATAATTTTAAATGTTTCTATAAGATCCCCCCTCATCCTTCTAAATTCCAACAAGTACAGTCCCAGTCTACTCAATCTTGTTTTCTTCTGGAACAGAATAAGTGGTTCCTCGACAATTACCATACCAGGTACAAGGCCAAACAAGAAGTTACCTCAACTTCTGGCATTTGTGTAGAACGGGTGCCAGCCACTGGAGCCCTTCACACTGAATGAAGCAGGCAAATAGATCGAGGTGTTTTACTGTATCACAGAGCCCAATGACATGAGACAGGACCACACAGTCAATCGGGGTCAGTCGCAATTCACTACATGCAACTGTTTCCACAGATCCCACTGTGGCCTGAGCCAGTGCTTTATTCTGAGACTCAAACAGGTAGTGGAATGTGTTCATGAGATCACTTTTACATGTTTCACTGCCTGTGTTGGTAATCTGTCCTTTAACCTTCTCCTTCACCCAGTCAATCACTCGACAGGTTGTTTGGTGTAGAAATGGACCCAGAAACTCCTCCAGAGGCTGAGCTGCCTGTGGGGAGGAGAGACCAGCAACAAAACGGAGAAATATCTCAAATCGTCCATCTCCCTTAATGTGGGCTTCACTGAGGAGTTTGCCGATATTCCCAGGGTCTGGAGTCAGGAATAGTGCGAGTGCAGCTACAAACTCCTGAATGGTGAGGTGTGGGAATGTATAAACCACACTCTGGACAGAAACATCTCTCTCTAAAAGTTCCATTAGGAACCCAGACAGGAACTGGGAAGGTTGCAGATTGGACTTGATCAAATCTCCATTTCTGAACACAATCTTCTTCTCGGAGACTCCTGTGAAGGCCATCTCCCCAAGCTTCAGTAACACATCACGGGGGTTTTCAATCTCTGGGCTATGGTTTTTCAGAATGTTGTAAATATAGTAGGAATATAGTTGGGTGATGGTCTTGGGAACTTGATGCTGTTTCCTGTCTCTTTGCGTAAAGAAGGGACCCAGTGACAGACCGAGGATCCAGCAGTAGGAAGGGTTGTAGCACATGGTGTACAGGATCTCGTTCTCCTCCACATGTTTGAAAACAGCTGCTGCCACCGTCTGATCATCAAAAAACTTATTGAAATATTCCTTCCGTTCATCATCAACAAATCCAAGGATTTCAGCCCTGACACTGATCTCAGCCTTTTCCAATAAATGTAATGCAGTGGGGCGGCTGGTCACTAGCACTGAACATCCTGGGAGCAGCTTGTGCTGTATTAAACTGTACACAATGTCAGACACTTCACACCAGCATTCGGGATCTGTGCACATGGACTGAGGTTCTGTATTTCTCCGATTGTCAGCAAGATCAATCCTGTCCTTGAATTCATCCAAACCATCGAATATAAACAGCAATCCCTCTGGGTTCTTCCAAAGCTTTGCTAAAACATTCCTAAGGTAAGGATACTGATCCAGTATCAGATTCCTCAGGTTTATTCCACAGTTAACAGTGTTCAAATCCCGGAATTTAAAACTGAAAACAAATTGAAAGTGTGGGTATATTTTCCCAGTGGCCCAGTCATAAACAATCTTTTGTACCATTGTTGTTTTTCCAATTCCCGGGACTCCACTCACTGCTGCTGAACTTCCAGATCTGGTTTGGCGGAAAAATCTCCTAATCTTGTGGAATGAACTGTGCCTCTGGGAAAAACTGCTCGGGAACAATTGATCGGTTCGGATTTTCTCTAGTTCTCTCCGGAGATGTTTCTTTCTCCACTCTTCATGGTCTCGGCCTCTTGCCAGCAGTTCATGTTCTACAAGTGTCCGATCTCGAACAGTAGAAATGATCGTTAGCTCAGCGTATCGATCAACCAGCTGGGAAATCCTAACCTTCTCCTTTATCAGGATAGTGTTCACTGTCAGTGTTTCAGTTTGTACCCGGAGTGTCTCCTTGTGTTTCCGCTGAACATCTTCAATTAGAACAGACAAAGTGGTTCTCATTGTTAGTTATATTGAATTCATAAGAAATTCTCAAGACCATTTCAATATTGAGAAATATGTTGCAAGATTTAATTCATAACTTTACCAAAAGTGAGTGTAAAATTCTAAACTTTATTGGAAACTTCATTTGCAAGTTAACAATAATGCAGAAATCCGATCTGTTGGTTGTGGGATTGCCTAGATCTGTCTAAAGCACACAAATAGTCCCGCGTTGTAGTAGCTTCACTAGGTTGCCACCTCATTTTTATGTATGCCTGGTGCTGCTCCTGGCAAGTCCTCCTGCACTCTTTCTTGAACCAGGGTTGATCCCCTGGTTTGATGATAATGGTAGAGTCAGGCAACGAGTTTCAGATTGTGGTTGAGTACAATTCTGTTGCCACTGTTGGCCACACAGTGCCTCACTATACTCAGTTGAGTTGCGAGACCTTTTCAAAATCTATCCCATTTAGAACAACGGTAGTGCCACAAAGCACGATAGAAGGTATCCTCTGTGTGAAGACGTGACTTTGCCTGTACAAGGACGGTGCGAGGACCACACTTACCTGTATTGTCATGGACAAATGTAGCCACAACAGACAGGCTGGTGAAGATGAGGTCAAGTATGTTTTTTCCCTCATGTTAGCTCCCTCACCACCTGACTCAAATGCAGTCTAGTGTCTATGCCCTTATGGCGTGGCCAAAACTGTCAGTGGTGGTGCTTGTTTATCCAGTCTGTGGACAGCTCCCTCGATTTTGATTCTGAGAGTGTGACCATATCAGGCGCTTGTTTATCCAGTCTGTGGGACAGCTCGAGCAATTTTGGCACAAACTCCCACATGTTAGTAAGGAGGACTTTGCAGGATTGACAGGGCTGGATGTTGTTTCTGGTATCTAGGTTGATGTCAGGTCCATCCAATTCCTTTCCAACTTTTCTGTCGTGGCTTAATGCAACAGAATTTATTACACATTTTACATGGCAGCCAACAGTCAGAAATATGGTTGGTGGGGGCGGGAGGAAGGCTCGTCAAGCTAAGGGTAGCAGATTTCAACCATGGTTTCATTTTTTAAAATTCTAGATTTATTGACATTCCATCAGATGTCAGGCAGAATTTGAACATTGATTGGCCCATTGTATTTACAGAATCGCTACAATGCAGGGTTGGCACTGCTGCCTTACAGCTCCAGGGACGCAGGTTCAATTCCGGCCTCGGGTGTCTGTTTGTGTGGAGTTTGCACTTTCTCCCCGTGTCTGCGTGGGTTTCCTCCGGGTGCTCCGGTTTCTCCCACAGTCCAAAGATGTGCAGGTTAGATGGATTGGCTACACTAAATTGCTCCTTAGTGTCCAAAAAGGTTGGGTGGGGTTACTGGATTACGGGGATAGGGTGATGGCATGGCCTGAGGCAGGGCGCTCTTTCAACATCTGGTCCACTCTTTCAGTGTGGACCAGATGGGCCGAATGGCCTCCTTCTGCACTGTAAATTCTATGATGCAGAAGGAAACCATTCCTCCCATTGAGTCTGCAATGACCACCTGAAACAGCACCCTACCCAGGCCCACTACACTGCAACCCCACCTAACAGTTGGACTAAGGGCAATTTACCATGGCCAATCCACCTAACCTGCACATCTTTGGACAGTGGGAGGAAATCGGAGCACCCGGAGGAAATCATGCAGATACAGGGAGAATGTGCAAACTCCAAAAAGACAGTCACCCAAGTCGGAATCAAACCCAGGTCCCTGGCGCGATGAGGCAGCAGTTCTAACCACTATGCCACTGTGTCGTCCTATAAAGTCTATTTACTTGCCATTACACCACTGCTTCCCTAACTGCAATATTTGTGCAGGGTTTCACAGTGTATAAGGATCCTGAAAGGTGTTGCCAGGTGTGAATGGGCTTTCACATTACATGAGGTTTGACTAAGAGTGTGGAAGGCTTCACAACTGAAGGCTGGATTCAGTGAAATAATGCAACGTTCCCAATGACAGAAACAATGTTTAATCCTGTCCGCAGAGTCTTTGAACTTCCGATTCACAGGGTCGGACAATCGCTAAATTGTAACATTCAAATCTGATTCGCACAAGTGAAATAAACATTTTGAAATCTCTGTATCATCTCTTACCTTTCAGGTGACTAGGTAATTTGGATGAACCTTGTGCGGTGCTCATATAAGCAAATGGATCAGATCCTGCTGAAAACAATTACATTTCACAAATCAGAACATGTTATATTAGTCAAGCATTTGAATCTGAAATTGAATTCACTCTGATTTGAGCATACCGAATTCCTCCATTTCTTCCAGTATTTTGTCCAGCTTTGGCAGCCGACAGCGGACTTTCACAAAGGATTCCCACATCACCCTTCGGGCCCGAGAGTCTTTCTCCATCACCAGATTTAGGAGAAGTTTGGAACTCTCCGTCCGGTTTCCCTTCTCCACCAGCTCAGTGACTTTCTGTAAAGAATAATGAACATATTGAGGAGTGGAGTGAAAGATAAACACGGAGAATGAGAAGGAAAGGATCTGCTCAGTGATGGTTTTCACAGTTGTTTTGAGCACAGAAAATAGTCACTAAGCCGATTGTTTACCCATTCTAAACATGGGTAAATATTTTGTAAACATCCTGATTCTTTCATGACCAGCAAATGAATGTGAATGAACTCCATTTGAACTCACAATACAGTTCGAATAGAATAGAATCCCAACAGTTTGGCCCATCAAATCTGCACCGACCCTCTGAAAGAGCACCCTACCTAGACCCTGGATAAAAGCAAATTACTGCGGATGCTGGAATCTGAAACGAAAATCTCAGCAAGTCTGGCAGCATCTGTAGAGAGAGAAAAGAGCTAACGTTTCAAGTCCGATGACTCTTTGTCAAAGCCTACCTAGACCCACTCCCCTGCCCTATAGCCATAACCCCATCTAACGTGCTACACTTTCGATACTAAGGAGCAATTTTTTTTAGTCTGGCCAATTCACCTAACCTGCACATCTTTGGGCTGTGGGAGGAAACTGGAGAACCCGGAGGAAACTCACACAGACACCGGGAGAATGTGCAGACTCTGCACAGTCACCCAAGGCCGATATTGAACCCAGGTCTCTGATGCTATGAGGCAGCAGTGCTGACATCTGTGCTACCATGCCGCCCAACGAGCGAAGAATGACTCATAATCATATAAGTATAATTAGTTTCCTCTATCCTTCAGTGTCCAACATGACATCAGATTATTAACTGACAAGCCTGCTCAAGTCTGCTGTCACACTTGCGATTTACTCAGAAATAAAATAGCAGTGAATCAGAACTCAGGTGACAGTGAAGGGACCTTTCTGAAATGGGCAAAGTAGCAAGAAAACGCAGAGAAATAACCATCGACTGATCAAAACACATTGTTCATTTCGGTTGAATTGAACAAATAAAAAGTCAGAATTCAATCACATTTCCAATGGTTATTTGAAATATCTTCAGCCGGAGTGAACTCTCATTATCCGTGTTCAGCATTTGGGCTCAGGTAGTCAGTAGTTCTATCATGAACCTATGTTCATACAGAAGAATAATGGAATAGTCGAGGTTGGAGCTACAGTGAGTGTTCATCACGGCAAGGACTGATACGGACCTGGAGATGGGAACTGTATGATGAATTGAAGCAATTGATTTTTATAAGTCAGTATATGGGGTTGAGAGTTCAGTTCAAGTTTGCACAATGAAGTTGTGGACAGTGTTTCAGCCTCTGGCACTGGCTAGGTGGGGGAATGAAATTAAATGGCACGGAGAAAGAGGCCGGAATTCTTCAGCCGGTGACATTTTCTGTTCCCGCTGGCAGCGCATCCATGCCAGCGGGCTTTGCAGCATTATGGCATGGTTATAAAGGGAAATCCCATTGACAAGTGATGGGAAGAGAGAATCCCACCGGCAGTGAACGGCATGCACCGAGAAACACGCCGCTGGGGAACCAGAGAATCCAGCTCAGAGGCTTGGTTGGAGTAGAAGATGACGGATTCCATCTTCCTCATGTTTAACCGGAGACAAATGCAAACAAAATGAACAGAATCGAAAGAAAGTGTATCTAGACAATGAAATAACAAAACAGAAATGTATCAACATGGATATTTTGTCCCTTCGTCATTCTGCCTAGAGCCAAAATCGAATAATTTAAAAGAAAACTAGAGTCTATGTGCTCAAGATCCTGATGCCCCTTGTGGAAAGACATACACACGAAGATCACAAGGTCAGAGATTTTACCCAGTAATGTATCAATCTAGACACCCCGGGCGGGATTCTCCGCAAATGCGGAGAGTCGTAAAGGCTGCCGTGAAATGTTTCACGCCCGTTCCCGGGACCCGATTCCCCCCCACCCCTTCCCCCCTCCCCTCACGGGGCTAGGAGCGGGACCCCGGGAATCACGACCGTCGTTAAGGCCACGCGCCAAGATGACGCGCGGCTGGCTTCTGTATGACGTCAGCCGCACATGCGCAGGTTGGAGCCGGCTCCAACCCACGCATGCGCGGCTGATGTCATCACGCCATTGACGGAACCCGCGCATGCGCGGTTACGTATTTCTCCACCGCCGCCCGACAAGATGTGGCGGCTTGATCTTGTCGGGCGGCGGTGGGGAAATAGTACGTCCCTTTTGGACGCAGGCCCGATGATCGGTGGGCACCGATCGCGAGCCTGTCCCCTCCCGAGCACAGCGGTGGTGCTCCCGCCCCAAACGGGCCTCTGGATGCCCCAAACGGGCATCTAGCACCCGTTTTTACGACGACAGCGAGCAGGTGTGTTTGCTGCCGTGAAAAAACGGGTGTAAAGGCCCGGCCCATCGGCCGCGGAGAATCGCCGCTCGCCGTAAAAAACGGCGAGCACCGATTCGTGACGTGGGGCGGGCGAGGGGGGGGGGGGGGGGGGGGGGGGAATAGCGGGAGGGCGTGAAAAATGTCGGGAGGCCCTCCCGCTATTCTCCCAACCAGCGCGGGGGGCGGAGAATCGCGCCCGGGGCCATTCTTAAAAAACAAAGCAATTAGGATCTGTTCTGGGGCCGTTGCTGTTTGTCATTTTTATAAATGACCTAGAGGAGGGCACAGAAGGTTGGGTGAGTAAATTTGCAGACGACACTAAAGTCGGTGGAGTTGTAGACAGTGTGGAAGGATGTTGCAGGTTACAGAGGGACATAGATAAGCTGCAGAGCTGGGCTGAGAGGTGGCAAATGGAGTTTAATGTAGAGAAGTGAGAGGTGATTCACTTTGGAAAGAATAACAGGAATGCGGAACATTTGGCTAATGGTAAAATTCTTGGCAGTGTGGATGAGCAGAGGGATCTCGGTGTCCATGTACATAGATCCCTGAAAGTTGCCACCCAGGTTGATAGGGTTGTGAAGAAGGCCTATGGTGTGTTGGCCTTTATTGGTAGAGGGATTGAGTTCCGGAGCCATGAGGTCATGTTGCAGCTGTACAAAACTCTGGTACGGCCGCATTTGGAGTATTGCGTACAGTTCTGGTCGCCTCATTATAGGAAGGACGTGGAAGCTTTGGAATGGGTGCAGAGGAGATTTACCAGGATGTTGCCTGGTATGGAGGGAAAATCTTATAAGGAAAGGCTGATGGACTTGAGGTTGTTTTCGTTAGAGAGAAGAAGGTTAAGAGGTGACTTAATAGAGGCAAACAAAATGATCAGAGGGTTAGATAGGGTGGACAGTGAGAGCCTTCTCCCGCAGATGGAGGTGGCTAGCACGAGGGGACATAGCTTTAAATTGAGGGGTAATAGATATAGGACAGAGGTCAGAGGTAGGTTTTTTACACAAAGAGTGGTGAGGCCGTGGAATGCCCTACCTGCAACAGTAGTGAACTCGCCAACATTGAGGGCATTTAAAAGTTTATCGGATAAGCATATGGATGATAATGGCATAGTGTAGGTTAGATGGCCTTTAGTTTTTGACTGCCCATGTCGGTGAAACATCGTGGGCCGAAGGGCCTGTACTGCGCTGTATCGTTCTATGTTCAATGTTCTAGATAGCTGTCCTGCCAATTCATCTGGATGTAATTAGGGATGAAAGAATTGCTGTTATGATGGGGATTTGATAATTTAGAGCTCATTCCATGAGAGTTGAGAAGACAATATGACAATTTAATTGTAGTTTTATTTTAATGTATACCAAAAAAAATGCTGACAAATTGTTTCCACTGTTTAGTCAGAGGCCATAGATTTATAGTTTTTATGAGTAAGACAGGGTAAATCTATTTGTTTACAAATGAGATGGTTAAAATAAATTTGCTCCCATTAAACATTGTGTCCCGGTAGTAATAGAAGGTTGTAATGACTCATGGAGGGGAAAATAAACTTTTGTACGGACGAATGATCAGATTTTTCTGTCCCCATTGTTTATTATCCCACTTTGTGACTCATACATTTTCACCATTGATCTCTATATTTTTGGGATATTATCAGCGACAGGAACCCAGTGACATGGCTGACGGGCATTATATTTTATTAATTAAATTCCTAATTCTGGGTTATTTCCTTCTCCACCAGCATTTTCCTGACATTGGGTGGCACGGTGGTGCCTTGTGGAGAGATTGCCAGGTAAACATAGGTTGTTCGGGGGTGGTCGATATCCCTTTAGAGCTTCTCCATTCATGGTGGAACCAAGGCGGAAATAGCTTCCCCCATTGTCGCAATTCATCAGATATCACACTGTACAGTGAAGCCACCAGAAGGATTCACTGGGAAAGACTCCTCTTTGGTTCATGGAGGAATCTGTCTCCTGCAATGACTGCCCCAATCAGTGCCATCTGCCCTCGATGAAACATGCCCCCCCACCCCAGTTTGTTCGACTGACCTTGGTGTCGCCAACCACTCTTACCCGACCGTGACAGCTCAGCCCTCAGTATGCCCACTTACTCCAGATGCAGCCCCAGCAGCAGCCACCAGGTTGCTGTCTGTCTGAAACGGCTGCCAGCTTTATGGTACAGGCCACCATTAGGACATCCACGTCAGCAAAATGCAACCCGGGCCTGCCGAAGCATGGCCGCATCCGGCGCCTCTTATCGCTGGTGGGATCCTACCACCTCCAATTGGTTCCAGCTTCTGTATCTATGGCTCCAAAAGCTCTGAACCTTTGATATTTTCCTGACCCTTGGTATGGGTCTGTTTTAGACATACAGATTGCTGTGATTAATGAACAATACTAGTTTCATTGCATCATGCGACTGACAAAACGTTTGATGGTGAAGTTGAGAGATTGACGTCTCTTATTCCATTGTCCAATTTCTTTGTTACCAATCTAGAGTCATAATTTTACAGCACAGGAAGAGGTCCTGCAGCCCACTGTGTCTGTGCCAGCTACCAAGAACCTACCTATTCTAATCCCATTTTCCTGCACTTGGCCATAGCCTTGTATTCCGTCAGTCCCACACTGTTAGAATATACTAAATTAATTTTCCATCCCTTCCACTTACATGATATTCCTGTCCACTAAAATAGTCTTCATCTGTTAACATGAGAGCGAGTTCCTCCACCCCTTCTTCAATCGCCTGTTCTAGATTGTCCCGGTAGAATTGCGTCAACTGGAACAAGTGATAATCGTTACACTTTGTCAAGAACTCAGTGATTTTGGAGTTTGGATCTGTGAACACAAGTGTAGAGTTTACATTTTTATCCAGAAAACTACATTTCTTCATGTCTCAAAAACTGAAGTCCATGACCCAGGTTATTAAACACCATCTGATAAGATATTTAAGTGCTTACAGTCCATTGATTTGTCGCCAATTTTGAAATAAAAACACAAAGGGACCCCGACAGGCATAGTCTACGTTACTTTATTGGTGTTATTTATCTCAACCATCTGCTGAATCCACAAATGTTCACTAATTTAACCTCAAAAAACAATATTCTAAAGGTTTGCCCACAATGCAGCCTCTCACTTAATCTCATTTTGAATATTCGACTAGCTAAAAGACAAATCAAGAAATGTGCTGTTTCCCATCCTAGACCCTAACTGTATACAAATAAATTATATTTAACATAACTCCTGGGAACACTTTTGTGTTATTAATTTCTTGTACTCTCTGACAATACTTTATGAATACTGATCAGTGCTGGGACCTTAACTGTTTACAATTTTTACAAATGACTTTGATGATGGGACCACAGGTATGGTTGCAAAATTTGCTCACAATACAAAGATAGGAAAGTAAATTGTGAAGATGACAAAAGGAGGCTACAAAAGGGCACTGGATAGGTTAAATGAGTGTGTAACGATCTGGCAAATGGAGCATAATGTGGGCAACAGTGAAATTTCTCATGTTAGTGGGAAGAATTTTTTAAAAGTTTATTATCTGAATGGTGAGAGCTTGTAGAGCTCTGAGATTCAGAAGGATCTGGGTATCCTAGTCCACGAATCACAAAAGCTGGTCTACATTTTTTTGATTTGGTTTGGTTCATTATTGTCACATGTATTAGTATAGTGAAAAGTATTGTTTCTTGCATGCTGTACAAACAATGCATACCGTACATAAGGAAGGAAGGAGACTGCAGTATATAATGTTACAGTTATAGCAAGGTGTATAGAAAAGATCAACTTAATACGAGGTAGGTCCGTTCAAAAGACTGATGGCAGTAGGGAAGAAACTGTTCTTGAGCCGGTTGGTACGTGACCTCAAACTTTGGTATCTCTTTCCTGACAGAAGGAGGTGGATGAGAGTATGTCTGGGGTGCGTGGGGTCCTTAATTATGCTGGCTGCCTTTCTGAGGCAGTGGGAATTATAAATAAAGTCAATGGATGGGAGGCTGGTTTGCGTGATGGACTGGGCTACATTTACGACCTTTTGTAGTTTCCTGCGGTCTTGGGTAGAGCAGGCTCCATACCAAGCTATGATACAACCAGAAAGAATGCTTTCTATGGTACATCTATAGAAGTTGGTGAGGGTCGTAGCTGACATGCCAAATTTCCTCAGTCTTCTGAGAAAGTAGAGTCATTGGTGGGCTTTCTTAACTACAGTGTCGGCATGGGGGGACCATGGCAGGCTGTTGGTGATCTGTACACCTAAAAACTTGAAGCTCTCGACCCTTTCTACTTTGTTCCCATTGATGTAGATAGGTGCATGTTCTCCACTACGCTTCCTGAAGTCGATGATAATCTCCTTCGTTTTGTTGACATTGAGGGAGAGATTATTGTCGTCACACCAGTTCACCAGATTCTCTATCTCATTCCTGTACTCTGTCTCGTCATTGTTTGAAATCCGACCCACTACAGTGGTGTCATCAGCAAATTTGAAAATTGAGTTGGAGGGAAATTTGGCCACACAGTCATAGGTGTAGAAGGAGTATAGTAGGGGGCTGAGGACACAGCCTTGTGGGGCACCAGTGTTGAGGATGATCGTGGAGGAGGTGTTGTTGCCTATCTTTACTGATTGTGGTCTATGGGTTAGAAAGTTCAGGATCCAGTCGCAGAGGGAGGAGCCGGAGCCAAGGCCACGGAGTTTGGAGATGAGTTTCGTAGGAATGATGGTGTCGAAGTCTGAGCTGTAGTCGATAAATATGCAGCAAGTAAGTAGGAAAGCTAATAGAAAGTTATTGTTATTGTGACGCAAACTAATTACAAAGATTAGGGAGGTTATGCTTCAATTGAAGGAATTTACAAGAGTAAGAGGCGACTGAAGTTTTTAAAACCCTGAGGGATCTTGACAGAGTGGATGCGGAGAGGACATTTCCTCTTGTAGGGGAATCTAGAATTAGGGGTCACTGCTTAAAAAAGGGATCACTCAAAGACAGAGATAACAACCAGAGCCTGAATATTTTTAAGACAAAGCTAGACAGATTCTTGATTAACAAGGGGGTAAAGTGTGAGCATGGTAGACAGGAATGTGGGGGTGAAGTTACCATCAGTCACGATCTTACTGAATGATGGAGTAGGCAAAGGGCTGAGTTACCTACTCCCGCACCTAGTTTGTATGTTCGTATGATAACCACAAATATACTTTTGCTCTGCACAAAATGTTAACAAGATTATTTTAATCCAAGTACCATGTAAAATTAACACCTCAATAAGAGTTAATAGATCACACCATCCAGAAAGACGAATGGTGAAGCACCACCATTGCCAATTACCCCTCCACGTGATAGCTTCCTAACATGGACATACATCGATGTTCCTTCAATGTTACAGGGTCAAAATCATGTGGTAACTTCCTATCCATCTGTTCCGACTCAATCGTTTCCATTCCAACAGTGGTATTGATTCTGCTTAGTCTTAAATCTGGATATTTACCACACATTAGTCACATCATCTGATAGACTTCACACTGCTCCATTCACAAATTCTGTAAAACTCTTGTTGTTGGTCAATTCAGGTCACAGCCATTCCGCCTTTCTCCCTTAACTCATTTAAATACTCCAATATGTACCTTTCCCATCTGCACAAACTCTGTCACAGCTCACTGACCTGCCTCATGTTTGCTCCCTTCAGCAAACCATCATAAATTAATTGAGAGGTCAACACCTTCCAACTGTGACTGCAATTGTCCCTCTAGATAGTCACTCAGTCCCGTTTTCCTACTCAAACCCTCTCCCAATCCTCTTTCAGTGAAAGCTGCAAGTCACTCATTGAGATCTCGATACTTGTCAGGACAGAAATTATATTTTGAAGTATTTTGAGAGCATACCAACGCAAATTTCCATTCTTGTTAAAGATGTTGGATCTTATTTCATATTAGAATCTTCATCCATGGAGGGGGACAGGCGTTCACAGATTCTGGAACTCTGCAATAAATAAAAAAAGTCTGTATGACATTTCACCCAGACATTTATTATATCGGGGCCGTGAAAATTATCCTCCCCGGGATACACACTGTCTAATCTCACTGGCTCCATCCTCCCCGGGTTACGCACTGTCTGACCTCACTGGCTCCAGCCTCCCCGGGTTACACACTGTCTGATCTCACTGGCTCCATCATCCCCGGGTTACACACTGTCTGATCTCACTGGCTCCATCCTCCCCGGGTTACACACTGTCTGATCCCACTGCCTCCATCCACCCCGGGTTACACACTGTCTGATCTCACTGGCTCCATCCTCCCCGGGTTACACACTGTCTGATCTCACTGGCTCCATCCTCCCCGGGTTACACACTGTCTGATCTCACTGGCTCCATCCTCCCCGGGTTACACACTGTCTGATCTCACTGGCTCCATCCTCCCCGGGTTACACACTGTCTGATCTCACTGGCTCCTTCCTCCCTGGGTGAAGATGGAAATTTGCCACTTCATCTAAAATTGTACAATAAGAAGTTTTACAAAACCAGGTTAAAGTCCAACATGTTCGTTTCAAACACGAGCTTTCGGAGCACTGCTCTTTCCTCATTTATAATTGTAGTGTATTCTTTCCTATTCATTAATAGTATCAATACCCTGTATTCACATTATATCTATTGTTCTCAATTATCTATAGTAACTCCAATGCTGAATCTTGATGCTGTGACTTTCAGAACTTTTAATTTCTTACAGATGTTCGCAATTCCCGCGTCGCTGGCACCAGGTAATCATCTCAAGGCACAAATTGCCCCTGCGCACAGTCACAAGCGGAGGGCTCGCCTGGGTTGAATGCAGCGCATGCGCACGCTGTGAGGCTACTGCTTGTTTGCCGCTCCCCAATTGGTCAGATCGCGGACACGTGCTGCGGGCGGGCCGTGACATCTGTCTCCGTTTTCCGGCTCGGGCAGCGACGGTTTAACGGTCGCTCACGTGACCGCGAGCCGCCCAGTGGGCGGGACCGAATTGTATCCCGGTCCCTGAATGGTGGATCCCGCTGTCATTCATCCGCTGACAGCCAATAGTCACGACCTCCCGCAGAATTATGTCCACCCACACACAAAACGATGCTAAGAGCGGGGCAGCTTTTGTGGAGAGAAGCAGAGTGGCCGGTCCAGGGAGGGGAGAGTTAATCAGAAATGTGAAAGTAAGAGATATAAGGGAGTTGAACGGAGGAAAACTGCACCACAAAGGGTTTTAGGGGAACCTGTGTACCAAATATAGAAAGTTAGCACAAAGATGCAACAGGAAGGCAAGTGAAATGTTGTCCTTATTTCAAGGGAGTTGGAGAAGAAGAGTAGGAAAGTCTTGCTCCAATTGCTGGTTCAATTGGCTGGACAGCTGATTCCTGATGCGGAGAGAGCGCGGGCTTCAGCTCCTGTACCAGCAGAGGTTATTCCTCAAGGCCCACCCTCAACCTTGCCTGAGGTGTGGTCAGGGCCGGTGCTAGGGCCCAATTAGAAAAGTGATGGCGGGGCCCCTACTCTACAAAAGTAAAAATTTATGTATGTTTATATTTCGTGTAGAATGCTCGTCTTTAACCAAAAAAAAACATTAAATGCTTGATATACTAAAATTTTGAAACTTACTTACCCAGGCGGAAGGATTTGGCGGCGCAGGGCTGAAGGATTTGTCGACGGTAATGTGGTGCGTTCCCCAAAAGTAAAAACTACCCTATAGTTCCTCTTAGAATACAGAAAAGGCTTCAAACGGTAACTCTGTCGCCGCTGGTGCGGGGCCCCCTTAAGGTGCCCAATTTGATGAAATTGGTCAAATAGGCTTAAAACCGGCCCTGGGTGTGGTGATCCTTAGGTTAAATCTCCACCAGTCAGTTCTCCCCCTCAATGAAGAAAGCTGGCTATGGTCATCTGGTGACTTTACTGGTGAAACCACATTTGGAGTACTGTAGCTGTTTTGGTCTCATTATTTGAGGAAAAGTATTATTTCATTGTTGATGGTTTAGAGAATGTTCACTAGGATGGGGCATTACTGTGTACCACGACCAACTGACCATGGCCACGTACAGTCGGAATACTGGTTTTGACCTGGTTTTAGTGGCCAAGTATATGGGCATCTTAATAATAGTGCATTTTGCTTTTCAATCTGCACAGCAGGATGGCCTCATTGACATTTCAAGTTTAGGCTGCAGCAGAGCCTTGGTAGTAGAAATCATGGCCCTGGCCCTGCCTTGTGCTGATAAGGGCAGGCCTTGACATGTATGATCTCGCAGGCTGAGGAGTAGACTGTGTGATTGCTGGTTATTCCTCAGATCCCCCTTAAACCTCCTGCCCCTCATCTTGAACTTGTGTCCTCTTGTAACTGACCCTTTAACTAATGGGAACAGTTGTTCTCAATCCACTGTGTCCATGCCCCTCATAATCTTGTGCAGCTCGATCAGGCCACCCCTCAGTCTTCTCTGCTCCAGCGGAAACAACCCAAGCCTATCCAACCTTTGTTCATACTAAAAGAGATTTACAAAGTAAACTTCCACCAAATGTTCCCCCTTGTGGGAAATCTAGAAGGAGAGGTCACAGATATAGATTGAGAGGCCGTAGATTTAGAACTCCGATGAGGAGAATCTACTCTCGAAGAGGGGGGTGAATTTGTGGGAACTCGCTGCCCCATAGTGCAGCATTAAATGGTTTCAAGAAGTAGATAGATATATTTCTGATGTTAAAAATGGGAGATGGGCAACAAGTGGGGAGGTAGATTTGAGACTAGGAAGAGATCAGTCATGATCTTATTGAATGGCGGAGCAGGCTTGAAGAGCTGAATTGCCTAACTCTGCTCTTAATTCCTATGTTCCCATGACCCATTTCACTTGAACAAAGCGCTGCTCAGACCACATCACCCTATGAAGACAGTGGAACAGGTGATAGCAGACATACTAAATGCCAAGGTGATCAACACTTTCAATGCAAAATGCAGGTTCTGACAGATCCTGTTAGATGAGGAATCCTTGAAACTAACCATGTTCATCTCTCCAGGAGGCAGATATTATTTTTGGTGTATGCCCGATAGGATCTTGTTTGGCAGTGAAGTTTTCCACTGGTGCATGGAGCAACTCTTTACAGGCTAACGTTGCGAGATCACTGTTGGTGGCATTCTCGTTTGGGGTCACACTATGCGATCATGATGCACACCTTCATCTTGTCTTGGACAGAATCGAGACCATCCAATTAAAGCTTAACCCTGCAAAATGTAGACTCAGGGTCAACCAGTTCCTTACTTGGGTCATTTACTCACAGCAGGTGGTGTAAACCTTGATCCAGACAAAACAAGGGCTACACAACAGATGGTCATTCCTGTAGACAAGCACATTTTACAACATTTGCTTGGTATGACAAATTATCTTTCTTAGTTTAACCTCTGTTATTTTGAGGTCACTGGACCTCTTCGTCAACTTCTCCACAAGGACGCTGAATGGTACTGGCAAGAGCACCACACATCTGCCTTCAGTAGACTCGAACAAGTGCTCACGGCCCAACCGGTCTTCGAATACTTTGATGTTCGAGCAATGCTCATATCAGCAGATATATCCCAACACAGACTTGGTTCAGTCTGCATCCAGAATGGTAGAGCAATGTCTTAGCTCCAAGGGCCCTCACTGACACCAAGACTCACTATGCACTGATTGAAAAGAACTTCTCGTTTTAGTCTTCGGCTGTCAGAAGTTTCATGACTTCTCTTTGTAATATATATAATTGACTGATTTATAAATATATATAAATGACTGGTCTGATTTGCAGGTTTGCGGATTATACTAAGATTGCAGGAATTGCAGATAGTGATGAAGATTGTCAGAATACAACAGAATATAGATAGGCAGCAAAATTGGCAGAGAAATGGCCGATGGAATTTAACAAATGCCAGGTGATGCATTTTGGTAGATCCAATTCAGGTTGGAGCTATAAACTAAATGGCAGAACCATCAGGAGCATAGAGACACAGAGAGATCTGGGTGTGCAGGTCCACAGATCCTTAAAAGTGGCAGCACAGGTGGAAATGGTAGTAAAGAAAGCATGTGGCATGCTTGTCATCATAGGACGGGGTATCGAGTATAAAAGCTCGAAAATTATGTTACAATTATATGGAATGTTGGTGAGGCCACATTTGAAATACTGTGTCCAATTCTGGTCATTGCACTACCAAAAGGATGCGGAGGCTTTGGAGAGAGTGCAGAAAAGGTTTACCAGGATGTTACCTGGTATGGAGGGTATTAGCTTTGAGGAGAGATTGAATAAACTGGGATTGTTCTCCCAAGAGAGACGTAGGCTGAAGAACGACCTGATAGAAATTTATAAAATTATTAGGGGTATAGATAGGGTGAACAGTTGGAGGCTTTTTCCCAGGGCGGAAATGACAATTACAAGGGGACACAATTTCAAGTTGAGGCGGGAAAGATTCAGTGGAGATGTGTGAGGGAAGTGTTTTTTACACAGAGGGTGGTAGTGGCCTGGAATGCACTGCCAAGAGAGGTGGTTGAGGCAGATACGCTAACGATCTTTAATTCTTATCTGGATAGGCACATGGACAGAAGGAGTAGGGAGGATACAGACGGTTGGTCTAGAAGATAGAACACATGATCGGTGCAGACTTGGCGGGCCTGAATAGAGGCAAGGATTTCAGCAAAGCCTTAGAAAAGGTCCCACTTAGAAGACTTATAAAGAAGGCAATTGCACATAGGATACAGGGTACCTTGTTAAGGTGGATTCAAAATTGGCTTAGCTGTCAGAAGGTGATGACAGGCTGTCAGAGGGCTGCTTTAGTGACTGGAAGCCATTGTCCACTAGCGTACCACAGGGATCTGTGCTGGGTCCTCTATTGTTTGCCATTTATATAAACAACAAAGATGACTGTGAGGGGTAGGATCAGTAAGTTAACAGATGACACAAAGATTGGCGCGGTGATTAACAATGAGGTTGTGTGTCTTGGGTTACAGGAAGATATAGACAGGATGGTCAAATGGGCAGAAAAGTGGCAGATGGAATTTAACCCTGAAAAGTGTGAGGTGATACACTTTGGAAGGAGTAATGTGACAAGGAAGTATTCAACAAATGGCCTGACACTGGGAAGTTCCAAGGAACAAGGGGAGCTTGGACTGTTTGTCCACAGATCTTTGAAGGCAGAGGGCAGGTTAATAGGGTAGTAAAAAGATTTATGGGACACTTGCCTTTACCAATGGCACACTTGCCTTTATTAATAGAGGCATGGATTACAAAAGCAGGGAGGTCATGTGGAGTTGTATAGAAATTTGGTGAGGCCACAGCTAGAGTACTGCGCGAATTGTGGTCACTGCTTTATAGGAACAATGTGATTGCACTGGAGGGAGTGCAGAGGCGATTCACCAGAATGTGGCCTGGGATGGAACATTTAAGTAATAGAGAGAGGTTAATAGGCTTGGGTTGTTTTCGCTGGAGAAGAGAAGACTGAGGGGTGACCTGATTGAGGTGTACAAGATTATGAGGGACAGGGACAGAGTGGATAGGGAGCAGCTGTTTCCCTTAGTTGAAGGGTTAGTTACGAGGAGACACCTTGTGGGTTGGGAGGTTTAGGGGGGATTTGAGGAAAACCATTTTTACCCAGAGAGTGACGGTCTGGAATGTACTGCCTGGGAGGGTGGCAGAGGCGGGATGCCTCACATCCTTTAAAGAAGTAACTGGATGAGTACTAGGCATGTCGTAACCTTCAAGCCTATGGGCCAAGTGCTGGCAAGTGGGATTAAGTGGGCAGATCAGGGCCTTTCATGTGTTGGTGCAGACTCAATGGGCTGAAGGACCTTTTTTGTACTCTAGTATTCTGTGATTCTGATTTCACCGCCTGGATTTGTCTTTTATAAGGCATTACATATCCTGACTGTGACATCTTTTCTTACTGTGGCAACCATGCTGAAACCCATTCCATGGCCTCGTCTATAGGAGTTATAAAACCTACTGCTGTTAACCGATGCAGCACATTAATAATTTTCTGCTTCATGGCTATTGGTACTCTTCTCGGAGCACAGACCGTAGGTAGTACTGAGTCATCTAGTCTCATGGTATACAACTGGTAGGTTAGCAATGATATAACAGTTGAAGAGGTCTCTATATGCTGTTGTCTCTGAGGCTCGGAGTTGTAGAGCATGTACTTCTGCACCAAGCTGAATGAAACTCGATGCAATGCTGTTCCCAAGCCCTAGTAGGGGCTTTATATTCTGATTAACTCTATGGAACTTGAAATTTTCCTGTGTGCAGTGGAGGATTGCTGCATCTTTGGTGGGGATTGTCTTTCTGCCAGAAGCCATGAGGTGCTTCTGGGTGCTGGAATCTGGTGCTGCATACGGATCTATTTCCCATAGCGTTTGTCTGGATAGTACATTATCCTTCACTCCAGTGTCAATCTTGTCTTTATGCCTGGCGCTGCTGCTAATTATGTTGAGGATGGTGAAGATCTCATCCTTTTCTGTGCTTTTGACAACAGCCCAGGAGGATGGTGGACAGGCAGCAGCAAGGGTGTGGCATGCCTGGAGGACTAGGGAGGTGACCCGATTCTCATAGGACAGGTCTTCGTCCATCAGCTCACCCCCCCCCCCCCCAATCGCCCCTCCCCATTTTCCTCCTTGCGCCAATCCCTCTCTTCCCCTCCCCATTTCCTTCCTTCTGCCCCAAAGCCCCCATTCCCAACTCTGCTGATCCACCGTCCAAGGGTCTGTGTAACATCACCCCAGGGTGATGAGCTTGTGTCGGCAGTCAGTGGGTCAATATACTAGGCAGGTGAGTGATAACTTGCTGTGGGGTTAGCTCTAGTGCTCCTCAGTTTATGCCAAAGTCTGAGTCCTGTTTTTCTGCTGACTGCGCGCTCACACCTATCCTCTGAATGGGATCTGCATTGCGGGGGGCATTTGATCTTGATCCATTGTGCCCGGAGGGGATGGGAGGAACTGATGGCAACAGGTGTTTGATGCAGGCAGGCCCGCTGTGAAGATTAAGGTGACAAAGGCTTCACTTGCATCAGGTGTAATATGTTTTATTTGTGAACGTTTGACATTTCCATGTGCTCGCTATACAGACAGTGCTCCCCCCAGTTGATGCTCGCCTTGATCTTTCGTGGTCCATTGCTACATCTAAGTCTGTCTCCAGGACGCACATCAGAGGTGGAGGCAGCCTGTTGCTTTCCATGCCCTGTGGTAGCACGGTAGCATGGTGGTTAGCATAAATGCTTCACAGCTCCAGGGTCCCAGGATCGATTCCCGGCTGGGTCACTGTCTGTGCGGAGTCTGCACGTCCTCCCCGTGTGTGCGTGGGTTTCCTCCGGGTGCTCCGGTTTCCTCCCACAGTCCAAAGATGTGCGGGTTAGGTGGATTGGCCATGCTAATTGCCCGTAGTGTCCTAAAAAGTAAGGTTATGGGGGGGGGGGGGGGGGGGGGGGGGGGGTTGTTGGGGGTATAGGGTGGATACGTGGGTTTGAGTATGGTGATCATGGCTCGGCACAACATCGAGGGCCGAAGGGCCTGTTCTGTGCTGTACTGTTCTATGTTCTATGGTCTTTGATGCCCTTGGCAGACATCCGCTGGATAGCCTGGAGCTGGCGCTGGCTGACCTCTGGTGTCTCATGCGTCGCTGTTCTGCTTCATGCTCTTGAGATGAACTGGTGTCCTCTCCTGGATGATGCAGAAGAACTGGAGACTACTGCCGTCTCTATGGTGGCAAGTCCCAAGTTGGCCTCCAGTGCTTCCTCCTCACTGACGGTGTCTGGAGGGCCATGGGGCATTATACGGGATTAGGGGGCAGCTGGAGTATGAGGGGCACAGTTCAGTCAAGAACAGGACTGGAGTATTATAAATAAAACCAAATACAGAGCAACCACTGAAGGAAATCACAAAACAGGCAGGAAGACAATGAAGACACCAGCTGTACGTAGAAACATAGAAACAGAAGTAAGCAATTCAATTCTTCAAGCTGTTCTGACATTCAATCAGATCATTCCTGGTCCCAAATCCACCTCCCTCCTGTTGCCCATATCCTTTTCACCCATTTTTTAAAATCCAAAATATATCTATCTCCTTCTTGTGACCATTATATTTTTTTTAAATTTAAGTACCCAATTCTTTTTCTCCAATTAAGGGGCAATTTAGCGTGGCCAATCCACCTACCCTGCCCATTTTTGGCTTGTGGGGGTGAAACCCACGCAAACGCGGGAAGAATAATATAGAATGCAATCTGAGGGAAGTGATAATGAATCTTTAAAGAACACTGATTCAGATTCACCAGGAGTGTTTTGTTGAATTCTGGACACAAAGCTTAAAAAAGAGGGTTGTTAAATTGTCAGAGATGGTCAGGAAAAAAATTAGCAGAATGGTACAGGGGATGAAGGATTTCAGTTATGTGGAGTAATTCTTCTCATGGAAGAGACATTGAGAGAAGATTTGAAGAGCTTCACAATATTGAACAGCCCAGACTGAGTAAATATGGAGAAGCTTGCAATTGCTAAAAGGATTGAGAATTCTTGCATCCAATTTCACCAAGATTTCAAAAGGAACCAGTCTTACTTCGGTGCTCGGTATGTTAATGGAAAAGGACCTGAAGGATAGGATTATGACCATTTAGAAAGATGCAGCTTAATCCGGGATAGTCACCACAGATTCGTGAAGGGGAAGTCTTGCCTCACAAATTTGATTGAATTCTTTGAGGAGGTAACTAAGTGTGTAGATGAAGGCAGAGCAGTTGATGTTGTATACATGGATTTTAGTAAGGCGTTTGATAAGGTTCCCCATGGTCGGCTTATGAAGAAAGTAAGGAGGTGTGGGATAGAGGGAAATTTGGCCAATTGGATAAGTAACTGGCTATCACACAGAAGACAGAGGGTGGTGGTGGATGGAAAATTTTCAGACTGAAGACCAGTTACCAGCGGTGTACCACGGGGATCAGTGCTGGGTCCTCTGCTATTTGTGATTTTTATCAATAACTTGGAGGAGGATGCTGAGTCAGTAAATTTAATGATGACACCAAGATTGGTGGAGTAGTGGATGAGGTAGAGGACTGTTGTAGGCTGCAAAGAGACATTGATAGGATGCAGAGCTGGGCCGAAAAATGGCAGATGGAGTTTAACCCTGATAAGTGCGAGGTGATTCATTTTGGTAGAAAAAATTTGAATGCGGATTACAGGGTCAACGGCAGGGTTCTGAGGAACGTGGAGGAACAGAGAGATCTTGGAATTCGTGTCCACAGATCTCTGAAGGCTGCCACTCAAATGGATAGAGCCGTGAAGAAGGCCTATAATGCAGTGTTCTTCAAACTATTTTTCCGGGGACCCATTTTTACCAACGGGCCAACCTTCGGAGCCCAACACAGCCGACGCTCACGACCCACGCCGGCCGACCTGCGCGACCCACTCTTGCCTTGTTTGCTGCTGCCAAAAATGGAGGAAATGGTTTTGGGTCCCTTTGGCCCTGATACACGATCCTCCAATGGAACCCGTTGGATGAAGGTGAAGCCTTCTGGTGTCAGAAAGTATGGAGTCTCCATCTGTCAAAAGTTCTGAATTTTTTTCCAGTAAAGTTTTATCAAATAAACCCCCGCCCCGAACTTGTTAAAAAAAAATAATAAAATGAGTAAAATAAATGATAAAAATGAATAAACCCCCCCCCCCCGAACTTGTAAAAAAATAAAATGAATAAAATAAATGAAAAAAAATAAAATGAATAAAATAAATGAAAAAAATAAAATGAATAAAATAAATGAATAAATTAATATAAACCACGACAGAACTTGTGAAACAAAAAGCTGCAACCGTTTAAAAATAAATAGCGGCCACATTGCGCATGCGTGCTCGATTATCCATGCACAATGCGGCCAATTTTTTTTTTTAACATGGTCGCGGCAGCCTGCAGCCGGCGTTATGAAAAGCCGGCTGCTGCACGGGGATTTGTGTGATCGGGAGCGCCGAGGACAATGGCTCCGCGACCCTCCCTACACCCACCCGCGGGTACGCCCCTGACTTTGAAGAACACTGCTAGAGTGTGTTGGTGTTTATTAACAGGGGGCTTGAGTTTAAGAGCCGCGGGATTATGCTGCAACTGTACATGACCCTGGTGAGACCACATTTGGAGTATTGTGTGCAGTTCTGGTCACCTTACTATTGAAAGGATGTGGAAGCTTTGGAAAGGGTGCAAAGGAGATTTACCAGGATGCTGCCTGGTTTGCAGGATAGGTCTTATGAGGAAAGGTTGAGGGAGCTAGGGCTTTTCTCTTTGGAGCGGAGGAGGATGAGAGGCGACTTAATAGAGGTTTATAAGATGATGAGGGGGATAGATCGAGTGGTCGTTCAGAGACTATTTCCTCGGGTGGATGTAGCTGTTACAAGAGGGCATAACTATAAGGTTCAGGGTGGGAAATATAGGAGGGATGTCCGAGGTAGGTTCTTTTCTCAGAGAGTGGTTAGGGTGTGGAATGGACTGCCTCCTGTGATAGTGGAGTGGGACACTTTAGGAACTTTCAAGCGGTTATTGGATAGGCACATGGAGCACACCAGAATGACAGGGAGTGGGATAGCTTGATCTTGGTTTCGGACAATGCTCGGCACAACATCGAGGGCCATAGGGCCTGTTCTGTGCTGTACTGTTCTATGTTCTATGTGCAAACCCCACACGGACAGTGGCCCGGGATTGGGATTGAACCCGCACCATCAGCGGTGTGAGGCACCAGTGCTAACCGCTGTGCCACCTTGCTGCTCCTTGAAACAATTTAATGACTCCCTGAACAATTCCCTGCACTATGGGGCACTGAGTTCCACAGAGTATACCAAGGACAAAAACCAAAAAAGAGAACAAATGAACAACGCCACCAGCTGCCGAGACAACGTACACCGCCCCTCGACCCCAGCATCAGAACTACAACTGTGGGAGGGTGCTAAGAAGCCACTCAAAACCAAAGCGAGCAGCACAGACCATTGGAAAAGAGCACGCTGACACGGAGCATAGCGGAAGGAGAGAGAACATCCCACCTCTTTTCCGACGCTGGTAATTTGCCGAGTCAAAGCAGCGAGAGGGGTTGCAGCAGACAAACACAGCCGCTAGGCAAAAGATCAATACACTGGCAACGGTGCATAAATGACTCCCCCACCCCGCAGCATCTACAGTAGACCTGCATCAGTGGAAAGCCGCTTGGTAAACCAACCACCAGAAGGTGTCACCAACCTGGAGCATAGTGGTGGAGGGAGAGAGAACAAAAACAATCTCCACCTCTCTAGCATAGGCAGCATCTACCAGCGACTCCCAGGCTACAGAGCAGGAGGGGCTGCAACTGGCAAAACAATAATCCGCAGTTACATGGTATCCATCGTACAATTCGCTCAACTCACCCTGACAAACACAGTGCAAAAGGAAAACCAGTAACACCAGTGACCTGCATGGCTCCCATATTGGGAGCAGTAGATGGCCACTGAACATAAAAAGTCACCAGTAGTCCTGACGCAACCTCCGGGCTGCGGAGTCGAACCCGGCCACCGCCGTCCTCTACTGCAATATCAGCATCTGATCTTCCATCACCACCCTGTCCAAGGACCGGCCACAAGAACACAGGGGGCATTAACAGGTAACCCACAAGTCCAGAACAGAATACAGAGTAAACGCACAAAACAGATATTTTAAAATATCCACAGGCTGCTCGAGCAAATCCTCCTACATCTTCAGCCCAGTAGTAGGCCCGCCAAAATCCTCCCTTCGCCCAGCAGGTAAAAGATACTGAAAGGCAACCACCACCTCCCTTCCCTTCTTTCTTCCCTTCTCTCAGCTTCGGCAGCCTCCAGCTATTCTCAGTCACCAACAGGAGCAAGCAGCAAACACAATCTGCAGCTGGGAAGTGCTCTCACAACTAACAAGGCCAATTCCTCATGAGCAATAGCCTTCAGCTGTGAAGCTAGAAGCTCCTCACAGTCAAAGGGAGTTAAAGTGATCTTCAGGGCTCTGTCCTGGAAGCGTTTTGTAGGACAGGCAGGCAGCAGCTGTAAATGCCCTGATATGGCATGCACAATATTTAAAAATAGGGGTGAAAACCTCAGACGAAAAGTCCCACGCCACCCCCCCCCCCCCCCCCCCATTCCGTGACCCAGAGGCGACCCCCGACCTGGAGTGCTCAGCCACCCCCCCTCCCCAGCCAAGCCCAACCCCACTGAGGCGTCTCTCAACCCCCCCACCCTTGCTCTCGCCAAGGCACTGGGACAGCAATGTGGATTCTCCGGCCGATCGTCGAACACGATTTCAGCTATCAGAGAATCCCAATCACTGTACTTGGACTGTAGGTGTTCTCATACGTGAGTCACACAATGTTAGCGTGCAGGTGCAAGAGGGACGAATTGAACATAAAAGTAAGGATGCTTCAGTTGTACAGGACATTGGTGAGATCACATCTCAAATACTGGCTGGGATTCTCCGTTGCGATTCTTTCCCGCTCCCACGCCATTCACTGGTGGTGGGATTCTCCTGCTGCTTGTCAATGTGGATTTCCCAGTGAAGCCACCCCACATGGGATACCCGCAGGTGAGGGAGCGCTGGTAGGACCAGAGAATCCTGCCCACTATGTGCAGTGTTCATCTTAGAGGATTGTGCAATTTTGGAACTCTGCTTCCAAGGCGATGGAAGCAGGGTTACATGGGCGGCAGGGTAGCACAGTGGTTAGCACTGTTGCTTCACAGCGCCAGGGACCCAGGTTCGATTCCTGGCTTGAGTCTCTGTCTGTGCTGAGTCTGCATGTTCTCCCTGTGTCTGCATGGGTTTCCTCCAGGTGCTCCGGTTTCCACCCACATGTCCCGAAAGATGTGCTGTTAGTTAATTTGGACATTCTGAATTCTCCCTCTGTGTACCCGAACAGGCGCTGGAATGTGGTGACTACGAGCTTTTCACGGTAACTTCATTGCAGTGTTAATGTAAGCCTACTTGTGACAATAAAGATCTTATTAGGGGCCAATCGACATGCAAGAGATGTAATGAAATGTTTTGAATTGCATGCCAGCATGTTGCTGCAAACTCCCTGGGAATTCTTCATCTGTTACATGGTTGTATGACGGTGTGAACTGAGATTTTTCAGGACAGACCAATTGAGGCGAATGATCAGCCAGGAAGTTCTCAAACATTCAAGAAGTTGTGAAATACATGATCCACCTGCTCTTGTGTGCTTAAACACTTGACTGAGATGAAACACCAGATTAGGTCGTCATTGTGGTGAAGCAGTGCTGATCCACCAGTGGGATTCCAAAGTTCGCCAGGTTACTTTTTGGAGCTCATGTTCGATAATCTGGAATTGTATAATCATAAAATGGGTACAGCACGGAAGCGGGCGAAAGATTTGGATTCTGAAGCAAAAACAAAATACTGGACCAGGGTTTTTCAAAGTGTGGGTCGCGACCTGCAGACCGGGCGTGGGCGGGTGTCAGAAGGATTACCGGAGCCCACGGCCGGTAACAATTCTATATTTCATGGGGAGAAGCCGATCCCCTGTAAGAACAATAATTTAACAAGCCATAAACTCAATACAAATCTCAGAGATAATGTGCCACGCCTGCATTCAAAGTCCGTTCTCTTCCCAATAGCACCACCCCTGCCCCCCCCCCCCCCCCCCCCGCCAGTTAGCATTGCAAAAATCCGTAGGTGTTAGCATTTTTGCTGTAAGCACAAAGAAATCTTTGATTGAGAGCCTTTCATTTCCTTATCCTTGCAACTGCAACAGATTTTGGGACCGAATATCAAACTCAATGGATAGTCAGTGGATCCACTTGATCACCGGTCACGGGTTTGCCCGACAGTGAGCAACTTATTCTGACATTGGCAGTTTTTTTTTAAACATGCTTCACTTGCAACAGATTAGAATAAAATAACATTTTTACAGCATGTTTTCTTTTTGGTGCTTTGAATGAGCTTTGTTCCAATCTATATAATTGGAAAGTCCTCATACTCCTGTTCTCCAGCATCTCCCTTAGCCCCAGGGTCTGCCTCTTTGCATCCTCCACCTGAGGAAATTCCAGCTCATCCAGAAACCTCCCCATGTCCCCCTCCTCTCCCCTCGGTTCAGCCTCGTACAGTCCCTGGTAGTACTCCCTAAACGCCTCTTTTATCTTCCCCGGCTCTGACACCACATCCCCAGCTCCAATCTGTATCTTCAATATTTCCATGAACACGGCCTGCCTCCGCAGCTGGTGTGCCAGTATGCGGCTTGCCTTCTCCACATACTCATATAGCACCCCTCTTGCCCGACGCAGTTACCCTACCGCTCTCCCCGTTGCCAACCTGTCACACTGCCTCTGCAATGTTTTCTTCCTTGCCAATCCCTCCATGTTGGACACCCTTGAATATAACAGTCACTGTGCAAGGAGATGCTGGATATCAGGAGTATGAAGTTGGGGAAGGCCCCGGGGTGGATGGGTACCCGGTGGAATTTGTGGCATCCCTGTCACGGGTCAGAAAATTCTCAACACTCAGTGAATGATGCAAGGAAAGCAGTATTCAGCTCAATGCTACCAAATAGAATGCCATGCGAGTAAATTTTGGTTCACATGAACAAATGGCCTTTGACTTAAAGTTAGACAGTTACACCCTGAGGGAGGTGAAAGCGGCACAGTGCCATGCCAGGGACATGGGTTCAATTCCGACCTCGGGTTGCTTGTCTACTGATAGTAAGCAGTTCTGAAATTGGGTAGCTTGCAGAAGGGACTTTTCAACTTTAACCAATATAACTGGTTCGTACATTTTCAAGCTGTGAGACTTAAAGGACAGTGTTATCTGACTGAGGTCAAAAGATTAATTTCAATGCACACTTCTGAATCATTGGGCTGTGGGCAGTTTATACCCGTTTTGAGGCCTGGGTGCCACCCAGGCATGACGTATTTGACCATGAGACGGATGTAGCCTGTGTAGTTCAGCAACAGATCATGAGCAGGGAGTCCAAAACGTGTGGAGTTCACACGTTTTGCACGAGTCTGCGTGGTTTTCCTATGGGTGCTCCGGTTTCCTCCCACAGTCCAAAAGATATGGGGTTATCAAAAGATTAGGTGAATTGACTATTCTAATATTGCCCAAAAAAGGTTAGTTGGGGTTACGGGGATGGAAGCGGGGGGATTGGGCCTATGTAGGATCCTCTATCGGAGCAAGGGCAGGGGCAGACTCAATGGGCCAAATGGCCTCCTTCTGCACTGTAGGGATTCTATATATATATATATATTATATTGGGTATATACATTCAGGCTAACTTGAATTGGGACGACAAAGTGGGCAGTGTGTTTTTTTAAAAAA
The DNA here is from genome assembly GCF_902713615.1 of Scyliorhinus canicula. Lineage (NCBI taxonomy): Eukaryota > Metazoa > Chordata > Chondrichthyes > Carcharhiniformes > Scyliorhinidae > Scyliorhinus > Scyliorhinus canicula. Next base: position 208,002,049 of record NC_052151.1, read on the forward strand.
AAGGGCAATATTTATTTTGAGAGCCCCAAACGTTGGGGGCCCAAAGCAACTTAAAATGTTCATCCCTGTAAGATGTAGGGCAGAAAGATACCGATCTGGCCCTAATTTGTTACATAATTTGGGTCCTCAATGAGGTATTGAAATGACATCTATACACACTTCAGTGCCAATTATACAGTAATTGTACTGATTTGTAATTTTAATCTGATTTGAATTTAATATTTCTTTTCACTATCCTGCTTAATTTGCTTGTCTTTTTGTTTAGAGTGGATTTGGATTTATTGGCACGTGTACCAAGCTACAGTAAAAAAGTATTGTTCTGTGTAGTCCAGATAGATTGTTTCATACATGAGAAACACAGGACATATGATAAATACACAATGTAAATACAGAGACATCGGGTGAAGCATATGGAGTGTAGTGCTACTCAGTACAGAAGATGCGTGGAGAGATAAGTCTATAAGGGTCATTTAGGAGTCTGGTAACAGCGGGGAAGCAGCTGTTTTTGAATCTGTTAGTGCGTGTTCTCAGACTTTCGTACCTCCTGCTCAATGGAAGAGAGAATAACTGGGGAGGGGTCTTTTGATTATGTTGCCCACTTTACCAAGCCAGCGGGAGGTGTAGACAGTCAATGGATGGAAGGCGGGTTCGCATAATAGACTGGGCTGTGTTCATGACTCTCTGTAGTTTCTTACAGTCTTGGGCCTAGCAGTTACCGTACCAAGCTGCGATGCAGCCAGATAGGATGCTTTCTATGGTACGTCTTTAAAAATTGGTGGAGTCAATGTGGACATGCTAAATTTTCTTAGTTTCCTGAGGAAGTACAAGTGCTGTTGTGCTTTCTTGGTCGTAGCGTTGACGAGGGTGGACCAGGACAGTTTGTTGGTGATGTGCACACCTTGGAATTTGAAGCTGTCAACCATCTCCACCTCAACACCATTGATACAGACAGAGGTGTGTACGATACTTCGCTTCCTGAAGTCAATGACCAGCTCCTTAGTTTTGCTGTTGTTAAGTGAGAGATTGATGCCATGTTCTTACATGATTGTCACATTTCCATTATTTGATATCATTTATTTAGTCTTTACATTAATTCTTGATGCAAGTTACACATGCTTTGAGCAGCAATTATGTTTCTTGAATAAAATAACATTATTACTACCATTATGCATTTTCAAGTGCCCCATTGGGGAATACTCAGCCCCGGATCTCCTGTAGAAGCAGCGCTGTGGGGCCGGGAGGCGGAGTCTGGTGACCCTGTTGCTGGGCCTCTGATGTCACAATGGGAGATGACACTCACTCAGCTCGAGCTGGAAACTGGAAAACGGCCAATAGGATTTCAACCTGGAGCCCGGCCGGTTAAAGGGGAGGAACAGGGAATCAGGCAAATGTTCACAGAATGAGAGCAGGGTGCTAATAAATCTAAATGTTCAGTTTCACACTCAGTCCACGTCTTGTGCCTTGTAATGATATCAGCTGATTTCTTCTATTTAAAGTGAACTGATTCTCCACCAGCCTGAAATACGTTAAAGATTAAACAGAAAATAAACAGATTGAAAAACATATAATACAGAAGACTGGGGTTAACACATCAAGAATAATTAGAGAATAATTACCCTCACCAGTAGTGTGCACTTTATATACTATCTTTACTTTAAACAGTAAGTAGACTGACACTAACCAGATTACATCCAGATTTCTGCAATTCAGGATGAGGCGGCGAATATCAGGGATAGATTGATCTGTGAATGCATTTGATCCTAGGTTTAGAGATGTTAGTGACGAGTTTGTTTTGAGTGCAGAAGCAAGATCCTCAGCACAAGCGTCTGTGAGATCAACAGCCCATAGACTGGTGATCAGAAAGAGAAATAACAGGATTGAGTTCATTGTCAATATTAATTAAATAGAGGGCAGATTTTCCCACATTTTTCCAAAGTGTCAGGCTCTGACTGAAAACTGACGTGTAGCTCCCCAGCTGCACAGCCGAGTTTTTGTCCAGATTTCGAAGGCACTTACGAGGGGAAAAAAAAGTGGGAGGGATTTTTACTGTCAGCCAGTCTCGGTAGGGCCTGCCAGCTCCACAGAGATCGGATGCCATCTTTAAAAGGCTCCCCAATCTGCATTGAAGTTTAACACTCCCTCCTCACCATGGAGGTATTGGGCGGGGGCTCTCCCCCTTCTCCTGCACAATCATCGGGCTCTCTTCCCTATTCCCCCCCACCCCAAAATGATCAAGCTCCCCTCTCCTTCCCATCCCCCCAACCGCACAAGTATCGACAGCATTCCCCCAACCCCTCACTGCCCAATCCCTCCCCGTACCTGCAAGTTCCCCCCTCAATGCTCTCCCACTCCCATGACACAATGGGAACCCCTCACAATGGGGTGATTTTTCCCAAATTGTGTTACTCTGTACTTTTCACTGATATAAATGCCACCTCCAAGGAATTTATGTGACAAAGAGAGATTATCCTCCCCATGTGCCTCCTTAGAGGGCCTGCCCCAGCATTGCCCATTGGCACAGTGCCAACCTGGCTATGCCAATCTGTACCAAGGGGCAGTGCCACAGGTGCAGGCTGCCCCCCCCCCCCCCTCTCCCTGGGGCTATATTTATCTTTGCGCCCCTGGGGAGATACTCTCGACTGATTCCTGCTTCAAATCAGTTTGAATATTCAGTGACGGGTGGGGGGCTGGGTAACTGGAATGAAATTTATTTATTTTTTTAAAAATTAGGTATTGTTCAGGCCCCCTTTGTGGGCCTGAACTGCGTGACATAATCGGCGGCCGCATGTGGAAGATCGGGAAATGCGATCTCAACATATGTTCAGCGTGCTCTCTGACTGCGAACATGGGTTGTAAATCACCTCCCAGAATTGCTGACATGTATTCAGCATCCAGCTTTATAAGGACAATCCCAGACTTACTCCAGTTTCTGTATTTTACAGTCCGGTTTCCTCAGGGCTGCAAACAGTAGTTCCTTCATTCCTGAATCTCCCAGTTTATTGTTCTTCAGTCTAAAGACAAACACATGCACATTGAGAAACAAACTGAATCAAACCCCGGATTGAATCAATTTTTCTCTGGAATTAAAACACTGTGGGAGAAAAAAATCAGGAAATTAATATTGAGATTTTCAGGGCAGCATGGTGACACAGTGGTTAGCACTGCTGCCTCACGGCGCAAAGGACACGGGTCATTGTCTGTGAGTTTGCACACTCTCCCCGTGTCTGCGTGTGTCTCACCCCACTGAAGGGTAGGTGAATTGGCCACGAAAAATTGCCCCTTAATTGGAAAACAAATTGGGTACTCTTTTAAAAGAAAATCAAGATTTTCTCTAACTGATAGTGAATATCACAGTCTGTTCTGCTCCACATCAGTAAATGTGCTTCTAAATAGTGTCTCTGTAAAGATTTTAAACACCCCTCCGTCCGGTCACATTTCTGTGCCCAACTAGTTTAGTCGATAGAGTGTCAGACTTTCTTAAACTCGGGGGCATGGCTTTGAGCTCCACGTTGGACACTTTTGGGTTTTTTTTGGGTGGCATGGTCGCACTGGTTAGCACTGATGTCTAACAGCGCCAGGGACCCGGGTTCAATTCCAGCCTTTGGTGACTGCGGAGTTTGCACATTCTCCCCGTGTCTGCATGGGTTTCCTCCGGGAGCTCTGGTTTCCTCCCACAGTCCAAAGATTGCCCCTTAGTGTCCAAAAATGTGAAATGTCCAACAAGGACACGGCAGGGGTGTGGGCTTGGGTAGAGTGCCCTTTCAGAGGGTCGGGGCAGGCTCGATGGCCGAATGGCCTCTTTCTGCACTGTAGAAATTCTATGATTATCCTTCCCGAGGCCCCTGATCAGCCTCATTCTATTTGGGAAAATGTGCATCATACTGCTAATTCCCAAGTCACGGATTTTAAAGCAAAGGGGTGATTTTTCCCAAATTGTGTTACTCTGTACTTTTCACTGATATAAATGCCATCTCCAAGGAATTTATGTGACAAAGAGAGATGATCCTATCCATTAGAAGTTTTACACGTTGCATTTCTTATTGATGGGGAATCTTTCACTATATCCCCCATTCAATTGGTTCTACATTTAAATAAAGGCACAAGTTTTTGGGGAATATTTGGAAGGTCCTTCCTGAGATGTGGTTGTAATTCTCCAGCCGTTTGGATTCTCTTTACCTGCCTGCAGTGCAACTGTATTTGCCGGTGGCGTGGGGTGGCTTCAATGGGAAATCCCATTGACAAGCAGCAGGAATAAAGAATGCTGCCGCCAGCGGACGGCGCGTTGCAGAGAAACATACAGCTAGGGGACCGGAGAATTCCACCCAAGATGTGGATTATTGGAAATTCCTAATTTTACTGTCCTGATTTATCACGAATCGCCCAGTATGTGCAAAGCCCCCCCCTGCTGACCTGTTTGTCTGTACTCTGAGGATAGTGCACAATCCATCAAATTGGAAGCTGATTTTAGCTTCCACGTTCATTGAAGCTTTGACTTAGATACTCTTGAGGAGCCTGCCTGACTCTGCTGCCTGCTGACAGAGCAGGGAGAGTTCGGAGTGAATTAGTTAGTCTTGACATTGTGTCCTGTAATTTCTATGTAATTGGGTGACCCAACAATTGGGTGAAATCTCAGCTCTCAGTTCACTGCCCCGAAACTGTTCTTTGCTGCCTGTAACTCAATATTTGATGTCCCTGCTTCCCTTACAAATACGTGTGTACAACCTGGTAACTGCAGCTTACTGCAACACCTCAAAGAGAGGGTGCAACGGCCTGACAATTATTATTACAATTAAGTTACCAGACCCTTTCTCTGACCTGTATTGAATGATCCAAAACTGTTTGTAAAATCCAACTTGTTCACAGGATCCATTTAAAATTTTCCATTTCTGAGGGAATTACTAACTGATCCTCTTAACATTTGTGTCTTGAATCAGTTTCTCTGGTTTAACTGCACTGTTTATTTCTTTCATTGCAGAGCAACAATACAATGAAAGACTCTTCCACAATTTGCCCAATGGTTAAAGAGAAATTACCTCAACACCTGGCATTTATGAATTGTAGATCTCAGCTGCTGGAACCCATCACAATGAATGTTGCAGGACTCCAGGTTAAGTTCTTTTATTATATCACACAGTCCAATCACATGAGACAGAACCGTGCAGTCAACTGGCTTCAGGGTCAATCCACAAAGTAAAAGTATATCTGCAGACCCAACTGTAGCCTGAGCCACTTTTTTATTCTGAGACTCAAACAAGTAGTGAAACGTGTTCAGTAGTTTCCTTTTAGCAGTTTCACTCTCTGTCTTTCCAATCTGACTTTCAACCCTCCCTTTCACCCAGCCAATCACTCCATCGGTTATCTGATCAGAAAATTTACCCAAAAACTCCTCCAGGGGCCGAGCTGCCTGTGGGGAGGAGAGACCAGCAACAAAACGTAGAAATATCTCAAATCTCCCATCTTCCTCGATGTGGGCTTCACTGAGGAGTTTCCCAATGTCCCTGGGATCTGAAGTCAGGAATAGTGCGAGCGCAGCTACAAACTCCTGGATGGTGAGGTGTGGGAATGTGTAAACCGCACTCTGGGCAGAATCATCTCTCTCCAAAAGTTCCATCAGAAACCCAGATAGGAACTGGGAAGGTTGCAGATTGGACTTGATCAAATCTCCATTTCTGAACACAATCTTCTTCTCGGAGACTCCTGTGAGGGCCATCTCACCAAGCTTCAGTAACACATCACGGGGGCTTTCAATCTCTCGGCCATGGTTTTTCAGAATGTTGTAAATATAGTAGGAATATAGTTGGGTGATGGTCTTGGGAACTTGCTGCTGTTTCCTGTCACTTTGTGTAAAGAAGGGACCCAGTGACAGACCGAGGATCCAGCAGTAGGAAGGGTTGTAGCACATGGTGTACAGGATCTCGTTCTCCTCCACATGTTTGAAAACAGCTTCTGCCACCGTCTGATCGTCAAAAAACTTGTTGAAATATTCCTTCCGTTCATCACCAACAAATCCCAGGATTTCAGCCCAGACACTGATCTCAGCCTTTTCCAATAAATGTAATGCAGTGGGGCGGGTGGTCACTAGCACTGAACATCCTGGGAGCAGCTTGTGCTGTATTAAACTGTACACAATGTCAGACACTTCACATTGGCATTCGGGATCTGTGCACATGGACTGAGGTTCTGTATTTCTCCGATTGTCAGCAAAATCAATCCTGTCCTTGAATTCATCCAAACCATCGAATATAAACAGCAATCCCTCTGGGTTCTTCCAGAGCTCTACCAGAACATTCCCAAAGTAAGGATAGAAATTGAGGATCAGTTTCCTCAGGTTTATTCTACAGTTAATAGTGTTCAAATCCCGGAATTTGAAACTGAAAACAAATTGAAAGTGTGGGTATATTTTCCCAGTGGCCCAGTCATAAACAATCTTTTGTACCATTGTTGTTTTTCCAATTCCCGAGACTCCACTCACTGCTGCTGAACTCCCAGATTTGGATTTTCTCTGGGAAAAGCTGCTCTGGAACAATTGATCAGGTTGGATATTTTCCAGTTCTCTCCGGAGATGTTTCTTTCTCCACTCATCATGGTCTCGGCCTCTTGCCAGCAGTTCATGTTCTACAAGTGTCCGATCTCGAACAGTAGAAATGACCGTCAGCTCAGCGTATCGATCAACCAGCTGGAAAATCTTAACCTTCTCCTTTATTAGGATAGTGTTCACTCTCAGTGTTTCAGTTTGTGCCAGGAGTGTCTTCTTGTGTTTCCGCTCAATATCTTCAATAAGAAAAGATAGAAAGTGGTTCGTATTGTTAGTTTTAGTGACGTAAATACAACTCCTTAATGCTATTTTGCTGATCGATAGATTTAATTTTCAGTTTCAATACATGTGTGTAGAGACTAAAAACTTGCTTCAAAGTGAACAATGACCAAGAGAAGTTTCAATTCTCACTTGATTCTAATATGGGGTGACGATGACAGTGGTATTGTCACTGGACCCGTAATCGAGACACCCAGAGTAATGCTCTGGGCTCCCAGGATTGAATCCCACCATGGCAGATGGTGAAATTTAAATTCTGTGAAAATCTGGATTTAAAAGTCTAATTTATTGTATAAACTCATCTGGTTCACTAATGGGAACCCCAATCGGGGTGGTCACCCACATTCCAAGGCTGAATAAAAAACGACTGAAATTGAGATTTGTACTGAGATATAATCCCTGTAAAGGTTACTACCCAAGTGTAAAGTGCTATAAATGTACAAATCCTCACATGATGCAGGTTATTCAGTCACTGTTCTATTTGATCAATCTGTGAAACTGTCAGCAATGCTTATCTTCTGCAGAATTGGGAAGTAGGACATTGGATATCAATGATCCAGAGACAGACTGTGAATGTCAGGAATCCCACTGTTATTTCAGTAAGCCTTAGGCAGGTTACCTGGGTTATTGTGTAGCATTGGGTGAGGAACAGATTACATATTAGAAGTTCCACTCAGCATCGTATCTGACCTATAACCGAGCTTCTCCCTCTGTAACCTCACCATCACAAGGACTGCCTGGACCCACCTCCATAATATCATCTGTCTCTGTCTCTGTCTCGCCTGATCTCATTTGTTGCTGAAACTTTCATCAGTGGTTTTCTAAACTCTCTAAACTCAAGAATTTGATAAATTTATGAAGAGATTTTTGAGGATGTAACTAGCCAGGTATATAAAGAGGAACTAATAGATGTAATATACTTGGATTTCTAAAAAACATTCAATAAGGTGCCACACAAAGTTCATAAGCAATCCAAAGGCATTATATTGGTGTAATAATTAGCAGAGACAGAGAACTGGTTGGCAGACAGAAAACAATGAGTAGGGATAAATGGGTATTTTCAAGTTGACAGCTGTGACTAGTGGAGTGCTACAAGGATCAATGCTGGGTCCGCAGCTATTTACAATCCAGAATAATGACTTCAACAAAGAGATAGAGAGTAATGGGTCCAAGATTACTGATGATATAAACTAGGTGGGAATGCAAGCTGTGGGAGGACATGAAAAGGCTGCAAAAAGATATAGACTGGTGAATTCGGAGTGCAATCAGTTAACAGAGGCGTAAAATGGGAATTATGAGTTTATTCACTTTTGCAAGAATCGAGAAGCGAAATACTTGGAACTTGGAAATGTTGATAGTCAGATGGACTTGGGTCTACTCTTGGCACAGAAAGTTAGTGTGCAAGTATGGCAAGTCATAAGGAAGGAACAAACATTGCTGTTGGCCTTTCATGCAAGGAGATTGGAGAACAAGAATACTGAAATCTTGCTACAATTGTTTAGTGTGACCACACCCAGAATGCGTGCGCAGTTGTGGTCTTCATATTTCAAGGAAGGATATTCTTGGGTGGCATGGTAGCACAGTGGTTAGCACTGTTGCTTCACAGCACCAGGGTCCCAGTTTCGAATCCTAGCTTGGGTCACTGTCTGTGCAGAAGCTGCACAATCTCCCCGTGTCTGCATGGGATTCCTCCGGGTGCTCCGGTTTCCTCCCACAATCCTGAAAGACATGCTTGTTAGTTGAATTGGACATTCTGAATTCTCCTTCAGCGTACCCGAACAGGTGCCGAAGTGTGGAAACTGGGGGATTTTCACAGTAACTTCATTGCAGTGTTAATGTAAGCCTACGTGTGACACTAATAAAGTTTATTATTACGAACATGGGAGACAAAACAAGCCACAGTTCATTAGGAAGAGAGGTTTGTCCCATGATGAAAGGCTCAATAAAATGGGGCTATAATCTTTGGAGTTTGGAAGAATGAGAGATGATCTGATTGAAAACAAAAATCAAAATTCTGAAGGGGCCTGACAGGGTAGACACAGAGATTATTTTCCTGACTGGGGAATCTAGAACGAGAGGAGAGTCAAAGGTTTTTTTTAAAATAATTTTTATTCAAGTGTTTTAATAACAATAACAAATTTTCTCCCCGCAATTTAAAACAAACAAGCATGTTTCCACGCCAAAACAAAACAAGAAAAGAACTCTTCCCCCCCCCCCAAATAAATAATAACAAATAGAAGACGACAAAATAAATAATAGCAATACAAGAAAGAAGAAAATAACATAACAAACCCACCGCCACAAAAACCCACCCCCCTGCCTCTCCCCCCCCCCCCCCCCCCCCCCGGTTGCTGCAGAGACTGATCTCTCTCTACCCCTTTGCCAGGAAATCAGGAAAGGGCTGCTACTGCCGGAAGAACCCCTGTACCGACCCCCTCAGGGCAAATTTCATCCTCTCCAACTTGAGGAACCCGGCCATGTCGTTGACCCAGGTCTCCGAACTTGGGGGCCGCGTATCCCTCCACTGTAACAGAATCCTGCGCCGGGTTACTAGAAACGCAAAGGCCAGAATGCTGGCGCCTCTCGCCTCCTGCACTCCCGGCTCCGAAGCTACCCCAAAGATCGCGAGCCCCCAGCCCGGCCTGACCCTACACCCAACCACTTCCGACAAAATCCCCGCCACCCCCCTTCCAAAACCCCTCCAGAGCCGGACATGCCCAAAACATGTGGGTGTGGTTTGCCGGGCCACCCGAACACCTCCCACACCTGTCTTCCCCTCCGAAAAACCGGCTCATCCTTGCTCCCGTCATGTGAGCCCTGTGCAGCACCTTCAGCTGAATTAGGCTGAGCCGTGCGCAAGAGGAAGAATACACCCTCTCCAGGGAGTCCAACCACGTCCCATCCTCAATCTCTTCCCCGAGCTCTTCCTCCCATTTTGCTTTGAGCTCATCTACTGAGGCCTAATCCTCCTCCTCCTGCATCAGCTGGTAAATAGCCGAGATCTTTCCTTCACAGACCCACGTCCCCAAAAGCACCCTGTCCTGCACCCCCCTTGGCGGCAGCCGCAGAAACTCCGCCACCTGCCTCTTAACAAAGTCCCTGACCTGCATCTACCTAAAAGCGTTCCCGGGGGGAGGTTCCACTTCCCCACCAGCTCCTCCAGAGTCGCGAACTTCCCATCCAAGAAGAGGTCCCCAAACTGTCTGATGCCTGCCCTGTGCCAACTCCCAAATCCCCCACCCGTTCTCCCTGGCGCAAAACGGTGATTGCCCCGTATCGGGGCCCAAACTGAGGCCTTCACTTCCCCCCTATGCCGCCTCCACTGTCCCCAGATTTTGAGGGACGCAACCACCACCGGACTCGTGGAGTACTTTGCCGGGGGAGTGGAAGTGGGGCCGTCACCAAGGCCTCCAGACTCGTACCCGCACAGGACGCCACCTCCAGTCTCTTCCATGCGTCACCTTCCCCTTCCGTCACCCACCTGCGAATCATCGCCACGTTCGCCGCCCAATAATACCCACACAGGTTGGGCAGCGCCAGGCCCCCTACCTCCCTTCTTCGCTCCAAAAATACCCTCCCTACTCTCGGGGCCTTCCACACCCACACAAACCCCAGAATCGACTTATTCACCCTTCTAAAAAAAGCCTTCAGGATCAACATGGGGAGGCACTGGAAAAGAAACAAAAACCTCGGGAGCACCGTCATTTTAACCGACTGGACCCTGCCCACCAACGAGAGCGGCAGCGCATCCCACCTCCTGAACTCCTCCATCTGCCCCAACAGCCTCGAAAAGTTAAGCCTATGCATAGCCCCCCAGGTCCTAGCCCCAAGATACCTAAAGCTCCCCTCAGCCCTCCTCAACAGGAGTTCCCCTATCTCCCTCTCCTGACCCCCCGGGTGCAGGACAAACAGCTCGCTTTTCCCCACATTTAGCTTACATAGAACAGTACAGCACAGAACAGGCCCTTCGGCCCTCAATGTTGTGCCGAGCCATGATCACCCTACTCAAACCCATGTATCCACCCTATACCCGTAACCCAACAACCCCCCCTTAACCTTACTTTTATTAGGACACTACGGGCAATTTAGCATGGCCATTCCACCTAACCTGCACATCTTTGGACTGTGGGAGGAAACCGGAGCACCCGGAGGAAACCCACGCAAACAGGGGGAGGACGTGCAGACTCCACACAGACAGTGACCCAGCCGGGAATCGAACCTGGGACTCTGGAGCTGTGAAGCATTTATGCTAACCACCATGCTACCCTGCTTGTATCCCGAAAAGTCCCCAAACTCCTCAAGTATCCTCAGCACCTCTGGCATCCCCTCAGCCGGGTCCGTGACATACAGCAGCAGATCATATGCATACAGCGACAACCAGTGCTCCTCTCTCCCCATCCCCCACCCCCCCTCCCCGCACAATCCCCCTCCAACCCTTCAAGTCCCTCAGCGCCATGGCCAGGGGCTCAATTGCTAACGCAAAGAGCAGGGGAGCCAATGGGCACCCCTGCCTTGTCCCTCTGGAAAGCCGAAAGTCCTCTGACCTCCTCCCATTTGTCACCACACTCGCCACCGGGGAGCTGTACAGCAACCTCACCCAGCTGATGAACCCCTCACCAAACCTAAACCTCCGCAACACCTCCCATAGGTAACTCCACTCCACCCTATCAAAAGCTTTCTCCGCATCCGTGGACGCCACTATTTCTGACTCCAGCCACCGGCGCCATCATCATAACATTCAGGAGCCTCCGCACGTTGGCATTCAATTGTCTCCCCTTTACAAACCCCGTTTGGTCCTCATGAATCACTGTCGGGACCACATCTTCCACCCTCCTGGACAGCAGCTTTGCCAACAACTTGACATCTACGTTAAGGAGCGAGATCGGCCTATGATACCCACACTGAAGGGGTCCTTGTCCCGCTTCAGGAGCAAAGAGATAATTGCCCTGGACATCGTCGGGGCAAAGCCCCCCCCCCCCCCCCCCCCCCTCCCTGGCCTCATTCAGGGTCCTCGCCAGCAGCGGGCCCAGCAAATCGGAAAATTTCTTATAAAATTCCACCGGGAACTCGTCAGGCCCCGGCGCTTTCCCTGTCTGCATGCTTCCCAGCGCCTCCACCAACTCCTCCAACTCAATTGGGGCCCCCAAACCCTCCACCGGCTCGTCTCCTACTCTTGGGAACTCCAGCTTATCCAAAAAACGGTCTATCCCGCCTGCTTCCCGGGGGGTACCACCCGATATAGCCCCTCATAAAAGGATCAGAACACCCCATTGATGTCCTTTCCACCCCGCACTAAGTCCCCACCCGCATCCGTGGCTCCCCCAATTTCTCTAGCTGCCTCCCGCTTCCGGAGCTGGTGGGCCAACATCCAGCTTGCCTTCTCCCCGTACTCATACACCACCCCCTGTGCCCTCCTCCACTTTGCCTCCGCCTTACGGGTGGTTAAAATGTCAAACTCCGCTTGGAGACTGCGCCGCTCCCTCAGAAGCCCCTCCTCCGGGGTGTCTGCATATCTCCTATCCACCCTGACCATCTCCTCCACCAGCCTCTCCCTCTCGACCCTTTCCCCCCTCGCCCTGTGCGCCCGAATAGAGATCAGCTCCCCTCTAACTACTGCCTTTAGCGCTTCCCAAACCATCCCAACCTGCACCTCCCCGTTGTCATTGGTTTCCAGATACCCCTACGGATCCTACCGCACACTTCCTCCTCTGCCAAAAGCCCCACATCCAACCTCCACAGCGGGCGCTGATCCTTCCCCTCCCCAGCACCAGGTCCACCAAATGTGGAGCATGATCAGAAATGGCTATCGCCGAATACTCCGCCCCCACCACTCTCGGGATCAGCGCCCTGCTAAGCACGAAAAAGTCAATCCGAGAGTATGCCTTAGGAACATGGGATAAAAAATCCCTACCCCCCGGCTTCAAAAACCTCCAAGGGTCCACCCCTCCCATCTGATCCATGAACCCCCTCAGCACCGAGGCCACTGCCGTCCTAGACTTCGAGCGGTCCAGAGCCGGATCCAGCACCGTATTAAAGTCTCCACCCAGAATCAATCTCCCTGTCTCCAGGTCCAGGATCGGGCCCAGCATACACCGCATGAAGCCCGCATCGTCCCAGTTGGGGGCACAAACATTAACAAAGACCACCCGCTCCCCCTGAAGTCCCCCACTCACCATCGCATATCGACCTGCACTATCCGCCACCACTTTGGATGCAACGAACGATAGGCTCTTACCCACCAGAATTGCCACCCCTCGGTTCTTTGCATCAAGCCCCGAGTGAAACACCTGTCCCACCCAACTCTTTCTTAGCCTCACCTGATCCGTAACCCTGAGGTGCGTCTCCTGGAGCATAGCAACATCCGCTCCCAGCACCCTCAAGTGAGCCAAGACCCGGGATCGCTTCACAGGACCATTCAGCCCCCTCACGTTCCATGTGACCAACCGAACCCGAGGGGCCGTCCCCTTCCCTCTACGCCGATCAGCCATAGCCCTTCCTCAACCCACCACGGCCCAGGGAAACCCCCAGGCCCGCTTTCCACGGTGGCAAACCCCCCTCCCAACCCCCCCTTCACCATCCATTCCCTCACAGTCCCTGCAGCAACAGCCCGGCACCCCCCTGAGCACCTAGCACACCTGTCCTCACCCCCGAAAAACCTACTCATCCTCGTCCCAGTCATGTGGGCCCTATGCAGCACCTTGAACTGTATGAGGCTAAGCCTCGCACAGGAAGAGGAGGAATTCACTCTTTCCAGGGCATCCGCCCACGTCCCCTCCTCAATCTCCTCACCTCTTCCCATTTACCCTTCAGTTCCTCCACCGAGGCCTCGTCTACCTCCTGCATTACCCGGTATATGTCCGAAATCCTCCCTCCTCCAACCCACACCCCCGAGAGCAACCGATCCCGCACCCCTCGTGGGGGCATCAAGGGGAACCCCTCCACCTTCTGCCTGGCAAACGCCCTCACCTGCATGTACCTAAACATGTTCCCCGGGGGGAGCCCAAACTTCCCCTCTAACTCCCCCAAGCTCCCCTCCATAAACAGGTCCCTCAACCTCCTAACCCCTGCCCTGTGCCAGCCCAGAAATCCGCCATCAATGCTCCCTGGGATAAACCGATGGCGGGGCCTCCATCGAGCCCCCCACTTCTCCCCTATGTCGTCTCCATTGCCCCCAAATTTTGAGGGTAGCCGCCACCACCGGGCTCGTGGTATACCTCGTTGGTGGGAGCGGCAACGTCGCCGTTACCAGCGCCTCCAGGCTCGTGCCCACACATGACGCCGCCTCCATCCTCTTCCATGCTGCCCCTTCCTCATCCATTACCCACTTACGCACCATCGCTGCGTTGGCAGCCCAATAGTACCCACAGAGGTTGGGCAACGCCAGCCCCCCCTATCCCTGCCTCGTTCCAGGAACACTCTTCTCACCCTCGGAGTCCCATGCGCCCACACAAATCCCGTAATACTCCTGTTGACCCTCCTAAAAAAGGCCTTCGGGATAAGGATGGGGAGGCACTGGAACAGGAACAAAAACCTCGGGAGCACCGTCATCTTAACGGACTGCACCCTCCCCGCCAGTGACAGCGGTAATCCCACCTCTTAAACTCCTCCTCCATCTGCTCCACCAACCTTGTGAGGTTGAGCTTGTGCTGGCCCCCCCAGCTCCCAGCCACCTGGACCCCGAGGTACCTGAAGCTCTTCCCTGCCTGCTTCAATGGGAGCCTACCAATCCCCTCCTCTTGATCCCCCGGATGCACCACAAACAACTCACTCTTGCCCAGGTTCAACTTATACCCCGAGAAACCCCCGAATTCACGAAGAATCCTCATCACCTCCGGCATCCCCCCCACCGGGTCCGCCACATACAGCAACAGGTCGTCCGCATACAGCGACACTCGATGCTCCTCCCTACCCCGCACCAGGCCCCTCCAGATCCCTGACTCCCTCAATGCCATGGCCAGGGGCTCAATCGCCAACGCGAAGAGCAAGGGGGACAGGGGGCCCCGGTACAGCCGAAAGTACTCCGACCTCTCCTATTTGTGGCTACACTCGCCATCGGGGCCTCGTAGAGCAGCCTCACCCACCGGATTAACCCCTCCCCAAACCCAAACCTCTCCAACACCTCCCACAAATACTCCCACTCAACCCTATCAAAGGCCTTCTCCGCATCTAATGCCACCACTATCTCCACCTCCCATGGCAGGCATCATAATGACATTGAGGAGCCTTCGCACGTTCGTATTCAACTGCCTTCCCTTCACAAACCCCGTCTCATCCTCATGAATGACCCCGGGCACGCAATCCTCTATTCTAGTGGCCAGGATCTTTGCCAGCAGCTTAGCGTCGGCGTTCAGCAGCGAAATCGGCCTATATGACCCGCACTGCAGAGGGTCCTTGTCCCGCTTCAGGATCAAGGAAATCAGCGCCCGTGACATAGTTGGGGGCAAAGCCCCCCCCCTCCCTTGCCTCGTTAAAGGTCCGGAACAACAGGGGGCCCAACAGGTCCAAATACCTTTTATAAAATTCCGCCGGAAACCCGTCCGGCCCCGGCGCCTTCCCCGGCTGCATGCTCCCTATCCCTTTGACCATCTCCTCCAGCTCGATCGGCGCCCCCAGTCCCTCCACCTGCTCCTCCTCCACCCTCGGGAATCGCAGCTTGTCCAAGAAGCGCCCCATTCCACCCCCCTCCACCGGGGGCTCCGACCGGTATAGTTCCCCATAGAAGTCTGAAGACCCCATTAACATCTACTCCCCTCCGCACCACCTTCCCAGCCTTATCCGTCACTCCCCCAATCTCCCTGGCCGCGTCCCGCTTTCGGAGCTGGTGTGCCAGCATCCTGCTCGCCTTCTCCCCATACTCATACACCGCCCCCTGTGCTTTCCTCCACTGAGCTTCCGCCTTTCTGGTAGTCAATAGGTCGAATCTGGCCTGAAGGCTACGCCTCTCCCCCAGCAATCCCTCCTCTGGAGCCTCCGCATATCTCCTAACCACCCGCACCATCTCCCCTATCAGTCTCTCCCTCTCCCTCTGCTCTCCCCTCTCCCTATGGGTTCGGATGGAGATCAATTCCCCCCTCACCACCGCCTTCAATGCCTCCCAGACCGTCCCTACTCGGACCTCCCCGTTTTCATTGGCCTCAAGGTACCTCTCGATACACCCCCGAACCCTGTCGGCCACCTCCTCATCTGCCAGAAGCCCCACCTCCAAGCGCCAGAGCGGACGTTGGTCCCTCTCTTCCCCCAGCCCGAGCTCCACCCAGTGCGGGGCATGATCTGAAATGGAAATGGCGGAGTATTCCGCATCCTCCACCCTCGAAACCAACCCCCTACTCAGGACAAAAAAATCAATCCTCGAGTAGGCCTTATGTACGTGGGAGAAAAACGAGTATTCCCTGGCCCTTGGCCTCGCAAACCTCCAGGGATCCACCCCCCCCAACTGGTCCATAAATCCCCATAGCACCTTAGCCGCCGCCGGCCTCCTACCCGTCCGGGACTTGGATCGATCCAATAGGGGATCCAGTACCGTGTTGAAGTCCCCCCCCCATGATCAGGCCCCCCACCTCCAGGTCCGGAATGCGGCCCAACATACGCCGCATGAACCCCGTGTCGTCCCAATTTGGGGCGTAAACATTCACCAGCACCACCCGCTCCCCCTGCAGCTTGCCACTCACCATCACATATCTCCCGCCACTGTCAGCCACCACATTTAACGCCTCAAACGACACCTTCTTCCCCACCAGGATCGCCACCCCGCCTACTCTTCTCATCCAGCCCTGAGTGAAATACTTGGCCCACCCATCCCTTCCTCAGCCGAACCTGGTCCACCACTCTCAGGTGTGTCTCCTGGAACATGGCCACATCCGCCTTCAGCCCCTTCAGGTGCGCAAATACCTGGGCCCGTTTGACCGGCCCATTCAGCCCCCTCACATTCCATGTTATCAGCCGGATCAGAGGGCTCCCTGCCCCCCTCCCCTGCCGATTAGCCGTACCCCATCCCTTGCCCACCCCCGGCCAGCGTCCCCCACTCTGCCAGTTTCCCACGGCGGCAACTCCCCCCCCCCCCCCCCCCCCCCTCCAGCTCCTCCCTGACCGTTTCAGCAGCAACCCGGTACCCCCCCCCCCCCCCCCCCCAAAGCTAGGACCCCTCCTAGCCGCGCCCCTCCCTCCATAGCACTCCCGTGAGCCAGCTAACATCTGGTGACCCCGGCGACTCCCGCCCTACCTCCGACTCCTCCCCACGTGGGACTACCCCTCCTCCATCATGCCCGTCAACGGGTCCTCCTCCCCCCCCCCCCCCACTTGCGCGGGAAAAGAAAACAGCCAGCAACGACCCGCGCTTCTCAGCCCCGACCCCGCCCCCACCATCTCCCAGCACGGGAAACCCGCAGAAAGCCCGCGCTTTCGCCCTGCCCGGCCCCGCCTCCTCCAGGGCTACTCCCATTGTCAAGCCCCCCCACCAGCTCCCCGAACTCCCCGTTTACCCCTCTGCCCGAACCTGTCCACCCGACCCCTGCAGAAAAACCCACATAGAAAAGACAAATCGACATCACCCCACCCACCCTAAGGCCAACCCACATCTTACATTAAACCAAGCAAATACAAATACAGTATTATACAGCATCCCCCATCTTAGACCCTCAGTTTGAGTCCAATTTCTCGGCCTGCACAAAGGCCCATGCCTCCTCCGGGGACTCAAAATAATGGTGCCGATCCTTATAGGTGACCCACAGACGCGCCGGCTGCAACATGCCGAACTTCACACTCCGTCTATGGAGCATCGCCTTCGTCCGGTTAAACCCGGCCCTCCGCCTCGCCACCTCCGCACTCCAGTCCTGGAAGATCCGCACCTCCGTGTTCTCCCACTTGCTGCTCCGCTCCTTCTTGGCCCACCGGAGCACACACTCACGATCCACGAACCGATGAAACCGCACCAACACCGCCCGCGGCGGTTCGTTCGGCTTGGGCCTCCGAGCCATCATTCTGTGGACCCCCTCTAACTCCAGGGGCCCCTGGAAGTACCCAGCCCCCATCAGCAAGTTTAACATAGTCACCACATAGGTCGCTAGGTCCGACCCCTCCAGCCCCTCTGTGAGGCCCAGGATCCGAAAATTCTTCCTCCTCGACCGGTTGTCCAGCTCCTCGAACCGCTCCTGCCATCTTTTACGGAGCACCTCGTGCATCTCCACCTTCCCCGCCACGGCCACAACCTCATCCTCCCTTTCGGAGGCCTGCTGCTGCAGCTCCCAGATCGCAGCCCCCTGGGCTGTCTGGGTCTCCATCAGCTCCCTGTTGGTTACCATCAGCGACTCCAGCAGCTCCAACTTAAGCTCCTGGAAGCAGCGCAGCAGAGTCGCCTGCTGCTTCTGAGCCCACTGCCTCAGCTCCTCAAGGCCGCCGCCGGCCGCCATTTTGTCTTCCTTCCCCCGCTTTTTCAGGGGTGCTTTCTCCGGTTTTCTCCTTACCCCACTCCTGGTCCGGACCATAGGACCATTGGGGTCGACTCCTGACCTCTTCCCACGTCGGGATTTGCCGCCACAGCTCCGTTGGGGGCCCTGAAAAGAGCCCCAAAGTCCGTTCTCAGCGGGAGCTGCCGAATGTGCGGCTTAGCTCCGCATTGCCGCCACCGGAAGTCACCCACCACAATAAATAACCAACAGCCCCAAAGAAACCCCGAAAGAACCCAAATAATCATAACTCAAATAGCAAAAACGGCACAAACAAACAGGAAACAACCATCAGCAAACACAGCCACAATGGGCGAAAGGATACCCAAGAGGACACAGCCTCCAAGCAAAGTATATTTCCCCTCAGTCCGAATCCAAGTTCTCAGCCTGGACAAAAGCCCAGGCCTCCTCCGGACAGTCAAAGTAGAGCTGGCGGTCCTTGTACGTGACCCAGAGGCGAGCCGGCTGTAGAAGGCTAAACTTCACCCCCTTCCTGTGGAGCACTCCCTTCGCTCGATTGAAGCCAGCCCTTCTCCTCACCACCTCCGCGCTCCAGTCCTGAAAAATCCGAACGTCCGTATTCTCCCACCTGCTGCTCCTCTCTTTCTTCGCCCACCTCAACACGCACTCCCGATCAACCAAGCAGTGAAAACGGACCAGCACCACCCTGGGCGGTTCGTTCGACCTGGGCTTCCTCTGCAGCACTCGATGGGCGCCTTCCAGCTCCAGGGGACCACGAAACGACCCCGCACCCATCAGCGAGTTTAACATTAGGACCACATAGGCCGCCAAATCCGAACCGTTCAGCCCCTCTGACAGGCCCAAAATCCGTACATTCTTCCGGCGGGAGCGGTTCTCCATCTCCTCCATTCTCGCCTGCCATTTCTTGTGCAGTGCCTCGTGCGACTCCACTTTCACTGCCAGGCCCAAAAGCTCATCCTCATTCTCCGAGGCCTTGTGCCGCAGCTCCCGAATCTCCGCGGCCTGAGCCATCTGCGTCGCCACCAGTTTGTCCAGTGAGGCCTTAAACGGCTCCAGAATCTCTGCTTTGAGCTCCTTGAAGGAGCGCTGAAGCAGCTCCTGCTGCTCCCGCGCCCACAGCTGCCACGCTGCTTCCCCGCCCGCCGCCATCTTGCCTTTTCTGCCTCTCGCCGCTCTCCGAGGGTCGAGTCCATCCACCGGCTGCTGGGCACACTGGCTGTGTTTCCCCCCGCCCCGGGGGAAAAGTCGAAACAGCGCCATTGCGGGCTCTTAAAAGAGCCCGAAAATCCCAAAAAAGCGGGAGCTGCCGAACGTGCGGCTTAGCTCCGCATTGCCGCCACCAGAAGTCCATCGGTAGAGTCAAAGGTTAAGGACTGAGACGAAAAATGTCTTCATTTTTAAAAATATAAATTTAAAGTGCCAATTTGTTTTTTCCAATTAAGGATCAATTTAGTCTGCCCAATCCAGCTACCCTGCACATTGTAGGGCTGAGACCCACACAGACATGGGGCAGAATGCGCAAACTCCACATGGATAGTGACCCGAAGCCGTGATTGAACATGGGTCCTCGGCACCGTGATGCAGCAGTGCTAACTATTGGGGCACCGTGCCGCCCCAAAATGTCTTCATTTAAAGAATTTCGAAGTCTTTAGAATTCTCCGCCTCAAATGGTTGTGGGCTCTCCGTCATTAAGTACATGTCAGGCTGAAGCATTGGGTCTCTCGGAATCAAGAGATATGGGGAGCGTGTGGCAATGTGGAGTTGAAGTTCAATCCTACTTAATCATCCGGCAGGCTCGACATATTGTATGGTCCTCGATGCTTGTGCCTATTTTTTGTTCTTATGCAGATTCAAATAGCCCAACTATTGGCCTCCCACCTTGAACCTACTGTGAAGCTGCGTTTCTCCAACATTCTGCAAGCATATTGTAAATAGTACCAAGTCCCATTTACCCTTTTGCTTGATGACTAACAATGACTCCGTTCCAGTAACATATCCATTTTAAAGTCTAGCTATTGTTTGACAATCATTTTGTGGATTCATCTCACTTTCTTTCATTTACTGCTGATTTAAAAACCTCCAAGATTTCAGTGTTCCGTCAGTTCTGACTCACTGTGATCTCAGTTTTCAACATTCCCATCACTGGCGACCATACCTTCAACTTTCTGGGGCCTATGCCCTGCAACTTCCTCCAATCTCATACAGAAGTTCTACTGTCATTGGACCAGGTCTTAGGCAAGTTATCTGGTCTATAATGTGCACTGGGGGGGAGCAAGAGGGAGCGAGAGAGACTCTAGACAGGCAGGAGTTAAGTTGCTTTTGTTTTATGACTTGGGCATGACCTGCACTTCTACAACCACCTAATTACTAACATTTTGAGGGGAATCAGGAAGCTAATATCAGGTACCAAATATTGTGGACGCTGGAAATCTGAAGTAAAAGCAGAAAATGTATGAAATGCTAAGCATACCAGGCAAAGTCTGCAAAGTAAGAAAGATTGAACATTTCAGGACAATGGCCTTCCTTCAGAATCGGAGATGTAATTAGTATTTAGCAAGTACAGAGGCAGTGACCGGGGAAGGGGCTAAGAACTAAAGTGAAGATGTATGATAGAGTGGGAGGGAGTAAAAGAAAAAAGGGTAATGGTGTAGATTACAATTCGGAGATAATGGGACAGTGGAGGAACAAAATAAAAGTCTAGTGTGTTAATGAGAATAACAACATCATCACACCAACAGTCCAAAAAATGGGGACAGAGATTATGATCTGAAAATTGTTGGACTCCATGCTGAGGCTGTAACATGCCAAATCAAAAGATTAAATATTGTCCTTTGAGTTTAAATTGAGCTTCATTAGAATAGAAGACTCAAGGCAGAAAGATCAGAGTTGAAATGCAGTGGAGAATTAAAATGACTTGACAAAGTTCAGGCTTAAACCTGCACACTGAACTGAAATGTCCAAATCATCCAAATTGTATGAGGTGTCAATGAAAGATGAATGCAGTGTGAAGCAGCAAATCCAATATCCCAATGTTATTATTCTGTCAGGGGACATGGCTAGGTCAGCATTTATTGCCCATCGCTAATTATTCTTGAGAAGCTGGTGGTGAGCTACCTTCTTGAATTTGAAGGACATATAAATTGGCGTTTCATCTGAAAAGAGTGTTTGGGACATCTCTTATTCTCCATTCCTGATGACTGGGAAAGAGTTAAAGCTACGAGAAATTCACAACAGTTTTGAAAAAAAGCAAAATTTGGTTGTTTCTGCGGACGGTAGATGAGGGAAACCAGTGAACATTTGTCCACCTCTTGTTTCAGAAAACTTTTGAAAAGGTTCCTCAAACTTAAGTTACATTATTCACTGGAATCTTGATGCATCAGAGGAAATCTGAAACTTGGGATTCTGAACAGTCTTCAATCCCACAGCCAAAATTCATAATTAATGAATGTGGTTCAACTTGATGATTTCTTACAATGACGTAGCACGTGGTTCGCTATTGCTGATGGTCTGAAATAATGAGCTGACAGTAGTTTTGGAAGTATGGCAAGCAAATTTGCAGATAACACCAACATCTGCACAAATTTGGGTATTAAAATGGTAGAAGAGGGCAATCAAACTGAAGTCATACGGCTGTGCTCAGGAAGTGTAAATGTAGTGGTATTCATGGTGGTCAGAGCAACACAGAATACAAATATAATGTGCAAGGAAACAATACTGAGATAAGAAAATGGAGGTCTATTAAATAATGGAATAGTGGGAAGAGTCCCCACTGATCCAGGTTATAGGTTTGATGAGGACCACTGAACACTTGCTTAAACTCAGTAGTCCCTTTTCCCCAGGGAATTGTGCACCGGGGGAATTCACTTTCGGCTGCTGACTGTGCAACTGTAAGAGGGAGCTGGACGAAGACAGAGGTCACACCATGGAGTTTTACAGTACAAAAAGAAGCCCTTCGGCCCATCAGGTCTGTGCCGGCCATCGAGCACCTATCTATTTTAATCCCATTTTTCAGCACTTCATCCAGAGCCTTGTATGCTCTGGTGTTTCAATAGCTCATCTATATGCTTCTTAAATGCGGTAAGGGTTTCTGCCTCTACCACCCTCTTAGGCAGTGAATTTCAGATTCCCATCATCCTCTGGGTGAAAGAACTTTTCTTCAAATCCCCTCTATGCATACCCAGCATAACTCCCCTGCTCTTCTTTGACGGCACCTCTGACAGTGCAGCACTACCTCAGCCAGCCTTGATTATTGTGTTCAAGTCCAGTAGTAGACGTGAGGCTGAAATCTTGTGACTCAGAGGCAAGGCTAAGTAGAGGGTATGGTATGAATGAGTTTTAGGCTTATCTTCGGTATTGTGCAAGAATAATGACTTCTTCTTTCTTGCAGCCATATTCTGAAACTATATTTCCACCACCTCTGCCCACTCACTGCTGGCCTGCATATCACCCAGCTGCCTAATGGATAGAAGATGACCTTATTTCTGAGGTAATCCTCTTACAAGACCTCTAATAAGAACATAAGAACTAAGAGCAGGAGTAGGCCATCTGGCCCCTCGAGCCTGCTCCGCCATTCAATGAGATCATGGCTGATCTTTTGTGGACTCAGCTCCACTTTCCGGCCCGAACACCATAACCCTTAATCCCTTTATTCTTCAAAAAACTATCTATCTTTACCTTAAAAACATGTAATGAAGGAGCCTCAACTGCTTCACTGGGCAAGGAATTCCATAGATTCACAACCCTTTGGGTGAAGAAGTTCCTCCTAAACTCAGTCCTAAATCTACTTCCCCTTATTTTGAGGCTATGTCCCCTAGTTCTGCTTTCACCCGCCAGTGGAAACAACCTGCCCGCATCTATCCTATCTATTCCCTTCATAATTTTTAATGTTTCTATAAGATCCCCCCTCATCCTTCTAAATTCCAACGAGTACAGTCCCAGTCTACTCAACCTCTCCTCATAATCCAACCCCTTCAGCTCTGGGATTAACCTAGTGAATCTCCTCTGCACACCCTCCAGTGCCAGTACGTCCTTTCTCAAGTAAGGAGACCAAAACTGAACACAATACTCCAGGTGTGGCCTCACTAACACCTTATACAATTACAACATAACCTCCCTAGTCTTAAACTCCATCCCTCTAGCAATGAAGGACAAAATTCAATTTGCCTTCTTAATCACCTGTTGCACCTGTAAACCAACCTCCTGTGACTCATGCACTAGCACACCCAAGTCTCTCTGCACAGCGGCATGCTTTAATATTTTATCGTTTAAATAATAATCCCGTTTGCTGTTATTCCTACCAAAATGGATAACCTCACATTTGTCAACATTGTATTCCATCTGCCAGACCCTAGCCCATTCACTTAACCTATCCAAATCCCTCTGCAGACTTCCAGTATCCTCTGCACTTTTTGCTTTACCACTCATCTTAGTGTCATCTGCAAACTTGGACACATTGCCCTTGGTCCCCAACTCCAAATCATCTATGTAAATTGTGAACAATTGTGGGCCCAACACGGATCCCTGAGGGACACCACTAGGTACTGATTGCCAACCAGAGAAACACCCATTAATCCCCACTCTTTGCTTTCTATTAATTGACCAATCCTCTATCCATGCTACTACTTTACCCTTAATGCCATGCATCTTTATCTTATGCAGCAACTTTTGTGTGGCACCTTGTCAAAGGCTTTCTGGAAATCCAGATATACCACATCCATTGGCTCCCCGTTATCTACTGCACTGGTAATGTCCTCAAAAAATTCCACTAAATTAGTTAGGCATGACCTGCCCTTTGTGAACCCATGCTGCGTCTGCCCAATGGGACAATTTCTATCCAGATGCCTCGCTATTTCTTCCTTGATGATAGATTCCAGCATCTTCCCTACTACCGAAGTTAAGCTCACTGGCCTATAATTTCCTGCTTTCTGCCTACCTCCTTTTTTAAACAGTGGTGTCACGTTTGCTAATTTCCAATCCACCGGGACCACCCCAGAGTCTAGTGAATTTCGGTAAATTATCACTAGTGCATCTGCAATTTCCCTAGCCATCTCTTTTAGCACTCTGGGATGCATTCCATCAGGGCCAGGAGACTTGTCTACCTTTAGCCCCATTAGCTTGCCCATCACTCCCTCCTTAGTGATAACAATCCTCTCAAGGTCCTCACCTGTCATAGCCTCATTTCTATCAGTCGCTGGCATGTTATTTGTGTCTTCCACTGTGAAGACCGACCCAAAAAACCTGTTCAGTTCCTCAGCCATTTCCTCATTTCCCATTATTAAAACTCCCTTCTCATCCTCTAAAGGACCAATATTTACCTTAGCCACTCTTTTTTATTTTATATATTTGTAAAAACTTTTACTGTCTGTTTTTATATTCTGAGCAAGTTTACTCTCATACTCTATCTTACTCTTCTTTATAGCTTTTTTAGTAGCTTTCTGTTGCCCCCTAAAGATTTCCCAGTCCTCTAATCTCCCAGAAATCTTTGCCACTTTATATGCTTTTTCCTTCAATTTGATACTCTCCCTTATTTCCTTAGATATCCACGGTCGATTTTCCCTCTTTCTACCGTCCTTCCTTTTTGTTGGTATAAACCTTTGCTGAGCACTGTGAAAAATCGCTTGGAAGGTTCTCCACTGTTCCTCAACTGTTCCACCATAAAGTCTTTGCTCCCAGTCTACCTTAGCTAGTTCTTCTCTCATCCCCTTGTAATCTCCTTTGTTTAAACACAAAACACTAGTATTTGATTTTACTTTCTCACCCTCCATCTGTATTTTAAATTCCACCATATTGTGATCGCTCCTTCCGAGAGGATCCCTAACTATGAGATCATGAATCAATCCTGTCTCATTACACAGGACAAGATCTAGGACCGCTTGTTCCCTCGTAGGTT
The DNA here is from genome assembly GCF_902713615.1 of Scyliorhinus canicula. Classification (NCBI taxonomy): domain Eukaryota; kingdom Metazoa; phylum Chordata; class Chondrichthyes; order Carcharhiniformes; family Scyliorhinidae; genus Scyliorhinus; species Scyliorhinus canicula. The sequence continues at coordinate 208,027,175 of NC_052151.1, forward strand.
CCATTACATACTGTTCTAGGAAACTATCGCGGATACATTCTATAAACCCGTCCTCAAGGTTGCCTTGACCGACCTGGTTAAACCAATCGACATGTAGATTAAAATCCCCCATGATAACTGCTGTACCATTTCTACATGCATCAGTTATTTCTTTGTTTATTGCCTGCCCCACCATATCGTTACTATTTGGTGGCCGATAGACTACTCCGATCAGTGACTTGTTCGCCTTACTATTCCTGATTTCCACCCGGATTCAACCTTATCCTCCATAGCACCGATGTCATCCCTTACTATTGCCCGGATGTCATCCTTAAATAACAGAGCAACACCACCTCCCTTACCATCCACTCTGTCCTTCCGAATAGAACATAGAACAGTACAGCACAGAACAGGCCCTTCGGCCCTCAATGTTGTGCCGAGCCATGATCACCCTACTCAAACCCACGTATCCACCCTATACCCGTAACCCAACAACCCCCCCTTAACCTTACTTTTATTAGGACACTACGGGCAATTTAGCATGGCCAATCCACCTAACCCGCACATCTTTGGACTGTGGGAGGAAACCGGAGCACCCGGAATAGTTTGATACCCTCGGATATTTAACTCCCAGTCGTGACCATCCTTTAACCATGTTTCAGTAATGCAACTAAATCATAGTCATTTACGATGATTTGTGCCATCAACTCATTTACTTTATTCTGAATACTACGAGCATTCAGGTAAAGTACACTTATGTTGGTTTTTTTTACCTCTGTTTTGAATCTTAACATATCCAGTTTTATTCCTTTTGTTATTACTGGGCCTATTCACTGAGCTCCCCGCAGTCACTGTACCTTGTACTGTCGCCCTTTTAGATTTTTGACTATGTCTTCTCTGCCTTGCATTTTTCCCCTTATTTCCTTTTGCTTCTGTCCCTGTTTTACTACCTTCCAACTTCCTGCATCGGTTCCCATCCCCCTGCCACATTAGTTTAAACCCTCCCCAACAGCTCTAGAAACCCCCCCCCCCCCCCCCCCCATGGACATCGGTTCCAGTCCTGCCCAGGTGCAGACCGTCCGGTTTGTACTGGTCCCACCTCCCCCAGAACCCCTAATGTTATGTCCACAAACTATGAGGCCCTTGAGTGTGATCACCCAGAACTGTCTGCAGCCAAAATGTTCCTGGACATTTAGGTGTCACATTGCCATTGTATCACGTCAGCAACAGTGAAATGATGGCCACCATCTGTGTGCTGCCAATGAGCAGTGAAGGTGACAATGATGTCCTGCTTCTGTCACTGAAAGGAAGGCAACATTTGCAGTTCTTTGCAGTCATGTGTTTGGGTGCAGGTTCAATGGTGTGTCCATTCTGCAGACTAAATTTGCATCCCATTCATTTTTTCTAATAACACGAAAATGTTAAAATCTACGTCTGCAGAGGAGAAACTGGAAAATGCATCAAGTACAGCCGTTAGGAGCAATTCCCTATCACCAACTGTACTACTAATTTATGCTGATTGTTTAGTGAATCAGCAGAGATTTGCTGCACCGGTTGAATCAATCATTCTTTTCTGAAATATTGAAATTAACTTAATTCTACCAACCTGTTTTTCCATCATAGCTTGCGGCATTCACTAGTAACATATCTCCAGAAAGATTTTCTTTCCCTGAGCTGGTTCCTGTGGTCTGATCACCTTCCCCAGGAACAGGAGCTTGAATCTGACTGTGTTCACTGGGACCAGTTCCTGTGGTCTGATCCCCTTCCCCAGGAGCAGGAGCTTGAATCTGACTGTGTTCACTGATACCAGTTCCTGTGGTCTGATCATCTTCCCCAGGAGCAGGAGCTTGAATCTGACTGTGTTCACTGGGACCAGTTCCTGTGGTCTGATCACCTTCCCCAGGAGCAGGAGCTTGAATCTGACTGTGTTCACTGGGACCAGTTCCTGTGGTCTGATCCCCTTCCCCAGGAGCAGGAGCTTGAATCTGACTGTGTTCACTGGGACCAGTTCCTGTGGTCTGATCCCCTTCCCCAGGAACAGGAGCTTGAATCTGACTGTGTTCACTGGTACCAGTTCCTGTGGTCTGATCCCCTTCCCCAGGAGCAGGAGCTTGAATCTGACTGTGTTCACTGGTACCAGTTCCTGTGGTCTGATCACCTTCCCCAGGAGTTTGAATGTGACTGTGTTCACTGGTACCAGTTCCTGTGGTCTGATCATCTTCCTCAGGAGCAGGAGCTTGAATCTGACTATGTTTACTGGGACCAGTTCCTGTGGTCTGATCCCCTTCCCCAGGAGCTTGAATCTGACTGTGTTCACTGGTACCAGTTCCTGTGGTCTGATCATCTTCCCCAGGAGCAGGAGCTTGAATCTGACTGTGTTTACTGGGACCAGTTCCTGTGGTCTGATCCCCTTCCCCAGGAGCTTGAATCTGACTGTGTTCATTGGTACCAGTTCCTGTGGTCTGATCCCCTTCCCCAGGAGCAGGAGCTTGAATCTGACTGTGTTCATTGGTACCAGTTCCTGTGGGCTGATCATCTTCCCCGGGAACAGAATGAGCATTGTTGATGGTTCCGGTTTTCTGAGATGCTTCCCCAGTATCTGTCCAGTCCACTCCATCAACATGGATTCCTGGAACCAGACTATAATGCTCCTGTTCATTTGAGCTTCTACAATTGCAGCAGGCTTTGCACAATAATTGTCCCATCTCAGTTAACGTGTCAGCTGTAAATCAAAACATCTCGGGTTGGAATAGAGCAGAAAAATTGATTTAAATTGATTCAAATTCACCACTGCTCCAACATTGAGGCATCAGCCCCTTGATTTTTATATGCTCGAAAGGATGTAATATATTTCTACTCATTCATAACTGCAGTGTGGTGTGAGGCCTTATGTCTGGTGAACGCTACTTTGTTGTGTGCGAAACTGGGGCTACGTTGAAGGTGGTACGCCGGATACACTTAACTGGAGCTAGGATGAATCGGTTGAATCGGGTGGAGATAGTGTGAGCGTTGTGGGAGGGGCCCGGTAAATCATGTACGTATGTTCTGGGCATGTCCTGAGCTGGTGAGATTTTAGGTTTCCTTCTTCAGCACCATGACGGCAATTCTAAACCTAGAACTGGAGCCCAGTTCGCAGCTGGCCATATTTTGGGTGTCAAAGCTGCTGGAGCTGCAGAGAGGTGCGGGGGAGGATGTATTAGCCTTCGCCTCGCTGAATGCACTCGGGCGATGCTGTCTGAGAGGAGGTCAGCTCCTCCACCGAATGCGTTGGTATGGCTGGGGGATCCTATGGCGTTTTGCACCTTGTGAAAATTAAGTATTCATTAAGGGATGCAATTGAGGGGCTTTAGAAAATATAGTGCCCTTTCATTCTGTGTTTTAAAGAGCTAGTCATTGTCAGCTGTTGGGGGGTTGGAAATTGCGGTTTTGTTTTGTTTCATTCAGAAAATCTGCAATAAAATTGTTTTGAAAAACTGTCGTAACTGGAGTGAATGAGTGTGGAAAGGGACGAGTGCAGATGGACTCTAGGCGAGTACAGGACGGGATGGGGTGGATCTGGGCAAGTGCAGGATGCATGAATGGAACAGGGAGAGGGCGGGGCGTGCAGGTGGAGCGGGGAGGGCGAGGCGGGCAGGTGGAGCAGGGAGGGCGAGGCGTGCAGTTGGAACGGGGAGGGCGAGGCGGGCAGGTGGGGCGGGGAGGGTGAGGCGGGCAGGTGGAGCGGGGAGGGCGAGGCGGGCAGGTGGAGCGGGGAGGGCGAGGCGGGCAGGTGGGGCGGGGAGGGTGAGGCGGGCAGGTGGGGCGGCGAGGGCAAGGTGTGCAGGTGGAGCGGGGAGGGCGAGGCGTGCAGGTGGGGCGGAGAGTGCGAGGCGGGGAGGGCGAGGCCTGCAGGTGGGGCGGGGAGGGCGAGGCGGGCAGGTGGGGCGGGAAGGGAGAGGTGTATAGGTGGGGCGGGGAGGGCGAGGCGTGCAGGTGGAGCGGGGAGGGCGAGGCGTGCAGGTGGGGCGGAGAGTGCGAGGCGGGGAGGGCGAGGCGTGCAGGTGGGGCGGGGAGGACGAGGCGGGCAGGTGGGGCGGGAAGGGAGAGGCGTACAGGTGGGGCGGGGAGGGCGAGGCGTGCAGGTGGGGCGGGGAGGGCGAGGCGTGCAGGTGGAGCGCGAGGCGTGCAAGTGGAGCGAGGAGGGCGAGGCGGGCAGGTGGAGTCGGGAGGGCGAGGTGAGAGGATAGAGCGGGGAGGGTGGAGCGGGGAGGGCGAGGCGTGAAGGTGGAGTGCGGAGGGCGAGGCGTGAGGGTGGAGCAGGGAGAGCAAGGCGTGAGGGTGGAGCGGAGAGGGCGAGGCGTGAGGGTGGAGCGGGGAGGGCGAGGCATGAGGGTGGAGCGGGGAGGTCGGGGCGGGCAGGTGGAGTGAGGAGGGCGAGGCGTTAGGAAGGAGCAGGGAGGTCGGGGCGGGCAGGTGGAGTCGGGAGGGCGAAGTGTGAGGATAGAGCGGGGAGGGTGGAGTGGGGAGGGCGAGGCGTGACGGTGGAGTGGGGAGGGCGAGGCGTGACGGTGGGGAGGGCGAGGCATGAGGATGGAGTGGGGAGGGTGGAGCAGGGAGGTCGGAGAGGGTGGAGCGGGGAGGTCGGGGCGGGCAGGTGGAGTCGGGAGGGCGAGGTGTGAGGATGGAGCGGGGAGGGTGGAATGGGGAGGGCGAGTGAGGGCCACGGGAGTGCGGATCGGGGCGCATGAGGGCTACCGGAGTGCGGATCGGGGCGCGTGAGGGCTACGGGAGTGCGGATCGGGGCTACGGGAGTGCGGATCTGGGCGCGTGGAGGCTACGGGAGTGCGGATCGGGGCGAGTGAGGGCTACGGGAGTGTGGATCAGGGCTACGGGAGTGTGGATCGGGGCGATTGCGGGCTACGGGAGTGTGGATCGGGGCACGTGGAGCCTACGGGAGTGTCGATCGGGGCAGGTGGGGGCTACGGGAGTGCGGATCGGGGCGAGTGAGGGCTATGGGAATGTGGATCGGGGCATGTGGAGTCTACGGGAGTGCGGATCGGGGCGAGTGAGGGCAACGGGAGTGTGGAGCGAGGCACGTGGAGGCTACGGGAGTGCGGATAGGGGCGGGTGAGGGCTACGGGAGTGCGGATAGGGGCGGGTGAGGGCTACGGGAGTGCGGATAGGGTCGGGTGAGGGCTACGGGAGTGTGGATCAGGGCTATGGGAGTGCGGATCGGGGCGGGTGAGGGCTACGGGAGTGCAGATCGGGGTGCGTGAGGGCTACGGGAGTGCGGATCGGGGCAAGAGGGTGCTACGGGAGTGCGGATCGGGGCGAGTGAGGGCTGCGGGAGTGCAGATCGGGGCGAGTGAGGGCTGCGGGAGTGCGGATCGGGGCGAGAGGGTGCTACGGGAGTGCGGATCGGGGCGAGTGAGGGCTGCGGGAGTGTGGATCAGGGAAAGTTGGGGCTACGGGAGTGTGGATCAGGGAAAGTTGGGGCTACGGGAGTGCGGATCAGGGAAAGTTGGGGCTACGGGAGTACGGATCGGTGCGAGTGAGGGCTATGGGAGTGTGGATCGGGATGAGTGGAGGCAACAGATTGTGGAGCGGGTCGAGTGGGGGCTACGGGAGTGTGGATAGGGGCAAGTGAGGGCTACGGGAGTGTGGATCAGGGCTACGGGAGTGTGGATCGGGGCGATTGCGGGCTACGGGAGTGTGGATCGGGGCAAGTGAGGGCTACGGGAGTGTGGATCGGGGCTACGGGAGTGTGGATCGGGGCGATTGCGGGCTACAGGAGTGTGGATCGGGGCACGTGGAGCCTACGGGAGTGTGGATCGGGGCAGGTGGGGGCTACGGGAGTGCGGATCGGGGCGAGTGAGGGCAACGGGAGTGTGGATCGAGGCACGTGGAGGCTACGGGAGTGCGGATAGGGGCGGGTGAGGGCTACGGGAGTGCGGATAGGGGCGGGTGAGGGCTACGGGAGTGTGGATCAGGGCTATGGGAGTGCGGATCGGGGCGGGTGAGGGCTACGGGAGTGCGGATCACGCGAGTGAGGGCTACGGGAGTGCAGATCGGGGCGCGTGAGGGCTACGGGAGTGCAGATCAGGGCGCGTGAGGGCTACGGGAGTGCGGATCGGGGCGAGTGAGGGCTACGGGAGTGTGGATCGGGTCTACGGGAGTGCGGATCAGGCGAGTGAGGGCTAGGGGAGTGTGGATCGGGGCACGTGGAGGCTACGGGAGTGCAGATCGGGGCGCGTGGGAGCTATGGGAGTGCGGATCAGGCGAGTGAGGGCTACGGGAGTGCAGATCGGGGCGCGTGAGGGCTACGGGAATGCAGATCGGGGAGCGTGAGGGCTACGGGAGTGCGGATCGGGGCGAGAGGGTGCTACGGGAGTGCGGATCGGGGCGAGTGAGGGCTGCGGGAGTGTGGATCAGGGAAAGTTGGGGCTACGGGAGTGTGGATCAGGGAAAGTTGGGGCTACGGGAGTGCGGATCGGTGCGAGTGAGGGCTATGGGAGTGTGGATCGGGATGAGTGGAGGCAACAGATTGTGGAGCGGGTCGAGTGGGGGCTACGGGAGTGTGGATCGGGGCAAGTGGGGGCTACGGGAGTGTGGATCGGGGGGAGTGGGGACTACGGGAGTGTGCATTGGGGCGCGTGTGGGCTACAGGAGTGTGGAGCCAGGCGAGTGCGGGCGTAGGGAGGATGGGATGAGAGCAGGGCACGCAGGTAGATTGGGAGGGGGGGGGCGTGGGGTGCGGCTGTAATCGGGGCGAATGAGGGCCAGTGAGGGAAGAATGTGCAGACTCTGCACAGACAGTGACCCTAACTACAAATTGAACCTGGGACCCTGGAGTTGTGAAGCAACTGTGCTAGCCGCTGTGCTGCGAAGCGGGAGACGGGAGTGCGGATCAGGGTGAGTGCGGGCTACAGGAGTGTGGATCGGGGAGCGTGCAGGAGTGTGGATCGGGATGCATGAGGGATCTGGGACTGTCAATCGGGGCGCCTGAGGGCTACGGGAGTGTGGATCGGGGTACGTGAGGGCTACGGGAGTGTCAATCGGGGCGCCTGAGGGCTACGGGAGTGTGAATCGGGGCGCGCGGGGGCTACGGGAGCGTGGATCGGGGGAGTGCGGGCTACGGGAGTATGGATCGGGGTGCGTAGGGGCTACGGGAGCGTGGATCGGGGGAGTACGGGCTACGGGAGTGTGGATCGGGGTGCGTAGGGGCTACGGGAGTGTGGATCGGGGTACGTGAGGGCTACGGGAGGATGAATCGGGGTACGTGAGGGCCACGGGAGTGTGGATCGGGGCACGTGGGGGCGACGGGAGTGTGGATGGGGGCGCGTGGGAGCTACGGGAGTGTGGATCGGGGCAAATGTGGGCGTCGGGTGGATTGCATGAGAACGGGGCACACTGGCAGATCGGGGAGAATTACACACTGTCTGATCTCACTGGCTCCGTCCTCCACGAGTTACACACTGTCTGATCTCACTGGCTCCGTCCTCCCCGGGTTACACACTGTCTGATCTCACTGGCTCCATCCTCCCCGGGTTACTCACTGTCTGATCTCACTGGCTCCATCCTCCCCGGGTTACACACTGTCTGATCTCACTGGACCAGGTTAAAGTCCAACAGGTTTGTTTCAAACACGAGCTTTCGGAGCACGGCTCCTTCTTCAGGTGAATGGAAAGGCTTGTTCCAGAAATGTTTATATAGACACAGTCAGAGATGCCCCGGAATGCGAGCACCTGCAGGCAATCAAATCATCAAAGATGCAGAGAGAGAGGTAACTCCAGGTTAAAGAGGTGTGAATTGTCCCAAGCCAGTTCAGTCGGTAGGCCTCTGCAAGTCCAGGCTTGTTGGTGGGGGCCGAATGTAATGCGACATGAATCCCAGATCCCGGTTGAGTCCGCATTCATGCGTGCGGAACTTAGCTATAAGTTTTTGCTCAGCAATTTTGCGTTGTCGCGTCTCCTGAAGGCCTCCTTGTAGAATGCTGACCCGGAGATCAGAGGCTGAATGTCCTTGACTGCTGAAGTGTTCCCCAACTGGAAGGGAACAGTCCTGCCTGTTGATAGTCGCACGATGCCCGTTTATTCGTTGTCGCAGTGTCTGCATGGTCTCGCCAATGTACCACGCTTCGGGACATCCTTTCCTGCAGCGTATGAGGTAGACTACATTGGTCGAGTCGCACGAGTATGCGCCGCGTACCTGGTGGGTGGTGTTTCCACGTGTAATGGTGGTGTCCATGTCGATGATCTGGCATGTCTTGCAGAGATTACCCTGGCAGGGTTTTGTGGTGTTGTGGTTGCTGTTCTGAAGGCTGGGTAATTTGCTGCAAACAATGGTTTGTTTGAGGTTGCGCGGTTGTTTGAAGGCCAGTAGTGGGGGTGTGGGGATGACCTTGGCAAGATGTCCATCCTCGCTGATGATGTGTTGGAGGCTGCGAAGAAGATGTCGTACCAACAAGCCTGGACTTGCAGAGGCCTACCGACTGAACTGGCTTGGGACAATTCACACCTCTTTAACCTGGAGTTACCTCTCTCTCTGCATCTTTGATGATTTGATTGCCTGCAGGTGCTCGCATTCCGGGGCATCTCTGACTGTGTCTATATAAACATTTCTGGAACAAGCCTTTCCATTCACCTGAAGAAGGAGCCGTGCTCCGAAAGCTCGTGTTTGAAACAAACCTGTTGGACTTTAACCTGGTGTTGTAAGACTTCTTACTGTGCTCACCCCAGTCCAACGCCGGCATCTCCACATCATGATCTCACTGGCTCCATCCTCCTCCGGGTTACACACTGTCTGATCTCACTGGCTCCATCCTCCCCGGGTTACACACTGTCTGATCTCAATGGCTCCATCCTCCCCGGGTTACATACTGTCTGATCTCACTGGCTCCATCCTCCCCGGGTTACACACTGTCTGATCTCACTGGCTCCATCCTCCCCGGGTTACACACTGTCTGATCTCACTGGCTCCATCCTCCCCGGGTTACACACTGTCTGATCTCACTGACTCCATCCTCCCCGGGTTACACACTGTCTGATCTCACTGGCTCCATCCTCCCCGGGTTACACACTGTCTGATCTCACTGACTCCATCCTCCCCGGGTTACACACTGTCTGATCTCACTGACTCCACCCTCCCCGGGTTTTATTTCGGGTGAAAAGCGGAAATGCTCCATTTTGTCGCCGAACTTCAGTCAGCAAATCGTCCTTTTCTTAATGTTATAACAATAGTATCACAGATCTTCACTAATTAATTTCTGCAAACGGTCTTTCTGTTCAGACTGAAACATTAACATTGATGATTTTGTTCTCACCTTCCCTCACAAACCGACCCGCAAACACCGAAGGTTCTGGCAGGAAGCAGCTCTGCGCCTCCGCGTTAATGATAGCGATCTGAAACAGGGCGCGCTGGTGAACCGAGTCCAGCTCCATTTCGGTGACGTATCTGCCACCCTGGGCATGCGCATCCGGTAGACTGTGACGTTTCATGGGAGCCGACGGTCCCGCGCCCAGGCAGTTTAACGGCCGATCGGCGTGAAGGCTGAGCGCGCTGCCGCTGAGTGAGGGGAGGGGGCTGGGTTCTGAGCGCGCTGCCGCCCAGTGAGGGGAGGGGGCTGGGTTCTGAGCGCGCTGCCGCTCAGTGAGGGGAGGGGGCTGGGTTCTGAGCGCGCTGCCGCTCAGTGAGGGGAGGGGGCTGGGTTCTGAGCGCGCTGCCGCTGAGTGAGGGGAGGGGGCTGGGTTCTGAGCGCGCTGCCGCCCAGTGAGGGGAGGGGGCTGGGTTCTGAGCGCGCTGCCGCTCAGTGAGGGGAGGGGGCTGGGTTCTGAGCGCGCTGCCGCTGAGTGAGGGGAGGGGGCTGGGTTCTGAGCGCGCTGCCGCCCAGTGAGGGGAGGGGGCTGGGTTCTGAGCGCGCTGCCGCTCAGTTAGGGGAGGGGGCTGGGTTTTCGGACATTTCCAGAAACTTGGCATCTTTTCTGCTGCCAATAAACAAATCCAGTCCAATAGAAAGTGGGCATTGATCGAAAGTCTTTACACGAGTGGCTGATATCGTGAGTGTGGATGAAGCAGTGTTTGGATAAAAAAAGAAGCAGATAATGTGATCAGGTAAAAAAACACTGATTGAGAATGGCTTTCAAAGGAACATCAAAGCCGGGGAAACTCTCCTACATCTCACTGCACCCTGCAATACATCCTGGCACATTAAATCTATTTGTCATAGTAAATCTGGTTCCTGATATCAGCCTCCCCGGACAGGCGCTGGAATGTGGCGACTAGGAGCTTTTCACAGTAACTTCATTGAAGCTTACTCGTGACAATAGCGATTTTCATTTCATTTTCATTCAACTGCTGTTCTGGGACAGATGGTTCAAGGTGCGTACTGGTGACAAGACCAGCGCCTGGATGCATCATTTAACTGGACTGCAACATGTCTTCACCCCAACCATGTTCAACTTGTACATCATAGGCCTAACCTTCAGCCAGGTCTTGGTAGTTTATCTACACATATCTCATCTGCTGTGACATACAGGTCCAGATACTGCAAAGCTAGCTGATAACAGCAAGACATGGTGCCCATAACTGATCAGCAGTGAAAGAGACCAGCACATTCCACCTTAACAATGTCAGCACCAAGACAGAACTGAACATCACCCTGGATGGTCAGAGACTGAAGGACAATCCCACCTTATTAATCTAGGTGTCATCCTTGACAGAACCCTCATGTAGAAGCACCTCATCAAGACGACAGTGAAAAATAAAACCGGCAACAATCTATTCCATTAACTCACTAGTTCCTCATGGGTATCAGAGGCCAACATCCTATGGACCTTGGCTCTTGGCATCATATGTTGTGGTTGTTGGAGATCAAACACCTCAGTTCCAAGACATCACTGCAGGAGTTCCTCCAGGTAGGCTAGGCCGAAACATCTTAAGCTTCTTCATCAATGACCTTCCTTCAGAATTGGGGATGTTTACTGATGACTGCACAACTTCTGGCAACATTCGTGACTCCTCAGATACTGGAGCAGTCCATGTGCAAATGCAGCAAGACCTGGACAATATCCACGTTTGGCCTGACACGTGGCAAGTAACATTTGTGCCATGCAATCACCATCTCCAACAAATGCGATTCTGACCATTTTCCCGCAACATTCAATGGCATTACCATCGCTGAATCACCCAACATCAACATCTTGGGACTTGCCATTGACCAGAGACTGAACTGGACTAATCATACAAATACTGTTTCTATAACAGTTCAGAGACGAAGAATCCTGTGGTGAATAATTGGCCAGCTGGCTCTCCAAAGCCTTTCCACCACCTACAAGGCAGACATCTGTACTTACCTGGATGAATGCAGTCCAATAACACTCGAAACTTGACACCATAAGGGACAAAGCAGTCCATTTGATTGGCATCCTCAAACATTAACTTCCTCTCCATAAACATTAACTCCTTCACCACCAATGCACAATGGCAGTAGTGTGTACCATCTACAAGATGCACTGCAGGAACTCACCAAGCTTTTAGCCAGCAACTATACACTACCATCTGGAAGGATGAGGGCAGCAGACAACCACCTGGAGCTTTCCCTACAAGCCACTCACCATCCTGACTTGGAAATATGTCACCGTCATTGGATCAAAATTCTGGAACTCACTCACAAACAGCATTGTCAGTGTACCTACAATACATGGACCACAGCAGTTCACGAACACAGCTCACCACCACTTAATCAATGGTAAAATGGGAGGGACAATAAATGCTGGCTTAGCACATGAATTAAATTTTAAAAAATGGTTTTAACCAAACATATCGATACTCAACTCAACAATGCATACCGCCACAGGACTCTTCATCCAACTCGCTTCACTTTGCTCCCAGTCCTGAGCAACATTACCAACCCCACCTCTACCCCTGACATCAGGAGGGTGATTGCAACAAGCAAGTGAAAGTCTACCGAACCTAGCCTACCTTAATTCAAGTTCCTCAACTCACCAGCAGTGTCCATTGCATTGAATGAAATTGAACAGGTATTTGCATTAGTCTTTAGTATTGAGGATATAAGTAACATCTCAGAAGCAACTATAAACCAGGAAATGAAGGGAGAAAGGAACTCAGGAAAATTACAGTCATCACAGAAGTGGTACTGAGTAAATTGTTGAAGTGTGGACTGACAGGTGCCCTGTCCTGATGGACTTTCCCTAAGGGTTTAAAATAATTGAATGGTGAGATAGTTGATGCATTGGTTTTAATTTCCCAAAACTCCCTAGATTTGTGGAAGGCCCCATTAGATTGGAAGATAACAAATGTAACTTGTTTATTTAAGAACAGAGGGAGACAGAAAATGGGAAACGGCAGGCCAGTTAGCTTATCTGTCACGGGGAAAATGGTAAATGCCAGTTGCTAAAGAAGCAATAGCAGGATACTTGGATACGTTCAAGGTAACCTGGCTGAGTCAACAAGGTTTTGAGAGAAAAATCGTGTTTAACCAACTTATTGGAGTTCTTTGAGGAATAACATAAGCTGTGCATAAAGTGGAACTGGTGGATGTACTGTGCTTCAGAGGGCAGTTGATAAGTGCCGCAAGGTGATTGTAGAAAATAAAAGCTTGTGGTGTTGGGGTTAACATATTAGCATGGATAGCAGATTGGTTGGCCATCAGAAAGCAGAGAGTAGATAAAAATTAGTCTTTTTCAGGTTGGCAAAATGTACCGTTGTACTGCCGGGATCGATGCTTCAACATTTTACGATTTATATAATACTTGGATCAAGGGACCATAGGTATGGTTGCTAAATTCACTGATGGCACAAAAATAGGAAATTAAAATGTGAAGAAGACATAAACGTGAAGGCTATAAAAATATAGATAGGTTAATTGAGACGCCAAAGATCTGGCAAATGCAGTACGATATGTGAAATTGTCCATTTTAGCAAGAAAAATAAAAAGTACATTATCCAAATGCTGATAGGCTGCAGAGCTCTGAGATGCGAGGGATCTGGATGACCTGGTACACAAATCACAAAGGGCTAGTGTGCCGGTAATAATCATCTTTATTAGCGTCACAAGTAGGCTTACATTAACACTGCAATGAAGTTACTGTGTAAATCATCTAGTCACCACACTTCTGTGCCTGTTCAGGTAAACGGAGGGAGAATTCAGAATGTCTAATTCACCTAACAAGCACGTCTTTCGGGACTTGTGGGAGGAAACTGGAACACCCGGAGGAAATCCACGCAGACACGGGGAGAACGTGCAGACACTGCACAGACAGTGACCCAAGCCGGGAATTGAACCCGGGTCCCTAGCACTGTGAAGCAACAGTACTAACCACCCTGCTAACGTGCCGCCCATAGAGCATGTAATTGCAAAAGCTGATAGAATGTTCTCACTTTTTGTGAAGGGAATTGAATACAAAGGTAGGGAGGTTTTGTTTCAGTTGTACAGGGGCACATTTGGACTACTGTGTATAATATTAGTCACGCTATTTAGGAAAGGATGTAAACGCATTGGAAGCTGTTCACAGAAGGTTTACCAAACTAATACCTGGACGGGTCGATTGTTTTATGAGGAAAGATTGGACAGGCTTGTCTTGTATCTGTGTCGGTTCTTGCTATTATTTGAACTTCAATTCTAATCGTATTCATTTGAGACTTTAACCATTTAGAGATATGTTTATTGAAGTAACTCGGGAACTAATCTACAAGTTGTTGAATAATATTGGGAAATTGACTAGCGTACAACGAGTCTTGCTTTCTGGTTCTGCCTTGGGCACATGTTGATACTTGGGCTGCAATTTAATGGAAAAGGTTCTGAGTGTCAGATTGGATGAGACTACCTGAGTGTTTCCCGATAGCCGAGCCAGCGAGACCACGGCCCGTATTTCACGGCGCTTAATGCCGAAATGATCCCCATGAGCTTCACATCAGTACTAGCTATCCCAAGAGCTGATTCACCAGACTGGTGCTCGGCAGCCGCCCACTAATGAGCAGAAGCTGCTTTTAAATGCAACTCCCAGTCAGAACACAAGCATGACACCAAGCAAACCTGCTCCACATTTGGGGATGCCAAACTGGCCATGTTTCTGGACACTGTTGGAGACAGCACACCCTGTTCCCTTGAGGAGAGTGGCGGACCAGCAGCAGGGCCACCATTGCCACCTGAGAGGCAGTGCCAGCAGCTATCCGTTTGGGCAGTGTGACCAGGAGAACACCGTACAGTGCAGGAAGAAGACCAGTGACCTCCACCAGGCTGCAAGGGTAAGTTAACACAGGCCCCCTGGTATCAGTTCCCCCTGCCACCCCCCCCCCCCCTCCCCCCCCAAACAGGTCAGCTGCTGGCACCGCACACCATCCCACGCTTGTGCTACAACACATCTTAGCAGCCACCAGTTCAACCCCTCCATGTCCAGGTGTGGTGCCCACAGATGCCATTAGCCATTGACCCCCCCACCCCCCCCAATATACCAGGTGCACCGCGGAGTAAAAGTTCGCCCATAATAGGCATGAAAGGGCCCAGGCAGGTGGCGGAGTTTGAGATATTCCAGGCGCTGGGGACCGTGGGGTTGACCGAAGAGAGAGCAGTCACCGACAGCAAGGTTAGCCTGCACTGCAGAGGGGATGATCCACTGCCCCTTCACCCAGATGAATTGTTCATGTTAGAGAAAATGATCCTTCATTCTCACTGACCACATGTCCGTTCTCTCGCAAGATCTTCATTTGATGGGGCCCATCCGGGGTGGGTTGGCTTTCTCCCACCCTCCCATGCCACATCAGAGAACACCTCGGAGGAGAGCTCCAAGGAAACCGCCATCGAGGCATCACAGCAGTCATGGTGCAGGAAATGGGAATGCGCTGGGACTGGCAGAGCCAGCTTATGCAGACACCTCTGGAGCTCCCTGCAGCTGCCCTTCTTTCCCATGGAGACCCCCCCCCCCCCGTGCCCTTAGGGCACCATCCAGGAAGAGGGAGCACTGAAGGCTGACCGAGAGGGGTCTCCACCTCACTCAAATCCCACTCCTTCTGACTCCGGCGCAGCTCAAGATCCAGGGCAGAACAGCATGGAATGGCGATGCCAGTGACACCGGTAATTCATCCAGGGTCCTCCAGAGCATGTCAGCCAAGGGCATTGAAGGCCACAGAGCACAAGAAGCAGCTGGCTGCCCCCACCTCTTGATGCCGCCTGTCCCCGGACTTGTCCTCCGGCCCATCCTCAGACAAGGTCACATGTCCCTCCTCCTCCTCCAGAAATGTCGCCCCTGCTGTTGTGCCAGGTTCTGGAGGGCACAGCAAACCACCACAAATCAGTGCACCACCAGAGTGGTTCAGGCATCGAAACCACATTATCAGCAGTCCGATGTATTGCTCAATGACATCACAGGTGGCAGCATGGGCCTCGTTATACCTGGTCTCCACCTCGGTCTCCGGTCTCCGCACTGGCGTCATCAGGCACAATGTTATCCCCCAAGAGCCAACCTGTCATCCTGGGGTGGCAGATAACTAACGGCGAGCATCAGGCGCCTTCTAAATGTGATCAAGGACCCACCTGGGGAGGAGACACCAGAAGTGACCATCTCCGTGAATGCAAAGACGGCCTTCGACTGAGTTGAATGGAGGTGCTGGAATGGTTTGGGCCAGGATTCGCCCCGTGGGTGAAACTCATGTACAGCGGCCCCATTATGAGCGTACGGACAAACACCACCAACTCGTCACACTTCCAGCTGCACAGAGGAACGAGGCAAGGATGCCCTTTGTCCCCGCTGCTATATGCCCTGGCAATTGAGCCACTAGCTATCTCTCTCCAAAAAGTGAAGGTGTGGAGAGGCATCCAGAGGAGAGACAGAGCACAGAGTCTCACTCTATGCTGATGACATGCTGCTCTACGTCTCAAACCCCCTAGCCAGCATGGATGGAATAATGGGGGGGAGAGGGGGCAGCGGGGGGGGGGGGGGGGGGGGGGGCATAGTAACTTAATTGAAGACTACTTGTGACAATAAGCAATTGTTATTATTAATAGAGATCGGAGCCTTCTCATGTTACAAACTTAACCTGAACAAGAGCAAAGCCTTCACCGTGAACCCACGGGGGTAAGGGGGTGGAAAGGACCAGTAATTGAGAAGTTGCTGTTGTATGTAGGAAGAACCCATGGATCATAGCATTTGCGAGTGGGAAGAACCCATGAATCAGAAAGAATGTACTACAAAGAAAGAGGAACGTGACCCTCCTGAACCTCCTATTCTACCACTAGGCAGCTACTGCAGAAAGAGTACGTGGATGGGTCAAGGAGCTGGGAATGGAATGGGTTAAAATGGAGGAGAAATCCCTCTCAGCACTGATTGCAGCCCCACTCTCATTCCCCCCCCCCCCCCCCCCCCCCTCCCCCAAGGTTTCCAAATGGTAGTAGGCATTTAAATTCCTAGGCATGCACATCAACAAAAATCTGCCCTGGTCCACCCACATCGAAGCTACAACCAAGAAAGACTGGCTTGGGACAATTCACACCTCTTTAACCTGGAGTTACCTCTCTCTCTGCATCTTTGATGATTTGATTGCCTGCAGGTGCTCGCATTCCGGGGCATCTCTGACTGTGTCTATATAAACATTTCTGGAACAAGCCTTTCCATTCACCTGAAGAAGGAGCCGTGCTCCGAAAGCTCGTGTTTGAAACAAACCTGTTGGACTTTAACCTGGTGTTGTAAGACTTCTTACTGTGCACAACCAAGAAAGCACAACAACGCCTATACATCCTCAGGAAACTAAGGAAATCTGACATGTCCACGTTGACCCTTACCAACTTTTACAGGTGCACCATAGAAAGCATCCTATCTGGCTGCATCACAGCCTGGTATGGCAACTGCTCTGCCCAAGACCGCAAGAAATGTCAGAGAGCCATGAACACCGCCCAGACTATCACACAAACCCGCCTCCCATCCATTGACTCCATCTACACCTCCCGCTGCCTTGGGAAAGCGGGCAGCATAATCAAAGATCCCTCCCACCCGACTCACTCTTTCAACTTCTCTCATCGGGCAGGAGATACAAAAGTCTGAGAACACGCACGAACAGATTCAAAAACAGCTTCTTCCCGCTGTTACCAGACTCCTAAATGACCCTCTTATGGACCGACCTGATTAATACTACACTCCTGTCTGCTTCACCCAATACCTTTACATTGAGCACCCTTTGTTGCTCTATTACGTTGGGGGGGGTTCATGTACTAAATGACCTCTTTGAACTGCACGCAGAAAAATATTTTTCACTGTACCTCGATACATGTGACAATAAACAAATCCAATCCAATCCATTGGCCATGAGAATGTTGACAATTTCACTTTTAGTTTTGGTTGGAAAGTCTTGTCCGCAGACATTGATGAGGTAGCTCGAGGGGACAGAGCTCCGCAGCAGCTGTTCCATACAGCTCAGGTCAGCCTGAAACCGGGACCATGGGGCACATATCACCCACTCTGATTTTGTTTTCAAAAATATACTTTATTCATAAAACCTATGAAGAAAAAACATGACATACATTTAAATTGTCATAACAGTAAAGTACGATAATATTAGCATTTTCTCCGGACGTCCAATTTAGGACCATGAGGCACATATCATCCACCCATGCTGATTTCCCTAAAGTGAAGACATTACTGAAACAGGAAGCTACAGCCCACACCCAGAGTGAAATGGTTTTGGAGCCTTCCTGTCCACGTGAATAGAGTACACATTCTGTGGAGCAGAAATGCTTCTTAGGAGCCTCTCAAACATCTCAATGTTGACATTAATCAGAATATGGAATTCAGACATAGAATAGGCCAGAGGGAAGTGTCGTTCCTTAGCACTTAAGGGGAAAGGGATGGATTTGAGATTTCTCCTAAATATTCGCAGTCTCGGGTCATGGTAAAATAATCAATTTCAGTGAAGACTTTATGTATGCTTGTTTCATTGGCATTTCTGTTTGCCGACTGCTCTTCTTCAATATGCCCCTCCGAGAGTGCAGCAATCCCGAAATACTGTCTGTTTAACAGTGCTGCATTTCCACTAATTACTTTCTGAAAATGAGCGGTGTAGTGGTTAGTACTACTGCCTCATGGCACCGAGGACCCTGGTTCGATCCGAGCCTGAAGTCACTGTCTATGTGGAGTTTGCACATTCAGTGCCGACGTGAGTTTCACCCCCACAACTCCCAAAAAAAGAAGTGCAGGGTAGGTTAATTGGCCATGCTAAATTGCCCCTTTATTGGAAAAAAAAAGAATTGGGTACTCTAAATTTATTTTGAACAAATTACTTTCTGAAAATACTACACCATCACAATCCTGAACTTGTGACAATGCAACAGTCCATCAGTTATATTGCTCGGATGTTGCAGGCCTCACTTGGTGCTGATACTACACTTCTGCCTGTTTGGCCCATAACTCTACTCTTCCAAAACCATTCTTCTGACACTGCAGGGCTCCCTCATGACTGTGCCTCCAGCAGTGCAACGATCCTTCGAGCAGTGCAGCATTCCCTCGGCCCTGCACTTAATTAATCTCAGAGTTGCATCACCTACACTAACACAACATCAATACTCGCACTCCGCAGGGCAGCACGTTTGCACAGTGGTTAGCATTGCTGCCTACTGCACTGAGGACCTGGGTTCGAATCCCGGCCCTGAGTCACTGTCCGTGAGGAGTTTGCACATTCTCCCCGTGTCTGCGTGGGTTTCATCCCCACAACCCAAAGATGTACAGGCTAGGTGGATTGGCCACGCTAAATTGCCCCTTAATTGGAAAAAATAATTGGGTACTCTAAATTTATAGGAAAAAAAATAAATGCTGATCATGAATATACACTTATATTAAGAACACACCTTGTACAACCTTAAAGTATAATTCAGATTATAATCTTACACCAGGCATTCAAAATATTATGTGAATTAGAGATGGTGACCATATTATCCTTCATATAAAAAGTATAATGGTTTGGGGCAGCTTCTAGGTTCATAGTAAGAAGCTAGAGGGGCCTCATGGTCAGATAGGTGATAAGAGAGTTATTTTTTAAAAAATACTCGCACTCCGCATTGAATAATCGCTGACGGCCAGCTCCTCTGTGGATTTGCGGCAAAAGTTAAAATAGGGTACAGCACCTGAGGAGAACCTCTTTTGGAGGTTCGGCGCAGACTCGATGGGCTGAATGGCCTCCTTCTGCACTACAGGGATTTGATGATTCTATGAGGCACTTTGCAGCTTTCTGCACTTAACAATGAGTTCACCAAATTCAGACCAACGACCCTGTCTTTTTACCATCCCGTCCCTCCACAGGGTCAGTCTGGAACTTGCTCTTATGTTTTGCTTTCAGAGAGTACTGGCCCTTGTTCTGTTGTTAACACGTTCTGCTATGAAATGAAATGAATGAAAATCGCTTATTGTCACGAGTAGGCTTCAATGAAGTGACTGTGAAAAGCCCCTAGTCGCCACATTCCGGCGCCTGTCCGGGGAGGCTGGTACGGGACCTTTCTGGAAACTTTTAGCATCTATATCCCACCAAATGAAATCAAGTTATTAAGAAAATCACACGTTTTATGGGAAACAAATCCTTGAATGGCATTCTCAGAATTATTATGGGTGGATGGGAATGTGGGATTAGAAAACAGACATGTCAGCCATGCTCTGATTGAACGGTGGAGGGGCCGAATGACCTATTTCGTATTTGGTATGTTCATATGTTTGAACCACTTACGGTCCTCACCACCTTTTTTAAGCACCTCCCGATATCCCTGCATCCTGGGGGCAGGTTCGCGCGTTGTGAATATTTGGAACCACTCCGACATATTCCCTTTCTCTGAATTACATTCAGCAGCCAATTACTGGAAGAATCTAGTTTCACTCCGTCAGTGATACTCCTCGGAATACAATGAATAAAGTGAGGCTATTCACACTGCCATCAATATGAATAACCAGTATCAGAATCGGATTTATTATTCCTGTAATTTCCTATGTCTAATTGGCAGGTCTTATTTCTTCATTTTAAATCCGCACATACACTAACCAGAGCGAATACGACAGACATACACAGTTCTGTACAAATGCAATTTAAACGTTAACTTGTTGCTCTCCACAGATGCTGCCAGGCCAGCTGATTTTATCCAGCATTTTCTGTTTTTGTTTCAGATTCCCATCATCTGTAGTATTGTATGTTTATTTAGCAGACACGAGGCCAATATCAGAGAGATCTGGCAAGGCTCCTGCTACAATTTTAAAACAAGTCAGCCATATTGGTGTATTGAGTGTTGAGACAAAACAAAATCAAAGCTCATGTTTACACAATTCATGGCTTTTTCAGATTCTAAACTATTTATGTCTCCTGCTTTGTTTTTTTTTTAGGAAAAATGACCAGAAATGTGTCAGTTCAGGCAAAATGTTTAATCTGGCTTGGTTGCTGCATGCTTAAATGATAATATTTTCAGAACCTAATCAGAATATTTATAGCTCTTATATTTGGAATGCCCGTTTTCTATCAAAGCAACCCCCTCCCCGCCCAGTTCATTCTCCTCCAACCCACCCCGTTCTGTCACTGCTTTAAAGCAAAGATGATTCCTCAGGATGAAATTCCTCGGCAGAAAATGTGTAAATTTTGTAAAGTTGTGTAATACCGATTAAGTGTTTAAATAATAAATGTAATTTTTAATTGTTTTTTCTGACATCCCAATGACAATGTGAAATTTACAGCTGCAGTCAGTGTCTCAGTTTTTTTCACTAGTTTTTTTACAATTGAGGACACATCATCATGCTGATCACAAGGGGCTCGGGAATGAACAGATTGAGGGAGGATGGCTATATTTCCATTCCATAATTCTGGCTCAAGAGGCGGCAACCGCTGTCAACTATCTGGGACCTCAAAAGCTGCCAGGTGACAACCGGTGTCAAATGTTTCCCACTGGAAAGGGCCAACCAGCGGCGGCCAGGGTCCAGCTGTTCCCAACAGGATCATCCCTGAGATTAACAGTTCCCAACAGGTTCCAGCGGCAGTTGTTTCCTACAAAGATCAGAGAATTCCGGTGTGCAGTACAGTAGTCACGTTCAAAAGAGGGAAAGACGTCCAAAGCGAGAACTCCCTGGATCACTAAATAGGCAGATACACCAATCGGACAGACAGGGGGAGATTTATCACAAATGAAAGGTTGATGCCAAAACAGAGAGAACACAGACAGGGGTCTAAAAAAACTAAGATGAACAAAGACACGAGAATAGTAAAAAGGTAATCAAAGGTTGGGTGCAGCAATTGGGGACACAATGTAAGTCGTATTTGTTGAGGCAGAGGTACTAAATGAGACTATCCGTCTGTCTGTATTAGAGAAGGTAATGTTGCCGACATTAGAGGAACTCATGGTGACGCTGGATCTATATTTAAAATTTACAGTGTCCAATTACAGGTATTCTTTTTTTTTTCGAATAAAAGTTTAATTTAGCGTGGCCAATCCACTTACCCTGCACATCTTTGGGTTGTGGGGGTGAGACCCAGCAGACACGGGGGAGAATGTGCAAACTCTACCCGGAGAGTGACCCGGGTTCAATCCGGGTCCTTGACGCCGTGAAGCAGCAGTGTTAACCACTGTGCCGCCCTGGCGATGCTGGGTCTGAATAAAATTAGAGAACATAGGACATAGAACGATACAGCGCAGTACAGGCCCTTCGGCCCTCAATGTTGCACCGACATGGAAAAAACTAAAGGCCATCTAACCTACACTATGCCCTTAACATCCATATGCTTATCCAATAAACTTTTAAATGCCCTCAATGTTGGCGAGTTCACTACTGTTGCAGGTAAGGCATTCCACAGCCTCACCATTCTTTGCGTAAAAAACCCACCTCTGACCTCTGTCCTATATCTATTACCCCTCAATTTAAGGCTATGTCCCCTCGTGCTAGCCACCTCCATCCGCGGGAGAAGGCTCTCGCTGTCCACCCTATCTAACCCTCTGATCATTTTGTATGCCTCTATTAGGTCACCTCTTAACCTTCTTCCCTCTAACGAAAACAACCTCAAGTCCATCAGCCTTTCCTCATAAGATTTTCCCTCCATACCAGGCAACATCCTGGTAAATCTCCTCTGCACCCGTTCCAAAGCTTCCACGTCCTTCCTATAATGAGGCGACCAGAACTGTACGCAATACTCCAAATGCGGCCGTACTAGAGTTTTGTACAACTGCAACATGACCTCATGGCTCCGGAACTCAATCCCTCTACCAATAAAGGCCATCACACCATAGGCCTTCTTCACAACCCTATCAACCTGGGTGGCAACTTTCAGGGATCTATGTACATGGACACCGAGATCCCTCTGCTCATCCACACTACCAAGAATTTTACCATTAGCCAAATATTCCGCATTCCTGTTATTCTTTCCAAAGTGAATTACCTCACACTTCTCCACGTTAAACTCCATTTGCCACCTCTCAGCCCAGCTCTGCAGCTTATCTATGTCCCTCTGTAACCTGCAACATCCTTCCGCACTGTCTACAACTCCACCGACTTTAGTGTCGTCTGCAAATTTACTTACCCATCGTTCTGCGCCCTCCTCTAGGTCATTTATAAAAATGACAAACAGCAACGGCCCCAGAACAGATCCTTGTGGTACGCCACTCGTAACTGAACTCCATTCTGAACATTTCCCATCAACCACCACTCTCTGTCTTCTTTCAACTAGCCAATTTCTGATCCACATCTCTAAATCACCCTCAATCCCCAGCCTCCGTATTTTCTGTAATAGCCGACCGTGGGGAACCTTATCAAACGCTTTACTGAAATCCATATACACCACATCAACTGCTTTACCCTCGTCCACCTGTTCAGTCACCTTCTCAAAGAACTCGATAAGGTTTGTGAGGCATGACCTACCCTTCACAAAACCATGCTGACTATCCCTAATCATATTATTCCTATCTAGATGATTATAAATCGTACCTTTTATAATCCTCTCCAAGACTTTACCCACCACAGATGTTAGGCTCACCGGCCTATAGTTACCGGGGTTATCTCTACTCCCCTTCTTGAACAAAGGGACCACATTTGCTATCCTCCAGTCCTCTGGCACTATTCCTGTAGCCAATGATGACCTAAAAATCAAAGCCAAAGGCTCAGCAATCTCTTCCCTGGCTTCCCAGAGAATCCTAGGATAAATCCCATCAGGCCCCGGGGACTTATCTATTTTCACCTCGTCCAGAATTGCCAACACTTCTTCCCTACGCACCTCAATGCCATCTATTCTAATAGCCTGGGTCTCAGCATTCTCCTCCACAATATTATCTTTTTCCTGAGTGAATACTGACAAAAAGTATTCATTTAGTATCTCGCTTATCTCCTCAGCCTCCACACACAACTTCCCACCACTGTCCTTGACTGGCCCTACTCTTACCCTAGTCATTCTTTTATTCCTGACATACCTATAGAAAGCTTTTGGGTTTTCCTTGATCCTACCTGCCAAAGACTTCTCATGTCCCCTCCTTGCTCGTCTTAGCTCTCTCTTTAGATCCTTCCTCGCTTCCCTGTAACTATCAAGCGCCCCAACTGAAACTTCACGCCTCCTCTTCACATAGGCCTCCTTTTTCCTCTTAACAAGAGATTCCACTTCTTTGGTAAACCACGGTTCCCTCGCCCTACCCTTTCCTCTCTGTCTGACTGGTATGTACTGATCAAGAACACGCAATAGCTGTTCCTTGAACAAGCTCCACATATCCAGTGTGCCCAACCCTTGCAGCCTACTTCTCCAAGTACATCCTAAGTCATGTCTAATGGCATCATAATTGCCCTTCCCCCAGCTATAACTTATCCCTTTCCATCACTAATGTAAAGGTCACCGAATTGTGGTCACTGTCTCCAAAGTGCTCACCTACCTCCAGGTCTAACACCTGGCCTGGTTCATTACCCAAAACCAAATCCAAAGTGGCCTCACCTCTTGTTGGCCTGTCAACATATTGTGTCAGAAAACCCTCCTGCACACATTGTACAAAGAACGACCCATCCAATGTACTCGAACTATATCCTGTTACTTTCGCTCTTTTCCAGAATTATCTTCGCCATTCTTTCCTCTACATCTCTAGAACTATTAGGTGGCCTATAGAAAACTCCCAGCAGCGTGACCTCTCCTTTCCTGTTTCTAACCTCAGCCCATACTACCTCGGAAGAAGAGTCCCCATCTTGCATCCTTTCTGCCACCGTAATACTGTCCTTGACTAGCAGCGCCACACCTCCCCCTCTTTTGCCCCCTTCTCTGACCTTACTAAAGCACCTAAACCCCGGAACCTGCAACAACCATTCCTGTCCCTGCTCTATCCATGTCTCTGAAATGGCCACAACATCGAAGTCCCAGGTACCAACCCATGCTGCCAGTTCCCCTACCTTATTTCGTATGCTCCTGGCATTGAAATAGACACACTTCAAACCACCGACCTGAACACTGCCGCCCTCCTGCGAAGTCAAATCTGTGCTCCTGACCTCTCTACTCTCAATCTCTCGCACCCCAAAACTACAATCCAGGTTCCCATGCCCCTGCTGAATTAGTTTAAACCCCCCCAAAGAGTACTAACAAATCTCCCCCCCCAGGATATTGGTGCCCCTTAGGTTCAGATGTAGACCATCCTGTCTATAGAGGTCCCACCTTCCCCAGAAAGAGCCCCAGTTATCCAGAAATCTGAATCTAAAGTTCAGAATGTTAGAATTGTTCAAAGTAGAACATTCACCTGGTCCCAAAGGGATGCAGGGTAGGTTGCTAAAAGGAGGAAGGGTCTAAAAGTGAATTAGTTACGGCCACAATTTTTCAACACTCACTGGATGTGGCCCAAACACACACACCGACAAATTGATTCACCTCAACAACAACCCACTGACCCAACTCCACAAACAACACCCACTGACCCAGCCCCACACCAACAACTCACTGACCCAGCCCTACACCAATAACCCACTGACCCAGCCCCACACCAATAACCCACTAACCCAGCCCCACACCAATAACCCACTAACCCAGCCCCACACCAATAACCCACTGACCCAGCTCCACACCAACAACCCACTGACCTAGCTCCACAACAACAACCCACTGACCCAGCTCCACACCAACACCCAATGACCCAGCCCCACATCAATAACCCACTGACCCAGCTCCACACCAATAACCCACTGACCCAGCCCCACACCAATAACCCACTGACCCAGCTCCACACCAACAACCCACTGACCTAGCTCCACACCAACACCCACTGACCCAGCCCCACACCAATAACCCACTGACCCAGCCCCACACCAATAACCCACTGACCCAGCTCCACACCAATAACCCACTGACCCAGCCCCACACCAACATCCCACTGACCCAGCCCCACACCAATAACCCACTGACCCAGCCCCACACCAACATCCCACTGACCCAGCTCCACACCAACACCCCACTGACCCAGCCCCACGCTAATAACCCACTGACCCAGCTCCACGCCAACAACCCACTGACCCAGCCCCACACCAACATCCCACTGACCCAGCTCCACGCCAATAACCCACTGACCCAGCCCCACACCAATAACCCACTGACCCAGCTCCATACCAACATCCCACTGACCCAGCCCCACACCAATAACCCACTGACCCAGCTCCACACCAACAACCCACTGACCCAGCCCCACACCAATAACCCACTGACCCAGCTCCACACCAATAACCCACTGACCCAGCCCCACACCAACACCCCACTGACCCAGCCCCACACCAATAACCCACTGACCCAGCTCCACACCAACACCCAATGACCCAGCCCCACACCAATAACCCACTGACCCAGCCCCACACCAATAACCCACTGACTCAGCTCCACACCAACATCCCACTGACCCAGCCCCACACCAACATCCCACTGACCCAGCTCCACACCAATAACCCACTGACCCAGCCCCACACCAATAACCCACTGACCCAGCCCCACACCAACACCCACTGACCCAGCTCCACACCAATAACCCACTGACCCAGCCCCACACCAACACCCCACTGACTCAGCCCCACACCAATAACCCACTGACCCAGCTCCACACCAACACCCACTGACCCAGCCCCCACACCAATAACCCACTGACCCAGCCCCACACCAATAACCCACTGACCCAGCTCCACACCAACATCCCACTGACCCAGCCCCACATCAACATCCCACTGACCCTGCTCCACACCAATAACCCACTGACCCAGCCCCACACCAACACCCACTGACCCAGCTCCACACCAATAACCCACTGACCCAGCTCCACACCAACATCCCACTGACCCAGCCCCACACCAATAACCCACTGACCCAGCTCCACACCAACACCCACTGACGCAGCTCCACACCAATAACCCACTGACCCAGCTCCACACCAACATCCCACTGACCCAGCCCCACACCAACAACCCACTGTCCCAGCCCCACACCAATAACCCACTGACCCAGCTCCACACCAATAACTCACTGACCCAGCCCCACACCAACATCCCACTGACCCAGCCCCACACCAATAACTCACTGACCCAGCCCCACACCAATAACCCACTGACCCAGCCCCACACCAATAACCCACTGACCCAGCCCCACACCAATAACCCACTGACCCAGTCCCACACCAATAACCCACTGACCCAGCCCTAGGCTAACAACTGAATGACCCAACCCCACACCCACTGAGCCGGTTCCACACTCAACTGATCCAGCCACACAACGAAAAGATCAATCCCTGGCCCCCGACCGTGCTGTCCAATCACATACCCACAACCCATTTACCCAGCCAAGTATTGTTGCTGCACTGACCCATGCCATCACTGATACATTGTGGTTCTCGTTTTTTAACCTACATTTCACTGTCCAATCGATATACCAAAGACCCAAAATATGGAGGTTGGGTTAGACTTGATAAGAAAATGAACAACAAATGAAAAGAATAAGCAGGGGGATTCGAAACTCACTCACCTGAATACTTTCCTGACCACCAGATCTCCCCAGGTTTAAAACATCTCAATTCTTTTCCTGTCTTTACGAAGAAGAGAAATGTAGAATATGGAATCTCTGAAACTCACTGGTATTACCACTCTAATGAACATGAAATCTAGATAATTTTGTGGTACTAGCAGGCTGAGTTGGGTAAAATGTATCAATGGAGCCAGGAGATGAATCAGTGCAATGCCGCTGCACAAATTCTTGGCAGCACCACATGATTTGTTTCTGAAATATCTATCAAACACTTGACCGCCTGCACATTTATCAGGGAAATTAGTGACTGTTGCGGGCCTGGGGCGTATGTATTGGTATCAGATAGACAACTGTGTTCAGTTGTCACAGTTTTTAGAACGGAGAAGGATGAGGGGCGACTTGATAGATGTTTTAAGATGATCAGGGGAATAGATAGAGTAGACAGTCAGAGACTTTTTCCCCGGGTGGAACAAACCATTACAAGGGGACATAAATTTAAGATGAATGGTGGAAGATATAGGGGGGATGTCAGAGGTAGGTTCTTTACCCAGAGAGTAGTGGGGGCATGGAATGCACTGCCTGTGGAAGTAGTTGAGTCGGAAACATTAGGGACCTTCATACGGATATTTGATAGGTACACGGATTATGGTAGAATGATGGTGTGTAGATTAATTTGTTCTTAATCTAGGACAAAAGTTCGGCCCAACATCGTGAGCCGAAGGGCCTGTGCTGTGCTGTATTTTTCTATGTTCTATGTTCTTTGCAGACTTCATAGTAACAATGAGACAATGATTACTGGAATGGGACTGAGTCCATAATCCTGACAACCTCAAATTCTGTGGGCGGGATTCTCTGTCCAGCGATGCCGGAATCGTAAAACGTGATTGGGCGGAGAATCGCACCTGAGGCGAAAATCGTGACTGGCATCTGACAGAATGCCATGCTCCAGTGTGTCAACAGTAGTGTCAATGTGTTCTACTCCGCCCATACAGCAAACACCGTTGGCAAATCATTAACGGGCCTGACTCAATTTTGTCCAGCGTCTCACCTCTGCCAGCATGAATTACCGATGGCGAGCTTCACTTGTGGTTTTAAAAAACGGGAAACGGGCGCCATGGGGCTGCTAAGGGAGAAAGAGTACGTCGGACTTATTCCCAGAGGCGTGACTTTGGGTTGCCAGTCCTGCCACTGGCAGGGCTGGCTTGCATGGTTGGGAGGGGCACCCGCCAGGGCAACGGATTGGGGGGAATAACCATGGGATCAGTCGGTGTGACCCCAGAGACTGTCCAGGCATTGCCCATCATTGCTGTGGCCTACAGGGCACCCACTAACCCCCCACCGTATCCCGTGGTTGCGCAGTGACACTGGCCAAATGGGTGCACCCACCCCAAACCCTCCCTCCCTCCATCCCACCTCCAACCCCCCACCCTGCAACCTCTCCCACACATCCCCAAAACACCTCCCTCTACCCCACTCCCCAATCATGCACAACTGGACCGCCGGCGGGCAGGACACCATGCGGCCCACCCAAGGGCAACACCCATGGTAAGCCCTGCAAGAAGGTCCTGGATGGTGGCCACAGAGCATTCCGCTGGCATGGGTAGTGCCAGCCACCGGTATCCCTGCTGGCAGGGACAGGTGCCAGAGCTAAAGGCCCCCACAGTGCTAGGCACCGATGGGTCCAGTGGCGCGGTGTGGAGACAGAGTGACAGGGAGAATGGCGGTGGTGTATGTGTGTGTGTGTGGGGGGGGGGGGGGTGGAGAAGAGGGGCATGGGGGGCAGGAGCTGTCATGCATGCTAGGGCCACCATGTAGCCGGTGGACCTGGTTGGGCACAGGGGCACACACCATGCCTTCACCCCCTATAGACAATAGACTTTGGAATCAAACCAGGAATGGTGCCTTAATCCAGCCCCTGCAGCCCTGCTGGATGCACTAAGGCTGTACAAGCAGGAGCTCCTCTAGGGAATCTGCATCAGCGGAGTCTGCCCCAGAGGAACAGGAGCTGGCCACCCAACAGGCCGAGGAGAAGGTGGGAAGGAGGTGCCGAATCAGGCCTCGTGTGTACCAGCACTGTCCGTCATTCGAGGACCTGCCGGACTGGGCATGCCGGGGAACACTCCGGCTGAGCAGGGATCCATGTGCATATCTGCGGAATCATGGCACACCTGTAACTGCGGGGATATGGGGATGGTCATCCACTCCCAATGGCCGTCAAGGTGATGTTCGCCCTGAACCTTTATGCTACAAGGTCCTTCCAGGCACTGTAACGGAGGCGTTGTATGCACGTTCGGCTCAAATGCAATGTTGACCGAGCCCACCAGGCTGTGCGGGCAGTGGGATTTGCCACCATCGCCAGGATTCCTCAGATCCAAGTGATGATTGACGTGATGCATGTCCCCCTTTGAGCATGATGGGCCGGTCTTCACAAATCAAAATGGATTCCACTCGATGAATGTGCAGCTGGGGGTGTGACCATGAGCTGCACGTCTGCACCCGATACCCTGGCAGTGTGCACGATGACTTCATCCTGGCTCACTCGACGGTCCCCAATAGCTTCGAAGAGCACCCTGGGATGAGAGGTTGGCTCCAGGGTGACGGGTTATCTGCTGCGGTCGTGACCAATGACGCCTATCCTGAGGCTTCAGACCAATGCGGAGTCCCGCTTCAATGACGTCCATGCAGTGACCAGGGTAGTGATCGAGCGATGCTTCGGCATCCTGAAGAAGCGGTTCAGGTGCCTGGACTGCTCTGGAGGGGTCCTCAGTGTAGCGCTAGGAGGGTCTCGCACATTCTGATGGCCTGGTGTGTCCTCCACATTACACAGTGACATGCTGGAGGAGGATGAGGTCTTGTCCGATGAGGGGCCTATGGAGGAAGGCCAGGATGGGCAGGGCATGAGTACAGAAATCGGCACAATGTGCCCACCACGGGCGGTGCGCACAGGACGTTCCAATCACCTCCAGGTTCATAGACTAGAGGTCGTGCTTGATGGCACGGACATCCCATTCGAGCCACCCCTCCTATGACCATTCATCCTACAACCCGTCCCTATTCCCGGCAACCCCCTCCGTGATTCCTACCTGTGGACGCAGGCCATCGATTGGCAGTAACGGCAGGCCTGGTCCATGAGATGGAGGATGTTGATGACCCACTCTTCAATGAGCTCTGGTGCTCTGCATCATTTGACAACATCTGACTCCTGCCCTCAGCGGCTGGTTTAGCACACTGGGCTAAATCGCTGGCTTTGAAAGCAGGCCAGCAGCACGGTTCAATTCCCGTACCAGCCTCCCCGAAAAGGCGCCAGAATGTGGCGACTAGGGGCTTTTCACAGTAACTTCATTGAAGCCTACTCGTGACAATAAGCGATTTTCATTTCATTTTCATTTCAGTAGCACTTTCCACCATCCACCTGGGTGACCTCTGCATGCGAGCTGCCCATTCCATCACACGGTCCCTCCGAACCCTTGGAATGGCAGAGGTGGGGACGGCGTGTGGGGGGTTGGCCGAGAGGGAGGAGGAGGAGTGGGGTACTGGGGCGATGTGCAGGGTCCAACCTGAGGATCTCAGCCCACGCCCACCTTCACGGTCCGCAAATCTGCCCCCTCTGCAGCTGTGATGGGAAGTCAGTGTCATCCCCCGGATTGGAGCTCCAGGCTGTCGCGGGCTGGTGGTTGGGGGCTCTCTTCACTACACATTCCCTCCTCATCACTGGAATCCACTTGGGGTTGGGCTCGGGAGCGGGAAACACCAGAAAGACCCGCCTCGTCGCGATCCTGCAAGAAATAAGACGTGACG
The DNA here is from genome assembly GCF_902713615.1 of Scyliorhinus canicula. Lineage (NCBI taxonomy): Eukaryota > Metazoa > Chordata > Chondrichthyes > Carcharhiniformes > Scyliorhinidae > Scyliorhinus > Scyliorhinus canicula. Next base: position 208,057,901 of record NC_052151.1, read on the forward strand.
CATGATTGGATCGCAGGTTGGAGTGGTGGGTGGAGATGTGGTTGTGAGGGTGTGGTGTGGGTGGTGGGAGGGTATTGCGTTGAGGGGGTAGTGTAGGGCTGGTGAAGGGGTGATGAGGGGGTGGAGTGGGGTGGGGTTCGTGCCTTGCATGCCATTGAAAACCACAAAACAGCGGGATGTCACTCGGTTGCTCGACGCCGACCTCAGCCTCGGCAACTGCCCTCTCTCCGGGCCCACCGACCAGGTCCAGTGCCCACCGCTCTACTGCAGTGAGAGGCTGCAGGCCCCCCTCTAGTTTTCTCTCTTTCCCAGCGACTATGAGCCATCTTCTCCTGGGACAGAAAAAGCAGTGTTAGTCAGTCGGATGTGGACAGCACAGGGGGTGGGCAGCTGGTGGCCTTCGTGGCCAGGGCACCCTGCCATGGCACCCGGTATGGGTGCTGTCATGTGGCACAGGGTGCAGAACATTAAAACTGCCTGTGGGTGGGTTCGGTCACCCTCCGGGTGGAGTGAGGGAGGGGGGTTATGGGTGTTTGGAATGGGGGTTGGTACCGGGGCACAGTGCTGCCTACTTTGGGCTCGTTCGGATTCCACGTGGTGCTGGTGCTAGCCCATTGACGGATCATGAATTGCTCTGGGGCCGGCGCCAATTTAGTTGTAATAGTCCACCGATTCAGTCCTAGCGTCAACACTTAGTTTCTGAAACTGAGAATCCCACCCAACACCTTAATTTGAAGTAAAACCTGTTTGATATCCTTCGAAAATAAAAACAGGGCTAAGTTTCACTCTAATTCCCATGATCAAAGGATGAGAATCCTGATCTGTTACAGCTTAAAGTGCATGTCAGAAATTAATTTCCACCAGTCTCCTCTCGATGATATGAATGTGTACAATTCGAATTCTGAAGAATATAGGTAATTTGGAATTTAGTCAAGAACAGGACACCGAACAACAAAACAAAACGATTCAACAGTCACCAAATGTTCGACTGCTGAAACCATTTTGAGACAAGGTAATATGAAGGTTCATTGTTGTGGAACTAATTTCACTATAAGGCGTGGTGCAGTGTAACTGGAGAGGGAGTGCACAGTGTTCAGCTGCTCTATAGAGGCCCTCTGTGCCTGCTGGGCACCGCAGGGAATGGGGTGTATTATCCACCCTCTTAACCATGTCTGCTGTATCTGTGGTTGTCCAGGGAGGCCATCGCTGATAGTGCAGGATGATGTGAGACCGTTAGCGAAGGTTGTCATTCAGTGCCGGTGATGCGGAGATCACCTTGTGAGATACCCTCAATCACGACACAGGAGAGAAGATAGATGATTCAAAGGCTTTAATAATCTGAGAACTGTACAGCAATCGAGAAGTGTGCTCATCACATGTTGCCTGAGTGAGCCTTATCTTACATACCGTTTCTTGGGGGCGGAGCCAGAGGCGGAGTCCCCCAGGGTTCCAAGCCCGGTCTTAAAGGGCCAATGCATTAAAGGTAAGGTACCATTATATCAGCTACTGATAACATTCATCACACCTTGGCTCTGAGATTCTCTGCCTCTGGAACTTTCCAGGGATCCACTGGAGATGTGTGTGGGATCTGACAGTCTGCGACCCACTGTTGCATCAAGGAAGTGGCCACTGATATCTTCAAGAATGTTAATGACTATGTGTGCGTTTGCACTGAAGCAAATAATAAAGAAGCGAGGTTCATTGGGTTCAGGGCTATTACCTGATGTCTCCAACTGCACACATGTAACCATCACAAACCAGCCAGTTCATCAACAGCAAGATTATTCATTCATTCAATATTCATCTGGTCTGTGACCACTGGAAGCAGCTGCTTCAGATGTGTGCACAGTTCGTAGAAGCATTCATGGAATAGACATAAACTGTTTGTATAACTCGGTGGTACAGAGGAATCTGGATGACCTGGCACATGAATCATAAAAGGTTAGTATGCACATGCAGGAAGAGATTAGGGAGGGAAATGGAATGTTGTTGATTATTGCAACCCAAACGCTGGTTCACAATTCACAAAAAGGTTCGGGTGCAAGGCGATTTGGCCCTTTGAACCTGATCCACCATTCAATAAGATAATTGCTGATCTGATAGTAACGTCAAATCTATATGCAATCGACCCCAAAAGCCTAAGCACCTGGCTTACCAAAAATCGATCCACCTTGTTGTAGACAGAGGCAAAGACTCCATGAGAGGCCAGCCTGACAGGGTACAACTCACTTTATTACACACCAGTCACAATAATCTCATCCCTTTCCTCTCCTCTCTCATACACTGAGGTGTAGGACGGGAATTGGATGCGATACAAGCTTTGTCCTTGTCGGGGGTCGTAACACACCTCTATCTTAAAAATTCCCAAGGACTCTGATTCCAAAACCGTTTCAGTAAGAAGTCTGACAGTGTTGTAAGATATTTTACTGTGCCCATCCCAGTCCAACGCCGGCACCTCCACATCATGAACACTTTTTTCGAAGAGAGTTCCAAAGAGTCAAGATCCTCTGAGTGAAACAAAATGGCCGTATCTCTGTCTTAAATGAGCGACCTCAATTTTTAAAGTGTCTTTAATAGGTATTAATGTGTAACCTATTAAATATTTCCAGAATTACTTCATCAAACTATCTCTGAATGCCTAAATTGTTAACACGATTAGAATTTTAGTTCAAATAATACAATAAATTTACACACACGCACAAGACAACCCTGTCCTCATAAAACAATCCACCTATTCCAGGTATCAGTCTCTGAATAGCTTCCAGTGCATTTACATCCTTTCCTAAATAAGGTGACCATTACTGTATAAAGTACTCCAAACGTAGTCTCACTGGTGCCCTGTAGAACTGAAATATAATCTCCCTACTTTTGTATTCAATTCTCTTCACAAAAAGTGAAAACTTTCTCTTAGCTTTCCTGATTACTTGCTGTAGCTGCACGCTAGCCTTTTGCAATTTGTGCACTAAGACAGCCATATCCCTGTGCGCTCGGCAGACTATCACCACTTAGAAAATATACTTTTCTTTTATTCTTCTTGCTAAAATGGACTATTTCACATTTTTACACATTACACTCCATTTGCCAGATCTTTGCCCACTCACTTAACCTATCTGTATCTTTTTACAGCCTCCTTATGTCTTCTTCACATTTTACCTTCCTACCTATCTTTGTGTCCTCGGTGAATTTAGCAACCGTACCTTTGGTCCTTTCATTCAAGTACTGATATGAATTGTAAAACATTGAAGCATTGATCTCGGTGACACACCAATCAGGACACCTTGCCAATCTGCAAAAGGCCCATTTATGTCTACTTTCTGCTTCCTGTTAGCCAGTCAATATTCTATCCATGCTAATATATTATCTCCTATATCATGAGCTTCTATTTTCCGCAATAACCTTTAATGTAGCACTTTAACAACTGCCTTCTGAAAAGCGAAGCACAATACACCCACTTTATACAAAGCATATGTTACTTCCTCAAAGAATTCCAATAAGTTGGTTAAGCATGATTTCCCTTTCACAAGACCATGTTGACTCAGCCTGATTACCTTGAACTTGTGCAAGTTTCCTGCATTGCTTCTTTCATAATAGCTTCTAACATTTTCCCTGACAGATGTTAAGCAAACTGGCTTATTGTTTCCCATTTTCTGTCTCCGTCCCTTTCTCAATAATGGAGTTACATTTGCTATTTTCTAATCAAGTGGGGCCTGACCCACATCTAGGGAGTTTTTGAAAATTAAAGCCAATGCATCAACTATCTCACCAACCACTTCTTTTATACTCTCGGATGAAATCCATCAGGACCACGCACTTGTCAGTCTACAGCTCCAATAATTTACTCAATACCACTACTCTGAAGACTGTACTTTTCCTGAGTTCCACCCTCTCTTCCATTCATGGTTTATAGCTCTTTCTGGGGTGTTACTTGTTTGTGTGGGTTTCCTCCAGACGGCACCACAACCGCATTCAATAAATGTCTAATATTACTCGACAGCTGCCTCCCCTTCAAAAAATCCGTCTGAGCCTCTGACGCTACTTCCAGAACACACCCCTACAACCACCTTGCCAATACCTTAGCCAGAACCTTCACATATGTGTTTGACGGAGATGGGCCTATCCGACCCACATTCCACAGGGTCTTTATCCTTCATAGAATCCCTACAGTACAGAAAGAGACCATTTGGCCCATTGAATCTGCACCAATCCTTTAAAGACCACTGAACCTAGGCCCAATCCCCTGCCCTGTAAACTCACCCAAAGGGACAATTTAGCATGTCCAATCCACCTTACCTGCACATCTCTGGACTGTAGGAGGAAACCGGAGCACCCGGAGGAAACCCACACAGACATGGGGAGAACGTGCAAACTGCACACAGACAGTGACCCAAGATGGGAATCAAACCCGAGTCCCTGGTGCTGTGAGGCAGCAGTGTTAACCACTGCACCACCATGCCGCCTGAGGGAGGGGTTTAATGAAATTCAGCACCTGCGCGAACATGGCCAGCAGCTTCCCTCACTCCAAAAATTCGGAGAACATCTCCAGGAGATTTGGGGCCAATTTCACTGCAAACCATTTATAAAAGTCAACTGGGAAATCATCAGGTACCAGCACCTTCCCTGACTGATTAACCTAATCCCCTCCATCACCTCCAATCCCTGTCCCTTCTCCCTCTCAAGCTCCGGGAATACCAGCCCATCAGGAAACCGTCTCATCTCAGCCCCCATCCCGCCGAGGTTCAGGCTGATACAGCTCCCTCTAGAAGGACTCAAATGCTTTCTTAATGGACTCCGCCATCGTCACCAACGCACCCCCTCGTCTCTCACTTGAACTATCTCCCATGCCGCAGCTTGTCACCTCAGGTGATGCACTGGGAGGCATTCTGCCCATACTCATACAGTACTCCCTCGCTCTTGGAAGCTGGCCCACTGTCTTCCTGTCATCAATGAATCAAATTCCCCATAACCTCTACCACTCCACCAAGAGTTCCTGCTCGGGGCCCAAGAATACTACCAATCTACCTCCAAAATAACTCCCACCAATTGTTGCCTCTCCTCTACCTCTCCACCTTATCCCTATGGACCTTACATGCAATCATCTCCTCCCTACTCCGCACCGCCACCTTTAATGCCTCCCAGAATGTTGAGGGCAAGACCTCCCCATTCTGATTAAACTCCACATACTCCTTAATTACCAAAGCCATCTTCCAGCAAAACGTTTCATCCGCCAGTAGCCTGGAGTCTATTCTCCACGAGGGTCCCTGTGACTGGCCCACACCTAACCCCACATCCATAAAATGCGGCGTGTGGTCCGAAACCACAATCGCCCCTTATTCCACCCCCACTATCTCAGGGAGAATCGAATTGCCCACCGTGAAAAAGTCTATGTGGTTGTATACCCGATGCACATGGGAGAAGTATGAAAACCCTCTCCCTCCCAGGTGCTGAAACCTCCAAGGACCCACCGCCCCCATTTTTCTCCCTGTGTCTGCCTGGGTTTCCTCCGGACGCTCCTGTTTCCTCCCACAGTCCAAGAATGTGCAGGTTGGGTGGATTGGCCATTCTAAATTGCCCTTAGTGTCCAAAAAGGTTAGGTGGGGTTACTGGGCTTCGGGGATAGGCTGGAGGCGTGGACTTAAGTAGGGTGCTCTTTTCAAGGACCGTGCAGACTCGATGGGCCGAATGGCCTCCTTCTGCAACGTAAATTCTATGATCTATAAACACTCCTAGTTCCTTTGCCAAACTAACCAGTATGCTTGGGCTTACACAGTCCAACTGAGGATCCATCACACAATTAAAATCACCACCCATTATTCATTTATGCGAGTCTAGATCCAGGATCTGTCACTATCCACTTAACAAACTCCCTGGTGTCCCAATTAGGCACATAAATCTTTACAAGCACTAGCAGGGCCCCACCCAACCCCCACGAGCCATCACAAACCGACCCCCCAGATCCTGCACCTCCTTAGCCAGCACAAATATCACTCTCTTACTAATTAGAATAGCAACCTCTCTTGACTTGGAGTCAAATCTCAAATGGAATATCTAAACCATCCAACCCTTACGCAAACTCAGCTGGTCCTTAACCTGCAAGTGTGTCTCCTGAAGAAACACCATCTCCACCTTCAAACTTTTCAAACGTGCAAATACCCCAGAATGTTTCACCGGCCCATTCAACTCCTGTACATTCCAGGTCACTATGCTCGCCGGGGGTTTCTGACGCCCCCCCCCCCCCCCACCATTTAAACATGTCATCCCAATCCATCTCCCCCCCCCCCCCCCCCCCCCCCCCCCCCCCGCCCATTTCTATCCTTATCGGAGCCCACCCAAAATTACTGCTCACTCCGCTCTGCCCACCATCATAAGACCACAAGACATGGGGGAAGAATTAGGCCATTATTATGAGCCAGGGTTTAGAGAACACCAAAGTATCATGGATGGGCACATGGAGCACACCAGAATAACAGGGAGTGGGATAGCTTGACCTCGGTTTCAGCCAAAGCTCGTCACAACATCGAGGGCCGAAGGGCCTGTTCTGTGCTGTACTGTTCTATGTTCTATGTTCACCTCACCCACAACTTTGAATAGATTTTGGTTACGGGGAGTACAAGGGCCCACTTTACAGGTGTGATGCAACAGAGAACTAAAAATATTTTAAAACAAAAACAATGTTTATTCTATGAATCCAGTTAATATTTTTATAAACACACAGTAAACAGTTTATCAACTACCAACACAAATAATCCCCACAGATACAATACTCTATAGATAACCCTTAATAACTTTCCAAACAGCATCCATAAGTCAAAAAAACCCTTTTAACAAAGACAGTAGGTTTGCCTTCTTTACAGAAACAGGTATTACTTTGAAATCATCAAGTGATCTGGAGACATTCTTTTGATTGCTGAGAGAGATCAAAACATATCTGCTTGGTCTGAATACAGCTCTCCAACTGAAAGCGAAACTAAACTCAGAGCGAGCCAAAAACATACAGCTCAAAGCGAAAGTAAAAAGCAGCGCAGAGCTCAGCCCCACCCACACAATGACATCACTGCAGCCACTTAAGAAGACAAACATTTCTTAGTGACATTCACATGACACCATTCAACCCATCTAGTCTGCTCCGCCATTCAATCATGGCTGATATGTTTCTCATCCCCAATCTACTGCCTTCTCCCTATAACCCCTGATCCCCTTATTAATCAAGACCCTACCTATCTCTGTCTCAAAGACACTCAGTGACTTGGCCTCCACAGTCTTCCAAGGCAATGAATTCTATAGATTCACAACCCTCTGGATGAAGAAGTGCCTCTTCATCTCTGTTTTAAAGGATTGTCCCTTCAGTCTGAGGCAGTGTCCTCGGATTCTCGTTTCTCATACTAGTGGAAACATCCTCTCCACGTTCGCTCTAACTAGGCCCCTCATCCTTCTAAACTCTATCGAGTACAGATCCAGAGTCCTTAACCGCTCCTCATCTGATAAGTCCTTTATTCCGGGGATTAGCCTTGTGAACCTCCTCTGGATCCTCTCCAAGGCCAGCACATCTTTCCTTAGATACAGGGCCCAAAACTGCTCACAATACTCCAAATAGAGTCTGACCAGAGTCTTATACAGCCTCAACAGCACATCCCTGTCTTATACTTTAGCCCTCTCAACATGAATGTTAACATTGCATTTACCTTCCTAACTGTTAACTGAACCTGCATATTAACCTTAAGAGAATCCTGAACTAGGGCTCCAAAATCCCTTTGTGCATCTGATTTCTGAAGCCTTTTAGCATTTAGAAAATAGTCAATGCCTCTATTCTTCCTACAAAGTGCATAACCTCATACTTTTCCACATTGTATTCCATCTGCCACTTCTTTGCCCACTCTCCTAACCTGTCCAGGTCGTTCTGCAGCCTCCCTGCTTCGTCAACACAACCGGTCCCTCTATATATCTATGGATTGTCTGCAAACGTAGCAACAATGCCCTCAGTTCCTTCTTCCAGATCATTCATGTATATCACGAATAGCTGTGGTCCCAACACTAACCCCTGTGGAACACCATTAGTCACCGGCTGCCATTCTGAAAAGGACCCCTTGATCCTCAAACTCTGCCTTCTGCCAGCCAGCCAATCCTCTATCAAAGCCAGTACCTTGCCCCTAACACCATGGGTTCTTATTTTATTTAGCAGTCTCCTATTTGGACCTTGCCAAAGGCCTTTTGGAAATCCAAATAGATCATGTCCACTGGTTGACCTCTGTCTAACTTCCTCATTTCCTCCTCAAAGAACTCTAACAGATTTGTTAGGCATAACCTCCCTTGTTGAATCTTTGCATTTCTAAATACTCCGTAATCTCATCCTTAATAATAGACTCTAAAATCTTACCAATGACCAAAGTCAGGCTAACCGGCCTATAATTCATTGTTTTCTGCCTCCCTCCCTTCTGAAACACCCAATAAACTACCCACGCTACTTGCGCCATCAGCACCCTCCTCCCTCAACCAAACCCCCCCCCCCTCACTCCCCAGCTACCCATCGTAGCACCACTCCACATTGCTTCTGTTCATCAGCATGCTTGTTAAAGTAGCAACTCCTGCCTGAAGACTGAAACTAAGGTCCATATTGCCCACACTGCCCATTCACTCCACACTGCCTCACCACCTTTAGAGGAGTGTTGGCCCTCACGCACAATTCCCACCCAGATTCTCCCCCTCCCAAAACCAACAGGAGAGAGACTTATTCAGGCTTCCGGCCCATTCCCCTCCCAACCATTATAAAATACCAACAAGGCAGAAAAAACATTCCCCATCCACCCACCTGCAAACCATGCTCTTTAATAAAACGTGTGCCTTTTTAGGTGATGTAAAATGATGCTCCTTCTCCTGAAAAGTCATCCAAATCGAACATTATTATGGAAGAGCACCGCCTTGACCCGATTAAAGCCAGCCAGCCCCCTGGCCAGGCCGGCACCAATGTTTTGATATATTTGTATCAGCTGGCCCTCCCAAGTACAGTCTTTCATGATCCGGCCTACCTCAAGATCTGCTCCTTCCCTTGGAATTTTCACAGTCCTCAGTGGCTCCCCTGCTCTCGGCCTCTGCCTTAGTGAACGTTGTCCTCGATCCATGTCCTGGGCCTTCTCGCACACTCCGTCATCCACCAGCTTCGTCACCATCTTCGACACATAGACCGTGGCACTTATTCCGTCCACTCATTCCGGCAGGTTCTGCCGCCTGGACAGATTCTCCGGGTTGTCCACCCTTGTTTTCAGCTCCTTGCAGGCCGCACCCAACATTGCCACCTCTGCCTCCAACTCCACAATCCAATCACTGTGGTCCGTGACCGTCCATCGCACCTTGCAACTCCAGGAGCTTCTGCACCCACTCCATGGCACTGCGAAGAGTGGCAACCGCTCCCTCAATCACCTTCGACCAATTCTTCTGCATCTCTAGCTGATGCTGCCAAAATTCTCCTTTAATTATCCCGATCAATTGCTCCACTGGCAATGGGGTGGATGGCGATGATGCCCAAACCTCTGCCATGTCTTCTGTAACTGCGCCATGCAGACCCTCCACCTCCAACACCTTCACCTTATTCAACCTCTGCCATGTGGAGTAACCCGCTGTCATTCCAATTCAGAGGAGAATTCACTCCCCATCATTTATTCCACAAACCTTCCGACCAAAGAGTGCATTATTCGGGCAGAAAGGGACAAAACCATAACCTTCAAGTAGGATCTACCCTGTGTGTAACCGATCAGTACATGGCTGCCACCAGAAGTCCATATCATCATACTCCTGACTTCTGCCTCATAGGTGGTAGAAAGACTTAGGGTGAGTTAGTCACCACAGGATTCTTAGCCTCTGAGTGACTGTTAAAGCGACATTATTTATATGTTTAGTCCAGTCCAGTTTCTGGTCAATGGTAAGCCCGAGGATATTGATAGTAGGCGATTCAGCGATTGTAACGCCATTGAATATTGTGGATCAATGGTCAGATTATCATTTGTTGGAGATGGTTATTGCAGAGCACTTGTGTGGCACGGATGCTATTTGCCGTTTGTCAGCTCAAACGTGGATATTTTCCACGTCTTGCTGCATTTGCACCTGGACTTCTTCAATATTTGAGGAGTCGTGAATAGTGCTGAACTGTGTGCAGTATTCTGCAAACATCCCCAATTCTGATCTTCTGATGGAAGTAAAGTCATTGATAAAGCAGCTGAAGATGGTTAGGCCCAGGAAACTACCCTGAGGAACTCCTGCAGAGATGTCTTGGAACTGAGATGATTGCTCTTCAACCAGCACAACAACATGACGCCAAGAGCGATGTTGGCCTGTGATCCCCACGAGGGACTAGCTAGTTCATGGAGGAGGTTGTTGAGGGTTTTATTTTTCTCTGTAGTTTTGGTGAGATGCTGCCTGTATGTGAGGGTTGTCGAGGATGACACATCGATAAATACGGTGGGGATTGTGCTTCAGTCTCTGACCATCCAGGGTGATGTTCAATTCCGTCTTAGCGCTGGCATTTTGAAGGTGCAATATGCTCGGTTATAGGCACCATGTCTCGTAGTTGTCAGCCAGCTTATCAGTATCTGAGCCGGTATGCCACAGCAGAAAATGACATCTGCGTAGATAAACTACCAGGACCAGTTTTGAGTTAGGCCTTTGGTGTACAAGTTGAACAGGATTGGGGCAAAGACATGGTATAGCCCAGTTCAATGTTGTCAATAAGTTACGTTTTTTAGATGTTTACAAGTCGGAGACGCCTTCAATTTATGGCTGCCAATTCCTTCCCTCCGATAACGGCTAATGCAAGCAGCTGGTATTCGTATGAATTTAAAATGGCCAGTCTCTCTTATCACCTATCTGACCATGAGGCCCCGCTAGCTTCTTACTATGAACCTAGAAGCTGCCCCAAACCATTATACTTTTTATATGAAAGATAATATGGTCACCATCTCTAATTCACATAATATTTTGAATGCCTCGTGTATGATTATAATATGAATTATACTTTAAGGTTGTACAAGGTGTGTTCTTAATATAAGTGTATATTCATGATCAGCATTTATTTTTTTTCCTATAAATTTAGAGTACCCAATTCATTTTTTCCAATTAAGGGGCAAATTAGCTTGGCCCATCACCTACCCTGCAAATCTTTGGGTTCTGGGGCGAAACCCAAGCAAACACAGGGAGAATGTGCAAAATCCACACGGACAGTGACCCAGAGCTGGGATCGAACCTGGGACCTCGGCTCCGTGAGGCAGCTGTGTGTCATAATATACACACAGGTATATGATGGTGCACAGACAGGCAGTGATTGACACAAAGGATGACCAGTGAACACAAAGAACACAGCAGCCAATCACCAGACAAGACACGCCCACTATAAAGCTCGAGGGCACTAGTTTTCCCGCTCTCTTGGGATGCAGCCTCTGAGACAGTCAGAGCCCGTGAACAGCAGCTAGTACAAACACCATGTGGTAGTGAGATAGTCTGGTCAGGTTAGCCTCAGGTCTCCAGTTAAGTCAGCATAGTGTCAACCCACAGTTAAAGTATGTATGATTGTTAAGAGTTCAATAAAATCGAGTTGCATTTCTTCCAAGTGTTGGAAGCCTGTCTCTCTCTCTCTCTACTGCAGTAAGCGCAGTCTTCGTAGACCCAGAATACCCAACACATCATGGTACCAGTGAGTCAAGCTCGAGTTTGACGGGCCTACCTTGAGATAGTCTGCCTTCGACCAGCGATCAGCCATCGGTAACATTAACAGCGTCTGCCCTTCCCCCGCAGCTCCGCATCGCCGGCAACCTCGGTGCCAACTGGAAGATTTTCAAGCAGAGGTTCCAGCTGTATCTTGAAGCTACCGACTTCGAGGCCGCATCGGATGCCAGGAAGATCGCCCTCTTCCTCTCAACACCTGGGGACCACGCGATCCACATCTTTATGTGCATCCACATCTCGATGCACTAGTGATAATTTACCGAAATTCACTAGACTCTGGGGTGGTCCCGGTGGATTGGAAATTATAGGCCAGTGAGCTTAACTTCGGTAGTAGGGAAGATGCTGGAATCTATCATCAAGGAAGAAATTGCGAGGCATCTGGATAGAAATTGTCCCATTGGGCAGACGCAGCATGGGTTCGTAAAGGGCAGGTCATGCCTAACTAATTTAGTGGAATTTTTTGAGGACGTTACCAGTGCAGTAGATAACGGGGAGCCGATGGATGTGGTATATCTGGATTTCCAGAAAGCCTTTGACAAGGTGCCACACAAAAGGTTGCTGCATAAGATAAAGATGCATGGCATTAAGGGTAAAGTAGTAGCATGGATAGAGGATTGGTTAATTAATAGAAAGCAAAGAGTGGGGATTAATGGGTGTTTCTCTGGTTGGCAATCAGTAGCTAGTGGTGTCCCTCAGGGATCCGTGTTGGGCCCACAATTGTTCACAATTTACATAGATGATTTGGAGTTGGGGACCAAGGGCAATGTGTCCAAGTTTGCAGATGACACTAAGATGAGTGGTAAAGCGAAAAGTGCAGAGGATACTGGAAGTCTGCAGAGGGATTTGGATAGGTTAAGTGAATGGGCTAAGGTCTGGCAGATGGAATACAATGTTGACAAATGTGAGGTTATCCATTTTGGTAGGAATAACAGCAAACGGGATTATTATTTAAACGATAAAATATTAAAGCATGCCGCTGTTCAGAGAGACTTGGGCATGCTAGTGTATGAGTCACAGAAGGTTGGTTTACAAGTGCAACAGGTGATTAAGAAGGCAAATGGAATTTTGTCCTTCATTGCTAGAGGGATGGAGTTTAAGACTAGGGAGGTTATATTGCAATTGTATAAGGTGTGGCCACACCTGGAGTATTGTGTTCAGTTTTGGTCTCCTTACTTGAGAAAGGACGTACTGGCGCTGGAGGGTGTGCAGAGGAGATTCACTAGGTTAATCCCAGAGCTGAAGGGGTTGGATTATGAGGAGAGGTTGAGTAGACTGGGACTGTACTTTGGAATTTAGAAGGATGAGAGGGGATCTTATAGAAACATTTAAAATTATGGAGGGAATAGATAGGATAGATGCGGGCAGGTTGTTTCCACTGGCGGGTGAAAGCAGAACTAGGGGACATAGCCTCAAAATAAGGGGAAGTAGATTTAGGACTGAGTTTAGGAGGAACTTCTTCACCCAAAGGGTTGTGAATCTATGGAATTCCTTGCCCAGTGAAGCAGTTGAGGCTCCTTCATTACATGTTTTTAAGGTAAAGATAGATAGTTTTTTTGAAGAATAAAGAGATTAAGGGTTATGGTGTTCGGGCCGGAAAGTGGAGCTGAGTCCACAAAAGATCAGCCATGATCTAATTGAATGGCGGAGCAGGCTCGAGGGACCAGATGGCCTACTCCTGCTCCTAGTTCTTATGTTCTTTAACTCCCTCACCTTTGCTGAAGGCGAAGACAAGACAAAGTTTAAAACAGTCCTGCTTAAGTTCGACAGCCACTGTGACATCAATGTAAATGAGAGCTTTGAACGCTATGTGTTCCAGCAGAGGCTTCAGGGTAAGGATGAACCTTTTCAGTCCTTTTTAACCCATCCTCATCTGCATCCTTGCGCAGTCATGCAACTACGGCTCCACTTCCGATTCCATGATCCGCAACCAGATCGTTTTCGGGGTCCACTCCGATCCCCTTCGCCAGCAGCTCCTTAAAGTTAAGCAGCTCACCCTGACCATCGCCATCAAAACTTGCGTCCTCCACGAGCACGCTAACAACCAGTACTCCCATATCAAGGCGGCAGAGACGGCGCGGCAAGGCCCCCACGATGCGGAGCAGGTGCAGGCCGTAAAACAGCTCCAGGACCTGAATCTGGATGAGGGTGGCCATTTTGCGCACTTTTCCCGGGCTCCTGCGCATGCGCGCCACAACCAAGGGGACGGCGAGGCCGATGACCGAACTGCGCAGGTGCGCACATCGTTCGACCACACCGCACATGCGCAGTGGCCCACGGAGCATCCTGAAGTCGGTGCCATGACGTGCAACAATTGTGGCTCCGCCCATTTAAAGCGGCAATGTCCCACGAAATCTCACGCTGTCTCCAGTGTGGCAAGCTTGGCCACTACGCAGCCCTGTGCAGATCTGCTCAACAGCCCAACACACAGCGATCCCAGCCGCAGTGCAGGAACGTCTAGTCAGTACAGCAACCCGTTGCAGACTCCCACGCCGACATCCTTCCAGATCCCGACACCGAGGGCCTCACATCCCCATTCCGGGTGGGCATCATTACCAAGCATACGCTGCTTTCAGCAAAGAAGGTGAAACGACTCCCAGTGATGAGCATTGATCCGGATGACGGGTGGTGTGCCACCGTTACGGTCAACAAGGCTCGCATACGCTTCAGGCTGGACACCGGTGCTTCAGCGAACCTCATTTCAAAGTCTGACCTTGACACCATCCGTGTCAAACCAAGCATTCTTCCACCAGACTGACAGCTCCTCGACTACAATGGCAATGCCATTGCTGCCAGTGGCTCATGCCAGCTTGCGGTATCCCACCGTTCTTCAAAAGCAACCCTGCGTTTTGAAATTGTAGGAACCAACAGAGCTTCCCTGCTCGGAGCTCGGGCCTGCAAACTCCTGAATCTTGTTCACACCATGTCGCCTGCTGAGGCAATGGCCTCGCCAGATGTCAACTTCCAAGCCCAATTAGATGACACCATAGCATAATACCACAACATCTTCGAAGGTATGGGCACACTCCCTTACCGATACAAGATACTGCTGAAGCCGAATGCCACACCTGTGGTTCATGCACCGCGTCGGGTGCCGGCGCCCCTTAAGGACCGCTTCTAGCAGCAGCTGCAAGATTTCCAGGACCAGGGCGTCATTTCTAAGGTCACGGAATCCACGGACTGGGTCAACTCCATGGTTTGTGTAAAAAAACCGTCAGGGGAACTTCGCATTTGTATCGACCCCAAAGATTTGAACCGTAACATCATGAGGGAACACTACCCTATACCTAAACGAGAAGAGCTCACCAGCAAAATGGCTCACCCCAAGTTTTTCACGAAGCTGGATGCCTCCAAGGGGTTTTGGCAAATACAGCTGGATGCGTCCAGTCGAAAGCTGTGGACATTTAACACGGCGTTCGTTCGCTACTGTTACAACCACATGCCCTTTGGCATCATCTCCACCTCGGGGGTGCTCCATCGCAGAATGGAGCAAATGATGGAGGGCATCGAGGGGCTGCGAATTGATGCACTATCAATTGACCACAGAAGCGAGGTTGTAGTCCGAAACTGAAGGCTTTAATAGACAAGATGTTTCCCCAGCAGCTCAGGTACAGAAAGGAAGCTGTGGGGAACACACGGGCTCTTATACCCCGCCTTATAGGGTGGAGCTATCTTCCAGCTCTAACCAATGGGTGACTAGTGTTACATACCATTGGGCCAATGAGCAGCGATCCTTCTCCACCAATGGTGTCTCGCTATTGTTAGTTACCGTAATATCTCTAGTCATACTGCCATATTCACCCCTGTTGAAATAGAATCCGGCGGGGGGGGGGGTGTGGCGGCTTGGTCGCCCGACCATAGCTGGTGGTCCGCACGGGTTGAATAGCATAACTGGTAGTATGACTAGTGTTGAGGTATTGCACTACTCTTGTACTGCGTCTGCCCACTGGCCCATAACTATTTACAAAGACATAATATAGTTTCACAATTGGCCATGTACATGTCACATTAAAAGTCTATATACAGTTCATAGCGACACAATCAGACGGTCGGGGACCTTGGGTGTCCTTTGCGATCGACGGAGCTTGGGCAGAAATGTCAGTGGCGGTGCAGTCTTTTGTGACTCCGGGAGCGTGAATCCAGTCCCTGTAGCGGCTTCAACACCCCTAGGTGGCGCTGGTGAGGGGGCCGACCCGGGGAGGGGGCGCTGGTGGGGAGGTTGACTGACCAGTGAAGGAAGCGTCTGTCGGGTGCCACGGTGGGTGGGGGGGGGGGGGGTTTCCAGGCAGGGCCGGCGGGAAAAACGGTTATCCAGGCAGGGTGACAGTGAGGTGCGCCAGTTGGGGGGAGGGTGGGGCTGGTGGCGAGGGCGAGGGAGGGGATCCGGCGAGCGCCAGGTCCCGTAGGGAGACCGTGTCTTGTTGGCCGTCGGGATACTCCACGTACGCGTACTGGAGGTTAGCATGGAGTAGATGGACCCTCTCGACCAACGGGTCCGACTTGTGCGCCCGCACGTGTTTCCAGAGCAGGATGGTCCCGGGGGCTGCCAGTCAGGTCGGGAGCTATGTCCCTGAGGAGGACTTCCTAGGGAAGACAAGAAGAAGTTCGCGAGGTGTTTGATTAGTTGCAGTGCAGAGCAGAGACCGGATCGAGTGGAGGGCGTCTGGGAGGACCTCCTGCCAGCAGGGGACGGGAGATTCCTGGACCGCAGGGCCAGTAGTAAGGTCTTCCAGACCGTTCCATTCTCCCTCTCGACCTGTCCGTTACCCCGGGGGTTGTAACTGGTCGTCCTGCTCAAGGCAATGCCCTTGCTAAGCAGGAATTGACGCAGTTCGTCACTCATAAAAGAGGACCCCCTATCACTGTGTATGTAGGCGGGGAATCCGAACAGGGACAAAATGCTGTGGAGGGCTTTGATGATGGTGGTTGTGGTCATGTCGGGGCAGGGGATGGTGAACGGGAAGCAGGAGTACTCGTCAATCACGTTGAGGAAGTACGTGTTGCGGTTGGCAGAGGGGAGGGGACCTTTGAAGTCCATGCTGAGGCGTTCAAAGGGACGGGAAGCCTTTATCAGATGTGCTTTCTCCGGACGGTAGATGTGTGGCTTGCACTCCGCGCAGATGTGGCAGTTCCTAGTGACTGTCCTGACCTCCTCGATGGAGTAGGGCAGGTTGCAGGTCTTTACAAAATGGAAGAAACGAGTGACCCTTGGGTGGCAGAGGTCCTCGTAAAGGGCTCGGAGGCGGTCCACTTGTGCGTTGGCACGTGTGCCGTGGGACAGGGCATCAGGAGGCTCGTTTAGCTTCCCAGGACGAGACAGGATCTCGTTGTTATAGGTGAATAATTCGATCCTCCACCGCAAGATCTTATCGTTCTTTATCTTGCCCCGCTGTGTATTTTCGAACATGAAAGCTACCGACCTTTGGTCCATGAGGAGGGTAAACCTCCTGCCGGCCAGGTAATGCCTCCAATGTCGCACAGCTTCTACTATGGCCTGTGCTTCCTTCTCGACCGAGGAATGGCAGACTTCGGAAGCATGTGTACGCGAGAAGAAGGCCACGGGTCTGCCTGCTTGGTTGAGGGTGTCCGCCAGAGCTACGTCGGACGCGTCGCTCTCGACTTGGAAGGGGAGGGACTCATCGATGGCGCACATCATGGCCTTTGCAATGTCTGCTTTGATGCAGCTGAAGGCCTGGCGGCCTCCGTCGACAGGAGGAAAGTAGTTGTTTGGATAAGAGGACGGGCTTGGTCGGCGTAGTTGGGGACCCACTGAGCGTAGTAAGACAAGAACCTGAGACGGCGCTTCAGGGCTTTGGAGCAGTGAGGGAGGGGGAACTCCATAAGGGGGCGGATGCGTTCCGGGTCGGGGCCCATCACTCCATTTCGCACTACGTAGCCGAGGATGGTTAGGCGGTCGGTGCTAAACACGCATTTATCCTTGTTATACGTTAGGTTCAGGAGTTTTGCGGTCTGGAGGAATTTGCGGAGGTTGGTGTTGTGGTCCTGCTGATCGTGGCCACAGATGGTGACATTTTCGAGATACGGGAATGTTGCCCATAAATCGTATCGGTCGACCATTCGGCCCATCTCTCGCTGGAAGACCGAGACCCTGTTTGTGACACCAAAGGGGACCCTTAAGAAGTGGTAGAGTCGCCCATCCGCCTCGAATGCAGTGTACTTGTGATCACTCGCGCGGATGGGGAGCTGGTGGTAGGCGGACTTTAGGTCTACCGTGGAGAAGACATTGTACTGCGCGATACTGTTGACCAGGTCGGATATATGGGGTAGGGGGTACGCATCCAGTTGCGTAAACCTGTTGATGCTCTGGCTGTAGTCGATGACCATCCTGTTCTTATCCCCGCTCTTTGCCATCACAACTTGAGCTCTCCAGGGGCTGTTGCTAGCCTCGATGACCCCTTCCCTCAGAAGCCGCTGGACCTCGGACCTGATGAACGTCCAATCCTGGGCACTGTACCGTCTACTCCTAGTGGCGACGTGTTTGCAATCCGGGGTGAGGTTTGCAAACAGGGAGGGGGGTATAGGGCCGCCAAATTTAAACGTTAGACTCTGAAGATTGCACTGAAAATCCAACCCTAGGAGTGTGGTCGCGCAGAGGTGGGGGAGGACGTAGAGCCTGTAATTCTTGAACTCCCTTCCCTGGACCGTGAGGTTCGCTACACAATACCCTTTTATTTCAATTGAATGGGAGCCAGAGGCCAGGGAGATTTTTTGATTGACGGGGTGTTCAGGAAGAGAACAGTGCCTTACCGTCTCAGGGTGTATAAAACTCTCCATGCTCCCAGAGTCAAGCAGACAGGATGTCTTGTGCCCGTTATTCAATACCATCGTCGTCGCTGTGGAAAGAGTGCGGGGTCGAGACTGGTCCAAGGTCACCGATGCCAACCGTGGCAGGAGTTCAGAATCATCATCGGGCGGTGTGTGGTCATCCATGCTGGGGTCCTTGGAGTCGGTCCAAGATGGTGGCGCCCACTGGTCGCACATGGCTGAGGGCGGACAAAATGGCGGCGCCCATCCCCCGCACGTGGCGTCGGCAGAGCAAGGTGGCGGCGTCCGGAGGCCCCACGTGGCGCTGGGGGAGGAAGCTCGCGATGTTCATGGGCCGCACGGGGCCCGTGGAGAGGGTTGGAGCGGCGATCCGCATACGCCGCCCGGGACCGCAGCAAGCCCCTGCCTGCAGAAATAACAACGGGGCCCAGCAGGGTTGCCGAGGCGTCTCGCAGCGCAGGCCTGGGGCGATTCCGAGTCCGCTGGAGGGGGATTCCATGTTGCCCAGGGGGCCACCGCGCGGTTGGAGGCGTAGGCGCGGGCATTTCGGGAGGCCACGTTCAGTGAGTCGGCGAGGGCCCGTGCCTCCTTGAGGCCCAGAGTGTCTTTCTCAAGCAGTCTCTGGCGCATTTGTGGGGACTGCATACCGCAACAAACATGTCCAGGATCAACAGTTCAGTATGTTCGTTAGCCGAAACTTGTGGGCAGCTGCAGTTCCTCCCTAGCACGAGGAGCGCATGATAGAACTCGTCTAGTGACTCACCAGGGCTCTGCCGTCTTGTTGCCAGTAGGTGCCGGGAGTAGACTTGGTTTACTGGGCGAATATAATGTCCTTTGAGTAGTTCCATTGCGGAATCATAGTCGGCAGCATCCTCGATGAGCATGTAGATGTCCGGGCCCACTCTCGAGTGCAAGATCTGTAGTTTCTGCTCCCTCGTACGTGTGCTATCTGCCATGCCGAGGTAGCCGTTGAAACATGCTTCCCAGTGCTTAAAGGTTGCTGCTGCTTTCGCCGCATGGGGGCTGAATTGTAGACACTCCAGCTTGATGCGGAGCACCATCCTTTAAAATCTTGTCTATTAAATTGATGCACTACAATTGACCACAGAAGCGAGTTTGTAGTCCGAAACTGAAGGCTTTAATAGACAAGATGTTTCCCCAGCAGCTCAGGTACAGAAAGGAAGCTGTGGGGAACACACGGGCTCTTATACCCCGCCTTACAGGGTGGAGCTACCTTACAGCTCTGGTGTCTCGGCATTGCCAGTTACCGTAATATCTCTCGTCATACTACCACACGAGTGTACGTCGATGATATCATTATCTGATCCACAACTCCTCAGGAGCACATCGATCGCCTCAAGCGAGTGTTCCACAGGATCCACGATCATGGCCTCCGACTCAATAGAGCCAAATGCTTGTTCGGTCAAGCAGAAATAAAGTTCCTTTGCGACTGTGGTGAATGTAATTCACACCGGATTGTAATCTGTATATACATGTGTCTGTATTGTAAGTGCAGTTGCACTACCTGTCCTCCAGGGGGAGTCGCTCTGGGAATGCTTGAGTTGTATGGGGCTTCTCCCTTGGCTCTGCCCAGGACTCCTCCCCGGAAGCTGCTGTATAAAAGCTCAGTGCCACATGGTCAGCCGGCCAGTTCACTGAAAGTTCAATGGCTAACCGGCTGGCTCTGTTGTGAGTATATTAAAACCGCTATTCTAATCCTACAAGCACGTGTCCGTAGAATTGTTGGTTCCAACAATTTAATATACTCAGGAAACAGTCGAAGAAATCATGGAAGCAGCCCTCAAGCCCGGACGCCTAGAACTTGACCCAGAGGATGCAGAGGCTAAGGAAATTTTTTCCCACTGGCTGAGATGTTTTAAAGACTACCTAGCAGAAGCCAGCACCGCCGGAACAACGGAGGAACAAAAACTCAGCCTACTGCACGCGAGGGTAAGCCACAGAATCTCCACGCAGCTAAATCCGGCTAGTTCTTTCACCGCAGCGCTGGCAATATTGGACAAAATGTACGTTAGGCCCATTAACAAGGTTTATGCACGCCACGTGTTTACGACCCGCCGTCAGCGGCCTACAGAAACGCTAACCGAGTTTGTAAGGGAATTGAACAATCTTTCCAATGACTGTAATTATCAAGCCGTTACCGCGGCGGAACATAAGGAGCTTGCTGTGCGGGACGTTTTCGTGGCGGGCCTTAGGTCTAACTATGTGCGCCAAAGACTGCTAGAAAAGGGGGCCCAGGACTTAGACACTACTGTGGAGGCTGCTACCACTATGGAAGTTTCCTTCTGCAGCCTCACCTCGTTTCCCGCGGACCCCGCAACCTCATCGTGGACCCCCGACCAACAGTCCCCCCAAGCCTGTGCCGCACGGCCCCCCAGCTACCGCGCTGCCAAAGCCAGTTACTCTGCTGCCCCAGCCAGCTACTCGGCTGCTTCAGCCTGCCATTTCTGTGGCCAAAGCCAGCACCCACGGCAGCACTGCCCGGCCCGTAACGCGACCTGCAGCAGCTGCGGGCGAAAAGGACACTATGCCAGAGTGTGTCTGGCGAAGAAAGCCCCAGCCTCTAACCCTCCCACGGCTCAGCCTAAAGAGACTCGACAGCCGCATGAACTGGTGTCCTCCCCATGGTCCAAAGTTGATATTGACCTCTTTCATGCAAAGGGCCGAGACTATGTCCCCCTCATGGATAACTTTTCCAACTATCCGAGGTTGTCACTGACTGACCTCACATCATCAACAGTAATCAAGGCATGCAAGGAGACTTTTGCCCATCATGGCATTCCACTTACAGTTATTACTGATAATGGCCCTTGCTTCTTCAGCTAGGAGTGGATGGATTTTGCCCGGCTGTAGAATTTTAGGCACGTCACTTCAAGCCCCCGCCACCCCCAGTCGAATGGGAAGGCTGAAAAGGGGGTCCACATCGTTAAAAGACTGTGTGCAAAACTGCTGACTCGGGTTCGGATTTTAACCTGGCGCTGTTAGCCTACAGGGCAACTCCTTTGTCCGCGGGCCTGTCCCCAGCACAGCTGTGAATGAACCGCACACTACGGACTATGGTGCCGGCTATCCACATCCCGGATCTTGACAATTTTCCGGTCCTGCAGAGGATGCAGCAGTCTCAGGCCCAATGCAAGTCGGCGTACGATGCCCACGCCACAGATCTCCCTGCTCTGGTCCCTGCTGACCGAGTTTGTGTTCAGCTACCTGACGGTGGTTGGTCTGCCACAGCTGTGGTGGTCAAGCAAGTGGCCCCACGATTGTTCCTCATTTGCATGCATGGTGGCTCCTTTCTACGGCGTAATAGGCGGGCACTGCGGCTACTTCCTCGCCCGCCTGAACGTGATGTCCCGCCTTGCATGCTGGTTCCTCAGGACACGCCCTTGCACGAGGCCACCGATCTGCCAGTTGTTTTACCGACCTCCACATTGGAGGCAGTTCCGCCCGTTCAAGTGCAGGCGGCCCCTGACCCAGCCTTGAGGCGCTCAACCAGAATTCGTCGCCCGACACAGAGACTGAATTTATAGACCGAATGTTACATTACCTTGTGATCCATTTACACATCTGGACATATTGTTTCTTCCTAATTCGTTATCTGCCCTCTATCTGCACTGGACACCTTTCCATATAAATACGTTAACATACTTTGTATATAGTCAGGCTCCTGTACACACACACTCACTATTTATTGACCTACACACATTTTTTTTTTTTAAAAGGGGGGGGATACGTCATTATATACACACAAGTATATGATGGTGTGCAGACAGGCAGTGATTGACACACAGCATGACCAGTGAACACAAAGAACACAGCAGCCAATCACCAGACAGGACACGACCACTATAAAGCCAGAGGTGACTAGTTTTCCCTCATCTTGGAATCCAGCCTCTGAGACAGTCACACCCCGTGAGCAGCAACTAGAACATACACCATGTGGTAGTCAGATAGTCTGGTCAGGTTAGCCTCAGGTCTCCAGTTAAGTCAGCATCGTGTCAACCCACAGTTAATGTATGTATGCAGTGGTGGACTGGGTCTAAAAATATTGGTTGCCAGGAGACAAAGGGGGCCCACCCACATCTACAATGCTATCATTTAATTTTCATAACGAATAAATAAAATTTTCAAAAAATACATATGGAAAAAAGGGTACAATTAAAATTTTTGTGGAAAAAATGTGTATTTCTTAGTAATTACAGTGTACATGTACTGTACATATTAATGACAGTACATACCAAATGTAAATACAGAATGTTATAATTGAATTTTTTTTTTAAATTTTAAGTAATTGGTTGATATTTTTAAATAGTTTACTGCACAATTTACACATTAACAGACTAATACAATAGAGCATTGCATGCAGTCCACTATATTAAGAGCAATCGTTTGTGTTCGCTAGATGATTGTGCGAATCTGCCAATAATTGCTTCTGCATCCAATTCATCTAACAATTGCTTTTCAATGGATAGCAACATGTATGATTCCAAATTCTCCTCAGACAGCGAATTTCTTAACTTTGTCTTTATGATCTTTAGCTTTGAAAATGTCCTCTCACATTGGACTTGAGTAACTGATAGTGTGCAAATGACTTTATAAAGTTCATAAAGGTTATCATATGCCTTGTCATGAAGTCTGTTGGATGCCAGAATTTTTAGTACACACGATGGGCAAGTGCTGCAAATTTTACAATTGGTGCAACTGGAATCCATATTCTCACCATCATTAAGCAATAGCTTTAATACATCAAAGTTTGAAGCAAAAGAAAACAATTCCAATATTACTTGATCTTTGCTGATTTGTGGAAACAGTTTAATAATACCTTCCAATGCTTCATCTTCAAGGCCCTTCTCTGCAATAGTTTTAAACTTTGCTGGGTCCAAGCAGGACACATCTTTACACAACTGTTTGTGTTGTACAAAGCATGATTCTAGTGACTGGACAATGCGATCCATTGTTAGGTTAAACACATTTACTCGAAAATCAGCTAGAGAATCTGAGGACTTTCTTTCATCATCAATAAGCTCATCTGCCATTCTTTTCTTCTTCCTCTGCCTCTTAACTGGCAATGCTGTTTCCAACGCATCAATTTCCAATGTTTGATTTTCATCCATATTCATCTGTGAAATCCTGTCATTACATTTATTTACAAATTCCAAAGCCTTGCTGTGAACGTTATCAAATGTTCTTGTTTGTTCCTTCAACTTTGTTGTAGCTGAATCTACCAAACTCCATGCAGTAAACATATCTAAACCACTTGGCTGTAGATAACTTGATAACGGGGTTGTAATTTCAAATATATACAAGTAAGTAAATGCTGTCAATATGGTTTCAAACTTTAGAAGACTTTGAAGTAAAACATTTGCTTCATGTTTTGTTTTTGCATCAAACTTTTCTGAATCTTGTATCATTGATAAGCATGTCAATAGATTGACGAAAGTACTGGCAGCGGCATCATCAAAACGTCCAAATATAGTTGTTGCTGCATTGGATTTTCCTGAGCATCTGGTCTCACCAATTAGCTTTAATCGTTTAATTTTTTCTTGTCCTAGATGTTTTCCAACAACTTCTATCCATACAGCCATTCTCTTGGTATGATGCTTTCACAAAAGTTTCTATATTCTGGAGCAAATTGAAAAAATAAACTGCAGACACACAACATTTTGTTGTTTCAGTTATCACCAAATTCAAGACATGGGCATAGCACCATATATGAACATGTTGATCAGCCACATCAGCAATTTTACTTTGTAAACCATTATACTGGCCATGGTAGCTTGCAGCGCCATCTGTGCTATCAGATAAACATTTTTGGGGGTCAATTTTAAGATGCTGTAATGTTTCAATCAATAGATCAAAAAGTCCCTGTCCTGTACCATCATTACTTGGCACAACTGAAAGTAGTCGCTCACAGATAATACCTTTAAGCACATACCGAATAATAATGCTAAACTGATCGATGGATGAATTATCTTGTGTTGAATCAACCTGAATAGAATAATATTTTGCTTGAGAAACTTTTGATTAACATGTTTATAGTTGTTTTACTCAGGTATGTAACAAGTCCACCACGGCCTTTACTTTGAGCCTTTCCATGTTGCTCTAATCATTTGATTCTTTGTTTAGACTTGTTTTGCACTGCAGAAACGTGAGCTGCCATAATGGGGTCATATTTAGCCATCAACTGCACTGTAGCTAAAAAATTGCCATGATTCAGAACCTCATTATCTAGAGTGTAGGCCGATTCATTTCTGTGACCTCGAAAAGGAAGTGCTTGCTTGCCTAACATCTTTATGATGTCTATAATCCTCATGACAATACTTCTCTGTTTCAATACTTCTTCTTTCCTTTTAATTAGTGATGCTGCAAAAAATTTATCTAAGGTGCCATCATTAACCACACTGATATATTGCTGAGCATTTCTGACATGTGTTGTTGTCGATTCATATAAAGTCAAGCTCTGGCTAATACGCCTGTAGTCACTAAAGCCACGTACAAAGGGTGATGGATTACAAGTGTTGGGAAACTCAAAGGCTAAGCAGTATGAACAATATAAGCATCTATATTCTTTGTTATATGTTAGCCATTTTCTTGGGACTGAGTCATTCATAATTTTCCTCTCATACAAACGAGCATGAAATGGCAGATCATCAAGTGGCTGAAGTGGATGTTCAGCAAAAAACTGTTTTAGCTTTGCTCGTGATGGATATTGGAAGATTCCAGTAATTGATCTTGCATTTTCTTGCGTAGGTTCATTTACAGGATGTGCTTCAGAAACCAAGTCATTTATGCTTGAAGGAATATCTGATTCCCTGTCACTAGTTGAAGCTATGTGTTCAGATGTTGCAACTACAGGCAGTACAGATACCAGAACAAGGAAGCCAGAATATTGGGCCTGGGTTGATTAGTAATGGATGCACTTGTATTTGTCTCTACATTCAAAGTAGCTCTTCTCTGTTCTTGTAACTCGCATGTCATTGCATCATCACCAAGAGCATTGTTTCTTGCTTCTTGATTAATTGTTGCAGAACTGGATATTGATGTGGATTGTGCTTGTGGTATTATAAACTCTGTAATAGGCCTGCATCGCTTGGCTGAATCCTTCCTTTCTGCTTCTTTTTGTTCTTTGCACTTTAGTGAGCCAGATTTATGCTTTTTCTTTTCCATGCTGGTAGGGGTAATATTCCTGAAATAAAAACTTAATTAAAAATAGCCCACATTGGGAAAAATGAATATTGATGATTGCAAGAATAACTTGAAGGAACGCCAGATAAACCCCTACTTGATAAAAAATATAAAATAACTCACTTACACTTCAATAGGCTATGTTCATTAGTCAATACTACTGTGGCCTATGCAGCTTCAGAAGAGGAGACAATCCACTGTCCAGTGTTCACACCAGCAAGCAACTGAGACAACTGTTGAAACTTAGAAGTTTGGTCCGACTACAGTAAGACATTAAGAATGGTCCCACGACCAAAGTTAACATGTCCAGTTTGATACCAATGTAGTGTTACAAGTCGCAACCCTTTGAGTTTACCGAGCATGGCTTATCACTTCAATATCTTTGACCTCATAATTCATGGTCAAAGGTACCACTTCTCCTTTTCGGTGACCTCACGACCCTATGTACTGCTTGATATCTTTTCAAGTTGCCGACCATCTCAAATCACGAACTGTAACTTTATCTTTAAATTCACACACTCTTGCTGAAAACGTGGATTTCCAACTATGTCCGACCCGGGTGAACGGTAGGCAGCACGGTAGCATTGTGGATAGCACAATCGCTTCACAGCTCCAGGGTCCCAGGTTCGATTCCGGCTTGGGTCACTGTCTGTGCGGAGTCTGCACATCCTCCCCGTGTGTGCGTGGGTGTCCTCCGGGTGCTCCGATTTCCTCCCACAATCCAAAGATGTGGGGGTTAGGTGGATTGGCCATGATAAATTGCCCTTAGTGTCCAAAATTGCCCTTAGTGTTGGGTGGGGTTCAGTGTCGTGCAGAGGTCTGGTGATGCCCGGGGCAAATCTTGATTGTATGCCCTAAAGACTTAAGTATAAGGCCTAATATACTGAGAAATATTATGAGAAAGGAAAACATTTTGAATATATAAACACAGATGAAACATGAAATAAACGCTTTATTCGATTTTAATATAAATCAATCAAATTTATTAAGTTCTTTTTCCCAAATGATACCTCCTGTCACAAAACACCTGAACTACTTCACTTTTTACATCAGCTGTGAGAAATTCTTTTTCAATGCTTATTAAAGCCAGGTTGGTCAGTCGCTCCTGTGACATAGAAGACCTCAGATATGAAAATGACCTTTCACAGCTTGCGACTAAAAATGCGATTGTAAGCAGTAATCTGTATGAAACACACAGCATCGGAAAGACATCCCTCCCATACTGCAGTAAAGACTCCAGAGCATCTTTAGGATCAGGGGGAACTCTATTCCCTCCAGCTCGAAGGAGCATCACAAAATCAATAATTTTGTCATATAACTGAATTGCAACCACATCATTGTCATAATAATTTGCAAAGTCTGAACATTCCTTTTTTAATTTCTCTCTTTCTTGTTCATCTTCAATCACTACTGAATTCAAGTTCAGAAGAAAAGAAAATCGGTTACTGAGTCTTTGAAGACGGACACTGCGGTCTTCAATTTCAGTTTTTAATCTGTTCACAATCTTTACCATTACTCTATTCATTTCTTCTTGTGCCGTCAGTCCACTATCTCTTGCTGACTCTCCAGGCATTATTCTTCTTCTCCTTGTTCGTGCAATTGGTATTCCCCAATTTTCACAATATTCATTGGCTACATCTATTGCATTGTGGATAATTTCGTCATTCTTCAAATTCAAGATATGAATAAGTCCTCTCAGATCACAAGAAGCTTCATGGAACCCCATTTTCGGATCCTGCAAACGTTTTGAGACTTTCTCCACTGATGATAAAACTGAGTACCAAAAATTTAATAAAACTATAAACGGGAACTGTTGAATAGAGTTCAGTAGCGATCCTGCATCAGATTTAGTTTCCCTTGAAAATTCTCCTTCCAGCAGGTGTTGAAGGCTTGCAATAACATTGTCACACTCTTCGTGGATTACTTGCACAGCATCATGGCTGAAACTCCATCTTGTGTCACACTGTCTTTTCACAGTCCGAGTGACAAATGATTTTAACACTTCCCAACGAGAAGTAGATGAAGAAAAAAAAGTAGAGTTTTTCTAGAATGCCAAAAAATGTAACAACAGGTTGCACCTCACTTGCATGGACACAGGCCAAATTGAGGCTGTGGTTCTCGCAGTTCACAAACACAGCTTTTGGGTTAACTTCAAGAATTTTTTGTTGAACATCTCCTCTCACTCCAGCCATAACTGCTGTGTTATCATATGCCTGACCACGACAGTCATTCATGGAAATTTTGTCTTCTTCCAATTTTTCCTGAATTTTATTTACCAGGCTGACTGCATCTTTCTTGTTGACTTGAAAAAATCCCAGAAATGTCTCCTTTATTTCTACTTTTCTGTTTTCATCAATATGAACGTAACGCAGAATTTCAGAAACCTGATCTTCATGGGCAATATCTGGAGTTGAATCCAGCATTATGCTAAAATATTTTGCGTCCTTAATTTCGGAAATTATATTTTTCTTGACAGTTTCACCAAGAAGATTGATTATTTCGTTTTCAATTCTGTTGGACAAGTAGGTGACACTTTTTGGTTTCTCTTTCCCTCTCTGCAAGTGTTTTGCTAAGATGTCATCATATTTGGCCAAAAGTCTGATTGTTGCTAGAAAGTTTCCTGTATTTTCACTGACTGTCTCCCCTGGCTCTGTTAACCCAGATATTCCATCTCCTCGATGTCCACGATAGGCCAGATTCTGTTTTGCCAGAAAGGATATAACCTCGACAATCCGTTCAGTTATAGCTTTCCATCTTTTCTTTTCAGCAGACATTTGCTGTTGAAGTTCAGCATCTATCGTAGTTGAATGATGGAGTCGAACTACGAGGTTCAGGTATTCCCTCCTGTGAGCTCTTTTCTCATGGTCAGGTATTCTTGGATTTAATTTTCTCCAAGTGGAGAAACCGTCTTCCTTTCCAAAGTTTGACACAGATGACAAATGCTCCTTTGAAAACAAAAAGCAAACAAAACAGTAGCATGCTTTCCAATATGGAGAGTATAGCAACCATTTTCTCTCCACAATTTCTCCGTTTGTGGAAACTTATTCAAACCACTGTTTGGAAAATGATCTCCCATCCTTCTCAGCAAATGGACCACTTTTATTCTGATATCTTTCAGGGCCATGTTGTAATATTGTCATCTTCAAATGATCTGGAATCGGTTTCTTCAAACAGCCAAAATCGCTTCTTTGCAAAAATATGCTAAAATCTTCTTTATTTTCTTCACATGGATCATCATCCTGACAATGAGACTGAGGAGAGAGAGTATTATGTTCTGACCGAGCTGAATCCGTATCAGAAAAATCCTTCTCTGCACCCACATCATCTTTTACTTCTCCAGGTTCTCCTACTTCTTCTTTACTTCTTTTTATCCATGCATCTAATGCCCCTCTTTGATGGGACTCTTCTTCGACTCTGGCCCTCTTTTTTTTCCTGTTCTGTGCTCCACTCGGTTGTACACGAAATACTCGTAACATTTCATTTTCTATCTCAAAAACCGTAAGACGCATGAGAAAACGGGAAGAAAATGGTAAACAATCGGTCAGTTGCAGACAGATAAACCATATTTCATTTCTTTGTTCCTTCGTATCAAATTATTTCACACTAATTGATTCTCCACTGATAATTTTGTGCAATTTATATCATAGACTTTCAAATTAGTGGTATCTGTATTCGAATATTAGCATGTTAAGGAATAAATGTCTCCTATTCCGAGATTAAATGCCATAGCAGTCCTCTGATCATCCAGGCTTCACTCTTACTACATCCCACGTAAATATTTCATTAAATATCACCAAAAAACCTATAAAAAACGTAGTTGCACCCGTTCTAGAGCTATTCACTGACCTGAGTAGGTAAAAGAACTAATCTAGGTGCACAAAAAGCTGAAGAAAAGACGAGTTATGACTCGAGGAAACGCAGGAACGAACAGCCACGTCTGCTTGTTGCTTTTGATGGTTGCACCACGTAGAAGGCAAAATCGGATGTAAAGAAGGCAAAATCGGATGTAATGGTGTTACAGTTAAATAAAGGTAATTACGAGGGCATGAGAGAGGAACTGGCGAAAATCGACTGGAAGCAGACCCTAGTGGGGAAGACAGTAGAGCAAAAATGGCAGGAGTTTGTATGCATAATTGAGGACACTGTACAGAGGTTCATCCCCAAGAAAAGAAAGATTATCCGGGGAGGGATTAGACAGCCATGGCTGACAAAGGAGGTCAGGAAATGTATCAAAGAAAAAGAGAGATCCTATAAAGTGGCCAAAAGCACTGGGAAATCAGAAGATTGGGAAGGCTACAAAAACAAACAGAGGTTAACAAAGAGACAAATAAGGAAGGAGAGGATCAAATATGAAGGCAGGCTAGCCAGTAATATAAGAAATGATAGTAAAAGTTTCTTTCAATACATCAGAAACAAACGACAGGCCAAAGTAGACATTGGGCCAATTCAAACTGATTCCGGAAGGCTAGTGATGGGAGACGAGGAAATGGCTGGAGAACTTAATAAGTACTTTGCGTCTGTCTTCACAGTGGAAGACATGAGTAATATCCCAAAAATTATAGAGGGTCAGGGGGCTGAGTTGAGTATGGTTGCCATTACAAAAGAGATGGTGCTAAAAAAGCTAAAAGGTCTTAAAATTGACAAATCTCCTGGCCCCGATGGGCTACACCCTAGAGTTCTGAGGGAGGTGGCTGAAGAAATAGCGGAAGCATTGGTTGAGATCTTTCAAAAATCACTGGAGTCAGGGAAAGTCCCGAACGATTGGAAGATCGCTGTTGTAACCCCCTTGTTCAAGAAAGGATCAAGACAAAAGATGGAAAATTATAGGCCAATTAGCCTAACCTCGGTTGTTGGTAAAATTCTAGAATCGATCGTTAAGGATGAGATTTCTAAATTCTTGGAAGAGCAGGGTCGGATTAGAACAAGTCAACATGGATTTAGTAAGGGGAGGTCGTGCCTGACGAACCTGTTAGAATTCTTTGAGGAGGTGACAAGTAGGTTAGACCAGGGAAACCCAGTGGATGTGGTCTATCTGGATTTCCAAAAGGCCTTTGATAAGGTCCCACACAGGAGGCTGCTGAGTAAGGTGAGGGCCCATGGTGTTCGAGGTGAGCTACTGGCATGGGTTGAGGATTGGCTGTCTGACAGAAGGCAGAGAGTTGGGATAAAAGGTTCTTTTTCGGAATGGCAGCCGGTGACCAGCGGTGTCCCACAGGGTTCAGTGTTGGGGCCGCAGCTGTTCACCATATATATTAATGATCTGGATGAAGGGACTGGGGGCATTCTAGCGAAGTTTGCCGATGATACAAAGTTAGGTGGTCAGGCAGGTAGTGCTGAGGAAGTGGGGAGGCTGCAGAAGGATCTAGACAGTTTGGGAGAGTGGTGCAGGAAATGGCTGATGCAATTCAACGTGAGAAAATGTGAGGTCTTGCACTTTGGAAAAAAGAATCCAAGCATAGACTACTTTCTAAACGGTGAGAAAATTCATAATTCCAAAGTACAAAGGGATCTGGGAGTGCTAGTCGAGGATTCCCTAAAGGTAAACATGCGGGTTGAATCTGTGATTAAGAAAGCGAATGCAATGTTGTCATTTATCTCAAGAGGGTTGGAATATAAAAGCAGCGATGTGCTACTGAGCCTTTATAAGGCTCTGGTTAGGCCCCATTTGGAGTACTGTGTCCAGTTTTGGGCCCCACACCTCAGGAAGGACATACTGGCACTGGAGCGTGTCCAGCGGAGATTCACACGGATGATCCCTGGAATGGCGGGTCTAACATATGATGAACGGCTGAGGATCCTGGGATTGTATTCATTGGAGTTTAGAAGGTTAAGGGGAAATCTAATAGAAACGTACAAGATAATACATGGCTTAGAAAGGGTGGACGCAAAGAAACTGTTTCCGTTAGGCGAGGAGACGAGGACCCGTGGGCACAGCCTTAGAATTAGAGGGGGTAAATTCAGAACAGAAATGCGGAGACATTTCTTCAGCCAGAGAGTGGTGGGCCTGTGGAATTCATTGCCGCGGAGTGCAGTGGAGGCCGGGACGCTAAATGGCTTCAAGGCAGAGATAGATAAATTCTTGATGTCGCGAGGAATTAAGGGCTATGGGGAGAATGCTGGTAGGTGGAGTTGAAATGCCCATCAGCCATGATTGAATGGCGGAGTGGACTCGATGGGCCGAATGGCCTTACTTCCACTCCTATGTCTTATGGTCTTATGGTCTTATGGTACATCATGCGCATGCGTGTGGGGGGATGGGGAGAAGCACCATTTTCTCTAGACAGAAAGGGTACACCATGTTAAAGGAATAAAGGGCTAACAACTGCCTCTGCAGTGCGGTGAGCCTCCAAAAATTGATTTATCACCGCTGAAATTTTAAAATTACTATCTTATTTCCTTCTCTGGGGCAGCACGGTGGCCTAGTGGTTAGCACAACCGCCTCACGGAACTGAGGTCCCAGGTTCGATCCCGGCTCTGGGTCACTGTCCGTGTGGAGTTTGCACATTCTCCCCGTGTCTGCATGGGTTTCGGCCCTACAACCCAAAAAATGCGCAGAGTAGGTGGATTGGCCAAGCTAAATTGCCCCTTAATTGAAAAAAATAATTGGGTAATCTAAATTTAAAAAAAAAAATTATTTCCTTCTCTGATTGAATGCCCCTATCCAATGGATGCCCTGGGCCAATGCACCGTCGCCCCCCCCCCCCCCCCCCCCCTCTGCACGCCACTGGTGGGGTTACTGAGTTATGGGGATAGGGTGGAGGTGTTGACCTTGGGTAGGGGGTAGGGTGCTCTTTCCAGGAGCCGGTGCAGACTCGATGGGCCGAATGGCCTCCTTCTGCACTGTAAATTCTGTGAACCAACAGCCCCCCCTCCACTCCTTTTCACATCCGTTTAACACTGCTTTGTTCCTTCATACACTGAGTGATTATTTGTTTGTTTCTTTATTGCATTTTTATTTGGTATTGCTCTTTTTAAAAACAATTATATTTTATTAAGTTAGAATACAAATCTCAGGAAAGAAGTTGGAGATTTATTTATCTAATTAATTATAATTTTTAAGGGCCCTTCAGAGATTCACGGGCCCCTTCTTGGCTCTCCAGGCCCGGGACCGATGTACCGGCTGAACCAAGACTACTGCTTGATATCATTTGAAGTTGCCGACCATCTCAAATCACGAATTGTAACTTTATCTTTAAATTCACACACTCTTGCTGAAAACATGGAATTTCCTTAATTATGCCCGACCCGGGCCCCCCTATTCCACATCCTTCCACTACCTCCCCTGCTTCGTTCCTTTTCATGCACTGCTTATTTGTGTCCTGTTCTCTTTTTTTTCTTATTCCTTTTTATTACTAAAACAGTTGTCTGTGTTTGTTTCTTTATTGCATTTTTATTTGATATAGGGGGCCCACTTCATCAGGGGCCCACTTGCCATCGGGTAAGCTGACACCCTGGCCAGTCCGCCACTGACTGAGGGAGAATTCAGAATGTCCAATTCACCTAACGAGCACGTCTTTTGGGACTTGTGGGAGGAAACCGGAGCACCCGGAGGAAACCCACGCATATACGGGGAGAAGGTGCAGTCTCCACACAGACAGTGACCCAAGACGGGAATTGAACCCGGCCCTGTAGCATTTGCAGGAGACGTGTTATCCGAGTGGCCTAGCTGAATGAGGCTTTCATTAAACCCAAAGGCTGTTTGTGAGACCCATTGACTCAAGGCCTGAGGCCAGGCGTACAAAGGACAGCCAATGATCACAGGAGTGATAATCTGTCAAGGCAACTGGATTGATGTTTTTTGCTATCTGCAAATAGCAATGAACAGAGTCTGTGATATCAGAAATCTGGAATAAAAATAACAGATGTTAACACAAAGATCTAGCTTATAAGTATAGTAATTACTTTCAACTCTGTCTTGGTCTTTGTAACAGTATATGGCTAACCCATAATGACACAAGTTTTAACTTATTATTTGACACTATGTATTAATTAAAACATTTGTAGGGAATGGTGTGCAATGTTGCATTATAAACTGTGATTAATGCTGTACATTTACTCTGTATAACCTTGAGAAATGATAATAAACGAGCAGCACGGTGGCTGAATGGTTAGCACAGTGATGTGTTGGGTAAGCTGGGTCTGCGAGGACTGCGTTTCCTGCAGTACTGAGACAGGCTTCCAACACTTGATGAAATGCAACTCCATTTTATTGAACTCTTAACTATCATAGTGGAAGTGAGGGCTGAAGTGGGTCGGTGCAGTCTCGACGGGCCGAATGACCTCTTTCTGCACTGTATGTTCTCTGTGTATGTCTACTCACTCAACCTGTCCCAATGACACTGCAGCAACTCTGCATCCTCCCCGCAGCTTCCCTTCCCGCCAATCAACATGAACGTTCCATTGGCAGCAAAACGGTTATTGGCAGCTTGTCAATCGGAAAACCGCCCGGCCCGGCTCGGCAGCGCGCTCGGGCTTCACGCAACTCGGCCGTTAAACTGCCTGTGCGCGGTACGGTCTGCTGCAATGTCATGTCACAATCCTCCGCACTGCGCATGCCCTGAGTTGATGGGTGGCAGGCAGGGAACGGGAAAGAGCGACAATGCGCGTGCGCTCGGCTCGGTTCAGCAGAGCGCGCTTGTTTCAGATCCACTATCATCACAGCAACACCTGCCGAAATTTCCGTTTGTCGGTTTGTGAGGGAAGGTTAGAAATAACTTCAATAATAATGTTAAAGTCTGAATTGAAAGACCATTTACAGGATTTAATTACTGATGATATGTGATATTATTGTTAGAACTTTAAGACAAGGACTGAACTCAACAATGTGCAGAAAATGGCGAATTTCCTCTTGAGATCAGACAGTGTGTAACCCGGGGAGGATGGAGTCAGTGAGATCAGACAGTGTGTAACCCGGGGAGGATGGAGTCAGTCAGATCAGACAGTGTGTAACCCGGGGAGGATGGAGCCAGTGAGATCAGACAGTGTGTAACCCGGGGAGGATGGAGCCAGTGAGATCAGACAGTGTGTAACCCGGGAAGGCTGGAGTCAGTGAGATCAGACAGTGTGTAACCCGGGAAGGCTGGAGTCAGTGAGATCAGACAGTGTGTAACCCGGGGAGGATGGAGCCAGTGAGATCAGACAGTGTGTAACCCGGGGAGGATGGAGCCAGTGAGATCAGACAGTGTGTTTCCCGGATAGGATGGAGCCAGTGAGATCAGACAGTGTGTAACCCGGGGAGAATGGAGCCAGTGAGATCAGACAGTGTGTAACCCGGGGAGGATGCAGGCAGTGAGATCAGACAGTGTGTAACCCGTGGAGGATGGAGCCAGTGAGATCAGACAGTGTGTAACCCGGGGAGGATGGAGCCAGTGAGATCAGACAGTGTGTAACCCGGGGAGGATGGAGTCAGTGAGATCAGACAGTGTGTAACCCGGGGAGGATGGGGCCAGTGAGATCAGTGTGTAACCCGGGGAGGATGGAGCCAGTGAGATCAGACAGTGTGTAACCCGGGGAGGATGGAACCAGTGAGATCAGACAGTGTGTAACCCGGGGAGGATGGAGTCAGTGAGATCAGACAGTGTGTAACCCGGGGAGGATGGAGCCAGTGAGATCAGACAGTGTGTAACCCGGGGAGGATGGAGTCAGTGAGATCAGACAGTGTGTAACCCGGGGAGGATGGAGCCAGTGAGATCAGACAGTGTGTAACCCGGGGACGATGGAGTCAGTGAGATCAGACAGTGTGTAACCCGGGGAGGATGGAGCCAGTGAGATCAGACAGTGTGTAACCCGGGAAGGATGGAGTCAGTGAGGTCAGACAGTGTGTAACCCGGGGAGGATGGAGCCAGTGAGATCAGACAGTGTGTAACCCGTGGAGGATGGAGCCAGTGAGATCAGACAGTGTGTAACCCGGGGAGGATGGAGCCAGTGAGATCAGACAGTGTGTAACCCGGGGAGGATGGAGCCAGTGAGATCAGACAGTGTGTAACTCGGGGAGGATGGAGCCAGTGAGATCAGACAGTGTGTAACCCGGGGAGGATGGAGCCAGTGAGATCAGACAGTGTGTAACCCGGGGACGATGGAGTCAGTGAGATCAGACAGTGTGTAACCCGGGGAGGATGGAGCCAGTGAGATCAGACAGTGTGTAACCCGGGAAGGATGGAGTCAGTGAGATCAGACAGTGTGTAACCCGGGGAGGATGGAGCCAGTGAGATCAGACAGTGTGTAACCTGGGGTAGATGGAGCCAGTGAGATCAGACAGTGTGTAACCCGGGGAGGATTTTTCATAGATTGAATCTAAAGTGCAGAAGGAGGCCATTCGGCACATCGGGTCTGCACCGGCTCTTGGAAAGAGCACCCTACCCAAGATCAACACCTCCACCCTATCCCCATAACCCAGTAAGCCCACCCAACACTAAGGGCAATTTTGGACACTAAGGGCAATTTATCATGGCCAATCCACCTAACCTGCACATCTTTGGACTGTGGGAGGAAACCGGAGCACCCGGAGGAAACCCACGCACACACGGGGAGGATGTGCAGACTCCGCACAGACAGTGACCCAAGCCGGAATCGAACCTGGGACCCTGGAGCTGTGAAGCATTTGTGATATCCACAATGCTACCGTGCTGCCCGTGGTCTGATGGTCACCGAACCTCCTTCCTGCCCTCTCCACTGCCCGTGGAGCCAGTGAGATCAGACAGTGTGTAACCCGGGGAGGATGGAGCCAGTGAGATCAGACAGTGTGTAACCCGGGGAGGATGGAGTCAGTGAGATCAGACAGTGTGTAACCCGGGGAGGATGGAGCCAGTGAGATCAGACAGTGTGTAACCCGGGGAGGATGGAGCCAGTGAGATCAGACAGTGTGTAACCCGGGGAGGATGGAGCCAGTGAGATCAGACAGTGTGTAACCCGGGGAGGATGGAGTCAGTGAGATCAGACAGTGTGTAACCCGAGGAGGATGGAGTCAGTGAGATCAGACAGTGTGTTTCCCGGATAGGATGGGGCCAGTGAGATCAGACAGTGTGTAACCCGGGGAGGTTGGAGCCAGTGCGATCAGACAGTGTGTAACCCGGGGAGGATGGAGCCAGTGAGATCAGACAGTGTGTAACCGGGGGGAGGATGGAGCCAGTGAGATCAGACAGTGTGTAACCCGGGGAGGATGGAGCCAGTGAGATCAGACAGTGTGTTTCCCGGATAGGATGGAGGCAGTGAGATCAGACAGTGTGTAACCCAGGAAGGATGGAGCCAGTGAGATCAGACAGTGTGTAACCCGGGGAGGATGGAGCCAGTGAGATCAGACAGTGTGTAACCCGGGGAGGATGGAGCCAGTGAGATCAGACAGTGTGTAACCCGGGGAGGATGGAGCCAGTGAGATCAGACAGTGTGTAACCGGGGGGAGGATGGAGCCAGTGAGATCAGACAGTGTGTAACCCAGGAAGGATGGAGCCAGTGAGATCAGACAGTGTGTAACCCAGGAAGGATGGAGCCAGTGAGATCAGACAGTGTGTAACCCAGGAAGGATGGAGCCAGTGAGATCAGACAGTATGTAACCTGGGGAGGATGTTTCTAATGTCAGCAAATCTGAAGCATTTCTATTTGTACCAAGTGTTTTTTCTGCCGAATTCAGTCGGTGGATGAACCAAGGATCCTGGAAATTGACGTTGTACTTTTTACATCGATATTTGCCACCCTTTGTCTCCTGTCATATTCCGATATCCAGGTGAATGCTGAAGTGAAAATCGCTTATTGTCACGAGTAGTCTTCAATGAAGGTACTGTGAAAAGCCCCTAGTCGCCACATTCCGGCACCTGTTCGGGGAGGCTGTTATGGGAATCAAACCGTGCTGCTGGCCTGCCTTGGTCTGCTTTCAAAGCCAGCGATTTAGCCCAGTGAGCTAAACAGCCCCTGTGCGAGAAAGGTCCACAATTGGAAGTAAACAGGATTTGTAATTTGAGGAATGACAGGTTAACCTGTATAGAATTGTGAGAGCACCAACCCTTCACATTCAACTAGTTTCCATAAATCAACTGGGGAGGAAGGTAAGAGAAAGTCCCATTTACTCTGATAAACACTGGTCCTGTGGACAGTACACAAAGGTTAGAAGGCCAGGCAGGAAATCCTGAGAATGAGACTGGTAGAGTCTGACCACCAACATCGCAGTGATTGTACTGTGCCAGGCAAGGGGTTTCCCAAACAGCCTCAATTTTAGGCTGGCAGGAGGATGCAACTGTGTGGCGGGAGCCTGAAAATAAACAGCTTTTGATCTCGGTTGAGAACGTGGGGGGGCTGCCTCCTTCAGACTTCGGGCACATACCTATCCCTCCCAACCCGTTAAGGTTTGATGGTCACCGGACCTCCTTCCTGCCCTCTCACTGACACCCAACCATCCATTCTCCATCACCTCAGGCCTTCCACCCTGGTTCACCTTAAACTTACTTTGCTGTCTGGCCCTGGGAATTATGCTCACATATCTCCCTTAATTTCCTCTCCTGTCCACTACAGTGCTGGCTCTCAAACTTTCAATTATTTATTTTTTTTAAATTTAGAGTACCCAATTATTTTTTCCAATTAAGGGGCAATTTAGAGTGGCCAATCTACCTATCCTGCACATCTTTGGGTTGTGGGGGTGACACGGCAGACACGGGGAGAACGTGCAAACTCCACACGGAAAGTGACCCAGGATTCGAACCCGGGTCCTCAGCACCGTAGGCAGCAATGCTAACCACTGTGCCACCGTGCTGCCCCAAACTTTCAATTATAATCAGTAGGCACAATAAAAGATTTTATTTTGCATCCGAGATGTGTAACTTAAATTTCTACTGAGTTCAAAGTGTATATAAGACTACACTTAAACTGGATGGTAGATTTCAACAAGGACAAAAAACAGCCATGTTTACACAAAACAAACCTTTGGAATAAGTTATCTTAGTATGTTTTCTGTCTCTGGCTAAAACAGTTTCAAAACACATTGTCAGCATAAAAATTGTGCAGCTGTAGGATTTGTTTACATTATTCGCCCTTCCAAGAGTTTATACAGAAATAAGAAAAATATAGCCAAGTATCCCATCAAGCTTTTAGCAAGTGTCTTTTCTCGTAAAATATAGCCAAGCAACTAGATATTAATGAATGCCCTTAAACGGGCAACTAATCCACACACTAAATTCCCTTCTACACCATGTGACTGGCTGGGGGGCACATCGCGCAGGAGCACACAAACCCTGACCAATGGGGTCCCCGGAAAAGTGGACCCTGGAGCCAGAGAGTGCAGACCTATTTAGTGATTCTGCGCCTGTGTATAGTTCACCTTTACTTGTTACCAATAAACCCATGTTCAGCTATACTGAAAATATCACTAGTATTGCGTCGAGCCGCCACATTGGCGACAAGTGTAAACCGGAGCAATTGAAGTACTCAATAGTTCAGAATTTGAAGGGGAAAGGAAGCACCTTCAAAACGAACAGAGAAATCAAAAAGCGGCAGTGGCATCAGAACAAAGTGAGTGGAAAATGCCCATAATTGGGAGGTTGATCCATTCGACCGGGGGCCAAAGACTGGAGCTATTATACTGAGCGGCTCCATTATTTTTTTTACAGCAAACTAAATAGCAAGAGAGAATAAACAGAAGCTTATATTTAATCTTTTGGGGACCCCAGATCTACAAACCCATAAAGAATTTGACATCCCTGGTGACTTTGGGTAGCACAGTACGTAGCACTGTTGTTTCACAGTTCCAGGGTCCGCGGTTCAATTCCCGGCTTGGGTCACTGTCTGTGCGTAGTCTGAATGTTCGCCCATGTCTGCATGGGTTTCCTCCGGGTGCTCCGGTTTCCCGAAAGACGCGCCAATTGAACATTCTGAATTCTCCCTCTGTGTACCCGAACAGGCGCTGGAATGTGGCGACTCGGGGCTTTTCACAGTAACTTCACTGCAGTGTTAATGTAAGCCTACTTGTGACAATCCAGGTTATTAATATTATACTCTCGACACAAGGTTGTTCGCCCAGTTGATGGTGCTGGTTCGGGAGCATTTCAACGCCAGATTCTCAATCATCCTACAGCAATACAAGTTGAATTCGGCTGTCAGGGACCCAGGAGAGACAATCTCCCCTTTGTTGCCAGACACGACCAAATGATCGAGTATTGTGATCGGCTCAGAGAGGTGCTGCATAACTGTTTAGTATGCGGTATTAACAACATGTGGGGGAGACCACTTCCAAGAAGCGTGCTACTACACAAGAGTTTCTTTGCTTTCAATGCAAGAGAAAGGGCCATATCCAGGCACGTTGCCGTGTCAGGCGCCTAACTAAAATGGCAGGCAGATGGGAACCCATGCAAAGAGTCAGAGGATGGGGAATCAAGGGCAAGAAGAAAAGACAGAAAGGGGAATAAGAAAAGTGTTAGGAAGAGAAACCAAGGGCCAGAGTCAAACAGGGCCACAGTGAACAATGCTGGGAACAAGATAAGTAA
This sequence comes from Scyliorhinus canicula, assembly GCF_902713615.1. NCBI lineage: Eukaryota > Metazoa > Chordata > Chondrichthyes > Carcharhiniformes > Scyliorhinidae > Scyliorhinus > Scyliorhinus canicula. The sequence goes on from NC_052151.1 coordinate 208,098,055, forward strand.
TGTTAAAAAGCCAAGCCTTATGACTTTGTGCCTTAACGAGCAGAGCATTCGCACTAAACTGGATGAATTAATCGCCCCAATGAACAGGTTATGATATAGTCAGGATTGCAGAGACATGGCTGCAGGGCAACCAGGGATAGGAATTGAACATTCAGGGGTATTCAGTATTTAGGAAGGACACACAAAAAGGTAAAGTTTGTGCAGTTGCATTGCTGGTTAAAGAGGAGATTAATGCAATCAAGAGGAAAGATATTAGCTCTATCAAAGTGAAATCTGTCTGGGTAAAGCTGGGAAATACCAAGGGGCAAAAAACTGACGTGGTGACGTTGGGGATGGCATTAAACAGGAAATTAGAGACGCATGTGACAAAGGAACATCTGTAATTATGGGTGACTTTAATCTGCATAGTTTGGGCAAATCAAATAAGCCACAATACCGTAGAGGAGGAATTCCTGGAGTATACACGGAATGGTTTTCTGGACCAATACATTGAGAAACCAACTAGAGAATAGGCCGTCCGACATAAAGGGATGACAATGGAGGCAATGGCAACATTCAAGGAGCGCATGGGTGAACTCACCAATTTTTAAAAAATTCCTGTCAGGCGCCAAAGTAAAATGGGAAATGTGGCCAAGCCATGGCTCATAAGGGAAATTCGAGTTAGTATTAGATCCAAGGAAAAACAACAGACTGAGAGCAGTCTTCAATTCAACAAAGGAGGACTAAGGGATTGATTAAGAAGGGGAAAACAGAGTATTGATAGTGAGCTTGCGGGAACAAAAAACTGACTCTAAAAGTTTCTCTTGGTTGTGAAGAGAAAAAGATTGTTGAAGACAAATGTAGGTTCCTTACAGTCAGAAACAGGAGAATTTATATTGGGGAACAAAGAAACGGCTGACCATCTAAATACATACTTTGGCTCTGTTTTCACAAGGGAGGACACAAATAACAAACCAGAAATGTTCGGGAACATAGTGAAAGAGAGGAACTGAAGGAGATCAGTATTAGAAGCAAAATGGTATTGGGAAAATTGATGGGATCGAAGGCCGATTAAATCCCCTGGGCCTGATAATCTACATTCCAGAGCACTTATGGAAGTGGCCCTAGAAATAGTGAAAGCATTGGTGGTCATCTCTCAAGATTCTGTAAACTCTGGAACAGCTCCTTCAGATTGGAGGGTACCTCATAGAATCATAGAATTTATAGTGCCGAAGGAGGCCATTTGGCCCATCGAATCTGCACCGGCCGTTGGAAAGAGAACCCCACCCAAGACCACGCCTCCACCCTAACCCCACCTAACCTTTTTGGACACTAAGGGCAATTTATAATGCACAATCCACCTAACCTGCACATCCTAAGACTGTGAGAGGAAACCGGAGCAACCGGCGGAAACCCACGTAGACACGGGGAGAACATGTAAACTCAGCACAGACAAGCCGGAAATCGAACCTGGGACCCTGGAGCTGTGAAAGCAGCCATGCTAACTACTATGTTACCATGCTGCCTAATGTAACCCCACTATTTAAAAAGGGAGTTAGAGAGAAAACAGGGACTTATGGACCAGTAAACCTGACATTGGTCATGGGGAAATTTCTGGAATCCATTATCAAGGATTTTATAGGAGAGCATTTGGCAGCATTGGACAGTCAGCATGGATTTATGAAAGGGAAATCAGGCTTGGCAAATTTGCTGGAATTCTTCAAGAATGTAATTAGTAGAGTTAATGAAGGGGAGCCAGTGGATTTATTAATAATAATCTTTATTAGTGTCACAGGTAGGCTTACATTAACGCTGCAATGAAGTTACTGTGAAAATCTCCTAGTCACCTCACTCCGGCGCCTGTTCGGGTATACTGAGGGAGAATTCAGAATGTCCAATTCACCTAACAAGCACGTTTTTTGGGACTTGTGGGAGGAAACCGGAGCGCCCTGAGGAAACCCACGGGAATAACGTGCAAACTCCGTACAGACAGTGACCAAGCCGGGAATCAAACCCGGGTCCCTGGTGCTGTGAAGCTACAGTGTCAACCACTGTGCTACCTTGCCGTTTTGTTTTCACTTTCAGAAGGCTTTCGACAAGTTCCCACATAAGAGATTAGTGCATAAAATTAAAGTGCATTGGATTGGGGACAGTGTATTGAGTTGGATAGAAAACTGGTTGGCAGACAGGAAATAAAGAGTCGGAATAAATGTTTTTTTTTCCAAATGGCAGGCAGTGACTAGTGGAGTAATGCGGGGATCAATGCTGGGATCTGAGCCATTCACAATGTATAATAATGATTTAGATAAGGGAACAAGATGGGTTGGGAGGGTGAGGTGTGAGGAGGATACAGAGATCTTCAGTGTGACTTGGACAAGTTGAGTGAGTGGGCAAATGAATGGCAGATCAGTATAATTTGGATTAATGTGAGACCATCCAGTTTAATAGCAAAACGGGAAGACAGATTTTTATTTGAACGGCCATAAATTAGGAGAGGGGAATGTGCAATGAGACCTGTATATCCTCATACATCAGTCGCTGAAGGTAAGCATGCAGATGCAGGAGGTCGCAAAGAATGCAAATGACATTTTGGCCTTCACAGTGAGTTTTTTTTAAAGATTCATTTACGGGATGTGGGCATCGCTGGTTAGACCAGCATTTATTGCCCATCCCTAGTTGCCCTTCAGAAGGTGATGTTGAATTGGCATCTTGAATCACTGCAGTCCTTGAGATGTAGGTACACCCACAGGGAGGGAGTCCAGGCTGTTGCCCTAGCAACAGTGAAGGAACAGCGATATATTTCCAAGTCAATGTGGCGAGTGACTTGGAGGGGAACCACCAGGTGATGGGGATCCCAGGTATCTGCTGCTCTTGTCCTTCTAGATGATAGAGATCCTGGGTTTGGAAGGTGCTGTCTAAGGAACCTTGGTGGGTTACTGCAGTGCATCTTGTAGATGGTGCACATGGCTGCCACTGTTTGTCGATGTTCGAGGATTTGAATATTTGTGAAGGAGGAGCAATCAAGCGGACTATTTTGCCCTGGATGATGTCCTGGATGGAGCTGCACTCATCCAGGTAAGTGGAAAATATTCCATTACACTCCTGACTTGTAGATGGTGGACAGGCTTTGGTGGGGGAGTGGGAGGGGGAGGGTCAGGAGGTGAGTTACTCACCGTAGGATTCTTTGCCTTTGACCTGTCCTGGTTGCCACAGTATTAATATGGCTAGTCCAGTTCAGTTTCTGATCAATGGTAACCCCCGGGATGTTGATTGTGGGGGATTCAGCAATGGTAATACCACTGAATGGTGGTTAGATCCTCTCTTGTCGGAGATGGTCATTGCCTGGCACTTGTGTGGTGTGAATATAACTTGCCACTTGTCAGCACAATCCTGGGTATGTCCACGCCTTGCATTTGAACATGGACTGCTTCATTATCTGAGGAATCGCGAATGGTGCTGAACACTGTGCAGTCATTCGCAAACGTCCCCACTTCTGACCGTGTGATAGAAGTGAGGTTGTTGATGAAGCAGCTGAAGATGGTTGGGCCTACGACACTACCCTGAGGAACTCCTGCAGTGATGTCCTGGAACTGAGATGATTGACCTCCAACTACCACAACCATCTTCCTTTGTGCCAGGTATGGCTCCAACCAGAGGAGAGTTTTCGCCTGATTCCCATTGACTCCAGTTTAGCTCGGAGTCTTTGATGCCATACGCGGTCAAATGATGGCTTGATGTGAGGAAGGAATTGGTAGGCTCTCGCTTAGGCGGGCAGGGGAGAGTTTTAGGTACCTGGGGGTGCAGGTGGCCAGGAACTAGGGGACTCTTCACAAACATAATTTCACCAGGCTTGTAGATCAGATGGAGGAGGGGTTCAAGAGGTGGGACATGCTGCCATTGTCGTTGGCAGGGAGGGTGCAGTCCGTCAAAATGACGGTGCTTCCGAGGTTCTTGTTCCTCTTTCAGTGCCTGCCCATCTTCATCCCCAGGGCCTTCTTTAGGAGAGTGACTAGCAGTATCTTGAGCTTTGTGTGGGGACATGGGACTCCGAGAGTGAAGAGTGTTTTCCTGGAGCGAGGGAGGGATAGAGGCGGGCTGGCGCTGCCCAACCTTTTGGGGTACTATTGGGCGGCCAATGTGTCAGTGGTGCGTAAATGGGTGATGGAGGGGGGAGGGGCGGCGTGGAAAAGAATGGAGATGGCGTCATGTAGAGGTACGAGCCTGGGTGCCATGGTAACGGCGCCATTGCCCCTCTCCCCTAAGAGGTATACCACGAGCCCGGTGGTGGCGGCGACCCTAAGAATCTGGGGACAGTGGAGACGGCATAGGGGGGAAACGGGGCTCGATGGAGGCTCCATTGGGTGGAAATCATCGGTTCATCCCGGGGAACAAGGATGGGGGATTTAGGGGGTGGCAAAGGGTGGGCATCAGTAAATTGAGGGACCTGTTTATTGGCGGGAGGTTTGCGGGCCTGGGGGAACTGGAAGATAAATTTGGGCTTCCTCAAGGGAACATGTTCAGATACTTGCAGGTAAAGGCGTTTGCTAGGCGACAGGTAGAGGGATTCCCTTTGCTGCCCTCGCGGGGGACGATGGACAGAGTGCTTTCGGGGGTGTGGGTCGGAGAGGGGAAGGTGTCTGACATCTATAAGGTAATGCAGGAGGTGGAGGAGTCGTCAGTGGAGGAGCTGAAGGCTAAATGGGAGGGGGAACTTGGGGAGCAGATAGAGGACGGGACTTGGGCGGATGCCTTGGAGAGAGTCAACTCTTCCTCTTCATGTGCGAGGCTTAGTCTCATCCAATTTAAGGTGCTGCACCGGGCCCACATGTCCGGGACTAGGATGAGTAGGTTCTTTGGGGTGAGGACAGGTGCACCAGATGTTCGGGGAGTCCAGCGAAACATGCCCATATGTTCTGGGCATGCCCAGCACTGGAAGAATTCTGGAAGGGGGTGGCGGGGACGGTGTCGAGGGTGGTTGGATCCAGGGTCAAACCAGGGTGGGGACTCGCGATTTTCGGAGTTGCGGTGGAGTCGGGGGTGCAGGAGGTGAAAGAGGCCGGTGTCCTGGCCTTTGCGTCCCTAGTAGCCCGGCGGAGGATCTTGCTGCAGTGGAAGATGCGAGGCCCCCAAGTGTGGAGACCAGGGTCAATGACATGGCGGGATTTATAAAGTTGGAAAGGGTCCAATTTGCCCTGAGAGGATCAGTACAAGGATTCTATAAACGGTGGCAGCCTTTTCTGGACTTCCTGGCTCAAAGATAGGTATCTTGGTCAATAGCAGTAGCAACCCGGGGGGTTTGGCGGGGCGGGGCGGGGCGGGGGGCGGGGGGAGGGAGGGGGGGGGGGGTGTTCCTGACTATAGTTTCTATTTTTTTTCTCGCTACGGTTATGTAACTTAACATTGTGTTAATTTAAGTTGTTGTTAATATGTTGGGTTGTTCATTGAGGAGGGGCGAAGGTTCATGATTGTTGTCATTATTGTTATTGTTGGTATTTTAGTATGGTTTGAGGTTGTTGTATAAATTCAAAATTTTTCAATAAAAGTTATAAAAAAAAATAAATGATGGCTTGATGTCAAGGGCAATCACTCTCTCCTCACCTCTGGTATTCAGCTCTTTTGTCCATGTTTGAACCAAGGCTGTAATGAGGTCAGGAGCTGAGTGACCCTGGAGGAACCCAAATTGAGCCTCCGTGAGCAGTTTATTGCTGCTTGATAGCACTGTTTATAACTCTTTCCATCACTTTGCTGGTGATGGAGAGCACACTGATAGGGTGGTAATTGGCTGGGTTGGATTTGCCTTGTTTTTTCTTGTGTACAGGACACACCTGGGCAATTTTCCACATTGCCGGTTAGATCCCAGTGTTGTAGCTGTACTGGAACAGCTTGGCTAGTGGTGTGGCAAGTGAAGCAACAAGACTTCTGGAGCACAAATCTTTAGCACTATTGCCGGGGTATTGTCAGGGCCCATAGCCTTTGCAGTAGCCAATGCCTTCAGCCGTTTGTTGATGTCACGTGGAGTGAATCGTATTGGCTGAAGGCAAACATCTATGATGCTGGGGACCTCCAGGAATGGTGGAAGTTAACAAAACAGCCCAATTGAGAGAGTCGTCACAGCAAATGGGGACCACTAATGATGGAGGCCGACACCAGGGCGTCGGTAACAATTGTGGGAGAACAAATGTTCAAATATATTCGAGAAGGAATTCAGTCTTTGAACCTCAGGAGCACAACGGCCAAGTTGGCAACATATATGGGAAAACCCTAAACATTTTGGGGACAACCACGACAGCAGTGTTGTGTCAACAACAAGATGTCCAGCTGCCTAGGATCATTGTCGAGGAACATTAGCCAAGTCTTATGGGATGAGATTGGCTGTGCCAAATCAAGTTGAACTGGTTGGAGAATTTAAAACATTTAAGGTAGCGTTTTCCAGGAAGTCTTTTGTAAATATGAAGACATATTTCAGAATGGGTTAGGTCGAATAAAGGGCATAAAGGCCACGATTTACCTCAAACCTGATTCCACACCAAAGGTTTTCAGTGCGAGACCCATTCCTTACATCTTGCACAAAAAGGTGGAAGCTAAACTTAAACGTCTGAAAGAATGGGAATGATCAGAACTGTCCAGTTTTCTAAATGGGCAGCCCCATTGTCCCTGTGTTAAAACTGGACCGCTCAGTTAGAATATGCGGGGATTACAAGCTTACTATTAACCAGGCAGCCCAAGTGGATAAATACCCAATTCTATGAATTGAAAACCTTTCTACAAAATTTGGCAGAGCCTCGGGTACATCAAAGTCTATCTCAGTCATGCCTGTTTGCAGTTGGAACTGGATGAAGATTCCGTAAAGTTCATGACAATTGTCACGCATAAAGGTCTGTTTCAATACACCAGATTATTCTTGGACACCACCTCGGCCTGTGCGATATTCCAACTCACAATGGAGAATCTGTTCCTGGGATCTGAATGCTGCTGTCTACTTGGATAATGTTCTAATAACAAGAACATCACCTAGCAAGCCCAGAAGAGGTGCTGAGAATGTTTAGAAATGCGGGATTCCAATTTAAGCCCGTGAAATGCATTTTTCAAGCTAGTGGGGTCACTTGCCCAGGAATGAAAGTGAACTCAAGAAGGCCTGCACCTACTGGAAGATGAGGTGAGAGCCATAAGAGAAGTCCTGGCACCGAAGAACGTGGCAGAATTAAAGTCCTTCCTTGGGAATGGTAAACTACTATGGTCTTTTTTCCCCAATCGAGCAACGACATTGGCGGCACTTCAGTTTTTACAATAACACCAGCATTGACATTGGAAGGAATTACAGGAGCAGGCCTTCCAGAACAGCAAGCAGGCTATACAGTCAACGAGTCTATTGGTTCACTTTGACCCAGCTAAGTCATTCATCTTAACTTGGATTCATCTTATGATGCACCACCATATGAGATGGGGGCGGTCCTGTCCCATAAAGTTGGTTTGGGGGTTGGGCGGGGGGGAGGGGGAGATAAAATGGTGAGTGGAGGGGCCGGGATGGTGGGCTGTTAGGTATTTAGTTGATTTGGTTATTTGCAGCACTGTTGGCTTGTTTCGTTTTGTGATTGTGTTTGATGTGTAAATATATAAATGCGCCAAGAAAATATTCTTTAAAAAAAATATAGCTCCTATGAATACTACCGATTAAATAGGGCCACTCGACATATCTGCCCTCTTTCCCACTTTTGTTCACCTTGGCAATCGAACCACTCTCCATAGCATTGAGGGCCTTTAATCAATGGAGGGGTGTTTGTCGTGATGGGGTGGAGCATTGGGTATATCTTTATGCAGATGACCTGCTTCTATATATTACAGACCTAACTCCCTCCATGGATAGCATAATGAAGACGCTTAAAACCTTTGGCTCCTTCTCTGGCTATAGATTAAATTTAAGCAAGAGTGAATGTTTTCCAATTAACCCCCGGTAGGCGAGCCCAAATGTGCGCGTCACTTTTCCTCCTCCCTATTATAAGTTTTCGCTATTTGGGGGTCCGGGTGGCCCATAAATGAGCCTCACTTCATAAGTTAAATTATTCAAGCCTCATCAATAATGGAAAGTGGATCTGCAGATGTGGAACAACCTTCCTCTGTCTCTAGCAGGTTGGAACCAAACAATTAAAATGAATGCACTTCCTAGGTTTCTCTTTTTCTTTCAATCTCTGCATTTTTCTGCCCACATCCTTATTTATTGCAATTAACAAATTAATATCTGCTTTTACTTGGATGGCAAAGAAATCCAGAATCCGCAGCATTCTACTCTGAAGAGTCAGACAAGGGGCTTGGCCCTCCCAATTTCATTGTTTTATTACTGGGCTACTAACATGCAAAATATTTTGTTGTGGATAAATGACCCCATTCTATTTGGGACCAAATGGAGGCTCATACTTACTCTCCTTGCCACAATTACTGCACCATTGCCCTTTTTACCCCTAGATTTTCCTGAAACCCAGCGGTGGTCTCCTCTCTTTGGGATTTGGAAACTGTTTCGGCAGCACTTTAAGCTCCTTTTCCTGTCTTCTCTGGCCCCTATTTGTAACAATCACTTTTTTTTACCTTATGGATTGGTATATCATTTAAATCTTAGAAAGCAAAGGGACTTGAGCACTTTGGGGTCCTATTTGTCGAGGGGAGGTATGCCATTTTTACAGAGCTGCCTGACAAATTTCAGCTACCGACTCTATCCTTTTTTGTTATTTTCAAGTTTGTGACTTATGTTATTTTGTCGGATCCCATCCCACTAAACAGGATGATGGCAAGATGTGAGCGTGACCTGGGTCCGATACTTACTACTGAGGCTTGGAGGGAGGTCCTTTACAGCAGTGTTCTCCAAACTTTTTTTCCAGGGACCCACTTTTACCGATTTTACCCATTTTTACAAAAATCTGAGGTCCCTATACAAGAAGACGACCATTATCCCTGTACCAAAAAAAAGTCAAGCAGTGTCCAGTGGCTGTGACATCCATCATGAAGTGCTTCGAAAGGTTAGTAATGGCACGAATCAACTCCAGCCTCCCAGATTGCCTTGATCCACTATAGTTTGCCTACCGCTGCAACAGGTCCACAGCAGACGCCATCTCCATGGCCCTGCACTCTACCTTGGAACATCTAGATAACAAAGACACCTATGTCAGACTCCTATTTATCGACTACTGCTCAGCCTTCAACACCATCATTCCTACAAAACTCATCTCCAAACTCCGTGGCCTTGGCTTCAGCTCCTCCCTCTGCGACTGGATCCTGAACTTTCTAACCCACAGACCACAATCAGTAAAGATAGGCAACAGCACCTCCTCCACGATCATCCTCAACACTGGTGCCCCACAAGGCTGTGTCCTCAGCCCCCTACTATACTCCTTCTACACCTATGACTGTGTGGCCAAATTCCCCTCCAACTCAATTTTCAAATTTGCTGATGACACCACTGTAGTGGGTCGGATTTCAAACAATGACGAGACAGAGTACAGGAATGAGCTAGAGAATCTGGTGAACCGGTACGACGACAATAATCTCTCCCTCAATGTCAACAAAACGAAGGAGATTATCATCGACTTTAGGAAGCGTAGTGGAGAACATGCCGCTGTCTCCATCAATGGGAACAAAGTAGAAAGGGTCGAGAGCTTCAAGTTTTTAGGTGTACAGATCACCAACAGCCTGTCATGGTCCCCCCATGCCGACACTGTAGTTAGGAAAGCCCACCAATGACTCTACTTTCTCAGAAGACTGAGGAAATTTGGCTTGTCAGCTACGACCTTCACCAACTTCTACAGATGTACCATAGAAAGCATTCTTTCTGGTTGTACCACAGCTTGGTATGGAGCCTGCTCTACCCAAGACTGCAGGAAACTACAAACGGTCGTGAATGTAGCCCAGTCCATCACGCAAACCAGCCTCCCATCCACTGACTCTATCTATAATGCCCCGCTGCCTCAGAAAGGCAGCCAGAATAATTAAGGACCCCACGCACCCCGGGCATACTCTCTTCCACCTCCTTCTGTCAGGAAAAAGATACCAACGTTTGAGGTCACATGACGACCGACTCAAGAACAGTTTCTTCCCTACTGCCGTCAGTCTTTTGAATGGACCTACCTCGTATTAAATTGATCTTTTCTCTACACCTTGCTATAACTGTAACATTATATACTGCACTCTCTCCTTCCTTCCTTATAGATAGATATATAGAATTTACAGTGCAGAAGGAGGCCATTCAGCACATCGAGTCTGCACCGGCTCTTGGAAAGAGCACCCTACCCAAGATCAACACCTCCACCCTATCCCCATAACCCAGTAAGCCCACCCAACACTAAGGGCAATTTTGGACACTAAGGGCAATTTATCATGGCCAATCCACCTAACCTGCACATCTTTGGACTGTGGGAGGAAACCGGAGCACCCGGAGGAAACCCACGCACACACGGGGAGGATGTGCAGACTCCGCACAGACAGTGACCCAAGCCGGAATCGAACCTGGGACCCTGGAGCTGTGAAGCAATTGTGCTATTCACAATGCTACCGAGCTGCCGTTTGCGCACTCCCGCGCGTTAGGCCCCAAGTGGTCACATGGACTGCGAGGGCTTGGCCATTAAAGAGGCTGTGCTACCACATCCCACCCCCGAACCCACCCCAAGTCCCTCATAATATATTTACAGAATAGGTTACGTACAGTTACTATATAAAATAAAATGGCTGAGAAACACAAGGGAGAGAGTCCATAACAGTTCATCACAAGGTCAATCTGTCAAGGGATTTCCTGGGACTCATAAACCGCCTTAGTCCCCCAACCGACAACTTGAACTCGGAGATCGCAACGTTGTTATCCATGGAAGATTGTCTCTGAGATTCGACCATTACAGCAAAGCCAGCTCCCTCCTGGGTCATTAACAGCGTCTCCTGAGAACTTTTAGATCCCCTCTGTTATGGCCCCGCCAAGGGAGCACTGGTGCTGCCTGCTGGCTCCAACCGTTCCATGATTGGTGTTGTCTCCTCCACTCTCCCGGCTAAATTTGTCCAATTAGGCCCGGATGGGACAGGCCATGAATAATCCTGTCGGTGTGACCTCCATCTCCTGGACTGCTGCTTCATGGCTATTTTGAATGTCTGCACAGCTCTCTCCACTATCCTGTTTAAGGTGGGGTGTTGGGGTCTGTTCTAGTATGGCACATGCCATTCGTTCGGACAAACATGAAACTCCTCTCTAGTGAAAGCAGTGCCGTTGTCAGACACTATTACTTCGGGGAGGCCACAAAAATCCACCGTCGGGCCTCTATTGGCTTGCCGAGGCTGTCATCCTCATGTCTTGGAGATGCAACCACTTGGAGTGGCCGGCAACCAAGACGAGGAACATTCTGCCCAAGAAAGAGCCACGGACAACCAGGACCAAAGTTAGGCAAAGATGGGCAAGACCAAAACATATGCTTATGGTTAGCTGGGGCAAGCAAACAGCGATCACATCTGTCCTCCACATCTGCGAAAAAAACACCCACCCTCGCCTTGATCAAATGCATCCTGTGTAAGATCATGAACACGAGGATGTGGAGTTGACCCTGTAACTCAGTGTTCTTCAAAGTCGGGGGCCGACCCACAGTTGGGTCGCGGAGCAGTTTTCCGCGGAGCACCCGCTCGCACAAATCCCCGCGCAGCAGCCGGCTTTTCATCAGTGTTGGGTGTGGTTATTGGGTTATGGGATAGGGTGGAGGTGTTGACCTTGGGTAGGATGCTCTTTCCAAGAGCCAGTGCAGACTTGATGGGCAGAATGGCCTCCTTCTGCACTGTAAATTCTATGATATTCTATGAAACCCTGACCAATGGGGAAAAAAGCACGGGACAATGGGAGCGGGACCACGGGCAGAGTGGAACCTGGAGCCAGACTGTGAAGTTTACTGCTTAATGACTCTGTCTGCGAATACTTTATCTTTACTTGATACCAATAAAGCCTTGTTCAGTTATACTGGAAGTCTCCCTAGTATTGCCTCGAACAACTGCATTTTATTGATGTACTTTTGTAGATGTTAAAACGGATCTACAGATCTGTAGATGTTTTCTGCTTATTGTCCTGTACAGCAGAAATTGACAGCACTTTCAATCAATCCAGTGTCAGGTCTTGGTGATGTGAATTACCAATTATTGAAATCACAGCTTCATTGTTGAATTTTTAAAAAACCTGGCTGAATGTTCTGGGTTAATCCTACTCGTAACTGAACTCTGCAGTTTGGGGTGGTGGTTTTCTTGTTTCCGTTTTCAATTTATTTTCATTGCACTATTTCCTCTGCTGCCAGGGTAACAATCTGACCGATCACAGTACCAGAGGCAGAGATGTGGAAACTATCTGGTAAAGGGAAGCTGAGGCAGTTGGACACGGAAGGAAAAGGAGAGACATAGAACATAGAACAGTACAGCACAGAACAGGCCCTTCGGCCCTCAATGTTGTGCCGAGCCATGATCACCCTACTCAAACGCACCCTATACCTGTAACCCAACAACCCCCCCCCCCCCCCCCCTAACCTTACTTTTATTAGGACACTACGGGCAATTTAGCATGGCCAATCCACCTAACCCGCACATCTTTGGACTGTGGGAGGAAACCGGAGCACCCGGAGGAAACCCACGCACACACGGGGAGGACGTGCAGACTCCACACAGACAGTGACCCAGCCGGGAATCGAACCTGGGTCCCTGGAGCTGTGAAGCATTTATGCTAACCACCATGCTACCCTGCTGCCCCAAAACCAGGGCAAACTGATAAGCTGATAGATATGGGTAAGAAAGGAAAGAAGGAACCGAGAAAAAGAGAGAGAGACAAACACCAGTGCAGACAGACAGGGAGAAAGAAACTGCGATGGAGAGTGACTATGCAACAAGGATAAACGAAAGCGAGACAGGAACCAGGTTGTGGCGTAGCTGTGTTAATTCAAGAGAGCGTGAGGATTGTAATGAGAAATTACTTAAGTTCTTAAAGATAAAAACACAGGGTTTGACATGGTAGTGCTGTGAGCAGTTGCCCCTCGAGCGCATGGCGGCCCATTCCTGCGGAGGGGCCCCCAACCCATGCCTAGCACAGGAGCAGCAAGCCCTGCGTCCCCAGGTGGTCATTTTGTACAATGCTCATATGAATGGAGAGGCAAGGCAGGATTGCCAGGAGTTGGTGGATGAGATCTTGGGCTTTGGGCGCGCAGGAAGAAGTTGCAAATGCAGTTTGACCTGTTGTCCACAGGCCGGGTGGTACGTCAGCTGTGGCGGTTAAAGGGTTTACTGTTCTGGGGAGGCTTAGTTTCGGGCCTGTGAGGCACCACCGGTAAGGGTGCGAACTAACAACACAAATTTGGGGCTGTTAGTTTTGATAAGGGGGATGAGGCAGTGTTGTCCTATGTCTCTGTTATTATTTGCGTTGGCGGGTGGCGGGTCTAAAGGACTGGACTCTGCATAGGTGAATGCTATTATTGGGGATGATTGCCTGATGGTAATTCTTCTGACTGCATGTGGGACCCCCACTTTCAGCGCCATAAGAAGCCTAATGTACCCTTGCCTCAGACTCCAAGACGTTTGAAGAGCTAGTGGCGCTCGCGGCAAACTACTACAACCCAAGATGTCAGTTATCATACAGGGGCACCGATTTGATATGGCCGAGCAGATCCCAGGGGAACCTGTTACCGAGTTTCTGCACGATTGCGCAGTTTTGCGACTATGGACCATCCTGACCCGAAATACTATTGGATCGCCTTGTTTGCGGAGTAAATAATATGGCTGAGCCATTGCTGGACCTAAAAAGGCCGTTGAGATCTTCCTCTCACGGGAGAGCACAGGGAAGGGAGTCCAGGAACTCCAGAGGATGTCATGGATGGAGGCAAACAGCGTAGGATGCATCCAAACTCTGGCGGACAGGACTTGGACCCCTTGAACCCAGCCCTGGCATGAACACTGCCAGGACCAGGTCCATTGGTCAAGGCCACTGCAGCCAGGTGGGACACCTCCCTGGAATTAATGAAGGGTGATCCAAGGCGGTGTGGCACTGGTGACCAGCGAAACCACAGGTCAGCCAGCAAACTCTTTGCCCTACACGAGGGTGATGCCAGCCCTGAGCCTGGACCCTCCACTTAGAACAACCTGATGACGAGGACTAAATGCAGTTGATATGGCCGAGCAGATCCCAGGGGAATCTGCGCCACAAGTTGCCCCCATAAGGAATACCGTCCAAGTGAACGGCCACCCGTTAGAGATGGAGTTGGACACGGGGCTGCAGTTTCAGTAATTGCCAAGCAGACTGTAACTTTATGGACACCTTGCCATTCGCCGCCCGAATACGCGACTCAACGCAAAAAGACTCCATGTTGGCGCAAGTGCACCATATTGTCTTAACCCGGAGCCAGCAAGGGAAGCTACCGAAGAACTACGGGCTTTGAAGTCAAAATTCAGGTGTTCAGCGTGGAAGACGGCATCCTTCTGTGGTTTCCCCCTGTAGGTCAAAAGCCAATCCTCGGTGTCCTGCAAACTCAACGGTTGAACCCCAGTCCTGATTCCTCCTGTGGGGAGCTCAAGTCGTGGTCCCAAACTATGGCAGAGACGCCATCCTTCAGGATCTGCACAAAGGAGTGTTGAAATGAAGATGCTAGCCTGCAGCTATGTGTGGTGGCCAGGTCCGGATGACGTGATCGAACGGCTGGCCCAACAATGCACCATATGCCAGAAACAGCAGGCAATTTTGTTTAATTTCCCTAACATACTTTTTACTTGTCTTATTAAAACTCTTGATTTTTCATCAAGATTTTGCAAATGTAAAGTATTAACAGTGCTCATTTCTGTACTGTACATGGTTGCCGCATCTTTTACCACACCCCTCTTCTACTTTTTTTCCCGTCATGCCCTACTTCTTGGTCGAATAATATTTTCATCTGTCGATTAGATAATCACTTGATGTGGATAGAACACCAATCCGGGAGTCCTATTCTTACTATACTTGAAACTACTGGTACTTATTCATGGTGTACATCGTCACACAGTGAAGCATTCAGTGGAAACCTGTCTATGTATTTCACCAGTCCAGGAGTGGGAACATCATCTGGAATCCTGGAATTTCCATATCTATGAAACAAGATTAGAAAGCTGTTAAAACAAGGGTAGATGGCTGTTTTTTTCAGAACAGCTGATGATTTAGAGAAATACAATTCATGTAGCCGGGATTTTCTGTTCCTGTTGGCTTCGGGCAGGTTCGGAGATGGAAGTGGAAAATATCACAAGAAGGCTAAAGTCGGGTTTTACATCAGCTTGAAAGCTTGCCATGATCGTCCTCTTCCCCCTTCAGTGCTGCGTCATATTTTCTAACATTCAGCATCAGGAACAGTATTCTATATTTGCATCTCATAATCAGGCCCATGTATTGGAACTATACTGTATCCCGATCAAATAATTCATCCACGGCGAGATGATGTCAGAACAGTGCGAGTCTTGACTGGCTTCTGAGGGAACTCCGAGGTGAGTGCAGTGCTTGCAGAGCAGCTCCGTGTCTTCAGGAGTATCAGGGGTACTGGCTCTGACTCCATGTGATCAGCCATTGACTGGGTGTTTACACACATGGAGGAGAAGTAGGGCAGGACCGAGCTTGACTCTGGGGCCATTGGGCTTGACTCTGGGGGTGACCAGGCTTGTCTCGGGGGCAATCGTTGACTCAGAGCAGACTAGTGTAACACTGGAAGGAGACCAGGGCAAAAGGCTCCAAGGTCCCGGGGAAAGTCCGCAGGTACCAGGGGTGGAGGGAGGCCAAGTCGAGAGAGACCGGGTGGAAGACTCCAGGGTCTGCGGGTTTAGTCGGAGGAGATTGGATGTGGGGGAGGGTGGGGCGGGTCACCCAATGGTGACTGGGAGAGGAAGACTGTCCATTATGAAAAGCACCGTTCTTGAGGGTACCTTCTGCTGCCAGGCCATGAGCTTCTTGAAGGAGCCTCAGAGAGGGAAGCCTGGGACAATGCAGTGGAGAGTCATCATGGACTGACAGTTCCACTCCAATCTGGGCAAGGTGGGGCTTCGGGAGGCAGGCTTTTGAAATTGGCAAGGCTAATGGATAGCCATGTCAGTGATCAAAACCCCATTGCAGCTGAGACAGTTCAGCTGTAACGCAATTGAAATGTCTGGAGTCAAACTAGTTAATGCAATTATACCCACTGAAGCACCATCGATGTGTTTAAATGCCACAGATTTTGGTTCCGCATTTAACCCTAATCACATTGACTTCCAAAATTGCTGATTGCTGTGGTGTGTCTGTACCATTAGTTGACTTGGCAACTGCATTCCCTTAGCAAGATGACAATGGCACACTACCTGAGGAGAGTGTTCTAACCCGAGGCAGAATCGGACAGAGTCAGCATGGATTTATGAAGGGGAAATCATGCTTGACAAATCTACTGAAATTTATTGAGGATGTAACTAGTAGAGTTGATGAGTGGGAGCCAGTAAATGTTGTTTATTTGGAAGGCTTTTGACAAAGTCCCGCACAAGAGATTAGCATGTAAAATTAAAGTGCATGGGATTAGGTTGGTGCAGTGTTTTTCAAACATTTTTTCCTCGGGTCTCACCTTTATACAGACCTTCGGGACCATGCCGGCCAACGTTAGCGATCCACCCTGGCCGCCCCGCCTTCGCGACACACCATTATTGCTTACCTTTAATGCAGCAGGTGAGCCGTCTTGGTCCTCACAATCTCTCTTGCCTTGTCATGCTGGGTGTCCGTTCTGCGCACGGGTAGAATCCAGAAGTCTTTCCATGGATGCATCGGGGAATTTCAGGGCAGATTGCTTGGCAGCCGGCCCTCACTTCCCGGCAATCTGTGAAGTGTGGGTAGTGTGTGCCAGGGCAACATTTAAATGTGACTCCCCGATGATTGTAGCACAGAGGTGATGGTGGGGCGGGTGAATCAGAGACCGTCTGCCAGTGGATACAGCGTGGAACCCATGGCTGAAAACATTTGGCCTGAAGTGCTGCACGATATGGCAGTAAAATCCGCTTTTCCCACCCATCGGCCTTTGCTGATTTCTGGGAAAGTCTCACCCACATGACTTCAAGTCGGAATTGTTTCAGGATCTGCTCTTTTATTGATGACCCCTAATTTAATAGCTGTTTGAGAGACAATATGATTCCACATGTTGTTCACCTCTCCGAGAACTGCTGGAACTGCCACTTCCTCAGGGTCCCAAGTTCGATTCCGGCTTGGGTCACTGCCTGTGCAGAATCTGCACATCCTCCCCGTATGTGCGTGGGATTGGCCATGATAAATTGCCCTTAGTGTCCAAAATTGCCCTTAGTGTTGGATGGGGTTACTGGGTTATGGGGATAGGGTGGAGTTGTTAACCTTGGGTAGGTTGCTCTTTCCAGGAGCCGGTGCAGACTCGATGGGCTGAATGGCCTCATTCTGCACTGTAAATTCTATGATCTATGAAAAACATACAGTGTAGAAGGAGGCCATTCCGCCCATCGTGGATAGCACAATCGCTTCACAGCTCCAGGGTCCCAGGTTCGATTCCGGCTTGGGTCACTGTCTGTGCAGAGTCTGCACATCCTCCCCGTGTCTGCGTGGGTTTCCTCCGGGTGGAGTTTCCTCCCACCGTCCAAAGATTTGCAGGTTAGGTGGATTGACCATGATAAATTGCCCTTAGTGTCCAAAATTGCCCTTAGTGTTGGGTGGGGTTACTGGGTTATGGGGATAGGGTGGAGGTGTTAACCTTGGGTAGGGTGCTCTTTCCAGGAGCCGGTGCAGACTCGATGGGCCGAATGGCCTCCTTCTGCACTGTAAATTCTATGTCTATGTTTATGAGTCTGCACTGATGAAAACAATGATCGCGGTTGCAATGAATTGAGAGCCTTAATTTTATAATCCGAATCTTTATTAGTGTCACAAGCAGGCTCACATTAACACTGCAATGAAGCTACTTAAAATGTACATTTGTAACTTTGACACTTGTTGTTGCGACAACTTGTGACATTCACTTCCTGTTATGCATCAGATATTAAATTTCTAGCAAAAATTTTCGCTGTGTTACTGATAGCAGAAAATCCACTCAGGCAATTCAAATAAAACATATTCTGCAGTTCAAAACAATTGTGAAACTTTACGCAAATTACTATTAATATTGGTTGTAGATAATTTACACGTGATCAAAACAAGGACACACCAGGCCATAAGCAGATGGGAGCAAACGGAGCCCATTCATCCCCTTGATTCTGTTCCCCAGTGAGATAGATGAGGAAAGGCTGAGCAGTCTGCCTCTCCCGCAGAGGCTCACTGCTGAGGAGTCCCAGCCATTGGTCAGTTTTCCTGCTTGAACAGGTTTGTCTGTGAATGATGTAATAAAGGGTCTGGTTACCTTGGTTACAGGGGTGGGGCTCCGTTACTGAGTGAACTCGGCTCTGTTTAGGACAGAGCAACTCGTCAGCCCCAATATTACAGAGACAACGGGGAGGAAGCTTACAGTGGAACAGGGATGGTCCGCGATCGAAATCCCAGGGAATGGCCAGAATCTGGTCAGAAATGGGGATAGACCAGTATAGAGAAACTAGCAAATACAGGGATCGTCCACAATTGAAATCCCAGGAAAGGACAGAACCCGATCAGAATACAGGAATAATCCAGGATAGAAACACCAGTGCATACAGGAATTTACCAGGATATAAACCTTTTTCAGACTTTTCAGTTTCCAGTGAATCCTGCTGTCCTGTCACATTCTACTGAAATACTGTGCAACTTTTCAAACCATTTCACTTGAAAACATTTATTGACCAAGATAATTCTTTGTGAGTTATTTCAGTTTTGGCTGATATTGAGGGATTGAACTGCTCAACCAGTATTCACCAGACCTGATTCTTGTTTCTATTCATGTCAGTGGATGAGGAAATTGGGCTTGATATTAAATTCCACAGTTTATTCAGTTTTGTCAACCGTCATGACATCCAGAATTAAAATTAACCCCCGACAATATGGAGCCCAACGCCTTGTGTATTTAATACCGTGTCACCACAGGAGTACCGTCTGCAACAAATAGTTAAAGAGAAAGACTTGAATAGCATAATATTGAAGTGAACAATATGTCAGTTAAAACCCACCCACATGACCGGCACTCGCTGATTAACAATCAGCAGAAATATAATTTCCACTCTAGATTCTTCAAATTGAGGGCCTCACATCTCAATTCTCTAGTAAACGTTGATTTAGTTAATTTTGAATTTACACGTGTTTTGATCATGTGTAAATTATCTAGCTTTCTCTGTTTAACCTCGGAATATTTGTTTTGCAGATAACAGATTAATTGAAATGGACCTCGTATCAAGCAAACAAATCAGTTCAAGTGAGGGCAGTCAGATTCAAGCTCCTGCTGCGGGGACGGGTGATCAGACCACAGGAACTGATACCAGTGAACACAGTCAGATTCAAGCTCCTGCTCCTGGGGAAGATGATCAAACCACAGGAACTGGTCTCAGTGAACACAGTAAGATTCAAGCTCCTGCTGTGGGGGAAGATGATCAGACCACAGGAACTGGTGCAGGTGAAGTGACTCCTTCGGCAGATTCATTAAATGAGAATATTCCAATCTTTGACAAAAAAAACTACTTAAAAAAGCAGTTCTGAAGATTTCCAACTAGCACAACATTGTCTCACAATACTGCACTGCCCCTCTACCTCCCTCCTCAAATCCACAAACAGGACTGCCTGGTAGACCCATTGTATCAGCCTGTTCCTGCCCCAATGAACCCATTTCTTCATACATTGACTCCATTCTCACTCCCTTGTCCAGTGCTTTCCCACTGACATTCACAATTCCACCCATCACGATGTGATAGCAACAATTTCCAGCTTCCTGGCATTAACTGCCTCCTCTTCATCATGGACGACCAATCCCTTTCCACTTCCATCTCTCACCAGGAGGGTCTCAGGGCCCTTTGTTTCTTTCGTGAACGTAGGTCAAATAATCCCCCCCCCCTCAGCATCATTGCACAGGGACCACTCCCTAACTGACTCCATGGTGCCATTCCATCACCCCTAACCATTCACCGCCTTCTCACCGCACCTTCTCATGCAATGGCAGAAGGTGCAACACCTGCTCCTTTAATTCCTCATTGTCCAAGGGCATTTCACATTCATCACCTTCAATTTGGTCTCCTATATTCACTGCTCCCAATGTGGTCTCCTCAACATAGGGGAGACTACGTTTTAAGGGAAATCTTTGCTCCATCTGTAGGCATGACACAAACCTTCCAGTCATTTGCTATTTCAAATCAGCATCTTGCTCTCATGCCCACATTTCGTTCCTTTGCCTGTTACACTACAGTGATGCCCAACGCAAACTGGAAGAACAACATATTTTCAGCGGGCGCCGTTTAACACTGGTTTTCACAAATGTGGACCAGGCATAACGGGGGGTCCCTGGGTGGTTGGACTCTGGGCAGGGTTATACCCAGGCACCCCCCCCCCCCCCCCCCCCCGATGTCACCTGGGCACCATGGCACTTCCAGTGTGGCACCCTGGCAGTGCCTCCTTCTGACTTTGCCCCCCTCTTTAAAGACTGGTGGCTGCTGGATTTCTCCCACCCCATCCTCCGCTGAAATGAAAATCACCCACTTCCCCACAATCCCCCAGTTCTTCTCTATCACTGCAGGGCTAGAGAGTTGTCAGCCAATCAGAGTATCTGGCAGCTACCTAAGATTGACTTCTTCCTGAGTGAGGGATGAAAGTCCCGACTGCAGTCAATCATCACTTAAGCATAAAACGTCTGCATCTGTGTGGAAAAGGAAAACTCGTCCATGCAAAATATTCAGGCCACTGTCTAGAACATAGAACGATACAGCGCAGTACAGGCCCTTCGGCCCTCGATGTTGCACCGACATGGAAAAAAAACTAAAGGCCATCTAACCTACACTATGCCCTTATCATCCATATGTTTATCCAATAAATTTTTAAATGCCCTCAATGTTGGCGAGTTCACTACTGTTGCAGGTAGGGCATTCCACGGCCTCACCACTCTTTGCGTAAAAAACCCACCTCTGACCTCTGTCCTATATCTATTACCCCTCAATTTAAGGCTATGTCCCCTCGTGCTAGCCACCTCCATCCGCGGGAGAAGGCTCTCGCTTCCACCCTATCTAACCCTCTGATCATTTTGTATGCCTCTATTAAGTCACCTCTTAACCTTCTTCTCTCTAACGAAAACAACCTCAAGTCCATCAGCCTTTCCTCATAAGATTTTCCCTCCATACCAGGCAACATCCTGGTAAATCTCCTCTGCACCCGTTCCAAAGCTTCCACGTCCTTCCTATAATGAGGCGACCAGAACTGTATGCAATTGTCTATATCTATAACAGTCTATATCTATCTTTCTTTGCAAACATATCTATTGGGTATACAATCAGTGGAAAGTGCCCATTTTGTGCACAAATCAATGATTACTAACTACAATTTGTGATCTTGGGATATTGAGCGACTTCATGGGGAAAGGAAAGGGCAGCTGGGATCTGATTTTTTTTTTATATATGTAAGGGGCGGAATTCTCTGTTGGTGTGATCCTCCGCTGCGCCGGCAGCGCACCCACACCTGCGAGTTTCTTGACGGTGTACGCCAGCCATAATGGGAAACCCCATTGGGCGGCTGCCAAGATGGAGGATCCCGATACCGGCGGGGGCTCACCACGCCAGAAAACGGAGAATCCCGCCCAATAATTTTCACAAGTTTGGCCAATTCTTAAGAATAGGAAGAGACAGTTTGTACAGGTGTTAAGAAGGTACTTCATAGTATGGTTCATGGGGAAATTCAGCTCTTCCATACAAGAAGAATTATAACTGACTTAACAGAAAGCAGATAATGTGTTTCATCTTCATTTGTGTTCACAGATCTGATTTCTACAATCAGTGAGTTCTTGACAAAGTGCGATGATTTCCAGCTGTTCCGGTTGACGAAATTCTACCGGGGCAGACTAGAGCAGGCGATTGAAGAAGGGGTGGATGGAGTCAGCTCATTGTTAACATATGAGAGGATTTTCAGTGGACAAGAACATCGGGTACGTGGGAGGAACATAGAAAAAGTTTCAATTATTTATATATTGTAAAACTGACAGAATAATGACAAAGAAAATGCAGCATGAAGAAAATCATCGAATGTTGCTGGCAAGGACCCATTTCCAGGATTTCCAACTCTCCATTCAATAATCTTCTGCCTTGAATTGCTTTGTACACTCAATCTTCCACAAAATCTCTCAGATACTTATCCCCAGTTGAATACTATTGCTCCACAGACTGGACGAATTATACCAATCTCCTGATTGATTGAGATATCTGGATTTTGTCTAGTCAACCTCATCAGTTCTGCACTTTCCAGTTCTGTCTTTAACTTAATTGAACAGTACGCTGCTCAAATTCCAGTTCCTGTTTTCCTTTTAACTTCAATCTGACTGGACTCTTCTCTTTTCATTACCTGATTTTTATCACTACCTGTTCTTCAGTGTTTGAGACTTGATTCTTGTCCATTACTGTCCTGCTTTTCCTCTGACAGAGCTGTGGGAGCTGCCTTCTTTTTTACTATCTGGTTCTAACTTGTTGGATTCGGTTCAACACGAAACTCAAAAGGTCTTTTTCCCTCAAAGTGGCCCCTGGTTGCTAAGCAACAGCTCATTCTTTCCCCAAGCTCTTGTTTACTTTTCACACAAGAACTAGGAGCAGGAGTAGGCCATCTGGCCCTTCGAGCCTGCTCCGCCATTCAATGAGATCATGGCTGATCTTTTGTGGACTCAGCTCCACTTTCCGGCCCGAACACCATAACCTTTTATTCCTTTATTCTTCAAAAAACTATCTATCTTTATCTTGAAAACATTTAATGAAGGAGCCTCAACTATTTCACTAGGCAGGGAAATCCATAGATTCGCAACTCTTTGGGTGAAGAAGTTCCTCCTCAGGTCAGTCCTAAATCTACTTCCTCTTTTATTTTGAGGCTATATATTTTAAAGAAGTATTGGACATATTTAGATCCCATATGAGATCTGAGAATAAATAACATCCAAACTGCAGTTATGTTGTGGGTCTAACATTCATAGTTCAACCTTCAAACTATTGAAAAATCAAGCCAAATGGGGCAGGTGAATGACTGATGGAGATAGAATCTTCGCAAAAAGTGGAAATATGTGTGCTGTCCCACTTGATGTTTTGTGTGGTTTTGTTATGAAATTGTATTATTTTGTTAATGCACTAAGTGTCCATCAGATCATTCACAAATACAGAAAATGCAATTCAGTGGATGGTGGGGGGGGGGGGTGATGTTAATTTGTTGAGTGAAAATTTTGAAAGTCATCGTGTAGTCGTGGCCGAGTGGTTAAGGTGATGGACTAGAAATCCATTGGGGTTTCCCCGCGCAGGTTCGAATCTTGCCGACTACGAATATTATCAGAGCTGGGCTGAGAGGTGGAAGATGGAGTTTAATGCGGAAAAGTGTGAGGTGGTTCACTTTGGAAGGAGTAACAGGAATGCAGAGTACTGGGCTAATGGCAAGATTCTTGGTAGTGTAGATGAACAGAGAGATCTCGGCATCCAGGTACATAAATCCGTGAAAGTTGCCACCCAGGTTAATAGGGCTGTTAAGAAGGCATATGGTGTGCTAGCCTTTATCAGCAGGGGGATTGAGTTTCGGAGCCACAAGGTCATGCTGCAGCTGTATATAACTCTGGTGCGGCCGCACCTGGAGTACTGCGTGCAGTTCTGGTCACCACATTATAGGAAGGATGTGGAAGCTTTGGAAAAGGTTCAGAGGAGATTTACTAGGATGTTGCCTGGTATGGAGGGAAGGTCTTACGAGGAAAGGCTCAGGGACTTGAAGGTGTTTTCGTTAGAGAGGAGAAGGCTGAGAGGTGACTTAATAGAGACATATAAGATAGTCAGAGGGTTAGATAGGGTGGACAGTGAGAGTCTTTTTGAGGCTATGTCTGGACGAAGTGTCTAGTCTTACGATGAAAAAGTTGGTGCTGCTCCCGCAGCGATGCACCACCTGGTTGGGGGCTAGCAGCCGCGTCACGTAAAACCCCTGGCGTTCCTAACAAAAACAGGCGGGGAATTGCCGGGTCCGTGATCGTACAACATAGCGCCCGCGTGCGGAACCGACCTGCCAGATAGTGCCCCTTGTAACCCCCCTCGCCGCCCCTGCCGAAGCCCCCCCCCCGGCCTGTGGAGCAGTTCTTTCCCCCCCCCCCTTCCCCGACCATGACGGCGTAAGACGAAAGCTCACAGCGCAAGTGGTCCATGCCGTCGGGAAGACGGGCCATTAGGGGCAGAGCATCAGGGGCCTTTGGGTGACGTCCTGAAGCCATCGCAGCAGCGTTCTGCGTACTCACTTATGATGCCGTTTTGGAGGGGGCGGAGCATCAGAAAACAGGAGCCGCCCCCGATTTCGGCGTCAAAAGGGATTCTCCGCCGGATTGCCAAATGCAATTTCGCAATGCGTCGGCACGAGGAGAATCCAGCACGGTTAGCACAGTAGCATGGTGGGCAGCACGGTAGCATGGTGATTAGCATAAATGCTTCACAGCTCCAGGATCCCAGGTTCAATTCCCGGCTGGGTCACTGTCTGTGTGGAGTCTGCACGTCCTCCCCGTGTGTGCGTGGGTTTCCTCCGGGTGCTCCGGTTTCCTCCCACAGTCCAAAGACTTGCGGGTTAGGTGGATGGGCCATGCTAAATTGCCCGTAGTGTAAGGTTAATGGGGGGATTGTTGGGTTACGGGTATAGGGTGGATACGTGGGTTTGAGTAGGGTGATCATTGCACGGCACAACATCGAGGGCCGAAGGGCCTGTTCTGTGCTGTACTGTTCTATGTTCTATGTTCTCCCACTGGAGTTGAATTACACCTGAATTGCAGATTTATGCATGGTGAGGATTGTGAGGGATTCTTGAGGGAATCCTGCTATCGGGCGGCCTGATAGCGAGGTTCCGCAACTGCCAGACCATGAGAAACGGATTGGTGCCTGGCATCGATCCCGTTTTCTTCACAACTGCTAGATTCTCCACCTCAATGGAACCTCTGCTACCAACGGCGTGAGGTGGAGAATTTTGCCCACTATCACAAAGATCACCTACTATCCTCGTGACATTGCCTATATCCAACTCCCCACCAGCTCACCTCCTGCTGAATCCCCATACATTCCTGTGTTAACTCCAAGTTGGCCTTCCGTCTTGTCTAATCTTGAGGAACTCAAAATCATTTCTTTATCCCTGACCCTCCAGACGTCCTGTTCCGATTGCACTTGTAATGACCCCCAGTCTTCGAAAGCCTCCTGTTTAAATATCCTTCATGACCTTGACCCTCCCTAACTGTGCAACCTCCTCCAGCACTACAAACCTTATACTGCTTCTAAAATTCTCAGTTCCACTGAAGTTGATCTTCACACCACCGCTCGTAGCCAAGAATTCAGCTGTATTAGTCCCCACTCTTTGAATTTTGCGAATCTACCTCTCTGTCTTCCTTAAATTTTCTACTTTTGATTTGGTCAAATCCTGATTTGTCTCTGGTTTATTGTCTGATTTCACCTTTAGGAAAAACTGTACGACGTTTAACTTACGCCTCAATGTAAGGTGGTGATGAAAGTGGTGACTGCACAATCGCGCTGCTGGACACGTGTTCCAGGTCACTGAGACTTCACACCAGCTCTCAATGTACAACTAATGGTTTCCAATATTTAAAATACCGAGAGGAACAGTGATTGAATTGGTGACATTTTTATCACTGTTAGTATTACCAGATTACAGAAGCAAGGCTAATTCTTAAATAAATCTTCCCCTTCCTGTCAGTTGAGTTCTGATTCACTGCTGTTTTATTTCTGAGTAAATCACAAGTGTGACAGCAGGATGTAAGTGTGAGAAACAAGTGAATCATAGGGCGTGATTTTCCAGAAAACTTTCAAAGTGCGGTAGCGCGTGAGAATTGCCATGAGCTTCCCGACACTCCGCCAAGTGAGGCCGGCAATGCAATTCACCTATAATTGGACCACTTAACGAGGCCTCATGTGCTTCTCGCCGCTAATGAAGGCTCGCCAGCTGTTTCGCCAGGATCGTGCTCATCAGCCCCCCACCCCCGCTAACAAGGTCGAGCAGCATTTAAGTTACACTTGCTCAGCCAACCCCAGCTCGCTCGCAAGAATGACACCGAGGAGACCAACCCCAAGATTCGGGGATGCAGATCTGGGGAGGCTGCTGGATGCCGTGGAGGCCAGGAGGGATATCCTGTTCCCTCGAGGGACCCGGAGAGTCGGTCACAGGGCAGCCAGTGCTGCCTGGGATGAGGTGGCGGAATATGTGAGCTCGGGGAGTGTGACCAGGAGGACTGGCCTCCAGTGCCGTAAGAAGGTCAACAACCTACACTGGGCAGCAAGAGTGAGTAGACACCAACGCGCCTCCCCCCCCCTCCACCACCCATCCACCCCCAAACTCTCCATGCAACCCCCTTCCACCCCTCCCCCCAACCCTCCCTTCACACCCCCTTCCCACCACTGTGAACCACACGTGTGGTTAACGATGCTTCCCCCCCCCCCCCCCCGGAAAAGCTCTCCCGTAATTGTCGGGAGAGGGCCCAGACTTGGGGAGGGGTGCTGGACTTAAGAATACTTCCCACCTTTGAGGAGCGTGCCCTGGAGGTAACTGGGGTGGACAGGGCAGTTACCCACGCGGAGGCTGGCAGATGCTGCAAAGGTGAGGAACTACCGGGCTCCACCCAGGAGACTTATCAAACGTGAGTAGTTATTGTCTTACTGACTGACCCATCCTTCCCACTGACCACATGTCCATTCTCCCGCAGGTCCTCTAGCTGACGGTGCCAGCCCATCCCGGGTGGTACCCTCTCCGGAAGGAAAGCCCCGAGGATGCAACTGTTATAGTCGCAGCACAGCTGTCATCCCCACCCTTTACCAGCGCAGATACAGACACCTCGGTGGGACATGTTAGTGGACAGGCTTCTGGGACACAATCTGGTGCGCACAGCTGCTGATGCTAGTCAGGTGGAGGCAGAAACCCCCAAGCGAGAGAGCAGTCGGAGGGAGGCTGGATCCCAGGACCCAGCTGGGTCCCAGCCTGATGCTGAGCCAGTGGTACAGAGGTGCTCGGAGCTGATTGAGATGATAGGGTGCAGCCGGGACATTCAGAGGGAGATGTCAGCATCAATCAATTCAACAGATCCATAGCCGCTTGGAGGAGTCTCAGAGGCTATGGGCGTAGGAGATGTCGCCGGCAATGCATGGCGCAGAGGCCAACACTGCTGGGGCGGCAACCGCAGTGGAGAGATTGGTCCACGACGTTGGCACGATTAGTGAAGGTGTCCAAGGCTTCACGCAGTTGTTGACGGCCATGGCTGAGTCTTGGCAGCATTTCCGACTCACTGGGGGATGTGACCCAGTACCAGGCCGAGCTTGATGAGGTTCTGCGGAGCTTGTCCCAGTCGCAGGTGGGCATAGCGGAGGCACCGCAGAGCATGTCCCAGTCACTGAGGAGCATCGCTGAGGGCGTCAACACAATAGTGCAAACATTGGGGAACCGCCAGGGCTGGCAGAGCCAGATGATGCAAAGGCAGCCGGGGCCCGAACCAGCTGCCCTTCAGTCCCATGGTGAACCTCAGGGCCCTATGGACACCGACCATGAGGCGAGGGCGCTGGGTGCCAACCCGGTCCTGTCCAATAGAGTAGCGACAGTGGTAGCCACCAGCTAACCCAGGTTCCACCCCTCTGATGAGGCCGCTTCTTGAAGTCACCACACGGGACAGGGCGGCACAGATGTGCATGAGCCGGGGTCCTCCGAACTCGGAGTCACCAGAGGACGCCCGCCAAAGCATCGAAGACCACGGGACGAGGTAAGCAGCTGGCTTACATCCACCTTACATGTGCATCCTGGGAAGACACCTAGACATAGCGGTAGAGCTAGGAGGGTCAAGCACATTGAGGATCACTGAGGGCACTGGGGGAGGGGATAGCAGGGGGAGGGGCAGGTAGGGGATGTTGGGGGTTGGGGGGTGGAACGGTACCATCAGGAGAGTGGAAGATTGTAAAACATATTAAACACCTTTGTGCACAACCAGCATGATGCCTCTGTCACTTTCTTCAGCAATGCGGGCTGACCTCCGAACCCTTGGCCCATCTCTCCAGGCATCTCCCTCTCCCCATGGCATTCACCCACCCTCCTTCCGTGGACGTCCCAGGAACTGTGTCCCATCCCCTGGGTGTCTGGATGTTGGCTGCTGCATGTGTGATGTTGCCTCCCGCAGTGTTCAGGCAGTCTCCAGGCATCAATTGGACTCTGGGCAATCACTGCCACATGCTACATGGCCTGCCCACCCATGGGAATCCACTTGGGTTGTGTGAAGTGCTCACGTAACCACGATTGCCAATTCCCTATTAGCAATAGCCTTCAACCAGAGGCCTCGGCATTTAGAACATAGAACAGTACAGCACAGAACAGGCCCTTCGGCCCTCGATGTTGTGCCGAGCAATGATCACCCTACTTAGAACATAGAACATACTTAAACCCACATAACCCGTATACCCGTAACCCAACAATCCCCCCATTGACCTTACACTACGGGCAATTTAGCATGGCCAATCCACCTAACCCGCACATCTTTGGACTGTGGGAGGAAACCGGAGCACCCGTTGGTTGTTGTGGGGCAGGTGGGCAGGGACAAGGGTTTCCCCTGGAAAAAGTACCCTGGGCAGCAGGGTAGCATGGTGGTTAGCATAAATGCTTCACAGCTCCAGGGTCCCAGGTTCGATTCCCGGCTGGGTCACTGTCTGTGTGGAGTCTGCACGTCCTCCCCCTGTGTGCGTGGGTTTCCTCCGGGTGCTCCGGTTTCCTCCCACAGTCCAAAGATGTGCGGGTTAGGTGGATTGGCCATGCTAAATTGCCCGTAGTGTCTTAATAAAAGTAAGGTTAAGGGGGGGGTTGTTGGGTTACGGGTATAGGGTGGATACGTGGGTTTGAGTAGGGTGATCATGGCTGTCAGCGGCGAGAGACCTGCCTAGCAGCTGCACCAGAACAAGTAAGTCCAAAGTCAACGCACGCTACGAGATAGACGCTCCTAGCTACTGTTCCATACCAGCTCGACCCCAGCAGCCTCAGAACCGGACAACGGCCATTGTTCCTCTGACTGAGTGGGCGCCCAAAGCTAAGTATAGGCTTTAGTGGTAGTGATAGTTTAGTTGGTAGAGTTTGTGCATGAGTATATTTGACTGTGTGTGTACATAAATGAGCATTGATTTCGAACTTACTAACTGGTGTATCGAGTCTTTGATCAGTATTCGGTTTTGAACCTTGTGGCGGTATCGAAAGATACCTGGCGACTCTTGAGCAAACGCAATTAGAATTAAGGAAGGCGACCATATTAACCGCCATAAACAGAGCCAATTGAAGAGAGAACACAACGAGCAACAGTATGGAAATTGGGCGCAAGTGGTGATAATTGGTTACTTGCCTCGCTACGGCGAGATCCCGATTTTACCTACGGGAGGGGGCGGTTGCATCGCAAACTGTTTGGCGCTCTGCGGTGTTCTTGTTTTTGGCCTCTCCCTTTATACACCAGTGTCGTTTCGCTTGAGCAGAGCATAACGAGGCCGGAAGATTGCGCCCATATTGTCAATCAGTTATCTGACGTCATGTTCGACACAGAAGGGCAGAGAAAGAATAACATGAAACATTACTGCAGATTCTGTGGTTTATCACTCTCCAGAAAGTATCTTCCTGATATGTTTTTATTTTGTCAGTCTTTTTCACGTTAATGATTAAATCATGATATGTACAGAATATTCGCTCATGTTCACCATGGTTCAGGGCCCAGCGCAGTGACTGCTTTCTGTGCTCAAAACTACTGGGAAATCCCATCACTGAACAGATCATTTTCTTCTCATTCTCAGTGTTTATCTTTCACTTTGCATCTCATCATTATTTATTATTATCCTTTACAGAAAGTCACTGAGCTGGTGGAGAAGGGAAACCACGTTGACAGTTCCAAACTTCTCCTAAATCTAGTGATGGAGAAAGGCTCTCTGGCCCGAAGGGTGATGTGGGAATCCTTTGTGAAAATGCGTCATGGGGTCCCAAAGCTGGATAAAATACTGAAAGAAATACAGGAATTTGGTACGGTAAAATCACACATGGAAATAAATTGCAGATTCAGACACCAGAGATTTTACTGTAATATCACACAGATCTGATTTCACAAAATATCAATTGATTTAAACAGGTATGAATATGACGCAAGATGCATCCAAAATATCCAATCATCTGAAAGGTAAATGATGAAATGGAGATTTCAGTCTGTTTATTTCACTTGTGCAAATCACGTGTTTAGAGATTGTCAGAATTTGGAGTTTGCATTTTCTCTCCTTGTCTGCTTGGGTTTCCTCCGGGTGCTCAGGGGTTTCATTCCACAGTCCAAAGATGTGCAGGTTAGGTGGATTAGCCATGATCAGTGCATGGGGATATGGGGATAGGGCTGGGGAATGGGCCAAGGTAGAGACAAGTGCTTTGCTATCATGTGTTTTTATTTTATTTGTAAGAGCTTGGTGGCAGTCAATTAAATTTACAAAGTTACACAGTGGCAAAGTAGCACAGTGGTTAGCACTGTTGCTTCACAGCGCCAGGGTCCCAGGTACAATTCCCAGCTTGGGTCACTGCCTG
This sequence comes from Scyliorhinus canicula, assembly GCF_902713615.1. Classification (NCBI taxonomy): domain Eukaryota; kingdom Metazoa; phylum Chordata; class Chondrichthyes; order Carcharhiniformes; family Scyliorhinidae; genus Scyliorhinus; species Scyliorhinus canicula. The sequence goes on from NC_052151.1 coordinate 208,128,719, forward strand.
TGTGAAGTCTACACGTTATCTCTGTGTATGCGCGGGTTTCCTCCAGGTGCTCCGGTTTCCTCCCACAAGTCCCGAAAGACGTGCTGTTCGGTGTGAAGTTAAAAACTCACCACTATTCTTAGAATTCCCCCTATACCAAAAAGGGTTGATATTCTAAACGGTGAACAGGGATTCTCACTCTCTGACTCCGATGCAGGCTTCGGTGGGTGCTATTCAGGTCAAGCTATATTTTCAAGTTATCCCCCGGTATAACCCATACCTTCACTGAAGAATTTTACCTACTTGCCCATTAGTAGCATCGATGTCCTGGGTCCTGCGTTGCTAAGTAAGTAAAGTAGGCTAATAACCACTGTTTCAGGTTAAAACTTTTAAGTTATTTTATTATTATATATTTTTTTCTTTTAAAAAGATGCAATCACTGTCTTTACAGAAAAGTAAAAAGATCTTGCTTCTGGATCCTTCTGGTTGGTTGAAGGGACCTTCAGGCCCATTTGACAATCAATCTTCTTTTTAAAGTCTAGTCTTCCTTAGATATACTAGCTGTTTTAGCTTGGCTGCTATGTCTTACCTTTCCTATGACCGAGCTGACTCTGCTTGCTTCTCTTGTTCCTTCTCTGCTTCTCTTTGAGTTCTGGTTCTGCTGGTTCCTGCTCTGGTCTCTGGGTTTATATTCTCTTTCTAACAGTTATTATGTTTTTATGACCTTATTGGTTTAGCTCATTGGGCTAAATCGCTGGCTTTTAAAGCCGACCAAGCAGGCCAGCAGCACAGTTTGATTCCCGTACCAGCCTCCCCGGACAGGCGCCGGAAAGTGGCGACTAGGGGCTTTTCACAGTAACTTCATTTGAAGCCTACTTGTGACAATAAGCGATTTTCATTTATTTTTTCATTAGGGGCTGTTAAGCACACTGGGCTAAATCGCTGGCTAAACCAGGGATGGGCAAACTTTTCCGTGCAAGGGCCACATTCAGAAATTCACAATTTTAAAGGGCTGCATAGTATATTAATTAATAGTCCCGTTTGTAACCAATTAGCATGCGGCATATACCTCAGCGCTTCCCCCGGCGGCATCCTGGCTTTAGCCCTCTTTTTCTCTACTTTTCAAAAATGGCGCTTCACCCGGTTATGATTCTGGGCGCCTCATATAGAACATAGAACAGCACAGAACAGGCCCTTCAGACCTCGATGTTTTGCCGAGCAATGATCACCCTACTCAAGTCAACGTATCCACCCTATACCAGTAACCCAACAGCCCCTCCCCCCCCCCCCCCCCCCCATTAACCTTATTAAAAAAAAATAATTTAAAAAAAAAAAGTTTTTTTTGAGGACTTGATCTTGGTGGGCCGCATAAAGACCTTTGGCGGGCCGTAGTTTGCCCACCCCTGGGCTAAACGCAGACCAAGGCAGGCCAGCAGCACGGTTCGATTCCTGGAACAGCCTCCCCGAACAGGCGCCGGAATGTGGCGACTAGGAGATTTTCACAGTAACTTCATTGAAGCCTACTTGTGACAATAAGCGAATTTCATTTCATTTCATTATTGTAAAGTAACTATTATTTCACTTTGATTGTTAAAACGTATATTTGATCTAAACATTCTAATACAACTAAGTTTTCATTTTGGGCATAGCCTCAGCCCTTAGATCTGATTACATTGTCCTTTGTGATGTTCAAAGTTCCTTTGTGATATTCAAAAATGCTTTGGTTTCAAGAGGTGTTACTTTTAATTCCTGTCATTTCTATAGTTTTATTTTCCAATTGTGTCCCCCAGCTCATAATTTTGACTTTGATTTTGGCTTTAAATTATGTTTCTCGTAGACTGATAGTCTCCAATTTTCTTTTAATTTACTTGATATCGGCAGAACTTCACACTTAGAATTGTCAGCAAATTCAACTGAACCTCATCCTTTCCTTTCCAGCTGTTTACTAAGATAGTTAATTTCAATGAAGGTGTGAACCATTGTTTTTAGCTTCTGTGTGTTTGTTTGGTAGAAGGAATCTGCATTTTATAATTCTGCTCTTTGCAGCTGCTATTAACCCTTCGTGGGATCGTTCCCTGTATCCTCTCATGTTTCTCTCAGACCAGATATTACCAGACCTCCTTGTTTCAAATGGCACATCTTTCCATATTTTCAATTGCAGGTGATTGGACATTCTAAATTCTCCCTCTGTATATGGGTGATTGGGTGGCAGTGCAAGGGAGGGTGCGAGGGGGGCCATGTCCATGAAATGAGGGAGGGAGGTTGAAGGGTGTGGGTAAGTATGTGCCTCCGGGAGGTTGGGGCTTGATGGGTGGGGGTCCGAGAAGCAGGGGGGGCCTGAAGAGGCCGGACCCCCAGGGGACCCCATAGCGTGTTCTCATTTGGGGGTGTGTGGAGTAGTGTCCATGTGTGCAAAGGGTGACATTGCCCATGGGTGCCCCCCACCCATGTCCCCCCTGGACAAGCTCACTTGGAGATCAGGGCACCCTTTCAAAATGGCGGCTCGATCTCTGAGTTCAGGTCCCCAGTGTGGGCGAAACCAGTGCGCAACTCCCCAGGGCCCAAAAAAGTGACTAAGTGTCATTGCGTAGCGGTGGGGAACTCGCCGGCAAAGCCAGCGGGAAACTCCCTGAAAACCTGCCACAAATTAACTTAGAAACAATTTGGGAGAATTGCACCCATAAAATCAGTGCTTGACAGTAATTGATTTTCTAAATATAACACAACACATTCAATTCACAGATATTAAAATTGAAAAGAACTAAAGAGTTAAATAGGGGAGACGGTGTCATAGTGGTATTGTCACTGGACTACTAAACCAGAGACCCAGAGTAATGCTGTGGCGACATGGGTTCAAAACCCGCCACTGCAGATGGTGAAATTTGAATTCAGCAAAATTAAAAGTCTAATGATGACCATGAAACCATTGTTGATTGTCGTAAAAATCCATCTGGTTCACTGATGTCCTTTATGGAAGGAAATCTGCCGTCCTTGCTCGGTCTGGCCTACATGTGACTCCAGATCCACAGTAATGTAGTTGACTCTTAACTGCCCCCTCAAGGGCAGCACGGCGGCACAGTGGTTAGCATTGCTGCCTACGGCGCTGAGGACCCGGGTTCGAATCCCGGCCCTGGGTCACTGTCTGTGTGAAGTTTGCACATGCTCCCCGTGTCTGCGTGGGTTTCGCCCCCAAAAGATGTGCAGGTTAGGTGGATTGGCCACACTAAATTGCCCCTTAATTGGAAAAAATAATTGGGTACTCTAAATTTATTTTAAAAAAGAAAAAAAACTGCCCCCTCAAGAGCAATTAGGGATGGGCAATAAATGCTGGTGCAGCCTGCGACGCCCACATCCCATGAATGAATTTTTTAAAATTAATAAAGCTAATTTCAGGACTTGAATCTAAACTTAGAAAATAATATATGGTTTCGTAAAAGTGACTTTTTTAAAACAACTCAAGTTAAACTGCAGTAATTTAATGCACAAGGTTCAATGTGCAAACACTTTTTGTTCTTTGCACATGGGACTTTGGATTTGGAGAATGGAGCTGATAATTTTAATTGAGGGGGTGGTGGATGGTTCAACGCCAGTGGTTGTTCAACCTCAACATCTTTTTTTTAATAAATATTTTTATTCTCCTTTTTCACATTTTCTCCCAAATTTACACCCACCAACAATAAACAATAATCAGTAATGAATACAATGTCAATTCCCACATCAACAACACCAATCCCATTCTCCCACCAAAACTCCCAAACAGCAGCCCGCATGTTAACATAAACAAATAATAAAAAGGAATTAGGAATCACCCACAGTCACCATTAACACATACAGTCCCCCTTCCCCAATGTTCGATGCAATCCAATTCTCGAAAGTGCATAATGAATAATGCCCATGAATTGTAGAACCCCTCCATCCTTCCCCTCAGTTCAAACTTAACCTTCTCAAGAGTTAGGAATTCCAGCAGGTCCCCCGCCACGCCAGGGCACAGGGTGGAGAGGTTGATTTCCATCCCAACAGGGAACCTTCGGGCGATTAATGAGACGAAGGTTACAACATCTGCCTCCGCACCCGTTTCCAACCCCGGCTGGTCCGACACCCCGAATCTGGCCTCCCGAGGGCCCGGGTCCAGTTTCACATGCACCACTTTAGAGATTAACCTAAACACCTCCTTCCAGTAATCCTTCAGCTTTGGAAAGGATCAAAACATGTGAACGTGATTCGCGCCCCCCCCATCCCCGACAACGTTCACACACATCTTCTACCCCCTCAAAGAGCCGGCTCATCCTCGCCCTTGTGAGGTGCGCTCTATATACCACCTTCAGCTGTATCAGCCTCAACCTCGCTCACGATGTGGAGGCGTTCACTCTCCAGAGCACCTCACACCACAACCCCTCCCCCTTGCCCTCTCCCAACTCTTCCTCCCACAAAACCTCCGGTGGCAGCCATGAGGTAGTAGGTCGCACATTTGGTGGCTCCCGATCGTGATGGACATTTTGGACCTTTTTCCCCTGTCCTTTTTTGGTATTTGTTTGAGGGCTCAATGGTGGATAAGGCTGAGGAGGAATCCTACCCAGTATATGGACACACGGTACAGAAGTGGTTGTAAGGGAAGGAAGAACCGAATTGAGCAGGCACGTGTAGATTCTGCAGCAAAGGAAAGCATGGCGGAACTGCAGAGTACTGGCTTGGCGTCCCGGTGCACTCCAGACCAGCTGATGCAGTTTATTCGGGAGGGCTTTGCCAAGCACAAAAAGGAACGCCTGGACCCGATCAAGAAGTCAATCACTCGGCTGGAGCCGAGACTGGAAGCCCAAGATCGGGTGGTCCAGAAAGTGGAGGTCATATAGGTCGATCTCCTTGTTGAATGTTGATGCCAAAGTGTTAGCTAAAATCTTGGCCTCAGGGATAGAAGACTGTGTCCCAGAGGTGATAGCCGATGACCGGACGGGGTTCGTTAAGGGTAGGCCGCTAACGGCCAACATTAGAAGGCTCTTAAATGTAATCATGATGCCCTCAGAGGGAAAAGAGGTGCAGGCAGGTAGTGGTCACGATGGACGCAGAGAAGGCCTTTGACCGGATGGATTGGAACTATTTGTGGGAGGTGTTGGGGCGGTTCGGGTTTGGTCGGGTCTTCATCGACTGGGTCAGGCTGCTGTACCAGGCACCAGTGGCAAATGTTCGAATGAACCGGCTGCGTCAGACTATTTTAGACTGCACCGAGGGACTAGGCAGGGATGCCCCCTCTCCGTTGCTGCTCGCCCTGGCTATTGAGCCACTGGCTATGGTGTTGAGAGCTTCCAGGGGCTGGTCCGGGGTGGGGTGGAACACAGGGTTTTGCTATACGCTGATGACCTGCTTCTGTATGTTTCCGACCTATTAGAAGGGATGGGAGTGATCATGAGGATTTTAGGGGAATTTGGCCGGTTTTCGGGATACAAATTGAACATGGGGAAAAGCGAGATGTTTGTGATCCAGGCAAGGGGGCAGGAGTGGAGACTGGGAGAGCTGCCGTTCAGAGTGGTGGGAGGAATCTTCTGTTATTTAGGGATCCAGGTGGCACGAGACTTGGGCTGTTACATGAACTAAACTTGACCCGGTTAGTGGAACAATTGAAAGAAGACCTCCGAAGGTGGAATATGCTCCCGTTATCACTGGCGGGGAGGGTACAGACAGTGAAAATGACGGTCCTCCCAAGATTCCTGCTTGTTTTTCAGTGCCTCCCCATCTTTATCCCAAAGGCCTTTTTCAAGCGGGTAGATAAGGTGTTCTCCGGTTTTGTTTGGGCCGGTAAAACCCCGCGTGTGAAGAAGGTGATGCTGGAGCGTGGCCGGGGGGAAGGTGGGTTGGCGCTGCAGAACTTTAGCAACTATTACTGGGTGGCAAATATAGCCATGATTAGGAAGTGGGTAGTGGGGGAAGGGTCGGTGTGGGAGCGAGTGGAGGCAGCATCTTGTAAGGACATGAGTTTAGGGGCATTGATCACGGCACCTCTGCCGTTTTCGCAGGCCCGGTACTCCACAAGCCCGGTGGTAGTGTCGGCCCTGAGAGTCTGGGGGCAGTAGAGGAAACACGTGAGAGCGGAGGCAGCATCGGTTTGGACACCAATCTGCAACAACCATCGGTTTGCCCAGGGAGGCTAGATGGAGGGTTTCGGGGATGGCAAGGATCGGGAGGATGGGAGCTTTGTTTATAGATGGGAGTTTGAGGAAGTTCGATAAGAAAATAGATGGTTTGAAGGAGTTAGAGGAGAAGTTTGAGTTGACGGGAGGGAATGGATTTAGGTATCTGCAGATTCGGAACTTCTTGCAAAGGCAGGTTCCAACTTTCCCACTCCTACTGCCACGGGGGATACAAGATAGGGTAATTTCCAGTGTATGGGTGGAAGAGGGGAAGGTCTCAGATATTTATAAAGAACTCATGGAGTCAGGGGACATGCAGACAGAGGGGCTAAAGCACAAATGGGAAGATGAGTTTGGGGGAGAGATAGAGGCAGGTGCCTGGGCGGATGCGTTAAGCAGTTCAACATCATCCGCCAGGCTCAGCCTGATACAATTTAAGGTCGTTCGCCGGGCACACATGATGGTGGCTCGGATTGGCAAGTTTTTTGGGATAGAGGACAGGAGTGCAAGGTGTGCGGGAGGGCCAGCGAACCATGTCCACATGTTTTGGGCATGTTCGAAGCTTAGGGGATTCTGGCAGGGGTTTGCAGATGTCATCTCCACAAGGGTGGCACTGAGTTCAGAGGTGGCGATTTTCGGGGAGTCCAGGGGGCGAGAAAGGTCGACGTTTTGGCCTTTGCTTCCTTGGTAGCCCGGAGATGGATACTATTAGCATGGAGGGACTCGAAGCACCCGAAATCAGAGACCTGGGTCAACGACATGGCTGGATTTCTCAGTCTTGAGAAAATCAAGTTCGCCTCAAGAGGGTCAATACTAGGGTTCATCCAGAGGTGGCAGCCGTTTGTCGACTTCTTTAGAGAAAATTAACTGTCAGCGGGGGGGGTTAGTCCAGATTACTGTTCAAGGAAGGTGGGACCTGTGAGGGAGGTAGATGGCCTTTGCATTATGTTTATAGTTATTTGTATATGGTTTACTGTTACTGTTATAAAATGACAAATGCCTGAATAAAATATTTTACAAAAAAAAAAACTCTTCCTCCCACTTTGCCTTGATCCTGTCCAGCGGTGCCTTCTCCTCTTCCAAAATAGCCCCGTAAGCTGCTGACACTACCCCTTCTCTGGTCCCCCTATCGTCAGCACCTCCACCAGCAATGTGAAAGCCGGCTGCACCGGGAAGCTCTGTATCTTCTTCCTGGCAAAATCTCGAACCTGCATGTATCAAAACATTTCCCCCTGCTCCAGCCCATACTTCGCTCCCGGCTCCTTCAATCCTGTACATCGGCCCCCAAGAAACAAATCTTTTAGTGTCTTCATCCCCTTCTCCTCCCATCTCCTAAAATTTCTGACCCACTTCCCTGGCTCAAATCTGTGGTTCTTCGAATCGGCATTTCCCTTGATCCTGCCCACAACCTGAAGTGTTGGCGAAACTGCCTCCAAATTCTCAATGAAGCTATTATTACCGGACTCCCTGAGTATTTCCCCAGGGCCATCGGGAGCGGTGCTGTTGCTAGCGCCTTCAATCCCGACCCCCTACACAAAAACTCTCCTCCATTCTGACCCACTGGGAATCAACCCCTCTGACCCAGCTCCGCACCTTCTCCACATTCGCCGCCCAGTAGTAATACATCAGGTTCGGAAGAGCCAAACCCCCCGCCTCCCTTCTCCTCTGCAGCAGCACCTTTCTAGCTCTGGCCACCTTCCCTTCCCAAACATTCCTTCAATCTCTCTAAAAAATGTCTTTGGCAGGAAAATCGGCAGGCATTGGAAAATAAACAGAAATCGCGGCAACACGTTCATTTTAACCGCCTGTACCCGACCCGCCAGTGACGAGAGGGAGACCATCCCATCTTGCCAGATCAGCTTTCACCCTCTCCACCAAACTAGAAATATTGTACCTACGGAGCACCACCCAATCCCAAGCAGTGTGCACCCCCAGTATTTAAAGTGAGTCCCTGCCCTACGGAATGGCACAAGCGCATCTGTTTTCTTCCCCTCCACCGGTGCCATAGCCACATTCAATACCCTCCTAACCTTCGAAAAGAGCTGCCTCCATCTTACAAACCCTGTCTGATCTTCACCCATCACCTTCGGGAGGCACTGCTCCAACCTACCTGCCAGTACCTTCGCCAATACCTTTGCGTCCACGTTTAAAAGTGATATGGGCCTATACGACCCACATTCCATCAGATCCTTATCTTTTTTTAAGCAACAGGGAAATCGATGCCTGCCCCAAAGTTTGTGGTAACACCCCCTTCCCTATCGCCTCCTCAATCATCGCCACCATCATTGGTGCCAGCTTATCCTTGATTTTCTTTTTATAACATTCCACCGGAAACCCATCTGGTCCTTCCACCTTCCCCGACTGCATCCTCCCAATCGCATCTTTTATCTCCTACTCCACTATTGCCCCTTCTAATGTAGCCCTGTCCCCCTCCCCAAACCTTGGGTACTCCAGCCTATCTGGAAATTCATGCATCTCCAGGTCTCCCCCAGGTGGCTCTGACCTGTACAATATCTCATAAAATTCTTCAAAGACCTTGTTAATCTGATCCGGAGCCACCACCAACTTCCCTGCCCTGTCCCGCACCTGAACAATTTCCCTTGCTGCCGCCTCCCTCCGAAGCTGACCCGCTAACATACGCCCACCTTCTCTCCATGCACGTAAACTGTACCCCTTGCTCACCTCAGTTGGCGCACCGCCTTCCTGGCAGATAGTCGGTCAAAGTCACCTGTAGTTCCTTCCTCTTTTCCAACTTCGCTGGGTCCCCACCTTCGGCATTACTCCTGTCTACCTCCAGCATTTCATCTATTACCCTCTGCCGCTCCAACCTTTCCTCTTTATCCACCTTAGAATTAAATAAGATCACCTCACCCCTCATCACCACCACCACCTTTAGAGCCTCCCAGACAATGCCTTCAACACCTCACCCGTGCAGTTGAAACCTACATATTCCTCAATTACTTATTCAATTTTATCACAGAACCCTCAGTCCCCCAAACAGTCACGCATCTAATTTCCACCCCTGCCTCCGCGCTACCTCCTTCTCCAGTACCATATCCACCCAATGCGGAGCATGATCTGATATTGCAATTGCTGAGTACTCCGACCCCTTGCCCCCAGCCAACAAAGCCTTCCCCACCACAAAAAAGCCGGTACGCGAGTATACCTTATGGACTGCTAAGAAAAACGAGTACTCCCGTTCCCTCGGGTGCAGAAAGCTCCAAGGGTCCACCCCTCCCATTTCCACCATTAGACCAGCTAACGCCTTCGCCCTCCCCCTTACAGGACCAGCGAGCGTGGCCGTGACCTGTCCAACCGTGGTTCCTGCACCAAGTTTCAGTCCCCCCCCCCCCCCCCCCCCCCCCCCCCACTATCAGTCTGTATGAGTCAAAGTCGGGGATGGCCCCACACGCCTTCTTCAGGAATCCCACATCGTCCCTATTGGGACCATATACACTTACCACTAGCCCCCTCTCCAGTGCCCCTGTCACAATCACATACCTACATCCCTGATCTGCAACCACCTTCTCCATCTGGAACCGTACCCTTTTGCTGACCATTACCGCTACCTCTCGAGCCCTTCCGTCAAATCCAGAGTGAAACACCTGGCTAACCCAGCCCTTTTTAAATCTCACCTGGCCCTGCAGCATTGCTACATCAGCCTTCAAACTTTTAAGATGCGCAAGCACCCTTGACCTCTTGACTGGACCTCCTAACTCCCTCACGTTCCACGTAACTATGCTAACTGGGCGTCTCTCACCCCCCCCCCCCCCCCTCCCAATCTTATCCACCATCATCATACCACTGGGCCCTGCCCCATGAGCCTGACCCACCCCTAAACATTATTAACATCAAAATCCCTCCCAGAATCCCCCCCTGCACTTCCTCTCGAAAAAAACTTCCCTTAGTATCAATCCCCCCCCCCCCCCCCCCCCCCGTTCGCTTCGTCGGCCCATCAACACCTGCTGACCAGATTCCAATGTCCGCAGCCCTCCTCTCACCTCACCTCCGTTCACTAGCCGAGTTTAGTTGGCTAGCGTGGGTGCCCCCCCCAAGGCATAATGCCCCCTCCCATCCTGTCCCAGAAGAAAAGGGAAATAAAACAATCCAACCCATATAACTCACTAAAATAACATATAACCATCGCAACAAAGAATGGCAATCAAACCAAACAAAATTTTAAACTCTATAACAATGAAGTCAAGTAAATTACAATACAGGTCAATGAAAAGAAAGTTATTGGTGGATCTCTGTGTCTATTTGGAAACCTGAATATGCGTTATCCCTTCTTAGTTCCCAATAACTTAGATTCCAGACTGTATTTTTTTTTGGCAAAGTTATTTGATACTTTGTCAGCCTCTCGTGTCTATTAGTAAATTCTTTGTTCCAATACAAACTTAGGTCAGATTGATTGTCTCCAGCGAATACAGCTGCCGAGTTCGAAAATACAGCTCGGTAATTCTTCAAATCATGATACACAGTACAAAATTACGGATTGATTTAAACAAAAGAAAAATGGCGATTTGGCAGAAGCAAGCAGCAAAGACATAAGTTTCAGAAAGAAGTTAGATTGATTCCAGAAATAATTTTTCCATCTCGACTTGTTATTTTTAAGAAGTTTATTATCTTAACGTTTCGCCTTCCTTGAACTCTGTGATTGGCTTCAACTAATTTATAATTCTCTCAATTCGGCAAGAGTGTCTGTCTGTCAATTTTGAGAGAGATATGTATTTAAATAAGTCGGTGTGAATTTCTCATACTATCGTTTGCCAATTTTCCGATTTATCGACACCTGCACCGCCTTCAGGGCATTATGACCTTAGACTGTGTATTACTATGGAAATGGACTGTCCATTGGGAAAGTAGCTATCTCTGTGTCTTTTGGGCCAATTGACGTCACTCACTGGGATTCTCTAGCAAGTCTGCAAATGTTAAAGTCTAGTTTTAATGAAAGAAAACTAAAATGTATGATCTGGATTAGCCCTTAATATGTCTCCAGCTATAGTCACACTGAATGAGTTCTCATTTAAAGCTCTTATATCTGACTAGAATAGCCAATTTCTATCAGTTATAGCATTTATACATTTTCCAGCTCTCCAATCTCAGTCCACGATCTCTCTTGCAGCTCCACTCCTCACTTCTGTCCCAAGCCTTCACGAACGCCTCAGCCGCCTCCGCCATTTCGAAATAAAAGTCTTTGGTGTTGTCCGTCACCCTCAGCTTCGCCAGGTATACCATACTAAATCGCACCCCCTTGTACAGTGTCGCCTTTACTCGGCCGAACTCCGCTCGTCTCTTCGCCAACTCCACCGTCAAGTCCTGGAATATCCAAACTCCAGCATCAGCCCACTGCACCTCCCACTTCTACTTCGTCCAGCTTAACACTCTCTCCTTCATGTGGTATTTCTAGAAGCAGATAATTACTGCTCATGGTAGCTTATTTACTTTGGGTTTCGGCCTTAACGACCGATGAGCTCAATCCAGCTCATACCGGATGGGGTCCTCGCCCTCCCCCATCAACTCCGCCAGCATCTTAGCAAAGTACTCTGTTGGCCTCGAGCCCTCTGTCCCTTTGGGCAAGCCCACAATTCTCAGATTGTGCCACCTCGAGCGGTTCTCAAGTCCTCGAGCTTTGCTCGGAGCCCTCTGTTGACCTCCACCACCCTCCACAGCTTGTCCCCCATCGAGGTGAGCTGGTCGCTGTGCTGCGACATGGCCTCCTCCACTTCCTTCACCTTTTCATCTTGCTCTCTGACCTCGGCCGGTGTCTTTGCCACAGCTACCCTCACCAGGGCGACTGCCATCTCCATCCTCAACGCCTCCATGTGCCTCGCAAACTGCTTCTCCAGCTCCACAGCCATCACCTCGGTCATCGTCTCCACCATACGCAGTGCGGCCCCCACCATGCTGTCCAGCCTCCGCCATCTTGTCAGCACTTTTGCTGGTCCTCTTATTCAATGGCGAACCTGCGTTTCCTCCCTTCTTCACAGCTGCTTTTCACATCCTTTAACGACTTATTAATCTTCTTTCTCTATCTTCAATCTCTTAAAAAAAAAAATCAAAAATAACTTCCCCCGGGGCCGGACCTCAGACTTCTGAAAAACACATTTTTTTAAAAAACAGGATCCACCTGATGTGCAACATCCCTTCTACATCGCGTCCTGGATTCGGGCCTCCCGCCTCTACTGCCTCGTGTTCGGTTCAGCTCTGCCCCCTCCGCTCCAACTGCCGCGCACCTCGGGCTCGACGCCTTGGCTCCAGCCGCCCAACACGCGCACGGGGTTCTTCACCAGTTTTTAAACAGGCTTGTTTTCAACCTTAACATCTTGCATCGCTGGCTTAAGGGTTAGATGGTTTTTTCTCTATTGTCAGGTTTGTGTATGATGTTTAGAATAAGTCATGTGATGAACTGATGTCCCAGAATTCAGCATGTAACCATATTGGGTTGACATCATTTGATTATTTAACTCATATCCATATGTAAACTGCAAACTAATTGTAAGTAATTATTTCCGGAAGCTATAATTTGTGAAGTTGCACACATCTGGATCCTGATACATTGTGAAATCCGGTACACACCTGGCAGGATCCTGATACACTGAAACCCTGTACACACCTGGCAGGATCCTGATACACTGAAACCCCGTACACACCTGGCAGGATCCTGATACACTGTGAAACCCTGTATACACCTGGCAGGATCCTGATACACTGTGTAACCCTGTACATACCTGGCAGGATCCTGGTACACTGAACCCCTGTACACACCTGGCAGGATCCTGATACATTGTGAAACCCTGTACACACCTGGCAGGATCCTGATACACTGTGAAACCCTGTACACACCTGGCAGGATCCTGATACATTGTGAAACCCCGTACACACCTGGCAGGATCCTGATACACTGTGAAACCCTGTACACACCTGGCAGGATCCTGATACACTGAAACCCTGTACACACCTGGCAGGGTCCTGATACACTGTGAAACCCTGTACACACCTGGCAGGATCCTGATACACTGAAACCCTGTACACACCTGGCAGGATCCTGATACACTGAAACCCTGTACACATCTGGCAGGATCCTGATACACTGTGAAACCCTGTACACACCTGGCAGGATCCTGATACACTGTGAAACCCTGTACACACCTGGCAGGATCCTGATACACTGTGAAACCCTGTACACACCTGGCAGGATCCTGATACACTGTGAAACCCTGTACACACCTGGCAGGATCCTGGTGCTCTGTGAAACCCTGTAAACACCTGGCACGATCCTGGTACACTGTGAAACCCTGTAAACGCCTGGCAGGATCCTGATACACTGTGAAATCCTGTACACACCTGGCAGCATCCTGATACACTGAAACCCTGTACACACCTGGCAGGATCCTGGTACTCTGTGAAACCCTGTAAACACCTGGCAGGGTCCTGATACACTGTGAAACCCTGTACACACCTGGCAGGGTCCTGATACACTGAAACCCTGGAGACACCCAGCAGGATCCTGATACACTGTGAAACCCCGCACGTGTGTGCGTGGGTTTCCTCTGGGTGCTCTGGTTTCCTCCCACAGTCCAAAGATGTGCAGGTTAGGTGGATTGGCCATGAAAAATTGCCCATAGTGTTGGGTCGGGATACAGGGTTATGGGGATAGGGTGGAGATGTTGACCTTGGGTAGGGTGCTCTTTCCAAGAGCCGGTGCACACTCGATGGGCTGAATGGCCTCCTTCTGCACTGTAACTTCTATGATAATTCTATGATACCTGGCAGGATCCTGATACACTGTGAAACCCCGTACACACCTGGCAGGGTCCAGATACACTGTGAAACCCTGTACACACCTGGCAGGATCCTGATACACTGTGAAACCCTGTACACACCTGGCAGGATCCTGATACACTGTGAAACCCCCAAAAACACCTGGCAGGATCCTCATATGTATTAATGTATTTATTATAACCAGCATGAAAAACACTCTGTCTGTTCTAATTATAGATGTTCAACAGAAACACAAGGAGACACTCCGGGTACAAACTGAAACACTGACAGTCAACACTATCCTGATAAAGGAGAAGGTTAAGACTTTCCAGTTGGCTGATCGATACGCTGAGCTGACGATCATTTCTACTGTTCGAGATCGGACACTTGTAGAACATGAACTGCTGGCAAGAGGCCGACACCATGAAGAGTGGAGAAAGAAACATCTCCGGAGGGAACTGGAAAAAATCCGAATGGATCAACTGTTTCACAGCAGTTTTTTCTTGAAAATATCCAAATCCGGGAGTTCAGCAGTAGTGAGTGGAGTCCCGGGAATTGGAAAAACAACAATGGTACAAAAGATTGTTTATGACTGGGCCACTGGGAAAATATACCCACACTTTCAATTTGTTTTCTGTTTCAAATTTCGGGATTTGAACACAATTAACTGTAGAATAAACCTGAGGAATCTGATACTGGATCAGTATCCTTACTTTGGGAATATTCTGGGAGAGCTCTGGAAGAACCCAGAGGGATTGCTGTTTATATTCGATAGTTTGGATGAATTCAAGGACAGGATTGATTTTGCTGACAATCGGAGAAATACAGAACCTCAGTCCATGTGCACAGATCCCGAATGCTGGTGTGAAGTGTCTGACATTGTGTACAGTTTAATACAACACAAGCTGCTCCCAGGATGTTCAGTGCTAGTGACCAACCGCCCCACTGAATTATATTTATTGGAAAAGGCTGAGATCAGTGTCTGGGCTGAAATCCTGGGATTTGTTGGTGATGAACGGAAGGAATATTTCAACAAGTTTTTTGACGATCAGACAGTGGCAGCAGCTGTTTTCAAACATGTGGAGGAGAACGAGATCATGTACACCATGTGCTACAACCCTTCCTACTGCTGGATCCTCGGTCTGTCACTGGGTCCCTTCTTTACACAAAGAGACAGGAAACAGCAGCAAGTTCCCAAGACCATCACCCAACTATATTCCTACTATATTTACAACATTCTGAAAAACCATGGCCGAGAGATTGAAAGCCCCCGTGATGTGTTTCTGAAGCTTGGTGAGATGGCCTTCACAGGAGTCTCCGAGAAGAAGATTGTGTTCAGAAATGGAGATTTGATTCAGTCCAATCTGCAACCTTCCCAGTTCCTGTCTGGGTTCCTGATGGAACTTTTGGAGAGAGATGTTTCTGTCCAGAGTGTGGTTTACACATTCCCACACCTCACCATCCAAGAGTTTGTAGCTGCACTCGCACTATTCCTGACTCCAGATCCTGGGAATATCGGTAAACTCCTCAGTGAAGCCCACATCGAGGGAGATGGACGATTTGAGATATTTCTCCGTTTTGTTTCTGGCCTCACTTCCCCACAGGCAGCTCGGCCCTTGGAGACGTTTATGGGTCCTTTTCTTTATCAAACAACCTGTCGAGTGATTGACTGGGTGAAGGAGAAGGTTGAAGGACAGATTGGAAATACAGAGAGTGAAACTGGTAAAAGGAACCTCCTGAACTCATTCCACTACCTGTTTGAATCTCAGAATAAAGCACTGGCTCAGAAGACAGTGGGATCTGTGAAAACACTCACCTTCAGTGAATTGCGACTGACCCCGATTGACTGTGTTGTTCTCTCTCAAACCATTGGACTCTGTGATACAATACAGCACCTTGATTTAGAGAGGTGCCTCATTCAGTCTGAAGGACTCCAGCGAGTGGGACCTGTGCTGCACAAATGTCAAGCATTGCGGTAACTTTTTGTTTGTCTCTGTTGGGTCAATTTTAGAACCATCACTGGTTGTGTTGTTGCTATGTCATGAAGGGAACAAATAGTTCAGTTAAACCAATGAAAAGCAGATTTCCCACAGGGATTATCGATAATGAGAACATTGGGTTAGTAATTCTCCCAGAACTAGATAATCTAAAGTGGATCTTTGTGAGCCAGTGAGGATTACAATTTGCATTGGATCAGGAAGTATTTGGGGTGGGGTTCTCCCGCTTGGTGACGCCAAAATCGCGAAACACAATTGAGCGGAGAATAGCCTCCGATGCCAAAATCAGGGTAGGCGCCAGTTTGACGCCAAATTGCAAAACTGGCGTAAATGGTCGCTCGCCGAGCGGGGTTAAAAGTACAGAAGGCACATCAATAACGGGCCTGACACCCTATTCTCCGGGGCCTCCAAGATTCACCGCCTCCGATGGGCTGAGTTCCCGGCGGCGTGTTTCACTTGCGGTCTCAAAAATCGTGAACCTGGCGTCATGGCTGCTGAGCGAGAGAGAGGGGGTAAGAAAAGGAGTGAAGTGACTGTGGACTGCCGGCCCGGACACCGGCCCTCCTGGCTGGTGTGGGGGGAGGCCCTGCCAGGGGAGGAGGAGAGGGCAAATAACATGCCGGTCATCGGGGAAGCCCCCCCACAGGACTGAGGCGCTGCCCAGGCACTGACCGCCATTACCGTGGCCATCTTGCGCACCCGCTGACCACCGACCTCGGCCCATGGTTCTACATGGTGACACCGGCAGTATGGGTACGTCCACCTCGCACCCCACCCCCTGACACAGTGCCCCCCCCCCCCTCCTCTCCCCGGCCCCAAACACCCCACCACCCATCAGGGGACCACCGAGGGCCACACCCATGGCAGCCCCCAGTGAGGCCAGTGCCAGCCAATTACCAGACACTGATGGGGCAGGGGTGCGGGGTGGGGGAGCAACAGGCGGTCACCTTGAAGCAACGGGATCCTCCTAGTCGCCGAGTGGGGACCTGTCCGGGATCTCAAAGACCTCAGTGCACAGGTGCATCCATGCCGTCACCGAGGCCCTATATGCCCAGGTGGAGCATTACATCCATTTCCATGTGGATCGAGCCGCACAGGATGCTCGAGCAGTGAGGTTCGCTGCCATTGCTGTGATGCCCCGGGTCTAGAGGATGATAGATGGGATGCATGTCACCCTATGGGCACTGGCGAATAACAGGCCGATGTACAGAAACCGAAAGGGGTTCCACTCAATGAACATCCAGCTGGTCTGATACCCAGGCAGTGTGCACGATTACTTCATCCTGGCACACTCGGCAGTCCCTGACATGTTCGAGGGGCGCTGTCCCTCCGGCTGAGGGGTTGGCTCCTGGGCGACAAGGGTTGGCTCCTGGGCAACAGGGGTTACCCGCTACGGCTGTGGCTGATGACACCTGTCCGGAGTCCACAGACCGATGCGGAGACGCGCTGCAATGATGGCCATACAGCAACAGGGAGTGTCATCGAGCGGTGCTTCGACGTCCTGATGATGCGCTTCAGGTGCCTGGACCACTCTGGAGGGACCTCCAGTATGAGGCTGAGAGGGTCGCCTGCATCATGGCGGCGTGCTGCATCTTCCACAACATCGCGCAGCAGAGGGGCGATATGCTGGAGGATGAGGAGGAAGGGCAGGCCTGGGGGACCAGGCAGGCCGGGGAGGCAGCATGACGTTATTGCCAGGGCCAATGCGCATGGGACGCTCTGATCGTCTCCAGCTTCAGCGACTAGGGGGTGTGTGCTGCTGGCCAATGGCACCGACACCACATCCCAGACCCGCCCGCTTGCTCACCCCTCCATTATATATACCTGCGGCTCTATGAGCCCGGGGCCCTGGGTTAGCAGTAACAGCGGGTGTGGTCCATGGGTTGGAGGATGATGACAACCCGCTTTGTGATGAGCTCCATGCTCCACATCGTATGACAACGTCTGACTCATGTTCACAATGCACCTTCCACCTGGGTGATCCCTGCATGTGAGCTGGCCAGTCCATCTCACAGTCCCGTTGAATCCCTGGGATGGGGGTACTGGGGACAGTCAGGGGTTAGGAGCGGGCGGGGGGGGGGGGGGGGGGGGGGGGGGAGTACAGTGTGCCCCCTGCGCCAGCCCGGACCAGCCCACACCCATCAGACAGAGCACCGAGGCAGGTTTTAACGATGTTAATAGGTGTTTATTGTGTAGAAATATATATATAGTCTGTGCCCTAGCCCCTATAAATCAACTGTGCCCTGCACCCCTGGCAACTTTACTGGTGTCTACCTTTCTGGCCTTGTGGGCCCTAATGCTATGTCCAGGTGGTTCTCCAGCTGGTACAGCAGGAGCAGAGGCTGCCTGCGACAAGGGTCCCCACTGGCACACGTCACCTGGGGCGAACTGGCCTAGATTGGCCAGGCCTCTGCTTGGGTGTACCAGATGGTGTTATGCTGTCCTGTTCTGCCCGCTGCCCACCAGATGCCTCAGGGACAGGGGTTGTGGGGGGGCTAATCTGAGGTGCTGCGGTGTTCCGGCATCTCCCCTGCGGGAGTCACCGGCACGGGCCCTAGCACATCCTCCTTCCTCGGGGTGCCCGATTGCCCCCGGGCAACTCCATGGAATGGGGGTGCAAGCGGAGCCATCCCCTGAGGCCCGCCCCCTGGCGCTGCCAGACCTGCAGGCCCACTCTCGTCTCGACCAGGGTCTGCACACTTACAGCCATGGAGCATAGGTTGTGGATCATCTCCATCTGGGACTGCCCTGCATCACGCTGCGATTGTGCCACATCAGCCAATCACTGGGTCACCTCCCTCTCTGTCTGCGCCACGCTGTCCAACGCCTGGGCAATGCCGCCGACGTTCCCAGCCATGGCCTGCTGTCACTAGCCCACGCTGAGGAGCGCCGCTGCAATGTCCAGGTGGCACTGGCACATGAGAGGGTAGCCCTGTCCTGAGCCTCGGCCACTGCTTGCTCAGAATGCCCCAGGCCTTGGGCACGCTGATCCATAGCCGAAACCGTCGCCACCAATGCCTCCATCGCAGATGCCATCCATGTGGTGTTGGCCTGGGTGGCACGCATGACTGCCAACACCCCCTGCTTTTGCACGCGATTGGACTTCTCCATCTGCGCCTACAGGTGCTGGATGCCCGCCGACATTCCCTATTGTAGTCCCTGGCTGTTTAGCTGCATCTGCACTGTGGCTGGGACTGGCTGGGGCAGGAGACTCTGGATGGACCGGCCCCATCTCCGAGCCGGTCCTGTATGATACAATACGAAATGAATGATTAGACAGTGGGCCACGTGGGTACCCAAACAGGTGCCAGAGTGTGGCGACAAGGGGATTTTCACAGTAACTTAATTGCAGTGTTAATGTGAGCCTACTGTGACAACACGATTATTATTATGAATCAATATAGACTCGACAGCTGAATGTAAATATTAAATATAAGCTGACAGTATAATTGTGGGCTAGCTTAACTCAGCTGGCTGGGCAGCTCGTTTGTGATGAACAGTAAGACCAACAGGGTGGATTCAATTCCCGTACTGGCCGAGTTTGTTCATGACCTTGTCCCTCGCATGAGGTGTGGTGATCCTCCACCAGTCAGCTCTCCCCCTCAAAGGGGAAAGCAGCCTATCATCATCTGGAACTATGGCAATTACTTTAGACATAAAATGTGGAACATTTTCCACATCCACCATTTTAACTGGAAACAAGACAAAAACTTGAGTTTAAATAACTAATAGTTTGATATTTTACCAACTACCGGGCAGCGAATGACCTGACAAGGGGAATATTTCTGTATTGAAATGTTGGAAAACTGGAAATTCTTTAAGCTCAAAATGTTTAGAATTATTCATAGTATGGAATGGTATTTAAAACATGAAATCAAAGCTAAAATTGCCACATTCTTCATGTTGTGGTGTATTAGCCCTGGGGTACTCACGCACACGAGTCAGTAGTTAACTCACACACACACACGAGTCAGTAGTTAACTCACACACACACGAGTCAGTAGTTAACTCACACACACACACCAGTCAGTGGTGAAGCCTCTCTCACACACACACCAGTCAGTGGTGAAGCCTCACACACACACACACACACCAGTCAGCAGTGAAGCCTCTCTCTCACACACATGTACTAGATGCTGTGGTATGAAGAGGCAAGAGTTCAGCTCCTTTTTCACCAACATACCTTTAATGGTTCAAACTCACTCTGCACAGAACTCTACAGATCATCACAAGCTCCAGAGTCCACCTAAAGCCCTTTTTTATTATCAGTGTCAATCATTGAACACTTATCATAAATGAGACAATCATTGAACACTTAACATAAATGAGACAACTAATTGCAATGTCTCTTAACCCATTACTTAACAGTCTCCCCTTCCTTGGAGAAAAAAACAATTAGGTAAAAACAAAATTTCAAGAAACTAAAACACACACCTGATTCACCCTAAAAAAAAAACATTCACAGAAACCTTCATTCACGATATCTAAAAGTTTCTGTGAACTAGCCCCTCTTTTCGTGAAACAGTCTGACAGTTGATAGCTACTGTCAACCCATTTAATTTTTGTTATTTCCCCTCTGTCCAACATCTGCTTTAAACTTGCGATGTCTATCCGTAACCTCTTTTCATTGACACTTTTTGTAGAGTGCACATTTTCCCACAGAGATTTATTGTCAATGTGACAGTCAATAGGTATATTACCTAAATCTTCTAATCCCAAAATTTCTGTCAATATCTGACTTTTATAAAAGGCCATATCCACCGCTTCCACTAAGCTAAATGTCTCAGCAGCCAAAGTGATTTTGACCACTCTCCTTATTTTCTTTGTTTCCCACACAGGAGGGCAACATTTACCATTGTTCCCCAAAAGAAAAATTATAAAACCTCCTGCGCTTGAAATTCCATCACATAAATTTGCATAGGACGCATCACTATAAACTATGAGTTTTAAATGCCTAGGATCACCTAAAACAGGGAAGTTCAAAACACACTCCTGCATTTTTAGTTTGGCCAACACTTTATTTGTTCTTATTATGTCTTCCACTTTGGAATCATTCACCTTTGTACTCAACTCTAAAACAACAAAACGCACGTCCGGTCTAGTCTGTCTTCCTAACCAGTTCAGTTGCCCAATTAAACTTCGCAGTTGCTCTTTTTCTATCTTTGAAACCATTGCATCTTTTTGTGAAACCCAGCCACGACTAATTGCTATTGGACTGATGCTTTCCAAGTAAAATTGCTGACGTAAAGTTGCGCCTAACTGAGTCTGTCCGATTTCCAAACCAATATATTTAAATGCACCGGAAGCCTGACTTCCAACCCTGAATTCTTTCCTCAAACCAGAGATTACAATGGCTTCAAAATCACTAGTCCCACCCCACAAAAAAATCATCGACATGCACCATGAAGATGCCAGCAAGATTTCCTTTATAGTGCCAGTAAAACATTGCAGGATCTGCTTTCAACTGGCAACAGCCTAACTTTAACAAGACTGACCTCACCGAAAAGTACCACACTCCAGATGCATCATTTAATCCATATACACATTTGTTCAACTTCCACAGTACCCCTTCTGTGTTAGCTGCTTCTTTAGGAGGACGGAGAAAAATGTCTCTCTGGAGCTTATGCCCCTGCAAAAAGGCAGCTTCTTATATCTATAGATTTGCAGTCCCATGCCTTTGTGGCTAATAGAGCCAAGAAGATCTTTAAAATAACCTTTCCTGCTGTAGATGAATCTACCCTGGAGTCCTGATCGTCTAGGTTTTCTTCAAATCCCCTTGCCACAAGCCTGGCCTTTGCCTTATAAGTTCCATCTGGAAGAACCTTTTCTGTACAAATCCATCTGTGGGATAGAGCTTTTTGTCCCCTATCCGGTACTTCCGTGTATACGCCAAATTCACTCCAACTATGCAATTCTTGCTGTTTAGCATCTTTGATAACTTTTTCATCTAATTTATTTGAAACCACCAAAATCTCATGTGTATATGGGCTTCTACTTCTATTAGTATTCGTAGTCTTACTCCTGTTCCAAGATCTTGATAAACTACGTCCCCTTTCCTGCCTGGTATCTCGTTCTGTACTGCTACTCCTTGATCTTTCTCTTCTGTAGCGGGATGTCCTTTCAATAGTTTTCGACCTTTTCCTGCGAACCTGTTCACTATCCGATGTACTATCTGAACTGGCACTGCGTTTCTGTGCCCTCCATTTTTGAACTTCGTTTTCCCAACCCATTGTCTTAACTTCCTCCCCTGAATGCTGTACATTCAACCAATGTTTATACTTTCCAGTGGCCTTCCCTGCTCTACTAATAACAGTTGCATCCTTCCATTGACTAGACCCTTCAGGCAAGTATGTCACTTTTGTACCAACCTTTGGCAGTTGCCCTTTCGGAAAAATGGCCTGATCTAATTTATCAGAAGTGTCGTGTTCCTCTACAGAAACCCTGTCTATATCAGTTAACTGGTCCTCATAGTTCTGTAACACATGTGTACCAGATGGCTCTGATTCCTCGTCTTGTCTGTCTGCTCTGTCTAAATTTGAAAACTTGTAATCGGTACCCATTATCCTTGATGAATGTACCCTAACAGTTTGATTACCATGTTGCAAAATAAATGTTTTGCCATCTATGCCTATGATCTTCCCTAGGCCTTTCCATTTGTTATAATTGTCTCTCTTATAGTATACCATTTCTCCTTGTTGAAAAACGGCATCTGATGGCCGTACATTATGTCTTAAAGCTCTACGAATTCTTTCAGAGACTTCTGCTTCCAAAAAAGCTTTTCTACTGCTATGTAACACGTTTAAATGTTCAGCAAAACCTGAGCTAATTGTAGTCTCTTCCCAAGCTGACCTGGGGCAGCAGGGTAGCATGGTGGTTAGCATAAATGCTTCACAGCTCCAGGGTCCCAGGTTCGATTCCCGGCTGGGTCACTGTCTGTGTGGAGTCTGCACGTCCTCCCCCTGTGTGCGTGGGTTTCCTCCGGGTGCTCCGGTTTCCTCCCACAGTCCAAAGATGCGCGGGTTAGGTGGATTGGCCATGCTAAATTGCCCGTAGTGTCCTAATAAAAGTAAGGTTAAGGGGGGGGTTGTTGGGTTACGGGTATAGGGTGGATACGTGGGTTTGAGTAGGGTGATCATGGCTCGGCACAACATTGAGGGCCGAAGGGCCTGTTCTGTGCTGTACTGTTCTATGTTCTAAGCTGGAGGCTGCTCATCCAAAATGGAGGGAATTTTAGTATTTCTACCAAACACTAATTGATAAGGACTATAGCCCCCAACCATCTGCAATGAATTCTTTGCATGTACGGCCCATGCTAAAGCTGAATTTAGCGTGCAGTTTGGTCGATCTCCCAAAACTTTCCGAAGTATATCATCGATAACAGCATGATTTATTTTGCAGGCACCATTACTAAAAGGGCTTTCGGCAGCCGTGTTCATAACTCTGATATTCATGTTTTCACACATATCCCTAAACTCATCATTAGCAAATTCTCCCCCATTGTCCGTAAAGAATTTTGCTGGTGGACCCATTCCTGTCCCGATCCATTTTTCCACAATTCTGTCCAAAATTACTCTCTTTTCTTTACTTCGTACAATCGTTGATTGACTAAATCTGGTAGCTAAATCTACAAAATGCAAAATAAATATATTATTGGCTTCATCCCAGATCTTAAAGTCCATGGCCACAATGTCATTAAAATCCCTGGCCAAAGGTAAGGTTACTATCGGTCATGCTGGTGTCCTTCTGTACTTCCTGCAAACTTTACAGCGATCACTAACCTGTTCTATCAGCTTAGAATAGTCATCATCCCTTACCCCTACATCCTTTAATAAATTTTTCAGCCTCCGAGGAGACGGATGTACAAATTGCCTATGCAGTTTTACTACAATAAGCTTTTTGCCAGCTAAAGTCGCATTATCAACTGTCGTTAATACATCCTTAACCACTCAACTTGAAACATTATTTGTCAATAAGGGAATACAATAATGTCCCGACTGTGTAAATTGTAAGTCCACCATCTTTCCAAAAACTGTTGCCTTATCCTGTTCCATACCCAGCTTCATGTGTGCTTTCTTCATCGACGGTCTGCTCAGAAGCAAAGGTATCTCACTTGATACAACATCCGTGCTAATAAAATGATTCACTCCAGCAATATTGCAAGGGATAAACACTCTTTTCAGCGACGTCAGAGTATTATCATCCCCAAACCTGAAACTTGTGGAACTTTTAAATTCCTTAACCTTGTTACGATTTTCAGCATCCAATGAGTCCAGGTAACATTTTAACCAGTCAATCCCACACACAGTAGATGTGCAGCCACTGTCCAATACAGCACAGTTAAAAGATTCTGCAACCAACACCCTCATTACCGGCGTAAAACAGCTTGTTAATAGGACAATGCCTTCTTTCTGGTCACTATCATTTTCCTCTTCTGACTCTTCCGTGTCATGTGTCGCTTCAAATACTCTATTATAACGAGTTGGACAGTTGAAAGCATAATGGTATTGAGAGTCACATCGAAAACATCGATTTATCATGCCCCGTGCATTTCTGGGGTTCATCCTCCTATTGTAGGTTCTAACTGGGTTTCTGTCTTCATAATTTCCTTGTCTCGGTCTTTTATAGTCTTGAGGCCTGTTCGTAGCCATACTATTTCGCCATCCTGTTAGTAGTGTATCTTCCATATTCTGCCTAATAGCAGGCTGACCTATTTGGGTCATCAGAGCCATTGGAATTGAATGTTTCCCCAAAACCTTTTTAAAGCTGTTGTCATCTGTTCGAATAAGGTATCGTTATCTGTAAACTGAACTCCTGTCAAAACCAGGAGCCTATCCATGTTGCTCACTCTATCACAGTCAAGTAATTTAAAGGCCAATACAGACTGTGGAAATTCCAGCCTGTGTTTCTGCAGCCTTTTATATAGTCTGCCAAATTCCATTATATAGTCTTCCATAGATAAATCCTCCTTTTTCCGGAACTTATCAAAATCCGACCATGCTTCATACGCACTTAACAAGTCATCTTTCTTATAAATCTTGCCCATATAAAGTAGTAAAGTCGCCAGACCTTCTTCTGAGTCTAACTCTTCCAACTCCAGCTCAGAAAGCACTTTGTTTCGGATTTTACTGCCATATGGTAAAGAAAGAGCCAATGCCATACCTTGTTTTCTCTTTCCTAAAGCAGTCACCTTAGTCCACATAACTACTGCACTTCTCCATTGGTCGTATGATTCCCTCTCAGAAAATAGGGGAGGATAATCAGAACCAGCCATCTTTATCCTGGGTTCAGCAATGTTTCCCTTTTTTTTTCACTCCTTGGTTTGATCTGGAAAAATTGTATCTTTCTAGCCTTTACATTTACACAGCAACCATCCTCTGCTACCATTGTTAGCATGTACTAGATGTTGTGGTATGAAGAGGCAAGAGTTCAGCTCCTTTTTCACCAACACACCTTTAATGGTTCAAACTCATTCTGCACAGAACTCTGCAGATCATCACAAGCTCCAGAGTCCACCTGAAGCCCCTTTTTATATCAGTGTCAATCATTGAACACTTAACATAAATGAGACAACTAATTGCAATGTCTCTTAACCCATTACTTAACAGTGAAGCCTCTCACAGGCACCAGTCAGTGGTGAAGCCAACACACATACATACCAGTCAGTGGTGAAGCCTCACATACACCAGTCAGTGGTGAAGCCTCACACACACACATACCAGTCAGTGGTGAAGCCTCACACACACACATACCAGTCAGTGGTGAAGCCTCACATACACCAGTCAGTGGTGAAGCCTCACACACACACATACCAGTCAGTGGTGAAGCCTCACACACACACATACCAGTCAGTGGTGAAGCCTCACACACACACATACCAGTCAGTGGTGAAGCCTCACACACACACATACCAGTCAGTGGTGAAGCCTCACACACCAGTCAGTGGTGAAGCCTCACACACCAGTCAGTGGTGAAGCCTCACACACACACATACCAGTCAGTGGTGAAGCCTCACACACACACATACCAGTCAGTAGTGAAGCCTCACACACACACACACTAGTCAGTGCTGAAGCCAACACACACACACACACTAGTCAGTGGTGAAGCCAACACACACACACACTAGTCAGTGGTGAAGCCAACACACACACATACCAGTCAGTGGTGAAGTCAACACACACACACCAGTCAGTGGCAAAGCCTTACACACACACACACCATCAGTGGTGAAGTCTCACATACACACACCAGTCAATGGTGACGCCGCAGACACACGCACACATACCGGTCAGTGGTGAAGCCTCACAAATACATATACACACCAGTCAGTGGTGAAGTCTCACACACACACACACCAGTCAGTGGTGAAGCCTCTCGCACATACACACACCAGTCAGTCTGAAGCTTCTTTCACTCACACACCCCACATACACACACACACACACACCATTCAGTCTGAAGCTTCTTTCACTCACACACCCCACATACACACACACCAGTCAGTCTGAAGCTTCTTTCACTCACACACCCCACACACACACACCAGTCACTGGGAATGCCTCATGCAGACAGCAAGCGGCTCCTGAGTAAAGCAGGGGCAGTGAAATCAGGAACTTTTTATGGTCTAGTCCCTGTACGAGGTGCTGCTTTTAAAAAAAATAATGAACAGAAATTATGCAAAAACCTCCCAGACAATTAAACCTGAAATTACTATAATGAAGAGTCCATTTAATGATGAGTAAATTGAGAGGCTCCCCAATCCCTATGCATTAAGAGAACAGGAACATGGAAAACTTTGAATGGGACAAAATCAGTTCTTCTTGTCACATTAAATCCTGGGTGTGGGTGCAGAGTTTACAGCAGCACAATAAAACTCGCCCTGAGTTTTTATACAGATTAATAAAAGGCACAGAATATAAAATGAAGAAAATTGCCACTGTTATTATTATTTAATTACAGAAATTGGATCTCATTCCCACACAATTCAGGATTTAAGGAGCAGCCGAAGCTCCAGAGTAGTAATCCTAATTTGCAGTGAATGAACAGGACTGTGCCTCATTTAAAGGCGAAACAGAGGCCGTGCATTCTTTAATAAATGTATTTACTGTTAGGGAATTAATAAGTGATGAGTTGGAGAATCTGTGCCATTAATTTCCTGAAAATTTTCAGTGCTTTCTCTAATGTTCCAGAAAAAAAATAATCAGATATTGATTCTGAATTGGTTTGTTACCCACTCTCTTTGTATAGACTGGGTTACAATAATCTGGGAGATGCAGGAGTGAAACTACTGTCTGCGGCTCTGACGAATCCGGACTGTAAAATACAGAAACTGGAGTAAGTACTAGATTGTAATAATTTGTAATAACTGGGTGTCTGACATTGCATATTATTATTTGTATCTGTAATAGTGTTATTAGTACTCACTGGTGATTTACTTTTACTCCTGCTATTTTTCCCCTTATTTCCCTTTCTCCATTTTAATCTTTGTATCTGATCCTCAGGCTCTATAATAACGCTCTCACGCATTCCTGTACTAAGGATCTTGCCTGTGCTCTCAGTATAAACC
Organism: Scyliorhinus canicula; assembly: GCF_902713615.1. Taxonomy (NCBI): domain Eukaryota; kingdom Metazoa; phylum Chordata; class Chondrichthyes; order Carcharhiniformes; family Scyliorhinidae; genus Scyliorhinus; species Scyliorhinus canicula. The sequence continues at coordinate 208,156,147 of NC_052151.1, forward strand.
AGTCACTGACGGATCTGAACCTGGGAAATAATAAACTGGGAGATTCAGGAGTGAAACAACTGTGTCTGGCTGTGGGGAATCCTAATTGTAAAATACAAAAACTGGGGTAAGAAACAGATAGTGTGAGATTGTGTTTATGATAACTGCTGTTAGACACCGTATATTGTTAATTTCAATAATGTTTTTAATAAACATTGCAGTATTGGTTATCATATCTACTGAGATGAATGTAGGACATTCAGAGATATTGTATTATACTTATTTGGTGCAGTAAGGGTTAAACGCCTGAGTTAGTCTGCATGACTGCTGCAGTAGTGATGTTAAAGAATCCTTGTTCACAAGGCGTTGTGGCTACAAGAGGTGCAATTAAAGCATCGTAAACGTTTGGGGTAATGGACTTTTGTTTATTAAGAAGGTTCCCTGGGGAGTAGATAATTAGATACATTGTGTTCAGCCTAGTAAGATTATGAGGTTAATGGGAAGAGTTAGGGGTTGAAGCAGTCAGATGTTGAGGTGTTCAGGGTTAGTTTTTGGCAGAAAGGTAAACTGAGAAGTTTCTGAAAATACAGCCATAGATTCTGTATTATTCTGACAGGGTGTCAGGTCTCTTTCTTTCAAGCAGTCTCAAAAGATCTCTGTCTCAAAGAGGTTTACCAGAGACATCTGTTTATCGCATGTATTCCTGAGTGTGGCAACTGTATTTAAAAATGGATTTTGGCTTGAGATGGGTGTTGTTTGAGTGGAAATAAAGATAGCAGTTCAGGGCCATTGTGTCATTGTATTGATAAGCATTGTTTAACTGGTAAATTGAAAGCTATTTGTATTTATAAGATTAAAATTATGAACACTGTGGTATGAATGAAGTTTGTTTTGACATACCATATCCTGGAGCATAATTCTCCCCGTGTCTGGGTGCTCCAGTTTCCTCCCACAAGTCCCGAAAGACCTGCTTGTTAGGTGAATTAGGCATTCTGAATTCTCCCTCAGTGTTTTTGAACAGGCGCCGGAGTGTGCCGACTGGGAGATTTTCACAGTAACCTCATTGCAGTGTTACTGTAAGCCTACTTGTGACACTAATTTTAAAAGTGTCCTTTTCTCACAATCTTACAGATTAAATACAATATTGGAGTTTTGGTCCGCTATCAGAGCAACTGTTGGCGATCATTATACTACCTTTTGTGTCAGTAATAGTGTAATTAATAAACACTGTACATTATTAATAGGTTTAGCAATCATGTTGTGGATAAACACTCGGGATTTACTCTTGATTTCTGTTATTTATCTCCCTGATACGCAGACTGGGAGCTGTCGCTCTCACAGCTTCGTGTGCTGAAAATCTTGCCTCTGCTCTCCATACAAACTGCTCACTGACAGATCTGGACCTGAGTGTTAGTAATCTGGGAGATTCAGGAGTGAAACTACTGTCTGCGGCTCTGAGGAATCCTGATTGTAAAATACAGAAACTGAAGTAAGTACCAGACTGAGTGAGATTGTGATTAGAATAACAGAATATCTGACATTGTAAGTTATTAGTATCAGTAACAAAGGTGGTAATAAACTCTGTGTATATACCCTGATTCCTGTTGTTTCTCTCTGATCCCCCCAGCCTATGGAGTGCAGGCCTTACAGATTCTTGTGTCGAGGATCTTGACTCCGCTGTCAGTGAAAACCAGTCACTGAAAGATCTGAACCTGGGATCAAACTCGTTCACAGACCAATGTGCCTCTGGTCTCCAACACCTCACACTGACCTGCAGTAGTCTGCAGCGGATTTTGTAAGTGTTTGTGTCACCAGTTAATGCAATAAATAAAACATAAAATGGATTTAGTAGAGTTTATAGTTAATATTTGTTGTTACAATTAAAATATTAATTCCAGTCTCCCTGTTATTTGCACTTTTGGTCAATCTATATCATTCCTATTTAATCTTTAATCTGTTTCAGGCTGCTGGAGAATCCGTTCAGTCCAGCCACAAAGAGGCACCTAAAGGCATTGCGGGAATCCAGATCCAAACTGAGTGTGATAGTGTGAACATTTCAATTTATAAACAGCCTGCTCTCATTCTGTGAACATTTTTCTCTGATTTCCTGTCCGTCCCCTTTAACCGGCCGGGCTCCAGGTTGAAATCCTATTCGCGGTTTCCCAGTTTCCGGGTGGAGCAGAGTGAGGTTCATCTCCCATTGTGATGTCAGAGGCCCAGCAACAGGGTCACCAGACTCCGCCTCCCGGCCCCACAGCGCTGCTTCTGCAGGAGATCCGGGGCTGAGTGTTCCCCAATGGGGCACTGGGGTACAGACAGAAAGGACCCATGGTGAGGATCAGTCTGAGCTCCAATGCGACACTGACAATTGCACTCTTTATTCCTGGGTTCTTACGCCATGGGTGGAATTGTATGGTAACATTTCAAAGTTCATGGGTGGAGATTTGATTTGGGGTTGTTGGCAGATGGAGGTTTTTGTGGTAAGATGTGTGGTGAATCACAGTAGCGTAATTCACACTGTGTTACACATGTTGTACTATGTCTCTGTAAGCTCGGCTCACGAGCAGTTGCGCTGCTCTGCCACTAGGGGGAGATGCACTGGGAGTGTACGGGAGTTTGTACTGGGCTCCTCCCCCTAACCGGAAGTATAAAGGTTGATGCTGAGAGCCTGCCTACCAGTTCATCTGGAGTTCATCTTGTCACAGGCAGGCTCTGTTGTAAGACGATTAAAACCACTGTTCACTTCTAACCATGTGTTGCGTGAATTGATGGTCTCATCGATTTAATCGTCTTAAGAAACAGTAAGGAATGACCATGGAATCAGCCCTCAAGCCTAATCGACTGGAACTCGACCCGCAGGATGCAGAGGTGAAATAAATCTTTTTGCATTGGCTCCGATGTTTTAAGGCCTACCTGGCCAAAGCAAGCACAACAGAAACGACGGAGGAGCAGAAACTCCGTCTACTGCACGCAAAGGTGAGCCATCGTTTATCTACTCAGCTAAACTGTACTGGCTCATATACAGAGGCCCTGGCCCTACTCGATAGAATGTACGTAAGGCCTATCAATGAGGTCTACGCGCACCACGTTTTTACTACTCGCCGCCAGCGCCCTACAGAATCGCTAGAATAATTCGTCAGAGACTTAAAAGCCTTATCCCGGGACTGTAATTATCAGGCTGTAACTGCTGCAGAACATAGAGAACTTGCTGTCCGCGATGTCTTTGTTGCAGGCCTTAGATCGAATTACGTGCGCAAGCGACTGCTGAAGAAGGGGGCCCTAAATTCCAGCGGAGATTCACACGGTTGATCCCTGGAATGGCGGGTCTAACATATGAGGAACGGCTGAGGATCCTGGGATTGTATTCATTGGAGTTTAGAAGGTTAAGGGGAGATCTAATAGAAACTTACAAGATAATACATGGCTTAGAAAGGGTGGACGCAAAGAAACTGTTTCCGTTAGGCGAGGAGACGAGGACCCGTGGGCACAGCCTTAGAATTAGAGGGGGTAAATTCAGAACAGAAATGCGGAGACATTTCTTCAGCCAGAGAGTGGTGGGCCTGTGGAATTCATTGCCGCGGAGTGCAGTGGAGGCCGGGACGCTAAATGGCTTCAAGGCAGAGATAGATAAATTCTTGATGTCGCGAGGAATTAAGGGCTACGGGGAGAATGCTGGTAGGTGGAGCTGAAATGCCCATCAGCCATGATTGAATGGCGGAGTGGACTCGATGGGCCGAATGGCCTTACTTCCACTCCTATGTCTTATGGTCTAAATTTAGAAGATACTGTTGAACTCGCTACAACTATGGAGGCCTCATTTCGTAGCCTCACCTCGTTTCCTGCCAACTGCGCGGCCCCGTCATGGGCCCCCGACCAGCGACTCCCCCAGGCCTGCGCCGCACGGCCACCCAGCCACCATGCTGCCCCAGCCTTCCACTTTGTGGCCAGCACCCGCGGCAGCACTGCCCGGCCCGCAATGCGACCTGCAGTAGCTGTGGGTGAAAAGGCCACTACGCCAGAGTGTGCCTGGCAAGGAAGGCCCCAGCCCCTAAACCTCCAGCGGCACAAAGTAATCGCCCTCCGCACTCGCAGGCCCCGGAACGCAGCGGCCTATGCCCTGACTCTTCCGCCACGTGCGATCCATGGGGGCCGCCATCTTTTTAAAAAAATTTAGATTACCCAATTATTTTTTCTATTAAGGGGCAATTTAGCGTGGCCAATCCACCTACTCTGCACATTTGTTTTTGGATTTTTGGGCGAAACCCACGCAGACACGGGGAGAATGTGCGAACTCCACACGGACAGTGACCCAGAGCCAGGATCGAACCTGGGACCTCAGTGCCGTGAGGCGGTTGTGCTAACCACTAGGCCACCGTGCTGCCCTGGGGGCCGCTATCTTGGCGGACCCTCACCACACGGTCCACCACGGGCGACTCATGGGGGCCGCTATCTTGGACGCCATATTCCTCGCCGCCCGCCACGTTTGATCCACGGGGCGGCCATCTTGGGCCCCATCCTCTCCACACTCAGAAAACTTGATTGAAGACTGCGACCTCAGCGGGCACTCATCATGGGGCCAACCCAGTGCAGCCGACCGCACCGCCAACTACCTGCAACTCAACGCAGTCACACTGGACCAATCGCACCCAAACAACTCCCCACAACTCTATGACAACGGTCCAAATCAACGGGTACAGTACACCGTGCTTTTTCGACTCCGGGAGCACTGAAAGCTTTGTACACCCAGATCTGGTAAGACGCTGTTCGCTCCCCATTTTCCCTGCACGGCAACTATCTCCCTCGCTTCGGGTTCCCACTCTGTCCACATCCAAGGGCGCACCATCGCAACTCTAATAATCCAAGGCGCTAGTTACTCTAATTTCCAACTATACGTCCTGCCCGAACTCTGCGCCCCACTCTTATTGGGACTCGACTTTCAATGCAATCTCAAGAGTCTCACCCTCAGCTTCGACGGACCCCTACCCCCACTCACTATCTGCAGCCTGGCCACGCTGCAAATCTCCCCCCCTCCTCTCTTTGCCAACCTCACTCCGGACTATAAACCCGTAGCCACTCGCAGCAGGCGCTACAGCCTGCAGGGCAGGGTGTTTATTCGAACCGAGGTCCGGAGGCTTTTACGTGAGGGGATCATAGAGGCCAGTAACAGTCCCTGGAGAGCTCAGGTGGTGGTCGTCAAGACCGGGGAAAAATTCCACATGGTCATAGACTATAGTCAGATTATTAATCGGTTTACGCTCCTCGACGCGTACCCCCTCCCCAGGATTGCAGACATGGTGAATCAGATCGCCAGTATCGGATTTTTTCCACGGTGGATCTGAAGTCTGCATACCACCAACTCCCAATCCGCCCGGAGGACCGCCACTTCACGGCGTTTGAGGCCGATGGCCGCCTCTTCCATTTCCTCCGGGTGCCCTTTGGCGTCACAAATGGGGTTTCGGTGTTCCAACGAGCAATGGACCGAATGGTGGACCAGTACGGGCTGCGGGCCACGTTTCCGTACTTGGATATCATCACCATCTGCGGCTATGACCAGCAGGACCATGATGCCAACCTCAACCGATTTCTCCAGATGGCCCAGAAGCTTAACCTCACATACAACAAGGAGAAATGGGTTTTCCGCACAACCAGACTAGCCATCCTCGGCTATGTCGTGGCAAACGGATTCCTGGGTCCCGACCCGGACCGTATGCGCCCCTCTCAGAACTCCCTCTCCTTCGTTGTCCTAAGGCCCTCAAACGGTGCTGGGGATTCTTTTCGTATTACGCCCAGTGGGTCCCTCAATATGCGGACAAAGCCCGCCCACTCTTTAAGGCCACACTTTTTCCCCTGTCAGCTGAGGCTCGCCGGGCCTTCAACTGCATCAAGGAGGACATCGCCAAGGCTGCCTTGCGGGCGGTGGATTAATCCGTCCCTTTCCAGGTTGAGAGCAATGCCTCAGAGTTAGCTCTTGCAGCCACACTAAATCAGGCTAGGAGACCAGTCGCATTTTTCTCCCGAACCCTCTCCGCTTCGGAACTTCTACACTCGTCAGTCGAAACGGAAGCACATGCCATTGTGGAGGCTATTCATCACTGGAGGCACTACCTCGCAGGTAGAAGGTTCACCCTCATCACCGACCAAAGATCGGTTGCCTTCATGTTGGACAACTCGCAAAGGGGCAAAATTAAAAATGACAAAATTCTGAGGTGGAGGATCGAACTCTCCACCTACAAATATGATTTGTACCGACCGGGGAAGCTCAACGAGCCCCCAGATGCCCTGTCCCACGGGACGTGTGCCAGCGCACAGAGCGATCGCTTAAAAGTCATGCACAATGACCTCTGCCACCCGGGGGTCACCCGGCTCGCCCACTACATTAAAGCCCGAAATCTGCCTTTCTCCACCGAGGAGGTAAAAGCCATCACCAGGATTGCCCGATCTGCGCGGAGTGCAAACAGCACTTCTACAGACCAGATGGGGCCCACCTGGTCAAGGCTTCTCGGCCCTTTGAAGGCCTCGCTATCGATTTCAAAGGGCCACTCCCCTCCACTAACAGAAATGTGTACTTCCTGAACGTCATAGACGAGTTCTCCCATTTTCCATTTGCTATCCCGTGCCCTGATATGACCTCCCACACAGTCATTAGGGCCCTGCATAGTATTTTCACCCTGTTTGGTTTCCCCAGCTATGTACACAGCGCCCGGGGTTCGTCCTTTATGAGCGACGAGTTGCGTCAGTACCTGCTCGGCAAGGGCATCGCCTCGAGCAGGACTACCAGCTATAACCCCAGGGGGAATGGGCAGGTGGAGAGTGAGAATGTGACGGTCTGGAAGACCGTCCTACTGACCCTCCGGTCCAGGCATCTCCCGATCTCCCATTGGCAAGAAGTCCTCCCCGACGCGCTCCATGCTATTAGGTCCCTCTTATGTACCGCTACCAACCAGACCCCTCACGAGCGCCTCTTTGTTTTTTCCAGGGGCACTACCACGGGGGTTTCGCTCCCGGCATGGTTGAAAACACCGGGACCAGTACTCCTCTGGAAGCACGTCAGGGCGCACCAAACTGACCCACTCGTAGAAAAAGAGCTCCTACTGCATTTGAACCACCAGTACGCCTTCGTAGAGTTCCCTGACGGCCGTCAGGACACTGTATCCCTCTGGGACCTAGCACCTGCAGGGTGCAACCCCCCCCACTACCACCGCCGAGGTACCCCTCACACTACATCCCACCCAACTCGCCCCCCACGCCCCCGCACCTACCAGTTTGCTACATTTTATTTACGCACCCGCGCCAGCTAGCTCCCAGCGTCCCCAGTCGAACCAGATAGGTACGAAGCTCGGGCGGAATCGCCCCCGGAGTCCGCCATTGTACCCCAACCGACAGTGCTCATCCAGCCACCTGAAGGGGCTGCAACCCCAGTGCTCCGCCAATCACAGCGGACAACTCGGCCACCGAACAGACTCAATCTGTAAGCCACCACCCACGCCAGACTTGATTTTTTTAACAGGGGTGAATGTGGTGAACCACAGTAGTGTAATTCACACTGTATTACACATGTTGTACTATGTCTCTGTAAGCTCGGCACACGAGCAGTTGCGCTGCTCTGCCACTAGGGGGAGATGCACTGGGAGTATACGGGAGTTTGTACTTGGCTCCATCCACGGCTCCTCCCCCTATCCGGAAGTATAAAGGTTGATGCTGAGAGCCTGCCTGCCAGTTCATTTGGAGTTCATCTTGTCACAGACAGGCTCTGTTGTAAGATGATTAAAACCACTGTTCACTTCTAACCACGTGTCGTGTGAATTGATGGTCTCATCAAGATGTGGGTGGCGATTAAGGAGTATATGGAGTTGAATCAGAATGGGGAGGTGTCAGCAGCCATTTTTTGGGAAGCACTGAAGGCAGTGGTCCGAGGGGAAATTATTTAGTTTAAGGCTCGTGCAGATAGGAAAAGGAGGGAGGAACATACCTGTCTCGTAAGCGAGATAGTGGAGGTGGACAGGGAGTATTTGAGGGTGCCCGCTGGGGAGGGATTGGCGAAGAGGAAAAGGTTGCAGGGGCAGTTTGACAGATTGACAACGGGGAAGGCGGCAGGGCAACTGTGTACGGCAAGAGGGGTGCAATATGAATATGGCCCACCAGCTGCGGAGGCAGGATGTGTCCAGGGAAATATTGAAGATACGGGCTGGGGCTGAGGATGTGGTGTCGGAGCCGGGGAAGATAAACGAGCTCATTCAGTGAGTACTGCATTTAGGGAGGACTTTACGAGGCGGATCTAGGGGGAGAGGAGGTGGACATGGGGCAGTTTCTGGATGAGCTGGAATTTCTCCAGGTGGAGGAAGCAAAGAGGCAGGCGTTGGAGGAGCCCATGGGACTGAGGGAGGTGCTGGATAGTATCAGGGGTATGAAGTCGGGGAAGGCCCCAGGGCCGGACGGGTACCCAGCGGAATTGTATAAGGAATTTGCGACGGACCTGGCACCAAACCTGTTGGGGGCATTTAATGAAGCGCTTGAGGCGATGACGCAGGCAGTAATTATGCGGGAAGGACCTGGTGGAATGTGGGTCCTATAGGCTCAAATCACTATTGAACATGGATGTGAAAGTATTGGCTATGTTGTTGGTGGGGAGGATGTATGATTGTGTCCCGGGGGTGGTTGACGAAATTCAAACAGGCTTCGTGAAGGGCGGGCAGCTCGCGAGTAATATAAGACGGCTGTTGAGTGTAGTGATGTATCCATCGGGGGCTCTGGTACCGGAGGTGGTGGTGTCCATGAGAAGGCATTTGATCGGGTGGAGTGGTGGTACTTGTTCGGGGTTTTGGGAGGGTTTGGGCTGAGATTTATGGCAAGGGTCCGGTTGCTGTATGTGGTACCAAGGGCGGGTGTGAGGACGAATAATATGAGTTCGCGAAGCTTTGACTTACACAGGGGTACAAGGCAGGGATGCCCGCTGTCGCCATTGCTGTTTGCACTGGCTACAGAGAACTTGGCGATGGCTCTCAGGTGGAGTGGCGGGAGATTATATGGGGACAGAGGGAGCATCGGGTGTCGCTCTATGCCGACAACCTGTTGCTGTATGTTTCTGATCCGCTGGAGAGTATGGCATGGATTATGGGCCTGTTGGGTAGGTTTGAAGGGTTCTCGGGGTAAAACTGAATGTCGGGTAAATTGAGGTTTTCCCGGTGAATGAGTTGGCATAGCGGGCTAATTTAGGGGGGGTGCCATTTACGGTAGCGAGGGATAGGTTTAGGTATTTGGGTATTCAGGTAACGAGGGAATGGACGGGGCTTCATAAGTGGAACTTAACAAAGCCGGTGAAGGAAGCCAGGAAGGAATCACAAGAGGGGAGATACACTGCAATTAACGTTGGCAGGGAGGGTCCAAGGGGTGAAAATTAATATTCTGCCGAGGTTCTTGATTTTTTTCCAGGCTCTCCCGATCTTTATACCAAAGGCCTTTTTTCAGAAATTGGACACGATCATTTCGGACTTTGTATGGGCTGGGAAGATACCAAGGGTCGGGAGGTACAGAGGCAGCGGGGGGGGGTTGGCGTTGCCAAATCTGCCTCATTATTATTGGGCTGCGAATGTGGACAAGGTGTGGCGATGGTGGGAAGAAGGGGTAGAGTGGGTTAGGAGGTAGGAGGAATCTTGTAAGGGGTCCAGTTTGAGGGCTATGGTGACGGCAGCATTGCCAATGGCTCTGAGTAGGTATTCAGGAAGCCCGGTGGTGCAATCCACGGTAAAGATATGGAATCAATTGAGGAGACATTTTAGGGTGAATGGGATGTCGGTGTTAACACCGCTGTGCAAGAACCATGGGTTGGAGCCGGGGAGAATGGATAGTGTATGCGGAGGTGGAGGGAAGCCGGGCTGGTCAAGGTGAGGGACCTGTATTTGGAGGAAGGGTTCGCCAGTCTGGAGGAGCTAAGGGAGAGGGTAGAGTTGCCGAGGGACATGAGTTCAGGTATCTGCAGGTTAGGGACTTTGTGCAAAAGGTCTGGAGGGGGTTCCCTCTGTTGCCAGGATACACCCTGCTGGACTGCTGCGTCTGGATGTGGAAGGGGAGGGAAGAATTGGGGATATATACAAGTGGCTGGCGGAACAGGGAGGCGAGTGGGTGGTGAAGATCAAGGAGAAATGGGAAGGTGAATTGGGAGGGGAAATCAATTTGGGAGTTTTGAGTGAGGCACTGGTTAGGGTAAATGGGACCTTCTCCTGTGCAAGGATGAGTCTGATAAAGTTTAAGGTGGTGCACAGGGTGCATATGATTCAGGCGAGAATGAATGGGTTCTTCCAGGGGATAGCAGATGAGTGAGAGGTGTGGGCAGGGGCCAGCGAATCACGTGCACATGTATAGGGGTTGAGAAAAGTTGGCAAGATTTTGGGTGGAAGTGTTCATTGTAGCAAGATAGTGGAGCAGGAGGTGGACCTGGACCCTTTGGTGGTGATATTTGGGGTTTCAGAGAATCTGGAGCTCATGGACAGGAGGAAGGCCGATTTTGTGGCCTTCATCTCTTATTGCACGGCAGCGAATTTTGCTGGAGTGGCGGTCGGCATCGCCACTGGGGTAGCGGCTTGGTTGGGTCACCTGTACAACTTCCTGCAGTTGGAGAAGATAAAGGGCGAGTTAAGGGGCTCTGCTGGGAGGGTTTCAGAAAAGGCAGGGGATGTTTGTGACCGTGTTTGAGGAGCTCTCCGCCATTGGGAGGGGGGGGGCGGGGGAGAAATTTGTACAGACCGTATAGTTGATTGCTGGGAAGTATATTTCCCGGGGTATTTATTGTTGTAACCTGTTTTGATACATATTTGTAATAAAATACATTTTATAATTCTAAGTTCATTTGTGGCCGGTTTTGCAGGGAGTTGCCGGCGAGTTCCCCACTGCTATCAAACAACACTTTGTCACTTTTTTGGGCCCCGTGGAGTTTCTCTCCAGTTTAGCCCACACTTGCAATGTAAATCCTGCCCATTGTGGGTGCGTCACTTTTGAACAAATCGTATTAAAGCGACAAAGTTCCAGAGATTGGTGCACCAGGATGGGATGGCACACCGAAAGGAGACATGCGGAAGATGTCGGTGGACATTATGCTGTTCATGACGTTTAGTAGCGTTTACTGATTCTAAATTATCCCTGTTTCTGACATCAACATGGGGACTGGTCTGGTGTCACTGTGGAAATTAAACATTAAATAGATGCTGAATTTTTGAAGAAAATCACTGGGAATGCAAATCCTGCAATTGTGAAAATGCAGAAGCTGCAGAGGGGCCAGTGAAAACGGTTATTATTTACAATTAACACGTTCTTTTTCGGCACTCCCTCTCCACCCCCCCGATTTGTCTTCCCCCCCCCCCCCACAACCTTTTCCACTGTCTCCGGGTCCTATCTTTGGCCCTTCCCTTCGCTGTAGATGGTTTGTTTTGCTCTTATCGCTTTGCAAGGGGCTCTCTGGTCCCCGTTGGTCTCTCCCTGGGCTCCCTCCTGGCATTTCCCCACTTTGTCCCTCCCCCTCGTTCCTGACTGCTTTCTGTGACCCTGTTGGTTCCCATGCGTCGCCCCCAACCCCCTCATCCTCCCATTCTATCTGTTGGCTTCAAACCAATCTTGGAACTTCATTATGCAAAACGTTATTCCTTTTACATTTTCTATTCTCATCCAGGTAGGATGAGCAGAAGTGTTCATGGCCCTATAAAATTGGGAAGAAATGAGGAACCAAATTTTTTCACATCAGATGCACATGATTAATTGACTTTATCTTTTCAAATTGAGTATAATAAGCCATGATTAAATATCCAAGAACTGTTTGTCTTGTGTCTGACTAGAATGTTGGCCTCTTGTAATTGAACCTATCTAATCAAAGAACAAAGAAAGGTACAGCACAGGAACAGGCCCTTCGGCCCTCCAAGCCAGTGCCGACCATGCTGCCAGTCTAAACTAAAATGTTCTACACTTCCTGGGTCCATATCCCACTATTCCCATCCTATTCCCATCTGGGGCAGCAGGGTAGCATGGTGGTTAGCATAAATGCTTCACAGCTCCAGGGTCCCAGGTTCGATTCCCAGCTGGGTCACTGTCTGTGTGGAGTCTGCACGTCCTCCCCCTGTGTGCGTGGGTTTCCTCCGGGTGCTCCGGTTTCCTCCCACAGTCCAAAGATGTGCGGGTTAGGTGGATTGGCCATGCTAAATTGCCCGTAGTGTCCTAATTAAAGTAAGGTTAAGGGGGGGGTTGTTGGGTTACGGGTATAGGGTGGATACGTGGGTTTGAGTAGGGTGATCATGGCTCGGCACAACATTGAGGGCCGAAGGGCCTGTTCTGTGCTGTACTGTTCTATGTTCTATGTTCTATTCATGTATTTATCAAGATGCCCCTTAAATGTCACTATCATGCATTCGTAGTCAGCAGAATTCGAACCTGCATGGGGGACCCCAATAAATTTCTAATCCATCGCCTTAACCACTCCTGCACGACTAAACTATAATCTTTTATTGTCAGAAGTATGAAGTTACTCTGAAAATCCCCTAGTCGCCACATTCCAGCGCCTGTTCAGGTAAGTTGGTACGGGAATTGAACCCGCGCTGCTAGTCTCAATTCTGCATTACAAGCCTGCTGTCTTAGCCCACTGAGCTAAATCAGCCCCTAATCAGTATCTTATTTGTTTTAGATAGCAAATGACCAGGTTTGCCTTTCTTTGAGGTTTTTCAAACAATTTTATATTTTAATGCCAACTTTATGCTGATTGTAATGCCAACTGTATGGGGGCCACAGTGGTTAGCACTGCTTCCTCATAGCTCCAGAGTCTGGATTCAATTCCGGCCTTGGGTGACTGTGCGGAGTCTGCACATTCTCCCCATGTCTGCGTGAGTTTCCTCCGGGCGCTCCGGTTTCCTCCCACAGTCCAAAGATGTGCAGGTTAGGTGGATTGGCCATGCTAAATTGCCCTTGGTGTCCAAAAATATTAGTTGGGGTTGCTGGGTTACGGGGGTCGAGTGGAGGCATACGCTTGGTCTTTCCAAGGGCCTGTGCATACTCGATGGGACGAACGGCGTCCTTCTGCACTGTAAATTCTATGATATTCTATATGATATGGAGCAGGCGGATATATGGCCCCCAAGCTTTGCGGAAGCCCTCGTCCAAGCCTCAGATGGTGTATTTGATCTTCTCCAGATGGAGAAATTCTGATAGGTCTGCCAGCCATTCTGCAGCTGTTGGTGTGCTACTGAAGCAAATGCAAGGATATCGGCCCTCTCCCCATGTGAAGTTCTGGCTGGTCTGATACCCTGAAGACTGCCACTCTCGGCACGACTCCCTTCACCCCCACAACCTTGTCTCGAATAAGGCTGTCCAGAACCCGACAAGCCTGGGACATGTCCAGATCATGTGCGCGTGGTTGGCTGGGCTTCCCTGGCACCGTTCACATTTGTCCACCTCCAGAAGAACCTGCTCATTCAGGTTCTTGTCAGGTGTACTCTGTGCAGCAATTTAAACTGCATGAGGCTTAGCCTTGCACAGGATGAGGTAGAGTTGGGCCTGCTCAGTGCTTCGCTCCAGAGTCAGCCACTGGACGAATGCCTTGTTGCTCATGTTTCATGCCTTGCCCTACTGGATCGGGATGGTTTTGGCACACAGGATGGATGACTGTACCGAGCGGCCCTTTGCATTCGCTTCACGCACCTTTGTGGCAGCAGAGGAGAATTATGCCCAAATAGGAAAGGAAAGGTTGGCATTGGTGTTACACATTCAACAATTCCGTCAGTACGTCTACGACCATGTGTTCGCGGCTAATACCCACCATAAACCACTTTTGGGGTTATTCAAAGAGGACAAGGCAATCTCCCCGGTGGGGTCCACCATCATTCAGCATTGGGCTCTCCTCCTGGTGGCGTAAGAGTATGTTTTGGAGCAACACGCATGAATGAAGATTCCCCACGTGGATGCCCTCAGCAACCTTCCGCTGCCCACCAGTGCCCCAACACCAGCAGCATCACAAGGTAGTTACAACCATGCATTTTATGGACTCACTGCCAGTAACGACGGCAATCGAGAACTTGGACCAGATGGACTCGCTGCTGGCGAGGGGCCACCACATTGTGCTGTACGGGGCCCAACACCATGTCCTGCTGGAGGAGCTGTGGGCTTTTGCCATGAAGGTGGCGGAACCCAGCATCCTGGACGGCATCCCCTTATGGGGTTCCCTGGTGGTCATCACTGAACGTGGCCACGGAGACACACAGGTGACTCCAAAATCAAGATGTTGGCCCAGAACTGCGTGTGGTGGCCCGCCATCGACACAGCAATCAAGAACTTGGCAAAACAGTGCACCCTTTCTCAGGAGTACCAGAAGCTCTCACTGACAACTCCACTTCACCCATGGGAATGGCCGGGTCAGCCAGGGTCCCACATCCATGGAGGTTTTGCGGGCTCCTTCCACTGGGCAATGCACCTACTGATAGTGGACACACTCTAAACGGTTGGATGTACACAGAGTGATGATGACCACATTGTGTGCCACCACCAAATGACTCTGGGAAACCTTTAACGTTCACGGACTCCTGGAGGTCCTCGTGTCAGACAATTACACCACTTTGACTAGTTCGGAGTTTGCGGAGTTCACCATGCCTGCACCGCGAGGATCATCCATCCTCAAATGGGTTGGCAGAACGTGCCATCAGACTTCCAAACTGGGGATGAAGGAAGAGACTACGGGCTCACCAGAATCCCGCCTGGTCCGCTTTCTATTCCACTATAGGACCACGCCGCATGGTACTACTGTGGTGACATCAGTGGAGCTCTTAATGGGTTGTCGCTTGTGCATGCATGTTGAGCCTCGTTTCACTAGACTTTGGGCATAAGGTCCGTGACCAGCAGGTATGGATCTGAGCGCAGAAAGCCAGGCCCGTGAGAGAATTCACCGCTGTCCAAAATCTTATTGACCGGGTATTATGGACTCTGGAACAGTCGGTCAATGCATTGGCCTGGTCTCACATAGGTTGCGGGTGCAAGGTGCCTTTAGGAAAGCCGACAAAGGATTACCCCCACATCCATCAACATGGGGTGGTGGTGTTATAACCCTATAAGAGGCCCAGAGATCTGCAACAGCACAGTCCCTGCGGCCTCACCTGAATATGATCTACCCAGATGAGGGGGCGAGACTAACCCCTCTGACGAAAGGACTGCTGGGATATAAATACCCCGGCTCAGGTGAGGGCTGGGTGTGTGGAGATCATTCGGGGAGGAAGGGGGTAACCTGACTAAAACCGATTTTGTTTGCTACAGACATTGCTTTCAAGTGGGGCATCAGTTTGAAGGACATACCTAGTCCTTTCTGATCACTTGCATGGTTAGACAGCATTCTTCCTGGATTGTCAACATGATTGCCTGACAAATAATGTTGTTTAGCTACTTGCCTCAAATGTAATTCACTGCGGGAAATACGAGTGTTAGAGAAGCAAAAATGTCCTTATCGATTTCTCACAACTAATTTTCAGCTTGCATAGTTATTTTTATTTCTAATTCATTTATGGGATGTGGGCGTCGCTGGCTAGGCAACGTTTATTGTCCTTCCCTAGTTATCGTTCAGAAGGTGGTGGTGAGCTGACTTCTTGAGCCGCTGTAGCCCTTGACGTGTAGATACACCTACAGTCGTGTTAGGGAGGTAACTGAAAGATTTCGACCCAGTGAAGGAACAGTGATATTTCAAGTCAGAATGCTGAGTCGATTGGAGGGGAATCGCCAGGCGGTGGTGTTCCCAGGTATCTGCTGCTTTTTTCCTTCTAGATGGGAATGGTCGTGGGTTTGGAAGGTGCTACCGAAGGACCCTTGTTGAGTTCCTACAGTACATCTTTTATTTAAATTTAGAGATAGAGAAATACAGCACAGAACAGTGCCGAACTTTTGTCCTAGGTTAATCATAGAATTTTGGACACTAAGGGCAATTTTTCATGGCCAATCCACCCAACCTGCACATCTTTGGACTGTGGGAGGAAACCGGAGTACCCGGAGGAAACCCACGCACACACGTGGAGGATGTGCAGACTCCACACAGACAGTGACCCAAGTCGAAATCGAACTTGGGACCCTGGAGCTGTGAAGCAATTGTGCTATCCACAATGCTACCGTGCTGCCCTTAAGAAGAAGTTAATCTACACTCCATTATTCTACCCTAATCCATGTACCTATCCAATAGCCGCTTGAAGGTCCCTAACGTTTCCGACTCAACTACTTCCACAGGCAGTGCATTCCATGCCTCCACTACTCTCTGGGTAAAGAACCTACCTCTAACATCCCCTCTATATCTTCCACCATTTATCTTAAATTTATGTCCCCTGTAATGGTGTGTTCCACCTGAGGAAAAAGTCTCTGACTGTCTACTCTATCTATTCCCCTAATCATCTTATAAACCTCTATCAAGTCGCCCCTCATCCTTCTCCGTTCTAATGAGAAAAGGCCTAGCACCCTCAACCCTTCCTCGTATGACCTACTCTCCATTCCAGGCAACATCCTGGTAAATCTCCTTTGCACCTTTTCCAAAGCTTCCACATCCTTCCTAAAATGAGGCGACCAGAACTGCACATAGTACTCCAAATGTGGCCTGACCAAGGTTTTGTACAGCTGCATCATCACCTCACAGCTCTTAAATTCAATCCCTCTGCTAATGAACGCTAGCACACCATAGGCCTTCTTCACAGCTCTATCCACTTGAGTGGCAACTTTCAAAGATCTATGAACATAGACCCCAAGATCTCTCTGCTCCTCCACGTTGCCAAGAACCCTACCGTTAACCCTGTATTCCGCATTCATATTTGTCCTTCCAAAATGGACAACCTCACACTTGTCAGGGTTAAACTCCATCTGCCACTTCTCAGCCCAGCTCTGCATTCTATCTATGTCTCTCTGAAGCCGACAACAGCCCTCCTCACTATCCACAACTCCACCAATCTTTGTATCATCTGCAAATTTACTGACCCACCCTTCAACTCCCTCATCCAAGTCGTTAATGAAAATCACAAACAGCAGAGGACCCAGAACTGATCCCTGCGGTACGCCACTGATAACTGGGCTCCAGGCTGAATATTTGCCATCCACCACCACTCTCTGTCTTCTATCGGTTAGCTAGTTTGTTATCCAACTGGCCAAATTTCCCACTATCCCATGCCTCCTTACTTTCTGCACAAGCCTACAATGGGGAACCTTATCAAATGCCTTACTAAAATCCATGTACACTACATCCACTGCTTTACCTTCCTCCACATGCTTGGTCACCTCCTCAAAGAAGTCAATAAGACTTGTAAGGCAAGACCCACCCCTCACAAATCCGTGCTGACTATCCCTAATCAAGCAGTGTCTTTCCAGATGCTCAGAAATCCTATCCCTCAGTACTCTTTCGATTACTTTGCCTACCACCGAAGTAAGACTAACTGGCCTGTAATTCCCAGAGTTATCCCTATTCCCTTTTTTGAACAGGGGCACGACATTCACCACTCTCCAATCCTCTGGTACCACCCCTGTTGACAGCGAGGATGAAAAGATCATTGCCAACGGCTCTGCAATTTCATTTCTTGCTTCCCATAGAATCCTTGGATATATCCCGTCAGGCCCGGGGGACTTGTCTATCCTCAAGTTTTTCAAAATGCGCAACACATCTTTCCTGACAAGTACCTCCTCGAGCTTATCAGTCTGTTTCACACTGTCCTCTCCAACAATATGGCCCCTCTCGTTTGTAAATACTGAAGAAAAATACTTGTTCAAGACCTTTCCTATCTCTTCAGACTCAATACACAATCTCCCGCGACTGTCTTTGATCGGACCTACCGTCCGATAAGTATCCAATTATTTATTTTTTCCAATTTAGGGGCAATTTAGTGGCTAATCCACCTAACCTGCACATCGTTTTGGGTTGCGGGGTGAGACCCATGCAGACATGGAGAAAATGTGTAAATCCACATGGGCAGTGACCCAGGGCCAGGATCGAAACTGGGATCACGGCCCCGTGAGTGCCACCATGCCACCCTCCTGTAGTACATCTTGCAGACGGTACACACTTGCCGTTGTTCACCGATGGTGGGGCAATTGAATATTTGTGGGAGGGTTAGCCATCCAACAGTATGCTTAGTCCTACTTTGTTGAACTTCTTGTGTTGTTGGAGATGAACTTACTTGGTAAATTAGAACACATTCCATTTCACTCCTGAATTGTGTCCTGTGGATGGTGAACATGCTTAGGGGCCCGGCGTTGAGGCAGGGGTCAGGGTGTGTTACTCGCCATAGGATTCTTATGCTTTGACTTTCTCCAGTAGCCACGGTATTTATGCAGCTAGTCCAGTTCAGTTTGTGGTCAATGGTTTTATTTTTTATATATAAATTTAGAGTATATTTAGAAATATATCAAATTCATATTTTCAATTAAGGGGCAATTTAGCATGACCAATCCACCTAACCTGCACATCTGCACATAGGGCAGCATGGTAGCACAAGTGGATAGCACTGTGGCTTCACAGCGCCACGGTCCCAGGTTCGATTCCCTGCTGGGTCACTGTCTGTGCGGACTCTGCACATTGTCCCCGTGTCTGCGTGGGTTTCCTCTGGGTGCTCCGGTTTCCTCCCACAGTCCAAAGACGTGCAGGTTAGGTGGACTGACCATGCTAAATTGCCCTTAGTGTCCAAAAAGGTTAGGAGGAGTTATTGAGTTACGGGGATAGGGTGGAAGTGAGGGCTTAAGTGGGTCGGTGCAGATTCAATGGGTCGAATGGCCTCCTTCTGTATTGTATGCTCTATGTTATATCTTTGGGTTGTGGGGGCAAAACCCACACAAACACAGGGAGAATGTGCAAACTCCACACGGACAGTGACCCAGAGCCGGGATCGAACCTGGGACCTCGGCACCATGAGGCTGCAGTGCTAACCCACTGCACCACCGTTCTGCCCCTGTTTGTGGTCAACGGTAACCCTAGGATATTGGTACCGGGGGTTTCAGCAACGGCAATGGAACTGAATGTGAATGAGCTATGCTTTGAACCTCTGCTGTTGGTGATGGACATTGACCGACACGTGTGTGGTACGTATGTTACTTATTACCTGTTAGCCCACGCCTGAACAGCTGCATTTGGACATGAACTGTTTCAACATCTGAGGAACCGTGAATGGTGCGGAACATTGTGCAATCATCTGCATTTCTCCACTTCTGACCTTATGAAGGAAGGAAGGTCCTTCAAGAAACAGTTGTAGATGGTTGGGTCTCAGATGCTACCCTAAGGAAATCCTGCAGTGATGTTTTGCAGTTGTGCCAATTAATCTCCAACCACCACAACCATCTTCCTTTGTGCCAGGTACAACTCCAACCAATGGAGATTCTCCCTGATTCCCATTGGCTCCAGATTTGCTGTGGCTCATCGATAGCATACTTGGTCAAATGCTGCCTTGATGTAAAGAGCAGTAACTCTCACCTCGTCTCTGGCCATGATGTGGAGAGGCTGGCTTTGGAGCACAGTAAGAAGTCTTACAACACCAGGTTAAAGTCCAACACGTTTGTTTCAAACACTAGCTTTCGGAGCATTGCTCCTTCCTCAGGTGAATGAGGCATCTCTGGCATTCAGCTCTTTTGGTCATGTTTGAACGAAGGCTGTGATGAAGTACAGAGCTGGAGGACCCTGTAGGAACACAAATTTAGAGTGTGTGAGCAGGTTATTGAGGTGTAAGTTCCTCTTGATTGCACTGTTGATGATCTCTTCCATCACTTTATTGATGATCGACAGAACACTGATGGGGCGAGTGGTTTGCCCTGTTTGTTATGCAAAAGACATAACTGGACAATGTCTACATTTCTGGGTAGACAGCAGTGTTGCAGCTGTACTGGAATAGAAAGGCAGGGGTTGTAGCAGCTTATGGAGCACACATCTTCAAAAATCATAATAATAGAGTCATCAAGGTTTACAGCATGGAAACAGGCCCTTCAGCCCAACTTGTCCATGCCGCCCAGTTTTTACCACAGGCTAGTCCCAATTGCCTGCATTTGGCCCATACCCCTCTATACCCATCTTAGCCATATAACTGTGTAAATGCTTTTTAAAAGACAAAATTGTACCCGCCTCTACTACCTCTGGCAGCTCATTCTTCTTTTAAATTCATTTACGGGATGCGGGCGTTGCTGGTTAGGCCAGCATTAATTGCCCATCCATAGTTGCCCTTCAGAAGGTGGTGGTGACTTGCCTTCTTGAACCGCTGCAGTACCTCAGGTGTCGGTACATCCACTGTGCCGTTAAGGAAAGAGTTCCAAGATCTTGGCCCAGCGACAGTGAAGGAACGGTGATATATTTCCAAATCAGGGTGGTGAGTGACTTGGAGGGGAACCTCCAGGTGGTGGGGTTCCCAGCTATCTGCTGCTCTTGTCCTTCTAGAAGGTAGTAGCTGTGGTTTTGGAAGGTGTTACCTGAGGAACCTTTGGTGAGTTACTGCAGTGCATCTTGTAAATAGTCCACACGGCTGCCACTGTTTGTTGGTGGTGGAGGGTGTAAATGTTTCTGAAAGGGGGAGCATTAAGCGGGCTGCTTTGTCCTGGATGGTGTCGAGCTTCTTGAATGTTGTTGGAGCTGCACTCATCCAGGCAAGCGGAGAGCATTCCATTACACTCCTGACTTGTGCCTTGTAGAAGGTTGACAGGCTTTGGGGTTCAGAAGGTGAGTTATTTGCCGGAGGATTCCTAGTCTTTTACCTGCCCTGGTGAAAAATGAAATGAAATGAAAATCGCTTATTGTCACAAGTAGGCTTCAAATGAAGTTACTATGAAAAGCGCCTAGTCACCACATTCCGGCGCCTATTCGGGGAGGCTGTTACAGGAATTGAACTGTGCTGCTGGCCTGCCTTGGTCTGCTTTCAAAGCAAGCGATTTAGCCCAGTGTGCTAAACCAGGCCCTGGTAGCCACAGTATTAATGTGGCTAGTCCAGTTCAGTTTCTGATCAATGGTAACCCTCAGGATGTTAATTGTTCCAAACACTTACCACCCTCTGTGTGAAATGATTGCCCCACTTGACCCTTTTGAATCTCTCCCCTCTCACCTTATCCCAAGCCCTCTAGTTTTAGACTCCCCTAACTTGGGGAAAGATGTTTACAATCTACCTTATCAATGCCCCTCATTATTTTATCGACCTCTATAAGACCACCCCTAAACCTGCTATGCTCCAAGGGAAAACAGTGCCAGTCTCTCCTTAGAACTCAAACCATCAAGTCCCGGTAGCATCCGAGTCAATATTTTCTGCACTCTTTCCAGTTTAATAATATTCTTTCTATAATAGGGTGACCAGAACTGTACACAGTATTCCAAGTGTGGCCTTACTTCATGTCTTAACAAGACATCCCAACTCCTGCATTCAATCTTGTAACCAATGAAGCCAATAATGCCGAATGCAGCCTTCACCACCCTGTCCACCTATGACTCCACTTTCAAGGAGCTATGAAGCTGTATTCCTAGATCTCTTTGTTCTATAACCCTCCCCAACTCCCTACCATTAACTGAGTAGGTCCTGCCCCGATTTGATCCACCAAAATGCATCACCTCACATTTATCTAAATTTAAACTATTGCCAGAATATTGTTCTGGACCATAGCTTTTGCAGTGTGCAGGACCTTTCTTGATTTCACGCCATGTGAATCGAATTGGCTGAATGCTGCCATCTTTTATGCTGGGGACTCCTGGAGGACTTTGCATCGGACCATCCAGTCGGCACTTTTGGCTGAAGACTGCTGTGAATGTTTCAGCCTTATCCTTTGCACAGATGTGCTGGGCTCCTCTATCATTGAGGATGGGGATATTTGTGGAACTTCCTCCTCCAGTAAGTTGTTTAATTTTCCACCACCTTTCAAGGCAGGATGTGGCAGGACTGCAGATATTCGATCTGATCTTTTGGTTGTGGCATCACTTAACTCTGTCAATTAGTTTCTGCTTATGCTGTTTTGCATGCAAGTTGCCCTGTGTTTTAGCTTCACCAGGTTGACACCTAACATTTAGGCATGCCTGGTATTGCTCCTGCCATGCCCTCCAGCAGTCATCTTTGATCCAGGGCTGAGCCCCTGGCTTGATGATAATGGTAGAGTGCGTGATATGCCGGGCCGTGAAGTTACAGGTTGTGGTTGAATACAATTCTGCTGCTGATGATGGCCTCATGGATGTCCAGTCTTTGGGTGCTAGATATGTTTGAAGTCTCTCTCATTTCACAGGGTAGTAGTTCCACTCAGTACGATGGAGTACATCCGAAATGTGAAAGGGAACTTTGTTTTTGGTTCCCTCACTAATTGCCGCACTCCAGGTCTTGCAGTTGTTTCCTTTCGGCCGCTCTGCCTGTGGTGGTACTATCGAGCCACTCCCTGTGATGATCATTGAAGTCCTCCCAAAGCAAGTGCTGTGCCCTTGCCACCCTCAGTGCTTCCTGAGCTAAGTGGTTTTAAACATGGAGTACTTCTGATTCATCAGCTGAGGGGAGGTGGTAGGTGGTAATGAGCAGGAGGAGGTATATTTGCCCATATTTGTTCTGGTGCTATTAGAGGTGATAGGGTTCAGAGTCAATGTTGAGGAATCCCAGGGCAAGGCCCTCCCGACAGTATACCACTGTGCTGCCATCTTTGCTTGGTCAGTCCATCTAATATACAAAGTGTTTCCCTAAATATTTGATTGAAACATAACATACTTAAGCTACTAGAATTATGTCTTATCACTTGCTTTGTCATTCCTTATTTGCAGATGTTACAGTTCCCCGCTTTGGTAGGAAAATACCCTTGATGCTGTGCAGGAGTGCTGCTAATTTCCAGGCTCTTGGCATATGAACACAGATAATTAAACTCACAGATTGTGCAGGAATTTGAAAGGTTCCCCGGTTCTGCCTTCACCTGTATCTATCTTGCGGATTATTTTTATTGTGTATTATTTCTACCTTCTCATCCTCTAAAGGACCTTAGCCATTCTTTTTTGTTTTATATAGTTGTAGAAACTTTTACTATTTTTTTATATTCTGAGCAACTTTATTCTCATAATCTATGTTGCTCTGCTTTACAGCTTTTTTAGTAGCTTTCTGTTGTCCCCTAAAGATTTCCCAATCCTATAGTTTCCCACTAATGTTTGCCACTTTGTATGCGTTTTCCTTCAATTTGATACTCTCCCTTATTTCCTTTGATATCCAAGGCCGATTTTCCCTCTTTCTACTGTCATTTCTTTTTGTTGGTATAAACTTTTGCTGAGCACTTAAAAATTGCTTGGAATGCTCTCCACTGTTCCTCAACTGTTTCACCAACAAGTCTTTGCTCCCAGTCTAGCTTATCCAGCTCTTCTCTCATCCCATTGTAATCTTCTTTGTTTAAGCACAAAACACTTGTGTTTGATTTTACCTTCTCACCCTCCATCTGTATTTTAAATTCCACCATATTGTGATCGCTCCTTCCTAGAGGATCCCTAACTATGAGATCATTCATCAATCCTGTCTCATTACACAGGACCAGATCTAGGATTGATTTTCCCTTGTAGGTTCTATTACATACTGTTCTAGGAAACTATCGTGGATACATTCTATAAACTCCTCAAGGCTGCCTTGACCGAGCTGGTTAAACCAATCGACATGTAGATTAAAATCCCCCATGATAATTGCTGTATCATTTCTACATGCATCAGTTATTTCTTTGTTTATTGCCTGTCCCACCGTAATGTTACTATTTGGTGGTCTATAGACTACTCCTATCAGTGACTTTTTTGCCTGACTATTCCTGATTTCCACCCAAATGAATTCAACCTTATCCTCCATAGCACCGATGTCATCCCTCACTACTGCTCGGATGTCATCCTTAAATAACAGAGCTACAACACCTCCCTTACCTTCCTGTCTGTCCTTCTGAATACTTTGATACCCTTGGATATTTAACTCCCAGTCGTGACCTTCCTTTAACCATGTTTCAGTAATGGCCACTAAATCATAGTCAACTGTGCCAGCCGCCGTGTCTTGTTCTCTCTCCATTGGTGTTTGTGGATAAACAATTCCTTGGTGTTTTGATTACTTATTAATTTAACAATGGCTGTAAGCCTGATGTTTCAGCACGTTCATGACATGTTCTCTGAATCCAGACTGAGGCACACGATAAATAAATATGTTTCTGCTGCAACTTAAATTATGCTGCGTATATCTGACTTATAAAAAATACATATTTAAATTCTGTGCAACCATTAGCGTTTATTTTTGCAATTATATAATATGAGAATCATGAAAATTAGTAAAATCATAAACTTACTTTTGCTCTCCATCTCTGGGTCACTGCAATTTTCACCCTTGTTCTGATACCTCAGTCTTTTATGGAGTCAACTCGCTGCTGAATTGCATCTGTCGGTCGTCAGGGGGTTGAGCAGCAGAATTGAAACAAATTGGAGCAATGGAATAAATGGCCAGCGTTTGGCAGATGCAGAATGCATACCACACTCTCATGGAATGGCAGATACTGAATGAATCCACATTAATACACTGTACCAGAGGCAGATTCAGAATACAACCCCACTCACATGCAGCACCAGAGACAGAGGTACAGTATGAATACAGTATTTATCCCACACTCTCGCACGGTAGCAGAGAATGACAGATAGAGAATTAATCCCACGTTAATACACAGTACCAGAAAATTATAGATACAGATTTAATCTCACACTCACACACAGTACCAGAAACGAACAGATAGAGAATGAATTCCACACACTCACACAGTACCAGAGACAGACAGATGCAGGATAAATCCCACTCTAAAACACAGTATCAGAAAATGGCAGATACAGAATAATAATAATAAATTATTGTCACAAGTAGGCTTCAATTAAGTTACTGTGAAAAGCCCCTAGTCACCACATTCCGGCGCCTGTTCAGGGAGGCCGGTACGGGAATTGAACCCGCACTGCTAGCATTGTTCTGCATTGCAAGCCAGCTAGTTAGCCCACTGTGCTACACCAGCCCTAGTCCCACACACAAACACACACACACAGTACCAGACACTAACAGATAGAGAATGAATCACACTCACATGCAGGACCAGAGACAGACAGAAACAGAATTAATCTTACACTCATACAAAGTATCAGACACTGGCAGATACAGAATGAATCACAATACAAGGTAAAGTCGCCATCGTCCCAGGTGACCACAGGCTGTTTGCCCCAAGGACGGGGAGAGCTGACCGGTGGTGATTTAACCTGATGATCATCACACCTCAGGCGAGTGGCAAGGTTGAGAAGGCGGGGCCTTCATGAATAACTTCATACAGAAACTGACAGATACAGAATGAATCCCGCACTCACACCTAGTATCAGACACTGCTAGATACAGAATGAATCCCATGCTCACACACAGTATCAGTGACTGACAGGTACAAATTGGATCCTACACTCCCAAACAACTCCAGAGACTGGCAAATAAACGTTTGAAACCCCAATGACATTCGTTGATGTCTATCAGATACAGAATGTGTCCCGCAGTCAATAGAATTTCAGAGACCGACAGAAACAAAATGAATGCTATTATTTCATACAAATGTAACAGTGAGTTACATTTGACACTCGATTGAATAAAACGTAGCTGGATATCGTGAACAATATAATGTGAGCAATGATTCTGTGCTGTGCCCTTCTCTAATCTATATCCTTCATTGTTCAGGAGTGTGGGAACATCAGCTAACAGCAAGTGGGAACTGTAAAAGAACGGCAAGGTACACATTTCCTGTCAGAAAAAAAGCAAAGAAACAGCCCTTCAAAGCTGCCCCACCATTCAATGGTCCTGATAAATCGTTTCTACTTTCATCGGCCTCACCACTATTGGATCAATCCATTTATTTGGTTTGTCATAATCTGGATGAGAACCCACGTCTCCAGATGTGAACCGATGACCTAAAGATAGCTCCTTAGGCTGTACTGCCACCCTGACTAGCAACATAAAATGTATCCTTTCTGTAAATTCCGCTCTATCGTTCACAATTACCATGAGAAACAATGAACACAATGTCCTGATGTGCCACCTTGTTTTAAGTGTCGAGGGAGGAAGCAATTTGTGAGAGTGGACAGTATGTGTTCGGGATCTCGACTGCAATGGGAGTCAGACAAGTGGGTGTGACAGTGGCTGCGATTTCAGTCAGTGGGGTGCTTTCATAGCAACACTTCTTTCCAAAATGCGAAATCATTAATCAGAGCAGACAACTGAGGGGGAGGGGGGGGGGGGGGGGGTTAACTTGTGGCCTCCCTCTTTTCATAGTTCCTTCCACTCATTTTGGAAAATCTCATCTCCCTTCTGGTGCCTTACCAATTACAGATGTTGGTTTTCCAATGTAATGCCTGTCTTTGCCCTTCGATAGAGGTCGTGTGTTTGGAAGATGTTGCTGAATGGGGTGTCACGAGTTGTTGAAATACATCTTATATATTCTACAGGCAGAGAGCACCGGGCTTGCGACTGCACTTTGCGTCCAAGCAGTGGGAGAGGCCACATCCGGAATGAGGCACAGACTGAGTGAGTGTTACACTTGGGAACTTGAAGCAAAGTGGGAATTCAGCGCAGAGCGGGAAGAGGTGCTTTTTCTTTTCCTCCTTGCTTTGTACCTTTTGAACCTTAAGAGAGTGATACTGCCCTGCTCAGCCAAGGTTACAAGGGAGAGAGCTAATGGGTACGTAGTGGGCAAGGTGGATAAGTATTTACAGCTTTCATCACTTGCAGTTTGAACCAATGTTTTGTGGTTTGTAATCTGTAAGGGCGATAATTGGTAGTAGTGAGGACAAGGAAAGAAGGGCATTAGATAATTGTATATAATCTAATAGCAAGCATCTTCCAAAAGGTAATTAATGGCAGGAGAATCCAAAGCTTCTTTTTGCTCCCCTTGCTCCCTGTGGGAGACCGGGAACCTTTTCAGTGCGAGGGCCAGCATGTGTTCAGTCAGTACCTCCAGCTACAACTCGTGGCAGGGGGAACTGGGGTAACATCCGTGAGGTGGTGTGTGTCTTGGATAATACGTATAGAGAGGTAGTCAGACCGCGGCCCTCAAAGCATATATTTGCTATAGGTAGTTAGGAAGCAAGTTGAGATGTCAGACCTCAAAGATAGTAATCTCAGGATTACTACCAGCGCCACCAGTGAGAGTAGAAATAATAGGATGAATCGGATGAACACGTGGCTGAAGAGATGGTGTGAGGGGGATGGTTTCATATTCCTGGGGCATTGGGACCAGTTCTGGGGAGTTGGGATCTGTATAAACTGGACAGCTCCACCTGGGCAGGACCGTAACTGGTGTCCTCGTGCGGTGGAACTTTCTTGAGCATTTGGGCAGGCTGTAATCTAATAACGCAGAGGGGTGGGACTGTATGTAAGGATTTAGACCAGGGGTTATCAAGAACAAGAGGAAAAGACAGCAAGAAGGAGAAGAAAAGTGATAGGCAGAGAAATCAAGGGCTTGTGTCAGATAATGACACTACAAATAGTAGGGATGGGACAAAGAACGTTGAAAGGTTTTGTACGTGAACACGTGGAGCATTCAAAATAAAATGAATGAATTAGTTGTGCAGCCTGACGTATGATATAGTTGGAATTACGGATACATGGCTCCAAGGTGACCAAGGATGGGAACTAAACATTGAGGGCTATTCAGTCTTTACAAAGGACAGATAGAATAGAAGAAGTGGTGGAGATTCATTGTTGATTAAAGGGGATATTGATACAATATTGTGGAAAGCCATTAGTGCAGATTATGTGAAATCTCTCTTGGTCGAGTTAAGAAACATCAAGAGGCAAAGAAACATTTGCAGGGGTGGTAGGCAAACCCCAGAACCACAGTGGTAATGTTGGGAATAGCATTAGACAGGAAGTCAGAGATGCATGTGATAAAGGAACATCGATGATTATGGGTGACTTTAATCTGAATATTGATTGGGTGAGACAAATTAGTACAATAGAGGAGGGATTTCTGGAGTGTATACGGGATGGATTTCTGGACCAATGTGTTGAGGAACCACAAGGGAACAGGTCATTTTGGACGAGGTATGGTTTGCAATGAGAAAGGATTAGGTGGCAATCTAATTGTGAGAGAACTCTTTGGAATGAGTGACCTTAATATGATAGAGAATTATTTTAAAATCAAGGCGAAGAGTGGGGTAGTTGATTCTGAGACCCGGGTCTTGAACCTCAATAAAGGTGACTATGATGGTGTGAGGCACAAGCCAGTTTCTACTCTGTCCAGATGCCTCAATTCATTCAACATCTCTGTCAAATCTTCTCTTCAACTGCTCCATCACGGAGAACATTTTTAACTTTTCTAATATATCCTCACAACTGTACGTTCTCATCCCTGGAGCCATTCTTGTGAATCTCTTCTGCACTCTCTCCAAAGCATTCACATTCCTCTTATAGTGTAACTCTGTGACCTGTACACACTACAGCAGCTGAGGTCTAACTAGTTTATGTCTTATAACAGCTCAGATTAAACCCCTTGTTCATGTACTGCTATCAATAAAGTCAAGGCTACTGTCTGCTTTATTAATTTTTCTCCCCACGAGTCCTGACACCTTCATTGATATATGTACATATATCACCCCGGTCTCTCTACTCCTGTACACCATTTAGATTTAGATTTAGAACAGTACAGCACAGAACAGGCCCTTCGGCCCTCGATGTTGTGCCGAGCAATGATCACCCTACTCAAACTCACATATCCACCCTATACCCGCAATCCAACAACTTCCCCCTTAACCTTACTTTTTAGGACACTACGGGCAATTTAGCATGGCCAATCCACCTAACCCGCACATCTTTGGACTGTGGGAGGAAACCGGAGCACCCGGAGGAAACCCACGCACACACGGGGAGGACGTGCAGACTCCGCACAAACAGTGACCCAGCCGGGAACCGAACCTGGGACCCTGGAGCTGTGAAGCATTGATGCTAACCACTATGCTACCGTGCTTCCCTGTTTTCTATTGTCTTTCCATGTTCTTCCTACCAAACTGAATCACTTCACTCTCTCTATTCTGAACTTCATTTCCACCTATCGGCCCATTCCATCAAATCCTTCTGAAGTTCTGCACTGTCCTGTTCACAGATTCCAATTTGTATCATCAATAAACTTTGAAATTGTCCCGGAACCCCAAGATGTCTATCATTAATAAATCAGGAAAAGTAACCGGCCCTTGTGGAACACCACTGCAAACTTTCTTCCATTGACCGTTACTCTCTGCTTCTTGTTATTCAGCCAGTTTGCTATCCATGTCGCTCCAGTCCCATGGATTGAATTAACTATGACTTTTTCCTCAGAGGTCTGCTGTGTTGCATTGTACTGAATGCCTTTTGGAAGTCCGTGCACACCACATCAACAGCATTAACCTCACCCACCCTTTCTGGACCGTCTTCAAAACTACAGCAAGTTCAGTGAGCACAGATTTACCGTAAGAAATCCATATTGGCACTTCCTGATCCAACTACAATTTTCCTTGTTACAATTCATTCTATCCTGAATATATTTTTATCTAAAACCTTCCTAACCACCGAAGATAAATTTAATGACTTTTTTAAAACAAGGGTATTTATTTTTTTAAATCTATACTCCTCTCGAGACCCCCCCACCCCGAGTCTGGATCACTAAACTATTCTAGCCTGTGCCCATATAATTCTCAATCTCACTTCCTCCCATGCCCAGGTCATCCACCTTCAGTGCATTGGCAACTTTAATCACCAACTGGTTATCCTCCTCTGTCACCATGGCCTCGGTAGAATGTATCTCATTGGCAAAGAAAGAGGCAATATAGTAATTCTGTGTACCCAAACAGGTGGCAGAATGTGGCGACTAGGGCTTTTTCACAGTAACTTCTTTGCAGTGTTAATGTAAGCCTACTTGTGACAATAAAGATTTGTATTATTTAATACCTGGTCGATGTTCCCTACCACTATATGTAAATTTCCTTGTTGGTCCCCAATCAGCCCGCCTCCCCTCCCATCCCGCCCCTGTACTATTGATGTGCCTATAGAAGGCTTTGGGATTCCCCTTTCTGTTGGTTGCCAGTCCTTTCTCATGACCCATCCTCGGTCCTCGGATTTGCTCTTTCACCTCCCCTCTTAACCTTCTGTGTTCAGCTTAGTTCTCACATAATTGCACTACCTGCAAAATATTGTAACTGGATTTCTGACAATGTTTTATTTTTTTATAAGTACATTGCGTGAATGTTGATAGTTAATATATTTATGAAAATATATCCGTTTCTTCATTCCTTTACCATTTGGTTTGGGAGACGGTTTGAAACTGAAATGTCAATAATGTTACCCAAGACACTTCTATCGACAGCACAGAGCAAGAGCAGACTGTGGCCTATCGATTGGTTGGATATATCAATGATATTACAATGAAGAAGTCTGACAACACCAGGTTAAAGTCCAACAGGTTTGTTTGGAATCACTAGCTTTCGGAGCACTGCTCCTTCCTCAGGTGAGTCATCAGCTATTCTCAGAAACCTCGTGATTCCAAACAAACCTGTCGGACTTTAACCTGGGGCAAGACTTCTTACTGTGCTCAGTCCAAAGCCGGAAGAACCACTTCATTACAATGGAGATTATAGGTCAGTGAATGGGACATACATACTAAAATGTCACTTCATTCGGACGAATTCTGATGTTCCGTCTGTTCGAAAAATTATGAAGTGACCAGAGTTGCCAATAAGGGTTGTGTTCAACAATGAAACTGTCACCTACAGGGATGAGAGCAAAGTTTCAGGAAAGATACCACATTGGCAATAAAATGACATTTCATTCCTTTTGGCTGGCATCGTCCAATGTATATTCTGGATGATTGTTAAAGTGACCGTGATCGCAGTTTGTGCGGTTGAAGGCGGATCTCTTTGGTGTCCATATTTCCGGAGCCTCTGTGGGGCTGTAACGTTGTTATCATTGAACCGAATTTAAAGTGCTTTAATTGTGTTTTCTGCACAATTCATACCGGTGTAGCTCACATTCGCACAAGAAGTGCATTCCACAATGGCTGGACACATTTTATCCTAATTTTCTGGATAATCTCTGGATTAGTGTCCAGGGAGATTTCACCACATTCATCATCTCTTCTCTAAACTTCCTCTGGGTCGCTGCATAAATGCACGGATTTTGCAAACAACTCAACAGCTTGACGAAAGCTCCGGTTTCAGTGGCGATATAGCCTGGGGCTGTGCGGTCGCCTCGGTAATAAGCGGTGTTTGTCAGTCTGGTAGTTACAAAGCTCACGGCAGCTGTCAACCACAACAGTATAAACATGCCTGATATAGAAAAGAGTAAAATAATGGATTTCCTTCGGCTCTCCATCTCCGTGTCGTCGTGAGCCTCTCCTTTGCGACCTTTTAGTTTCCTCCGGGCTCGATTGGCCATTAAAATACTCCGGACGGTTAAAACATTGAAAGAAGTAATGAGAATAAAAGGAATCCACACAACCCAGGCGCTGTGAAACCAGACGTACGCTGTGCCCAGTGGTGAGGAATAAAACGCCACATTTGCCCGGCAGCCCCAATGCACCTTGTCAATTATTTGCTCAGTTTGATATGCAAACAGGAAGAAAATGTCCTTGAAAACGTTCAATATAAAGAACGCTGTTATAACGATTGTCGCAGTTCTCTGGGTGCAGTATCGCATGTTAAACCTCCGACAGCAGAGGGCGACAAAACGGTCGAATGTGAAGGAGACGGTGAACCAAATGGACAAGTCGATGGTGACAACAGTGATGTAAATAAGGAACTTGCAAACGGGAGTGTGAGAGAGGAATGAAAGCGGAAAGCGATTGCTGAAAACGTGATATATTATTACATTGATGATCATGACCAGTAGATCTGCTGTTGCCATGGCCACCATGTAGACGGTGATGCATTTGGAAAGGCCGCAGTTTCCTCGGGAGAGAACCATAATTGTCAGCAGGTTCGCTGTAAGGAAGAGAATATATATTGTTGCGGTGTCCGATTGAAGTATATGTGGAGATATCAGCACATGTTACTCCATTCTTGATTTCCCAGTTGAACTATCAATGTAAAACAATAGGAATAACATTGAAGTAACCATCAGGGAAACCTGCTCACAATTTTACGAGTGTTCAACCACTGCGCAGACTGAATAGGATGGCAAGACGATCAGATAGCACTTTAAAACCCTTGCACTGGATATTCACAGAACGTTTGAACATCAGTAAAATGATCGGATCAAAGGAAACAAGTAAAGTGTGTACCCATAGCTTTTACTTCAATAACTACCAACTCTGTAATGCTGCCACAGGAGAAACATGCTGCATCCACTAGGCACAATGACGGAGACACAAGATAACTTTGATTAACATTAAGGAGATTACAATGTCTTACCTGGGACACCAAAGGAGGCGAGAATTGGATAGTACAACTCTTTCACCAGAAGAATCGTCGGTCGTCCCATCCCCCTCAAGAATGGCTAAATTCTGTACGTGTTGAAAGAGTGGCGGATGGATAAGGCATTTATACACACCACTTCTCCAGGGAGTCAATTAGATGAAGTCATAATTAATATTAGTTACAGTCATTTCACAAACATGTGACACGGACTATTCAGGAAGGCTGAGTTGCTGTGGCAAATTACATGAATGTTTTCGGCTGGAGATTTGGACAGTGATGGTTGAGAGTTCAACTCCTTTCCATCAAATGGTTGACCTGGAACATCTGCTACTCTCACCACCTTTGGAGTGCATTGGAAAGATTTACAGAGTGAGACACAACCTGTTTGTCAGAGTTATGAACGCAAGGTTCCATCAAGTCCTGGACTGGGATTGAGACCCAGAGTTTCAGAAGCCGGGATGTTACCTCTTCCCATAAGACCTGGCTCAACAGACAAACTCGGGGGAGTCTGACTTTGTTGCTGTTGTCTGATGCACCAGTTTAAAAGGAAAGGTTGACGTTGATATTCAAACGTTTTCGAGGAAAAACACAAAGAAAGCATTAACTACAAGACTGAAGGCAAGTGTCACAACACTGGCACTGACCCTATTCCCACAAAACTGGGAGAGGTTGTCTCCCAGTTACCAGTCGTTCTGCCCCGATACTTGAATTAGTTCTAACGTCTCGACTGCTTCAGATAAGCAGCACAGAAATCGTTGTGATGACTGTGGAACGGCAGCGTTGGAGGAGGCTGTTCCTTCAGTACTAGTGTGACTGCTACACCTGGGCGAAAGGTGAGTTAATCCAATGTGCCTTGGTGGACATGTCCCTCCGGTGCGAGGGGCAGCTATTGCAAGGGTGGATTTGGAGTTGTTTATTGTCACCTAGGTGCAGTGAAAAGTATTTTCTGAGAGCAGCTCAACAGATCATTAAGTACATGGGAAGAAAAGGGAATAAAAGAAAATACATAATAGGGCAACACAAGATATACAATGTAACTACATTTTAGGGCTGCACGGTAGCATGGTGGTTAGCATAAATGCTTCACAGCTCCAGGGTCCCAGGTTCAGTTCCCGGCTGGGTCACTGTCTGTGCGGAGTCTGCACGTCCTCCCCGTGTGTGCGTGGGTTTCCTCCGGGTGCTCCGGTTTCTTCCCACAGTCCAAAGATGTGCGGGTTAGGCAGATTGGCCATGCTAAATTGCCCATAGTGTCCTTAAAAAAGTAAGGTTAAGGGGGTGGGGTTGTTGGGTTACGGGTATAGGGTGGATGCGTGGGTTTGAGTAGGGTGATCATTGCTCGGCACATTGAGGGCCGAAGGGCCTGTTCTGTGCTGTACTGTTCTATGTTCTATAAACACTGGCATCGGATGAAGCATGCAGGGTGTAGTGAGGTCAGCCCAAAAGAGAGTCATTTAGGAGTCTGGTAACAGCAGGGACGAAGCTGGTTTTGAATCTGGAAGAGTGAGTCCCGATGGTTTAGCACAGGGCTAAATCGCTGGCATTGAAAACAGACCAAGGCAGGCCAGCAGCACGGTTCAATTCCTGTACCAGCCTCCCTGAACAGGCGGCGGAATGTGTATATTGGGGGCTTTTCCGTAGCTTCATTTGTGACAATAAGCAATTTTCATTTCATTTCAAATTACTAGTACTGAACATACACAGACATTAAATTTGGCTCAGATGTGCTGTATGTGCACCAGAGGCTCCTCCTCTCGAATAGCTGATTTCATTCATTTGGACTACCATACACAGCACTGTACCACTAGCGATGGCCACTTTGGTGAGATTATTGATACAATTTCTGCTATAATCGCAGAGGCAACTCTGCTTTTGCATGTACCTGTGAGACCAGCGCTAAACCTCGTCCTGTAGTTATCTTGATGAATTGTTTTATTCCCCTCAATACACTTCCACACCGCTCTCCATCCTAACAAATTATTTACAGGAGCTCACTGCTAACTCAGGGCAGACAACTCAATAATTCATTACAAGTCATTTCTTCCCTGACACCACGCATCACATCACAGTGATAATTTGACCAAACATTTAATTTTATTTTTAATGCACAGTGAGGGTTTGCTCCCTGGTCGATTATACTATTATATTTCTAGCCTGTGAATGAATTGGAAATGAAAAAAGGGACATTTCTCACCCGGGTGGTATTTAGGCAGCACCAGTTATGCAGCTGCTGGTTCATTCCCTGTCCTTTCCCGATGTGGCGACGATAACACACGTCTGACCCCGGCCACAATCTCCCTCTCTAAGCCTAATTGTATTAGGAATTGCTCACCTACAAGTTTGGATAATGGAGGACACTATGTTATTTCCTCGTGGTAACGATGTGTCTGCAATACCGCCCTCCGCTGTTCCAAACATGGAGACATGGATTTATACAGTAGGCACTGCGTCCTCTCTTGGAGAAAAGGCGCCATTTGATCAGGTTTGTGAATGTTAAGAAGTTTCTACTGTTATGGTGCCCGGCGAAGTCAGCTAACTGTACAGCTCACAGCACAAGCTGGCCCACCATAGCCACTTTCCGATTCAACATTGAGCTGGAGCTTCAGCATCCTGCAATGTCACTGAACAATGCTTTCGTTCAAAGTTCCATTGCAATGGGGTCGATTCTGATATCCAGTTCTCTGCATTGACATCGCCAGAGTGAAGCACAGGAAAACATGCTGATGGGGACGCTAGCTCGCAGCTTATTGAGCTCTCTAATTGCCCTTCTGTTAAAATTGCATTGTATCTTTGAAAAGAAACAAGAATGCCAAGAAAAAAAAATGCACAGAAAAAAAGACGACCATCATAAACTCTACACCATATTGGCATTGGAGAGGAACGGAGCTGAAGTGAAAGCAATCGGGACCCTGTTGTCTCTGCAACATAACAATGCTGGATGCATCAGTACTGGTTACAGGTCTGAGAAATGGAGATGCACAAGTGGAATATGTTACAGTTGAAAAAATCTACCTTACAGTGGCAATAGTACCATTGGGTTCAGAATGCTTATTCTGTTGGTATTAACGGTGAAAATGGCCATGAACGAAAGCAAATACTATTTAATGCGCAAAGTGAGTTTAGAATTTTTAAAAATGCAAAATCTTTAACTCTGGAAACCAAAATCGGGAGTTACAATATTAAAGGGGAAGGGGAGGGAATATAATCTCTCCGTGGAGAGAAAACTCGAGTTAAATGTTCAGACCTCGAGAAAGTTCAGAGCCATGAATCGTTTAACTGAAGATTCCGCTTTCCACAAATGCTTTAGCATCTGCTCACTCTGCCCAGAAATCACTGTTTATCATGTTATTCTTTCTGTTTCTAATTTGTTTTCTTTTGTTTATTTATTGTAAAGCTGTCGGTTTTGTGTTCTGTTTTGACTGGAATCTGTGTTTGCTTTATTTCCACATTTGTAAATAAAGGTACTGTGGGTGGACCTACATCAACTGACCTGGCGTCTCAAAAGTTTCAGACAACACATTTCCAAGCGTTGTGAACTTTTAGGATGATTGTCATTGTCCTCTGCAACTCTTATACAGGGTAGTGTGATGGACAGACAAGCGGCAGGTGAAATTCATGCTGAGAAATGTGAAGTGATATATATCAGGAAGAGTTGGGAAGACAATGCAAAATAAGAGATAACATTCTAAAGGGATTGCAGGAACTGAGGGAGCTGAGGGTGTGTTGAAACACATCGTTGAAAGTGGTAGTGTAATTCAATAATTGGCGAACAAGGTACACATGATCCTCGTTTTCAATTATAGAGGCAGAGATCATAAAAGCAAGGAAAGTATAGTTAGCATTTATGTAAAGTTGGTTTGGGAACAACTAAAGAATAGTGTCAATGAATGAAAATGAATGAAATGAAATGAAAATCACTTATTGTCACGAGTAGGCTTCAATGAAGTTACTGTGAAAAGCCCCTAGTCGCCACATTCCGGCGCCTGTTCGGGGAGGCTGTTACGGGAATCGAACCGTGCTGCTGGCCTGCTTGGTCTGCTTTCAAAGCCAGTGATTTAGCCCTGTGCTAAACAGCCCCAGATGTCTAATAATAATAATATTTATTGTCACAAGTAGGCTTACATTAACACTGCAATGAAGTTACTGTGTAAAGCCCATAGTCGCCATATTCCGGCACCTGTTTGGGTACCCGAAGGGAGAATTCAGAATGTCGAATTCACCTAACAGCACGTCTTCCGGGACTTGTGGCAGGAAACCGGAGCACCCGGAGGAAACCTACGCAGACACGGGGAGAACGTGCAGACTCTGCACAGACAGTGACCCAAGCCGGGAATCGAACCTGGGACCCTAGAGCTGTGAAGCAACAGTGCTAACCACTGCACTACTTCTGAACACCAGTCTTCAGGAAAGATATGAAGAGGTTCGAAGGGGTGCATTATAGATTTGTGACAGTTGTTCAAAAAATAAGAGATTTGAATTACACGGATGTGTGGAGGATATAGCCTGTTCTCTGTCGGTAACAAAATGTTATTACATAGATAGAATTTACAGTGCAGAAGGAGGCCATTCGGCCCATCGAGTCCGCACCAGCTCCCGGAAAGAGCACCCTACCCAAGGTCAACACCTCCACCCTATCCCCACAACCCACCAACCCCACCCAACACTAAGGGCAATCTTGGACACTAAGGGGAATTTATCATGGCCAATCCACCTAACCTGCACATCTTTGGATTGTGGGAGGAAACCGGAGCACCCGGAGGAAACCCACGCACACACGGGGAGGATGTGCAGATTCCACACAGACAGTGACCCAAGCCGGAATTGAACCTGGGACCATGGAGCTGTGAAGCGATTGTGCTGTCCACAATGCTACCGTGCTGCCATGATGGTATGTTGAAAGTAGATTTTGTAGAGAAGTTCAAAATCACAACGTTTGCGATGAATGGTAGGTTTTTATGATTATTGGCTTCTAAATATTGGGATAATTTGCGGGTTTCATCCTTGGGGTACAGTGTGTTTAGCTGCATTGGTCATGTTTTTAAAAATAATTTTGTTTGTACAGGCCTGAGAACGTCTCGGAAACAGATGGTGTAATTGACCAGAGAAATGTGGTATGACTGGAAACTGCGTTACTGCAGTTATTCCACCTGCAGAGGTCACTTATTTTTCAGCTTTGAGATATAAGAACATTGCTGGGTGGAACCCAGGAATGCAGAGAGGCAGTGAGATTTGGAGAAGGTTTGGGAGAGAGAGAGTGGCTGAATTCCGATCTGCCTGACCATGAATTCACAATTCTCTCACAGTAGGATAGTTATAAATGAGTAATAACATATAAAGCAGAGCAGTTTTGTTTGGGGACCAGGAATAAGCTGAAACTCTGCAGGTGAGCTACTTTTTTTGAAGATATTCAGCCAGAGTCTGAACGTGGTTCTAACCGGAGCCAAATGTGTCTTATAAAACAAGTATTGCTCCATGTCCTGCTGATTTTAAGATAGATTGAGAGCTGTTTTTTATTTTCTTGTTGTTTAATGAAAAATTGAGTCGCAGTGTTCAGGGGTAATTGTAAGGTGTTAGTTTTGATATAAAGTTAAAAAGCTTGCTATTTTATTCATAATAAAGTTTTGTTTTAGAAATGCCAAAGCCCTAAGTTTTTTTCATGCAATAACCCCTGGAGCGAATAATTATTTCCACGCAATCTTACAAATAAACTAAGATTTTGGGGTTCAGTCCAGTATTCACCCACTGCTGGGGTCTGGTCTAGGTTCATATTAACATTGAGGGCTCGCCTGGGAATTTAAGGAGAATTCCTTGCTTGGCTTGGGTTTATTGAACTTAAAGAATGGTCGCATTCTTTCAGGTTTCGAAATTTAAATGAGGAGTTGCTGGATAAGACCCTTTCAATTGCAAACATTTTCCTGGATGTGGAAATGATTATTTGGAATGGTTTACAAAGAGCAACTAAAGCAAGACTTTTGGGTTTGGTGGAGAACCTTATCAAAAGGCGTGAGTTAGGTAGAGATAATACAAACCATAGCTCAATATTTAAATTTTCCAGAGACACAGCCTGAATCATTAGAATTAGCTGGAATTTAATTGCAAATAGGACTGGAGAAATTGGAAATAGAAGCAAAGGAAACACAGAGATTGGCAATAGCAGAAGCAGTGAAACAGGAGAGATGGAAATGGCAGAAGCAAAGTAAAAGGAGAGATCGGCAATGGCAGAAGAAAAGGAAAAAGGAGAGCCTTTCAAAAGGAAATTGAAAGGAGGATGATAGATGCAGAAATGGAAAGATTAGAAAAGGTTTAAATGGTTAAGGAAGGAGAGAGAGAGAATCTCAACTTCAGAAAATGGTGCTGCAAGGAAAATATTAACTTAAAAGGTTGAAGTGAAAGGCTGAATCTGAGGAAGGACGAGAGCAAGAAGACATACTTTACAAACACAAGCTTAGTTGGGATATGCTCAAATGCATTCAAGCATTTACAAGATTTGATGAGAAACATGTGGAAGCCTTTTTCATTTCATTTGAGGAAATTGGCTAATCAATTAGATTAGCCAAAGACCATGTGGGTAGTGTTGGTTCATATGAAGCTGGTAGGTCGCACATCACTATTAGAAGAGATATATAGGGATCATGATGAGGTGAGCTAAACCATATTCATAGCAAACGAACTTGTGCCAGAAGCTTACAGACAAAAGTTTAGAAATCTGAGGAAAGAACCATGTCAGACATATATTGAATTCAAAAGATTAAAAAAAGAATTGGGGCAGCATGGTGGCACAGTAGTTAGCATTGCTGCCTACAGCGCTGAGGACTGTGTTCGAATCCTGGTCCTGGGTCACTGTCTGTGTGGCATTTCCACATTTTCCCCATGTCTGCATGGGTTTCGCCCCCACAATCCAAAGATGTGCATGGTAGGTGAATTGGCCAGACTAAATTGCCCCTTAATTGGAAAAAATAATTGGGTACTCTAAATTTATAAAGAAAAAATGATAATTTTGATATGTGGATAAGAAAATAAAAAATAGACCAAACATATGATGCCTTTAGGCAAATAAACATCTTGGAGGAATTAGGAGATTCACTCGATTCAGTAATGAGAACACATGTGAAAGAGCAAAGAGCTCAACATGCTAGATAGGCAGCAGAAATGGCCAATGATTTTGAATTGGTTCATGAAACTAAGTTTGGTTTCTGCATTAATTTCAATCTGTTGAAGGATAGAAACGTGGTTAATGAGAAATTCATGGTGGTCATTGCAAAGGAGCTTTGTTTGGTAATGTTAAGGAGAACGTGCCATAGAGTGAAAAGGAAACCTAGGATAGTGGTAGAGTGAAAAGAAAACGTAAGTGTTTTCATTGTAATAAAGTTGGACATGTGAAGTCGCAGTATTAGTGGTTCAAGAAGAGTACTGGGAAGACAGTTTTGGTAAAAGAGGATAAGGGTTTATTAAAGTGGCAGTAAAAATCATTATATCAATGGCAGAGGTGCAACAAATTGTGGAGCCTGTTCAATAGTTTGTGAACAAGCAGCTATCAGAATGCGTAAATGATATTATCTGTAAGGGGAAGGTGTACTCGTGTGTACAGGTGGAATAGCTAAGGAGATTAAAATTTAAGGGATACAGGGGCGATTCAATCTTTTAAAAAATAAAACATTTTATGAAGGCATTTGTAATTTTTTTAACAACAATTTCTAAAGCAAACATAACAGTGAATAAAAGCCCCCCCCCCCCCCCCACCCCCACCCCCACAACAACCAACAACCATACCCAGCCAACATGGCGTACACATACAGTTCCCCAGTCCCCCCTCCTCCGCTCATTGATCTGCCTAAGCTATCATCTCCCCCCCTACCTCTCTCCCTACCCCCCCCCCCTTATCGTATCTGCTGACAGCTTAATTTTCCCCAAAGAAGTCGATAAACGGCTGCCACCTCCGGGTGAACCCTAACATTGGTCCTCTCAGGGTGAACGTGATCTTCTCAAGCCCGAGAAACCCGGCTATGTCGCTAATCCAAACCTCCGATTTTAGGGGCTCCAAGTCACGCCACGCTAATAAGATCCATCTCCGGGCTACCAGGGAGACAAAGGTCAAAACATCAGCCTCTCTCACCCCCTGGGCCCCCGGGGGTCCTATTAGCAGATTGGAAAAATCTGTAAATGCAGTTCAATTTGATCTCCGCAGATGAGACGGTGCGAGAGTTGAGGTGAGCTAAAGGGGCAATCTATGAGTATGGAGAGAAGGCCAGTCGGCTCCTTGCACATTGCCTGAGGAAATGGAAGGCTGTGAGGGATTGTCCACATTAGAGTGCGGGATGGGGGCTGGTTTCGGCTCAGGAAAGGTAAACAGGGCAGTCTGTGCCTTCTACGAGGGGTTCTACAAGCCCGAACCACCTCGGGATGAGAGGAGTGGTGGAATTTCTGTGGGAGTTGGAGTTTCCCAAGGTGGGAGAGGAGGTGCAGGAGGAACTAGATGCCGCGTTGAAGTTGGAGGAGATCAAGGAGGAGCTAAAGTTTATACTTTGGAGGCGACACCTGACTCCGATGGGTTTCCCGTAGAATGTTATGAAAAATTCCGAGATCAGCTGGGTCCTCTGTTGTTGGGAATG
Source organism: Scyliorhinus canicula (assembly GCF_902713615.1). Lineage (NCBI taxonomy): Eukaryota > Metazoa > Chordata > Chondrichthyes > Carcharhiniformes > Scyliorhinidae > Scyliorhinus > Scyliorhinus canicula. The sequence continues at coordinate 208,197,094 of NC_052151.1, forward strand.
TTCAGGGATTCCTTTGAGAGAGGTGCCTTGCCACATTCACTAGGACAGGCATCGATTTCTCTCCTCCTGAAGAAGAATGAATACCCCACAGTCTGCGGGTCATATCATCTGATCGCCCATGGACGCATCCAGCCTTGCAGGCTCAAAGAATTGGTTTTCACAAATGGGAGGTCGCCTTGACGCAGCCTTCAAATGGATTTGTTGACAGCACCCTGGCCAAGATGTAGGCATTAAGACTGGAGCCTTGTCTTCCAGAGGTCGTGCGAGAAGACCAAATAGGATTTGTATAGGGGCAGAGGTTGATGGCAAATGGGACAAGGCTGCTGAACGTGGCTCTCACCCCTGGGGAGGGTTTGGTTCTGGCGATCATTTCTTCGCTTGATGCAGAGAAGGCTTTTGACCAGGTAAAATGGGACTACCTGTTCACAATATTCAAGAAATTTGGGTTTGGACCGAGCTTCATAGCGTTGGTGCGGCTATTGTATGCAGTTCCATTTGCCAGTGTTTGCATTAACAAAGTGATCTCTGTCTGAGCCCTTTCTCCTATACCAGAGTACTAGGCAGGGATGTCCAAACTCCCCTTTGTTATTTGCCTTGGCAATGGAGCCACTAGCCATGACGCTGAGGGCTTCTAAAGCTTGGCAAAGGATAGTTAGAGAAGTGGTGGAGCATAGGGTCTCACTATATGCATTTATAGGTTGGGAATCCATAGGCGTCATTGGGAAACATAATGGGAATCTTGCAACGTTTTGGAGTGCCCCAGTGTTGTCTCTTGAGATTTCAAGTATCCGCAGTATTTTCACTTTCATTAACAATATTTCTGTCCTAGCGTGGGTTTCCTAATCCGGGACTTTTGGTACTGAAGTAATATTACCATTACTTCTGTTTGTTTTTATATATTCCTTGTTTACTTCATTGTAGTGTTAATGTAAGCCTACTTGTGACACTAATAAAGATTATTATTATTGATAACGAGCGGCATTTTAATAGTTACCATGATCTGCAAAGAACTGCAGGTTGAGAACAGTACGAATCAGAATAATCCAGAGATGGAAAACTGAAGGAAATCCGCTATTTTCCTGTTCACTAAATCAGAGAGTTTTATTGTGGCTTGCAGCTGCTGTTTGATCTGTGACTATCGACTTAGCCGCGCATTACCCACCTGAAATTACGGGCGCGATTCTCCCAAAACGGGAGAAATCGTAAGGCTGGCGTCAAACCTGGGCGGGTTTGACGCCAGCGCGCCCCTTCCCGACCGGGAACCGATTCTGGTCCCCGGTCGGGGCTAGCAGCCCGACGCCGTAAGCTCCGGCATCACGGGCTTAACGAATTTCATTAAGCCCGCTTGCCAGAGTTAGCGCCGGCTGACGCGTCATATGACGTCAGCTGCGCATGCGCGGATTGGAAGACTCCAACCCGCGCATGCGCGGATGACGTCATCGCGTATTTGCGCGAAACCCGCGCATGCGCAGGCCGGGATACCCCTCAGCCGCCCCGTGAATGGATACTGCGGGGCAGCGGAAGGAGAAATAGTGCGCGGGCATCGGGCCCGCTGCCCACGATCGGTGCCCACCGATCGCGGGCCCATGGCACCCTTGGCACGGACGTGGTACTGCCGTGCCAATCGGTGCCATGGTTATAAAAAGCGAGTTGTTCCCGCCGTTTTTACGAACGGCCAGACCAGGTGTGTTTGCCGTTCGTAAAAACAGCGTAAAGGGCTGGGACTTCGGCCCATCTATCAGCTGTGAATCGCTGCCGGCCGTAAAAAAACGGCGGCAGCGATTCGTGTCGGGAGTTGGGCGGGGGGGGGGGGGGAATAGCGGGAGGGCGGGAAAAATGTCGGGAAGGCCCTCCCGCTATTCTCCGACCCGTCGTGGGGGGCGGAGAATCGCGCCCTACATCTCTGAAACGTATCGCCTGTCAAACAGGTAATGTGTTAATAGTCTTTGAGGGACTGGATAAGCTCGGGTGTTTATGCAGCTACGCAAACTCATTTCAGGAAATGACTGAAGAAAGTGGTCAATTCAAACTGGACAGTTATTCCGACATTGGTTAGCAAAGTGAACAATCAAACCCAAATTCCTTGACCTAACTGTGTCCAGTTCATGCCACTGCTCTCCTTTTCCAATGCCTTTATTTTAAGACCTAAATAAATAGTTCAGTGAAATTGCAAGGCATGAGAACACATTCTCTCCTCCATCTGTCCTGTGGTGTCTTCTATTACTCTGTGAAATCAACACAACAACATTTATAGAAAAGAGTCAGAATTCAGCTCCAGCAGTGGATCAGGACACGGCATTCATAATATTTTCTGTATCATAATGCAAGTGCTTGAATGCAACAGTGACATTTACATTTTTTTTAATAAATTTAGATTACCCAATTACTTATTTTTTTCTAATTAAGGGGCACTTTAGCGTGGCCAATCCACCTACTCTGCACATTTTTGGGTTGTGGGGGCAAAACCCACGCAGACACGGGGAGAATGTGCAAACTCCACACGGACAGTGACCCAGAGCCGGGATCGAACCTGGGACCTCAGCGCCGTGAGGCGGTTGTGCTAACCACTAGGCCACCGTGCTGCCCAGTGACATTTACTTGAGTGTTTCTGTTGAGCTCCCATGGCCGAATGGTGAGGGTGTCTCACTTCAATGTGTTATGTGATGTTATTGGAGGATTGCAGCGTCCAGTCCGACTGTGATCATAGGCGCAGATAAATCTCCTCAAACTTGAAATAAAACCTGCAAAGACTGGCATTCAAAGTATCATCTTGCATCATTGACTTTGTCTATATATGTGTTTGTGGAACCCACCTCTTCAGTCATCTGATGAAGGCGCTACCCTCCGAAAGCTACTGATTCCAAACAAACCTGTTGGACTTTAACCTGGTGTTGTCAGACTTCTTACTGTGTCCACCCCAGTCCAACGCCGGCATCTCCCCATCATGGAAATGAAACCAAAGCGCGCGGAAGCTCCTGCTTTTGTTCCCAAACATTGTCGGTCATTTATTAAAATACATTTTCAACTTCTGAGTTTGTTGTTCATCCGTTTTTGAATTTTGACAAATCATCATAATTTCAATCAACACATTATTTGTGTTTCCAAGTTCCGTGTCGATGGATTCAATTTAATACATTTTCAAGTCAGCGAGCTGATAGAAGAAGGGAATAATTTCAATCATGGAGCTGCGAGCAGTGTTTGAACGTTCACACTGAATCCCATGTACAACACTCAGGTACAACACCTTACACGCTGGCTCACCACAGCTGGATAATTGTGGCACTGTTACATTGATTAAATGGTACCGCGGTACAAAACAGCAGGAAATTGGCCAGGATCAATAATTCAACACCTTCCCATCTTCAGGCGGGATGGGGCAGGGTGTGCTAAAAGTGAAGGTCTGTGAGTGAGGACGGGAGGAGAGGAAATGATTCATGATGTAAAATGCGAAGAGAGCTGTAATGTTTAGAGTAAAATAACAAAAATGTGTCCAGATGAGGTTTTGAGTGGCTGATTCGCAGCCATCCCAATCTAACATGAAGGAATAAAGAATAGAGACTAAAGCAAACCAGAAAAAAATAACAACACAAAATAATGTGGAGACACATGTTATGAAGACTAAATCGACCTCAGAAAATCAGAATAAAAAGATTTGGGTTTGCCAATACAAAGAAGCCAATAGAAGATCAGTATTACGTTTGGAGGTTAATATTTAAGGAAGTGCTTTGAATTATTGCTGTCGATAACTGATAAAACTGATTGAAAGGGAAGAATTGGTTGATTTCTGTTACTGAATACAGTGAAGAATGAGGAATAAAAATTGCAACTTAAAAAAAAAATTTTATTCAAATTTTCCAACACCAAATTTTATCACAACAAAGAAAAACAGTAACCCCTCCCCCCAATACAAAAACAACAAATTAACAACAAGAAAAAGAAATAAGCATAAAACCATAAGAACATACACCCATAGCGAACCCGTAGCCCCCCTTCCCCAAACCCCTCTCCCCGGGTTGCTGCTGAAGTTGACCACCCTCTAATGCTCCGCCAGGAAGTCTAGAAACAGCTGCCAATGTCGGAAGAACCCTTGCACCGACCCCCTCAGGGCAAACTTGACCCTCTCCAGTTTAATGAACCCGGCCATGTCGCTGATCCAGGATTCCGGGCTCGGGGGCATCGTGTCCCTCCACTGTAAAAGAATCCTTCGCCGGGCTACTAGGGACGCAAAGGCCAGAATACCGCCCTCTCTCGCCTCCTGCACTCCCGGCTCCGATGCTACCCCAAAAATAGCGAGCCCCCAGCCCGGTTCCACCCTGGAGCCGACCACCTTGGACAAGGTCCCCGCCACCCCCTTCCAGAAACCCTCCAACGCCTGACACGCCCAGAACATGTAGGTGTGATTCGCCGGGCCTCCCGAACACCTGCCACACCTGTCCTCTCCTCCGAAGAACCGACTCAGCCTGGTCCCAGTCATATGCGCCCTATGCAGCACCTTTAGTTGGATTAGACTAAGCCGTGCGCGAGAAGAGGAGGAATTCACCTTCCCCAGGGCATCTGCCCACGTCCCCTCTTCAATCTCCTCCCCTATCTCCTCCTCCCACTTCGCTTTCAGCTCCTCCACCGAGGCCTCCTCCTCCTCCTGCATCACCTGATAAATTGCAGAGATGCTACCCTCGCCGACCCACGTCCCCGAGAGCACCCTATCCTGCAAACCCCTTGGCGGCAATAGCGGAAACTCCGCCACCTGCCGCCTAACAAACGCCCTAATCTGCATGTACCTAAAGGAATTCCCTGGGGGTAGACCCCACTTCCCCTCCAACTCCTCTAAGGTCGCAAACGTCCCGTCTGTGAAGAGGTCCCCCATCCACCTGATACCTGCCCTGTGCCAACTCACAAACCCTCCATCTATCCTCCCTGGTACAAACCGGTGGTTTCCCCGTATCAGGGACCAAACCGAGGTCTTCACTTCCCCCCTATGCCGCCTCCATTGCCCCCAGATTTTGAGGGTAGCCACCACTACTGGATTCGAAGAGTACCTTGCCGGGGGGAGCGGCAACGGGGCTGTCACCAGCGCCTCTAAACTCGTGCCCACCTCCATCCTCTTCCATGCGGCTCCCTCCTCCTCCATCACCCACCTACGAATCATTGCCACGTTCGCAGCCCAGTAATACCCACACAGTTTGGGCAGCGCCAATCCACCCACCTCCGTGCCTCGCTCCAAGAATACCCTCCTCACCCTCGGGGTCTTCCACGTCCACACAAACCCCGTAATGCTCCTGTTAACCCTCCTAAAGAAAGCCTTCGGAATCATGATGGGCAAACACTAGAAGAGAAACAAAAATCTCGTGAGCAACGTCATCTTAACCGACTGGACCCTGCCCGCTAGGGAGAGTGGCAACACATCCCACCTTGTGAACTCCTCCTCCATCTGCTCCACCAGCCTCGTGAAGTTTAACCTATGCAGGGCCACCCAGCTCCTGGTTATCTGGGCTCCCAGGTATTTGAAGCTCCTCTCTGCCCTTTTCAGTGGGAGCTCCCCTATCTCTTTCTCCTGGTCCCCTATATGCACCAGAAACAGATCATTCTTCCCTACATTGAGCTTAATGTGCTAAACCCGGTGCTAAACCCCCCCCCCCCCCACGATACCCCTCCAGTTCCTTGATTCCCTCAGTGCCATGGCCAGGGGTTTGTTCGCCAATGCGAACAGCAGGGGAGACAAGGGGCACCTCTGCCTCGTCCCCCGGGACAGCCGAAAGTCCTCCGACCTCCTCCCATTCGTCACCACGCTTGCCACTGGAGCACTATATACAACAGCCTCACCCACCTGATGAATCCCTCACCAAACCCAAATCTCCTCAACACCTCCCACAGGTAGCTCCACTCCACCCTGTCAAAAGCTTTCTCCGCATCCATCGATGCCACTATCTCTGCCTCCACATCCACCGCCGACATCATTATGACGTTAAGAAGCCGCCGCACATTGACATTGAGCTGCCTCCCCTTCACAAAACCTGTTTGTTCCTCGTGAATGACCTGTTGGACCACATCCTCCACCCCCCTGGCCAGTATCTTGGCCAGCAGCTTCGCGTCCACATTGAGGAGCGAGATCAGCCCGTAAGATCCACACTGGAGGGGGTCCTTATCCTGCTTCAAGATCAAAGTAATTAATGCTTGTCGGGGGCAAGGCCCCCCCCCCCCCCCTCCCTTGCCTCATTCAGGGTCCTCACTAACAGTGGGCCCAACAGGTCTGAAAACTTCTTGTAAAATTCCACCGGGAACCTGTCAGGCCCCGGTGCCTTCCCTGACTGCATACTTCCCATCACCTTGATCAGCTCCTCCAACTCGATTGGGGCCCCCAGACCCTCCTCCCACTCCTCCCCCACTCTCGGGAACTCCAGCTTGTCCAAGAAGCGGTCCATCCCACCCTCCTTCCCAGGGGGCACTGACTGGTATAACTCCTCATAAAAGGACCTGAACACCCCGTTAATGCCCCTTGCACTCCGCACCAGGTTCCCTCCTACATCTCTAACTCCCCCTATCTCTCTCGCCGCCTTCCGCTTCCGGAGCTGGTGGGCCAGCATCCGACTCGCCTTCTCCCCGTACTCATATACCGCCCCTTGTGCCCTCCTCTACTGCGCCTCCGCCTTCCGGGTGGCCAATATGTCGAACTCCGCTTGGAGACTACGACGCTTCCTCAAAAGCCCTTCTTCCGCTGTACCTCTTGTCCACCCTTACCATTTCTTCCACCAACCTCTCCCTCTCCTTTTTCTCCCCCCTCTCCCTGTGTGCCCTAATAGAAATCAGCTCCCCTCTAACCACCGCCTTCAGCGCCTCCCAGACCACCCCCACCTGCACCTCCCCATTGTCATTAGTTTCCAAATACCCCTCTATGCACCTACGGACTCACCCACATAGTTCCTCCTCTGAAAGAAGCCCCATGTCTAACCTCCACAGCGGGCGTTGATCCTTCCCCTCCCCCAGCTCCAGGTCCACCCAATGTGGAGCGTGGTCCAATATGGCTATCACCGAATACTCTGCCCCTACCACCCTCGGAATCAGCGCCCTGCTGAGGACAAAAAAGTCAATCCGGGAGTAAGCCTTATGGACGTGGGAGAAGAACGAGAACTCCCTACCCCCTGGCCTCATAAACCTCCAAGGGTCCACCTCACCCATCTGGTCCATGAACCCCCTCAACACTGTGGCGGCTGGGTCCAGCACTGTATTAAAATCTCCTCCCAATATCAAGCCCCCCACCCCCCGTCTCAAGGTCTGGAATCCGGCTCAACATGCGCCTCAGGAAGCCTGCATCGTCCCAATTAGGGGTGTACACATTAACCAGCACCATCCGCTCCCCTTGACGTCTACCGCTCACCATCACATATCTGTCACAACTATCCGCCATCGCACTCGACGCCACAAACGACAAGCTCTTCCCCACCAAAATCGCCAGCCCCCGGTTCCTCGCATCCAACCCCGAATGGAACACTTGCCCAACCCACCCTTTCCTCAACCTTACCTGATCCGCCACCCTAAGGTGCACCTCCTGGAGCAGAGCTGATGAACCATCAATTGAACGCGAGACGAGTTGCTGTACAAAAGTAGGCTTTAATAAGCTAGATGTTAGCCCTGCGGTCGACTACAGTAAATGGCCGACCGCCGGGAGTGCTGGGAATTTATACCTCGCCCTGGAGGCCGGGTTAACTCAGCCTCTCGACCCATCAGGGAGCCGTCACATGACTGGTCTCAACCAATCGGTCGAGAGGCACATGACCGACCAGGGCCAATGGTAAGCCGGTGTTTTGTACCAATGGCAGGCAGCTATGTTAATCATTCCACCACATTCACCCCTTGTGGAGAAAGAAGCCGGGGGGGGGGGGGTTATCAACGAGAGCTGAGGGGGGGGAGGGAGAACTGGTGGTATGAGGAGTAGCCAGAGAAGGGAAAAAAAGGGCTTGGCTTCCCACTGGCCCAGACATTTAACAATAGTACATATTGTCCATACAAGGTCCATGGTGTTGTTGAAAATTAAATAGACTCGATCAGCCTTTTCGTTGCCCGTGACATCCTGGCAGACCACAGCAGTGGAGTTGGTGATGCTGGTTCAGCCGATGGTGGTGGTTCCGCTGATATCCTGGAGTCTGGGAGCTATGGTCCTTGAACTGGCTCTGTCACCCGGGCTGGTGGTGGAGACGCCATGGCTGGGGAAGGGGTGGCCTGGGTGTGGCGCTGCGGGGGAAAAAAACAGGGGGGGGGGGTCTGTGGTGAAGGGGGGGAAGGCCACACGCCGGCGGGTGCCAGATCCCGGAGGGAGACCGTGTCCTGCCGACCGTCGGGGTACTCCACGTACGCATACTGCGGGTTAGCGTGGAGTAACTGGACTTGTTCCACCAACGGGTCGGACTTGTGCACCCGCACATGCTTCTGGAGCAAGATAGGTCCGGGGGCGGCCAGCCACATCGGGAGAGGGGATCCGGAGGACGACTTCCTGGGGAAAACAAGAAGACGTTCATGAGGTGTCTGATTTGTTGTGGTACAGAGGAGGGAGCGGATAGAATGTAGGGCATCGGGGATAACCTCTTGCCATCGGGAAATAGGGAGATCTCTGGACTGGAGGGCCAGTAGTATGGTCTTCCAGATGGTACCATTCTCCCGCTCGACCTGTCCGTTACCCCGGGGGTTATAGCTGGTCGTCCTGCTAGAGGCAATGCCCCTGTTGAGCAGGAATTGACGCAGCTCGTCGCTCATAAATGAGGACCCCCGATCGCTGTGAATGTACGCGGGGTAGCCGAACAGGGAGAAGATGGAGAGGAGGGCCTTAATGACAGTCGATGTGGTCATGTCAGGACAGGGAATGGCGAAGGGGAAGCGGGAGTATTCGTCGATTACCGCCAGGAAGTAAATGTTGCGGTTGTTAGAGGGAAGGGGCCCCTTGAAGTCAATGCTGAGACGTTCGAAGGGGCGGGATGCTTTGATCAGATGTGCGCGCTCAGGGCGGTAGAAGTGCGGTTTGCACTCCGCACAGATGTGGCAGTCACGGGTTACTGTCCTGACTTCCTCGATGGAGAAGGGCAGATTGCGAGTCTTTATGAAATGGTAGAAACGGGTCACCCCTGGACGGCAGAGGTTCGCGTGGAGGGAGCGGAGGCTGTCTGCGCGCTGGCGCAGGTACCGCGGGATAGGGCATTAGGAGGCTCATTGAGCTTCCCAGGACGATACAAGATCTCATAGTTGTATGTGGACAACTCGATCCGCCACCGTAAGATCTTGTCATTCTTAATGTTGCCCCTCTGTGCATTATCAAACATGAAGGCCACTGACCGTTGGTCTGTGAGGAGGGTAAACTTCCTGCCGGCCAAATAGTGCCTCCAATGTCGCATAGCTTCGACTATGGCCTGGGCTTCCTTTTCCACTGAGGCGTGGCGGAGTTCGGAAGCCTGGAGGGTTCTGGAGAAGAAGGCCACGGGTCTGCCCGCTTGGTTCAGGGTGGCCGCCAGAGCTACTTCTGATGCGTCGCTCTCGACCTGGAAGGGGAGGAACTCGTCGATGGCGAGCATTGTGGCCTTTGCGATGTCCGCTTTGATGCGGCTAAAGGGTCGATGGCGGGAAGGTCGTGGTCTGAATGAGGGGACGGGCCTTGTCGGCATAATTGGGAACCCATTGGGCGTAGTAAGCGAAGAAACCCAGGCAGCGTTTGAGGGTATTGTGGAGAGGGAGTTCCATCAGGGGGCGCATGCGTTCGGGGTCGGGGCCTATCACTCCGTTACGCACTATGTAGCCGAGGATGGCTAGACGGTCGGTGCTAAACACGCACTTATCCTTTTTGTATGTGATGTTCAGGAGTTTTGCGGTTTGGAGGAATTTCTGGAGGTTGGTGTCATGGTCCTGCTGGTCGTGGCCGCAGATGGTGACATTATCGAGATACGGGAAGGTAGCCCGTAATCCGTACTTGTCGACCATTCGGTCCATCTCTCGTTGGAAGACCGAGACCCGATTTGTGACACCGAATGGAACCCTGAGGAAGTGGTAGAGGCGCCCATCAGCCTCGAACGCGGTGTACATGCGGTCACTCGCGCGGATGGGGAGCTGGTGATAAGCGGACTTGAGGTCCACAGTGGAGAAGACTTTGTATTTTGCGATATCGTTTACCATGGTGGAAATACGGGGGAGAGGATACGCGTCCATAGAACATAGAACATAGAACACTACAGCGCAGTACGGGCCCTTCGGCCCTCGATGTTGCGCCGACCTGTGAAACCATCTGAAGCCTATCTGACCTACACTATTCCATTTTCATCCATATGTCTATCCAGTGACCACTTAAATGCCCTTAAAGTTGGCGAGTCTACTACTATTGCAGGCAGGGCGTTCCACACCCCGACTACTCTCTGAGTAAAGAAACTGCCTCTGACATCTGTCCTATATCTCTCACCCCTCAATTTAAAGCTATGTCCCCTCGTGTTGGTCATCACCATCCGAGGAAAAAGACTCTCACTGTCCACCCTATCTAACCCTCTGACTATCTTATATGTCTCTATTAAGTCACCTCTCAGCCTTCTCCTCTCTAACGAAAACAACCTCAATTCCCTGAGCCTTTCCTCGTAAGACCTTCCCTCCATACCAGGCAACATCCTAGTAAATCTCCTCTGAACCCTTTCCAAAGCTTCCACATCCTTCCTATAATGTGGTGACCAGAACTGCACGCAGTACTCCAGGTGTGGCCGCACCAGAGTTATGTACAGCTGCAGCATGACCTTGTGGTTCCGAAACTCAATCCCCCTGCTTATAAAGGCTAGCACACCATATGCCTTCTTAACAGCCCTATTAACCTGGGTGGCAACTTTCAGGGATTTATGTACCTGGATGCCGAGATCTCTCTGTTCATCTACACTACCAAGAATCTTGCCATTAGCCCAGTACTCTGCATTCCTGTTACTCCTTCCAAAGTGAACCACCTCACACTTTTCCGCATTAAACTCCATCTGCCACCTCTCAGCCCAGCTCTGCAGCTTATCTATGTCCCTCTGTATCCTATAACATCCTTCAGCACTATCCACAACTCCACCGACCTTCGTGTCATCTGCAAATTTACTAACCCATCCTTCTACACCCTCTTCCAGGTCATTTATAAAAATGACAAACAGCAGTGGCCCCAAAACAGATCCTTGCGGTACACCACTTGTAACTGAACTCCAGGATGAACATTTGCCATCAACCACCACCCTCTGTCTTCTTTCAGCTAGCTAATTACTGATCCAAACCGCTAAATCACCTTCAATTCCATACTTCCTTATTTTCTGCAATAGCCTACCGTGGGGAACCTTATCAAACGCCTTACTGAAATCCATATACACCACATCAACAGCTTTACCCTGATCCACCTGTTTGGTCACCTTCTCAAAAAACTCAATAAGGTTTGTGAGACATGACCTACCCTTCACAAAACCGTGTTGAGTATCGCTAATCAACTTGTTCTTTTCAAGATGATTATAAACCCTATCTCTTATAACCTTTTCCAACATTTTACCCACAACCGAAGTAAGGCTCACAGGTCTATAATTACCAGGGTTGTCTCTACTCCCCTTCTTGAACAAGGGGACAACATTTGCTATCCTCCAGTCTTCCGGCACTATTCCTGTCGACAAAGACGACATAAAGATCAAGGACAAAGGCTCTGCAATCTCCTCCCTGGCTTCCCAGAGAATCCTAGGATAAATCCCATCTGGCCCAGGGGACTTATCTATTTTGACATTTTCTAAAATTGCTAACACCTCCTCCTTTTGAACCTCAATTCCATCTAGCCTGGTCGACTGAACCTGAGTGTTCTCCTCGACAACATTGTCTTTCTCCAGTGTAAACACTGACGAAAAATATCCATTTAATGCTTCCCCTATCTCCTCTGATTCCACACACAACTTTCCACTACTATCCTTGATTGGCCCTAATCTTACTCGAGTCATTCTTTTGTTCCTGATATACCTATAGAAAGCCTTAGGGTTTTCCTTGATCCTATCCGCCAACGACTTTTCGTGTCCTCTCCTCGCTCTTCTTAACTCTCCCTTTAGGTCCTTCCTGGCTAACTTGTAACTCTCGAGTGCCCTAACTGAGCCTTCATGTCTCATCCTAACATAAGCCTTCTTCTTCCTCTTGACAAGTGCTTCAACTTCCTTAGTAAACCACGGCTCCCTTGCTCGACAACTTCCTCCCTGCCTGACAGGTACATACTTATCAAGGACACGCAGTAGCTGTTCCTTGAAAAAGCTCCACATTTCGATTGTACCCATCCCCTGCAGTTTCCTTCCCCATCCTATACCTCCTAAATCTTGCCGAATAGCATCATAATTGCCTTTCCCCCAGCTATAATTCTTGCCTTGCGGTATATACCTATCCCTGCCCATTGCTAAAGTAAACATAACCGAGTTGTGATCACTATCACCAAAGTGCTCACCTACATCTAAATCTAACACCTGGCCGGGTTCATTACCCAGTACCAAATCCAATGTGGCCTCGCCCCTTGTTGGCCTGTCTACATACTGTGTCAGAAAACCTTCCTGCACACACTGCACAAAAACTGACCCATCTATAGTACTCGAACTATAGTATTTCCAGTCAATATTTGGAAAGTTAAAGTCCCCCATAACAACTACCCTGTTACTCTCGCTCCTGTCAAGAATCATCTTTCCAATCCTTTCCTCTACATCTCTGGGACTATTCGGAGGTCTATAGACAACTCCCAACAGGGTGACCTCTCCTCTACTGTTCCTAACCTCGGCCCATACTGCCTCAGTAGACGAGTCCTCAAGCGTCCTTTCTACCGCCGTAATACTTTCCTTGATTAACAATGCCACACCCCCCCCTCTTTTACCATCTTCTCTGTTCTTAAAGAAACATCTAAATCCTGGAACCTGCAACAACCATTCCTGTCCCTGCTCTACCCATGTCTCCGAAATCGCCACAACATCGAGATCCCAGGTACCAACCCATGCTGCAAGTCAGTTGCGTAAACCGATTGATGGTTTGGCTATAATCGATGACCATCCGGTTTTTCTCCCCAGGCCGGACCACCAACACTTGGGCTCGCCAGGGACTGTTGCTGGCCTCGATAACTCCTTCCTTCAGCAACCTCTGGACCTCGGACCTGATGAAGGTCCGGTCCTGGGCGCTGTACCATCTGCTCCGTGTCGCGACGGGTTTGCAATCGGGGGTGAGATTAGCAAACAAGGAGGGAGGGTCCACTTTGAGGGACACGAGGCTGCAGACAGTGAGGGGGGTATAGGGCCGCCGAATTGAAAGGTCAAGCTCTGCAGGTTGCACTGGAAGCCCAGTCCTAGGAGTGCCGGTGCGCAAAGGTCAGGGAAGACAAGGAGTTTGTAATTTTTAAAAACCTTCCCTTGGACCGTGAGGTCCGCGATGCTGCAGCCGGTGATGGGGACGGAGTGCGAACCTGAGGCTAACCCGATTTTGTGTTTTACGGGATGGACAGGGAGCGCGCAGCTTCTTACCGTGGCAGGGTGAACAAAGCTTTCCGTGCTCCCGGTGTCCAGCAGGCAGCCCGTCTCGTGGCCGTTGAGGTGGATCAGCGTCGTTGTTTTGGCGAGCGTGCGTGGCCGTGACTGGTCAAGTTGAATGGCCGCGAGCCATGGAGAAGAACCATCGTCGTAGTCGTCGTCGACCGAGTAGGTGCTGGCAGAACCTTGCTTGCCAGTCCAGGATGGTGGTGCCCAGGATCCGCACGTGGAGTCGGGGCCCCAAGATGGCGGCGCCCGCAGGGCCCTCGTGGTTGCTGGGGGGGCGGGGTTAGTGGTGCCAGCGGGCCGAACGGAGCGGCTGAGAGCGGGGGCAGAGAGGCGCGCAGGCCGGGCGCAGGGGCCCGGGGGCGGGGGGGGGAGAGATTGCCGTGGAGTGCTGGAAGGGCCCGCATGGGCACGGAGGGGGGGATCCCCGGTCGCTGCGCGGTACAGCAGCGACCGATTTGGCCTGGCAGACCATCGAAAAGTGGCCTTTCTTCCCGCAGCTCTTACAGAGGACGGAGCGAGCCGGGCAGCGCGGGCGAGGGTGTTTAGCGAACCCACAGAAATAGCAGCGGGGCCCCGCAGACTTGTCGGGGTGTCCCGCGGCGCAGGCCTGAGGGGGGTCGGGAGCGGCGGATGGCGGTGGGGAAGCGTGCCAGGAGGTCCAGGGTGCTGCAGCGCGGCTGGGGACATAGGCGCGGGCGTTTAAATCGGCGACCTCCAGGGAGGTGGAGAGAGTCCGTGCCTCAGTTAGGCTGAGGTCGTCTTTCTCCAGCATCCGCTGGCGGATAGCGGCAGACTGCATCCCAGCCACGTAAGCATCTCTGATCAAAGGTTCCATGTGCCCCGTGGCTGAAACTTGGAGGCAGGTTCAATTCCTCCCCAGGACAGCGAGGGCCTGGTAAAATTCGTCTAATGACTCACCGGGGAGCTGTTGTCTGGTAGCCAGCAGATGTCGGGCGAATACTCTGTTTACCGGTTTAAGAAACTGTCCTTTTAGCTTATCCATGGCCGTGTCGTAATCTTTTTCCTCTGCAATCGTCGCGTAGGCCGCCATGCCCACACTGGAGTGGAGGATATGAAGCTTCTGTGCCATGGTGGGGGGGGGAGGGGGGGCTGTTTGCAGACGCCAGGTATCCATCGAGACATGCCAGCTAATGTTTAAAGATTTCTGAAGCGTTCTGAGTTTGCGGGCTGATGCGGAGGCATTCGAGCTTGATCCGGAGCTCCATCTTCAAAATTCTAGCTTATTAAATTGATGAACCATCAATTGAACGCGAGACGAGTTGCTGTACAAAAGTAGGCTTTAATAAGCTAGACGTTAGCCCTGCGGTTGACTACAGTAAATGGCCGACCGCCGGGCATGCTGGGTGTTTATACCTCATCCTGGAGGCGGGGTTAACTCAGCCTCTCGACCAATCGGGGAGCCGTCACATGACTGGTCTCAACCAATCGGTCGAGAGGCACATGACCGACCAGGGCCAATGGTAAGCCGGTGTTCTGCACCAATGGCAGGCAGCTATGTTAATCATACCACCACAAGATCCACATCCGCCCCCAACCCCTTCAATTGCGCAATCACCTGGGCCCGCTTCACCGGCCCATTCAGCCCCCTTACATTCCATGTGACCAGCCGAATCGGGGGTCTATTCCCCCTCCCTCTCCGCCGGTCAGCCATAACTCTCCCTCGGCCCACCACGTGCCCGCAGTACCCCCACGGCCCGTTCCCCATGGTGGCAGATCCCCATCCCGACCCACCCCACCATCACCATCTGTTCCCCTTCGGCCCTTCCAGCAGCAACCCGGTACCCCCCCTACTCCCCCCCCCCCAACCCCCCCTCCCCCCACTCGCTAGGCCCCCCCCCTAGCTGCATTGCCCCTCTCGCCGTACTTCCTTAAGTCAGCTGACTCCTGCTGACCCCGGCTGCTCCCGCCACCCCAGCGACCCCCCCGGTGTGACACAACCGCCACTCCCCCAACCCGGTACAGACCCCTCCCATTCTGCCTCCAACGTGGGAAAAAGCCCGTGCTTCCAGCTTAAACCCCAGCCCCGACCCAAAACGTGGGAAAGAAAAAGGCGCACGCCCCAACGGGCCTACAAAACAGCCCCCCAACTTTCCACCAGTGAGAAAGGCACAGAAATAAATAGTAGAAAAGCCCCAAAAAAGAGAAAAAACAAAAAAGGCCCAACAAAGAAGTACGAGGGAGAACAGCGCCTCCGGACAATGTACATCAGTCTCCAACCCCCCCCCCCACTTCCCCCCTCAATCCTCAGTTTGAGTCCAGCTTCTCTGCCTGGACGAAGGCCCAGGCCTCTTCCGGGGAGTCAAAGTAGAGCTGGTGATCTTTATAAGTGACCCAGAGGTGTGCCGGCTGTAGCAGGCCGAACTTCACCCCTTGTGGAGCACTGCCTTCGACCAGTTAAAACCAGCCCTTTTCTTCGCCACCTCCGCGCTCCAGTCCTGATAAATCCGGATCTCTGCGTTCTCCCACCTGCTGCTCCACTCCTTTTTAGCCCATCTCAGTACACACTCACGGTCGACAAAGCGCTGTAAACGGACCAGCACCGCCCTGGGCGGCTCGTTCGGCCTGGGCTTTCTCAGCAACACTCGATGGGCACCCTCCAGCTCCAAGGGCCCTTGGAAGAACCCGCACCCATTAGCGGGTTCAGCATCAAGGCCACATAGGCCCCCAGGTCCAATCCCTCCAGCCCCTCCGGGAGGCCCAGGATCCGCAAGTTCTTCCGCCGCGAACGGTTCTCCATTTCCTCCAGCCTCGCTTGTCATTTTTTGTGGAGCGCCTCGATGACTCCACCTTCACTGCCAGGCCTAGGATTTCGTCCTCATTCTCCGAGGCCTGTTGCCGGACCTCGCGGATCTCTGCGCCCTGAGCCGTCTGAGTCGCCATGAGCTTGTCCAGGGAGGCCTTTAGCGGTTCCAGCAGCTCAGCTTCCAGCTCTCTGAATCAGCGATGGAGCTGCTCCTGCGCCCACTGCTGCCACGCTGCCAGTTCCCCGCCCGCCGCCATCTTGGTTTTCCTGCCTCGCACCTTTCTTTGCTCCAAAGTCGATTTTTTGACCGCCCCGCTCCTGGTCCAGTCCATCCACCGGCAGATAGGCGCAGCAGATGTGTTCCCACACCGGGAAAAGTCCAACCAGCCACTACGGGCCCTTAAAAGAGCCCAAAAGACCGAAAATAGCAGGAACCACCAAACGTGCGGCTTAGCTCAGCATCACCGCAACCGGAAGTCAAAAAGTGCAACTTTTTAATGATGACTGTGGTTTGACAGATCTACTAACACCTCTACACCTTGTGATTCACACAACTGATTTTTAATCGTGATCGGTTTAGCTCAATTTGTTGGACAGCTGGTTTGCCAGGAAATGCCAGGCCAGCAGAGAGGCTTCAATTACAAGCTGAGGTTATCCATGAAGGTTTCTCCTTCTCAATCTTTCCCCCTCGCTTGAGATATGTTGACCCTCAGGGTAAATAACCACCACACAGCTCTCCCCCAAAGGGAAAAGCACCCTACTGTCACCTGGAACTATGATGACTTTACATACAGGTGGCACAGTGCATTGCTGCCTGTGGAACCCGGATTCAATTCCGCCCTTGGGTCAATTTCTGGGTGGAGTTTGTACATATTTCACGTTTCCTCCAGGTGCTCCAGTTTTCTCCCACAGTCCAAAGATGTGTAGTTTAGGTGGATTGGCCATGATGTGTCCAGGGATGTGTAGTCTTGCGGTGATAGGGCTGTGTGGACATGGGTAGAGAGCTCTTTCGAAGGGTCGGTGCAGACTCAATGGTCGAATAGCTGCCGTCTGCACTGGCGGGTTTCTATAATTCTTCTATGAAACTGAATGAAAGTTCTTGCATTCAAGGGTTTGTCTCACACTTTCCCCAAAATAAACACCATTTGAAAACTTTCAAAGACGAATGCAGATGAATTCGCAAAGGCATATACCATAGAACAGCTGAACAAAACAGATGGTTGACACAACATATTGAGATACAAATTGAGACAGTGAATTAGAATGCTGGTGCATGCTTTGACGGAGTTAGTTAAAGTGACACTTCTGTAAACAGATGATCCTAAGTTCAAACATCAGTGAAATCTATCACTCTGCATTGAATCCTTGGCTTTAAATCAAAAGCCATGATGTGGAGATGCCGGCGTTGGACTGGGGTGGACACAGTAAGAAGTCTGACAACACCAGGTTAAAGTCCAACAGGTTTGTTTCAAATCACTAGCTTTCGGAGCACTGCTCCTTCCTCAAGTGAAGGAAGGAGCCTGAAGAAGATGTGCAAGTTAGGTGGATTGGCCACGCTAAATTGCCCCTAAATTGGAAAAAATAAATTGGGGACTCTAAATTTATTTGAAAAAGTCTTGATTTTTCCTCTCACTATGCATCTAGAAACAGACAGGCGTTTTTAATTTTTGATCCCCCCCTCCTCCACCTTATAAATCGTGTATTTTCACCAACCCTCAGGTTTGGAGTACTCAAATGTTCTGTAACTAAATTGCACAGCAAGCTTGAGATAAGATTAAATAAAACAGTAGGTTTAGTTCATACATGTACGCACCAGTCAAGGTGTTTTGCAATGTGCACCCCTGTTGCAGTCGTACGATAAAGGTGGACAAGGCAATGGGGTACAGGGCCGGACCAGAATCAAAATGCAAGTTACGGATTTTCGTTACGGAGTCCGGTATCCTGGAAACTTTCCGGAATCTATAGCATTGTCACAAGTAATCACTTTGTGATTAACAAAATTATGATGATCGAAGTAAAAAAAAAAGTATTAACTGAACGTGTATGTTCAGTGACTGGAATCAATATTAGTCTCTATGGGCCCTAATTGTTTCACTCGAGGGTTTACCGTCACTATGAATAAGTGCTTCATTTCGACATGTTTTCCCAGACTGCAGAAGCATCAACTGCAACATCAGCATTGGTTCCATTGTGGGATACATAATGAATTGGAGTCTGGTGTTCCAGATACAGGATTTACTTTCTGAAATCCAGAAGATTTACTATCCCCTTCTTGTTGCTGTTGGTGTTCCGAGTAAGGATCTATATTTAACTCTTATCTTAGTAACTCTGTTAAACTACATTGTTGTTTTTGCCATGAACATTACACTGTCGTGTTTTATGTTGTACCCGGTATTCTGCTGAACTCAATTATAAGTATTACAGCATGTTTTACAATATTGCTGGTTACTTAATCCTGTCTCCGCTGTGGTTTAAATTCCTGTGAGTCACTACACCCAGTTACTAATTTTCTAAAGTATATTTCACTGTATTATCGCATTAATCATTAATTTACCAATTCTCCCCACTGTGGAGTTCCTGGAACATTTGATATGTAACAGAAGATTTACTGAGCTCCAATGCGGGCCATATATAAATGTGTGGCTGATAGATGGTGTATGTTTTGGTGAATTCTGCACCCTGATAAAGTACACAATTCCTTCGGATCATGCCAACATCTGCAGGTGGTCACTATTGACAAAGGGATCCAGATGAGATTAAACGTGGGACCTATCAGCATTCAAAAGATTTTGCTTCAGTGATAACGCAGAACCCTTAGATTTTTGTTGTAGCATATACGAATATCTTTGTGATCTGTCAGTGTCTACATAGAGTCTGTAGATTATGTTGGGAGTCATAGAATTTATAAGGGACACATGGAATGTCTCAATATTTGGAAATCGCCCTGTGAGTGTCTCAGTTTACCTCAAAACCTTTAACTGTCTTCTTCGACATGGACGAGACATTATTGTATGTCGATATTGACAGGGGGTTTCTGAGAGTGTCCTGAATGACAGGCTGTTTCTGAATGTGTCTCAGCATTTACAGGACATTTCTGAGTGAATGGCAACATTTACAGCAGGTTTACATATTCCCTGTCACCCAGATAAATGTGGTCCCACTGTCATTCAAATCTGTTCATATTTATTCAGACTAATGCCACCTGACTGCAAGGGCAGGATTTTAAGAGATGCAATATTTGAAGTTTGAAGTGAAGACCGTTACAAAATTTGCAGCCAGGGATGTATTTATTAATCAAATTTTACATTGGCTCCTAAAGATTGTGCTGAAGTTTATCGGTGAAGGCAGTGAACTTACTAATGATAATAATGATAATGGGTGGCACCGTGGTTAGCACTGCTGCCTCACAACGCCAGGGCGTTGGGTGACTGTATGGATTTTGCAAATTATCCCTGTGTCTGCATGGGTTTTCTCCGTGTGCTCCGGTTTCCTCCAATAGTCCAAAGATGTGCCGGGTTTTTTTCTACTTTTATTAAAATAAAAAATGTAGGGTACCTAATTCATTATTTCCAATTAAGGGGCAATTTAGCGTGGCCAATCCACCTACCCTGAACATCTTTGTGTTGTGGCGGTGGAACCCACGCAGTCACGGGGAGAATGTGCAAACTCCACACGGACAGTGACCCAAAGCCGGGATCGAATCTGGGACCTCGGCGCCATGAGGCAGCACAGCTAACCATTGTGCCACCGTGTTACCCCTAGATGCGCAGGTTAGGTGGATTGGCCATGCTAAATTGCCCCTCAGTGTTGAAACGTTAGGTAGCATTACTGGTTGTCAGCGATACGGTGGAGGTGTAGGCTTTAGTAGGGTGCTCTTTCCAAGGGCCGGTGCAAACTAAATGGGACGAATGGTCGCCTTTTGCACTGTTGGCATCCCATGATTCAGATACTGTACCGAAGCATATATTGGACATGTAAGGAATTTGGGTTACGGGTATAGGGTGGATACGTGGGTTTGAGTAGGGTGATCATGGCTCGGCACAACATTGAGGGCCGAAGGGCCTGTTCTGTTCTGTACTGTTCTATGTTCTAAATGCACCTGTATTTAGTTGGGAATTGAAAACTGTAACAACAATGAAATTACCGTATTTACTTTTGGGTATATTTAAATAAGGTTGTATTATTATTCCCAAATCTGGGTGTGTTTATGAAAACGTTGTCTTTGTTCTGAAGCCCTGGTATAATTATTCAATCCCATTACTGGATGGGAAAACCAAAAAAATACTGTTGCCATGAACGTTAATAAACTTTGTATATGTCTGTGATGAGATTTTGTATCTAAGGTACACGCTTTAAATGGGGTAAAATTACATTGAAAATGGTAGAGTTCATACTTTCCAAATCTATACCAGATATAATAAACTGGATGAAAACTGGAAGAACCTTAAACCAGAAGAGACTTTATTAAAACAAAACACATTACATGGAGTGATGTATGCTACATTTCTATAAATAATCTCTCCTGGAAGACGGGATGATACCTAAAGGATACAAATGACGGACAATTGACAAAATATAAGGGAAATAGGGATTGTTATTTTACGCATCTTGTTTCTACAACCTGGAATTCACAAACTGAAAGATTTTGGAAACAGATTTAATGCTAACTTCAAGAATAACGGACAGAGTAGAGAGATTAGGACTAAGTATATATCACTTTCAGAAATCTGACTCTGCCACAGCACACAGATTGGCCTTGTGGTGTGCTGTGGGATTATATGCTCCACTGATCTCACCAAGGCCTCCATCTATCTTATACTTCTGCATTTAGTATTGTTTATGATTTGATATCTGTTTCCTCTTCTGACAGTTAACTTGCTGACGATTGTGATACTATCTAAGGGAAAGTGTGGTCTCTCCAAAGGCATCACATGCTACTTGATGGCCATGGCAGCAGGGGATATGCTGGTCGCTATCCTTGATTTGATGTTGAGGCAGATTCCAATTTCTTATTGGAGACAATTTTCTTTCCTTTGGGATGTTCCGGTATGTAATATCCATGCCGTGCTGCTTTATGCTGTTACAGACTGTTCAGTTTGGTTCACCGTCACTTTCACCTTTGATCGATTTGTGGCTATTTGCTGGCAGAATGTGAAAGTGAAATATTGCACACAGAAAACTGCAGCTACCGTTATTGGAACAGTCTCATTGCTCAGTTGTTTAAAGAATATATTCTGGTACTTCCTGTTGAGAAGTACCTATAAATTGTCAAATGCCCCTTGGTTTTGCTATCAAACATTTGGTGTTTTGTATTCAAAGTTCTGGATAGTAATTGAACTTCTTCATTATATTCTCAACCCATGCGTCCCATTTTTTATCATTATGCTGCTCAATAGTTTAACCGTAAGATACATTTTAGTGGCCAGCAGAGCCCGGAGGAGAATCAGAGGTCACATTAGTCAGGAGAGCCCCAGGGATCCAGAGATGGAGAGCCGAAGAAAATCTATCATTTTACTGTTTGCTATCTCGGCGAATTTCATTCTTTTATGGGCAGTGTATATGTTCTATTATATGTGGATCCGGATTATATATTTAGGCTTACGTGACATATATTTACCTCCCTTAGTGAGAGAACTGGGATTGATGCTGCAGCTTTTGAGCTGCTGCACAAACACCTGCATTTATGTACTGACGCAGGCTAAGTTCAGAAATCAGCTAAAGAATATGTTGAGCTGCAAAGGTAGATGAGGGAAGTGAAGTTGACGTTGTCTACATGGATTCATCAAGGCCTTTGACAAGGTACCAGCGGTGTGCCTCAGGGATTGGTGCTGGGTCCACTGTTATTTGTTATATATATTAATGATTTGGATGAGAATGTAGGAGGCACGGTTAGTAAGTTTGCAGATGACACCAGAATTAGTGGCATAATGGATAGTGAAGAAGGTTATATAAGATTGCAACAGGATCTTGACCAATTGGGCCAGTGGGCCGATGAATGACAGGTGGAGTTTAACTTGAATAAATGTGAGTTGGTGCATTGTGGTAGATCAAATCAGGGCAGGACCTATTCAATTAATGGTAGGGAGTTGGGGAGAGTTACAGAACAAAGCGATCTAGGGGTACAGGTTCATGGCTCCTCGTAGAGTCGCAGGTGGACAGGGTTGTGAAGAAGGCTTTCAGCAAGCTAGGTTTTATTGGTCAGAATATTGAATACAGGATTGGGACGTCTTGTTGAAATTGTTCAAGACATTGGTAAGACCACACATGGAATACTGTGTTCAGTTCTGGTCACCCTATTATAGGAAGGATACTGTTAAACTAGAAAGAGATTTACGAGGATGCTACAAGGCTTGATGGTCTGAGTTATAAGGAGAGGCTGGATAGACTGGGACTTTTCTCCCTGGAGCGTAGGAGGCTTAGGGGTGATCTTATAAAGGTCTATAAAATAATGTGGCACATAGATAAGGTAGATAGTCAATATCTTTTCCCAAAGGCAGAGGAGTCTAGAACTAGATGGCTTGGATTAAGGTGAGAGGGGAGAGATACAAAAGAGACCAGATGGGAGGTTTCTTCACACAGAGGGTGGTGAGCATCTGGAACGGGCTGCCAGAGGCAGTGGTAGAGGTGGGTAGAATCTTTTCCTTTAAGAAATAGTGACACTGGGCAGCACGGTGGCGCAGTGGGTAGCACTGCTGCCTCACAGCGCCGAGGTCCCAGGTTCAATCCTGGCTCTGGGTCACTGTCTGTGTGGAGTTTGCACATTCCCCCAGGTGTGCGTGCGTTTCACCCCCACAACCCAAAGATGCGCAAGGTAGGTGGATTGGCCACGCTAAATTGCCCCTTCATTAGAAAAATGAATTGAGTACTCTAAATTTAAAGAAAAGAAAGTTAGACAGTTACATGGGCAGGGTGGGTATCGAGGGATATGAGCCAAATGCAGGCAAGCGGGTCTAGCTTAGTGATAAAACTGGGCGGCATGGACAAGCTGGGCCGAAGGGCCTGTTTCTATGCTATAAACATCTATGTCTCTATAAGGTTCTGTACAGCTGCAGGATGACTTGCCAATTTTTATACTCGATGCCCCGGCCGATACAGGCAAACATGCTGTATGCCTTCTTGACCACCTTCTCCACCTGCATTGCCACTTTCAGTGACATGTGAACCTATACACCCAGATCCCTTTGCCTGTCAATATTCTAAATGGTTCTGCCATCTATTGTATCTTTCCCATCCATATTAGACCTTCCACAATGCATTATTTCACATTTGTCTGGAATAAACTCCATTTGCCTTCACTTTGCCCAAGTCTCGAACCAATCTATATCCTGCTGTATCCTCTGACAGTCCTCATGGCTATCCACAATTCCACCAACCGTTGTGTTGACCAATATACTAATCACACCAGTTACATTTTCCTCCAATCATGCATATATACTGCAAATAGTAACAGACCCAGCACAGAATCCTGTGGAACACCACTAGTCTATTCAAAAAACACCCTTCCACTGCTACCCTGTCTTCCATCTGTCCATCTTGCCACCTCACCTCTGATCCTGTGAGACTTCACCGTCTGTACCAGTCTGCAATGAGGGACCTTGCCAAAGGCCTTACTGAAGTCCATGTAGAAAATATCCACTACCCTATCTTCATCAATCATCTTCTTCACTTCCTCAAAAAACTCAATCAAGTTAGTGAGACACAACGTCCCCTTCACAAAACCATGCTGCCTCTCGCTAATACACCTACTTGCTTCCAATTGGGAGTAAATCCTGACTCGAATAATCTTCTCCAATCATTTCCCTACCACTGACATGAGGCTCACTCCCCTGTAATTTCCTGGATTATCCTTTCTTAACCAAATGAACAACATTGACTATTCTCCAATCCTCTGGGACCTCACCTGCTGCCAGTGAGGATACAAAGATTTCTGTCAAGGCTCCAGCAATTTCCTCTCTTGCCTCCCTCAGTATTCTGAGGTAGATCCCATCAGGCCTTGGGAACTTATCTGCCTTCACGTTTTTCAAAGTGCCCAATACCTCCTTCTATTTGATCTCAATGTGACCCAGACTATCTACACAGCCTTCCCCACACTCATCATCCACTAAATGGATGATGGATGATTAGGGGCAGCACGGTAGCATGGTGGTTGGCATAAATGCTTCACAGCTCCAGGGTCCCAGGTTCGGTTCCCGGCTGGGTCACTGTCTGTGCGGAGTCTGCACGTCCTCCCCGTGTGTGCGTGGGTTTCCTCCGGGTGCTCCGGTTTCCTCCCACAGTCCAAAGATGTGCGGGTTAGGTGGGTTGGCCATGCTAAATTGCCCGTAGTGTCCTAATAAGTAAGGTTAAAGGGGGTGTTGTTGGGTTACGGGTAAAGGGTGGATACGTGGGTTTGAGTAGGGTGACCATTGCTCGGCACAACATCGAGGGTCGAAGGGCCTGTTCTGTGCTGTACTGTTCCATGTTCTATGTTCTAAATCCTTCTCTTTTGTGAATACTGATGTAAAGCATTCATTTAGTACCTCGCCCATTTTCTTGGGTTCCCTCCTCTGCCCTCGAATGCGCCAACCCTTTCCCTGGCTCCTTTTATTCTTTATATACGCATGAAAAGCCTTGAGATTTACCTTAACCCTATTTGCCAATTACTTTTCATGACCCCTTTTTGCCCTCCTGTCTCCTTGCTTAGGTTCCTTCCTACTTTCCTTATATTCCTCAAGGCCTTCGTCCTGTCCTAGCCTTCTGGACCGTACAAATGCTTTCTTTTTATTTCGGACGAGGCTCCCAATATCCCTCGTTATCCAAGGTTCCAGAAACTTGCCATATTTATCCTTCTTCCTCGCAGGAACGTGCCAGTCATGAATTCCTATCAACTGACATTTCAAAGCTTTCCACATGCCAGATGTTGACTTACCCTCAAAGGTCCGCCTCCAATCTCAATTCTTCATTTCTGCGCTAATATTGGTATAAGCAGCTTCCCCCAAATTAGCACATTCACACAAGGACTGCGCTCATCTTTATCCAACACTACCTTAAAACTTACTGAATTATGGTCACTGTTTCCGAAATGCTTACGGACTGAGTCGAGAGGGATGGGTTCCCTCCGATTCTTTGGATTTCGCCAAGCGAGATACCACCATCAGAAATAAATTCGGCCGATATTTCCGGTTCCGACCACCGCCATTTTCCTTTTCGGTTCTGACAGTCAGAGAAACAGGCAAGATGCAGATTTTTGTGAAAACTCTGACCGGGAAAACCATCACCCTGGAGGTGGAACCGAGTGACACCATCGAGAATGTGAAAGCCAAAATCCAGGACAAGGAAGGGATTCCCCCGGATCAGCAGCGTTTGATTTTCGCTGGGAAGCAGCTGGAAGATGGACGCACCTTGTCTGACTACAATATCCAGAAAGAGTCGACTCTACATCTGGTTCTGCGTCTGAGGGGTGGTGTCCTGGACCCCTCCCTCCGAGTCCTTGCTCAGAAATACAACTGTGACAAGATGATCTGTCGCAAGTGCTACGCCCGTCTGCACCCTCGTGCATCAAACTGTCGGAAAACAAAGCGTGGCCACACAAACAATCTGCGACCCAAGAAGAAGCTGAAGTAAATGTTGGGCACACTGTCCATGTTAAACTTGTGTTTGTGCTAAATTTCCAATAAAAGCACACATTGCGTCATTAAAAAAAAAAAAAAAAGAAATAAATTCGGCCCAAGTCTCAAAGAGACGCTCCTTAAGTCTGAATAATTTCACAGAGAAATTCTCTAAACACTAGCACTCTTCCCGAAATACCATGCAAACATTAACATTCTCACAGCGACATCCTGTCAACATTAATAGACTCCATGAGACAAACTATAATCGTTAATGGTCTCTCATCAGTGGGAGAAAGTTGATGGGACATCAGTTCCAAGCCACTCATAAGTAAATCTGATAGTAATTTCAGCTGTCTGGGCATTTAAAAGACCTCTCATCAGGGCAGCACAGTGGCGCAGTGTTTAGCACTGCGGCCTTACGGTGCCGAGGTCCCAGTTTCGATCCCGGCTCTGGGTCATTGTCCGTGTGGAGTTTGCACATTCTCCCCATGTTTGCGTGGGTTTCACCCCCACAACCCAAAGACGTATAGGTTAGGTGGATTGGCCACACTAAATTGCCACTTAATTGGAAAAAAATGAATTGGGTACTCTAAATTTATAAAAACAAAATAAAAGGCCTCTCATCAACGTGAAGTTGATGTTTTCTCAGCAACGTGGATAACTGACTGAATCCTTTCCTACACAGAACAGTACAGCACAGTCTAGGCCCTTAGGCCTGCGATGTTGTGCTGACCATTTATCCAAATCTAAGATGAACCTAACCGACACCCCTTCAATTTATTGCTGTCCATGTGCCTGTCCAAGAGTCACTTCAATGTCCCTAATGACTCTGACTCCACCAACTCCGCTCGCAGTGCATTCCATGCACCCACCACACTCTGTGTAAAGAACCGACCTCTGACATCTCCCATATACCTTCCTCCTACATTTGGAGTAAAAGCAAAGGCTGCCATTAATTTCAAGTAAAACACCAGCAAGATGAGCAAGGGATTCCCTTGGCGCACTGGGAGTGTGTGAATGGGCTCTCCCTAGTGTGAACAGTGAGGTAACCTGATTGCTGAGTAAGCTTAGATGATGACTTCAGCCCAGTCCCAAAATGGAAATACCTGAACAGTGTCCGATCTTTTTGACGGTGTCAGTGTTATATCAGTTCCTGAGAACTTTTACATCATTCCCTACAGTCCAGGCACGAAAGAGCTTTCTCCCCAGTGCAGGGAGGTTGGATAACTGAGTGAATCCCATCCCGAATGTGAAGCTGGTGAATGACCTCGCCTCAATATAAACTCGCTGCTGCCTCAGCAGATTGATTGGTTGAGAAGGTAATTGGACCTGTCGAGTCTGGGACAACACAAGATTCCGGTCTCTATGGGAGGTGAAAGGAGAGAGAGAGAGAGAGGGAGAGAGAGAGAGAGGGAGAGAGAGATGGGAGACGCAGGGGATATAGAGAAGAATCTGAAGCTGAATCAAAAAGTTGACAGAATCTCCCAAACGCTCAACCTCAACCACCTCGAAATACCAGGGCAATGGCTGTATGAGAATATGATCACCTGGCTGGCTTGCCTTCCAGTGCTGAGTGAACAGAAGTTTCCTTCATTAAAATATTGGCAAAAGTGAAATCAATACATCCAGTCCCTGCGAAAGACTCCACTCACTGGAGATGGAACTGGTCTGTTCACAACCGTGGCAAAATATTTCATCCCACAGCGAGCTTCCAAATACAGAGGGGCATCATCACCAAGGCAGCCTATTTCCACCTCAGTGATGTCATTCTCCCCCTCCCCAGTCTCCGCTCATTTATTGCTGAAACCGTCATCCATTCTGTTTATTCCAGAATTATTCCAGAATGATTTACCTGATAACATTCCCAGCACGCCACTCACATTCAACCTTCCTGTGACCTTGAGGTTATCCGAAACTTTGCTACCCTTGTGCTTACTGGCACCAAGTCTTGTTCACCCATTAGTTCTGTGTTTGCTGAGCTATTGGGACTAGTGTTCTTGCAAACCGGTTAATTAGGGAAGTAGAGAGAGCTTCAAATTAAATAGAGCAGGGGCGTTTCTGTAGAGAGCATACATAGGCTAACAAAGCAAAAGGATACAACACTATACAAGTCAGCTATTTAGATAGGGGAGGCAGTGGTGTCATGGTATTGTCGATGGACAAGTAATCCAGAGACACTGGGTAATGCTCCGGGCATTGGGTTCAAATCTCACCATGGCACTAAAAGATGACCATGAAACCAATGTCGATTGTTGTAAAAAAAAGCCGTCTAATTCACTAACGTCCTTTAGGATTTAGGACATCTGTCATCCTCGGCCTACATGTGACTCCAGATCCACAGAAAGGTGGTTGACTCTTAAATGGGATGGGCAATAAATGCTGGCCCAGTTACACCCACATCCCAGGAACGAATAATTTTAAAAAACACTGATACCCAGAGTTTTCCAGATAGGGTCAGAGAGTAAAAACATTGTTGAAAAACAAAAAATCGGGTTAAAAGGGAAAATATAGGAACAAGGCAACATTAATGGCTCTTTACTAAAATGCACATATCATTTGGCCCAAAATAAATGAATTAACGACACAAATGGGTATGATCGTATAACCATTACAGAGCTGTAGTTACAGGGAGATTAATACTGGGAGCTAAATATTTAAGGATACGTAAGTACAGGCAGGCAGGAAAGGATGTGGGGTAGTGCTGTTGGTACAAGATGAAATAAGTGCAAGAGCAAGAAATGATATTGGATCGGAAGATGTTGAATCCATGTGGTGGAGGTGAGTAAGAAGACGCTGGTGGGAGCAGTTTGTAGATTTCCACACAGAAGCTGCACAGAACAGAGAATAAACCGGGGGATAACAAAAACAGCACTTTAACTAACTACTACTGGGCGGCCAATATAGCTATGATTAGGAAGTGGGTGATTGGGGGGTGGGGGTGGGTGGCGTGGGAGCAGCTGGAGCAGCGTCATGTGAAGGTACTAGTCTGGGAGCTTTGATAACGGCTCCTTTACCGTTCTCCGCGACCTCTAACTCCACAAGTCCGGTGGTGGTGGCGACTCTGCGGATCAGGGCACAGTGGAGGAGGTACAAGAACGTGGAGGGAGCGTCGGTCTGGACCCCCCGATATATAACAACCACAGGTTTGTCCCGGGTAGGATGAATGGCGAGTTCCAGAGCTGGCAGAGGGCAGGCATCAGAAGGATGGGAGATCTGTTCATAGACAGAAGCTTTCCCAGTTTGAAGGTGTTTGCTTTAATCTGCCGCCAGGAAACGCCTTTAAATATCTGCAAGTACGAGCCTTCCTGAAAAAACAGACAGTGGGCTTTCCAACGCTGCCACCACTGAGGATACAGGACAGGGTGGTCTCCGGCTCCTGGGTGGGGTAGGGGAAAGGGGTTGAATATCTACCAGGAACTACAGGAGGCGGAGGAAACCCCGGTGGAGGAGCTAAAGGGCAAGTGGGAGGAGGATCTCGGTGAGGAGTTGGAAGCGGGTCTGTGGGCAGAGGTCCTGGGCAGGGTTAATTCCACCTCATCATGTGCCAGGCTCAGTCTAATTCACTTTAATGTGATCCACCGGGCACACAGGACGGCAGCGAGAATGAGCAGGTTTTTGGGGGAGAAGACAGTTGTATGAGGTGCAAGGGCAGCCCTGCAAACCATGTCCACATGTTTTGGGCATGCCCGGAGCTTAGAGAGTTCTGGCAAGGGTTCGCGACGGCAATGTCCCAGGTGCTTAACACACGGGTGGTGCCGTTTGAGGGGTGACCTGATAGAGGTCTATAAGATTATGAGGGGCATGGATAGAGTGGGTGGGCAGACATTCTTTCCCAGGGTAGAAGGGTCAGTAACCAGACGGCATAGGTTTAGGGTCCGTGAGGCAAAGGTTAGAGGAGATGTGCAGAGGGTGGTGAGTGCCTGGAATGCGTTGCCAGGGGAGGCTGTGGAAGCAGATACATTAACGGCGTTCAAAAGGCATCTTGACAAACACATGGACAGGATGGGTATAGAGGGATACAGCACAAGGAATGCTGAGGGTTTTGGCAAAGGTTGGCATCATGATCGATACAGGCTTGGAGGGCCGAAGGGCCTGGTCCTTTGCTGTATTGTTCTTTGCTGTTAATCTGTTTCAGGTTGCAGGAGAGTCAGTTCAATTTCATTGGAGACAGACAGCTGAAGTTGCTGCAGGAATCCAGATCTGGGCTGGGTGTGGTGTTTAATATTTTCAATTTACAGACATCCCCGCTCTCATTCTGTGAACATTTTCCTCTGATTTCCTGTCCCTCCCCTTTAACCGGCCGGGTTGCAGGTTGAAATCCTATTGGCTGTTTCCCAGTTTCCAGCTGGAGCTGAGTGAGTGTCATCTCCCATTGTGACATCAGAGACCCAGCAACATTGTCAACAGACTCCGCCTCCCGCCCCCCCCAGACTCCGCCTCCCGGCCCCACAAGACTCCGCCTCCCGGCCCCAAAGCGCTGCTTCTGCAGGAGATCCGGGGCTGAATGTTCCCCAATAGGGCACTGGGGCAATGCACAGACAGGAAGGACCCAGGGTGGGGATCAGTCTGAGATGCAGTGAAAGACGACAATTACACTCAGTTGTCAGGACACTGTTGTAACGTCCTTTGTCTGTTCTGTGTTCCTTTTTATCCCCGTCCTGATTTGATCTACAGGCCCCTGGTTAGCTGCTACTTTATTTTTGCACCGTTTGCGTTTTAGTAATATTAGTGCCAGTGATTGTTGGAGCCAGTCAGAAACTGTCAGGACAGAAGGTGGGTCTTCTGCAGAGTTCCATCTTTTGTTTTTCTGTCCTGTTAAGGAAGCCCAGCTGGTAGGGAGGGGAGAATCTCTCTCTCTCTCTATCTCTTAGTCATGATGTGGAGATGCCGGCGTTGGACTGGGGTGAGCACAGTAAGAAGTCTTACACCACCAGGTTAAAGTCCAACAGGTTTGTTTCAAACACGAGCTTTCGGAGCGCAGCTCCTTCTTCAGGTGACTGTAGAGGTATGATCCAGAAACATTTATATAGACAAAGTCAGCAATGCTTGGAATGCGAGAATTTGCAGGTAATCAAATCATTACAGATCCAGAGAGAGGGATAATCACAGGTTAAAGAGGTGTGAATTGTCTCTAGCCAGGACAGTTGGTAGGATTTTGCAAGTCCAGGCCAGATGGTGGGGAGTGGATGTAATGTGACATGAATTCAAGATCCTGGTTGAGGCCGCACTCATGCGTGCGGAACTTAGCTATAAGTTTTTGCTCGGCAATTCTGCGTTGTGGCGTGTCCTGAAGGCCGCCTTGGAGAACGCTTACCCGGAGATCAGAGGCTGAATGCCCTTGACTGCTGAAGTGTTCCCCGACTGGAAGGGAACATTCCTGCCTGGTGATCGTCGCACGGTGACAGTTCATTCGTTGTCGCAGTGTCTGCATGGTCTCGCCAATGTACCACGCATCGGGACATCCTTTCCTGCAGCGTAAATGGTAAACTACACTGGTCGAGTTGCACGAGTATGTGCCGCGTACTTGGTGGGTGGTGTTTCCACGTGTAATGGTGGTATCCAAGTCGATGATCTGGCATGTCTTGCAGAGATTGCCCTGGCAGCGTTGTTTGGTGTCGTGGTCGCTGTTCTGAAGGCTGGGTAATTTGCTGCAAATAATGGTTTGTTTGAGGTTGCGCGGTTGTTTGAAGGCCAGTATTGTGGGTGTGGGGATGACCTTGGCAGGATGTTCATCTTCATTGATGATGTGTTGAAGGCTGCGAAGAAGATGTCGTAGTTTCTCCGCCCCAGGAAAGTACTGGACGACGAAGGGTACTCTGTCAGTGGTGTCCCGTGTTTGTCTTCTGAGAAGGTCAATGCGGTTTTTTGCTGTGGCACGTTGGAACTGTCGATCGATGAGTCGAGCGCCATATCCCGTTCGTACGAGGGCATCTTTCAGCATCTGTAGATGTCTGTTAAGCTCCTCCTCGTCTGAGCAGATCCTGTGTATACGGAGGGCTTGTCCATAGGGGATGGCTTCTTTAATGTGTTTCGGGTGAAAGCTGGAGAAGTGGAGCATCTGTGGGCTTGCGGTAAAGCGAAGGGCTAAGGTGACCGTCCTTGATAGAGATGTGTGTGTCCCAGAATGCAACAGAATTTGGAGAATAGTCCATGGTGAGTCTGATGGTGGGATGGAATTTATTGATCTCATCGTGTAGAAAAAAATGTCATCGATGTATCTGGTGTATAACATCGGTTGAAGGTCCTGTGCAGTGAGGAAGTCTTGTTCAAACTTGTGCATGAGGATGTTGGCATATTGAGGTGCGAATTTGGTCCCCATGGCTGTTCCGTGCGTCTGGATGAAGAATTTGTTGTCAAAGGTGAAGACGTTGTGATCAAGAATGAAGCGGATGAGTTGCAGAATTGCGTCTGGAGATTGGCAGTTGTCGGTGTTGAGTACTGAGGCTGTTGCAGCAATGCCGACGTCATGGGGGATGCTGGTGTAGAGTGCCGAGACATCCATTGTGACGAGGAATGTTCCTGGTTCAACTGGTCCATGGATGCTGAGTTTCTGTAGGAAGTCCATCGTGTCGCGACAGAAGCTGGGTGTACCTTATACGATGGGTTTCAGGATGCCCTCGATGTGGCCAGAGAGGTTCTCACACAGGGTCCCATTGCCTGAAACGACCTGGTGTGTTGGTCTTGTGTATTTTCGGGAGGCAGTAGAGATCTCCAATGTGGGGATTACATGGGATGAGAGCACGTAGGGTGCTCTGAAGGTCTGGATCCAAGGTCTTGATCAGTCTGTTGAGATGGCGGATGTGTTCCTTGGCTGGATCGATGGGTAACTGTAGTGTTCCTGGTTGCCGATTTGTCGGTATACTTCTTTGCAGTAGTCCGTTCTGTTCAGTATAACGGTGGCCCCTCCTTTGTCTGCTGGTTTGATGACAATGTTGTGGTTGGCCTTGAGAGCGCGGATGGCGTTGTGTTGTGGTTGGGTGACGTTTGGGGCTGCCTGATGAATCTGGCATTGACACGACTCCTGACGGCTTGATCATACATGTCGAGTCTCGGGCAGCTGCCTTCCGGAGGGGTCCAATTCAACTCTTTCCTTTTTGTTTGCTGCACCGCAGGTCTGCTGTTCCGGTTCATTGGTCGTCTCCTTGGGTTCGCTGTCGGCCTCTTGGGGTCTGTGGAAGAATTCCCGGAGCCTCATTCGCCTGATGAATTCCTCCGTGTTTGCCACGAGACTGATGGGGTCCATTTTGGTGGTGGTGCAGAAATTGAGCCCTCTGCTGAGGACTTCGATTTCATCTGGTTGAAGGGTGAAGGGTGTAGTCTGACAAGTTGACAATAGATTTCCCTGTATTGTTTTCTACTGTGGTACTATCTCTTAGTCGCAACACACTAACTCTGTGTCTGAGGGGCTGAGGAGCTCAAAATTGAAGCTTAAGGTTAGAACATTCGTAAGAGAACCGTCAGAGTTTTGTACAGAAATCAGACAAGTGAAAGTCTGCCAATTCCAGGGTCAAAACTGTCGTAGTTCAACAGGGAGGCCGAAGCTCCATCTGGTGGTAGAAGAGCAGAGTTGCACTGGTCCAGACACCCTGCGCACATCACCATCTTCTGGCTGGAGATTGGAATTGCGCTGACCTGGAATTCTCTGTACTTAGCTCCACCTGGCAGTGGAACGAGGGATCTGCACCAACCTGAAAATCTTTGAGCAAATCTTTCCCCAAAGGCAGCAACCTCAGCAGTAAAGACTCATCTCAAACCAACCCTTTAATCCACCTTTTTAAATCTCCATCCACCTTCCTTTCAATTTTCAAAAGGGATTAATGGCTGATTATTTCACCTCCGTTGCTATTTGCTTCCTTTACCCTGAAGAGGCATTGTGGACCTTTCGAAAGATGTTCATTGACCAGCTGTTCACTTGGCATCACTTCACAGTCCTCACTGTCCTCGTCCTGACTAACTGATGCCATGCTTTTCCATATATTTTCCTTCCAAGCAGATATGCTCTGGTATACATTTGCATCAAATTACTTTTACAAAAGTCCAAGTCACTTTCTTCTTCAGATTTGCAATCTTCTTTCCTAGCTTCGGAAGAATTACTTGCTATTTGGTCAGGGTTGGTTAGTAACAGGTCTGTTCTGTACCAGTTGTTTATCCTTACTTCATAACCAGGACCGAAATTGAATTCAGAACTCTAGCCTGACTCTTCATCCCTGTCACTGTTACTAAATTCGAACTCCTCTTTCCTATGGCCACCTTTAGTGCTCGCATTCAGTACCACTGACCTTTGATATGTCACCACCGTCTTTCAATGTTTCTTTGAGTCATTTAATGCCACATGAGGTTTCCTTACTCTCGTATGCCCTACTATTGGCATCTCATGTGCTCTCTGCTGAACTTCGCTCTGACTCTCTGTAATCATGGGTGAAACTACAACCTTCACACCTGCCAAATCATTCCCCAAATGTAAGTCTACTCCGTCCACTGGCAATTTCTTAAGCAGCCAATCGACTACTGGATCTGACAGTAAATCACGCTCCACTTGTACTTTATAGAATGGAACAGAGATACTATCTCCACCCATTCCATTCACTACTACCTCAGCTTTCATTGCGTTCTCTGGAGGGAAAACCAAATCCTTCTCCAGTAAAGGAGTTGAGTAGCCTCTGTTAGCTTTTTATGAGGAAAATGGGGTGATTGTCCCCTTAGGCAAAAACCCAGAATACCTCTTATCTCCCACATTCTTCACACCAGCTCCCACAGCAGCATTTACCACAGGTCTCCTCAGTCCACATAAAGGGACAATGTCCAGCTGTATTCTTCACTATTGCTTCATGTTCAGAATCCTCCTTATGAACTCCAACAAGTCCAATGGCTTTTCCTTGCAACTTCCAACAGGCAGAACAAACATGTCCCGCCTTGTTATAATGATAGAACCTAGGCATTCGAGTCTCCGATTCACTCTCTGTACCTTCCTTCCTGGTCTGAGGAGGACATCTCGGAGCATTCCCAGCTACCCATTCCTTACCTTAGCTACCTGCCTTCCTTTCATGCTCCTACATCCAATCCAAACTTGATTTGGAATGAGTTTGAAAGATGGAGTTTAGTTGTTAAGTGGATTTGCAGATGATGAAACGATCTGACATATTTGGTGTTAACTTATCCAATGTTTTAATCAAACACCAGATCAAATGGGGAAATGTAGCCCTGACCCAAAGCCTACTGGGAAATATGGCCATGTTAAAAGAGTCGCCATAGCCTGATGGGTATTCATACAAAGTGAAGACACCAGCAAAGAATGATGGTTAAGCAGAAGCAGCGTAAACATTTGAGTCTGCAGTGAAAATTAGATTGTGTAGCCAGGGAGTGAGCACAGGGACTGACTGGACAATGACTGTTGCTATGCCTTGGACAGACACCAATTGAACACAGGCCCCTGTGTGTTCTGCTCCTGAGAAGAAATACGAGGCTGGAATGAGTCACAGCTCTTTGAGCTTTCATGGCCAGAGAGGACAATGGTTGTTAGAGCTGCCCTGTGAGCATATGAGATCAGTGCCAGCGAGATCTGTCCAAAATAAGGAGAAACAGATTTTCCTTGTGAAGCCTCGAGGAACAACATCACAGAAGGAAGAAGCCTCAAGCTTCCAGGTTGAAGAAGGAGCCTGAATCTGCTTATATCTGACCAGGGCGATTGGGTCGGAATGACTTTTACAAGTCCACAATGACAAGTTAGGTAAGTATCAACAGTTTAACCTATGCTTATGAAGCTATAGTGTGAGGAAAGGAAGGTAGAATAGTTTATGTGCTTTTGATACAGTACATGATAGAACATCTCTTGTAGGAATGATAAGCATTGGGATTTTATACTGTGTTCAATAAATAACCATTTTGGTTCAAAGATAAAGGTTCTGGGCGGGACTCTCTGATCCTGAGGCTAAATGTTGACGCCGTCGTAAAAGCCGTCACGTTTCTCGACGGCGTCAATATGGCATCAGGAGCAGAAAGTCTGACCCGTACAGGGGGCCAGCATGGCACTGGAGGGCCAGCTGCCGATCTCGGTGTCTGATGGGTGTCGCGGGGTCCGCGCATGCGCAGTGGAACCGGCGGGATTGCCGCGCAACCGCAGTGGAACCGGCGGGATTGCCGCGCATGCGCGGTGGCTCCCTTCACCGCGCCGACCCCGACGCTAATGGCGTAGGGTTACAGGGGCCGGCGGGGAACAAAAGAGGACCCAGCCAGAGAGGCTGGCCTGCCAATTGGTGGGCCCCGATCGTGGGCCAGGCCACAGAGCAGGCCCCTCCTGTGGTTGGGCCCCCCACCCCACCACTAGGCCACTCCCAGATGCATCCACACCGAGGTCCCGCCGGGTAAGAGCCGGTGTGGGCGGAACTGGCGGGACTCGGCTTTTTACAGCGTGGCTGCTTGGCACACCCCGGGCCGAGAATCGGCGGGGGGGGTCCCTTAGAGCGGCTCCCTGACCAGCGGCACACCGACTTCGATTATCTGCGCTCCGGAGAATCGGCGGACCAACGTCAGGGCAGCGTGACGCGATTCGCGCTGGGTCCGGCGAGTCTCCGGCCGGGCCCCAGGCAGAGAGAGTACCGCCCTCTGTATCTATCAATTGATTGCAATGAGGGTCCCGGTCAACAATACCCATGCTAGTGTTTGAAGGACTATTTAGTTGAGTATTGGTAGATAGCTTAAACCATTGCTTTAAATGAATGCAGAGCATCAGTACATTCTTGCAGTCTTGAATATGAACATCCAATTTCCGGAAGCTATACATTTAAGAACAATTATAGCTAAGGTAGTAGTGGAAAGGTTGATGCAGAAACATAAGATTTGAAGAGACACACCGGGGTGCGCTGCATTAACTGAACATGATGTAGATGTAGGTGACTCCAACCCGATTAAACAACATCCATATCGACTGATAACACAACAACGAGCTGAGACAGGAGCGCAAATCTAACCCATGTTGGAGAATCATTTAATTGAGTCGAGTTAGAGTAGCTGGAGTTTGCCGATCGTTTTCGTACCTAAGCTGGATTGGACAGCATGGTTCTGTCGACATTACTGTAAGGTCAATACAGTCACCAAAAACGGATTTGTATCCGATTCCCAGGTTGGAGCACTATCAATTAGACAGGCAGTACCTCATTCTTCTTGAAAACCGCTTTGTTGAAGGTATATTGGCAGATTCCATTAATGCTCAGGGCTAAGGAGATATCTTTGTGACTCCAAGGGGATTGTATCAGTGTAACGTGATAGTATTCGCATTTAAAAACGCACCAGTTACATTTCAATGCCTCATACATCAAGCAGAGACAATGGTGCCAACTGCGTTGTCCGGTTGGATGACCTCAGTAGTTTACAGCGACAAATGGAAGGAGCAACTTGAGCAAGTTGGAGAAATTATTTAAACAACTGGAGTTGGCCGATTTAGTCAGAAATCTAGGCAAAAGCGAGTTTTACAAATCTAAAGCGACGTATCTAGGACACGTTGTGGGTCAGCGACAAATGGTTCCCAGAACAGTCAAGGTAAGGGCGTTACTAGATTTCCCATTCCAAAAATGAAATGGAAGCTCGTGAGGTTCATAAGAAGATAAGAATAAGAACTAAGAGCAGGAGTAGGCCGTCTGGCCCCTCGAGCCTGCTCCGCCATTCAATGAGATCATGGCTGATCTTTTGTGGACTCAGCTCCACTTTCCGGCCCGAACACCATAACCCTTCATCTCTTTATTCTTAAAAAAACTATTGCTTAGCCATATGCCGATTCTACACACAATTTGTATCTATCTTTCATACCACAGGGGTACCTTTGACAAGCAAAAATGGTACTGTCCACAGAATCTTAAACAGCTTTTAAGAAATTGAGGGTCATATTGGTAATTGAACCAGTGTTGCGCCCCCCCCCCCCTCTGATTTTTTCCAAACCCTTTGAAGTGGCCACAGGTGCCAGAGAACTGTGGGTGGGGGCAGTGATACTACAGGATGATGAGTCAGGAATAGACAGGCTGGTGGGATACTTTTCAAAGAAACAAAGTTTGTGCCAGAGAAAGTACTCCACCATTGAGAAGCATTGTTCCAACCCCTTATGCATTTTGAAGTTTATATTCGGCATGATAATAAGCAGAGTCTAGTCGATAGTGACCATAATCCACCTGCGTTTGTGGAAAAATGTAAAACTCGCAACGTAAGATTGTTCTGTTAAAGTTTATTATTGCAACCTTTCAACGTATAAATTGTGCATAGTCTTGGTAAGGGCAACATTACTGCGCATGCATTGTCATGAGTTAAAGTGCTGAATAGTGGCAGATATAAGAAGTGGGGGAAATTATGTGGTGGGAAAGGAAGGAAGTAAGTATGTGTGTTTTGATGTTTGTGTCACATACCTTGTGATGAAATGTCCTTGCAATGATATTTCATCCCACTGAGTGGGGCGGGGGTGATATTTCAGAATCCTTCCTGTTTATTTCCTTTGCTTCCATTTCTTTTATGTTGGGCGGGATTATCCGGTCCCCAATCCGCATATTTCTCAGCAGCGCCCTGTTCGCTCGCAATGGGATCCTGCACTCCCGCAGCTTGTCAATGGGATTTCCCATTGAAGTCATCCCAGGCCCTGGGAAACCCATGGACGGGGATACGTTGCCAACCAGAAAAGAAAATCCCAATGACTGGAGAATTCTGGTCGGTATTTTGTCATTTTGGTCCGTCGACCTGTCAT
Source organism: Scyliorhinus canicula (assembly GCF_902713615.1). Lineage (NCBI taxonomy): Eukaryota > Metazoa > Chordata > Chondrichthyes > Carcharhiniformes > Scyliorhinidae > Scyliorhinus > Scyliorhinus canicula. The sequence goes on from NC_052151.1 coordinate 208,235,683, forward strand.
CAGATTGTACCTTTAAGCAGAGGACTCAAAGTTGAATCAGCCTTCTTTTCAGGAAAATGTGTTCCCAGATTTTGTTTTTAGCCAGACTCTTCTGCACTGACTAAATCTTTGGAATAAGGTTTGGAGGGAGTCAGATTGATTGATTAACTGGAGCCCGGTGGGTTGTCCAGGGACAGTGTTCTGCCTGACAAAAGTCAGCGATTGTGTGGAGACTAGTGAGTTGGCCAGGGGCAGTGTTCTGCCTGACAAAAGTCAGGGATTATTATCTGCATGATGCTTTCTGAGAGAACTGGGCAGAAGCATAAGGACCTTGGAAGTGAAAGAAAGAGGGCCCCTCTCTCCAGCTTCTGACGTTGGAAGTGAAAGAACTGTTGGTGTCCCGGCCCATCTTTTGCTGTGAACCTGAAATGATGTTGATTCTGCCGAGAGGTAGACAACCTTGCCAGAGAAAACCATCTGAATTCGAGAAGGAAGAAATATGAAAACGAAAGCTGAATTTCAGAAAGACACGAACTAGAAGTCAACCCAGTAGATCAATGAAACCTATCCTTTTCTCTCATTAATATTTGCTTTCCCTTTCCACCAACCTTTGCATCCTGTGCTGTGTGTGTGCAGAGAGAGTGGGGGTAGTTAGGAAGTGGGGGGGGGGGAGGGGGGGCAGGGGTATTAAATAGTAAGTTAGATTTTCTCTCCAGTTAATAATTCCTGTACCAGCTGAGGTTATTCATGAAGGCTCCGCCTTCTCAATCTTGTCCTTGCTCGAGGTGTGGTGATCCTCAGATTAATTCATCACCAGTCAGCTCTCCCCCTCCAGGGGAAAGCAGCCTATGGTGATCTGGGACAACGTTTATCTGACTGTAAATGATAAAATGTTACTTGTGTTAAAGATATAAACCTGGTGACTGCAGTTTATTGGACTCAACCAAAGCCCTCGGGTATTTAAACAAAAAATCCTATTTCATCTGTGTTGTGACTCTGGGTCAAGTGGAGCTGTAAATGACCACACCCTAGCCCAGGGTGTCACATGTTTTACACCATATCGGATAGAAATGATTCCCTCCACAGAGAATCGCCCCCCTATCCTTGGCCCAGTCCTTTCTATCCTCAGTTACATGTCCCTCCATTCCCCAGCTCCATCCTCAGTCCCTCCATTCCCCTGCTCCATCCTCAGTCCCTCCATTCCCCAGCTCCATCCTCAGTCCCTCCATTCCCCAGCTCCATCCTCAGTCCCTCCATTCCCCTGCTCCATCCTCAGTCCCTCCATTCCCCAGCTCCATCCTCAGTCCCTCCATTCCCCAGCTCCATCCTCAGTCCCTCCATTCCCCAGCTCCATCCTCAGTCCCTCCATTCCCCAGCTCCATCCTCAGTCACATGTCCCTCCATTCCCCAGCTCCATCCTCCGTCACATGTCCCTCCATTCCCGAGCCACATTCCTGCCCTTCCCGGTGAGGGGTGGGGGTTCAGCGATGACACCTCTTAAAACTGAAGTTAGCATGCCATTAGAGAAGTTTTACATAAGTTATTTTATTAAGGATTGAGATGAATTATAGGACTGAGTAATCATTATTAACCATTAAACATGTATTTTTAGGACACAGCAGTAATAAGTAATCAAATGGGATTTAGGATAGCTAACCTGACCAAAAGGGCATTACTTCTGACACCTTGGCTGGGATTCTCCGACCTCCCGCCGGGTGGGAGAATCGCCGAGGGTCGGCTTGAATCCCGCCCCCGGCGTCCTCTAATTCTCCCGTCCCCCCAAAAACCGGCCCGGCGTGAGTCGCGCAGCCCGCCTCGGAGAATAGCGGGGTCCAGCATGGCTCAATGGGCGCCGGGGCTGCCCGAAATCTCCAGCCCGCGATGGGCCGAAGTCCTGCCCGTCTGTTGCTGGTCCCACTGGCGTAAATTGGAGTAGGTCCCTTACCAGCGGGACCTGGTGGAGCGGGCGGGCTCTGTGGTTCTTGGGGAGGCGCGGGGGGATCTGGCCCCGGGAGGTGCCCCCACGGTGGCCTGGCCCACGATAGGGACCCACTGATCCGCAGGCGCGCCTGTGCCATGGGGGCACTCTATCCTTCCGGACTGGAGGCCTTTTTCTCCACCATTCCTGGTGCGGAAGCGAATCCCTCCGCACATGCGCGGGGATGACGCCACCACGAGCTGGCACTCCCGCGCATGTGGCAGCCAGCGGAGGCCCTTTGGCATCAGTTGGCGTGGTGCCAAGCCCCTTTCATGCCGGACGGCGGGGTGCCAACCACTCCAGGGCGGGCTTAGCCGCTAAAGGTGTGGAGGATTCCGCACCTTTGGGGCGGCCTGACGTCGGAGTGGGTCATGCCACTCCATCCCTCCGGGACTCCCGCCCCGCCGGGTAGGGGTCAATCACTCCCCTTGTCTTTGAAACAGTTCAGGGTGCTGGTTCTGTTCTGTTTCTCACAAACAATGAGCCCAGGCTGCTGGGATTGTACATAGCTATCAGGATGAGGATCAATCACGCGCTGCTTGCAATTCTATTGGATGAAGTTTAAACTCTGCTTGCAATTCTATTGGAGAAGTAGCAGCTTCAGGGATTGGATCGCGTCCAACTGGGGTGGGCTATTGATTTTTGAACGTTGTATAAGTACGGTGTTCTGGTCTTTGTTTGGCAGAAAAGGTCTTGGCCAAAATCCAGTCTGTTCTCCGTGTACACGTAACAAGCTTGATTAAATACGCCATCTTGTCCAGGTAGTCATGTTTGTTCCTCTCTGTACTGAGCTGAGCCACAGGGAATAACCCCACATGGAAGCTGACTCAATACACAGGACTTGAAACTGCTCCTACTCGTGGTAGATGAATCCAACACCATGATGCCATGGCAGCTCGTCGATACATTGGATGACAGCAATACCCAAGACGAAGACGACGCCACACAGAGAGCACAGAAAGACTCCACAGGGCGAGCGATGACAGGCTCCACAGTGCGAGTGATGAAAGACTCCAACAGGGATGCAAGCAAACACTCCCTGGCGAACACCATGCATCAACAAGACCATGAAGGTCAACCCGCCGTATCTGAGCAACCACAAGCAGACTATGAAAGTCTAACAAGCTCACATGAACAAGAAGAAGACAATGTACCTCTACCTACTGCATGCGAAAACAGTGACAAGGTGATCACACTCGACGTACAGGATCACAGCGAGACTGACAGTTCTCAGCTTGTCTGTACAGAAGCACAGAGCGAAAACAGTGACAAGGTGATCACACTCGACGTACAGGATCACAGCGAGACTGACAGTTCTCAGCTTGTCTGTACAGAAGCACAGCGTCGGTCCACCCAACAGTCCAGAGAGACAACGCCGAAAGAAAACATGCAGATTTTGACTCCAGAAGAGGAGCACCTGGAGTCCAGAGAGACCACGCCAACAGAAACCATGCAGATTTTGACTCCAGAAGAGGAGCACCTGGAGTCCAGTGAGACAACATCAACAGAAATCATGAAGATTTTAACTCCAGAAGAGGAGCACCAAGAGTCCACAGACACCACGTCAATTGTAATCATGAAGTTTTTGACTCCAGAAGAGGAGCGCCAAGAATCCAGAGACACCGCGTCAAATGAAATCGAGAAGAAGTTGACTCCAGAAGAGGAGCACCAAGAAAGCAAAGATGAGGAATCAAATCCTCCACACATGATTGATGTCACCAGCACTGATGCAACATCAGATCATTCGCACCACTCTCGAGACGAAATGCTCAATGACTCAAATTATCCACACGGGACACTCATAGAGCATAACAAGAAAAACAAAAGTCAAAAGAAGCACAGCAGAAATGAGAACAACAACAGCAAGAACAGAAGCAACATGAAGCGCGACAAGACCAACAACAATAGCAAGAAGCACAGCAGAAACGAGAGCGACAACGACAGAGACAGAAACAACAAGAACGGCAACGAAAACAACAAAGTCATGAACAAAGATAGCGACAACACCAAAGACAGAAACGACAAGAACAGCAACAAGAACGACAGAAACAACAGCAATGAAACAACGACTTGTACACAATGGTACTACTCGGCACATGAAGGACTATGCCACAGCACACTGCAAAACGATGACAAGACTACAAACATGTCATGGGATGACAACGAATCGCACAAACTCACATCTGCTCCAGAACAAGCAAGCACACCAGCATCCAAGGCGGATGAGATAATAAATCAATACCACAAGCACAGAAAAAAGTCCATGCCAGTCAACATCAGTGATGTGACCATGCAAACACCTCGGGATGACGCATTGGTTACTTAAAATAACAAGGAACCAACAACATTCACAACGGAGTTGCAATATCAATATCACCACGTCATCAACAACAAAAAGAAAAAAAACTCTGAACAAATTCATCAAGTTTGGACTCATAAATGTTTTATTAAGATTGGACTCATAAATACATTGGCTTTGTAAAAATATGCAATAGCACCATCACTTGTATAGATACGCATATCATAAGTAACTGTTTTGTATAATTTTCTTTAACGATGTACAGAAAATATGTAAAGAGAAAAAGGGGGATGTGGTGATCGTAGATTGACTAGATACAATACAATTGAGCAAACACTAGAGGGAGAGCTATAAATACACCGGGACAGGATGGACAATTTTCTTTAACGATGTACAGAAAATATGTAAAGAGAAAAAGGGGGATGTGGTGATCACAAGTTAACTAGATGCAATACAACTGAGCAAACACTAGAGGGAACACGGGAGAGCCATATAAATAGACCGGGACAGGAAGTGAGGACACACTTCACAGAAGGCAGAACTTGTAGCAGGACACAGACACGCCAGCTAGTAGCACTGGAGGTAGCCGTAGGTAACGCTCTGAAGAGAGAACGAATTCACAATAAAGCATCTTCTCCACATTTGAGACTACGAGCTTTATTAAGACACGAGGAACAACACACCAACCACTCCAGGGCGGGCTTAGCCGCTAAAGGTGTGGAGGATTCCGCAACTATGGGGCGGCCCGACGTCGGAGTGGTTCATGCCACTCTGTCCCGCCGGTACCCCCTGCCCCGCCGGGTAGGGGTGAATCACGCCCCTTGTTTTTGAAACAATTCAGGGTGCTGGTTCTGTTGTTCTGTTTCACACAAACAATGAGCCCAGGCTGCTGGGATTGTACGTAGCTGTCAGGATGAGGATCAATCATGCGCTGCTTGCGATTCTATTGGATGATGTTTAAACACTGCTTGCAATTCTATTGGAGAAGTAGCAGCTTCAGGAATTGGATTGCGTCCAGCTGGGGTGGGCTATTGATTTTGGAACGTTGTATAAGTACGGAGTTCTGGTGTTTGTTTGGAAGAACAGGTCTTGGCTGAAATCCAGTCTGTTCTCCGTGTACATGTAACAAGCTTGATTAAATACGCCATCTTGTCCAGGTTGTCGTGTTTGTTCCTCTCTGTACTGAGCTGAGCCACAGGGAATAACCCCACGTGGAAGCTGAATCAATACACAGGACTTGAAACCGCTCCAACACCCGGGTCACAATTCTTCCTTTCCCCAGTCACATTCCCTCCATTCCCGGCCAATGACCCTGCCTTGCGCAGGAACCTTCCGTATATGCACCTGCTCCCTTCCACTTGGCACAATCCCTGCCATCCCTGCTCACCCTCCCTTCCTTACCCAGTGTAAGTGTTGGCATTATCTGAACTTTTTCTAATCTTGTTCATCTGAGACTTTAGCTATTCAAGAATCAGGAGGCAGTTTGATGAAGTAACTGAGGGAATATTTCATAAGTTGTACATCAATAACTATTAAAGACTTGACTAGCGGCTATGGTTCCTGCTTTCTGTTTCAGCCCTGGGCACAGGTTGACACGCTATCTCTGTTCTCTCTCCGTAACGTCTGCTTCCCTCTAGACAGCAGTCATGTGCTGCACAACTTGCTCAATGAAAGCCTTTACTTATTAATTCATTCCAAGGCACAACCCACTGAGTGATCCATGAAGCCGCCGCGGTGCTCTGTCAGAAGGGTCTGAGGGGTGGGCTGCTCTGGGCTGGCCGCAGAGGGGGCACAGCTGGGTGGGATGTGGAATGGACGGATGTCCACCCCATCCGCTCATCATTCCCCACCTCCACCTTCCCAGAGATTCATGGATGTGTGATGGATCACCCAGGTGGAGCCAATAAGATCTTTAAAATAACATTTCCTGCCGTAGGTGAATCTACCCTTAAATCCTGATCATCTAAGTTTTCTTCAAATCCCCTCGCTACAAGCCTGGCCTTTGCCTTATAGGCTCCATCCGGAAGAACCTTTTCCGTGCAAATCTATCTGTGGGATGGAGCTCTTTATCCCTAACTTCCGTGTATACCCCAAATTCACTCCAACTATGCAGTTCTTGCTGTTTGGCATCTTTGATAACTTTTTCATCTAATTTATTTGAAGCCACCAAAATCTCACGTGCATGTGGGCTTCTACCCCTATTAGTATTCGTAGTCTTACTCATGTTCCGAGATCTTGATAAACTACGTCCCCTCTCCCACCTGGTATCTCGTTCTGTACTGCTACTGCTTGATCTTTCTCTTCTGTTGTGGGATGTCCTCTCAATAGTTCTCGACCTTTTCCTGTGGAACTGTTCACTATCCGATGTACTATCTGAACTGGCACTGCGTTTCTGTGCCCTCCATATTTTGAACTTTGTGTTTCCAATCCATTGTCTTGACTCCTTCCCCTGAATGCTTGAGATTATATTTTCCAGTGACCTTCCCTGCTCCACTAATAACAGTTGCATCCTTACATTGACTAGACCCTTCAGGCAAGTCTGTCACTTTTGTACCAATATTGGGCAGTTGTCCCTTCGGAAAAATGGCCCGGTCTAATTCATCCAAAGTGCTGTGTTCCTCTACAGAAACCCTGTCTATATCAGTTAACTAGTCCTCATAGTTCTGTAACATGTGCGTACCACGTGACTCTGGTTCCTCATCATGTCTGTCTGCTCTGTCTAAATTTGAAAATTTGTAATCTGTACCCATTATCTTTGATGAATCTATCCTAACAGTTTGATTGCCATGTTGGAAAATAATTGTTTTGCCATCTTTGCAATGTTGGGGCCTCACGGTAGCATGGTGGTTAGCATCAATGCTTCACAGCTCCAGGGTCCCAGGTTCAATTCCCGGCTGGGTCACTGTCTGTGTGGAGTCTGCACGTCCTCCCTGTGTGTGCGTGGGTTTCCTCCGGGTGCTCCGGTTTCCTCCCACAGTCCAAAGATGTGCAGGTTAGGTGGATTCGCCGTGCCAAATTGCCAGTAGTGTAAGGTTAATGGGGGGGGGGGGGGTTGTTGGGTTACGGGTATAGGGTGGATACGTGGGTTTAAGTGGGGTGATCATTGCTCGGCACAACATCGAGGGCCGAAGGGCCTGTTCTGTGCTGTACTGTTCTATGTTCTATGTTCTATGATCTGTGCCTATGAACTTACTTGGGCATATCCATTCATTAAAACTGTCTCTCTTATGTCTCCTTGCTGAAAAACGTTATTTGATGGCCGTATAGTATGTCTTAAAGCTCTACGAATTATTTCAGAGACTTCTGCTTCCAAAAAAGCTTTTCTACTGCTATGTAATGCATTTAAATGCTCAGCAAAGGCAGAGCTCACTGTTGTCCCTTCCCAAGCTGGAGGCTGGACATCTAAAATGGACGGAATTTTAGGATTTCTACCAATCACTAATTGGTAGGGACTATAGCCCCCAACCAGCTGCAATGAATTCTTTGCATGTACCGCCCATGCAAAAGCTGAATTTAGCTTACAGTTTGGTCTATCTGCCAAAACTTTCTGGAGCATGTCATCTATTACCGCATGGTTTCTTTCACACACACAATTACTAAATGGGCTTTCAGCAGTCGTATCATAACTCTGATATTCATATTATCACACATATCCCTAAACTCATCATGAGCAAATTCTCCCCCATTGTCCATAAGGAATTTTGCCAGTGGGCTCATTCCTGCCCCGATTTATTTTTCCACAAATTGATCCAGAATTACTCTCTTTTCTTTACTTCGTAGAATCGTTCATTGACTAAATCTGGTTGCTAAATCTACAAAATGCAAAATAAATATATTATTGGCTTAATGCCAGATCTCAAAGTCCATGGCCACAATGTCGTTAAAATCCCTGGCCAAAAGTAAGGTTACTATCGGTCATGCCGGTGTCCTTCTGTACTTCCTACAAACTTTACAGTGATCAATAACCTGGTCTATCAGTTTAGAATAGTCTTATCCCTTACCCCTGCAAGCTTTAATAATTTCTTCAGCCTCCGAGGAGAAGGATGTGCAAATTGCCTATGCAGTTTTAATACAGGAAGCTTTTTATCAGCTAAAGTTCCATTTTCAACTGCCATTAACTCATCCTTAACAACTGTACTTGAAATATTATTTGTCAGTAATGGAATACAATCGTGTCCTGACTGTGTAAATTGAAAGTCCGTCTTTCCAAAAAGTGTCACCTTCTCCTGTTCCATATCCAGCTTCATGTGTGCTTTCTTCATCGACGGTCTGCTCAGAAGCAAAGGTATCTCACTTGATACAACATCCGTCCTAATGAAATGATTCACTCCAGCAATATTGCAAGGGTTCACCACTCTTTTAAGCGACTTCAGAGTATTATCATCCCCAAACCTGAAACTTGTGGAACTTTCAAATTCCTTAACCTTGTTCCGATTTTCAGCATTCAAAGAGTCCGGTCAATCCCACACACAGTAGATATGCACCACTATCCAATACAGCACAATTGAAGGATTCTGCAACCAACACCCTCATTACCGGCTTAAAACTGCTTGTTAATAGGACAATACCTTCTTTCTGGTCACTATCCTTTTCCTCTTCTGACTCTTCCGTGTCATGTATCGCTTCAAACACTCTATTATAATGTGTTGGACAATTGAAAGCAAATGGTATTGAGAGTCACATCGAAAACATCGATTTATCATACCCCCGGCATTTCTGGGTTCATCTTCCTATTGTAGGTCGTAACTGCGGTTCTGTCGTAATAATTTCCAGGTCCAGATCTCCTTCTATAGTCTTGGAACCTGTTTGTAGCCGTGTGATTTTGCCATCCTGTTATTAGTGTATCTTCCATATTCTGCTTTATTGCAGACTGACCTATTTGGGATATCAGAGCCATCGGAATTGAATGTTTCCCCAGAAACTTTTTAAAGCTTCTGTCATCTGATCGAATAACTCTCCCCATGTTTGCGTGGGTTTTGCCCCCACACCCCAAAGATGTGCAAGGTAGGTGGATTGAACACGCTAAATTGCCCCTTAATTGGAAAAATGAATTGGGTACTCTAAATTTATTTTTAAAAACCTGATCGAATAAGTTACCCTTGTCCGCAAACTGAACTCCTGTCAAAACCAAGAGCCTATCCATGTTGCTCACTCTAGCACAGTCAAGTAATTTAAAGGCCAACACAGACTGTGGAAATTCCAGGTTGTGTTTCTGCAGCCTTTTATAATGACTGCCAAACTCCATTATATAGTCTTCCCGTAACAGCCTCCCCGAACAGGCGCCGGAATGTGGCGACCAGGGGCTTTTCACAGTAACTTCATTTGAAGCCTACTCGTGACAATAAGCGATTTTCATTTTCATTTTCATTTTCATTCCATAGCTAAATCCTCTACTTTCTGGAACCTATCAAAATCCAACCATGCTTCATATGCACTTAACAAGTCATCCTTCTTATAAATCTTATCCATATAACGTAATAAAGTCTCCTGACCTTCTTCTGAGTCTAATTCTTCCAAATCCAGCTCAGAAAACACTTTGCTTCGGATTTTATTGTCATAACGTAGAGAAAGAGCCAATGCCATACTTTGATTTCTCTTTCCCAAGGCAGTTACCTTAGTCCACATACTACACTTCTCCATTGTCGTACCAACCCTTTCAGAAAATAGGGGAGGTAGTCATATCCAGCCACCTTTATCCGAGGTTCAGCCATAAATCTTTTTTTTTTCTTCACTCACTCCTTGGTTTTGTCAGGAAAAGTTGTATTTTTCAACCCTTCACATTTCCACAGCAACCGTCCTCCGCTGTCATTTGTTAGACGTTTAGCTGCTGTTGTATAAAGAGCCAAAGGTACTGTTGCTTTTACAAACACCTTTATTCCACTTTAACAGACTCTACACAAAACTCTATCTTCACATCAACTGACCCAAAGGCCACCTGAAGCCCTATTACATAATCAGTGTCAATTATTGGATAATTAACGTAAATCAGACAACTAATTGGAAGGTCTCTTAACCCATTACTTAACACCCACTACCCTCTGTGCAAAAAGCTTGCCTCATACATCTCCTCTAAACCTTGCCCCTCCTTAGGTCGCTGCCCCACATGCTATTTACATGGTCAACCACTTGGGTGAAACGATTTGCTGCCGGACGGAGAAATTGTCCGCCCACCCAGTGCATCGACCACACAGACTGCGAGACTGCTCGCGCTGTGACACTATTTTCTTTTACAGATGTCTTGTCTCCAAAAACAAAAATGAGGGAGTCACATATCGTGACAATTCTACTGGGCAATTGATGATAAAAGGAGAGACAGACAGACATACGAGATCTTAAACACGGTAATAACAGATATTATGCTTGTGTCCACAGGAAATCCAAAACATCAGAAGACAGAGGAAGAGAAGAGAAAAATGAAGACGGACATAATGACCTACATTTGGATCATCGTGGGATCACTACAGCTGCGCGCGGAAGTGGCCCCCCCCACCCCCAACTCCTACCACACAGGCCGTGAATATATCCCATATACCACACCCAGAAACAGCCACTGACACACCAACCTGGTGCGACAATCTCATAGAATGGTATTGCCTTTCATACATGGTAGAAGGTCTATTACTGATAGCGATACTCTGCAGTGTCATCCAGAGACTGAGACTTCAGAAATGGCGAAGGAAAGCCTCCCGCACCCCAGTATACACACTCAGACCCCCTATTTACCGACTCCAGCAAACCCCCCACTCTCTCTAAATAAATAAAGGGCATCGATTATTTTGTGATGTGTTCCATCCTTCACGCTTCGTGTTGAGGGCCATAAGGAGGGAGTGTAGCCATCTGGGATGGCCACTTCCAGCATATAAAAGGGACACTCGCGGAGCATACAGGGAAAAATGGACAATGCAAAGTAACAGACAGGCACAGAGCCGGAATGTGTATTTAGAAGACAGACTGCAGACAGCACCGAAACTCTTGGCCGATTTGCACATTGATGGCCCATCTCCGATAAACAAAGACTAGCGCTCAGGTAGCCGATACCGTCCCAGACATTCCGGCGCCACTATCCCAGCAAGAAGATACAAACAAAGCAAGGCCAACGGCCACTTAGGACACGCCCAGCCATCAAGGCACCCGCCCCTTTATTGGCTTCGATCGATGGCAGTGATCGAGAAGCTGCCCAATTAATTGGGACCATGTTTAAGGCCCACCTAAAAGCGCGCAAAGCCCCACAAGTATAAGAAGGAACCCTCGCCTTGTGTTCTCTCTCTAGGATTCGGCTCTCAACCAGAGAGACCCTTCCACCTGCACCACCAGAAGCAAGTAAGTTCAAGTTCAACGATTGCTACCAGACGGACGACTTTAACTGTACTCCCGCTACCTCTTCGAACCCAACAGCCTCAGCACCCAAAGTTAAGTATAGGTGTTAGTGATAGACATAGTTTAGCCTGTAGTGTTAGTGTGCATGAGAAAATCATACTGTGTGTAAATAAAGTATCACTGACTTTGAACTAACGAACTGGTGTATTGGCTCTTTGATCAATATTCGGTTGAACCTTGTGGCGGTATCAAGAAATACCTGGCGACTCTGAAAGCATATTCATAATTAGGATTAAGAAACGCGACCTCATTAATCGCGATATTTATAGCCATTAAAAGATAGCAACAATTGGATCAATATTACGTTTGGAGGTTAATATTTAAGGAAGTGGGGCAGCACGGTGGCGCAGTGGTTAGCACTGCTGCCTCATGGCGCCGAGGTTCCAGGGTCGATCCCGGCTCTGGGTCACTGTCCGTGTGGAGTTTGCACATTCTCCCCGTGTTTGCATGGGTTTCACCCCCACAAACCAAAGATGTGCAGGTTAGGTAGATTGGTCATAGTAAATTGCCCCTTGATTGGAAAAAAAATGAATTGGGTACTCTAAATTTAAAAAAAATAATTTTTAAGGAAGTCCTTTGAATCATTGCCGTTGATAACTGAGAGAACAGATAGAAAGGGAAGAATTGGTTGATTTCTGTCATTGAATACAGTGAAGAATGGGGAGGGATACAAAGTGCAACCTTTTAATGATGACTGTGGTTTGACAGATCTACTAACACCTCTACACCGTGTGATTCACACAATTTATCTTTAATCTGGGCCGCTTTAGCTCAATTGGTTGGACAGCTGGTTTGCCATGAAATGCCAGGCCAGCAGAGAGGCTTCAATTAGTGCTGTGTTATTGAGGAAATGAATAAATGAATGTGATAAAAAATAGGATGATTAGTTAAAATAGTATAGATAATAGGGCCGGTCCGATGATAGTGAGCTCACAGATAAAGAACAAAGGATTTTAGCAAAGCCTGGGGGAGGGTAGCCTCATGGTGAGGATGGTGAAAAGGATGCTGGGTAACAATGCAAAGTGACCAATTAGGATATAGGGCCAGGTCAGGAGGTGTATAGAATGACCAATGGGAAGCTTATATGTGAATCTTACTGTGATTTTGAATATATCTGTAGAGACCCTTTTGTCTTCGGTCTCTCTAGCTCTGGGGCTCCTAGACGACGGCCCTGTGTGTTCTGGAGTCCTACGAGTAAGCCAGCCTTGCAAGTTATTTATTATTAAATGATATGATACCTGCAAATCCATCTCAGATTTTATTGAATCTAGACTGACAGCAAATTAATCAGGGATTAACATTATGTACTCTGGGATAACACAGGCTGCAACTCAATGCAGCTTTGACCAAAAGATACTCCAGGCGTTGAAGTAAGTCCAATGTGATTTATTGAACCATGAGCACAGTTCTCTATGAGTTCGACTCTCCTGCTAATCTTGCTACAGTAACTCAGTCTAACTAACCAGTCTGCTCTAAGCCACGTGGTAGGTGTGATGCTTCTGATCTGCCCCTGTCCTACTCTGCTAAGTGTCGGAATGAGTCAGAGCATGTGTGCCCTGCCTTGTATATGGTTTGTGTAATGCCCCCTTGCGGTTGTGTCACCCCTGGGTGTCTTGACTGCCCATTGGTCATGTCCTATTCTATGTGTTCATTAGCTGTATACCAAATAATAGTTAGGAGTCCAAAGTTCATGAATTTACACGGTCGTGTGGCTTTCTTTTGCTGTTATGGAAGTGTCGATGTTGATGTTGTCATTCCCTTGTGAACGCCGTCAGTGTCCTGATGTTTACGTAACCAAAAAGTCATCAGGAGGTGTTCAAATGGTCAAATGACTTCATTGTCTGAGGTGGACTCTTTTTTTTAATGCTTGTGGTAGCAATTCTTCATTACATCTTTGCTGAAAGCTGGTTTGCTTGTCCGTAGTGTAGCAAACATGAATTGGTAAGATGTGTTGACATGCCATGGTATGATGCAATCCCGCCATTGTTCAGAGCTGAGCAGTAACATTGTCCTTCATGGGCAGAGTTGTACCATGTCGTACCAGTTGTTGTTCTAGTGTTGTTGTCATTGTTGTTATTGATGTGCTTGTTGTTGTGTTTGTTGCCTCTGGTACGTTTCTTGTTGTTGTCTTTGTTATTGTTTTTGTTGTTGTGTTTGTTGCGCTCAATGACTACACCGAGTGGAGAATTCGAGTCCTTCACAAAGTTACTTGTGTCAATGCCCTTTATGGCATCTGCTGTTTCACTGAGCGCGCCATCTCTGATTCCTCAGCGCTCACCGTCTGGAGTCATGTCCGGTTCACTTGAATCATCTTTGGCTAGTCGATGCTGCCCATCTGGATCCCTTTCTGGTTCACTTGAATCATCTTTGGCTTGTCAATGCTCCCCGTCTGGAGTCCTTTCTGGTTAACTTGAATCATCTTTGGCTTGTCAATGCTCCCCATCTGGAGTCATTTCAGGTTCCTGTGGAGAGGCCAGAGTAGATGAGGTTTGAATTAACGTGGTGTCACTGAAGTCACTAGCAGCCTCACTTTGATTGTCGAGTGCCTCTGTACATACTAGCTGAGATCTGGCAGTCTCGCTGAGATGTCGCACATCTTGTATGGGAATTGTGAAGCCTTTGTCACTTGTCACACGTACAGTGGGTAGACCTTCAGTGACTTCCTGTCGGTTAGATGAGCTGGGTAGACTGTCAGAGTCTTCTTCTGGTGGCTCAAATAATCTGGGTAGACTGTCATAGTCTTTTTGTTGTTCATGTGAGCGTGGTAGACTGTCACAGTAGTCTTGCTGTGCACTTGTGCGTGGCAGACGTGCATCGTCTGCTGCTGGTCGCTCAGATAAGGTTGCTAGACCTTCATGGTCTTGTTCCTGCAAGGACTGCACTCTGGAGGCTTGCGTTGCTTCCATCATGGAGTCTGTCAACAAGCTCTCTGTAGAGGCTTGTATCGCTCTCCCTGTGGAGTCTGGCATCGTTCTCTGTGTGGAGTCATGCAGTGGTCTCGTTGTGGAGTCGATCTGTGTTCTCTGTGTGGAGACGTGCAGTGGTCTCGCTGTGGAGTCGATCTGTGTTCTCTGTGTGGAGTCATGCAGTGGTCTAACTGTGGAGTCGATCTGTGTTCTCTGTGTGGAAACGTGCAGTGGTCTCGCTGTGGAGTCGATCTGTGTTCTCTGTGTGGAGTCATGCAGTGGTCTAACTGTGGAGTCGATCTGTGTTCTCTATGTGGAGTCATGCAGTGGTCTCGCTGTGGAGTCGATCTGTGTTCTCTGTGTGGAAACGTGCAGTGGTCTCGCTGTGGAGTCGATCTGTGTTCTCTGTGTGGAGACGTGCAGTGGTCTCGCTTTGGAGTCTGTCATCGCTTTCTGTGCGGAGTCGGGGACCCTTCGTGGTGCGTGGACCACTCTCTTGGCATCAGGCCGCTCTCTGTGGGCTTGTGCCGCTCTGTCTCTTGGCATCAGGCCGCTCTCTGTGGGCTTGTGCCGCTCTGTCTCTTGGCATCAGGCCGCTCTCTGTGGGCTTGTACCGCTCTGTCTCTTGGCATCAGGCCGCAGTAGAATCCTGTACTCATGGGTCAGGATGTCGTCTATGCTGGGCTGAGGATCCTCAAATCCGAAGGACTCGTCCATGACTGTGTCAGATGCTTCAATGTACAACACATCTCGTTGCGGTTCGGATTTGGTACTGAAGTCGCCACATCCAATGATGAAATTATCGTCTGAGTCATAGTCTTCAAGGACTAAATCATCTCTGAGGGTGGTGCTAACTGATTGTTGCAGGGTCCTGCGGAGGTTACTTTCAGCTACTGGTCGAAGTTCAGGCATTGTGCTGTCGTTCAAGGTGAAAGAATCGTGTTTTCTGGCTTTAAAATTTATTTTCACTATTTTCAGACATTTCCCCTTTAGGTGGGCGTGGTCGGGGGCCTCTGACATCATGACGCTTGTGACGAAGAGGGTAGGAATGGTTTGGGCATGCGCAGATCGCTTTTCCTTCACTGTGCGCTCTTTTCCCAACTGCGCATGTGCGGCCTCTCGCACATGCGCAACACACTGTTTCGCCAGTTTGCGTCTTCTCGGGAACTGCGCATATGCGGCTCCTTGCGTAAGATGGCTGCCAATCAAAATTGTCGTTTGTTTCTGTTGCAAGCCCACCTTTGCCTCGTGGTGAGTATTGGCGCCAGTTTTACCGATTTCTGTTGTGTTTACCTCGCAGTAGTTTTCAAACTTGTCCAGGACTGTCTGGAAGTCTCTCTTGTCCTGCCCTTTGGAGTACTTGAAGGAGTTGAAGATTTCTGTTGCACTTTCACCTGCAATGGCGAGTAGGAGATCTATCTTCTCAGCATCGGCCATGCCATCTAGGTGGGATGCTACCATGTAAATCTCAAATCTCTGCTTGAATGCATGTCAGTTGGCACTGACATTGCCGTGGTACCTGAGCTGCTGAGGAACCAGGATCTCGATCATCTTGCCTGGGTGCTGTTGCTGGTAGTCACGGATCTTGCTGAATTGAACTATATAGATTCAACAGGCACTACTGGTACCATGTTGTGTTATGTACTCTTGAATAACACAGGCTGCAACTCGATGCAGCTTTGACCAAAAGATACTCCAGATTTTGAAGTAAATTAAATATCATTTATTGAATCATTAGCACAGTTTTCTATGAGTTTGACTCTCCTGCTAATAGAACATAGAATAGTACAGCACAGAACAGGCCCTTAATGTTGTGCCAAGCCATGATCACCCTACTCAAACCCATGTATCCACCCTATACCCGTAACCCAACAACCCCCCCCTTAACCTTATTTTTATTAGGACACTACGGGCAATTTAGCATGGCCAATCCACCTAACCCGCACATCTTTGGACTGTGGGAGGAAACCGGAGCACCCGGAGGAAACCCACGCACACAGGGGGAGGACGTGCAGACTCCACACAGACAGTGACCCAGCCGGGAATCGAACCTGGGACCCTGGAGCTGTGAAGCATTTATGCTAACCACCATGCTACCCTGCTGCCCCTGCTACCCTGCTGCCCCTTGCTATAGTAACTCAATCTAACTAACCAGTGTGCTCTAAGCCACGTGGTGGCTGTTATGCTTCTGATCTGCCCCTGTCCTACTCTCTAAGTTTCGCCTGTGGAAAGAGGCAGAGCATGTGTTCCCTGTCCTTATATATGGGTTGTGTAATGACTCCTTGTGGTAGTGTCACCTCTGAGTGTCTTGACTGCCCATTGGTCGTGTCCTATTCTATGTGATCATTAGCTGTATGTCTGCATGTCATGACGTCTCTCGTGCCCCTCTAGCGTTTACTTAGTCACAGTGTATTTACATTAACCCCTTGTGTATTTAGAGTGATGCATATCACCACAATTACAAGCTGAGGTTATCCATGAAGGTTTCTCCTTCTCAACCTTTCCCCCTCGCTTAAGATATGTTGACCCTCAGGGTAAATAACCACCACACAGCTCTCCCCCAAAGGGAAAAGCACCCTACTCTCACCTGGAACTATGACGACTTTACATACAGGTGGCTCAGTGCATTGCTGCCTGTGGAACCCGGATTCAATTCCGCCCTTGGGTCACTTTCTGGGTGGAGTTTGTACATATTTCACATTTCCTCCAGGTGCTCCGGTTTCTCCCACAGTCCAAAGATGTGCGGTTTGGCCATGATGTGTCCATGGATGTGTAGTCTTGCGGTGATAGGGCTGTGTGGACATGGGTAGAGAGCTCTTTCGAAGGGTCGGTGCAGACTCAATGGTCGAATAGCTGCTGTCTGCACTGGCGAGTTTCTATAATTCTTCCATGAAACTGAATGAACGTTCTTGCATTCAAGGGTTTGTCTCACACTTTCCCCAAAATAAACACCATTTGAAAACTTTCAAAGACGAGTTCAGATGAATTTGCAAAGGCATATACCATAGAACAGCTGAACAAAACAGATGGTTGACACAACATACTGAGATACAAATTGAGACAGTGAATTAGAATGCTGGTGCATGCTTTGACGGAGTTAGTTAAAGTGACACTTCTTTAAACAGATGATCCTAAGTTCAAACATCAGTGAAATCTATCCCTCGGCATTGAATCCTTGGCATTAAATCAAAAGCCATGATGTGGAGATGCCAGCGTTGGACTGGGGTGGACACAGTAAGAAGTCTAACAACACCAGGTTAAAGTCCAACAGGTTTGTTTCAAATCACTAGCTTTCGGAGCACTGCTCCTTCCTCAAGTGAAGGAAGGAGCCTGAAGAAGATGTGCAAGTTAGGTGGATTGGCCACGCTAAATTGCCCCTTAATTGGAAAAAATAAATTGGGGACTCTAAATTTATTTTTAAAAGTCTTGATTTTTCCTCTCACTATGCATCTAGAAACAGACAGGCGTTTTTGATTTTGATCCCCCCTCCTCCACCTTATAAATCGTGTATTTTCACCAACCCCCAGGTTTGGAGAACTCAAATGTTCTGTGACTAAATTGCACAGCAAACTTGAGATAAGATTAAATAAAACAGTAGGTTTAGTTCATACACATACGCACCAGTCAAGGTATTTTGCAATGTGCACCCCTGTTGCAGTCGTACAATAAAAGGTGGATAAGGCAAAGAAAGAGATACAAGGCCGGACCAGAATCAAAATGCAAGTTACGGATTTTCGTGAGTCCGGTATCCTGGAAATTTTTCGGAATCTATAGCATTGTCACAGGTAATCACTTTGTGATTTAAAAAATTATGATGTTCAAAGTATTAACTGAACATGTATGTTCAGTGACTGGAATGAATATTAGTCTCTATGGGCCCTAATTGTTTCACTCGAGGGTTTACCGTCACTATGAATAAGTGCTTCATTTCGACATGTTTTCCCAGACTGCAGAAGCATCAACTGCAACATCAGCATTGGTTCCATTGTGGGATACATAATGAATTGGAGTCTGGTGTTCCAGATACAGGATTTACTTTCTGAAATCCAGAAGATTTACTATCCCCTTCTTGCTGCTGTTGGTGTTCCGAGTAAGGATCTATATTTAACTGTTATCTTAGTAACTCTGTTAAACTACATTGTTGTTTTTGCCATGAACATTTCACTGTCGTGTTTTATGTTGTACCCGGTATTCTGCTGAACTCAATTATAAGTATTACAGCATGTTTTACAATATTGCTGGTTACTTAATCCTGTCTCCGCTGTGGTTTAAATTCCTGTGAGTCACTACACCCAGTTACTAATTTTCTAAAGTATATTTCACTGTATTATCGCATTAATCATTCATTTACCAATTCTCCCCACTGTGGAGTTCCTGGAACATTTGATATGTAACAGAAGATTTACTGAGATCCAATGCGTGCCATATATAAATGTGTGGCTGATAGATGGTGTATGTTTTGGTGAATTCTGCATCCTGATAAAGTACACAATTCCTTTGGATCATGCCGACATTTGCAAGTCATCACTATTGACAAAGGGATCCAGATGAGATTAAACGTGGGACCTATCAGCATTCAAAAGATTTTGGTTCAATGATAAAGCAGAACCCTTAGATTTTTTTTATCACATGTACGAATATCTTTGTAATCTGTCAGTGTCTACATAGAGTCTGTAGATTATGTTGGGAGCCATGGAATTTACGAGGGACACATGGAATGTCTCAATATTTGGAAATCGCCCTATGAGTGTCTCAGTTTACCTCAAAGCCTTTAACTGTCTTCTTCGACATGGACGAGACGTTATTGTATGTCGATATTGACAGGGGGTTTCTGAGAGTGTCCTGAATGACAGGCTGTTTCTGAATGTGTCTCAGCATTTCCAGGACATTTCTGAGTGAATGGCAACATTTACAGCAGGTTTACATATTCCCTGTCACCCAGATAAATGTGGTCCCACTGTCATTCAAATCTGTACATATTTATTCAGACTAAGACCACCTGACTGCAAGTGCATGATTAAGAGATGCAATATTTGAAGTTAGAAGTGAAGACCGTTACAACATTTGCAGCCAGGGATATATTTATTAATCAGATTTTACATTGGCTCCTAAAGATTGTGCTGAAGTTTATCGGTGAAGGCAGTGAACGGTGGAGGAAGTGAAGGCAGTGAAGGGCATTGGGTGACTGTATGGATTTTGCAAACTATCCCCGTGTCTGCATGGGTTTTCTCCGTGTGCTCCGGTTTCCTCCAATAGTCCAAACATGTGCAGGACTTTTTTTCTTCTTTTTCTTAAATAAAAAGTGTAGGGTACCTAATTCATCATTTCCAATTAAGGGGCAATTTAGCGTGGCCAATCTACCTACCCTGAACATCTTTGGGTTGTGGGGGTGAAACCCACGCAGACACGGGGGGAATGTGCAAAATCCATATGGTCAGTAACCCAGTGCCAGGATTGAACCTGGGACCTTGGCGCCGTGAGGCAGCACAGCTAACCATTGTGCCACCGTGTTACCCCTAGATGCGCAGGTTAGGTGGATTGGCCATGCTAAATTGCCCCTCAGTGTCGAAACGTTAGGTAGAATTACTGGTGGTCAGCGATACGGTGGAGGTGTAGGCTTTAGTAGGGTAGTAGGGTGCTCTTTCCAAGGGCCGGTGCAAACTAAATGGGATGAATGGTCTCCTTTTGCACTGTTGGAATTCCATGATTCAGATACTGTACCGAAGCATATATTGGACATGTAGGGAATTTGGCAAATTCTGGAGATTACGAAAACTGGACGATAACATTCACATTAATCCACAGGACGCGTCTACAAATTTGGTACTGTCGACTGGAAAGAATTCAGAGTTTTCACTGATTTACACAGCCAGGTTGAACAAATGCACCTGTATTTAGTTGGGAATTGAAAACTGCAACAACAATGAAATTACCCTATTTACTTTTCGTTATATTTAATTTCGGTTGTATTATTATTCCCAAATCTGGGTGTGTTTATGAAAACGTTGTCTTTGTCCTGAAACCCTGGTATAATTATTCAATCCCATTACTGGATGGGAAAACCAAAAAAACACTGTTGCCATGAACGTTAATAAAACTTTGTATATGTCTGTGATGAGATTTTGTATATAAGGTACACGCTTTAAATGGGGCAAAATTACATTGCAAATGGTAGAGTTCATACTTTCCAAATCTATACCAGATATAATAAACTGGATGAAAACTGGAAGAAACTTAAACCAGAAGAGACTTTATTAAAACAAAACACATTATATGGAGTGATATATGCTACATTTCTATAAATAATCTCTCCTGGAAGAAGGGTTGATACCCAAAAATACAAATGACGGACAATTGACAAAATATAAGGGAAATAGGGATGTTATTTTACGCAGCATGTTTCCACAACCTGGAGTTCACAAACTGAAAGATTTTGGAAACAGATTTAATGCTAATTTCAAGAATAACGGATAGAGTAGAGAAATTAGGACTAAGTATATATCACTTTCAGAAATCTGACTCTAGCACAGCACACAGATTGGTCTTGTGGTGTGCTGTGGGATTATATGCTCCACTGATCTCACCAAGGCCTCCATCTGTCTTATACTTCTGCATTTAGTATTGTTTATGATTTGATGTCTGTTTCCTCTTCTGACAGTTAACCTGCTGACGATTGTGATACTATCTAAGGGAAAGTGTGGTCTCTCCAAAGGCATCACATGCTACTTGATGGCCATGGCAGCAGGGGATATGCTGGTCGCTATCCTTGATTTGATGTTGAGGCAGATTCCAATTTCTTATTGGAGACAATTTTCTTTCCTTTGGGATGTTCGGGTATGTAATATCCATGCCGTGTTGCTTTATGCTGTTACAGACTGTTCAGTTTGGTTCACCGTCACTTTCACCTTTGATCGATTTGTGGCTATTTGCTGGCAGAATGTGAAAGTGAAATATTGCACACAGAAAACTGCAGCTACCGTTATTGGAACAGTCTCATTGCTCAGTTGTTTAAAGAATATATTCTGGTACTTCCTGTTGAGAGGTACCTATAAATTTTCAAACGCCCCTTGGTTTTGCTATGAAACATTTGGTGTTTTATATTCAAAGTTCTGGATAGCAATTGAACTTCTTCATTATATTCTCAACCCATGTGTCCCATTTTTTATCATTATGCTGCTCAATAGTTTAACTGTAAGATACATTTTAGTGGCCAGCAGAGCCCGGAGGAGAATCAGAGGTCACGTTAGTCAAGAGAGCCCCAGAGATCCAGAGATGGACAGCCGAAGAAAATCTATCATTTTACTGTTTGCTATCTCGGCGAATTTCATTCTTTTATGGGCAGTGTATATGTTCTATTATATGTGGATCCGGATGATATATTTAGGCTTACGTGATATATATTTACCTCCCTTAGTAAGAGAACTGGGATTGATGCTGCAGCTTTTGAGCTGCTGCACAAACACCTGCATTTATGTACTGACGCAGGCTAAGTTCAGAAATCAGCTAAAGAATATGTTGAGCTGCAAAGGTAGATGAGGGAAGTGAAGTTGACGTTGTCTACATGGATTTATCAAGGCGTTCGACAAGGTACCACATGGTAGGTTGTTGCAAAAGGTTAAATCTCACAGAATCCAGGGTGAGGTAGCCAACCGGATACAAGATTGGCTTGGAGACTGAACCAAAGGGTGGTTGTGGAGGGTTGTTTTTCAAACTGGAGGCCTGTGACCAGCGGTGTGCCTCAGAGATCGGTGCTGGGTCCACTATTATTTCTTATATATATTAATGATTTAGATGAGAATGTAGGAAGCACGGTTAGTAAGTTTGCAGATGACACCAGGATTAGTGGCATAATGGATAGTGAAGAAGGTTATATAAGATTGCAACAGGATCTTGACCAATTGGGCCAGTGGGCCGATGAATGACAGGTGGAGTTCAACTTGAATAAATGTGAGTTGGTGCATTGTGGTAGATCAAATCAGGGCAGGACCTATTCAATTAATGGTAGGGAGTGTGGGAGAGTTACAGAACAAAGAGATCTAGGGGTACAGGTTCATGGCTCCTCGTAGAGTCGCAGGTGGTCAGGGTGGTGAAGAAGGCATTTGGAAAGCTAGGTTTTATTGGTCAGAATATTGAATACAGGAGTTAGGAGGTCTTGCTGAAGTTGTACAAGACATTGGTAAGACCACACATGGAATACTGTGTTCAGTTCTGGTCACCCTATTATAGGAAGGATATTGTTAAACTAGAAAGAGATTTACGAGGATGCTACAAGACTTGATGGTCTGAGTTATAAGGAGAGGCTGGATAGGCTGGGACTTTTCTCCCTGGAGCGTAGGAGGCTTAGGGGTGATCTTATAAAGGTCCTATAAAATAATGTGGCACATAGATAAGGTAGATAGTCAATATCTTTTCCCAAAGGCAGAGGAGTCTAGAACTAGATGGCTTGGATTAAGGTGAGAGGGGAGAGATACAAAAGAGACCAGATGGGAGGTTTCTTCACACAGAGGGTGGTGAGCATCTGGAACGGGCTGCCAGAGGCAGTGGTAGAGGTGGGTAGAATCTTTTCCTTTAAGAAATAGTGACACTGGGCAGCACGGTGGCGCAGTGGGTAGCACTGCTGCCTCACGGCGCCGAGGTCCCAGGTTCAATCCTGGCTCTGGGTCACTGTCTGTGTGGAGTTTGCACATTCCCCCAGGTGTGCGTGCGTTTCACCCCCACAACCCAAAGATGCGCAAGGTAGGTGGATTGGCCACGCTAAATTGCCCCTTCATTAGAAAAATGAATTGAGTACTCTAAATTTAAAGAAAAGAAAGTTAGACAGTTACATGGGCAGGGTGGGTATCGAGGGATATGAGCCAAATGCAGGCAAGCGGGTCTAGCTTAGTGATAAAACTGGGCGGCATGGACAAGCTGGGCCGAAGGGCCTGTTTCTATGCTATAAACATCTATGTCTCTATAAGGTTCTGTACAGCTGCAGGATGACTTGCCAATTTTTATACTCGATGCCCCGGCCGATACAGGCAAACATGCTGTATTCCTTCTTGACCACCTTCTCCACCTGCATTGCCACTTTCAGTGACATGTGAACCTATACACCCAGATCCCTTTGCCTGTCAATATTCTAAATGGTTCTGCCATTTATTGTATGTTTCCCATCCATATTAGACCTTCCACAATGCATTATTTCACATTTGTCTGGAATAAACTCCATTTGCCATCACTTTGCCCAAGTCTCGAACCAATCTATATCCTGCTGTATCCTCTGACAGTCCTCATGGCTATCCACAATTCCACCAACCGTTGTGTTGCCCATAAATATACTAATCACACCAGTTACATTTTCATCCAATCATGCATATATACTGCAAATAGTAACAGACCCAGCACTGATTCCTGTGGAACACCATTAGTCTATTCAGAAAAACACCCTTCCACTGCTACCCTCTGTCTTCCATCTGTCCATCTTGCCACCTCACCTCTGATCCCGTGTGACTTCACCTTCTGTACCAGTCTGCAATGAGGGACCTTGCCAAAGGCCGTACTGAGGTCCATGTAGAAAAAATCCGCTACCCTATCTTCATGAATCATCTTCTTCACTTCCTCGAAAAACTCAATCAAGTTAGTGAGACACAACGCCCCCTTCACAAACCATGCTGCCTCTCGCTAATACACCTACTTGCTTCCAATTGTGAGTAAATCCTGACTCGAATAATCTTCTCCAATCATTTCCCTACCACTGACATGAGGCTCACGCCCCTGTAATTTCCTGGATTATCCTTTCTTAACCAAAGGAACAACATTGACTATTCTCCAATCCTCTGGGGCCTCACCTGCTGCCAGTGAGGATACAAAGATTTCTGTCAAAGCTCCAGCAATTTCCTCTCTTGCCTCCCTCAGTATTCTGAGGTAGATCCCATAATGCCTTGGGAACTTATCTGCATGTTTTTCAAAGTGCCCAATACCTCCTTCTATTTGATCTCAATGTGACCCAGACTATCTACACAGCCTTCCCCACACTCATCATCCACTAAATCCTTCTCTTTTGTGAATACTGATGTGAAGCATTCATTTAGTACCTCGCCCATTTTCTCTGGTTCCACACATAGATTCCCTCCTCTGCCCTCGAATGGGCCAACCCTTTCCCTGGCTCCTTTTATTCTTTATATACGCATGAAAAGCCTTGAGATTTACCTTAACCCTATTTGCCAATTACTTTTCATGACCCCTTTT
Source organism: Scyliorhinus canicula (assembly GCF_902713615.1). Taxonomy (NCBI): domain Eukaryota; kingdom Metazoa; phylum Chordata; class Chondrichthyes; order Carcharhiniformes; family Scyliorhinidae; genus Scyliorhinus; species Scyliorhinus canicula. The sequence goes on from NC_052151.1 coordinate 208,260,452, forward strand.
TGCCCTCCTGACTCCTTGCTTCGGGTCCTTCCTGCTTTCCTTATATTCCTCAAGGCCTTCGTCCTGTCCTAGCCTTCTGGACCGTACAAATGCTTCCTTTTTATTTCGGACGAGGCTCCCAATATCCCTCGTTATCCGAAGGTTCCAGAAACTTGCCATATTTATCCTTCTTCCTCGCAGGAACGTGCCAGTCATGAATTCCTATCAACTGACATTTCAAAGCCTTCCACATGCCAGATGTTGACTTACCCTCAAAGATCCGCCTCCAAACTCAATTCTTCATTTCTGCGCTAATATTGATATAATCAGCTTCCCCCAAATTAGCACATTCACACGAGGACTGCGCTCATCTTTATCCAACACTACCTTAAAACTGAATTATGGTCACTGTTTCCAAAATGCTCCCCGACTGAAACTTTGACCACCTGGCCTGCCTCATTCACCAATACCAGGTCCAGTACGGTACCTTCCCCAGTTGGACTATTTACATATTGTTTCACGAAGCCCTCCTGGATGCTCCTTACAAACTCTGGCGCATACACGCACCTAGCACAAATTGATGTTGGGGCATATATTCCATAGTCAATGTAGGGGAAGTTAAAATCGCCCACCTGTAGAAGCCAGCTATTTTCTACAGATAAAAGTGATAGGTAAAAGATAGCTATTTAGCATTAAGCCCCTAGTCTATTAAAACCTTTTAAAAACTCACTCATAACCCCAGTTCATTTCAAAACACACATTCAGCATTTCAAAACGTAGCTTTGAACACAGCAGATTAAAAACAACATTCCTATGCAGATAAAAGATAAAGTAACCCAAGGACAAGGCAAGCTCCATGGCAACAGCATAGAGACCATTGTCCTACGAAGCAAGTCAGCAAGAATCTGTTTCAAGTTGTATGCGATAAGGAAGCTGAATCGCATTCCATAGCTCATACAAGAATACATTTCAGTTAATGTTGCATATTAACAGACTGCTAAAACATCGAACCAAACTTATTTGATTTTAACCCAAACCAATTAGGATTACATCGGGGTATAGCTAGATGGCTAAAGTGTGATATGATTTGGTATAACCGGCATAGTTCGTACGGCCATTTTTCCATTCCGGAATCAATCTATACTTTGACTTAACTATTCGCTGTCTCTCTGTCTTTCATATTTCACTTTCTAACTCTGACTTTTGAAGTTATTGCAAGCTGTTTGCCGTAAGCGAGAAAATCATTTCTGTATTATTTGAAAGTTAAATTGTCTACAAGATTGCTTCTCTTGAGTCCTTTGCTAGCTGGAGTTATTGGAGAATAAGACTTAAATGATTCTCAAGTGTAATCAATAGATACAAATAAAACGATTCTTATTTGCTCCTGAGAAGTGTTAACTCAAATTTCTACTGAGTTTTACTGTTCGCAAGTGCCACTAAATCTGCATGGTAGTTCTTACACCACAGAACAATCCTGTTGCTTTCACACCTTTCCAAAATCTTCCTACATATCTGCTCCTCTATCTCCTGCTGGCTATTGTGAAGCCTGTGGTTAAACCCCCAGCAGTGTGACTACACCCTTCCTATTACTGAGCTCTACCCATCATGCCTTGCTGCATGAGCCCTCCGAGGTGTCCACTGCAGTACACCTGTGATATTCTCCTTAATCCGTAGTACAACCCCCTCCTCCCCCACCCACCCTTTTTAGATCCCCCTCTGTCCCACTTGAAACATCTAATCCTGGAACTTTTAGCTGACAATCCTGTCTCTCCCTCAACCACGTCTCTGGAATGGCAACAACATCATAGTTTTTCTTTGTTACATCTCTGGCAGGAAGTGGAGGTGTAGGTCTCTTCCATTCCTCCTTCCAGAGTAAGTGACACCCCTCTTAATAATCAGATCCCTCTGGACTCCGGTCTCCTTCTAGGAACGTTTTCAGAGATTGAGTATTGAGCTGACTTTTACATGGGGAATCTCCCGACCTAATAGCTATTCTGCTGACACAAAGAACTCGTGGATACAGTAACTCTGGTTAAGACGGCTTTACATTCCAAGCTTGGTCAACGTACGTGGGAGAGTGATTTGGATAAAAGCCAAAAACATTCTGATTTACATTGCTTTAGGTTCAATTAGGTATACAACTTCCACAAAACAGTAGCCCTGCCACACCGAGACTCGGTCCAATCCTTGTTGCTAATATTATTCCTTGACCAATGAATTTTATTTTAGCTGTGTGATCAGCTCATGATGTAGTCACGTCCTTTCAACTGGCCATCTGTTATTTTTCAAGCCCCTTTGCTCTCCCTCCCATTTTTTCTTATCATTGTGTGGTTCCGAGCTGTGCCATTGCCTGAGTATGGGATGTCTAGTGTTGGCGATAAGAGCTGCTTCCTCTGCATATGTCTTTGCTGCCCAGATTATTTCTGTGTGATTCTGTCTTTCTTAGGAATGTGGTCAAGTCAGCTAGTTTAAATCACATTATACATTGTGGCCACTACAATCAGCAACAGTTTAAATGCCTGTTACTGCTATGATCTAAGAATACATGTTTAATGGTTACTGGATATATTTTCTACCGTCAGTTTCAGTCCTCAATAAACTAATTATGTAGAGCTATTCTAGTGTTATCCTAACTATCTGGTGTCAAGGGGTCTCATCTTAGGACCCCTTTCACCCCTGACTTTTATTGCAGTCGCACCCATCGTACCTCCCCTCCCAAGCTTTCCCGTTCCTCCCTGCCCTGGGACCTGTTGAATTTACCTGGGTCTCCACTGCACGGACCTAGTCTCAGGTGTCCTTCTACATGTTTCCTCTGCCCACTGCACTGCTGTTTCTGCAGGGACAGCAGAGCTGCCGGCCAATTACATTTGCCTGTTTCTCTCAAAGGCGGAACTTTTTCACCAGTGCAAATCTACCACAGTCACCTATTGCTCATTTCAACATGAAATATGTGCAGAGTCGAGAGGGATGGGTTCCCTCCGATTCTTTGGATTTCGCCAAGCGAGATACCACCATCAGAAATAAATTAGGCCCGAGTCTCAAAGAGTCGCTCCTTAAGTCTGAATAATTTCACAGAGAAATTCTCTAAACACTAGCACTCTTCCCGAAATACCATGCAAACATTAACATTCTCATAGCGACATCCTGTCAACATTAATAGACTCCATGAGACAAACTATAATCGTTAATCGTCTCTGATCAGTGGGAGCAAGTTGATGGGACATCAGTTCCAAGCCACTCATAAGTAAATCTGATAGTAATTTCAGCAATCTGGGCATTTAAAAGGCCTCTCATCAGGGCAGCACAGTGGCGCAGTGTTTAGCACTGCGGCCTTACGGTGCCGAGGTCCCAGTTTCGATCCCGGCTCTGGGTCATTGTCCGTGTGGAGTTTGCACATTCTCCCCATGTTTGCGTGGGTTTCACCCCCACAACCCAAAGACGTATAGGTTAGGTGGATTGGTCACACTAAATTGCCACTAATTTGGAAAAAAATGAATTGGGTACTCTAAATTTATAAAAACAAAATAAAAGGCCTCTCATCAACGTGAAGTTGATGTTTTCTCAGCAACGTGGATAACTGACTGAATCCTTTCCTACATAGAGCAGTACAGCACAGTCCAGGCCCTTAGGCCTGCGATGTTGTGCTGACCATTTATCCAAATCTAAGATGAACCTAACCGACACCCCTTCAATTTATTGCTGTCCATGTGCCTGTCCAAGAGTCACTTCAATGTCCCTAATGACTCTGACTCCACCAACTCCGCTCGCAGTGCATTCCATGCACCCACCACACTCTGTGTAAAGAACCGACCTCTGACATCTCCCCTATACCTTCCTCCTACATTTGGAGTAAATGCAAAGGCTGCCATTAATGTGAAGTAAAACACCAGCAAGATGAGCAAGGGATTCCCTTGGCGCACTGGGAGCGTGTGAATGGGCTCTCACTAGTGTGAACAGTGAGGTAACCTGATTGCTGAGTAAGCTTAGATGATGCCTTCAGCCCACTCCCAAAATGAAAACACCTGAACAGTGTCCGATCTTTTTGACGGTGTCAGTGTTACATCAGTTCCTGAGAACTTTTACATCATTCCCTACAGTCCAGACACGAAAGAGCTTTCTCCCCAGTGCAGGGAGGTTGGATAACTGAGTGAATCCCATCCCGAATGTGAAGCTGGTGAATGACCTCGCCTCAATATAAACTCGCTGCTGCCTCAGCAGATTGATTGGTTGAGAAGGTAATTGGACCTGTCGAGTCTGGGACAACACAAGATTCCGGTCTCTATGGGAGGTGAAAGGAGAGAGAGAGAGAGGGAGAGAGAGAGAGAGGGAGAGAGAGATGGGAGACGCAGGGGATATAGAGAAGAATCTGAAGCTGAATGAAAAAGTTGACAGAATCTCCCAAACGCTCAACCTCAACCACCTCGAAATGCCAGGGCAATGGCTGTATGAGAATATGATCACCTGGCTGGCTTGACTTCCAGTGCTGAGTGAACAGAAGTTTCCTTCATTAAAATATTGGCAAAAGTGAAATCAATACATCCAGTCCCTGCGAAAGAATCCACTCACTGGAGACGGAACTGGACTGTTCACAACCGTGGCAAAATATTTCATCCCACAGCGAGCTTCCAAATACATAGGGGCATCATCACCAAGGCAGCCTATTCCCACCTCAGTGACGTCATTCTCCCCCTCCCCAGTCTCCGCTCATTTATTGCTGAAACCGTCATCCATTCTGTTTATTCCAGAATTATTTACCTGATAACATTCCCAGCACGCCACTCACATTCAACCTTCCTGTGACCTTGAGGTTATCCGAAACTTTTCTACCCTTGTGCTTACTGGCACCAAGTCTTGTTCACCCATTAGTTCTGTGTTTTCTGAGCTATTGGGACTAGTGTTCTTGCAAACCGGTTAATTAGGGAATTAGAGAGAGCTTCAAATTAAATAGAGCAGGGGCGTTTCTGTGGAGAGCATACATAGGCTAACAAAGCAAAAGGATACGACACTATACAAGTCAGCTATTTAGATTGGGGAGGCAGTGGTGTCGTGGTATTGTCGATGGACAAGTAATCCAGAGACACTGGGTAATGCACCGGGGATTGGGTTCAAATCTCACCATGGCACTAAAAGATGACCATGAAACCAATGTCGATTGTTGTAAAACAAAAAGCCGTCTAATTCACTAATGTCCTTTAGGATTTAGGAAATCTGTCGTCCTCGGCCTACATGTGACTCCTGACTCCAGATCCACAGAAAGATGGTTGACTCTTAAATGGGACGGGCAATAAATGCTGACCCAGTTACACCCACATCCCAGGAACGAATAATTAAAAAAACACACTGAGACCCAGAGTTTACCAGATAGGGTCAGAGTGTAAAAACATTGTTGAAAAACAAAAAATCGGGTTAAAAGGGAAATATAGGAACAAGGCAACATTAATGGCTCTTTACTAAAATGCACATATCATTTGGTCCAAAATAAATGAATTAACAACACAAATGGGTATGATCGTATAACCATTACAGAGCTGTAGTTACAGGGAGATTAATACCGGGAACTAAATATTTAACGATACGTAAGGACAGGCAGGCAGGAAAGGATGTGGGGTAGTGCTGTTGGTACAAGATGAAATAAGTGCAAGAGCAAGAAATCCTGTTGGATCGGAAGATGTTGAATCCATGTGGTGGAGGTGAGTAAGAAGACGCTGGTGGGAGCAGTTTGTAGATTTCCACACAGAAGCTGCACAGGACAGAGAATAAACCGGGGGATAACAAAACCAGCACTTTAACTAACTACTACTGGGCGGCCAATATAGCTATGATTAGGAATTGGGTGATTGGGGGGGGTGGGAGCAGCTGGAGCAGCGTCATGTAAAGGTACTAGTCTGGGAGCTTTGATAACGGCTCCTTTACCGTTCTCGCCGACCTGTTACTCCACAAGTCCGGTGGTGGTGGCGACTCTGCGGATCTGGGGACAGTGGAGGAGGTACAAGAAGGTGGAGGGAGCAGCGGTCTGGACCCCCCGATATGTAACAACCACAGGTTAGTCCCGGGTAGGATTAATGGCGAGTTCCAGAGCTGGCAGAGGGCAGGCATCAGAAGGATGGGAGATCTGTTCATAGACAGAAGCTTTCCCAGTTTGAAGGCGTTTGCTTTAATCTGCCGCCAGGAAACGCCTTTAAATATCTGCAAGTACCAGCCTTCCTGAAAAAACAGATAGTGGCCTTTCCGACGCTGCCGCCACTGAGGATACAGGACAGGGTGGTATCCGGCACCTGGGTGGGGGAGAGGAAGGTGTCGAATATCTACCAGGAACTACAGGAGGCAGAGGAAACCCCGGTGGAGGAGCTAAAGGGCAAGTGGGAGGAGGAGCTAGGTGAGGAGTTGGAAGCGGGTCTGTGGGCAGAGGTCCTGGGCAGGGTTAATTCCTCCTCATCATGTGCCAGGCTCAGTCTAATTCAATTTAAGGTGGTCCACCGGGCACACAGGACGGCAGCGAGAATGAGCAGGTTTTTGGGGTAGAAGACAGTTGTATGAGGTGCAAGGGCAGCCCTGCAAACCATGTCCACATGTTTTGGGCATGCCCGGATCTTAGAGAGTTCTGGCAAGGGTTCGCGAGGGCAATGTCCAAGGTGCTTAACACACTGGTGGTGCCAAATCCAGAGATAGCGATCTTTGGAGTGTCAGAAGACCCGGGAGTTCAGGGGGCAAAGGAGGCCGACGCCTTTGCCTCCCTAATAGCCCGGAGACGGATTGTATTCATGTGGAGAGACTCGAAGCCCCCGAGTGTAGAGACTTGGGTTACCGACATGGCTGGGTTTCTCAGCCTCGAGAAAATAAAGTTTGCCTGAAGAGGGTCTACGCTCGGGTTCTCTCGGAGGTGGCAGCCGTTCATTGACTTTCTCGGGGAAAATTAAAATGTCATCAGCAGCAATCGTCGGGGTGGGTGGGGGCGGGGTGAGTGCTTCATCGGGATGGTGTGGGAAGACTGGGTCACGTGGGGTAATGTCTATTTAATTGTTATTGTATATTCTCTTTTTACACTATGTTAATGTTCACTCTAGTTTGTTGTGTTATTATTGTTACTACTGTTTTATTATGAAAAATTCTGATAAACCTGAATAAAAATAATTTTTTTTTAAATGCAGCACGTTAACCATCATTGTCTTTAAGCTTCGTGGTCAAAGAACAAAGAACAAAGCACAAAGCACTTGGAATATTGAGCACAATTCTAATCACAACACCACCAGAAGGATGTGTGGCTTTGGAGAGGGTGCAGAGGAGGTTTACCTGGATGTTGCCTGGTCTGGAGGATGTTAGCTATGAGGAGAGGCTGAATAGACTCGGACTGTTTTTATTAGATAGACGGAGGTTGAGGGGTGACCTGATGGAGGTCTACAAGATTATGAGGGGCATGGATAGAGTGGGTGGGCAGGCAATCTTTCCCAGGGTGGAAGGGTCAGTAACCAGACGGCATAGGTTTAAGGTCCATGAGGCAAAGTTTAGAGGCGATGTGCAGAGGGTGGTGAGTGCCTGGAATGCGTTGCCAGGGGAGGCTGTGGAAGCAGATACATTAATGGTGTTCAAAAGGCAAAGGTTGGCATCATGTTCGGTACAGGCTTGGAGGGCCGAAGGGCCTGTTCCTTTGCTGTATTGTTCTTTGCTGTTAATCTGTTTCAGGTTGCAGGAGAATCAGTTCAATTGGAGAGAGACAGCTGAAGTTGCTGCAGGAATCCAGACCTGGGGTGGGTGTGGATTTTGTGTTTTCAATTTACAGACATCCCCGCTCTCATTCTGTGAACATTTCCTCTGATTTCCTGACCCTCCCATTTAACCGGCTGGGCTCCAGGTTGAAATCCTATTGGCCGTTTCCCAGCTCGAGCTGAGTGAGTGTCATCTCCCATTGTGACATCAGAGGCCCAGAAACAGGGTCACCAGACTCCGCCTCCCGACCCCACAGTGCTGCTTCTACAGGAGATCCGGGGCTGAATATTCCCCAATGGGGCACTGGGGAAATATACAGACAGGAATGACCCAGGGTGGGGATCAGTCTGGGCTGCAGTGAAAGACGACAATTACACTCAGTTGTCAGGACACTGTTGTAACGCCCTTTGTCTGTTCTATGTTCTTTTTTATCCCCGTCCTGCTGCCTGATTTGATCTACAGGCCCCTGGTTAGCTCCTACTTTATCCCAACAGGGGCTGTTGTAGCTCACAAGGCTAAATCGCTGGCTTTTAAAGCAGACCAAGCAGGCCAGCAGCACGGTTCGATTCCCGTACCAGCCTCCCGGACAGACGCCAGAATGTGGCGACTAGGGGCTTTTCACAGTAACTTCATTGAAGCCTACTCGTGACAATAAGCAATTTTCATTTTTGTACCGTTTGCGTTTTAGTAATATTATTGCCAGTGATTGTTGAAGCCAGTCAGAAACTGTCAGGACAGAAGGTGGGTCTTCTGCGGAGTTCCATCTTTTGTTTTTCTGTTCTGTTAAGCAAGCCCATCTGGAAGAGAGGGGAGATTCTTTCTCTCTCTCTATCTCTTAGTCGGCAACACACTAACTCTGTGTCTGAGGGGCTGAGGAGCTCAAAATTGAAGCTTAAGAGAACCGTCTGTTTGGTTTTGGTTCATAACTGTTTTGGTTCAAAGATAAAGGTTCTGGGCAGGATTCTCTGATCTTGGGGCTAAGTGTTGACGCCGTCGTAAAAGCCGTCTTGTTTCTCGACGGCGCCTTTTGGCATTAGGAGCAGAAATTCTGACCCCTCCAGGGGGCCAGCATGGCACTGGAGTAACCACGCCGGTCCAGCTGCCGATCTCAGCGTCAGATGGGTGCCGCGGGGTCCGCGCTTGCACAGTGGCACCGGCGGATTGCCGCGCATGCGCGGTGGCTCCCTTCACCGCGCCGACCCCAGGCGTAGGGCTACAGGGGCCGGCGGGGAACAAAAGAGGCCCCCAGTCCGAGAGGCTGGCCTGCCGATTGGTAGGCCCCGATCACGTGCCAGACCACAGCGGAGGCCAACACCAACCCCCCCCCCCCACCCCGTTTGGACCCCCCTTCCTCCCCCCACCAGGCCGCCCCCGGATGTATCCACATCGAGGTCCTGCCGGGTTAGAGCAGGTGTGGACGGAGCCGGTGGGACACGGCTTTTTTCAGCGTGTCCGCTTGGCACACCCCGGGCCGAGAATCGCCGGGGGGAGGGGGGGTGGGGGGTGGGGGGGCGTAGAGCGGCCCCTGACCGGCGGGACTGCGACTCCGATTCTCTGCGCTCCGGAGAGTCGGCGGACCAATGTCGGGGTGGCGTGACGCGATTCGCGCCGGGTCCGGCAAGTCTCCGGCCGGGCCTCAGGCAGAGAGAGTACCGCCCTCTGTATCTATCAATTGCAATGAGGGTCCCGGTCAACAATAACCATGCTAGTGGTTGAAGGACTATTTCATTGAGTATTGGTAGATAGCTTAAACCATTGCTTTAAATGAATGCGGAGCATCAGTACAATCTTGCAGTCTTGGAAAAGAACATCCAATTTCCGGAAGCTATACATTTAAGAACAATTATAGCTAAGGTAGTAGTGGAAAGGTTGATGCAGAAACATAAGGTTTGTTGAGACACACCGGGGTGTGCTGCATTAACTGAAAATGATGTAGATGTAGGTGACTCCAAGCCGATAAAACAACATCCATATCGACTGATAACACAGCAACGAGCTAGACAGGAGCGCAAATCTAATCCATGTTGGAGAATCATTTAATTGAGCCGAGTTAGAGTAGCTGGATTTTGCCGATCATTTTCGTACCTAAGCTGGATTGAACAACATGGTTCTGTCGACATTACTGTAAGGTCAATACTGTCACCAAAAACAGATTTGTATCCGATTCCCAGGTTGGAGCACTATCAATTCGACAGGCAGTACCTCATTCCTCTTGAAAACCGCTTTGTTGAAGGTATATTGGCAGATTCCATTAATGCTCAGGGCTAAAGAGATATCTTTGTGACTCCAAGAGGATTGTATCAGTGTAAAGTGATAGTATTCGCATTTAAAAACGCACCAGTTACATTTCAATGCCTCATACATCAAGCAGAGACAATGGTGCCAACTGCGTTGTCCGGTTGGATGGCCTCAGTAGTTTACAGCGACAAATGGAAGGAGCAACTTGAGCAAGTTGGAGAAATTATTTAAACAACTGGAGTTGGCCGATTTAGTCAGAAATCTAGGCAAAAGCGAGTTTTACAAATCTAAAGCAACCTATCTGGGACACGTTGTGGGTCAGCGACAAATGGTTCCCAGAACAGTCAAGGTAAGGGCGTTACTAGATTTCCCATTCCAAAAATGAAATGGAAGCTCGTGAGGTTCATAAGAAGATAAGAATAAGAACTAAGAGCAGGAGTAGGCCGTCTGGCCCCTTGAGCCTGCTCCGCCATTAAATGAGATCATGGCTGATCTTTTGTGGACTCAGCTCCACTTTCCGGCCCGAACACCATAACGCTTAATCCCTTTATTCTTAAAATAAACTATCGCTTAGCCATATGCTGATTCTACACACAATTTGTAGCTAACTTTCATACAACAGGGGTACCTTTGACAAGCAAAAATGGTACTGTCCACAGAATCTTAAACAGCTTTTAAGAAATTGACGGCAATATTGGTAATTGAACCAGTGTTACGCCCCCCCCCCTCTGATTTTTCCAAACCCTTTGAAGTGGCCACAGGTGCCAGAGAACTGTGGGTGGGGGCAGTGATACTACAGGATGACGAGTCAGGAATAGACAGGCTGGTGGGATACTTTTCAAAGAAACAAAGTTTGTGCCAGAGAAAGTACTCCACCATTGAGAAGCATTGTTCCAACCCCTTCTGCATTTTGAAGTTTATATTCGGCATGATAATAAGCAGGGTCTAGTCGATACTGACCATAATCCACCTGCGTTTGTGGAAAAATGTAAAACTCGCAACACAAGATTGTTCTGTATATTGTTCGGCAGATATAAGAATTGGGGGAAATTATGTGATGGGAAAGGAAGGAAGTAAGTATGTGTGTTTTGATGTTTGTGTCACATACCTTGTGATGAAATGTCCTTGCAATGATATTTCATCCCACTGAGTGGGGCGGGGGTGATATTTCAGAATCCTTCCTGTTTATTTCCTTTGCTTCCATTTCTTTTATCCGGCGGGATATGGGCGGGATTATCCGGTCCCCCATCCGCATATTTCTCAGCAGCGCCCTGTTCGCTCGCAATGGGATTCTGCACTCCCGCAGCTTGTCAATGGGATTTCCCATTGAAGTCATCCCAGGCCCTGGGAAACCCATGGACGGGGATACGTTGCCAACCAGAAAAGAAAATCCCAATGACTGGAGAATTCTGGTCAGTATTTTGTCATTTTGGTCCATCGACCCGTAATCAGATTGTACCTTTAAGCAGAAGGCTCAAAGTTGAAGCAGCCTGCTTTGCAGGAAAATGGTTCCCAGATTTTGTTTTTAGCAAGACTCTTCAGCACTGACTAAACTTTTGGAATTAGGTTTGGAGGGAGTCAGATTGATTGATTAACTGGAGCCCGGTGGGTTGTCCAGGGACAGTGTTCTGCCTGACAAAAGTCAGCGATTATTATCTGCATGATGCTTTCTGAGAGAACTGGGCAGAAGCATAAGGACCTTGGAAGTGAAAGAAAGAGGGCCCCTCTCTCCAGCTTCTGACGTTGGAAGTGAAAGAACTGCTGGTTTCCCGGCCCATCTTTTGCTGTGAACCTGAAATGATGTTGATTCTGCTGAGAGGTAGACAATCTTGCCAGAGAAAACCATCTGAATTCGAGAAGGGAGAAATATGAAATCGAAAGCTGAACTTCAGAAAGACGCGACCTAGAATTCAACTCAGTAGATCAAAGAAACCTATCCATTTCTCTCATTAATATTTGCTTTCCCTTTCAACCAACCTTTGCATCCTATGCTGCGTGGCTGCAGAGAGAGTGGTGGTAATTTGGGAGTGGGGGGGGGGGGGGGGGGAACAGGGGTATTAAATAGTAAGTTAGATTTTCTCTCCAGTTAATAATTCCCGGACCAGCTGAGGTTATTCATGAAGGCTCCGCCTTCTCAATCTTGTCCTTGCTCGAGGTGTGGTGATCCTCAGATTAAATCACCACCAGTCAGCTCACCACCTCAAGGGGAAAGCAGCCGATGGTGATCTGGGACAAGTGACTTTACGTTTATTTGACTGTACATGATAAAACGTCACTTGTGTTAAAGTTATAAACCTGGTAACTACAGTTTATTGGACTCAACTAAAGACCTCGGGTATTTAAATAAAAAATCTTATTTCATCTGTGTTGTGACTCTGGGTCAAGTGGAGCTGTAAATGACCTCACCCTGGCCCAGGGTGTCACATGTTTTCTACCTTATCAGATAGAAATGATTCCCTCCACAGAGAATCGTCCTCCTATCCTTGGCCCAGTCCCTCCATCCTCAGTCACATGTCCCTCCATTCCCCAGCTCCATCCTCAGTCCCTCCATTCCCCAGCTCCATCCTCAGTCCCTCCATTCCCCAGCTCCATCCTCAGTCCCTCCATTCCCCAGCTCCATCCTCAGTCCCTCCATTCCCCAGCTCCATCCTCACTCACATATCCCTCCATTCCCCAACTCCATCCTCAGTCCCTCCATTCCCCAGCTCCATCCTCAGTCCCTCCGTTCCCCAGCTCCATCCTCAGTCCCTCCATTCCCCAGCTCCATCCTCAGTCCCTCCATTCCCCAACTCCATCCTCAGTCCCTCCATTCCCCAGCTCCATCCTCAGTCCCTCCATTCCCCAGCTCCATCCTCAGTCCCTCCATTCCCCAGCTCCATCCTCAGTCCCTCCGTTCCCCAGCTCCATCCTCAGTCCCTCCATTCCCCAGCTCCATCCTCAGTCCCTCCATTCCCCAGCTCCATCCTCAGTCCCTCCATTCCCCAGCTCCATCCTCAGTCCCTCCATTCCCCAGCTCCATCCTCAATCCCTCCATTCCCCAGCTCTATCCTCAGTCCCTCCATCCCCCAGCTCCATCCTCAGTCACATGTCCCTCCATTCCCCAGCTCCATCCTCCGTCACATGTCCCTCCATTCCCTAGCCACATTCCTGCCCTTCCAGGTGAGGCGGGGAGGGGGGAGGGGGGGGGGGGGGGGTTTCACCGCTAATACCTCTTAAAACTGAATAGTTAGCATGCCACTAGAGTAGTTTTACATAAGTTATTTTATGAAGGATTGAGATGAATTATAGGACTGAGTAATCATTATTAACCATTAAACATGTATTTTTAGGACACAGCAGTAATAAGTAATCAAATGGGATTTAGGATAGCTAACCTGACCAAAAGGACATTACTTCTGACATCTTGGCTGGGATTCTCCGACCTCCCGCCGGGTGGGAGAATCGCCGGGGGTCGGCTTGAATCCCGCCCCCGGCGTCCTCTAATTCTCCCGTCCCCCCAAAAACCAGCCTGGCGTGAGTCGCGCCGCCCGCCTCGGAGAATAGTGGGGTCCAGCATGGCTCAATGGGCGCCGGGGCTGCCCGAAATCTCCAGCCCGCGATGGCCCGAAATCCTGCCCGTCTGTTGCTGGTCCCACCGGCGTACATTGGAGTAGACCCCTCACCAGTGGGACCTGGTAGAGCGGGCGGGCTCTGGGGTTCTTGGGGAGCCGCGGGGGGGATCTGGCCCCAGGAGGTGCCCCCATGGTGGCCTGGCCCGCGATCGGGGCCCACCAATCCGCAGGCGGGCCTGTGCCATGGGGGCACTCTATCCTTCCGGACTGGAGGCCTTGGTCCTCCACCATTCCTGGTGCAGAAGCGAATCCCTCCGCGCATGCACGGGGATGACGCCACCAAACGCTGGTGCTCCCGCGCATGTGTCAGCCGGCAGAGGCCCTTTGGCATCAGTTGGCATGGTGCCAAGCCGCTTTCATGCCGGCCGGCGGGGTGCCAACCATTCCAGGGCGGGCTTAGCCGCTAACGGTGTAGAGGATTCCGCAACTTTGGGGCGGCCCGACGTCGGAGTAGTTCATGCCACTCCGTCCCGCCGGGACCCCTGCCCCGCCGGGTAGGGGTCAATCACGCCCCTTGTCTTTGAAACAATTCAGGGTGCTGGTTCTGTTGTTCTGTTTCACACAAACAATGAGCCCAGGCTGCTGGGATTGCACTTAGCTGTCAGGATGAGGATCAATCATGCGCTGCTTGCGATTCTATTGGATGATGTTTAAACACTGCTTGCAATTCTATTGGAGAAGTAGCAGCTTCAGGAATTGGATCGCATCCAACTGGGGTGGGCTATTGATTTTTGAACGTTGTTTAAGTACTGTGTTCTGATTTTTGTTTGGAAGAACAGGTCTTGGCCGAAATCCAGTCTGTTCTCCGTGTACACGTAACAAGCTTGATTAAATACGCCATCTTGTCCAGGTTGTCGTGTTTGTTCCTCTCTGTACTGAGCTGAGCCACAGGGAATAACCCCATGTGGAAGCTGACTCAATACACAGGACTTGAAACCGCTCCTACATCCTGGTCACAATTCTTCCTTTCCCCAGTCACATTCCCTCCATTCCCGGCCAATGACCCTGCCTTGCGCAGGCACCTTCCGTAAACGCACCTGCTCCCTTCCACTTGGCACACTCCCTCCCATCCCTGCTCACCCTCCCTTCATTACCCGGTGTAAGTGTTGGCATTACCTGAACTTTTTCTATTCTTGTTCATCTGAGACTTTAGCTATTCAAGAATCAGGAGGCAGTTTGATGAAGTAACTGAGGGAATATTTCATAAGTTGTACATCAATAACTATTAATGACTTGACTAGCGGCTATGGTTCCTGCTTTCTGTTTCAGCCCTGGGCACAGGTTGACACGCTATCTCTATTCTCTCTCCGTAATGTCTGCTTCCCTCTAGACAGCAGTCATCTGCTGCACAACTTGCTCAATGAAAGTCTTTACTTATTAATTCATTCCAAGACACAACCCACTGAGTGATCCATGAAGCCGCCGTGGTGCTCTGTCAGAAGGGTCTGAGGGGTGGGCTGCTCTGGGCTGGCCGCAGAGGGGGCACAGCTGGGTGGGATGTGGAATGGACGGATGTCCACCCCATCCGCTCATCATTCCCCACCTCCACCTCCCCAGAGATTCATGGATGTGTGATGGATCACCCAGGTGGAGCCAATAAGATCTTTAAAATAACCTTTCCTTCCGTAGGTGAATCTACCCTTAAATCCTGATCGTCTAAGTTTTCTTCAAATCCCCTCGCTACAAGCCTGGCCTTTGCCTTATAGGTTCCATTCGGAAGAACCTTTTCCGTGCAAATCTATCTGTGGGATGGATCTCTTTATCCCCTACTTCCGTGTACACCCCAAATTCACTCCAACTATGCAATTCTTGCTGTTTGGCATCTTTGATAACTTTTTCATCTAATTTATTGGAAGCCACCAAAATCTCACGTGCATGTGGGCTTCTACTCCTATTAGTATTCGTAGTCTTACTCATGTTCCGAGATCTTGATAAACTACGTCCCCTCTCCCGCCTGGTATCTCGTTCTGTACTGCTACTGCTTGATCATTCTCTTCTGTTGCGGGATGTCCTTTCAATAGTTCTCAACCTTTTCCTGTGGAACTGTTCACTATCCGATGTACTATCTGAACTGGCACTGCGTTTCTGTGTCCTCCATATTTTGAACTTTGTGTTTCCAATCCATTGTCTTGACTCCTTCCCCTGAATGCTTGAGATTATATTTTCCAGTGACCTTCCCTGCTCCACTAATAACAGTTGCATCCTTCCATTGACTAGACCCTTCAGGCAAGTATGTCACTTTTGTACCAATATTTGGCAGTTGCCCTTCAGAAAAATGGCCCGGTCTAATTCATCCGAAGTGTTGTGTTCCTCTACAGAAACCCTGTCTATATCAGTTAACTAGTCCTCATAGTTCCGTAACATGTGCGTACCAGGTCACTCTGCTTCCTCATCATGTCTGTCTGCTCTGTCTAAATTTGAAACTTTGTAATCTGTACCTTGATGAATCTATCCTAACAGTTTGATTGCCATGTTGCAAAATAATTGTTTTGCCATCTGTGACTATGATCTTACCTGGGCTTTTCCATTCATTAAAACTGTCTCTCTTATCGTATACTATGTCTCCTTGCTGAAAAATGGTATTTGATGGCCGTATAGTATGTCTTAAAGCTCTACGAATTGTTTCAGAGACTTCTGCTTCCAAAAAAGCTTTTCTACTGCTATGAAATGCATTTAAATGCTCAGAAAAGGCAGAGCAAACTGTAGTCCCTTCCCAAGCTGGAGGCTGGTCATCTAAAATGGATGGAATTTTAGGATTTCTACCAAACACTAATTGATAGGGACTATAGCCCCCAACCAGCTGCAATAAATTCTTTGCATGTACCGCCCATGTTAAAGCTGAATTTAGCTTACAGTTTGGTCTATCTGCCAAAACTTTCTGGAGCATGTCATCTATTACCGCATGGTTTCTTTCACACACACAATTACTAAATGGGCTTTCAGCAGTCGTATTCATAACTGTGATATCCATATTTTCACACATATCCCTAAACTCATGATGAGCAAATTCTCCCCCATTGTCCATAAGGAATTTTGCCAGTGGGCTCATTCCTGCCCCTATTTATTTTTCCACAAATTGATCCAGAATTACTCTCTTTTCTTTACTTCGTACAATCGTTGATTGACTAAATCTGGTTGCTAAATCTACAAAATGCAAAATAAATATATTATTGGCTTCATCCCAGATCTTAAAGTCCATGGCCACAATGTCATTAATATCCCTGGCCAAAGGTAGGGTTACTATCGGTCATGCTGGTGTCCTTCTGTACTTCCTGCAAACTTTACAGCGATCACTAACCTGTTCTATCAGTTTAGTATAGTCTTATCCCTTACCCCTGCATCCTTTAATAATTTTTCAGCTTCCGAGGAGACGGATGTGCAAATTGCCTATGCAGTTTTAATACAATAAGCTTTTTATCAGCTAAAGTTCCATTTTCAACTGCCATTAACTCATCCTTAACAACTGTACTTGAAATATTATTTGTCAGTAATGGAATACAATAGTATCCTGACTGTGTAAATTGAAAGTCCGTCTTTCCAAAAAGTGTCACCTTCTCCTGTTCCATATCCAGCTTCATGTGTGCTTTCTTCATCGACGGTCTGCTCAGAAGCAAAGGTATCTCACTTGATACAACATCCGTGTTAATGAAATGATTCACTCCGGCTATATTGCAAGGGTTCACCACTCTTTTCAGCGACTTCAGAGTATTATCATCCCAAACCTGAAACTTGTGGAACTTTCAAATTCCTTAACCTTGTTCCGATTTTCAGCATTCAAAGTGTCTAGTCAATGCCACACACAGTAGATGTGCAGCCACTATCCAATACAGCACAATTGAAGGATTCTGCAACCAACACCCTCATTACCGGCTTAAAACTGCTTGTTAATAGGACAATCCCTTCTTTCTGGTTACTATCCTTTTCCTCTTCTGACTCTTCCGTGTCATGTATCGCTTCAAACACTCTATTATAACGTGTTGGACAATTGAAAGCATAATGGTATTGAGAGTCACATCGAAAACATCGATTTATCATACCCCGGGCATTTCTGGGGTTCATCTTCCTATTGTAGGTTGTAACTGGGGTTCTGTCGTAATAATTTCCAAGTCCAGATCTCCTTCTATAGTCTGACCTATTTGGGATATCAGAGATATCGGAATCGAATGTTTCCCCAGAAACTTTTTTAAAGCTTCTGTCATCTGATCGAATACCTCTCCCCATGTTTGCGTGGGTTTCGCCCCCACACCCCAAAGATGTGCAAGGTAGGTGGATTGAATGCGCTAAATTGCCCCTTAATTGGAAAAATGAATTGGGTACTCTAAATTTATTTTTAAAAACCTGATCGAATAAGTTACCCTTATCCGCAAACTGAACTCCTGTCAAAACCAAGAGCCTATCCATGTTGCTCACTCTAGCACAGTCAAGTAATTTAAAGGCCAACACAGACTGTGGAAATTCGAGGTTGTGTTTCTGCAGCCTTTTATATTGACTGCCAAACTCCATTGTATAGTCTTCCATAGATAAATCCTCTACTTTCTGGAACCTATCAAAATCCAACCATGCTTCATATGCACTTAACAAGTCATCCTTTTCATAAATCTTATCCATATAACGTAATAAAGTCTCCTGACCTTCTTCTGAGTCTAATTCTTCCAATTCCAGCTCAGAAAACACTTTGATTCGGATTTTACTGTCATAAAGTAGAGAAAGAGTCAATGCCATACTTTGTTTTCTCTTTCCCAAGGCAGTTACCTTAGTCCACATACTACACTTCTCCATTGGTCGTACCATTCCCTTTCAGAAAATAGGGGAGGTAATCATATCCAGCCACCTTTATCGTTAAATATCCAGACATAAATCTTTTTTCTTCTCACTCACTCCTTGGTTTTGTCAGGAAAAGTTGTATTTTTCAACCCTTCACATTTCCACAGCAACTATCCTCCGCTATCATTTGTTAGACGTTTAGCTGCTGTTGTATAAAGAGCCAAAGGTACTGTTGCTTTTACAAACACCTTTATTCCACTTTAACAGACTCTGCACAAAACTCTATCTTCACATCAACTGACCCAAAGGACACCTGAAGCCCTATTACATAATCAGTGTCAATTATTGGATAATTAACGTAAATCAGACAACTAATTGGAACGTCTCTTAACCCATTACTTAACACCCACTACCCTCTGTGCAAAAAGCTTGCCTCATACATCTCCTCTAAACCTTGCCCCTCCTTAGGTCGCTACCCCACATGCTATTTACATGGTCAACCACTTGGGTGAAACGATTTGCTGCCGGACGGAGAAATTGTCCACCCACTCAGTGCGTCGACCACACAGACTGCGAGACTGCTCGCGCTGTGACACTATTTCCTTTTACAGATGTCTTGTCTCCAAAAACAAAAATGAGGGAGTCACATATCGTGGCAATTCTACTGGGCAATTGATGATAAAAGGAGAGACAGACAGACATACGAGATCTTAAACACGGTAATAACAGATATTATGCTTGCGTCCACAGGAAATCCAAAACATCAGAAGACAGAGGAAGCGAAGAGAAAAATGAAGACGGACATAATGACCTACATTTGGATCGTCGTGGGATCACTACGCCTGCACGCGGAAGCGACCCCCCTAACCCCTACCACACAGGCCATGAATGTATCCCATACACCACACCCAGAAACAGTCACTGACACACCAACCTGGTGCGACAATCTCATAGAATGGTATTGCCTTTCATACATGGTAGAAGGTCTATTACTGATAGCGATACTCTGCAGTGTCATCCAGAGACTGAGACTTCAGAAATGGCGAAGGAAAGCCTCCCGCACCCCAGTATACACACTCAGACCCCCTATTTACCGACTCCAGCAAACCCCCCACTCTCTCTAAATAAATAAAGGGCATCGATTATTTTGTGATGTGTTCCATCCTTCACGCTTCGTGTTGAGGGCCATAAGGAGGGAGTGTAGCCATCTGGGATGGCCACTTCCAGCATATAAAAGGGACACTCACGGAGCATACAGGGAAAAATGGACAATGCAAAGTAACAGGCAGGCACAGAGCCTGAATGTGTATTTAGAAGACAGACTGCAGACAGCACCGAAACTCTTGGCCGATTTGCACATTGATGGCCCATCTCCGATAAACAAAGACTAGCGCTCAGGTAGCCGATACCGTCCCAGACATTCCGGCGCCACTACCCCAGCAAGAAGATACAAACAAAGCAAGGCCAACGGCCACTTAGGACACGCCCAGCCATCAAGGCACCCGCCCCTTTATTGGCTTCGATCGATGGCAGTGATCGAGAAGCGGCCCAATTAATTGGGACCATGTTTAAGGCCCACCTAAAAGCGCGCAAAGCCCCACAAGTATAAGAAGGAACCCTCGCCTTGTGTTCTCGCTCTAGGATTCGGCTCTCAACCAGAGAGACCCTTCCACCTGCACCACCAGAAGCAAGTAAGTTCAAGTTCAACGATTGCTACCAGACGGACGACTTTAACTGTACTCCCGCTACCTCTTCAAACCCAACAGCCTCAGCACCCAAAGTTAAGTATAGGTGTTAGTGATAGACATAGTTTAGCCTGTAGTGTTATTGTGCATGAGAAAATCATACTGTGTGCAAATAAAGTATCACTGACTTTGAACTAACGAACTGGTGTATTGGCTCTTTGATCGGTATTCGGTTGAATCTTGTGGCGGTATCAAGAAATACCTGGCGACTCTGAAAGCATATTCATAATTAGGATTAAGAAAGGCGACCTCATTAATCGCGATATTTATAGCCATTAAAAGATAGCAACAATTGGATCAATATTACGTTTGGAGGTTAATATTTAAGGAAGTGGGGCAGCACGGTGGCGCAGTGGTTAGCACTGCTGCCTCATGGTGCCGAGGTTCCAGGGTCGATCCCGGCTCTGGGTCACTGTCCATGTGGAGTTTGCACATTCTCCCCGTGTTTGCATGGGTTTCACCCCTACAACCCAAAGATGTGCAGGTTAGGTAGATTGGTCATAGTAAATTGCCCCTTGATTGGAAAAAAAATGAATTGGGTACTCTAAATTTAAAAAAAATAATTTTTTAAGGAAGTCCTTTGAATCATTGCCGTTGATAACTGAGAGAACAGATAGAAAGGGAAGAATTGGTTGATTTCTGTCATTGAATACAGTGAAGAATGGGGAGGGATAAAAAGTGCAACCTTTTAATGATGACTGTGGTTTGACAGATCTACTAACACCTCTACACCGTGTGATTCACACAATTTATCTTTAATCTGGGCCGGTTTAGCTCAATTGGTTGGACAGCTGGTTTGCCATGAAATGCCAGGCCAGCAGAGAGGCTTCAATTAGTGCTGTGTTATTGAGGAAATGAATAAATGAATGTGATAAAAAATAGGATGATTAGTTAAAATAGTATAGATAATAGGGCCGGTCCGATGGTAGTGAGCTCACAGATAAAGAACAAAGGATTTTAGCAAAGCCTGGGGGAGGGTAGCCTCATGGTGAGGATGGTGAAAAGGATGCTGGGTAACAATGCAAAGTGACCAATTAGGATATAGGGCCAGGTCAGGAGGTGTATAGAATGACCAATGGGAAGCTTATATGTGAATCTTACTGTGATTTTGAATATATCTGTAGAGACCCTTTTGTCTTCGGTCTCTCTAGCTCTGGGGCTCCTAGACGACGGCTGTGTGTGTTCTGGAGTCTTACGAGTAAGCCAGCCTTGCAAGTTATTTATTATTAAATGATATGATACCTGCAAATCCATCTCAGATTTTATTGAATCTAGACTGACAGCAAATTAATCAGGGATTAACATTATGTACTCTGGGATAACACAGGCTGCAACTCAATGCAGCTTTGACCAAAAGATACTCCAGGCGTTGAAGTAAGTCCAATGTGATTTATTGAACCATGAGCACAGTTCTCTCTGAGTTCGACTCTCCTGCTAATCTTGCTACAGTAACTCAGTCTAACTAACCAGTCTGCTCTAAGCCACGTGGTAGGTGTGATGCTTCTGATTTGCCCCTGTCCTACTCTGCTAAGTGTCGGAAAGAGTCAGAGCATCTGTGCCCTGCCTTATATATGGTTTGTGTAATGCCCCCTTGTGGTTGTGTCACCCCTGGGTGTCTTGACTGCCCATTGGTCGTGTCCTATTCTATGTGTTCATTAGCTGTATGTCTGCATGTCATGACGTCTCTGGTGCTCCCTCTAGTGTTTACTTAGTCGTAGTGTATTTACATTAACCCCTTGTGTATTTACAGTGATGAATATCACCACATCCCGCCCCTTTTCTCATGTTACATATTTTCTGTACAGTGTTAAAGAAAAATTGAACAAAAACAGGTAAATAAGTGACGACACGTACAAGTTATGATGACTGTGATGACTATACAAGATCAAAGAATTGTTATGATGACAATACCAAAGAATATTTACGATGACGTTGACGATTATACAATACCAAATAATAGTTAGGAGTCCAAAGTTCATGAATTTACACGGTCGTGTGGCTTTCTTTTGCTGTTATGGAAGTGTCGATGTTGATGTTGTCATTCCCTTGTGAACGCCGTCAGTGTCCTGGTGTTTACGTAACCAAGAAGTCATCAGGAGGTGTCCAAATGGTCAAATCACTTCATTGTCTGAGGTGGACTCTTTTTTTAAATGCTCGTGGTAGCAATCCTTGATGACATCTTTGCTGAAAGCTGGTTTGCTTGTCCGTAGTGTAGCAAACATGAATTGGTAAGATGTGTTGACATGCCATGGTATGATGCAATCTCGCCATTGTTCAGAGCTGAGCAGTAACATTGTCCTTCATGGGCAGAGTTGTACCATGTCGTACCAGTTGTATTCTAGTGTTGTTGTCATTGTTGTTATTGATGTGCTTGTTGTTGTCTTTGTTATTGTTTTTGTTGTTGTGTTCGTTGCGCTCAATGACTACACCAAGTGGAGAATTCGTGTCCTTCACAAAGTTACTTGTGTCAATGTCCTTTGTGGCATCTGCTGTTTCACTGAGCGTGCCGGCTCTGATTCCTCAGCGCACACCGTCTGGAGTCATGGCCGGTTCACTTGAATCATCTTTGGCTTGTCGATGCTCCCCATCTGGAGCCCTTTCTGGTTCACTTGAATCATCTTTGGCTTGTCAATGCTCCCCGTCTGGAGCCCTTTCTGGTTCACTTGAATCATCTTTGGCTTGTCAATGCTCCCCGTCTGGAGCCCTTTCTGGTTCACTTGAATCATCTTTGGCTTGTCAATGCTCACCGTCTGGAGTCATTTCAGGTTCTTGTGGAGAGGCCAGAGTAGATGAGGTTTGAATTAACGAGGTGTCACTGAAGTCACTAGCAGCCTCACTTTGATTGTCGAGTGCCTCTGCACATACTAGCTGAGATCTGACAGTCTCGCTGAGATGTCGCACATCTTGTCTGGGAATTATGAAGCCTTTGTCACTTGTCACACGTACAGTGGGTAGACCTTCAGTGTCTTCTTGTCGGTTAGATGAGCTGGGTAACCTGTCAGAGTCTTCTTCTGGTGGCTCAAATAATCTGGGTAGACTGTCATAGTCTTTTTGTTGTTCATGTGAGCGTGGTAGACTGTCACAGTAGTCTTGCTGTGCACTTGAGCGTGGCAAACTTGCATCGTCTGCTGCTGGTTGCTCAGATAAGGTTGCTAGACCTTCATGGTCTTGTTCATGCAAGGACTGCGCTCTGGAGTCTTGCGTTGCTTCCATCATGGAGTCTGTCAACAAGCTCGATGTAGAGGCTTGTATCGCTCTCTCTGTGGAGTCTGGCATCGTTCCCTGTGTGGAGTCATGGAGTGGTCTCGCTGTGGAGTCGATCTGTGTTCTCTGTGTGGAGTCATGCAGTGGTCTCGCTGTGGAGTCGATCTGTGTTCCCTGTGTGGAGTCATGCAGTGGTCTCGCTGTGGAGTCGATCCGTGTTCTCTGTGTGGAAACGTGCAGTGGTCTCGCTGTGGAGTCGATCTGTGTTCCCTGTGTGGAGTCATGCAGTGGCCTCGCTGTGGAGTCTGTCATCGCTTTCTGTGTGGAGTCGGGGACTCTTCGTGGTGCGTGCACCACACTCTTGGCATCAGGCCGCTCTCTGTGGGCTTGTGCCGCTCTGTCTCTTGGCATCAGGCCGCAGCAGAATCCTGTACTCATGGGTCGGGATGTTGTCTATGCTGGGCGGAGGATCCTCAAATCCAAAGAACTCGTCCATGACTGTGTCGGATGCTTCAATGTACAACACATCTCGTTGCGGTTCGGATTTGGTACTGAAGTCGCCACATCCAATGATGAAATCATCGTCTGAGTCATAGTCTTCAAGGACTAAATCATCTCTTAGGGTGGTGCTAACTGCTTGTTGCAGGGTTCTGCGGAGGTTACTTTCAGCTACTGGTCGAAGTTCAGGCATTGTGCTGTCGTTCCAGGTGAAAGAATTGTGTTTTCTGGCTTTAAAATTTATTTGCACTATTTTCAGAAATTCCCCTTTAGGTGGGCATGGTCGGGGGCCTCTGACGTCATGACGCTTGTGACGTAGAGGGTAGGAATGGTTTGGGCATGCCCAGATCGCTTTTCCTTCACTGTGCGCTCTTTTCACAACTGCGCATGTGCGGCCTCTCGCGCATTCGCAACACACTGTTTCGCCAGTTTGCGTCTTCTCGGGAACTGCGCATATGCGGCTCCTTGCGTAAGATGGCTGCCAATCAAAATTGTCGTTTGTTTCTTTTGCAAGCCCACCTTTGCCTCGTGGTGAGTATAGGCGCCAGTTTTACCGATTTCTGTTGTGTTTACCTCGCAGTAGTTTTCAAACTTGTCCAGGACTGTCTGGAAGTCTCTCTTGTCCTGCCCTTTGGAGTACTTGAAGGAGTTGAAGATTTCTGTTGCACTTTCACCTGCAATGGTGAGTAGAAGATCTATCTTCTCAGCATTGGCCATGCCATCTAGGTGGGATGCTACCATGTAAATCTCAAATCTCTGCTTGAATGCACGTCAGTTGGCACTGACATTGCCGTGGTAGCTGGGCTGCTGAGGAACCAGGATCTCGATCATCTTGCCTGGGTGCTGTTGCTGGTAGTCACGGATCTTGCTGAATTGAACGATATAGATTCAACAGGCACTACTGGTACCATGTTGTGTTATGTACTCTTGGATAATACAGGCTGCAACTCGATGCAACTTTGAACAAAAGATACTCCAAATTTTGAAGTAAGTTCAATATCATTTATTGAATCATTAGCACAGTTCTCTATGAGTTTGACTCTCCTGCTAATCTTGCTATAGTAACTCAGTCTAATTAACCAGTGTGCTCTAAGCCACGTGGTGGGTGTGATGCTTCTGATCTGCCCCTGTCCTACTCTCTAAGTGTCGCCTGTGGAAAGAGGCAGAGCATGTGTGCCCTGTCCTTATATATGGGTTGTGTAATGACTCCTTGTGTTCGTGTCACTTCTGGGTGTCTTGACTGCCCATTGGTCGTGTCCTATTCTATGTGTTCATTAGCTGTATGTCTGCATGTCATGACGTCTCTCGTGCCCCGCTAGCGTTTACTTAGTCACAGTGTATTTACATTAACCCCTTGTGTATTTACAGTGATGCATATCACCACAATTACAAGCTGAGGTTATCCATGAAGTTTTCTCCTTCTCAACCTTCCCCCCTCGCTTAAGATATTTTGACCCTTAGGGTAAATAACCACCACACAGCTCTCCCCCAAAGGGAAAAGCACCCTACTGTCACCTGGAACTATGATGACTTTACATACAGGTGGCACAGTGCATTGCTGCCTGTGGAACCCGGATTCAATTCCGCCCTTGGGTCAATTTCTGGGTGGAGTTTGTACATATTTCACGTTTCCTCCAGGTGCTCCGGTGTTCTCCCACAATCCAAAGATGTGCGGTTTAGGTGGATTGGCCATGATGTGTCCAGGGATGTGTAGTCTTGCGGTGATAGGGCTGTGTGGACATGGGTAGAGAGCTCTTTCGAAGGGTCGGTGCAGACTCAATGGCCGAATAGCTGCCGTCTGCACTGGCGGGTTTCTATAATTCTTCTATGAAACTGAATGAACGTTCTTGCATTTAAGGGTTTGTCTCACACTTTCCCCAAAATAAACACCATTTGAAAACTTTCAAAGACGAGTTCAGATGAATTTGCAAAGGCATATACCATAGAACAGCTGAACAAAACAGATGGTTGACACAACATATTGAGATATTGATATTCCCGTACCAGCCTCCCCGGACAGGCGCCAGAATGTGGCGACTTGGGGCTTTTCACAGTAACTTCATTGAAGCCTACCCGTGACAATAAGCGATTTTCATTTCATTTTCATTTCATTTTCATTTCAGATACAAATTGAGACAGTGAATTAGAATGCTGGTGCATGCTTTGACGGAGTTAGTTAAAGTGACACTTCTGTTAACAGATGATCCTCAGTCCAAACATCAGTGGAATCTATCCCTCTGCATTCAATCCTTGGCTTTAAATCAAAAGCCATGATGTGGAGATGCCGGCGTTGGACTGGGGTGGATACAGTAAGAAGTCTGACAACACCAGGTTAAAGTCCAACAGGTTAGTTTCAAATCACTAGCTTTTGGAACACTGCTCCTTCCTCAGGTGAAGGAAGGAGCCTGAGGAAGGAGCAGTGCTCCAAAAGCTAGTGATCAGGTGAAGGAAGGAGCCTGAGGAAGGAGCAGTGCTCCAAAAGCTAGTGATCTGAAACAAACATGTTGGACTTGAACCTGGTGTTGTCAGACTTCTTACTGGACTTAACTCAAAAGGGCAATGTCGAGAAGAAATAATTGGATTTTCATGTTGAAAACCAAAAACATTGGAAAAAAATACTCTGCAGGTTCGTAGTCAGATAGGGTGAAATAAATTTTCAAATCCAATTGTTCCCAATACTGCCCCCACCCCTTCCCCAGGATCAGCTGATATTTTCTCCAAGTTTTTATTTTACTCAGCGCTGACCTTGGTTCTGTTATTAAAATATTCTGCTACCTTTATACCGCTATCAGCACCTTCTTTAGTCTTTAACACTATCATGAACTCAGTTTTTGTTCTGTTCCATAAAGTATTTGTCAAATCTTTCTTAGCTCCATCTAGTGTCGAACTTCTATTTTGCTCAGCTACACAACTCTTTCTTACACCGAACTAAACCCACCGCATTTCTCATTTTTTTAATCTCCAAAGATGAACCACACGGACTCCAAATGCCAGCTCTGTTTTTCACTCCTCAGGTGTTCTCAGCTCTGGTGAGATTATTTTTCCAGCATTTTCAGTTTTTATTCCAGATTTTCAGCATCCTCAATATTTTCATCTTATTGCTGGATGGAACTGACGCAAAGCCAATTGGGAGAAATGCTACAAGACTAGAAATTGTTGTAGCGATGCCACGCTACCTTAGAGTGGGCACACAGCCCCATCTGCAAACATTCTTCAAAGCTGCCACCAAATCCATCCCAAATAGATATCGCTTAGTGTCCACCCTCTCCTTCAGCACTACAGGGAAACTGGTGAGCCAGATATATTTGATCATTTGATGGAATCTACCTGCCAAGCTACATGGCAAGAAACCAATCGAAATTGTATTTCACCGATTCCATCCAGAACTCCTGGAAGTTCCTACGCTACCTTAGAGCAGCCCACCAACCCCTAACGTCTATTATAGCAAACGCCAACAACGTAGCAACCTCTCTCTTCCATATGGGATAGGCACCCCTGGAGAATGAAGTGAAGAATCAAATAAAGACAGAGTGGAGAGCATTTCAAAAGCATTAAAATTTCAGGTCCTGCCCCGAACACTTCACTGAGTGGAGTTCTACAACGTGCTGCAAAAACCTGGCACTGCTGCTCAACACCATTGTGCCCGACATGTGGCAACGTTCTTCCTGAGGTCATCACTGAGCTCCTCAAACACATTGGCAAACATGCCCGCTGCTGGTTGGCTCGATTACTAATGATAATAATGTCACAAGTAGGCTTCAATGAAGTTACCATGAAAAGCCCCCAGTCGCCACATTCCGGCGTCTGTTCGGGCAGACTGGTACGGGAATTGAACCTGCGCTGCTGGCATTGTTCTACAATACAAGCCAGCTGTTTAGCCCACTGTGCTAAACCAGCCCCTCACCAAGACTACCAGTGAAGGGGGAAACCCTAGCACATGTCGATATTCCTCAGCCTCACAAATCCAATCAAAGACACAAACGTACCTTCAAGCTATCGATCAATATCTCTGCTCTCTGTCTGCTACAAGCTCCTGGAATACCCCATATTACAGCGGCTCCATGCCAGAGGTGGAGAGAATCTTGAAAGCTGAAGAAGCCGGGGTGAAGCACAGACAACGTTCTTGCCCTAACCGCATCAATTGGAAATTTATTTGAAAATAGCCTCAAACAGGTGCTGGCTTTTTCGATCAGATTCGCCGTGGTCCAACACATTGGTCTCCTTGTCCACATCTCCAGAGTGCTCTCCCGATGGGTTATTGGCACCATCAAACTCTTATTCTGAGATAGAGAGTTCAGGGTGAACATGGCTGAGGGGACTAGTGCCTGGAAGCAAAAGCCCAAAGAGTTTCCCCAGGGAACTGTTCTCGCCACAATCCTTTTCCACAATTATATCCGTGATCTGCCTCCAACCATGTTTTGGAAGATCATCTATGCTGACGATATCTGATCGGAATCTGAATGGTGGCACGGTGGCACAGTGGTTAGCACTGCTGCCTCAGAGCTGGAGGGATCCAGGTTCAATTTCAGCCTTGGGAAACTGTGTGGCATCATAGAACTTACCACACAGAAGGAGGCCATTCAGCCCATTGAGTCTGTACCAGCCCTTGGACAGAGCACCCTACCTAAGCACACACCTCCACCCTATCTCCATTACCCAGTAATCCCACCTAACCTTTTTGGGCACAAAGGGCAATTTAGCATAGCCAATCCACCTAACCTGCTCATAGAACACAGAACATAGAACATAGAACAGTACAGCACAGAACAGGCCCTTCGGCCCTCAATGTTGTGCCGAGCCATGATCACCCTACTCAAACCCGCGTATCCACCCTATACCCGTAACCCAACAACCCCCCCCTTAACCTTACTTTTATTAGGACACTACGGGCAATTTAGCATGGCCAATCCACCTAACCCGCACATCTTTGGACTGTG
Source organism: Scyliorhinus canicula (assembly GCF_902713615.1). Lineage (NCBI taxonomy): Eukaryota > Metazoa > Chordata > Chondrichthyes > Carcharhiniformes > Scyliorhinidae > Scyliorhinus > Scyliorhinus canicula. The sequence goes on from NC_052151.1 coordinate 208,289,132, forward strand.
GGAGGAAACCGGAGCACCCGGAGGAAACCCACGCACACAGGGGGAGGACGTGCAGACTCCACACAGACAGTGACCCAGCCGGGAATCGAACCTGGGACCCTGGAGCTGTGAAGCATTTATGCTAACCACCATGCTACCCTGCTGCCCTCATCTTTGGACTGTGGGAGGAAACCAACCACCTAAAGAAACCCACGCAGACGCTGCACAGACAGTGACACAGGCCGGGAATCGAACCTGGGACCTTGGAGCTGTGAAGAAACAGTGGTAACCACTGTGTCACCATGCCGCCATTCAGAAACTGCTCAAATATCGTTTGCACTTTCTCCCCGTGCCTGCGTGGGTTTCCTCCGGGTGCTCCGGTTTCCTCCCACAGCCCAAAGATGTGCAGGTTTGGTGGATTGGCCATGCTAAATTGCCCCTTCATGTCCAAAAGGTTAGGTGGGATAATGGGGATATGGTTGAGGTGTGGGCCTAAGTAGAATGCTCTTTCCAAGGGCCGGTGCAGTCTCGATGGACCGAATAGCCTCCTTCCGCACTGTAAATTCCATGTTTTTGATACCTGCTGTGCCTCTCAGTCTCGGATTCTTTTGAAAGCAGAAAACTAAACTAACCAGTAATGTTGCAAAGGTGACCAACTATTCTAAGGCATACAAGATCAAAGCACAAAACAAATTCCTCTGCAAACGTGCAGGTACTTTATGAGGCGCACATTGTCAAATCTTAAGGACCTCAGCTCTTTCTCTCATCTCCACAATTGCAGAGTACTGGGTCACCAATATGGTACAAGTCATCCTATATCAATATTGTAAATACCCAACCCAACACAACAATGTGCATCATCTTGGGCATTCTCCGATAAACCCAGCTCCCCTCATTCCCAGGCCTGACCAACACCCTTGCAAACAGAGGGAGATTTCAACATGAAATCACCTGGAGTCAGTTCACATCACCCAAGCCTGCGGCTGCACAAAACCTTCCCAATCCATCGGCTGCCCACCTCCCATCATGCCAGCTTGTATGGTTAAGAACATCATGCCAGTAAACAACACCACGGGCCCTGTGACAGTAGCAATTGAATCAAGATGCCACCATTAAAAAACACTTCCTCATCACGAATCCCACACCCCGCCCACCGAACTCTATCTTTCACACCAACTGGATTGTATTGATTGATCTGCTGTATCCAGGTACAGTGAAAAGTTTTGTTCGACGTACAGTCCAGACAGATCGTTCCATACATGAAAATAAATAAGACATAAGTTAGATACACAATGTAAATGCGCAAACACAGACATCGGGTGAAGCATACGGAGTGTAGTACTACTCAGTAGAGAAGATGTGTGGAGACAATAGTCTAGTCCATATGAGGGTCACTTAGGTGTCTGGTAGCAGCGGGGAAGAAGCTGTTTTTGAATCTGTTCGTGCCTATTCTCAGATTTTTATATCTCCTGCCCGATGGAAGAGGCTGGAAGAGATAATAACCCGGGCGGGAGGGGTCTTTGATTCTGCTGCCGGCTTTCCAAAGGTAGTGGGAGGTGTAGATGGAGTCAATGGATGGGAGGCAGTTTCACGTGATGGACTGGACAGTGTTCATGACTCTCTGTAGTTTCTTACGGCCTTGGGCTGAGAAGTTGCCACCAGGGTGTGATGCGTTGGGCACCTTCAACAGTTTTCACACTGGCGAAGGCTTTTGTGCAGCAAATTGACAGGGAACCAGGGCTGGAGGTCTGGGACACCCTAATCAATGACTTGTATGATTGAATAGTGTCCCTGAAAAAGTTCAGCGGAGAGCTCAGAAAGTTCTTTCTAGCCACTGTGGGAGCAGTTTGCCTGTCTTGGTGGCCACTGCACAGACTCAGACACAAATTACAATCCAAACTTGTTGGTACTATAGCCTAAAACTGCTGGGAATCCCTTAATATTTCTCTTCACCATCAGAGCCTGTAAAAACTCTGACCATCACTAGACTATCTGAAATGACCCAGTGAAAGGCAGGTTACCCTTTAACACTGTCCAGATTCAGTGACAGTGTTTGGTGGAATGTGAGAGAGTAAATATGGATTTGCAGGAGAATTAGTGAATGTACACATTCAGACAACCCACAACTCATTTCCTTCTGTAGAGACGGGAGTTACCATCGTAACAGTGATCGCATGTTGCAATTTCACATTTTCTTTTTTTCCTGAGTAGATGTGGATAGCTTATTTCCCCACTTGAGTACCTCTGGATGAATAGTTTTAGGAGGAGGGTAAGGGCTAAAGTCTGGTGAACTTTCAGTGCAATCTCTCTCTGTACATAATAGTCTTGATGCCACCTCATCAAGACTCTAGAAATTGCAGAAATCCATCCCTATTTGAGTGCTCCAATTTCTTTGCAATGAAGGCCCATAAAAATCTCCCCCATAATTGTTTGCTGAACCTGCATGCTAGCTTTCAGTGTATTATGAACAAGCCAGATACCATTGGAACCAACACTTCCCAATCTCTCACCATTTTTGGAATATTCCGTCTGCCACTTTTTCTGCCAAAGTGGATAACTGCATATTCATTCGTATGATACTCCATCTGCCATGTCCGTGCCCATTCACTTAGCCTGTACAAGTCCACTCGAAGCCTCCTAGCATCTTCCTCACAACTAAAATTTCCATCTAGTTCTGTGCCATTAACAAATTTGGAAATATTGCAATCTAAATCATTTATATGGAATGTAAACAGATGTGGTTGGAGCCCTGCTGCTTGTGATACCCCTCCAGTAACAGACAGCCATCCTGAGAATGACACGCTTTTCCCTCTTCTACGTTGTTTGTCTGTTACGCAATTCATCGTCCAGCCTAGTACATTGCGCCCAGTGGCATGCGCTCTCATTTTGTTTTTTAGTCTCCTCTGTGAGAACTTATCAAAGTATTCTCAAAATCCAACTCCACTCAGCTTGTTTATCTGTGCAACAAGTAACAAGCTAAAGAACCGCCAATATGTTCATCAAAGATGACTTCCCTTTCACAAATTCATCTTTACTATCCCTGAATTTACCATTATTTTCCATGTGTTCAATTTTCGGGGGAAGGAGTGGCGACTGGTACTGTCGCTGGCATTGCCCACGTGGTAACCGGGTGATCCAAGATAATCCTCTGTGGAACAAACATCTGAATCCCACCACGGAATATTGTTATTAAAGGATCAATTGGAATTTCCTTCAGGAAAGGCAATCTGCCGTCCTTACCTTACCTGGCCTGGCTTATATGTGACTCCAGACCCACAGCAATGTGGTTGACTCTGAATTGCCTCAGGTTTAGACACTAAGTGCTGGCCCAGGCACAGGTGATGCCACATCCCATCAACAGATATTACAAAACGGAGGGAGATTAATATAAAGAATCTTGATTTGGGCAGCACGGTGGCGCAGTGGTTAGCTCTGCTGCCTCACGGCGGCGAGGTCCCAGGTTCACCCCTGGCTCTGGGTCGCTGTCCGTGGGGAGTTTGCACATTATCCCCGTGTTTGCGTGGGTTTCGCTTCCACAACCCAGAGATGTGCAAGTTAGGTGGATTGGCCACGCTAAATTGCCCCTTCATTGGGGAAAATAAATTGGGTACTCTAAATTTAAATGAAAAAGTCTTGATTTTTCTTCTCACTATGCATCTAGAAACAGACAGGCGTTTTTAATTTTTGATCTCCCCTCCTCCACCTTATAACCGTGTATTTTCACCAACCCTCAGGTTTAGAGTACTCAAATGTTCTGTGACTAAATTGCACAGCAAACTCGAGAAAGATTAAATAAAACAGTAGGTTTAGTTCATACACGTACGCACCAGTCAAGGTGTTTTGCAAAGTGCACCCCTGTTGCAGTCGTACAATAAAAGGTGGATAAGGCAAAGAAAGAGATACAAGGCCGGACCAGAATCAAAATGCAAGTTACGAATTTTCGTTACGGAGTCCGGTATCCTGGAAACTTTCCGGAATCTATAGCATTGTCACAGGTAATCACTTTGTGATTAACAAAATTATGATGTTCGAAGTAAAAAAAAAGTATTAACTGAACGTGTTTGTTCAGTGACTGGAATCAATATTAGTCTATATGGGCCCTAATTGTTTCACTCGAGGGTTTACCGTCACTATGAATAAGTGCTTCATTTCGACACGTTTTCCCAGACTGCAGAAGCATCAACTGCAACATCAGCATTGGTTCCATTGTGGGATACATAATGAATTGGATGCTGCTGTACCAGATACAGGATTTACTTTCTGAAATCCAGAAGATTTACTATCCCCTTCTTGTTGCTGTTGGTGTTCCGAGTAAGGATCTATATTTAACTCTTATCTTAGTAACTCTGTTAAACTACATTGTTGTTTTTGCCATGAACATTACACTGTCGTGTTTTATGTTGTACCCGGTATTCTGCTGAACTCAATGATAAGTATTACAGCATGTTTTACAATATTGCTGGTTACTTAATCCTGTCTCCGCTGTGGTTTAAATTCCTGTGAGTCACTACACCCAGTTACTAATTTTCTAAAGTATATTTCACTGTATTATTGCATTAATCATTCATTTACCAATTCTCCCCACTGTGGAGTTCCTGGAACATTTGATATGTAACAGAAGATTTACTGAGCTCCAATGCGGGCCATATATAAATGTGTGGCTGATAGATGGTGTATGTTTTGGTGAATTCTGCATCCTGATAAAGTACACAATCCCTTTGGATCATGCCAACATTTGCAGGTGGTCACTATTGACAAAGGGATTCAGATGAGATTAACCGTGGGACCTATCAGCATTCAGAAGATTTTGCTTCAGTGATAACGCAGAACCCTTGGATTTGTTTTGTAGCAGATACGAATATCTTTGTGATCTGTCAGTTTCTACAGAGTCTGTAGATTATGTTGGGAGTCATAGAATTTATAAGGGACACATGGAATGTCTCGATATTTGGAAATCGACCTGTGAGTGTCTCAGTTTACCTCAAAGCCTTTAACTGTCTTCTTCGACATGGACGAGACGTTATTGTATGTCGATATTGACAGGGGGTTTCTGAGAGTGTTCTGAATGACAGGCTGTTTCTGAATGTGTCTCAGCATTTACAGGACATTTCTGAGTGAATGGCAACATTTACAGCAGGTTTACATATTCCCTGTCACCCAGATAAATGTGGTCCCACTGTCATTCAAATCTGTACATATTGATTCAGACTAATGCCACCTGACTGCAAGGGCATGATTTTAAGAGATGCAATATTTGAAGTTAGAAGTGAAGACCGTTACAACATTTGCAGCCAGGGATATATTTATTAATCAGATTTTACATTGGCTCCTAAAGATTGTGCTGAAGTTTATCGGTGAAGGCAGTGAACTTACTAATGATAATGATAATAATGATAATGGGTGGCACCGTGGTTAGCACTGCTGCCTCACAACGCCAGGGCGTTGGGTGACTGTATGGATTTTGCAAATTATCCCCGTGTCTGCATGGGTTTTCTCCGTGTTCTCCGCTTTCCTCCAATAGTCCAAAGATGTGCCGGGTTTTTTTCTTCTATCTTTTAAATTAAAAATTTAGGGTGCCCAATTCATCATTTCCAATTAAGGGGCAATTTAGCGTGGCCAATCCACCTACCCTGCACATCTTTGGGTTGTGGGGGTGAAACCCACGCAGACACGGGGAGAATGTGCAAACACCACATGGACAGTGACCCAAAGCCGGGATCGAACCTGGGACATCGGCTCCGTGAGGCAGAACAGCTAACCATTGTGCCACCGCGTTACCCCGAAATGCGCAGGTTAGGTGGATTGGCCATGCTAAATTGCCCCTCGGTGTCAAAACGTTAGGTAGCATTACTGGTTGTCAGCGACACGGTGGAGCTGTAGGCTTTAGTAGGGTGCTGTTTCCAAGGGCCGGTGCAAACTAAATGGGACGAATGGTTTCCTTTTGCACTGTTGGAATTCCATGATTCAGATACTGTAGCGAAGCATATATTGGACATGTAAGGAATTTGGCAAATTCTGGGGTTTACGAAAACTGGACGATAACATTCACATAAATCCACAGGACGCGTCGACAAATTTGGTACTGTCGACTGGAAAGAATTCAGACTCTTCACTGATTTACACAGCCAGGTTGAACAAATGCACCTGTATTTAGTTGGGAATTGAAAACTGTAACAACAATGAAATTACCTTATTTACTTTTCGGTATATTTAATTTTGGTTGTATTATTATTCCCACATCTGGGTGTGTTTATGAAAACGTTGTCTTTGTTCTGAAGCCCTGGTATAATTATTCAATCCCATTACTGGATGGGAAAACCAAAAAAAATACTGTTGTCATGAACGTTAATAAAACTTTGTATATGTCTGTGATGAGATTTTGTATCTAAGGTACACGCTTTAAATGGGGCAAAATTACATTGCAAATGGTAGAGTTCATACTTTCCAAATCTATACCAGATATAATAAACTGGATGAAAACTGGAAGAACCTTAAACCAGAAGAGACTTTATTAAAACAAAACACATTATATGGAGTGATATATGCTACATTTTCTAAATAATCTCTACTGGAAGAAGGGTTGATACCCAAAGGATACAAATGACGGACAATTGACAAAATATAAGGGAAATAGGGATTGTTATTTTACGCAGCTTGTTTCCACAACCTGGAATTCACAAACTGAAAGATTTTGGAAACAGATTTAATGCTAACTTCAAGATTAACGGATAGAGTAGAGAAATTAGGACTAAGTATATATCACTTACAGAAATCTGACTCTAGCACAGCACACAGATTGGTCTTGTGGTGTGCTGTGGGATTATATGCTCCACTGATCTCACCAAGGCCTCCATCTATCTTATACTTCTGCATTTAGTATTGTTTATGATTTGATGTCTGTTTCCTCTTCTGACAGTTAACCTGCTGACGATTGTGATACTATCTAAGGGAAAGTGTGGTCTCTCCAAAGGCATCACATGCTACTTGGTGGCCATGGCAGCAGGGGATATGCTGGTCGCTATCCTTGATTTGATGTTGAGGCAGATTCCAATTTCTTATTGGAGACAATTTTCTTTCCTTTGGGATGTTCGGGTATGTAATATCCATGCCGTGTTGCTTTATGCTGTTACAGACTGTTCAGTTTGGTTCACTGTCACTTTCACCTTTGATCGATTTGTGGCTATTTGCTGGCAGAATGTGAAAGTGAAATATTGCACACAGAAAACTGCAGCTACCGTTATTGGAACAGTCTCATTGCTCAGTTGTTTAAAGAATATATTCTGGTACTTCCTGTTGAGAGGTACCTATAAAATGTCAAATGCCCCTTGGTTTTGCTATGTAAGAGTTGGTGTTTTGTATTCAAAGATCTGGATAGTAATTGAACTTCTTCATTATATTCTCAACCCATGCGTCCCATTTTTTATCATTATGCTGCTCAATAGTTTAACCGTAAGATACATTTTAGTGGCCAGCAGAGCCCGGAGGAGAATCAGAGGTCATGTCAGTCAGGAGAGCCCCAGAGATCCAGAGATGGAGAGCCGAAGAAAATCCATCATTTTACTGTTTGCTATCTCGGCGAATTTCATTCTTTTATGGGCAGTGTATATGTTCTATTATATGTGGATCCGGATGATATATTTAGGCTTTCGTGACATATATTTACCTCCCTTAGTAAGAGAACTGGGATTGATGCTGCAGCTTTTGAGCTGCTGCACAAACACCTGCATTTATGTACTGACACAGGCTAAGTTCAGAAATCAGCTAAAGAATATGTTGAGCTGTAAAGGTAGATGAGGGAAGTGAAGTTGACGTTTTCTACATGGATTTATCAAGGCCTTCGACAAGGTACCAGCGATGTGCCTCAGGGATTGGTGCTGGGTCCACTGTTATTTGTTATATATATTAATGATTTGGATGAGAATGTAGGAGGGACGGTTAGTAAGTTTGCAGATTACACCAGGATTAGTGGTATAATGGATAGTGATGAAGGTTATATAAGATTGCAACAGGATCTTGACCAATTGGGCGGCCAGTGGGCCGATGAATGGCTGGTGGAGTTTAATTTGGACAAATATGAGGTGGTGCATTTTGGTCGATCAGATCAGGGCAGGACCTATTCAATTAATGGTAGGGAGTTGGGGAGAGTTACAGAACAAAGAGATCTAGGGGTACAGGTTCATGGCTCCTTGTAGAGTCGCAGGTGGACAGGGTGGTGAAGAAGGAGGCTTAGGGGTGACCTTATAAAGGTCTATAAAATAATGTGGCACATGGATAAGGTAGATAGTCAACATCTTTTCCCATGGGTAGAGGAGTCTAGAACTAGAGGACTTGGTTTAAGGTGAGAGGGGAGAGATACAAAAGAGACCAGATGGGAGGTTTCTTCATACAGAGGGTGGTGAGCATCTGGAACGGGCTGCCAGAGGCAGTGGTAGAGGCGGGTAGAATCTTTTCCTTTAAGAAATAGTGACACTGGGCAGCACGGTGGCGCAGTGGGTAGCACTGCTGCCTCACGGCGCCGAGGTCCTAGGTTCGATCCCGGATCTGGTTCACTATCTGTGTGGAGTTTGCACATTCCCCCGGGTGTGCGTGCGTTTCACCCCCACAACCTAAAGATGCGCAGGGTAGGTGGATTGGCCACGCTAACTTGCCCCTTTATTAGAAAAATGGATTGAGTACTCTAAATTTAAAAAAAAAGAAAGGTATACAGTTACATGGGCAGGGTGGGTATCGAGGGATATGAGCCAAATGCAGGCAAGCGGGTCCAGCTTAGTGATAAAACTGGGCGACATGGACAAGCTGGGCTGAAGGGCCTGTTTCTATGCTATAAACATCTATGACTCTATAAGGTTCGGTACAGCTGCAGGATGACTTGCCAATTTTTATACTCGATGCCCTGGCCGATACAGGCAAACATGCTGTATGCCTTCTTGACCACCTTCTCCACCTGCATTGCCACTTTCAGTGACATGTGAACCTATACACCCAGATCCCTTTGCCTGTCAATATTCTAAATGGTTCTGCCATTTATTGTATGTTTCCCATCCATATTAGACCTTCCACAATGCATTATTTCACATTTGTCTGGATTGAACTCCATTTGCCATCACTTTGCCCAAGTCTCGAACCAATCTATATCCTGCTGTATCCTCTGACAGTCCTCATGGCTATCCACAATTCCACCAACCGTTGTGTTGTCCATAAATATACTAATCACACCAGTTACATTATCCTCCAATCATGCATATATACTGCAAATAGTAACAGACCCAGCACTGATTCCTGTGGAATGCCACTAGTCTATTCAAAAACACCCTTCCACTGCTACCCTCTGTCTTCCATCTGTCCATCTCGCCACTTCACCTCTTATCCCGTGTGACTTCACCTTCTGTACCAGTCTGCAATGAGGGAACTTGCCAAAGGCCTTACTGAAGTCCATGTAGAAAATATCCACTACCCTATCTTCATCAATCACCTTCTTCACTTCCTCAAAAAATTCGATCAAGTTAGTGAGACACAACCTCCCCTTCACAAAACCATGCTGCCTCTCGCTAATACACCTACTTGCTTCCAATTGTGAGTAAATCCTGACTCGAATAATCTTCTCCAATAATTTCCCTACGACTGACATGAGGATCACCGACCTGAAATTTCCTGGATTATCCTTTCTTACCCAAAGGAACAACATTGACTATTCTCCAATCCTCTGGGGCCTCACCTGCCGCCAGTGAGGATACAAAGATTTATGTCAAGGCTCCAGCAATTTCCTCTCTTGCCTCCCTCAGTATTCTGGGGTAAATCCCATCAGTCCTTGGGAACTTATCTGCCTTCATGTTTTTCAAAGTGCCCAATACATCCTTCTATTTGATCTCAATGTGACCCAGACTATCTACACAGCCTTCCCCACACTCATCATCCACTAAATCCTTCTCTTTTGTGAATACTGATGTAAAGCATTCATTTAGTACCTCGTCCATTTTCTATGGCTCCACAGATAGATTCCCTCGTCTGCCCTCAAATGCGCCAACCCTTTCCCTGGCTCCTTTTATTCTTTATATACGCATGAAAAGCCTTGAGATTTACCTTAACCCTATTTGCCAATTACTTTTCATGACCCCTTTTTGCCCTCCTGACTCCTTGCTTGAGTTCCTTCCTACTTTCCTTATATTCCTCGGGGGCTTCTTCCGCTCCCAGCCTTCTAGACCGTACAAATACTTTCTTTTTATTTTGGACAAGGCTCGCAATATCCCTCGTTATCCAAGGTTCCAGAAACTTGCCATACTTATCCTTCTTCCTCGCAGGAACATGCCAGTCATGAATTCCTATCAACTGGCATTTCAAAGCCTTCCACATGCCAGATGTTGACCTAAAAGGTCCACCTCCAAACTCAATTCTTCGTTTCTGCGCTAATATTGATATAATCAGCTTCCCCCAAATTAGCACATTCACACGAGGACTGCGCTCATCTTTATCCAACACTACCTTAAAACTTACTGAATTATGGTCACTGGTTCCAAAATGCTCCCCGGCTGAAACTTTGACCACCTGGCCTGCCTCATTCACCAATACCAGGTCCAGACGGTACCTTCCCCAGTTGGACTATTTACATATTGTTTCAAGAAGCCCTCCTGGATGCTCCTTACAAACTCTGGCACATCCACGCGCCTAGCACGAATTGATGTCGGGGAATATATTCCACAGTCAATGTAGGGGAAGTTAAAATTGCCCACCTGTAGAAGCGAAATATTTTCTATAGATAAAAGTGATAGGTAAAAGATAGCTATTTAGCATTAAGCCCCTCGTCTATTAAATACCTTTTAAAAACTCACTCATAACCTCAGGTCATTTCAAAACACACATTCAGCATTTCAAAACATAGCTTTGAACACAGCAGATTGAAAACAACATTCCTATGCAGCTAACAAGATAAAGTAACCCAAGGATAAGGCAAAGCTCCATGGCAACAGCATAGAGACCATTGTCCTAAGAAGCAAGTCAGCAAGAAACTGTTTCAAGTTGTATGCGATAAGGAAGCCGAATCACATTCCATAGCTCATACAAGAATACATTTCAGTTAATGTTGCATATTAACAGACAGCTAAAACTATCGAATCAAACTTATTTGATTTTAACCCAAACCAATTAGGATTACATCGGGGTATAGCTAGATGGCTAAAGTCTGATATGATTTGGTACAACCGTGATAGTTCGTACGGCCATTTTTCCATTCCGGAATCTATCTATACTTTGACTTAACTATTCGCTGTCTCTCTGTCTTGCATATTTCTCTTTCTAAATCTGACTTTTGAAGTTATTGCAAGCTGTTTGCCGTAAGCGAGAAAATCAGTTCCGTATTATTTGAAAGTTAAATTGTCTACAAGATTGCTTCTCTTGAGTCCTTTGCTAGCTGGAGTTATTAGAGAATAAGAGTTAAATGATTCTCAATTGTAATCAATAGATACAAATAAAACTATTCTTATTTGCTCCTGAGAAGTGTTAACTCAAATTTCTACTGAGTTTTAGTGTTTGCAAGTGATAGTATATCTGCATGGTAGATCTTACACCACATAACAACCCTGTTGCTTTTACACCTTTCCAAAATCTGCCTACAGATCTGCTCCTCTATCTCCTGCTGGCTATTGTGAAGCCTGTGGTTAAGCCCCCAACAGTGTGACTACACCCTTCCTATTACTGAGCTCTCCCCATCTTGCCTTGCTACATGAGCCCTCCGAGGTGTCCACTGCATACAGCTGTGATATTCTCCTTAATCCGTACTACACCCCCCCACCCACCCTTTTTAGATCCCCCTGTGTTCCCACTTGAAATATCTAATCCTCGAACATTTAGCTGACAATCCTGTCCCTCCTTCAACCACGTCTCTGTAATGGCAACAACATCATAGTTGTTCTTTGTTACATCTCGGGCAGGAAGTGGAGGTGTAGGTCTCTTCCATTCCTCCTTCCAGAGTAAGGCAACTGCTTTAGTAAACCATGGTTCCCTCGCTCGACCACTTCCTCCCTGCCTAACAGGTACATACTTATCAAGGACACGTAGTAGCTGTTCCTTGAACATGCTCCACATTTCCATTGAGCCCGTCCCCTGCAGTTTTCCTCTCCAGCCGATGCATCCTAAGTCTTGCCTCATTGCATCATAAGTTCCTTTCCCCAGATATGACTCTTGCCTTGCGATATATACCTATCCCTGCCCATCGCTAAAGTAAACGTAATCGAATTGTGGTCACTATCACCAAAGTGCTCACCTACCTCCAAATCTAACACCTGTCCTGGTTCATTTCCCAATACCAAATCCAATACGGCCTCACCTCTCGTTGGCCTATCTACATACTGCATCAGGAAACCCTCCTACGCACATTGGACAAAAACGGACCCCATCTAAATTACTCGAACTATAGTGTTTCCAGTCAATATTTGGAAAGTTAAAGTCCCCCATAACAACTACCCTGTTACTTTCGCTCCTATCCAGAATCATCTTTACAATCATTTCCTCTACATCTCTGGAATATTTCAGAGGCCTATAGAAAAGCCCTAACAGGGTGACCTCTCCTCTCCTGTTTCTTAACTCAGCCCATACTACCTCAGTATTCCAGTCCTCATCAAATGTCCTCTCAGCCACCGTAATACTGTCCTTGACTAACAATCCCCCATTATAGGAAGGACGTGGAAGCTTTGGAACGGGTGCAGAGGAGATTTACCCCTCCCCCTCTCTTACCACCTTCCCTGAGCTTACTGAAATATCTAAACCCCGGCACCTGTAACAACCATTCCTCACCCTGCTCTATCCATGTCTCCGAAATGGCCACAACATCGAAGTCCCAGGTACTAACCCATGCCGCAAGCTCACCCACCTTATTCCGGATGCTCCTGGCATTGAAGTAGACGCACTTTAAACCACCTTCCTTCCTGCCGGTACACTCCTGCCACTTTGAAACCTTACTCATGACCTCACTACTCTCAGCTTCTTGTGTACTGGAGCTACAATTATAACATAGAACATAGAACGATACAGCGCAGTACAGGCCCTTCGGCCCTCGATGTTGCACCGACATGGAAAAAAACTAAAGGCCATCTAACCTACACTATGCCCTTATCATCCATATGCTTATCCAATAAATCTTTAAATGCCCTCAATGTTGGCGAGTTCACTACTGTTGCAGGTAGGGCATTCCACGGCCTCACCACTCTTTGCGTAAAAAACCCACCTCTGACCTCTGTCCTATATCTATTATCCCTCAATTTAAGGCTATGTCCCCTCGTGCTAGCCACCTCCATCCGCGGGAGAAGGCTCTCGCTGTCCCAACTGTGGGGAACCTTATCAAACGCTTTACTGAAATCCATATACAGCGCATCAACTGCTCTACCCCCGTCTACCTGTTCAGTCACCTTCTCAAAGAACTCGTTAAGGTTTGTGAGGCATGACCTACCCTTCACAAAACCATGCTGACTATCCCTAATCATATTATTCCTATCTAGATAATTATTAATCGTATCTTTTATAATCCTCTGCAAGACTTTACCCACCACAGACGTTAGGCTCACCGGCCTATAGTTACCGGGGTTATCTCTACTCCCCTTCTTGAACAAAGGGACCACATTTGCTATCCTCCAGTCCTCTGGCACTATTCCTGTAGCCAATGATGACCTAAAAATCAAAGCCAAAGGCTCAGCAATCTCTTCCCTGGCTTCCCAGAGAATCCTAGGATAAATCCCATCCGGCCCCGGGGACTTATCTATTTTCACCTTGTCCAGAATTGCCAACACTTCTTCCCTACGCACCTCAATGCCATCTATTCTAATAGCCTGGGTCTCAGCATTCTCCTCCACAATATTATCTTTTTCTTGAATGAATACTGACGACAAGTATTCCTTTAGTATCTCGCTTATCTCCTCAGCCTCCACACACAACCTACCTGCCAAAGACTTCTCATGTCCCCTCCTTGCTCGTCTCAGCTCTCTCTTTAGATCCTTCCTCGCTTCCTTGTAAGTATCAAGCGCCCCAACTGAAACTTCACGCCTCATCTTCACATAGGCCTCCTTCTTCCTCTTAACAAGAGATTCCACTTCTTTGGTAAACCACGGTTCCCTCGCTCGACCCCTTCCTCCCTGCCTGACTGGTACGTACTTATCAAGAACATGCAATAGCTGTTCCTTGAACAAGCTCCACATATCCAGTGTGCCCAACCCTTGCAGCCTACTTCTCCAACCTACACATCCTAAGTCATGTCTAATGGCATCATAATTGCCCTTCCCCCAGCTATAACTCTTGCCCTGCGGGGTATACTTATCCCTTTCCATCACTAACGTAAAGGTCACCGAATTGTGGTCACTGTTTCCAAAGTGCTCAACTACCTCCAGATCTAACACCTGGCCTGGTTCATTACCCAAAACCAAATCCAATGTGGCCTCGCCTCTTGTTGGCCTGTAAACATATTGTGTCAGGAAACCCTCCTGCACACATTGTACAAAGAATGACCCATCTAATGTACTCGAACTATATCTTTTCCAGTCAATATTTGGAAAGTTAAAGTCTCCCATAACAACTACCCTGTTACTTTCGCTCTTTTCCAGAATCATCTTCGCCATCCTTTCCTCTACATCCCTAGAACTATTAGGTGGCCTATAGAAAACTCCCAACAGGGTGACCTCTCCTTTCCTGTTTCTAACCTCAGCCCATACTACCTCGGAAGAAGAGTCCCCATCTAGCATCCTTTCCGCCACCGTAATACTGTCCTTGACTAGCAGCGCCACACCTCCCCCTCTTTTGCCCCCTTCTCTGAGCTTACTAAAACACCTAAACCCCGGAACCTGCAACAACCATTCCTGTCCCTGCTCTATCCATGTCTCTGAAATGGCCACAACATCAAAGTCCCAGGTACCAACCCATGCTGCCAGTTCCCCTACCTTATTTCGTATACACCTGGCATTGAAGTAGACAAACTTCAAACCACCTACCTGAACACTGGCACCCTCCTGCGAAGTCAAATCTGTGCTCCTGACCTCTATACACTCAATCACCCGTACCCCAAAACGACAATCCAGGTTCCCATGCCCCTGCTGAATTAGTTTAAACCCCCCCAAAGAGCACTAACAAATCTCCCCCACAGGATATTGGTGCCCCTCAGGTTCAGATGTAGACCATCCTGTCTATAGAGGTCCCCTATACCCTCAATCTCCCGTACCCCAAAACTACAATCCAGGTTCCCAATCCCCTGCTGAACTAGTTTAAAACCCTCCCGAGGGGCAGTAGCAACCCTCCCCCCCAGGATATTAGTACCCCTCTGGTCCAGGTGTAGACCATCCCGTTTGTAGAGGTTCCACCTACCCCAGAATGAGCCCCAATTGTCCAGGAATCTGAAACCCTCCCTCCTGCACCATCCCTGCAGCCACGTGTTCAACTGCTCTCTCTCCCTATTCCTCAACTCGCTAGCACGTGGCACGGGTAACAACCCAGAGATAATAACTCTGTTTGTCCTGGATCTAAGTTTCCAACCTAGCTCCCTGAATTCCTGCCTTACATCCCAATCCCTTTTCCTATCTATGTCGTTGGTACCTATGTGGACCACGATTTGGGGCTGCTCCTCCTCCCCCTTAAGGATCCCCAAAACACGATCCGAGACATAGCGGACCCTGGCACCTGGGAGGTAACACACCAACCGCGAGTCTCTCTCGTACCCACAGAATCTCCTATCTATCCCCCTAACTATGGAGTCTCCAATGACTAATGTTCTTCTCCTCTCCCCCCTTCCCTTCTGAGCAACAGGGACAGATTCTGTGCCAGAGACCTGTACCCCATGGCTGACCCCTGGTAAGTCGTCCCCCCCAACAGTATCCAAAGCGGTATACCTGTTACTAAGGGGAACGACCACAGGGGATCCCTGTACTGACTGCTTCTCCCCAGCCCCTCTCATCATCACCCATCTATCTTTATTTTTTGGCGTAACTACCTCCCTGAAGCTTCTTTCTATGACCACCTCTGCCTCCCGAATGATCCGAAGTTCATCCAGCTCCATTTCCCGAACACGGTTTTTGAGGAGCTGCAGTTGGGTGCACTTCCCACAGATGAAAGCAGGGACACTGACGGCATCCCTCACCTCAAACATTCTGCAGGAGGAGCATTGTACTGCCGTCCCTGCCATCCCCTCTAGATAAAACAAGAAAAAGAAAGGAAGAGCTTACCTGATATTTCCTCAACCCCTTAGGTTAGAGGAGGTGGACGGGTGGGGGACGGTCCACAAACCACCTTCAAATTACGCTGACCGCACTGTATTTATGCAAATTTCCCCAGAACAGCCAATCAATAGCTCCGCTCTACTGCCCTCTGCTGGATGAATTTACCTGGGTCTGCACTGCAGGGACCTAGTCTCAGGTGTCCTTCTACATGTTTCCTTCTGTCCACTGCACTGCTGTTTCTGCAGGGACAGCAGAGCTGCCGGCCAATTACATTTGCCTGTTTCCCTCAAAGGCGGAACATTTTCATGAGTGCAAACCTACCACAGTCACCTATTGCTCATTTCAACATGAAATATGTACAGAGTCGAGGGGGATGGGTTCCCTCCGATTCTTTGGATTTCGGCAAGCGAGATTCCACCATCGGAAAGAAATTAGACCCGAGTCACAAAGAGACGCTCCTCAAGTCCGAATAATTTCATAGAGAAATTCTCTAAACACTAGCACTCTTCCCGAAATAACATGCAAACATTAACATTCTCACAGCGACATCCTATCAACATTAATAGACTCCATGAGACAAACTATAATCGTTAATGGTCTCTGATCAGTGGGAGCAAGTTGATGGGACATCAGTTCCAAGCCACTCATAAGTAAATCTGATAGTAATTTCAGCAATCTGGGCATTTAAAAGGCCTCTCATCAGGACAGCACAGTGGCGCAGTGTTTAGCACTGCGGCCTTACGGTGCCGAGGTACCAGTTTCGATCCCGGCTCTGGGTCATTGTCCGTGTGGAGTTTGCACATTTTCCCCATGGTTGCGTGGGTTTCACCCCCACAACCCAAAGATGTGTAGGTTAGGTGGATCGGCCACGCTAAATTGCCCTTTAATTGGAAAAAAAATGAATTGGGTACTCTAGATTTATAAAAACAAAATAAAAGGCCTCGCATCAATGTGAATTTGCTGCTGTCTCAGCAACTTGGATAATTGACTGAATCCTTTACTACATAGAACTGTACAGCACAGTCCAGGCCCTTAGGCCTGCGATGTTGTGCTGACCATTTATCCAAATCTAAGATGAACCTAACCGACACCCCTTCAATTTATTGCTGTCCATGTGCTTGTCCAAGAGTCACTTCAATGTCCCTAATGACTCTGACTCCACCAACTCCGCTCGCAGTGCATTCCATGCACCCACCACTCTTTGTGTAAAGAACCGACCTCTGACATCTCCCCTATACCTTCCTCCTCCATTTGGAGTAAATACAAAGGCTGCCATTAATTTCAAGTAAAACACCAGCAAGATGAGCAAGGGATTCCCTTGGCACACTGGGAGCGTGTGAATGTGCACTCCCTAGTGTGAACAGTGAGGTAACCTGATTGCCGAGTAAGCTTAGATGATGACTTCAGCCGACTCCCAAAATGGAAATACCTGAACAGTGTCCGATCTTTTTGACTGTGTCAGTGTTACAACAGTTCCTGAGAACTTTTACATCATTTCCTACAGTCCAGACACAAAAGAGTTTTCTCCCCAGTGCAGGGAGGTTGGATAACTGAGTGAATCCCATCCCGAATGTGAAGCTGGTGAATGACCTCGCCTCAATATAAACTCCCTGCTGCCTCAGCAGATTGATTGGTTGAGAAGGTAATTGGACCTGTCGAGTCTGGGACAACACAAGATTCCGGTCTCTATGGGAGGTGAAAGGAGGGAGAGAGAGAGGGAGAGAGAGAGAGAGAGAGAGAGAGGGAGGGAGATAGAGATGGGAGACGCAGGGGATATAGAGAAGAATCTGAAGCTGAATCAAAAAGTTGACAGAATCTCCCAAACGCTCAACGTCAACCACCTCGAAATACCAGGGCAATGGCTGTATGAGAATATGGTCACCTGGCTGGCTTGACTTCCAGTGCTGAGTGAACAGAAGTTTCCTTCATTAAAATATTGGCAAAAGTGAAATCAATACATCCAGTCCCTGCGAAAGACTCCACTCACTAGAGACGGAACTGGACTGTTCACAACCGTGGCAAAATATTTCATCCCACAGCGAGCTTCCAAATACAGAGGGGCATCATCACCAAGGCAGCCTATTCCCATCTCAGTGACGTCATTCTCTCCCTCCCCAGTCTCCGCTCATTTATTGCTGAAACCGTCATCCATTCTGTTTATTCCAGAATGATTCCAGAATGATTTACCTGATAACATTCCCAGCACGCCACTCACATTCAACCTTCCTGTGACCTTGAGGTTATCCGAAACTTTGCTACCCTTGTGCTTACTGGCACCAAGTCTTGTTCACCCATTAGTTCTGTGTTTGCTGAGCTATTGGGACTTGTGTTCTTGTAAACCGGTTAATTAGGGAAGTAGAGAGAGCTTCAAATTAAATAGAGCAGGGGCGTTTCTCGAGAGAGCATACATAGGCTAACAAAGCAAAAGGATACGACACTATACAAGTCAGCTATTTGGATAGGGGAGGCAGTGGTGTTGTGGTATTGTCGATGGACAAGTAATCCAGAGACACTGGGTAATGCTCCGGACATTGGGTTCAAATCTCACCATGGCACTAAAAGATGACCATGAAACCAATGTCGATTGTTGTAAAACAAAAAGCCGTCTAATTCACTAATGTCCTTTAGGATTTAGGAAATCTGTCGTCCTCGGCCTACATGTGACTCCTGACTCCAGATCCACAGAAAGATGGTTGACTCTTAAATGGGACGGGCAATAAATGCTGGCCCAGTTACACCCACATCCCAGGAACGAATAATAAAAAACACACTGATACCCAGAGTTTACCAGATAGGGTCAGAGTGTAAAAACATTGTTAAGGATGGGAGATCTGTTCATAGACAGAAGCTTTCCCAGTTTGAAGGCGTTTGCTTTAATCTGCCGCCAGGAAACGCCTTTAAATATCTGCAAGTACCAGCCTTCCTGAAAAAAGCAGGTAGGGCCTCACGGTAGCATGGTGGTTAGCATCAATGCTTCACAGCTCCAGGGTCCCAGGTTCGATTCCCGGCTGGGTCACTGTCTGTGTGGAGTCTGCACGTCCTCCCCGTGTGTGCGTGGGTTTCCTCCGGGTGCTCCGGTTTCCTCCCACAGTCCAAAGATGTGCGGGTTAGGTGGATTGGCAATGCTAAATTGCCCGTAGTGTAAGGTTAATGGGGGGATTGTTGGGTTACGGGTATACGGGTTACGTGGGTTTAAGTAGGGTGATCATTGCTCGGCACAACATTGAGGGCCGAAGGGCCTGTTCTGTGCTGTACTGTTCTCTGTTCTATGTTCTAGTGGGCTTTCCGACACTGCCGCCACTGAGGATACAGGACAGGGTGGTCTCCGGCACCTGGGTGGGGGAGAGGAAGGTGTTGAATATCTCCCAGGAACTACAGGAGGCGGAGGAAACCCCGGTGGAGGAGCTAAAGGGCAAGTGGGAGGAGGAGCTAGGTGAGGAGTTGGAAGCGGGTCTGTGGGCAGAGGTCCTGGGCAGGTTTAATTCCACCTCATCATGTGCCAGGCTCAGTCTAATTCAATTTAAGGTGGTCCACCGGGCACACATGACGGCAGCGAGAATGAGCAAGGTTTTTGGGGTAGAAGACAGTTGTATGAGGTGCAAGGGCAGCCCTGCAAACCATGCCCACATGTTTTGGGCATGCCCGGAGCTTAGAGAGTTCTGGCAAGGGTTCGCGAGGGCAATGTCCAAGGTGCTTAACACATGGGTGGTGCCGAGTCCAGAGATAGCGATCTTTGGAGTGTCAGAAGACCCGGGAGTTCAGGGGGAAAAAGAGGCCGACGCTTGGCCTTTGCCTCCCTAGTAGCCCGGAGACGGATGTTATTAATGTGGAGAAACTCTCAGCCCCTGAGTGTAGAGACTTGGATTACCGACATGGCTGGGTTTCTCAGCCTCGAGAAAATAAAGTTTGCCTGAAGAGGGTCTACGCTCGGGTTCTCTCGGAGGTGGCAGCCGTTCGTCGACTTTCTCGTGGAAAATTTAAATGTCAGCAGCAGCAATCGTAGGGGTGGGTGGGGGCGGGGTGAGTGCTTCATTGGGATGGTGTGGGAAGACTGGGTCACGTGGGGTAATGTCTATTTAATTGTTATTGTATATTCTCTTTTTACACTATGTTAATGTTCACTCTAGTTTGTTTTGTTATTATTGTTACTACTGTTTTATTATGAAAAATTCTGCAAAACCTGAATAAAAATACTTTTTTAAAAAATGCAGCATTTTAACCATCATTGTCTTTAAGCTTCATGGACAAAGAACAAAGAACAATGAACAAAGAACAAAGAACAAAGTACTTGGAATATTGAGCATAATTCTGGTCTCACCACCCGAAGGATGTGAGGCTTTGGAGAGGGTGCAGAGGAGGTTTACCTGGATGTTGCCTGGTCTGGAGGATGTTAGCTATGTGGAGAGGCTGAATAGACTCGGACTGTTTTTATTAGATAGACGGAGGTTGGGGGTCAGATGGAGGTCTACAAGATTATGAGGGGCATGGATAGAGTGGGTGGGCAGCCAATCTTTCCCAGGGTGGAAGGGTCAGTAACCAGACGGCATAGGTTTAAGGTCCGTGAGGCAAAGTTTAGAGGAGATGTGCAGAGGGTGGTGAGTGCCTGGAATGCGTTGCCAGGGGAGGCTGTGGAAGCAGATACATTAACGGCGTTCAAAAGGCATCTTGACAAACACATGGGCAGGATGGGTATAGAGGAATTCAGCACAAGGAATGCTTAGGGTTTTGGCAAAGGTTGGCATCATGATCGGTACAGGCTTGGAGGGCCGAAGGGCCTGTTCCTTTGCTGTATTGTTCTGTGTTATTAATCTGTTTCAGGTTGCTGGAGAATCAGTTCAATTCAATTGGAGAGAGACAGCTGAAGTTGCTGCAGGAATCCAGATCTGGGCTGGGTGTGGTGTTTGATATTATCAATTTACAGACATCCCCGCTCTCATCCTGTGAACATTTTTCTCTGATTTCCTGTCCCTCCCCTTTAACCGACCGGGCTCCAGGTTGAAATCCTATTGGCCGTTTCCCAGTTTCCAGCTGGAGCTGAGTGAGCGTCATCTCCCATTGTGACATCAGAGGCCCAGCAACAGGGTCACCAGACTCCGCCTCCCGGCCCCACAGCGCTGCTTCTACAGGAGATCCGGGGCTGAATGTTCCCCAATGGGGCACTGGGGAAATGTACAGACAGGGAGGACCCAGGGTGGGGATCAGTCTGGGCTGCAGTGAAAGACGACAATTGCACTCAGTTGTCAGGACACTGTTGTGACGCCCTTTGTCTGTTCTGTGTTCCTTTTTATCCCCGTCCTACTGCCTGATTTGATCTACAGGCCCCTGGTTAGCTGCTACTTTATTTTTGCGCCGTTTGCGTTTTAGTAATATTATTGCCAGTGATTGTTGGAGCCAGTCAGAAACTGTCAGGACAGAAGGTGGGTCTTCTGCAGAGTTCCATCTTTTGTTTTTCTGTTCTGTTAAGGAAGCCCAGCTGGAAGGGAGGGGAAAATCTCTCTCTCTTTGTCGGCAACATACTAACTCTGTGTCTGAGGGGATCAGGAGTTCAAAATTGATGCTTAAGGTTAGAGTGTTAATCCCTGATTAATTTGCCGTCAGTCTAGATTCA
The DNA here is from genome assembly GCF_902713615.1 of Scyliorhinus canicula. Taxonomy (NCBI): domain Eukaryota; kingdom Metazoa; phylum Chordata; class Chondrichthyes; order Carcharhiniformes; family Scyliorhinidae; genus Scyliorhinus; species Scyliorhinus canicula. The sequence goes on from NC_052151.1 coordinate 208,310,903, forward strand.
ATAAAATCTGAGATGGATTTGCAGGTACCATATCATTTAATAATAACTAACTTTCAAGGCTGACGCAATCCATCGGACCGCAGGACACACAAACTGTCTTCTGGAGAGCCCAGGATAAAGAGAACCTCAGAACAAAGGAACACTGGAGATATACTTCAAATTACATCAAGATTCGCATACAAACTTCCCATTGGTCATTTTACACACCTCCTGACCTGGTCATATATCCTAATTGGCTCACTTATCCTTGGCCCCTTCTACCCGGCATCCCTCTCACCACTCTCTCCACGAGGCTACCATCCCCCGAGCCATGCTGTGCTCATCCCTTTGTTCTCTGTCTGTGAACTCAATGTCCTCAGGGTCCTACTGTCCATCATATTCGTTTGCTCACTTCCTCAAGAGCATTCATAAGAGAACCGTCAGAGTTTTGTACAGAAATCAGGCAAGTGAAAGTCTGCCAATTCCAGGGTCAAAACTGTCGTAGTTCAACAGGGAGGCCGAAGCTCCATCTGGTGGTAGAAGAGCAGAGTTGCACTGGTCCAGACACCCTGCGCACATCACCATCTTGTGGCTGGAGATGGGCATTGCGCTGACCTGGAATTCTCTGTACTTTGCTCCACCTGGCAGTGGAACGAGGGATCTGCACCAACCTGAAAATCTTTGAGCAAATCTTTCCCAAAGACAGCAACCACTGCAGTGAAGACTCATCTCAAACAAACCCTTTAATCCCCCTTTTTTAAATCTCCATCCACCTTCCTTTCAGTTTTCAAAAGGAATTAATGGCTGACTATTTCATCTCCTTTGCTATTTGCCTCCTTTACCCTGAATAGGCATTGTGGACCTTTCGAAAGATGTTCATTAACCAGCTGTTCACTTGGCATCACTTCACAGTCCTCACTGTCCTCGTCCTGACTAACTGATGCCATGCTTTTCCATATATTTTCCTTCCAAGCAGATTTGCTCTGGTTGCATCAAATTACTTTTACAAAAGTCCAAGCCACTTTCTTCTTCAGATTTGCAAACTTCTTTCCTAGCTTCGGAAGAATTACTTGCCATTTGGTCAGGGTTGGTTAGCAACAGGTCTGTTCTGTACCAGTTGTTTATCCTTACTTCATAACCAGGACCGAAATTGAATTCAGGACTCTAGCCTGACTCTTCATCCCTGTTACTGTTTCCTTACTCTCGTATGCCCTACTATTGGCATCTCATGTGCTCTCTGCTGAACTTCGCTCTGACTCTCTGTAATCATGGGTGAAACTACAACCTTCACACCTGCCAAATCATTCCCCAAATGTAAATCTACTCCGTCCACTGGCAATTTCTTAAGCAGCCCATCGACTACTGGATCTGACAGTAAATCACGCTCCAATTGTACTTGATAGAATGGAACAGAGATACTATCTCCACCCATTCCCCGGACTTTTTCCCCGGGTGGAACACACCATTACAAGGGGACATAAATTTAAGATAAATGGTGGAAGATATAGAGGGGATGTCAGAGGTAGGTTCTTTACCCAGAGAGTAGTGGGGGCATGGAATGCACTGCCTGTGGTAGTAGTTGAGTCGGAAAATTTATGGACCTTCAAGCGGCTATTGGATAGGTACTTGGATTAGGGTAGAATAAGGGAGTGTAGGTTAACTTCTTAAGGGCAGCACGGTAGCATTGTGGATAGCACAATTGCTTCACAGCTCCAGGGTCCCAAGTTCGATTTCGACTTGGGTCACTGTCTGTGTGGAGTCTGCACATCCTCCCCGTGACTGCGTGGGTTTCCTCCGGGTACTCCGGTTTCCTCCCACATTCCAAAGATGTGCAGGTTGGGTGGATTGGCCATGACAAATTGTCCAAAATTCTATGATTAACCTAGGACAAAGGTTCGGCGCAACATCGTGGGCCGAAGGGCCTGTTCTGTGCTGTATTTCTCTATATCTATATTCCATTCACTACTACCTCAGCTTTCATTGAGTTCCCTGGAGGGAAAACCAAATCCTTCTCCAGTAAAGGAGTTGAGTAGCCTCTGTTAGCTTTTTATGAGGAAAATGGGGTGATTGTCCCCTTAGGCAAAAACCCAGAATACCTCTTGTCTCCCACATTCTCCACACCAGCTCCCACAGCAGCATTTACCCCAGGTCTCCTCAGGCCACAAAAAAGCCACAATGTCCAGCAGTATTCTTCACTATTGCTTCATGTTCAGAATCCTCCTTATGAACTCCAACAAGTCCAACGGGTTTTCCTTGCATCTTCCAACAGACAGAACAAACATGTCCCGCCTTGTTATAATAATAGAACCTAGGCATTCGAGTCTCCGCTTCACTCTCAGTACCTTCCTTCCTGGTCTGAGGAGGACACCTCGGAGCATTCCCAGCTACCCATTCCTTACCTTAGCTACCTGCCTTCCTTTCATGCTCCTACATCCAATCCAAACTTGATTTGGAATGATTTTGAAAGATGGAGTTTAGTTGTTAAGTGGATTTGCAGATGATGAAACGATCTGACATATTTGGTGTTAACTTATCCAATGTTTTAATCAAACACCAGATCAAATGGGGAAATGTAGCCCAGACCCGAAGTCTACTGGTAAATATGGCCATGTTAAAAGAGACACCATAGCCTGATGGCCATTCATACAAAGTGAAGACACCAGCAAAGATTGATGGTTAAGCATAAGCAGCATAAACATTTAGGTCTGCAGTGAAAATTAGACTGTGTAC